>NC_140581.1:379395560-380741404 GCF_964204655.1 Triturus cristatus | reverse complement strand
CACAGGGTGAAAGGGCACAGGGTGTGTCTACCAGCCCCCCCCCCCCCCCCCAAACATAAAAGGTGATTTCAGTGACATTTTAGGGAGCTATGTCTGCTTACTGTCCGTGGACAGTACACAAGTCTCAAAAGACTCTAATTTTTCCGAATAAAGATGTAAAACACCTTGCAATAAAACTGTTTCTTCGTGCACTTATTTATTTTCATCTGCGGCCCACCTTTCCTCCCCTTCCGGCAACCTACAATGTCTGTCTTTCCAAGAAACTTCAATTAGAATCTACGCAATATCTCCAGTGTGGGATTATAGTTTAACTCCCTCACCGTGTTAACCAAGTTCTTTGCATGCACAGCACACCTGCCATGCTACTGCCATCACAGTAGCCCCTGGAAGGGGTGTTTTCATGTCTCTCCAATGTGACATTGTCGGCCTAATCCTTGCAGACTGAGGGAGAGTTTCTTTCTTGCACCCAAGGGGCACTCTGTCTAAACTGAGGGCCCTGGAACCTGGATTCTAGCCCCGGCATACCACACTTTATTTTTATCTCTGTGCCTCAACCTGTAATTATGTATAATTCACTTTAAAGTAAACAGCAGCTCTAAACAGCAGCTGTAAATGCGCAGTAAACTGCCTCGGTGCGTTCAAGTGTCACAGGTGGGTTCTGTGGTGATCTGCTGGTCATGAATGCATTGAAATCCTAGCAAAGCCAATTTAGCCTTTAATCCTTCCGAGGTCCTATATACAATAACATGTAATTGTTTGATTCTGGTTATTGTAGGAAAGGCAGATGTGTGGGATACGGCGTGCTATAAAACATGTTATTGTACCACCATGGTTTCACCCCCATCTGATCACTTTTTTCTCTCTTATAATCTGATCGCAAGCAGAGTTCTCCAATACACCTGATAATGTTCCGTGTATTTAAGACACCCCTGTAAAAATAAAAAGGGGCTTATTTACAAGCCTCTTGCGCCTTCTGTACGTCACTTTTTCCCATATTGAAAGGGATGCACCGGCAGCGGACGGAGCTTGTAAATAAGCCCCTATATGTTTTCAGTAAAGTTCAATGGCTCCTTGCATCCAGGCCCAGACTATATTAAGTTCCTACATTCATCTAACAAACAGGCACTTTACCCAGCAAAGTTGGAGTTACTGATTTGTCCAAATATACTCTGATTATGCTGTCAATGTCAAGCAGGGCCTTTCTTCTGGCTTGCCCCATGAACAGGGTTCAAAGACCGCGTTTAGGAATGTGGCCTCTGCCATGTTCTTGTCACTCTTGTAGCTTCATGTTGAGTGGAGAAATGCCGTATCAATCATCCAAGCCTCGTGTTTGTAACCCTGGATCCTAGCATGCAGCGTTTTAGCATTTGGTTGGGTTATTTTCCCACAGTTCTCACTCTCTTTGGACCAGGGAGTTGGGGCTTGGCTTGGAATAGCCTAACCGCCTAGGACAAAGACATTCTATGTTTTCTTATTCCGTAATATTGTAGGCACGTCTTACTTAAGGAATCTGTGTTATGGTTAGGCCTGGGTGTAATTCAGATTAGGAAGAATGAGCTGGAGGCGTGGTTCACTGAGTTGGCTCGATTGGCCTTGAGAATGAAATGTCAGTGGTTGTTTTTGCTCAAACGAAGCTGACAAGCTAACTGGTGGACATCTTGAAACCTGGCAAACCCTTGTGGGTGGTGCTCCACCCTGCTCTAGGCAGGGTAGGTGGCTCTGCCTGCTGGCTGGCACCACCATCTTGTGGAGACCAGGCCTCCAACGGGAGCGGTATTATGGCAGCTGCTCAGCCCGCAGTAGCCCCAGACTCCTCCCCGAAATGATGCCTCTTTAGCCCGGGTAGGTGAGGTGGCTCTGCCCGATGCCAGGAGCCCTGGTTTCCTAGACAAAAGCCATGGCTTTGCACACCTCTCATGGGGGATTACGGGAGCTGTTCAGCCCGTGGGAGCCCCAAACTCCTCCTCGGTCTGACGCCACCCTGGACCGGGTAGGGAAGGTGGCCATGTCTGGTGCTTTGTGCCCTGGCTTCCTTGGCTTTGCTCTCACGTGGATAACAGAAGCTGGTCAGCCTGTAAGTGCCCCAGATTCCTCCCCGTTCTGATGCCATCCTAGCCTGGGTAAGAAAGGTGGCCCTGCCCGGTGCCAGGAGCCCTGGCTTCCTTGGAAAGCCATGGATTCGCACACCTCTCATGGGGGATTACGGGAGTTGTTCAGCCCGTGGGAGCCCCAAACTCCTCCCCGGTCCGAAGCCACCCTGGTCTGGGTAGGTGTTGTAGTCTACTTACCTCTCTCTTCCTTGCCCTTCTTTCTTTTCTATCCCTGTTGATAGGATGTGTCTCTACATTCCATGTGTCATTACTTGACAACAGAATGTTCTGTTTCTGTGACTGGATCTCTGGCAGTTGGATGTTAGCTGCTGCCTGAGCTGGTGGTCTTTAACTTGAATTCCTGATTAAATCAACTTAAAGCTTTCAGAACGTTTCCTTGACTTCTTTACACTGGCGACGACTTGCACCTGCGTGGGGACAGGATTTGATGACCACCAGTTTCCCCATCGAACCCATTTTCTCTACTGCAGCGTTATTTGCTTCTATATTGAAATCTCCTTGGACTACGGAGATTCAGGTGGTATTTAACCTTGGATTGATGTACTGATTTGAGTTCAGCTCATACCTTTTGGAAGTCTTCAATTTAAATTAAAGTTTGCCTGCACCACTTGTGCAATTTAGCCTCGTACTCAAGATTTAAAAGTTGGCAAAACCTCTGCGCTATTTGTATAACTATTCTAGTATACAAAGATTTAATTATTGGCAAAACCTCCACGTGGACATTGTACTCTGCACATTTCCTTAACTATGCTTTGGGATTATTTCAATTTAAGCTGTTTCTTCAATCGAGTGGTTCTGGCGTGCCTTTACTCATTTGTGGAGGTTTGCCCTACGTTTCATGTTGACAGTGGAGAGTGTTTCTCTCAGACTTGTGCCGCTGCTGTCTTTTGGTTCATGGACAGTTTGATCCAGAAATCTGCAGGTTCCAGCTAAACTGTCTCTGTATTTTTTCAAATTTCAGTCACACTCACAGAAGATTCTTCACCTCATTGCCTTCGGGAGGTGGAATCTGATTCTTCGAGGGATCTCCATGTTGCTGCAGCGGATCTTTATGACGTCCAAGTCACGACCTGCTCATTGACGCCGTACCGCACTTACGTGCTGTGAGCCACCCGGTGAGACGCTGGCAGCGTGCCGCCATGTTTTGACTGCATAACAGTTTGTTTTTGCCAACCACGTTTCCAGTGCGAGAATCACAGCATTGGGATGCTTTTAAATTCTGTTCTCACCAGCAAGATTTTTCTTTCCTTTGTGTGTCAGTGACGCACACACTTTACTTCCACTACAGTTTGTATCACGAGTTCAACAGTGTTGGAGTAACTTCTCCCTACAGCGTGTCAGTGATGCGCTCACTTTCCTGGTAATTACACGTATTATTCACAAGTTGGTGCGTATTCGGTGATGCGCACACCATTTTTACTTCAGTTTTTTTTTTCTCCACTGGTTCAAAGTCTCAGGTACTTGATTTTTTATGTTACAGATACTTGCGCAAGTTGGAGTTTTTTATTTCAAACATCTATATTTGGCGCATCATTCTTCCTCTACTGTTAATTTAGAACTGTATTTGGAAACTCAGTGATTGTGTATTTTTACTTGCATTTGTCTTTATTTCTTACATGCACACTCATTTGTTGTGTTTTTTCCAACATGGCTTCTTCTAGCATGTCTCAACCACCGCAATTCCTTTCAGATATAGGTGATCCCATTTTGCCTTGGAAGAGATGCAAGCCTTTATTTGATTCATATTTGTTAGCTATTGGGGTAGAAAAGTTTTCAGCTTTAAGTAAGCAAGCTACTTTATTGCACCACCTGGGGGTTGAAGGTAGACATGTTTACGACAGTTTGGATGAGATTGTTTTGGGGCGTGGAGAGGGTGAGCCTGAAAATGTTTACGACATGTCTGTTAAGATGCTTGAAAAACATTTTGGGTCTAAGATTAACATGATACTGAAGCATCACAAATTATTTTCTAGGGTCCAGGGTAAGCAAGAGAAGATTGGAAGTTATGTGGCTACTTTGAAGACATTGGCTCATACTTGCGAGTTCGAACATCTCAGATTCTCTTGTTAGGGACCAGATTGTCAGGTGCACCAATGACACAAAAGTTCAGCAGAAGCTCCTTGCTAAGAACCCAGATCTCAAAGAGACTTTGGTTATTGTGGAGAGCATGGCGAATCCTAATATGTGGGTGCGAGAGATGAGGGTTGAGAAAGGCAGTGATACTTCAGTTGGTGACAAAGCAATTCATAAGATTAAGAAAGATGATCCCAAGAAGGATGTTCTCAAAGGGGCATCAAAGGGGACTCATGGTGAGAAAGAAGTCTTCTGATTCGGAACAGATACGTTCTAAGTACAGGTTTTATGATTTGGAACAGACCGGGTCCAGGAACAACAGGCCTGGTTTTAAATGCTTTAGGTGTGGGAGTGAGAGACATTTGCCTAACAGCCCCAATTGTTTTGCAAGATCTGTCATTTGCAATAAATGTGGAAAAAAGGGTCATTACGCACATGTGTGCCGTAATAGCAGGAACCAGATGATGCTTTGTATTGAGTTTGTGTGTAGTGTCAAAGAGGACGGAGTTGTGGACGGTGATAAGCTGGATATGCCTGAGTGTGAGGTGTTAATTGGTGGTGAACGATTTCCTGTCTTGGCTGATTCGGATTCACCTTATACCATGGTTGGGGATGCTAAATGGGACACTGTTTTTGATCTTGACAAAGTCGAGCTATCTCCTCCAGATATCAACCCTGTTGGTTATGGTGGTGTCAAGATTGATGTTTTGGAATACGTAGTCAAAATAATTCAGCTCAAGGACAGAGAGACTGTTGAGAAGGTATATGTGGCAAAGAGGGGAGTTAATCTTCTTGGGTGGAGACACCAGAGAGATATGGGGATCACTTTGGAACCCAATTCACCTGAGAAAGTGTTGCTTCTGTCTTCTGGTTCGTTATCTGAGGATGTGAGTTCAGTTATTCAAAGTTTTCAGTGATGTTTTGGGTTTGCTCAAAAAGTTTGAGCATAAAATTTTTCTGGAACAGAACGCCCAACCATTTGTTAGCAAAGTAAGGAAAGTTCCCCATATGATGATGGACCCTTTAGATCAAGGATGTAAGAGATTGTTAGCTGCTGGTATCATTGAAGAAATTGAATGTCCTGAGTGGTTGACCCCCATCGTTTTGGCACCCAGAGATGGGGGCAAGGGGATTCACATGTGTGTGGACTTACGTGGTTTAAACAAACCTATTTGAGTTGACAGGCAACCTTTGCCAAACATCTCAGAGACCCTTGCTCTGATCAAAGATGCTAAATGTCTTAGCATTATGGACTTGTCTTCTGCTTACCACCAGGTTCTACTTCATCTGGACTACAGGCATTTGACATAGTTTGTGACACTTCTGGGGGCTTTCAGATTCATTTGCATGCCCTTTGGCCTGGCATCTTCTGTGGCCTGCTTCCAGAGGGTCATGAATAAAGTCCTGGAAGGGTTGCCCAAGGTTCTCATTTTCCAAGATGACATTCTTGTTTATGGGAAGGATCAACAGGAACTGGACAAGCAGTTGTGGAAGGTTTTAGAGCGACTCCAAGATGCAGGTCTGGTTATCAAAAAAGAAAAGTGAAAATTCTGTGTGTCTTTTGTAAACTATTTAGGACATACTATCTCTGGTGAAGGGATCAGACCTAAATTGGACTTTGCTGAAAGCATTGTAAAAGCCCCTGTACCTGTTAATGAAGATCAAGTTTGATCATTTTTAGGGTTGGCAGAATTCTGCTCCAAGTTCGTTCCGAATTTTGCTTGTGTTTTTTCTCCTCTCAGGTTGCTGCTCAAGAAGGGAGCTCAATTTTCATGGTCTGATAATTGCTCCTCTGCTTTCAACTACATTAAGAGTGTAATTGGTCGTATGCCTACGTTTGGGCATTTTGATGCCTACAACAAAACTGTTCTGTCCACAGATGCCAGCATGCTCGGGTTGGGGGTGGTCCTGTCACAGATGGTGGATGGAGAGTCCAGGATTGTTGCTTTCGCTTCTCGCTCACTCAGGGGTGCTGAGGAGCGTTATTCTGTGATTGTGCGTGAGGTGTTGGCAGT
The DNA here is from genome assembly GCF_964204655.1 of Triturus cristatus. NCBI lineage: Eukaryota > Metazoa > Chordata > Amphibia > Caudata > Salamandridae > Triturus > Triturus cristatus. Next base: position 380,735,205 of record NC_140581.1, on the reverse strand, counting down.
TTTCTGGGCCATCCGCCATTTTAAGTTTTCTCTTTGGAGTTTACCTGTGGTTATTAGAACTGACCATCACCCCCTGTGCCAAATTTTCACTTGCAGGGAAGTTGACAAGATTTCTCCCAGAATCAAACATTGGATGGAAGGGTTATCTGAGTTCAATTTTGTGGTTGAGCATGTGCCGGGACGGAAGAATGCCATTGCAGACTGCCTTTCCAGGTTACCTTTGGATCAATCTGGTGTGGAAGTGGAGAACTCTCTCGTGGCATGGGTGCATGAGTCTGCTGTCAATTCCAATGAGTGGTCTTTTGTTTCTCGTGGTGACAATGATTTAGGAATGGTCAAAGAGTTTTCAGTTAAGGGTTGGCCTGCATTCAAGAAAGGAGTTACAGTGGGAAAATGTATACCAGGTCGCCCTCCACTCAGTCAGTACTACAACAAAACAGACCTGGTAACAACAAGGCACACCTTTAAATTGATTTGTTGGGATCATTAAAAGGGTAATGTAGACATCTATTACTCCTCCATTGGTAGTTCTAAATATGAACTATCATTATATCCCTGGTGCCTATACAACTTAATATTTAATAATCCCAATCGGTGTAAATATCCAACCGTGTGTATAGTCACTGAACCAATATCTATAGTGCATAAACACGAAAAGTGATGAAAAAAGTGTGAAAAAAATGAGAAAGTATCTCACGTGCGCAACACCAAGAGAGCTGCTGGTAGGTTCTCACCAGTTTGCTCACTATTTCATCATCGATATCTTTCTCATTGAAAATAATAATGTCCCAAATAAAGGAAAAGGTGAATTTTTTTTTTAACGTAAATAGTTTTGTGCAGACCAAGACCCGTGTAGTCTTAAGTAAAATTAGGTATGGCTCACATATACAGTTCCATTTTCTTTATTCCATTGTGAGAGTCATCCCAAAATTAAAAGCACGGTCATGTCAAATAACCACCTTTAGGACCGTGCTTTTAATTTTGGGATGACTCACACAATGGAATAAAGAAAATGGAACTGTATATGTGAGCCATACCTAATTTTACTTAAGACTACACGGGTCTTGGTCTGCACAAAACTATTTATGTTTACATTTTTTTTCACCTTTTCCTTTATTTGGGACATTATTATTTTCAATGAGAAAGATATCGATGATGAAATAGTGAGCAAACTGGTGAGAACCTACCAGCAGCTCTCTTGGTGTTGCGCACGTGAGATACTTTCTCATTTTTTTCACACTTTTTTAATCACTTTTCGTGTTTATGCACTATAGATATTGGTTGAGTGACTATACGCACGGTTGGATATTTTCACCGATTGGGATTATTAAATATTAAGTTGTATAGGCACCAGGGATATAATGATAGTTCATATTTAGAACTACCAATGGAGGAGTAATAGATGTCTACATTACCCTTTTAATGATCCCATGAAATCAATTTAAAGGTGTGCCTTGTTGTTACCAGGTCTGTTTTGTTGTAGTAAGGGTTGGCCTGCAGACAAGGATGTACCTGAATCCTTGAAATGCTTCCTTAATGTCAAGGATGAGCTATGTGTTTTTGATGAGAAACTGTTGAAGGGTAATCAAGTGATATCTCCTTGTGATCTTAGGGCAAGCGTATCAATTTAGCCCATGAGGGACATCTAGGGAGGAATCTGGCCAAGGCCAGGGTTCGTGAGTGGTACTGGTAGCCAAGCATGGATCGGCAGGTTGAAGAGGTTGTCAAAGACTGTTGGGAATGTGCCAACAGCGACAAGAGCAAAAAGACTCGCACTGCACCTCTCTCGCCTGTGGAAGTTCCCTCTGAGCCCTGGTCCAAGTTGGGTTTGGATATTGCCGGGCCCTTCGAGTTGTTTGCTCGTGACGAGCGCTATGTTCTGTTGTTGGTGGACTACACTTCCAAGTGGGTGGTTACCAAATGTGTGCCTGTCATCAACACTAGAACTGTTATTGAATTCCTCTCCGAGGAGTTTTCCAGAGAAGGTATTCCCAAGCACCTCATCACTGATAATGGGGTCCAATTTCTCTCACATGAGATGAGCACATTCCTAAAAGAATTATCCATCACTCACTTTAAGACGGCTTTGTACTCGCCGCAAGCAAACGGTCTGGCTGAAAGCATGAATAGGTTGGTCAAGTGTTGTGCTCAGAGGGCTTTGCAGACTAGGTCTTCTCTTAAAAAGATGCTCAAGAGACCTGTTGGGCTCACCGCAACACCCCCAATTGTTTAGCTTCAGTTTCTCCTTTTTCAATTCTGAGAGGCAGGAAACCTCATGAAAAGCTGAGTCCTGCTTGGTTGAGATTGGATGTGAATGATGTGAAGATGAATGAGCAAGTTGTTTCTAGACAGAGACAGCATCAAGAAAAATACAAGAGCAGGTTTGATCAGAAAAATTCCTCTTTTCTCAAGCGCTGGTGTGTTGGTGATGAGGTGTTGATCAGGAATCCTGGTTTTTTTGAAGAACGGTCGCTCACGGTTTATGGGGCCCTTTATCATCAAGGAAGTCAGAAAGAATGTTGTTGTTTTGGATTCTGGTGAGGTGTAGAGCGTGTCTAGGTTAGTTAAATGGCAACCTGGTTCCAATGCTCATGGACATGATCGGGGTTTGTTTTCAAGTGGGTTTGGGTGTTCTGATTTTGTATGTGACGATCCTGTTTCCGATGTTCCTGATCTAGGAAGATATCGGAGGTTGAGATGCAGGCCGACCTGGCATAAAGACTATGATATGTCCTAGATATTTGTGATTGCTATACTGTGCATTTTGTTCTCACTGCACTTCAAAAAGAAATTGTTCTAAATATTTATGATTGTAATATTGTTTATTTTGTTTTCTCTGCAGTTTCAATTTAGTTTACTGTAACTTTGTAACATTTTCCTTTTCTATTGTATGGGAGGGAGATGTGTTGTGGTCTACTTACCTCTCTCTTCCTTGCCCTTCTTTCTTTTCTATCCCTGTTGCTGGGATGTGTCACCACATTCCATGTGTAATTACTTATCAACAGAATGTTCTGTTCCTGTGACTGTATCTCTGACAGTTGGATGTTAGCTGCTGCCTGTATTCCTGATTAAATCAACTTAAAGCTTTCAAAACGTTTCCTGGACTTCTTTACAGTAGGGAAGGTGGCCCTTGCCTGGTGCTTTGAGCCCTGGTTTCCCAGGCCAAAGCCATGGCTACACCCACCTCTCACGTGGGATTATAGGAGCTGTTCAGCCTGTAAGAGCCCCTGACTCCTCCCTGGTCTGACACCACCGTTGCCTAGTATCGGCCTGGGCCTTCACATTGGGTCCCGTCTCCACTCCATACCCTGGAAGGGCACAAAGGTCATCTACAGTCTGCAGTCACCATGCCCTGTGGAGGTACTGTCACCCCCAGTTCATCCGCAAAGGATGCCCTGGGTTGGTGCCTTCCACTTTCCAGGTGCCCGAACCAGTGGAGTTAAGGAGGGTTCAGCCCCCAGCCAGCCCCCCTCTACTCATTGGCCTACATGGAAAGCCATTTTTTCTCAACTAATTAGCCTGTACGAACTAGGGGCTTACAGAACCTGACTGGAGATAGAAGTCCGAGTTAGCTGTTCTGGTTTGCCCACCAGCCATATGGTCATCCAGCCAATGGCTGGTCATCTGGTTTCTGGTCTCCTTCCTTGAGCCACTGAGTGGCTTCCAGCCTCCAGGCGGCTACACTGATGTCCGCTCCTGCCATCTGGTCATCCTGCTGACCTGCAAGGGGTTGTGCCCCCATCTCTGTACCCAGAGGTGCAGGGCGGGAGGGAGAGGCCCCGTGTTGCACTGCAAGTGGTGGAGGCAGCCTCCCATGGTCCCGCCCCTACTGCAATCCTGGTGGTAGAGTGACCCCAGGGGGCGCAGGTACCCATGGATGGAGACAAAAGCTTGCTTCAAAGAATGATTTTCAGTAGATCACAACAAGCTCGCTGCTCTTCTACTTACAAAACCCTGACCTAGAATCAGATTGTCTACAAATGATTTAGCACCAAGTGCCCCACGAACATGCAGTGCACTAAGGGTGATACAGGCAACCCTCTTCCATCCACACTCTGCTCGACACACCGGCCCAGAGGCTGGATATCCCCAGCCAACGAGGCACCATGGAACTGTGGTATCATTATGGTTTAGGGAAGGTTTTGACTTGGAGGCATTCAGCCATAATTCAGCAGATGACAGCTTCTCACCATTGGCTCCTCAGCCAAGCACATACACCAAATATCTAAACCTGTGGTTCCTCTCATACTGAGCAGGCCTAACCTTTCTCACGGCGATCTAAACCCTGCCTATGTTCCCTATTACTGGGTGAAAAATGCTTGGTGAATTCTGCTTTTCAATAATAGGAAGAGCAGACATTGTAGGATCAAAAAGGAACATCTGTATGAACACTTCACTGTCACAAGCCAGTTATCCCTGTAGTAACTTTTCGGACACCTGCTTGAAACCCAAAAGGTCAGAAGGATTGTGAGGGCACTGTTTTCACAGCCTGTATTCATACTGAAAATCAAGATCAAGTGAGCTTTTGCCCTTCTGCTATGCAGGAGGTATCTGCCCTTCCTGAGCTTGCCTTAGGACACCTTCATTATTGTTTGACAGGTGTACTGCCCCAGTCAAACTCCCCGCCAGCCACTATCCCCAGAGTGGCTCACCCACACTGCCTCACCGGGTAAGTGAAAAAAGAATAAGAGTCATGGTATTTCACCAGTGACCCAGGGGCCTCCTACTTGTCCTATACCTTTCATATCTTTTCACAGTGCCAGACTAGAGTCAATCTCTACAGGAACTTCTTTCTCCTCTGATTCTGCCAAGCCCATTCCCTTGGCTGCGGTTTCACTAGTTTGTATGGAGAGACAGTGGGAGTTTCAGTCATCCATTTATGTTCATCACTAGATGACGAGGCAATTGGCTATTCTTGTACCACCTCACTGTGGCTCATTCTGGGTTATTATTGCTGCCCATCAGCGTCAAGTCACTGTTGCTTCTAACAGCACAATGATTGTCCCGGAGTACAACTATATTTGAAGCTGTCCTCACAGGAACATGAATCACATATTGGATAGAGACAGTGCACCCTCCAAGACCTCTCTAACAATAAAAATTGTCTGTCTTACAGCACTTCTGGATCATCCGGATACAAATTACCTGTGCAAAGTAAGAAATGATGTTAACTGTACTAATTGTGCATGCAATTATGATAAATCTAGCCTGAATTATCCCACATGTCTAAGTATCAACATATGTACATGTATATAAACACATTACCAACTTCATCTAAATTTACACACACAACTATTGTAATAATCAATCTAAAAACTTTAACTATGTCTAATACTATGATTCAACTCCTAACATTTGAGCTATAACAGAATTCAAGTGTCAAACTAATAGATACTCTTAGAAAAGAATTTTAATTGAGAAGGAAAATGGGTTAACAATTCAGTGTACATTAGAATGTTCAGCTAATCAGTCAGTTGTCCATGAATACTTGGCACATTTTTAAAGTGTCCACTAAAGTAGACAGGCAAACAATCTTCTTGAATGGGAAATACATTTGTAGTCCAAGATCAGCTAGAGCAACGCCATTATACTGAGGCCAAATACCCCGACATCCTACAATAAACCATGAAATTTTACAATGGAACAGTTTGTGAGATTTTTGACTTCTTGCGATAAATTCTGATAGCCATTAACTTTACTGTCAAATGCTTGTTCAAGGGAATTTTGTGAATTTTCATTTCAGATTGAGAAATCAATTATCACAGCAGTGCCATCTTTGGTGAACACTACCTTAGGTTTCCTTTATTCGCCTTGACTATTTTTGATACGAGGTCCCCTATATGTCATCCGACCATGTCTTTTCACTCTATCAAGAGCTAGACTTTTATTGTCTTTTTATTCTTATGTCCTATGTTTTAGGACATGTACCTGACGAACGTCTAATGGAATTCGCATGCTTTTAGGACGCTTGCGTTCCGAATGCCGTCTTTTGAACGAACGCATCTTTAGGACGCTTTGTTCAGCACACAAGTCGTTTTAATGGCTTGCCTTAGGTGTTGCTGGATGTTGGAATATTTTAATTTACTATTCCAACTCCAGTCTGTGCAACAGTAGGGAAGGTGTTGGACTATAAATCCAACACCATTCCACCAATGCAACCCCCTAAAAGCAAGTCGTTGTTACAGCTTGCGTGCTGAACGAATGCATGCTAATGCAATGTTCGTTCTATCGCCGGCGCTGTGTTGGCTCAGCATGATTCTGTCTTCATCCAAAAGGATGTTTCCCGTACCTGATACTCAAGCAATTGTTTCGCAAACATCTTTCCAGTAACTGCAATTAGCAAACGTTCAAATTCTTCCTTTGGAGATGGTTTCTCTATTTTACAATACGTTTGCTCTCAGCTTCAGCGTAGCTATATATTTGTTTTCCTTCAATTTCATGCGTTTACTAATGCAGACATTTGAAGTTGGATTGTTTCATAGATATTTAATACCATCCCCTTGTACAGGGAGATTTTTAATTTTCTCAAATTCCTCTTTTCTACAGTCTTATGATGCTTACGGTAAACACCCATTACAATGAATCTTTTACTACGACAACCATCACCCCTCATACCATCACAACGCAACTACCATTACTCCGCAATGCCATTACAACGCATGGCATTACATTTTATATGCTTTTACCACACATGCTTTTACAACAAAATGAGTTGTAAATGCATGAATGGTAAAAGCATATGTTTTTTATATGTAAGTATAAGGTAAGTATAGGGTTTTGGTTTGGGGTGTAGGGGGTATATGTTTTGGGGTTCAGGGGTAATTTTAGGGTTAAGGGTATGTTTGGGTTTTGGGGTTCAGGGGTATTTTTAAGGGTTCAGAGTGGGTTTGGGGTGAACAGGGCATTTGTAGGGTTCAGGGTGGGTTAGGGTTTTGGGGTACACAGGGTCATTTGAGGGTTTAGCGTGGGCTATGGGTTTTGGGGTGCAGGGGTATTTTTAGGGTTCAGGGTGGGTGTGGGTTTTGGGGTGCGAGGGGTGTTTTTAGGGTCCAGGGTGAGTTTGGTTTTTGGGGTGCTGGGGTATTTTTAGGGGTCAGGGTGGGTTTGGGGGTGCAAGGGGTATTTTTAGGGTCCAGGGTGAGTTTGGGCTTTGGGGTGCTGGGGTATTTAGGTTTTGGGGTACTGCAGCATTTTTAGGGTTTAGGGAGGGTTTGGGTTTTGGGGTGCAGGGGTCTTTTTAGGGTTCAAGGTGGGTGTAGGGGTGCTGGGGTATTTTTAGGGTTCAGGGTGGGTTTAGGTTTTGGGGTGCTGGGGTAATTTTTAGGGTTCAGGGTGGGTTTGGGTTTTGGGGTGCACAGTGAAATGTTGGGGTAGAGGGTGGGTTTAGGTTTTGGGGTGTAGGGGTATTTTTAGGGGTCAGGGTGGGTTAGGGCTTTGGGATGCAGGGGTATTTTTATCAATCAGGGTGGGTTTGGGGTGCACAGGGTAATTTTAGGGTACAGGGTGGTTTTGGGGTGTCAAGGGTAATTTGAGATTTTAGTGGGTATGGGTATTGGGGTAGTATGAGTAATTTAACAATTTGGGGGACTTTAGTCATTGGGATACAAATGGACATTTGTGGGTTTTAGGGGGTATTTTAAAATAATGTAATATATATAATATATATATATATATATATATATATATATTTATATATATATATATATATATATATAGCTTAACCACTTTTACAGAGTTTATGCCTTCACCATGCATGCCTTTACGTTCTAATGGCATGCGTGGTAAAGGCATATGCATAGTGAAAGTTTGCGGGGTGATTGTATCGCGTTGTAACATCACTTGCGTTGTAAAAAATGCGGGGTGATGGTATGCGGAGTGATGACTTGCGGGAAAACGACATATATTTGATGCTAACAATTGCAGAACATAGCTTAGGAATCTAAAGTCCAATATGTTTAGTTTGTATGTTTTGAAGATATTATCAAATTTATTATTTATTATATCCCCTGCATACATGTAAGAGTGAGCACTGTACAGATCTAAAGTTTCTCTAAGAGATATAACAGATTGTTGATTTTGTTGATTCCTATTTTTGTACACAACTTTAGTGTATTTAGGCACCATTTTATCTTTTTGAGTAGAGGAGACCATCACAGGTGTATGCAGGTAGGTGGAGTAAGTTTTTGACATGTATCTTTATTGTCTGGCCTAATTCAATGAAGGTCTTTGCTTCTGTGCCTGCCATTTCTAGTTTAAATGACAGCTTAGGAACCAGGTATTAACACAATTCAACCGTTTCTGTGGGCTTGAGAGGTAAACTGTCAAGTTTTTGAGCCCACTCTGTTAGTACCTCATTTTGCTGTTTCATGTATGACCTGTGTGAGGATCAAAGTTCAATCCAAGGTATCTCTCAAAGTCACCTTGATGTATGTTTTCGATGTTTTGTTTCTCGAATTGACATGGTTTGCAGTTACTGGCCATGATTTTGTCTTCATGATGATTTATGAAAAAAAAAATATTTTTCACATTCGGTTCTAGGCCTCCTGTTTTGATGAATTTTTCAATGACCTTCAATTTAGTACTCATTCCTTCCCATGTGCTACTGGATACTGCTATATCTTCAGAAAAGGCCAGAGCTGTGATTTTCTCAATAAGTCCATTGATCCAAAGGTGAAGCCCTTTCTGAAGATCACCTATTAGAGGATCACAATGGTAAACAATAGTGGGGATAGTGAGTCGCCTTGTTTTGCTCCAGATTTCATTGTCATTTGTGGTATAGATTCATTGTCTTTACCACTGAAAAACGTTGATTAGATCTCGGATGCATGACGGAACTCCTTGTCTTTCGAGACTCCGTATAATGTGACCATGGCTGACAGAGTCAAATTCTTTTGAAATGTCAATAACCACCACTGCAAAAGTGTTTTTTCTTTTGTGACCCTTTTATTATGTTCTGAAGCAGTGTTAGGTTTTCCCTCTCACTTTCATGAAGCCCTTTAGTCTTGTATTCAAATTAATGAAAGTGGTAAGTCTTCTGGTCAGTGTTTTTGTAAATAGCTTCATGAATGCTGTACCAATTGTAATCAGTCTCCAATTGCGCATTATGTTGATTGGTACATTCTTTGGAATTAGAATCAAACTGTTCTTTTTATGCATTCTGGGACTCTTCTCGTTATTAATCAAGTGGAGAATATTTTGAGCAGCATCCTTGGTTCTTTTTTATGACAATTGTGTAGATCATTTCAGCCAATATTATCAGGCCTCACTGTTTTGTTTAAGTTAGAGTCTTTGAATGCTCTGTTATTTCAAGAAGTGTAATTTCTTTACGCAGATGTTCAAAATCCCATTCTTCTGGTATTCTGTCAGGATGTATGACGTTACAACGCATGCTGTTACAACGCATGCTGTTACAACGAAAGTTTTACAACGCGAGTGCATTGACAACGCAGGACATTACAATGCAAGTCTTTACATCGACTTGCACTAGATGGCGTGCTAACATTAAAAAAGTGTAATTTACTATTCCAACTCCAGTCCACGTAACAGTAGGGAAGGTGTTGGGATAGTAAACTACACTATTTTTAATGTTAGCACGCCATCTAGTGCAAGTCGATGTAAAGACTTGCGTTGTAATGTCCTGCGTTGTCAATGCACTCGCGTTGTAACAGTTTCGTTGTAATGGTAGTGCGTTGTAAAAGTTGCGTTGTAAAGGTTGTTCCCCATTCTGTCAATATGGATACATTTTGGATTTTTCTTACTTTCTTTTTCAATAACGTCTTTGTACTATTGAAGTATATCATCAGCACTGATCTGCAAAGTGGCATGTTTTGCATAATCTGGCAATTTCTTTCTTGAACATTGCCTCATATTCCTTTTACTTTTGTACATCTTGTCTTAAACAATTTATTAAGCATTTAATTTTTTTATTGGTATGTTACTTTGGATTGAGTCATTCAGAATCTCATCTTCAGCAGTGCTCATAAGCTCATTACCAATTTCATTTGGATGTTCATTGCGATTGACTGGCTTTGGATCTATATCACTGGCATTGTCTGAGATATCTATCACAATTTCTTCCATCAGGTCCATAGCAGCTTCGTGATGTTGTGAATTTTTGAAGTATTTTTGAACTTTTGATATTATGTCATTTAGATCATGAAAGAGATTTTAGGCGCATCTTTCTGTTGATAGTCTTTATGTCTTTCTTTTGTTATTTCCACTGATACTCCAGGTTTATCATTGGAGTCGATTTCAATATCGGTGGATGCTTGCTGTATATCCTTAGTAGTTTTTTTGTTTTTTGTCTTCTATCCTTTCTTTTCTCTACAATGTAACTACCTCTTTTATTGTCAAAATGCAGAACCATGAGTGCATTTATATTTCTTCTGTTTTCATACACTTTATCCAATTCAGCTAGCAGCAATATATATTTTTTTACCATAGGTATGATAGTTTGCTGCTTGTATGTGACTTTTTTGGTGACATCACTTCACTTGTCCCTGGGCTTATCATTCACCCCATACACATCTGGCAGATTTCCAAATCTTACTGTAATTGTCAATCTTTCCTGATAAGGTTACAAATTCCTTGTTTTCACTGAGGTCTAAGGTTTCCTCATTGTCTATTAGTATGAGGGTGAACAGGGTGATACAATGAAATTTGATTAGTTGTTATTCACTGTGCTGTTAGATCTAGGTGTAGAATTGACAAAATCGGCACGGAGGTTAATGATTTGTTTAAAAGACAGCACCTTCTTTTTCCATCTTAGTGGGGTTTTCGATATCCAGGAACTTTTACATCTGGAATTGGGATTGTTATCTTCACTATTTCTCGCTATCACGCTCATGACCCTGATAGAACCTTCTTTGGCCTATCTCTGTAGACTTCTCCTCAAAAAGTACAGTGGTGTAGAGATGGTTACCAGTGGGACCATTTGGAGGTAAAGGCAACTACGACTGAGGTTAAGAGTCATAGTTACTCAGCCATTTCCTCGTGCTACATTGAATTTCATCACTTTAACATTTAGAGCGCTGGGCAGAAGTCACACTGTGTCAATACCCACCTTGGGCCTTCAGGATGCTTTGTTTTAATGAAACAGTTGTGTTCCCGTTGTCCGCACCAGCTCTAAGTCAGACCCAAGGCAGAACGCTGGCCCTGCACCCCAGGGAGGGGCACTGGGAGAGGGGACGACTGCTGCTGAGCCAAATCTTAGCAAGGGCCCCGATGGTGTCCAGATTTGGTGCGACCCTGGGGGGCAACACCTCATCCAGCCACGGTGTACATCCAGCCATGCTTCGCACAAACCTCCTATTGCTAAATCTCATGTGGCTGAACTTCACTTGCCCTCTAAGAACCTGAACGCTAATCACAGGGGGTCATGTAACTGGTTAGCATGGAAGTCTTGTTCTTTATCAGAATCGCTCCACCAACTAAGAACGACCATGCACCACCACCCACAGAAACTAGAAAGAGCTATCAATCTGTCAATCCTTTCCTTGTCCGGGCGAGGTTGTTAGTGTTGAGCCAAATTAATCCGCAGGCTCCACAGCTGGCGGTGCCCTTCCGTCTATTCCTTTAAGTTTCAGCTTTACCCCCCCCCATGGGAATCAAAGGGTTTTGGTTTCCCAGAAGCTGTTCAACACGATCGCTAGTCAGCATTGTTTATGGTTGGAACTACAATGGTACTTTATCGTCTTTGGACATCTAACTTTTATTTTCGATTAATGAAAACATTCTTGGCCACCTCCTGGAGCCCTGGCTAGGATTGAAGACTCAAATGAGCCCTCATTGGGATTTCCAGGGCAGTCAGGGCATTGGTGTGCCCTATAGGAACACAAGGCATGCAACCACAATGCCCTGACTCGAAGGGCGGTGTGAGTATTTGGGTGTAATATATGGTATGACTGTGCTGCCTTAATGCGGTATACACTCACAGAAACTGTCTTGAGTCCAGTCAGACTCCGGCCAGGCTTGGGCGACCAAATCCGACAGGGAGAAGGGCTGGGGGGCCAATGGGGTATATTTGGACAGTTACCTGGCCACCAGAGTATTTCCCAGTCAAGTTCCAAACTTTACAGCATGACCGCCTTAGACTTTAATGGAGTGGTCCTGATGCTGCGGTTACAGGAGATAAAGATGCTCAAGGATGTTCTGGGTGCTAACAGGCTCCCTGCCTGATCTGGGCCTAGGGACACAGAGCCCGATGCCCTGTTTTCACTTTAATGGCGGCTGCGCCCTTTCTTTATACACAGCTCGCTGTAATGCTGAATACAGCGAGCAGCGTCTAAATTAAGGGGCCACCATGGAAGTGAAAGCACCGAGTGCAGAGGTGTGGTGCAGCGGTCAGGGCAGCTGACTTCGGAGCACAGGGCTCATGGTTTGATCCCCGGTGGCAGATCAGTTGAGCACCATGTGACTCTGGGCAATAGCTCACTTAATTTCCACGCCGGTCCCCAGCACCTTGAGACCCGAAAGGGTGAGTAGTTTGCACTTTACAAATACCGGATTTATTTACGATTTACCGTATGGGGCACTTTCACCCAAAAACAATTTTAAAAAAATTAAGAAGGTTCCATAGGGTGGCCACTAAAGTTAAAGCAGACCGCGCTGACAAAATAAATAATGAAGCGCGGCCTTTATAGTTAAAGCGGACCACGCTAGCAAATTAAAAAAAAATAAAGAATCATGAACCAGCCGCCATTACCAATACAAAATATAAAAGCAGGCGGCATGCTGTGTTGTAGGAAAGCACGTCCTGGGTGGAATAGGGGAAAATCATAAAAGAAAATAGTGCTCAAAGGCTAAATAAAGCAGACTGTGTAACAACACAAGTAACAAGTCCAGTCCTTATGGGAGGTTACAAATGGAGATAAGGTGGTACCAAGGAGGGACTACTAAGTCTATTCATGAATCAAAAGCAACGATGTAGAAAGGACAGTAACCGGAGCCAATTGAAAAGATGGGTAGGGAAATGGGCGGAGCTTCAAGTCCCTTCCTGAATACAGAATGCCTAGCAGACAGCGCATGTGATGCCAAGGCTCGACCTAAAAAGGAGTATGCTGACCCTTCGAGTGGACATGGACTCCAAGGCCTGGTTCTGGGAACCTCAGCTGGGAATTTGGGAAATGGGTATTGGGGGGTGGGAGGGGGCTCACAGAGCTCCGACCCAGGGCCCAGTGACAGCTTCTGAACCCAGACAAGCAAGGAGACCTCCCTTGCCTTCGGGACACAGTCCTGGGCACTGTGCGACACAGCGGGCAGGAGAAGAAAGCCCAGGGCCTTCTAACCATGGTCCAGCTGGACCTCTGACCTAGGGCCGGTTAGAGCTTCAGAACCCAATCAATCAGAGTACAGTGCTGGCTTTGCATCCCTGCCTGTTCTCCAGGAAGCAGAGCTCGGAGGAAAGGCCCAGTGGACAGAGCTGGAAGACCTCCAGAGACTCAGGCCCCAGGGACACCAGGTCGTGCCAGCTCAGGCCCTCACAGCTCCTAGGGAGGAAGATTGGAGGACAAGGGGTCCTTCATATTTTGTCACTAATAATCCATAGGAAGGCTGCCTGACTTGCTTATAATCCATGCACACTGAGGAAAAGGGGGCGATTGGAGTGAACACATCCAAACTCCTGGAGCCCTACCTGGGCTTGGCTAGTCAAATGAGCCAACATCAGGACTTCCAGATAAGCTCCGTTATCACGATCCCAGTACCATGCTGGCTTAACCACCCTCCTCCCCCTCGAGCAGGCGACTCTGCATGGAGAAGTCAGCTTTGCATCCCTCTCTGCGTTCCAAGAACCAAGGCTTGTAGGAAAGGCACATCGGAGAGGGCTGGAAGGCAGCTACAGACTTGGGGCCCTACCTGGCCTTGTGACACCCAGGTAAGAATGACTAGAAAACAAGGTGGTCCTAAGGATGCACTTCCTACTAATCCGGAGGAAGGTTACCCCCTTTTCTTGTAATCCGTGCACAATGAGTAACAGAGGGGGCCATTGGAGAAAACTCATCTGAACTTATGGAGTCCTGTCTAGGCTTGACGACTCAAATGAACCCCAATCCGGAGTTCCAGAGCAGCCCAGCCATCTGGACACACCATAGGAATTAATTGCTCGCATCTAAATGTGCGGGGATCAAAGCAACCACATAACCGCACTCGAAGGATGGCCTACTGGTCGCACTGTGTCTTATTTTTATAAAGGAGTTTGCTCGCCTTTGGAGAGGACAGGGACTCTTAGGCCCGTCCTCTCCAAAGTCTCCAGTACAAGTCTGCAATGTTTAGAAATGTTATTGTCGTAACATTTATCTTGCTATTCTCAATTTTTGAGAGATAAGCATTCGAATAAAGGGACATTTTTCAGCTGCAAGAAATTTCCAGCTTAAGGTGCATCTATAAATTACTGATGCCTCACCACCTTGTCTGATTTCATGGGGAAGGTGAGATGCTGTGTAACTGGTGCCTGAGTTCTTCCCCTCTGATTGTCCCTTCACTGTTCGTAATAGAGGCCTCATTGTATATGTCAAACACAACATTGATTCTTTGACTCCTATTTCCTTTCTGGAAAGCCATGGGCAAGACAGACATAGCCACCTCACCAAAGTGTGTTTCCTTTCCTTTTACTCCCTGATCAATAACCATACATTCAATCAGCGTGGCTGAATTTCCAGGTATTTCCTCAGCAGGGGTAACGTTTTTCTGCAAGTATGCTGCTAAAACAACTTTGTTTTTCTTTCGCAACAGACCTTGGTAAAGGTCCTAAGGGATGAGAGGGTACATCCGCCATTTGAAGGTTCCAATTCTGTGCTGTCTCAATGATTCGACCAAATAGTGCTTTGTTTGCTTTCATGATGATTGTCCTGCCATTGCTGTTCACTGCCGCCTTCTTGGACATGTTAGTGAAGGTTTTTAGTTTGTTAATTTTCATTGGGTCATGAAACTACTTAATAGGCGGATTATTATCATGTCGCTCAAGTTTAAAGTCTGTATAGCATTGTTCACCTATTTCCTGTGCCTTCAATGTCAGATACTATGTCTTGCGGTGCCTTTTTTGCCATGGAGAAACTGAGATCATATTAACCAACAAATGGTTTTATCCAGCTATGAACCAGACTAACCGCGCTCGTAACAATATCTTAGTCTTTTTTCAATTTGTGACTTATGTAGACCTGGGTGAGTAAGATCTGATCTGTTGTTACTATCCATTTCCATTATCCGACCCAAAATGTCGCTTCTGTGTTCAGCCGTCATATAATATCTTTTCACAGCACCCGCCTTGAGGTTGAACCTTGTCGTACCACCTGGCGTCTGCGTCTTTGTTGACTGTTACCTCTATCGCTTGATCGGCCAGAATTCATTCAAACGGATTAACATCTGACAGTTGAACTGAAAAGCATCTGTTGATGAAGTTGTGGTGTATTTCTGGATGTTTCACTGCACGTAATGTCATTTTGGCATGTATACAGTGAGATATCAGTCATAGCTCATGCTGTCATATGCAAAACGCCATGGGATCATAGAGCGTATGGCGGTAAGATGTAAATTCCAATTTCCTTCTCAAGCAGCACGCAGCAGAGCCAGCAAGACATTTTCAACAATATCCACATTCGACCAAAATGCAGAGATCTCCATTGCCATGCCAAAGATGTTCCAGGAATACATCCCAAAGCTGTTTTACTTCGGCAAAGGCAGCCTTCTGAAAAAGGTTGTTTAATCTCTGTTGGCATAGGTCTTCTGCACAGTCATTAACATCCTCAATGAAGGAGTAGACTACCTGAATGTTCTCTTCCTAATTCTTCTCCACCCAGGGGACAAATTCCAACCGAGCCAGTTTCAATATACTGTGTACTCGAACTGCACGATTGTACATACAACCTTCTAGTACTGATGATATTGATCCTTCTGCTATCATATCTGCTTAAGTGCAAAGGTCGTGAAGGCCAGCATTTTGAAAGCATCTTCCAAGAATGGACATGACATTGCAAATGGTGTGAAAAGAGTGCCCATTCAAAGAATGATTTTGTCGTACGTTGTTTTATGCTTCCACGCGATTTCAGTTGCTTTTGAGTAGAGAACTTGATCCATGACCACTACAATTTTCGCCAGATTCCTTATCAGCTCTGACTGTTCCAAAATTTCAGAAACCATTGTCAACTAAGTTGCAAGGTAATTAATGGTGGGCAAGTATCCAATGGAATCCTGTGATACACTAACTAGGTCTCTAGTACTGATATTAAATCCTGTCCAACTTGCTATTATCTGCGTGAGGCTCGCTTTCTTGTCTTGTAACAACCCAGATTATTTTCTTATTTTATGCAAGATTCAATTGGGCAGCACATTCTGGAATGACTTTGGTACTTGTCATCAATGGCTGAGGCTCAACTCGTTCACCAGAACCATACATGAGTAATTCTTCAGTATTTGTGGTGGTCAATGTTCTTTGCTTTTGTTTCCCAATGCTTGGGAGAGGAAATTTAAAAGTTTGTGGTCCAAACAACTTGGGCTACACAGATATACTGTTGACTCAAGCTGTCCTATTACCAGTAAGAGTCTTTCAGCCTATCAATATTATCCCATGCCAAGTAAGCGAAGACATGAGGCTGAATGTCAGTTGGAAGAACAATTTTCTCATTTAAGGTAGGAGGAAGTTTCTGAAGACACAAGGCGGTATCATTTTCTTCTAGTTGTGAGTATGAAATCCCAAGACCAAGTCTTTTTAGAGTGCGAATGACTTCAACATTGCCTGTCAGCGTTTTTACGGTGTATGGGAGCAACAATTGCTTTGAGTGGGGGCGTTTCTGCTGGCCATTTGTCACTGCATATATAATGTTCTGACAGAATGATTGCATAGTAAGGCAATCCTTTTGGATGGCATTGTGCTTTCTGGATCTCCAGTCAGAAGTCCTAATTGGAACTATTTAAGGTAAACAGGCACTGTAAATTAATCTTTATCAACGTCTGGTGGATGATAGGGCCATGGCATTGATGTCAAGTTTTTTTAATCCTTGTTCTTATGTGTGATGATGTTTGATCAATGATCGTGTTCATGTCTGCTGCCTTAACCTTTAAAACTAATAATTCTCTTTTCAAACTCTGGTTTTCTCTTACAACATTCTGTAGCATGACACTATCAGGTTGGGCCAATAATCTTCCTTGATTGTCTGAGAATGTGGAGGCTGTCACTGAACTCGGAGTCCAATTTTCTTTTAATATGCTTCTTGGTTGATTCGTCTATTCCCTATATTAATTTTGTGTCATGAGGTTTCAAGCCTTTCAGTGACAGTAGTCACACGTATTACCTCTTTGTTAGGAATTCACAGTTCTAATGTATTGATATAGTTCATTATATGCTCATCTCTCATATTTCTGTAGTGATCATCGGTTTGAGTGCTAGATGCATGATCTTCCTCTTTTGCTTTAACTCTTGTATAGTTCCTATAACAAGATGCATGATAATGGGCTTCTGCAGCCACTATGTCCCTACTGCAAATTGCTAAGATCACAATTAATGGTAGCACACTCTTGAAGCCTTTTGTCAACTCTAAGCTCCGTGCTCTTGATTAATTTCTCATGCGTTGATGTTCCCTTGTAGCATTTTATCTTTCCAAAAACAACTATATTCTTCAGCATACATGTTTGACTTAAATAATATTTTTCTGTTTAGGCGTTTACTCGTACACTCTTTCCAGTATCATCACTGAAACCTGCTTCAGCTTTTCACTTAATAGTCTGTAAATCTCTCTTCATACTAAACAGGCTCCTGCACGTCCTGTAGTAAAATACTTGGGGAACAGTTGCTTCCCACATTTCTCGCAATGTCTAATAGTGGAATGTGATTGAGCTACCTCTAGCAAAGTTTTCCATTCTGAGTAGTCCTGCGGGCTTGTCAGCGTAATTCCATGTTGGACATTTAACCATAAATGAATTATACACTGAAGATCAAAGGGACAGGATGTGCTTGTTTCAGTCTTCATGATGTTGCACGGTTGTACAACACCAGCTCTGGAAAAAGAAATTAATTAAAACATGTATACATTTTACTTGGTGTAGTTAATATAATCATAATTACTATTAAAATTATCATTTTATATAATCACATTTACTGTAATTGTAATTTTTGTTTTAATAACATATTTTATTTGGTTTTCCCGATACAGTCCGGGCCATAGCCCTGCAATCACATTTTGAAAATAAAATAAATCAGGAGTACCATGGCATGTAAACATTTGCAACTCCTGCACAACTTGCAGGTAAATCAACATGAACATAGTGCAGACATTTCCAAATCCCAGGGATTGTGGAGAAGTTACATATGTGTAGGCACAGAGAATAGTGTAGTATGAAACGTTCAGTAGTCATTTGTGTGTGTGGCAATTCCTGTCAAGGGTCTAAAGATAGAAGGGGGGTAGATTTATGCTACGATATGTCACCCAGTGGGTCCATATTTTCCTATGTTTCTGGGGCATCCTTGGGCCGGGGTAATTGTAATTTTTTTTAATTATCAAATTCACAATAATAAAAAAGTATTAAACAAATTCAATTTACATCACGGTAACTTGGGAGTAGAGTGGTAACACACAAAAGGCATGAATCTAAACATACAAAGGTATGCTGTTCCTATAGAGGCTGTCAAAGATTGTAGAAAAGTATGAGTCAGGAGGAGATTCCTCCTTTAGGAAAGAGACCCTCACACATCCGGCAGACTAGCTGTCATATATCGTCAGCAGGTGGCCCAGATGTCAGGTATCATCATCAGGTCTGCTCCGAATCGGGGCGGCGCTGCAATCCCCGATCGGCGACCTCAGAGGCGCCTTTTAGTGGAGATCTTTATTCCATTCATTGCCGGTTGGTGAGTGCAAGTGGGGACCCTATTGTGATGTGCGTGTGAGACTAAGTGTGTTAAAAATAAGTAGTGGAGATCCTAAATAACAAATTTTAATAAGGAAGGTCCCACTCTTAATTAAAAACAATAACATGCGTAATCTTCCAGTGAGGGTGTCTGAATTACGCTCTAGTGAATAGTGGTCAACATGTTTCTTGCATCGGTCAAGTTGGCCGCAATTCTTCAGGACCAGAAAGTTCACACACTTATTGGTAGTGGTAGCAACTAATACTTACCACTGTTACAGCACCCTAATAAGTGGTTACTTTGAAATATAGAATTATTACGCCTGTAAAAGAGAAAATAAGGGAACAAACATACAAATCAAACAAGCATATTTGCTGTAAACAATCTTGAGATAAAATCGCCTCATGAACTGCACCCACGAGGTGTCATGCAGTATTGGTGATGTGCTAATACATAACATGCTGTGATGTGTTAGCCACAATTCTCAATGGTTAAAGAAATGCAATAGTCATGTGTGATAATTGTTGCTGCAGAAATGGTGTATTAAAAAATATCAATATTGGGACAAACACAGGATTAACCTTAGTCAATACTCAGACATAGATATCACTCACCCTGGTATACCGGGCCTCTGGTGTCAGCGAGAAGGCGCTGGGAAAACACTGAATAGTGCAGTGTTCTGTAGATATAAAGCACCCCCCAGGAAAAGGAGTGTAAATAAAGCAATCAGGTATATATGACTGAAACTCACTCACTAAGTGTCACAGTCCTCTCTGAATTTTACAAAATAGCAATGTAAATTAATATAGCCCGCTGGGGGCGTGTGTCTCAGGATGATGCCAACAAGATCATGAGATCACGAAAGAGACATCAATATTAATTATCTTCAAATTATCGTCAAGGAAGGGTGTAAGTATTCCCTCTATACTCGTCAGTGAGAGACTCAGCAGAGTCACAAGTTCACCCCAGGACCGTAGTAGGTACTTACGGCAGTCCGCGATTCCGAAAGCCTGGATCCTAATCTCCGTCCGCGCCAGCTCGGTGGACAATACCGATCACTGGCGCGGAACATACATAGGCACTCGGGTCCAATCAGAAATATGGGCTCATCGGTACACTTCCAGGGTGAAGTGTATGCAAGGTGTAGAACCGTTTTGATTGGTTATTGTGTCCGGTCAGATGGTACTCGACAACCAATCCACGCTCGGGGGTGCGGTATGTCGACCAATGGGGGATAGGTTGCTGAACCTGAGATCTCGGCAACAGTCGCTAGGCAACCAGGTGCTATGGCTGGTATGTCGATAGTTGTAACGCCGAACTAATCGTAGTTAGGCATGGGAACAAGACGTTGTGGATGGTTGCTTTAAAAGCTAAAGGACAATGATTCACACGAACAGAGGGATTTTGAAGGACCCTCGGTGTTATCCTTGTGTTAACACTCAACAGGTGACACGTTGGCATTATCAGGTCGTTCTACAATATTTATGAATTGTGTGTGTCAAAGGAAGATTGGTAATGTGGACGCTAGATGCAGTCCAGTAATTTTCATGCAAGTCAGGGGTAACAGTATATTGCATGTGAACTGGGTACTTATCACAAACCATAACAGCAGGGTAGGGGCGAGCCCTCTACAAAGGCTGCAAATGCTGATGGAGTTACGGGTACTCAAGGTTCCGGGGAGATAGAGACACAAGCCAAAATATATCTGTGGACATATTCGTTGATGTCTACCCTGTCTCGGGCCAACATCATCTGTATATAGACTCTCTGACGTGAGGCGAATCCAGGGTGATCATGCCCGGTCTAAAGTTCTATATATGTCAGTAAGAAGATCATCGTCAGGATTCAGTATTGAGCAGACTGGACCACGGGATATCTTCATTTAGTCCTCCCTGGTGGGACGATAATCTCATAACCCACCTTTGTTCAATAGAGAACAATTTAGCTTTGCTAATGTTTTTGAAGGACTGGAGGACCGTCCACTGTAGAGAATCAGGGGAGTGTTTTTTGTCAAAGAAATGTGTTGTCATTTTGGTGTTGACTTTGTTGCACCTGAAATTACTTCGGTGTTCGATAATTCTGGTTTTTAACGGTCTTGTAGTCATCCCTATATAGGGGAGATTGCAAGGGCATAAGATTAGGTAAATACAATTTGTGGTATTGCAATTGGTATGGGTTCTGTATTGCCATGTGAACCCATTTGGGAATTCAATGTTTTTCATAATCTTGGTGAAGGGCATACAACACACGTCCCACAAGGATAATGGCCCGTTACGGGAGGTAGGTTCCAAAGAGTGGCTTGTTTAGTGTTGTTGAGTGGTTTGGGTCTCGTGTGTATGAGCCTGTCCTTCAGATTGGTGGTGCGTTTAAAAGCAAACCGTGGGGTGGTCAATGAAAGTATCCCGGTGTTAAGGATATTCCAATGTTTCTTGATGATATTTCTCAGTTTAGTCGAATTAGGCGTGTAAGTGGACACACAGGTAAGGCAATCGTCAATGGTGCGTTCTCTAGGTTCCAATAGCCCTTCCCTGTTGTTATTGCGGGCACGTTTAAATGATTTCTTAACATCTTGACTTTGATATCCCCGTTGAAGGAGATTATTCGTCAGAACAGAGGATTCCTGTATGAAGTCAGATAGAGAGCTACAGTTCCTCCTAATACGGAGGAACTGTCCAAACGGGAGATTTTGCTTGAGAGCACACAAAAGGCAAACAGTTATGACTTGCGATCACATATTTTCATCTCTAGACATCCATACCTTGCCAATAAATTATATTAGAACCCATCTCCCCAAGTGGTACCGATAACATGGTTGTCTCAAGGCCTAATAAAGAGAAAAGCGACAATGAAGTGGCACACAGAAATAGTATCCGGGGTTCTCAAAGGACTATTCTTCTTGAAGTGGATACATGTATGGTTACCCAAAATGGAGAATCACTCTTACTTAATTTATTTTAATAATCTTCACAAATGGTTCTGATCATTGGCATAACACAGGCCCCCGCAACCCCCCCCAAGTTCCAGTGGGCCCCCTCAGCACAGTGCCCTGCCCGGAGAGCTCCTTAATGAGTCCGAAGGGGCCCCCTCAATGTACATTGCCCCTCAAGTTTCGTTACACCAGTGATCATTGGTACCTGCAAGACAAGGGGACAGTGTCTCGGAACGCATACACATATGTGGGGGTACCAAAGAGCTATACCGACATCAGCGTTCCGTCTCTCTCTCTCAGGCCATTGTCCAAAAGTTCCTTGGGTCTTGCAAGCAAACAGGCTGCTGTAATGCTGTACTAGACAGGTTCAAGAGCACAAGTAGAAATGGAAGAACATAAGAGTGCGTTTGCAAGGCTCAGTCACCACCATCGCAGCTACACATGCAGGGTTGATATCTCGGTTGGCCTCTCCCTGTCACTGGTGCGGGGAATGAGGAACTAAGCAGATATTCACAAACAACAGTGCCTGATGAGGTTGAATTCCCCATAGTTGGCCTCAATTTCTTGGTGAGGTGTATAGTGGGGGTGACTACCTCAGGCGCTCGGTAGGTACAGGACTCAGGAGCAGGATAGGAGCTTCCAGCCCAGACAGAGGCAGCAGCAGGGTAGTCAAACAGAGCTTCAGCATGTCCTTGGCTCAATCCTACCCATGAGGAAGTGGGCAGCACTCAACACTTTAGATTCAGCTCCTCCACAAGGGAACCCGCCAATCCAAGTTCAGTTAAGCGAGCTGCAGGGCAGGCCCTAGTTATTTTCACAAAAGTGGACAGTTGGCACAGAACAATATCCATTCACTGCCCAGTGCGTTTCACAATTTTAGGGTGCCAGCCAATCAAACTGGCATCAGTTTTCCCTCTTTGGAGATTTGTCTGGTAGAGGTAGAGAGCGCATGGGGCCTGGGCTCAGGTAAACCCTCCAAGGGTTTCTCTTCTGAGAAACGGTGTATCCTGCATAAGGGTTAACCAGAACAAAGGGAAGATCAGGGAGAAGTGTGGGATGGGGTTTTCCTTTGTGGGATTGACTCCTCCCCCATCTTGAAAACACAATTCTTACGTTATGACAAAATGTTTTTGAGCATTTAAAAAAAAAAAAAAGAAGTTTGATATTTAATGTACTGTATACCAACAAAAGAAGAGCATTTTAAAATACAAGATCAGTTTCTAGGCGTTTATAGATAACCCTCACCTGGGCATAATGTATGTGACCAAATCCCCCCCCCCCCCTATCATAATTTAAGATCACTAATGTTTGCAATGTGTTCTGTAAGCAAATCTGCATGGAATGTTCACAGACATTATAACCCATAAAAACAGATTTTATTATGACTGTGGCGTAGCTAGCCTTATGGCCACCCGTGGCGGTCCATGCTTTTGCCGCCTTGAAGACAGGGAGGGGGGGGCGGAGGGGTTGCTGACGTGATTCGGCGACAGCCGAAAAGCAGAGTGGGAAATGGCAGGTAGGAGAGGAAGAAGGCTGCTGCCCCCAAAACTCGTGCAACCCAGGGTGGACCGCACCCCACGCCCCGCCCTTGCTACGCCACTGTACTGTAAATGCGGCTTTACTTTCTCTGCCGTGAAAGAGTTTAATGCTTGAGAAAAATTAAATTGTATCCACTCGGAAAAGGGCTGCAATTACTTGGAGTCTCTGGACTTTCCCTGAAACAGGTCGGCCAGGACACCGCTCTTCTGTGTGTTCCTGCCCCCCAAAACCCAAACATCAACTGGCACCAGACTGTGCTCGGCTAAGGGAAATAAAGTGGTCTATCCTCTCTTGGGTCAAAGGGCAAGGGGAGCAATGGGGGATGGTGGCCAAAAACAAAACTCACGTGGGAACTTCCAGAGGCTAAATACATATCTGGTATGGGCTCGTCTTCACTGCACAGATTGGCTTCAACAAATTTAACAGGGACACAGAACCTTTCAGATTTATCTTTGCATATTTAAAATATTCATGTGCAGTAGTCAGGCGTACATTTGCATAAAGAACGAGCCGTCATCTATGTACCAAGGAGGTGAATTTGCAACAGGGAGCTAAATATGGCCGTGAGCAGAAGAAGCTGTGATAGCTCATTTGGAGAAGAGTGTGCATGCTTTAAAAATGAAGAGTGACAATTACACGGAAATCACCTGATCATCGAGGTATGTCTTCATGCCATACACAGTCAAGTAAAAATGACAAAAACGAAGGTCACAGGAACGTCTCCAAGGCACATATTTTAAAGAAATGGCAGCTAAATAAAGGCATCCTCCCGGAGAGCCCACGCCTCTGAATGCTCGCTCTCGCATATCTTGAAGTCTTTGTGTATGCTCACAGCGCATATTTGGAGGTTTATGAATGTTTTCAAGAACAATAATGATTCGGTTTCGTTTCTTTTTTTCCGTGTGTGTGTGCGTGTGTATGTATCTATCCATCCTTTTTTATGTATCTACTTCTAATGCCTTTTTCCACATTTATGTGTTGATCTCTTAAAAGGGTCAGAAATAATATTGCTCAGATTCATTTACCCAGACGAATGCGCTAGCACCTTTATGCTTGATCATGTTTCCCTCTACTTTAAGCAGCCCTTTTTATTTTTAAATTGCACTTGGTAAAAATTATTCAGCTTCACTCTTCGTTCAGTGGAGGTTGAAGACCTTGCACTTCCTGCCATCTTTGTTTTGGCATGCTTCTTCACATTGTGCCATTGCGTTCATTGGTTTTCCATTTATTTAAAGGCCGTACCTAGGAATCCACTGCCTCTTGTATGTCGAATCAGATGGACGGCTTGATGTTCAGCCTCGCACAGTATGAGGATGCACCAAACACCTGTCACTCCTGATTGGTAACGTCCTTACTAGGGACATCCACATTTTCATCCTTAAATTAGCATTTTTTTCATGTCCTCTTTCACAACCTCACTTTCTCATTCACCCTGCACTCTTCCGAACCATCTGAAGGCGGGACTAAGGACACTGGTATGTTCTCCCTAATCCCTGTCTGCCTGCTCGAGGTCAGATGTATAGTCTGAGTCGAGAGGTGTTCTTTGGGCCTGAGGTACGGGTGTGCCCACCCTGTCTGCAGGGAGCAGGCCGCTTCCCTTTGGTGCGGCTCCGCTGCTGGGCAGCTTTCTTAAACTCTCTCTGATGGCGCCGGGGAGAGATGCGCAAAACGTGTGATTTTCTGTCACAGGCAAGATTAACGCTTCATAAATTAGCAATTATCAGCAATTCACAAAATGACACATGATTAAGTAGGTTTCACCAGAAGCAGCTACAGTTGTAATTGAAGTGACCTGCTGTTCTGTACTGTGAATCCTCCTTAGTGCATCGACCTTCATGTATCCAGCTCATTCTTTTCACTAACACAAACTCAGCAATTACTAGAGCATTAGTAGAAACAGTTCAGGACTCTCCGACACAAAACACGCTGCTCTTAGAACTTAGATTTATCATTCAAAGGAGGGGGCAAGACCCAGGGAGGAGGCGCCCATAGCCCGGGAGGGCTTAGAGCTGTCTCACCGTACCTCGAGCTGCAGATTGTGTTTTTAGGCGCTTGATAGCAGGTGGTTTACCACATGGGAAACAAGCCTGATCCTCAGAAGGAGAACAGACATCAAACAGTTTCTGAAACCTTAAAAGCGCTCCTGCTCGCTGCCAGGGATGGTGAGCTCACGCAGGAATGACCTTTGTGGTTTGAGACCTACTGTACATCTGCTTTCCCATTACCTCATTCGGCGATACTGGCTGAAACACTTTGAAACCGAAAGGAATTCAGGATGGGTAAGAAGTGGCAACACTCGCAGCTGTGGTATGCGCCAACCCCTAAAGGCATCTTCTGTAAGGTAAATACCTCCGTGTGACTCCCACTGTCGACACCTGTGAACAATGTAAGAGGATGAGCAGCAAAGCCAGAGTCCAAGGCACGTGGATAATGCCCGCCTCTGAGCCCAGGCTCCTCCCACAGAGCTGCACCCTCGGCCAGGTGTGCTGAGAAGGGTCACCCATGCCCCTACACGCAGGGAGCTACTCTTAGCATTTCACTGTATTTTAGGACGACCAGAGACCGAGGAGGTAGAATCTGTAGATCAAAGAACCTATGTGTAATGACGCAGAGCCTGAATTATGGTTGCAGTATGTTTATTTCTGGCACACTGCAGCATAGGGTGACCAACTGGCATTGGTGCAAATTCAGGACGGTGAGTGTAAAAACTTCAGGACAAAGGGTCAAAATCCAGGACACAAATTCAGGACAGGAGGTCAAAATTCAGGACAAAGCTTCAGGACAATAGGTAAGTTCACATCAGAGGAGGTTGCGCAATAGTATATAAGTAAGCCCAGCCATATCCAAACATATTCAACCATTTGCAAACCTATCCATCATGTATCCTTCCATCTATCATTTCACTCATCCATCCCTTCATCCATCCTTTCACTCATCCATCCATTATCCATCCATCCACCCTTTCACCCTATCCATCTGTACACTCATCCATCCACTCTTTCACCCATCTATCCATCCATTCACTCATCCATCCATCCATTTACCCATCCATCCAGCCATTTACCCTTTCACCCATCCAGCCATCCTTTTACATACTCATCCATCCACCCAGTCGCTCATCCTTCCACCCATCCACCCTTTCAGTCATCCATCCATCCTCCCTTTCTCTCTCCATTGACCCTTTCACTTAGCCATCCTTCCTTCCATCCACCCACCCACCCATCCATCTACTCATCCACTCATGAATACATCCATTGACCCTATCACTTATCCATCCTTTCTCTCATCCATCTATCCTTTCACTCCTTCACTCATCTATTCATCCTTTTGTCGATCTACCCTCCATTTCACTCATTCATCCATCCTTACATCCACCCTTTTACTCATCCGTCCATCCATTCACCCTTGCACTTATCAATTCATCAATCCATCCATTCATCATTTCACTCATCCATCCACCCACTCACTCAGTCATCATCCACCTTTTCACTCATCCATCCTTTCACTCATCCATCCACCCTTTTACCCATCCAGCTACCCTTCCACCCATACATCCAGCTATTTACCTTTTCTCTCATCCATCCTTCCACTCGCACATCAATCCATCCATCCTCTGTCATCCATTTATTCAATCGTTCATTCATCCATTCACCCTTTCAGAAATTCATCCACCCACCCATCCCTTCACTTACTCACTCGCCCACCTTTTCATATTCATTTTGAGCTGAGCCTTTTTGAGAAGAGACCCATCAAGAACTTCACCCTCACTGTAGGAGCTATTCCAGGGCTGGGACAGAAGCCACCCAGGATGGAGACCGGATCCACCACAGGGGGGGCAGGAGCCATCACAGGTGGGGGGGGACAGGAGCCACCACATGGGGGGACAGGTACCATCCCTGGGGGGCGGGGGGCAGGAGCCATCACAGGAGGGGGAACAGGATCCACCAGGGTGGGCATGCAGTATTCTAGTATCATCTTGGTCTCTTCCAGGGAGGGGTAGGGCTCCTCACCCCCTCCTGGGCAAGAAAACGAGAAGACAGGCTCTCTTTCCAAAATTTTAGTTTTGCCATCCCCCACTGTGATGTACAGTACTTAAAGGAGATACTCCAATGTTGTTCTTGAATTGGAGTAATACTTTTTGAAATGTGCTTTGTTTCTTACAATTGTTTTGTTTTCATTTTGTGCGGTGATTGCCAATCCCTTTACTTTTGTTATTTCCAATGGAGATGAATGAAATCTTCTCATAGATTTTCGTGCTGGGTGCTGTCTTGCTAATATTAGATCTCCAACCTGATCATTTCTTACTTAAAAATGTTTTCTTTGATCCACATGCTGCTTCATTTTTCCTTTCATCATCTCCTCTCTCTTTCAGTGGTGGTCTCTTTATTTGGGCATGGGGCGTTGCCCCCTGTTTGTTTTGTTGACCCTAGGCGGCCCATAAACATGTTGATTCCTGTTAGCTGCATCGGTGTGGCCCACAGAGTTTGCCTTTGAGAGTCGGTAGGGGGCAAGGATGGAGATTAAATGTGGATTGACTGGTGGTTCGATTTGGTCTGGGGGTGATGTGTGCATGTCTGGTTGGACGGGTGCCTTGCTCTGACCAGCCAGACATGCACACTGGAACCCTTGCCAAGCTGCACATTGTTGGGAGCCTGGGAGTTTACAGCCACAGCCTGCAAGTCTCCTAAGGAGCGTTGGCAGTGCCTCACCGAGCCAATCATTGCGCTGCTCTCATGCTGTTCACTAGCATAAACAGTAAGGGAGCAGTGTCTAGATTGACTTAGAAGACTCGGGGTGGGTGGAGCCGAGTTCCAAGCTAGTGGGGAACTCACAACTCCATGCACGCCCAGAGTCGGAGGCAGCAAGTCACAACAAGGGTTCTTCTCTGTGACGACCCCAGTGACTTTGTCTCACTCGTAATTTGGGAATACTTTGATTTTTGTGCTATAGAAATGGAAAAAAATGTCAGCAACACAGGAGGTACAACCTCGCCGAAGCCTGCTGGCAGTTCATTGCCAAGTGTGAGATGTGTGGCCAGCCTCTCACAGAAGCCTGTATCAGCTCCTTGCCATGTGTGAGATATTCCGTCTCTCACAGGAACTTGCAAGCAGTTCCTTTCGAAGCGTGAGATGTTCATCCAGTCTCTCACAGAAGCCTAAGGGCAGTTCCTTGCCATGTGTGAGATATTCCGTCTCTCACAGGAGCTTGCAAGCAGTTCCTTTCGAAGC
Source organism: Triturus cristatus (assembly GCF_964204655.1). Lineage (NCBI taxonomy): Eukaryota > Metazoa > Chordata > Amphibia > Caudata > Salamandridae > Triturus > Triturus cristatus. Next base: position 380,706,674 of record NC_140581.1, on the reverse strand, counting down.
GTGAGATGTTCATCCAGTCTCTCACAGACGCCTAAGGGCAGTTCCTTGCCAAGCGTGAGATGTTCAGCCCATCTCTGCCTTTGAGCTTGCATCACTTTGTATTCTAGCGCTTGCCGGGTAAAGGAGAGAAGTCTACTGTAGTCTGCCCATTACAAACTGACCCCCCTCCAGGTGCTTCTACGATGAGCGGATAGAGACAGTTTAGTGGGGTACAGACGGCAAGGCACTGAGAGAGACCGTGATTTGCCCACAAACACACAATGTGGAGCAACCAAGATTAGAACCCAGATGTCACACGCATGACAAGTTAGACCGCAGCTAGTCGTGCATTTACAGCAGTAAAAGTCAAACAAAAAGTACCACAATGCAGTGATGTGAACTGAGAGGCAATGACTGGATGAACGCCACACACCAATGCTAATTATTTGTTTTAACATCCAATCAGTTTAATGATGGTTATAACTAGAAACATGCTAGAAGTTTTTCCAATCCTGTCCACTGCTGTCGGCACTGTGCATTGTGCTAAAGAAGTGCTTTATGCACCCATGCTACCATGCACATATCCATCTATTCAACCTTCCATCAAGAACCTATCCAGCCTTCCATTAGGGATCAATCCATGAGTCCACCTGTTTCATCATCCTGTCCATTCATCTTGCCACCAAAACTATTCGTTTGACCATCCATTCACTCATTAGTTCACATGTCATCTATCCCTTCACCAAGTTATCCATCCTTCCACAACACCATTTGTTCTTCTGTTAATTGTATTTATCAATCAATTCCTTCATGCATTCATCTATTCACCCCACAATCTCATCCACCTACCCTTCCATCACCCACACATCCATTCATTCACCCATCCCCACATTTGCCCATTTATCCATCCTCTTCAAATACATTCATCCACCACCCATCCATCCATCCATCCACATCACAAGTTGTCCATTCATACATAACTACCTGCATGCATGCATCCACCAATCCACATCCACAACTGGCAAATAACATTGTTTTATTTCTGAAGAATAAATGTATACAACGTTCAGGGATTACAGGTCAGTGATTTAGTTCCTGTTTCTATTTCACATGTCACCAGCCACCACTGGTCTCTTTGCAACTTGCTCTTGTTCCTTAGGGAGTTTGAAAGGCGTCTGTGGAAAACGTGTTTGTCTGGGTTGTCCCAATAACAACTCTGAAGAATATTTTCCAGTCTTCCCAGGAGTTGTATTTCTATAATCACGTAGAACCTGACATAAAGCTTGGTTTACAGAAATGTGCGACAGTTTGGCTCATTGAACTTATTTTTTTAATAGTTGCCATCAATCTTTCTACTATTCCATTGGCCTGTGGCCAATGTGGAATAATTTTCCATGTACCACTCCCATATACTAAAATAATTTTCCAAATTCATTTCCATTAAAAGGTGGACCATTGTCTGTCTTTAATATTTTAGGTATACCCCATGTATACCTAAAAGGATAGGAAGTATCACAAACGCAGATGTAGATGACACCATTTTCACAATTGGAACTCTTGAGTACCCATCATTTATAGCAAACAGATATTGTCCAGAATCTAATGGCCCATGAACATCACATGCCTGCTCAGACAATATAGCATCTGGCAGTTTTGACATGTGGAATTCCTCAACATTCGTTTATCCTTTGTACATTGACTAAGATGACAAGCTTGTATAATTTCTTCCACCTGACTGTCTTGTCTTGGAAACCACACTTTTTCATGTAACAGTGTATTTGTTGCTGATATCACTTTGTGACTTTAAGGTACCTGATTGATCACACGTTTCTGCAAAGCGTGCAGGATCACTATTCTACTTCCTCTTAGAAGAATATAGAAAAGGTTATAGTCAACTCCGTCTGTATGTTTCGGAATGCAATTATATCTCTCCTATATACTTCAGGTTCAATTTTTGTCATGACATTTATATGTTTACACTTGTTTAGCTTAATTATTCCTTTCACTTCCGTAAGAATGTTTTCCTTTTTAGATTCATGGATCATTTCTTGCTCTGAAATTGTCTCAGGAACCACTGATTTAATTACAAAGTTTACATTTTCAATTTCATCAGTTTGTTTTTCATTTATATCAACTTGATGTCTTGACAAATAATCAGCTGGACTGTATACTTTTCCAGGCTCGTGAACAATCTTAAAATCCTAGTCCATTAATCTTATACCCCATATTTCGAAAAGGTATTTTTGGCTTTGGATTTCCATAATTGGTTGTTAGTGCTTGGAGATCTGTGACTATCACAAATGGTTTTCCAAATAAGAAATCATGATAGTGCTCACACACCCAGACTGCAGCCAAGCTTTCCTTCTCTGGCTGTGTTTCCTTTCAATATCTGTTAAGCGTTTACTGTATCCTTATCAAGTTTGCACTGCAATAAAATGGCACCTAGTTCCACCGGACTAGCATCTACTATTAGTTCAGTATGTAGATCTGGGTCAAAGTATTTTTACATTTGCCACTGATGCTACATCATCCTTGATGGTTTTAAATGCATGTTCAAACTTTGCATCCCATTTGATTATTTTTGCTTTTTTCGTTAACTCTAGAAGAGGCGAGCTAATAGTGGCATATTCTTGATGTAACCAGCGCAATTACTAGCCATTCCCAAAAAAGAGCGTAACTCTGTTATGTCTTTTTCACTGGTTGTCGATTTTAGGGGAGATACTTAATTGGTTTCATCCCTCTGCTTGAGAATATGTGACCATAAAACATTAATTCTGCCTTGCTAATCTCACATTTATCTTGGTTTAGCGTCAGTCCAGCTTTTATGGGTTCTCGACAAATTTCCCTTAAAGCTTGGTAATATTCACTTTGTTTTTCCAAAAACAATATTGTCATCACTGTAATTCATCAGTTTTTCACAGGCCTGATGACATTGTTTATGATTTCATGAAAGATCTCTGCACCTGAACATAAACCAAAGTTAAGTCTTTTGTAGTAGAACAGCAACCCACCTAATTTTCCAAGGATCTAGCCACTGAAAGTTTACCACCAGATAGGCCACAATATTGACTTTCGATCATTGACATCGCGCAAACAAGGTTAAGGGGCTGGCTTGGATCATTCAGCAGGAGTGTGTGGCTGTAACATGCAAGTAACACTAGAGTTATCCACCTGGTCCATATTATAAACATGGCAGAGGGTGTAACAGTTGTGTCCGCCCACTTTTTGAACCCTGGGGCACTTTCGAATTACAGAAGGGGCTGCAAGAGTTTGCGTGGCCCCTTGATTAAAATATAATATTCTTAAAATGCTTGTTCACCAGAATAGGCATCATGGCTCCTTCTATGCTACAGGTCACAGCAGCACTGTTTACACTTGTGGGATCCCAGGGAGGCATGCTATCATTTTCCGCAAGTGAGGAAATAAGTTGCCTTTACACTAGCACTGTGCTATAGACGTGGGTCTAGAGGCGAAGAGACGGTCAGGAGGTGCACTGAATATGCGCCACAAAGTGCGGCACTCTCTGTCCCCGAGCATGTCCCTTGAAAGAGGGTAAAAAGGAGACCAGAGACCCCCTCTCCAAGAACCCCCCCTTTGAAAGTCATGTAGGGTTGTCACATACACATTGAATGAAGGACCAGTCTGTGTTCCCAGTGCACACATTTCAGTGTGCACTTCAGTGCATTGTGGGGAAGTGCACCTTAACTATAATGAGCCCTCTGGTGCCTTGAGTGCTTTTTATTTGATTACGAGAAGCTCTCTTTGAAAGCTGACCGCGATCAAATATGCATACCGAGGGTTGAAACCGTACTTTAAAGTTTGGTTGTTGAGGGGAATTCTCAGTTTTGTAAACTGTAAAAAGAAGTCCCGGCACTCTCTGAAATGAGTGGAAGGGGGTGTAATATTAAGTCTGGGGGATCTGTTATGGGAAAATTTAAAGACTTTCCAGATCGTCTGGTAGAGCATGCTCTCGCTGTCATATCTCTGGTTCAATTCAATATTTTTGTTAATTTCCCGTCCACGTACTCCCAGCACCTCCCCCTCTCAGCACAGACACTCCACTGTCACGCATTGTACCATCCCTCCGCCTACCACCCTTGCCCAGCATACAAATTTACCTGCATTCCTGAACTGTCCTATGTAAGGCACTAATAGATCATTCATATTTCCTTTTACCAGGGCCGGACTGGGAACCAAAACCGGCCCTGGCAAAGTGCTCGGCCGGCCCCCCCACCTCCGCTCCCCCCCCCTGGGCTTGGGGGTGCCGCCGAGCTCTTTGCCAGGGCCGGTTTTCGGCCGATTTTGATACAGGGCCGATTTTGCAGCTATTCTGCAAAAACGGCCCTGTAACAAAAACGGCCCCCAGGGGCCCAAAACCGGCCCCCACCCGTGCGGCGCACCGGGGGATTGCCCGGTGCCTGCTACGGCCAGTCCGGCCCTGCCTTTTACAATCCATTTTACTCCTCAAACAGATGAAAGAAAAGGTAACTTATTCGGAAAAGTATTTCCTCAGCATCCAGTCTATGCCTCTGTCTTTACTTGTTGTATTGATCCAGCGCAGAGTGCAAAATCCCTCCCTACTGTCACGGACTTATTAGATCTCACACACACATACACTATCTATACATTCGCTGGTGGGGCCCATAACACCAACACACACTTACCATTAGTCCGTGCGAGAGGCGATTTATCCTTCCAAGCGCTGGATAAAATGATGGAGGAAGATACCACTTTACCCTAATGAGCAACACACCTACAAACCCTTCTAATACTCATTAGGCCCTAGACTTCCACATTTGGTATTATCCTTCCAAGACCGGGATGGATCTGTTAGTTGAAGATTTTAGTGAAACCCTAATTAACTTTTACATTAACACATTTCAATGAATAAACAACCCGACTCATTTCTGTAGATGTTCAAATCCAAATTTATATTAAAATTGCAGATTAAATCACTCATTTGATCAAGTTGCCATTCATATTTACCTATTCTGGCTAAAGTCGTTCTCTATGTCAAATCTGGCAGTCTTGCCCATCAATTTAGCAGGTAAAGTTCCTCAGGAATTTGGGCATTAATTCAGTCCGTCAGAGAATTGGGCTAACAGCTGTCCTGCAGTGTCACCGTCCTCTCCGTCAGCATATCATCAGGAAATCGAAGGAGCGACCGTAATTACCTCTCTATTCTACCATAATTTATAGTAAAATTGATGATAAAAAGTAACAAATTTTGGGCATCCGAGTTCGCTGATTGGACAATCCGGGATCATCCTCTCTGTTCCCATAAGGTTTAGTCCATGATGTCAGCATACTTGCTGGTTCTGGTTCTTTTATAAAGTCCTTTGTCTGTAGCGTTGGCACCACTCCCAGTGGCCTTGATAAGTACGTCTTGCCTGGGGTCAGGACGGGGCCATTGTTGCTCATCTTAGCGCAGGCGCACTTCACCCAAGCCTTGTTCAGCATTGGCAGTCGGGTTAGGCACCAAAGTCAGCCATCTTTAGGCAGGCCATAATGGACAACTTAAGCAAAGAGACACAAAAACGTAATTAATACATAGAAATGACTAATTAAATGTTATTCCCTCGCTAATACCCATATGTGTGTGTATTTATCTAGCAAAAGCAACACTCATTGCGGGTTATACTTACAAAATGAAGCACGAATCACAATTACATCACTAAGGCAACATATATCATGCAACATTCTATTTATCTATCATTAGTATGCGTACGAAACTTAATTTACGTAATTAATTAGGCCATGCAGATGCAAATCCCACGTGTATTTCGGTCATAAATAGAGAAGTGTGGCTCAATGATTAGAGCGGCAGACGCTGATGCAGAGGTCTAGCCCGGGACCAGGGTTCAATACCCCGCCTCGGCGGGTCTTGGGCTCAAAAATTCCACGGACCTGATAATTCTTGCCTCGGTGCCTATTCCAATCATGGAGTCCCACTCTGCAACTCTGGGCAATAGCTTGCTTAATCTCCACAACGGCCCCCACAATGCCAAGGATGCCTGGCCTCCACCTTGGGGGTGCCCAGGAGTGGACACCTCACAGGGAAAGCCAGGATGGGTTCCACAGTGGTATTCGTACAAGCGCCTTCAGACCCTTGCGGGTGAGTAGTGCGCTATACAAGTATCAAATTTACATTTATTAATAAGATTGGTTAGTTATTTCCACATCACTCTAAACCATTAGTACGATTATAATTAATTAATTAATCTAATTAATAAAATGACATGCAAAATAGGGTGGGTATACAAAATTTTGCATTACCCGCTCCAGCAATCCCCCCTTTGGTGATCTTATCACCACACCACCCAAAATTTTGTTCTGTCTTTACGGAATCTTTAAAATGTTTTCTTGCTCTTAATCATAATTCAGTTTTAGCTTCGTCTTCTCTTTTAACTGATTCATACATACTCTCCTTCCACTCCTCCAATTCTATTTCTTCAATTTCTCTTTCTTGTTTCTTGTCTTTTCTTTTTGAATTTTCTCTTTTTATTCTTTTATTCTTTTTCTTGTTTCTACAGCACATACCACATAATCTTATCATTAAAACTATGCAAATTACACATGTTAATGGAAATAATATTTTTCCTATAAGTGTACTACCTATTTTTACTAAGAAATTCTTAATAGCAGCTATCTTCTTACCAATTCTATCCCAAACACTTTCAACCTCCAGTGGTGCAAGTTCATCATGCAATTCAGTAATATTCTTAATATAAGTTTTCAGATCTTTGCCTTCGTCAGGAATGTAAGTACAACAATGTTGAACTTTCAGCATTCCACAGACTCCACCCTCTTTTGCCAATAAAATATCAAGGGCATGTCGATTTTGCATTACCATAGCACGCATGGCAACCATTTCAGTATTAACCAATAAAAATCCTCCAGCGGTGCTTGTTGACAAGCGATCCACTACTGTTGACAATTTTCTAATTTTATTTGCATTCAGAGTTATTCCCACTGCTGGTATCCATGCCTGAAAAATATCACCTACAGTTTCTGCCCAATATTCTCTCGGTCCTAGCTAAATGATTACTTAAGCTATGTACACCATCTTCTCCTCTATCCATATGAAAGATTTTTGGAAAAACCAGGCCTACGTAACATGTGCCATACCAATGGTCTGGCAAACGATAATATGCCTTGTTCCCACAAATAAAATATAATCCAGGAAAGACTGGATCTCTTCCACCTTTGAATCCCCATCCACCCAATATTCGATATGTATCATGGCACTCAGTATTACCTAAAAAATAATTATCATACGCTGTTTGATTCCTTCGAATGCAAAATTTCCCTTTCTGAGGCCAATCTAAAGCTATAGTTGGACTAGCTTCTCCTTTCAAATGTTTTTCTTTCTCTATATCCCAGATTGTTTTCTCCACTTTCCCTTCTGCTGCTTTCTTCTGCATTTTCAATCTCCTTTCCTCAACCATGTCTAGGAATGTCTTTTCCTCCCTCTTCAAACTGCATGTTAAATTGTTTCTAAAAATATACTCTAATGTTAGTTCATTGTTTTCCAAAAAGAATTCACCTAATACCTTAGCAGGTTTTACTTTGTTCAACCTATTATAAGAAGGCACTTGCGCAAAAATGTTATCTACATCTGAAAAATAATATTCTAATTTCCCTGTCTCATAAAACAAACTAGCTAGTACACTACATGTTATACCATACGTTGCTGGAAGGTGATGATATGTCACTCCCTCAGAAACAGATGCAGGTAACTGCATACATACGTAGCAGTCCCGTACGTCCATTGTCTTTACATATTCATATAATAATTTTGAAAATACATTATTAGAAAAATCTGTTATTGACCTGTCTTTATGCAAATAATTTTTATCTATTCTAGTTGGAACTACCTTAGGAATTTTCCCTATATTAGTTTTGTTCTGACTATGTCCTTCTAAAGTGTCTGTAGTGGCTTTAAAAGAAATGACAAGAGCAAGGATGCTCCATAAAAGCATTAATAATCCTGTACAACAACAACACATTTTACACCATCTTTTCATGAATGTATATCTACATTTACTACTTTCTATGTTAGCCATCTTGTTAAAATGGACCGTGTCTTTTGACTTAGCCTCTTTTACTTCACAACTAGTTTTTCTAACCTAAGGTTCTAACACCTATTTTGTTCTACCGGTCACTATTTTTATTTCAATATCTTATTTTCTTCATCAACAATTTTCTTAACTCATTCAGTTTGGCATCTCATCGTTCTTCATTCCCCTCTCGTCTTCCAAATATGGATTTTCCTGAACTTCCGTTTCTTCTTCTCCAATGTCGGACAAGAGAACTCTCAGGATTTCCTATTCAATATCATCCTCAGCCACTTTCAGTACAGTCTCCTCTGGATTTCCTTGACTATCTGCCTCTTCTCCCTGTTCAGGCAGTGCCACGTACGTCCATTCTGGTGACTTATACTTTTGGTTAGGTTTCCTTGTTCTTCTACTCTCTTTGTCTTCAGTTAATTCGTTTTCTTTTGATTTCTCTTGACTTGTCACTTCATTCACCTGTTCAGCTCTTGGTGAATTCACTCGTGTCAGTCTGTATCTCAGTTTCCTTATTTTATTGGGCCAAACATCATCTCTTGCGACTCTTTTTACTTTACTTCTTTTGTCATTCTTTTCATTCCTCCAAGCTCTCTTTCTTAGGACTCGACTTTCAGGTATTTCGTTTTCACTCTCTTCAGACTCTGTCTCAACTTGCTTTGTCTTTTCAGCAACTTCCTTGTTCACCACTTGTTTTGTTTTCCCTACTTCTGTCCCTCCTCGGGTCTCCGGCACGCAATCTTCCTGCTGACTACTTGTCCCTTCACCTAACTGGATGTTGCAGTTCCCTACACCTCCTCGGGGGTCTTCCGCAATCTGTCGCTCTCTCTCTGTACCTGTCCCTTGTTCACTTAGATTTGTTACTTTAGGTGGAATTTCTCTCAGTCTCTCATCTGGTACTTCCTTTTCACGTATTTCTTTTGTTGCATCTTCAGTACTCTTTCCTCTTTTCTTCCTGTGTTCCTTCTTGGAACCTTGTGCTTCCTGCTCGTTTCCAGAATCGCTGGATTCGGAAATCTGCAATCTTTTCAGAGCGACACTTCTGGGGACCAAAGCTGATCTTTGTTCTGTTTCCCCCCTTTCAGAGTTTCCTTGTGTCTTTGACCCTTCGTCATCTGATTCAGTGCTTGATTCTGATTCATCAAAGTATTCTTTTCCTGTGCTGTCCACTGGATTTGGAATTCTCAATGTATGACTGGCATGGATCCAGTTTTTCAGTCCAGCACACTTCACAGCTGTGGTGGTGGTCAAAATGACTTGTCGTGGTTTTCCCCACCTTGGAACCAGACAATTTCTTCTTCTGTGGACTTTTATCCTTACCCAATCACCTGGGCTCAGATCATGGGCTTGCTTCTTTTCAAGTGTGGTGGCATCTGGTCCAACCTGATGAAACACAGAATGAACTGCGTCAGCCAGGCCTTTACAATATTCCAACACCATGTCATCAGAAATTGTCATCAGCTTGTTGACTGGTATAAACACATGTCTCATTGCACGTCCCATGATTATTTCTTGAGGACTCAATCCTGTGGTTCTGTCTGGAATGGCCCTAATTGTCATGAGTACAAGAGGCAAGACATCAGGCCATTTCATACCTGTAGCCAAACACATTTTCCCTATTCTATTTTTGATAGTACCATTCATCTGTTCAACCACACCAGAAGCCTCTGGTCGGTAGGCACAATGTAGTTTTTGTTGTACATTCAATGCTTCACAAATTAATCCTACAATCTCATTCTTGAAGTGTCCTCCTCGGTCTGACTCAATTGTCACTGGTAACCCGAACCCTTGTGGGACACCCCCGCGCCGCACGGCCACCAGCTGCTGCGTGTGCCCCTTGCCTGCCCTCTGCCTCGCTGCTGCTTCGTCCGCCGGCTGCCGCCACTGCAGTTGTTTGTGCCCCTGCCTTGACGTGAATCTGTGCCTGCTTGGTTTAATTATCTTTTTTTTCCCCTTGTTTATCGTATTTTTGCTTGCTTTGTGGTTATTTCATTTTCCCCGTGTTGCTCTCCGCCCCGCTTTTGCCTTCTGTAACCCTCCCCGCTCCCGCCTCCCAGCTGCTCCGCCCACCCTTGTCTTGACGTGAATCTGTGCCTGCTTGGTCTAACTCTCTTTTTTTTCCCCTTGTTTATCGTATTTTAGCCTGTTCTGTGGTTATTTCTTTTCCCCGTGTTGCTTTCCGCCCCGTTTTGCCTTCTGTAACCCTCCCCGCTCCCGCCACCGCCGCCTGTCCCTGCCCCCTTTGCCTTCTGTAACCCTCCCCGCTCCCGCCTCCCAGCTGCTCCGCCCACCCGCGCACTTGGCCTTAAATGGCGACCGTGCGACGCAGGTGAGTGTGACCCACTTGTGGGACACCCCCGCGCCGCACGGCCACCAGCTGCTGCGTGTGCCCCTTGCCTGCCCTCTGCCTCGCTGCTGCTTCGTCCGCCGGCTGCCGCCACTGCAGTTGTTTGTGCCCCTGCCTTGACGTGAATCTGTGCCTGCTTGGTTTAATTATCTTTTTTTTCCCCTTGTTTATCGTATTTTTGCTTGCTTTGTGGTTATTTCATTTTCCCCGTGTTGCTCTCCGCCCCGCTTTTGCCTTCTGTAACCCTCCCCGCTCCCGCCTCCCAGCTGCTCCGCCCACCCTTGTCTTGACGTGAATCTGTGCCTGCTTGGTCTAACTCTCTTTTTTTTCCCCTTGGTTATCGTATTTTAGCCTGTTCTGTGGTTATTTCTTTTCCCCGTGTTGCTTTCCGCCCCGTTTTGCCTTCTGTAACCCTCCCCGCTCCCGCCACCGCCGCCTGTCCCCGCCCCCTTTGCCTTCTGTAACCCTCCCCGCTCCCGCCTCCCAGCTGCTCCGCCCACCCGCGCACTTCGCCTTAAATGGCGACCGTGCGAACGCGCAGCGGCCACGCGCAGCGGGTGCGCCGACTGAGCGCCGAAGGTGCGCCAAAGGTAAGCCCGTCTGCGCCCGTCCGCGACCGGATCGCGTCCAGCGCCAGGACCCCTGGCCCACGAGGACCCCGACCTACCCGCCTGACGTACTCCGCCGCCACCCTCATCGCTCTCAACAACGGCCGACTCCCGAATTGCCACCAAGCCACACCACGATGCACCCACGGACCTTTCAGCTGCCACGCCTGCAAGTTCTCCTGCACCCAGACCAGCCGCACACCAGCACCCGCAAATTCGAACACCAGCAGCACCCACCTCAAGTGCATCCTGCTCAACACCCGCTCCGTCCACAGACACGCCATCGAACTCTGGAACCTCCTAGACGCCACAGCCCCGGACGTTGCCTTCCTCACGGAGACCTGGATGAACGCCTCTTCAGCTCCTGACATCGCCATCGCTATCCCAGAGGGCTACAAGATCGTCCGGAGGGACCGAAACGCCAACCAGATGGGAGGAGGCATCGCCATCATCCACAGAAACACCATCCGGATCACGACCAGCACCGACAACACCCTGACCAGCGCCGAACACCTGCACTTCCAGATCCACACCAACCCGAACACCACCCTCAGAGGCACCCTGATCTACCGACCCCCTGGACCACGCACGCAATTCAGCGAGGACATCGCCGACTTCGTCAGCCCGCATGCCCTCCCCTCCGCTGACTACATCCTCCTGGGAGACCTCAACTACCATCTGGAGAACAACAACGACCACAACACCAGCACCCTGCTCGACAACCTCGCCAACCTGGGACTCAAGCAACTGGTGTCCACCCCCACCCACCTCGCCGGACACACACTCGACGCCGTCTTCTCATCCAGCACAGACATCCTCTTCAGCCACGCCACAGAGCTTCAATGGACGGACCACAGCTGCGTCCACTTCACCTTCAAGAGAACGACGACCCACCAACACCAGCAACAAGCCGCCCACAGAAGCTGGAACAAGATCACAGCAGACCAGCTCGCCACCTCCCTGAGCCAGCACCCTCCTGCCAGCTCAGCGAACCCCAGCCAGGCCGCCGACAACCTCACGAAGTGGATCAGCGACTGCGCGGACGAGCTCGCCCCGCTGAGGACCCCGCCTGGCAGACCCGGCAGCAAGAAGGCCCCATGGTTCACCGACGAACTCAAGTGCTCCAAGAAGAACCTCCGAGCCCTCGAGAAAGTCTGGAAAAGGGAACCGACACCGGACAACAGGACCTCCTACAAACTTGCCACCCGGAAACACCACCAGCTGATCCGCGCCGCCAAGAAAACAGCATTCAAGGACCGGTTGGACAACAACGCACACAACAGCAAGGAACTCTTCAACATCGTGAAAGAGCTCTCCAACCCCAGCGCAGGAAACAACGACATCACCCCATCGCAAGACCTCTGCAACTCCCTCGCTTCATACTTCCACAACAATATCACGGACATACACAGTAGCTTCAACAACCAACCATCGCACACCATGACCGTCCAACCACCCCCACCCACCACCACCCTCCACGCCTGGACCCCGATCAGCACCGAAGACACCACCCGCACGATGAACTCCATCCACTCCGGATCACCGACCGACCCCTGCCCTCACCACGTCTTCAACAAGGCCGACGCTGTCATCGCACCCCACCTGCGAGACATCATCAACACATCCTTCGACACCGCCATCTTCCCCGAGAGCTGGAAACACGCCGAACTCAGCGCTCTACTCAAGAAACCAACAGCGGACCCCACCGACCTCAAGAATTACCGCCCCATCTCGCTTCTCCCGTTTCCAGCCAAAGTCATCGAGAAGACCGTCAACAAGCAGATGGCCGCCTTCCTCGAGACGAACGGATCCCTCGACCCCTCACAGTCCGGCTTCCGAGCCAATCACAGCACCGAGACCGCCCTCATCGCCGCCACCGATGACATCCGAGCCCTGATGGACAATGGAGAAACAGCGGCCCTCATCCTCCTAGACCTCTCCGCGGCATTCGACACGGTCTGCCACCGCACCCTAGTACGGCGCCTCAGCAACATCGGAATCAAGGACAAGGCGCTGGAATGGATCATCTCCTTCCTCGACGGAAGAACACAGAGAGTCCGCCTTCCACCGTACAAGTCAGAGGCCTCCGAAGTCATCTGCGGCGTCCCACAAGGATCATCTCTGAGCCCCACCCTCTTCAACGTCTACATGAGCCCCCTCGCGGCCATCGTACGCAAACACAACCTCAGCATAATCTCCTACGCCGACGACACCCAGCTGATCCTCTCCCTGACCAACGACCCCGCCGCCGCCAGAGCCAACCTGCACGAAGGGATGAAAGAGGTAGCCGAGTGGATGACGACCAGCCGCCTGAAACTGAACTCGGACAAGACGGAGGTTCTCATCCTGGGCTCTTCACCCTCCGCCTGGGACGACTCCTGGTGGCCTCCCGCCCTGGGCACCGCACCCAAACCGACAGACCATGCACGCAACCTGGGCTTCATCCTGGACTCCTCCCTCTCCATGACCAGGCAGGTCAACAACGTCTCCTCGGCGTGCTTCAACATCCTACGCATACTTCGGAAAATCTTCTGGTGGATCCCCACCGAGACCAGGAGGACCGTCACCCTGGCCCTCGTCACCAGCCGACTGGACTACGGTAACGCCCTCTACGCCGGTACCACCGCCAAGCTCCAGAAGAGACTCCAGCGGATCCAGAACGCCTCAGCCAGACTCATCCTCGACATCCCACGATCCAGCCACATCTCCGGACATCTGAGAGACCTTCACTGGCTCCCCGTCAACAAGAGAATCACCTTCCGCCTCCTCACCCACGCACACAAAGCCCTACACGACCAAGGCCCGAGCTACCTCAACAGCCGAGTCAACTTCTACGCTCCCACGCGCCACCTCCGATCAGCCAACCACGCCCTCGCCGCCGTCCCCCGCATCCGAAGAGCGACTACAGGAGGAAGGTCCTTCTCCTACCTGGCCGCCAAGAACTGGAACTCCCTCCCGACCGACCTGCGCCTGACCCAAGACCACCTCTCCTTCAGGAAGAAGCTGAAGACCTGGCTATTCGAGCAGTAGCGGCACCCCCCCCCCCCCAGCGCCTTGAGACCCTACGGGTATGTAGCGCGCTTTATAAGTGTCATTGATTGATTGATTGATTGGATGAATTCTCTCAACAGTAGCTTGGCTACTGTCAACCCATCATTTCTTCTTGTTGGGAATGCTTCCACCCACCTGGAGAATAGGCAGACCACTACCAAAACATACCTCAGTCTGTTACAGGGAGGCATCTCAATGAAATCTACTTGCATTCTGGTGAAAGGCCCTCCTTCTCGACCTATTGTTCCCAGACTCACTACTGTCTTACTGCCAGGATTGTACTACTGATATATTAAGCATCTCTGACAAAGACTTTCTGCCACAAGTCTGAATTTTTGCATTGTACCAGGTCTGTTTAAATGACCTGATCATAGCATCCCGTCCAATATGTCCTTGGCCATGATACATTCGTGCCATGGTAGACATCATGCTATCAGGCATAACTGGTCTTCCATCTCGATAGACCCACACATGATCCTTTTCCCTTGGGGCACATCCTGCTTTTACCCACTGTCTCATTTCCTCATCTCCTGCCTCATCCTGCAATTGTTTTACCTCTTCCCAGGTTCCCACAATGTTAGTGAACATCAATGACCAAGAAGACATTTCTCTTTCCTTAGCCCGATTGACCGAATTCTGATTTCGTGCACAATACTGTGCCATGTCAATGGCGTACCTATTCCCAGTGGCAATATAATCACCACCTTGAATATGTGCAGCACATTTTACAACAGCCAATTGTTTAGGCAGCTGTCTTGCCTCAAGCAGCTTTCCAACCACTTCTGCATTCTTAATGGAAGTTCCACTCGAGGTCAGGAAACCTCTCTGTAGCCATAGTTGGCCAAAGTAGTGGACGACTCCGAAGCCATACTGGCTGTCAGTTATCACAGTCACTCTCACACTCTTTCCAATCTTGCATACTCTAGTCAAAGCCACAAGTTCAGCTACTTGGGCTGATCTCACTCCTTTCAAATATGAGGCTTCAGTTACTGCTGCGACTGTGCATACTGCATATGCTGCACTCAGCACTCCTTCATCTGTTCTCAAACATGACCCATCAACGAACATCACAAAATCACTTTCTGGCAAAGGTACATCTTTTATATCTGGTCGTGGTTTGGTACAGAAATCAAGTACATCCAAACAATCATGATCAACTTCATCCCTTACCTCCACAATCTCATTATCAGGCAACAATGTTGCTGGATTCACATTCACACATCTTGCAAGACTCACATTAGTTGCACCTAATATGACCTTTTCATACTTAGTCAGCCGACTGTGTGTCATATACTGAGTACGACTCCTTCTCAACAGAATTGCTACCTCATGGGGTACAAACACTTTCAATGGATATCCCATCACAATTCCTCACTCTGCTCCAAACTCCGACATGTTGCAGCCACTGCTTTCAGACATCCATGTAAACCTACAGCTACTGGATCTAGCATTGATGAAAAATATGCAATTGGTTTTCTCAATTTTCCATGTTTCTGGGTCAACACAGAAAGTGCACATCCATTCCTCTCACTGCAATACAACTCGAATTCTTTTTCATAGTCAGGCATGCCTAATGCAGGTGCTTCACACAAACCATCTCTCAATTGTCTAAATGCTGCCAATTCTTCTCTGCTTAATTCAAGGGGATCTTTTACATCACTTCTCGTTAATGGCACCAAAGGTTTTGCGATCAAGGAAAAGTTCCCTATCCACTGACTGCAATACCCTACCATTCCCAAAAACATTCTTACTTCTCTTTGAGTCATGGGAGCTCTCATTCCTTTTATTATTCTGATTCTGTCTGTTATTTTCCTTAGTCCTTTCTCAATGTTGTGTCCCAGATACTGCACTTCCTTCTTACAAAACTGTAGTTTTGCGGGTGACACTTTAAGTCCTCTATCTGCGAAATTATTTAGTAAGGCTATTGTATTTACCTCACAGGCTTCACGTGTCTTTGACGCCACCAAAAGGTCGTCAATATATTGTACCAGTACAGAATTTTCTGGCATTTCTAGACTCTCCAAAGACCTCTTTAACAACTGATTGAATATTGAGGGGCTCTCTGTATACCCCTGTGGGATTCGGAACCATGCCAAAATACGCTCACCAAAACGAAATGCAAAAATTTGCTGACTGTCATGGTGCAATGGGATGGAAAAGAAAGCATTACACAGATCAATTACTGTGTACCATTCTGCATCATGGGGAATCTGATACAAAATCACTGATGGATTTGGTACATTGGGACAACATGATACCACAATTTTGTTCACCTTTCTCAAATCTTGCACTATCCTGAATTTCCCATTAGGCTTTTTCAGTCCCATTATCGGTGAATTACATGGACTACTCATTATTTCTCTCAAGATTCCTTGTTGATCATTTTCTCTATTATAGGAGTTACACCTTCAATTATTTCAGGTGTCAATCTGTACTGTGGAACATTTGGATACGTTACTCCTTCTTTTACAGTTATTTTAACTGGATCTACATTTCTCATTAACCCTACATCTTCTCCAGTGAAATCCCAAACCTCTGCTTTTACAGAGTTTCTCAGTTCTTTTGGTAATTCATCAGGGTTGAATACAGCATATGTTTCAGTAACTTCACTTTCTCTGTTAGCTAGGGTCATTTTATACAATACATCATCATCTGGTGTTTCAAAAGCTATTCCATCCGGAGTACAAAATATAGTGCAATTAATTTTGCACAACAGGTCCCTACCTAATAAATTCACAGGACTGGTGTCACACACCACAAATCGGTGCATTTCAGAAAATTTCCCTATGCTAACTTTCACTGGTTCTGTAAGATAGGTCTTAATTTGCCTGTTGGACACACCAACTACTTGGATCGTTTCATCCGAGAGAGGAAGATTCTTTACATCAGCTGATCTAACAGTTGATCGAGTAGCACCAGTATCCACTAGGAAAGTAATATTTTCATCATTAACCCTCCCATCGACAAAAGGTCCTGTCTGGTCTACTTCTAGAGTTGCGCCAAGCACGCACTCTTCTTCCTCCCTTCGGCACCGTCAATAGCCCTCTTCTGCGTCACTCATCACGTTGCAGCCAATACTGCGAGACAGCGCTAGCGCACGGCAGTTTATTTACCTGTTCTTCATTGTAGAATCCCGATTCACTACTATACTTCTGTGTGTTTCTGCTCTGTGGAAAAGGCGGCTTTGGCACCTGATTCTGTGGGGGAACAACTTGCTGCTGTTGCTGCAGTTGACCACTCACCTCATGCTGCACCTGTGGATTCAATGATGGATTTTCATTGTTAGTACTCGGAGGAAACTTATACTCGGATTTCCAATGCCCTATCCTGCCGCAATTATGACACGGAAATTTCTTTTTAGCTTCTTCAATGTTCCCTTTGTACTTCCCATTATTAAATTTTGGTTTGGTCCCTGCTTGTTCCACCAATTGTGCTTCCTGTCTCTCCGCTACCTTTACCTGTGCCCACATTGCCTTCTCCTTTAACTTTCGCTGTTTTGCTTCAATTTCATCACTGAAGTATTTAGCATGTCTCAGTACTTCATCTATTTTCTTGTTTTGCCAATCTACCGTATGCTGTTTGATCATATCACCAATTTCTGGTCTTAAACCATATACAACTCTGTATACAAAATGGCTCAGATCCTTTTCACTCAGATTCTCATCTCGTGTATTAGCCTCTCATAGTACGCATGTACTGACTCTTTACTTTCTTGGTGTGTTCGATCAATTTTTACCCAGTCTGTCTCTTTAGGGGGCACTTTATTTTTCAGAAATACCATAACCTGCTCATACTTCTTCATTACCTCAGGGTCTGGTGCTCCTGTTTTAGGATCCCTTGGATATTCCTTAGTTGGCCAGTTTATCATTAGTTTACACTCTGACCATAGGTCTGCTGGTACTGTTATGTCAAATAGACTATTCAAATCAATCCATAGTACTTTAGACAATTTCACAAATCTGTCTACCTGTCTGTACCACTCGACGGGCTTTTCGCATAGTTGAGGGAAGTCATTCGTAAATGACAAAGTATCCTGTCTTGTCCATGGAACATGTACATATCCTCCTCCTGGAATCTCTCTCATAGGGTACTCTGTCACTACCTTCTCTTTTTCTCTTACAGGAAAGGCTGAAAATGTCTTATCTGAGGCGTCATCGCGTTTTCTATACCACCTGCTTCTCCATTTATCCACGTCTCCCCATTTTCTCAGCAAAATGATTATGTCCTTAATTTGACCTATTCGTCCTGTGGTGTTCATGTTTTCAATGTCCTTTTCAGTAAATTCTACTCGATAAGGTTTCTGCAAAGCTTTTACCTTTTCCATATCAATACCCATTTCATTTGCTACTTCTTCTAACCTTTCATGCAAGTTTTTCGCTCGCCAGGTTGCGCTTTTACATAAAAATAACAATTCTTCATCCTGATAGGTTTTCAATTTTTCTGTCGGGATAGTCCCTACGATTAACTCTTCCAATACCATTCGTAACTTGGCCACATCAATTGATTGGGATTCTTTGTCTTTCCTCTGTAAGCTTCTTAACCATTCACTTAACTCATCTGTTGATGGTCCTACTGGTTTTTCTATACTTCCGTGTCCAAAATCATTTTGTGTTTATGACACTGTCTCAATCATTGTCATACGTCTCTCTGCACAATTTTGATCTACAAATGGATTATTTGTAAAATTCGGTTCCATTACACTTATAGTCTGTCTCCATGGATTCTCATTCTGTCTCACTCTTGGTTCTTCTACAGGGTTACTATTTCTGTAAGGGACTGTCAAACAATGCTCACTGTCCTTCTGTTTTTCAAAAATAGGCATTACTGGACCTATTGTTACTGGAACAGTCACTGCTTCTAGATTTTTGGTCAATTCTCTTATTTTCTCAGTCAATTCCAGGGTTGTTTTTGCTAATTCTACTGAATTTTCTCCATCTTTTCTTCCTTCTGATCTCCTTTCTATTTCCCCGGTATCACTGTTTTTACTCAAGCTGAGGGATTCTGCTTCCGTTTTTATAATTCGCACTGTTTCACTCATTGGGGTACTTGGAGTTAACATTTCTGGTTCTGATCTATACGGTGGTGGATTTTTGTAAAACATATCATCAAGAACATCATCCTCAGACTCATTCGCTCCATACCCTCTCGACTCCAAATTATGCCTCTTTTCTGCACACTTTCGACCTTCATTCTCTCCTACAGTTCTTACAGGGAACACACCCTCAGTCATGCTCGCATCTCGCCATCTTTTCATTCGGTCACTATGCATTTCATGTCCGTATGGTCATCCAAACCAATACCTATAGCCTCTACCACTTCTGTTTCTTTCTCGTTCATGCATTTCGTCTTCCCATTCGGTCAAAGCCTCAAACTGTGTCGGTCTAGGTCCTGGCTCCAAATTCGTCATTTTTTCCCTTAAGTTTCTTAAAACAGCCAAATTAAATGAACCATGCTCTGGAAAAGCTAGCACTCCGTCGTCCTTGGTGTATCTCACCCAGTTATCCAACCAAATACAAGTATGATACCCATATTTCGCAATCATAAAGGATGCAGGGGTTTTCGGTGGAGGAAGTAACTGTCCTTCCCTAGTCTTAACTGGTTTGTCTTTCTTAAACCACTTCTTAATTCTCCCTAACCAGGTCTTTTTCTCCTTTTCTGGAGGGTCATACTACATTTTCCTTGTCTTTCGCACAACGCTAGTCCCTCTTTACAACTGTACCGCTAATTTATCCAATCACAGCGCGACTTCACACTAACGCACCTATTCAGAGCGTCCACGTCACTGTCACAGTCCTCGAATCCTAGTGCGACTCACACTAACGCACCAATAAGGAGCGTCTATGTCACCCTGTTTCATCTCCAATCCTAGCGCGGCGTACACTAACGCACCAATCCGGGGCGTTTCACAGTTCTGACCGACTGTCCAATCCCAGCGCGGTCGTTCTGACGTCAGCAGCCGCTGCGGCAGCTCCTGCTCCTGCTTCTGCCTACCCCTCCTTTACAAAACCGCTCAGTAAGTTTTTGTTTCAATTTCTACACTTCTGTTAGTAACAACATAGAAACATCTCCATTGTCCGCTTCGCTAACCAAAGAACAGCAAAAAGACCTTCTCACAAGAATTCCGTCTTTCCCGAGAGCAGCGCTTACCTCTGCCCTACTATGGAATCATTACTTCCATTGATAAAGTAGCACATCCCTCTACTTCACCCTTCTAACAAGCATTAGCTAATTGTTTCTCTAGTATTTAAGACACATAGTTGGAGACCCAATGCACCTGAGAAATAAACCTAGAGTTTCGCAATCAACCCAAATGCCTTTGCAGTCACACTCGTTCACACAAGAAAATGTAGTACATTCACACAGAATCCTGTCTTTCCCGAGAACAGCGAACAGTCTGTCCTGCTACAGAATTATGTCATACGTTAACAAAGCAGCGCTTACCTCTCCTTTGTCCTTCTTACAAGCTCAGAGAGTACCTATTACCTTTCCAGTGATAAGCGTTATTGGAATGCCAGTTGGAGCCCTGGTACCTAAGACCAGAATTTCACAGGTAACATTCGCTATCATACACACTTCTCTCACACAGAAAATGTCTCTAATGGCAACACACGACGATGCTACCGAATCGAACCCAGACAATGCGCCGTGCAACTTCAATTGTCACACGTTTCCCCTGTGTACCTACAGGGCAACAACAATTCTGTCTTTCCCGAGAGCAGCACTTACGTCTGCTCTACTACGGAACCGTTACAAACTTCCAACATCCCAGAAGCCGTGCAAACAACATTAAACTCAACGTAACGCAACATAGAGTGTTAGTACATAAACCAATACCAATCAATATCCAAAATCAATAAGCGATGTACAAGCAATAATCACTAAACCAAGCAATAACAAACCATCATACTGCTACCAGAAAAACTGATCCAGCGCAGAGTGCAAAATCCCTCCGTACTGTCACGGACTTAACAGATCTCACACACACATACACTATCTATACATTCGCTGGTGGGGCCCATAACACCAACGCACCCTTACCATTAGTCCGTGCGAGAGGCGATTTATCCTTCCAAGCGCTGGATAAAATGATGGAGGAAGATATCACTTTACCCTAATGAGCAACACACCTACAAACCCTTCTAATACTCATTAGGCCCTAGACTTCCACATTTCGTATTATCCTTCCAAGACCGGGATGGATCTGTTAGTTGAAGATTTTAGTGAAACCCTAATTAACCTTTACATTAACACATTTCAATGAATAAACAACCCGACTCATTTCTGTAGATGTTCAAATCCAAATTTATATTAAAATTGCAGATTAAATCACTCATTTGATCAAGTTGCCATTCATATTTACCTATTCTGGCTAAAGTCGTCCTCTATGTCAAATCTGGCAGTCTCGCAAATCTATGCCCATCAATTTAGCAGGTAAAGTTCATCAGGAATTTGGGCATTAATTCAGTCCGTCAGAGAATTGGGCTAACAGCTGTCCTGCAGTGTCACTGTCCTCTCCGTCAGCATATCATCAGGAAATCGAAGGAGCGACCGTAATTACCTCTCTATTCTACCATAATTTATAGTAAAATTGATGATAAAAAGTAAAAATTTTTGGGCATCCGAGTTCGCTGATTGGACAATCAGGGATCATCCTCTCTGTTCCCATAAGGTTTAGTCTATGATGTCAGCATACTTGCTGGTTCTGGTTCTTTTATAAAGTCTTTTGTCTGTAGCATTGGCACCACTCCCAGTGGCCTTGATAAGTACGTCTTGCCTGGGGTCAGGACGGGGCCATTGTTGCTCATCTTAGCGCAGGCACACTTCACCCAAGCCTTGTTCAGCATTGGCAGTCGTGTTAGGCACCAAAGTCAGCCATCTTTAGGCAGGCCATAATGGACAACTTAAGCAAAGAGACACAAAAACGTAATTAATACATAGAAATGACTAATTCAATGTTATTCCCTCGCTAATACCCATATGTGTGTGTATTTATCTAGCAAAAGCAACACTCATTGCGGGTTATACTTACAAAATGAAGCACGAATCACAATTACATCACTAAAGCAACATATATCATGCAACATTCTATTTATCTATCATTAGTATGCGTACGAAACTTAATTTACGTAATTAATTAGGCCATGCAGATGCAAATCCCACGTGTATTTCGGTCATAAATAGAGAAGTGTGGCTCAATGATTAGAGCGGCAGACCCTGATGCAGAGGTCTAGCCCGGGACCAGGGTTCAATTCCCCGCCTCGGCGGGTCTTGGGCTCAAAAATTCCACGGACCTGATAATTCTCGCCTCGGTGCCTATTCCAATCATGGAGTCCCACTCTGCAACTCTGGGCAATAGCTTGCTTAATCTCCACAACGGCCCCCACAATGCCAAGGATGCCTGGCCTCCACCTTGGGGGTGCCCAGGAGTGGACGCCTCACAGGGAAAGCCAGGATGGGTTCCACAGTGGTATTCGTACAAGCGCCTTCAGACCCTTGCGGGTGAGTAGTGCGCTATACAAGTATCAAATTTACATTTATTAATAAGGTTGGTTAGTTATTTCCACATCACTCTAAACCATTAGTACGATTATAATTAATTAATTAATCTAATTAATAAAATGACATGCAAAATAGGGTGGGTATACAAAATTTTGCATTACCCGCTCCAGCAATCCCCCCTTTGGTGATCTTATCACCACACCACCCAAAATTTTGTTCTGTCTTTACGGAATCTTTAAAATGTTTTCTTGCTCTTAATCATAATTCAGTTTTAGCTTCGTCTTCTCTTTTAACTGATTCATACATACTCTCCTTCCACTCCTCCAATTCTATTTCTTCAATTTCTCTTTCTTGTTTCTTGTCTTTTCTTTTTGAATTTTCTCTTTTTATTCTTTTATTCTTTTTCTTGTTTCTACAGCACATACCACATAATCTTATCATTAAAACTATGCAAATTACACATGCTAATGGAAATAATATTTTTCCTATAAGTGTACTACCTATTTTTACTAAGAAATTCTTAATAGCAGCTATCTTCTTACCAATTCTATCCCAAACACTTTCAACCTCCAGTGGTGCAAGTTCATCATGCAATTCAGTAATATTCTTAATATAAGTTTTCAGATCTTTGCTTTCGTCAGGAATGTAAGTACAACAATGTTGAACTTTCAGCATTCCACAGACTCCACCCTCTTTTGCCAATAAAATATCAAGGGCATGTCGATTTTGCATTACCATAGCACGCATGGCAACCATTTCAGTATTAACCAATAAAAATCCTCCAGCGGTGCTTGTTGACAAGCGATCCACTACTGTTGACAATTTTCTAATTTTATTTGCATTCAGAGTTATTCCCACTGCTGGTATCCATGCCTGAAAAATATCACCTACAATTTCTGCCCAATATTCTCTCGGTCCTAGCTAAATGATTACTTAAGCTATGTACACCATCTTCTCCTCTATCCATATGAAAGATTTTTGGAAAAACCAGGCCTACGTAACATGTGCCATACCAATGGTCTGGCAAACGATAATATGCCCTGTTCCCACAAATAAAATATAATCCAGGAAAGACTGGATCTCTTCCACCTTTGAATCCCCATCCACCCATTATTCGATATGTATCATGGCACTCAGTATTACCTAAAAAATAATTATCATACGCTGTTTGATTCCTTCGAATGCAAAATTTCCCTTTCTGAGGCCAATCTAAAGCTATAGTTGGACTAGCTTCTCCTTTCAAATGTTTTTCTTTCTCTATATCCCAGATTGTTTTCTCCACTTTCCCTTCTGCTGCTTTCTTCTGCATTTTCAATCTCCTTTCCTCAACCATGTCTAGGAATGTCTTTTCCTCCC
The DNA here is from genome assembly GCF_964204655.1 of Triturus cristatus. Taxonomy (NCBI): domain Eukaryota; kingdom Metazoa; phylum Chordata; class Amphibia; order Caudata; family Salamandridae; genus Triturus; species Triturus cristatus. The sequence goes on along the minus strand of NC_140581.1, from coordinate 380,682,765 downwards.
TCTTCAAACTGCATGTTAAATTGTTTCTAAAAATATACTCTAATGTTAGTTCATTGTTTTCCAAAATGAATTCACCTTATACCTTAGCAGGTTTTACTTTGTTCAACCTATTATAAGAAGGCACTTGCGCAAAAATGTTATCTACATCTGAAAAATAATATTCTAATTTCCCTGTCTCATAAAACAAACTAGCTAGTACACTACATGTTATACCATACGTTGCTGGAAGGTGATGATATGTCACTCCCTCAGAAACAGATGCAGGTAACTGCATACATACGTAGCAGTCCCATACGTCCATTGTCTTTACATATTCATATAATAATTTTGAAAATACATTATTAGAAAAATCTGTTATTGACCTGTCTTTATGCAAATAATTTGTATCTATTCTAGTTGGAACTACCTTAGGAATTTTCCCTATATTAGTTTTGTTCTCACTATGTCCTTCTAAAGTGTCTATAGTGGCTTTAAAAGAAATGACAAGAGCAAGGATGCTCCATAAAAGCATTAATAATCCTGTACAACAACAACACATTTTACACCATCTTTTCATGAATGTACATCTACATTTACTACTTTCTATGTTAGCCATCTTGTTAAAATGGACCGTGTCTTTTGACTTAGCCTCTTTTACTTCACAACTAGTTTTTCTAACCTAAGGTTCTAACACCTATTTTGTTCTACCGGTCACTATTTTTATTTCAATATCTTATTTTCTTCATCAACAATTTTCTTAACTCATTCAGTTTGGCATCTCATCGTTCTTCATTCCCCTCTCGTCTTCCAAATATGGATTTTCCTGAACTTCCGTTTCTTCTTCTCCAATGTCGGACAAGAGAACTCTCAGGATTTCCTATTCAATTTCATCCTCAGCCACTTTCAGTACAGTCTCCTCTGGATTTCCTTGACTATCTGCCTCTTCTCCCTGTTCAGGCAGTGCCACGTACGTCCATTCTGGTGACTTATACTTTTGGTTAGGTTTCCTTGTTCTTCTACTCTCTTTGTCTTCAGTTAATTCGTTTTCTTTTGATTTCTCTTGACTTGTCACTTCATTCACCTGTTCAGCTCTTGGTGAATTCACTTGTGTCAGTCTGTATCTCAGTTTCCTTATTTTATTGGGCCAAACATCATCTCTTGCGACTCTTTTTACTTTACTTCTTTTGTCATTCTTTTCATTCCTCCAAGCTCTCTTTCTTAGGACTCGACTTTCAGGTATTTCGTTTTCACTCTCTTCAGACTCTGTCTCAACTTGCTTTGTCTTTTCAGCAACTTCCTTGTCCACCACTTGTTTTGTTTTCCCTACTTCTGTCCCTCCTCGGTTCTCCGGCACGCAATCTTCCTGCTGACTACTTGTCCCTTCACCTAACTGGATGTTGCAGTTCCCTACACCTCCTCGGGGGTCTTCCGCAATCTGTCGCTCTCTTTCTGTACCTGTCCCTTGTTCACTTAGATTTGTTACTTTAGGTGGAATTTCTCTCAGTCTCTCATCTGGTACTTCCATTTCACGTATTTCTTTTGTTGAATCTTCAGTACTCTTTCCTCTTTTCTTCCTGTGTTCCTTCTTGGAACCTTGTGCTTCCTGCTCGTTTCCAGAATCGCTGGATTCGGAAATCTGCAATCTTTTCAGAGCGACACTTCTGGGGACCAAATCTGATCTTTGTTCTGTTTCCCCCCTTTCAGAGTTTCCTTGTGTCTTTGACCCTTCGTCATCTGATTCAGTGCTTGATTCTGATTCATCAAAGTATTCTTTTCCTGTGCTGTCCACTGGATTTGGAATTCTCAATGTATGACTGGCATGGATCCAGTTTTTCAGTCCAGCACACTTCACAGCTGTGGTGGTGGTCAAAATGACTTGTCGTGGTTTTCCCCACCTTGGAACCAGACAATTTCTTCTTCTGTGGACTTTTATCCTTACCCAATCACCTGGGCTCAGATCATGGGCTTGCTTCTTTTCAAGTGTGGTGGCATCTGGTCCAACCTGATGAAACACAGAATGAACTGCGTCAGCCAGGCCTTTACAGTATTCCAACACCATGTCATCAGAAATTGTCATCAGCTTGTTGACTGGTATAAACACATGTCTCATTGCACGTCCCATAATTATTTCTTGAGGACTCAATCCTGTGGTTCTGTCTGGAATGGCCCTAATTGTCATGAGTACAAGAGGCAAGACATCAGGCCATTTCATACCTGTAGCCAAACACATTTTCCCTATTCTATTTTTGATAGTACCATTCATCTGTTCAACCACACCAGAAGCCTCTGGTCGGTAGGCACAATGTAGTTTTTGTTGTACATTCAATGTTTCACAAATTAATCCTACAATCTCATTCTTGAAGTGTCCTCCTCGGTCTGACTCAATTGTCACTGGGAACCCGAACCCTTGGATGAATTCTCTCAACAGTAGCTTGGCTACTGTCAACCCATCATTTCTTCTTGTTGGGAATGCTTCCACCCACCTGGAGAATAGGCAGACCACTACCAAAACATACCTCAGTCTGTTACAGGGAGGCATCTCAATGAAATCTACTTGCATTCTGGTGAAAGGCCCTCCTTCTCGACCTATTGTTCCCAGACTCACTACTGTCTTACTGCCAGGATTGTACTGCTGATATATTAAGCATCTCTGACAAAGACTTTCTGCCACAAGTCTGAATTTTTGCATTGTACCAGGTCTGTTTAAATGACCTGATCATAGCATCCCGTCCAATATGTCCTTGGCCATGATACATTCGTGCCATGGTAGACATCATGCTATCAGGCATAACTGGCCTTCCATCTCGATAGACCCACACATGATCCTTTTCCCTTGGGGCACATCCTGCTTTTACCCACTGTCTCATTTCCTCATCTCCTGCCTCATCCTGCAATTGTTTTACCTCTTCCCAAGTTCCCACAATGTTAGTGAACATCAATGACCAAGAAGACATTTCTCTTTCCTTAGCCCGATTGACCGAATTCTGATTTCGTGCACAATACTGTGCCATGTCAATGGCGTACCTATTCCCAGTGGCAATATAATCACCACCTTGACTATGTGCAGCACATTTTACAACAGCCAATTGTTTAGGCAGCTGTATTGCCTCAAGCAGCTTTCCAACCACTTCTGCATTCTTAATGGGAGTTCCACTCAAGGTCAGGAAACCTCTCTGTAGCCATAGTTGGCCAAAGTAGTGGACGACTCCGAAGCCATACTGGCTGTCAGTTATCACAGTCACTCTCACACTCTTTCCAATCTTGCATACTCTAGTCAAAGCCACAAGTTCAGCTACTTGGGCTGATCTCACTCCTTTCAAATATGAGGCTTCAATTACTGCTGCGACTGTGCATACTGCATATGCTGCACTCAGCACTCCTTCATCTGTTCTCAAACATGACCCATCAACGAACATCACAAAATCACTTTCTGGCAAAGGTACATCTTTTATATCTGGTCGTGGTTTGGTACAGAAATCAAGTACATCCAAACAATCATGATCAACTTCATCCCTTACCTCCACAATCTCATTATCAGGCAACAATGTTGCTGGATTCACATTCACACATCTTGCAAGACTCACATTAGTTGCACCTAATATGACCTTTTCATACTTAGTCAGCCGACTGTGTGTCATATACTGAGTACGACTCCTTGTCAACAGAATTGCTACCTCATGGGGTACAAACACTTTCAATGGATATCCCATCACAATTCCCTCACTCTGCTCCAAACTCCGACATGTTGCAGCCACTGCTTTCAGACATCCATGTAAACCTACAGCTACTGGATCTAGCATTGATGAAAAATATGCAATTGGTTTTCTCAATTTTCCATGTTTCTGGGTCAACACAGAAAGTGCACATCCATTCCTCTCACTGCAATACAACTCGAATTCTTTTTCATAGTCAGGCATGCCTAATGCAGGTGCTTCACACAAACCATCTCTCAATTGTCTAAATGCTGCCAATTCTTCTCTGCTTAATTCAAGGGGATCTTTTACATCACTTCTCGTTAATGGCACCAAAGGTTTTGCGATCAAGGAAAAGTTCCCTATCCACTGACGGCAATACCCTACCATTCCCAAAAACATTCTTACTTGTCTTTGAGTCATGGGAGCTTTCATTCCTTTTATTATTCTGATTCTGTCTATGGTTATTTTCCTTAGTCCTTTCTCAATGTTGTGTCCCAGATACTGCACTTCCTTCTTACAAAACTGTAGTTTGGCGGGTGACACTTTAAGTCCTCCATCTGCGAAATGATTTAGTAAGGCTATTGTATTTACCTCACAGGCTTCACGTGTCTTTGACGCCACCAAAAGGTTGTCAATATATTGTACCAGTACAGAATTTTCTGGCATTTCTAGACTCTCCAAAGACCTCTTTAACAACTGCTTGAATATTGAGGGGCTCTCTGTATACCCCTGTGGGATTCGGCACCATGCCAAAATACGCTCACCAAAACGAAATGCAAAAATTTGCTGACTGTCATGGTGCAATGGGATGGAAAAGAAAGCATTACACAGATCAATTACTGTGTACCATTCTGCATCATGGGGAATCTGATACAAAATCACTGATGGATTTGGTACAATGGGACAACATGATACCACAATTTTGTTCACCTTTCTCAAATCTTGCACTATCCTGAATTTCCCATTAGGCTTTTTCAGTCCCATTATCGGTGAATTACATGGACTACTCATTATTTCTCTCAAGATTCCTTGTCTGATCATTTTCTCTATTATAGGAGTTACACCTTCAATTATTTCAGGGTTCAATCTGTACTGTGGAACATTTGGATACGTTACTCCTTCTTTTACAGTTATTTTAACTGGATCTACATTTCTCATTAACCCTACATCTTCTCCAGTGAAATCCCAAACCTCTGCTTTTACAGAGTTTCTCAGTTCTTTTGGTAATTCATCAGGGTTGAATACAGCATATGTTTCAGTAACTTCACTTTCTCTGTTAGCTAGGGTCATTTTATACAATACATCATCATCTGGTGTTTCAAAAGCTATTCCATCCGGAGTACAAAATATAGTGCAATTAATTTTGCACAACAGGTCCCTACCTAATAAATTCACAGGACTGGTGTCACACACCACAAATCGGTGCATTTCAGAAAATTTCCCTATGCTAACTTTCACTGGTTCTGTAAGATAGGTCTTAATTTGCCTGTTGGACACACCAACTACTTGGATCGTTTCATCCGAGAGAGGAAGATTCTTTACATCAGCTGATCTAACAGTTGATCGAGTAGCACCAGTATCCACTAGGAAAGTAATATTTTCATCATTAACCCTCCCATCGACAAAAGGTCCTGTCTGGTCTACTTCTAGAGTTGCGCCAAGCACGCACTCTTCTTCCTCCCTTCGGCACCGTCAATAGCCCTCTTCTGCGTCACTCATCACGTTGCAGCCAATACTGCGAGACAGCGCTAGCGCACGGCAGTTTATTTACCTGTTCTTCATTGTAGAATCCCGATTCACTACTATACTTCTGTGTGTTTCTGCTCTGTGGAAAAGGCGGCTTTGGCACCTGATTCTGTGGGGGAACAACTTGCTGCTGTTGCTGCAGTTGACCACTCACCTCATGCTGCACCTGTGGATTCAATGATGGATTTTCATTGTTAGTACTCGGAGGAAACTTGTACTCGGATTTCCAATGCCCTATCCTGCCGCAATTATGACACGGAAATTTCTTTTTAGCTTCTTCAATGTTCCCTTTGTACTTCCCATTATTACATTTTGGTTTGGTCCCTGCTTGTTCCACCAATTGTGCTTCCTGTCTCTCCGCTACCTTTACCTGTGCCCACATTGCCTTCTCCTTTAACTTTCGCTGTTTTGCTTCAATTTCATCACTGAAGTATTTAGCATGTCTCAGTACTTCATCTATTTTCTTGTTTTGCCAATCTACCGTATGCTGTTTGATCATATCACCAATTTCTGGTCTTAAACCATATACAACTCTGTATACAAAATGGCTCAGATCCTTTTCACTCAGATTCTCATCTCGTGTATTAGCCTCTCATAGTACGCATGTACTGACTCTTTACTTTCTTGGTGTGTTCGATCAATTTTTACCCAGTCTGTCTCTTTAGGGGGCACTTTATTTTTCAGAAATACCATAACCTGCTCATACTTCTTCATTACCTCAGGGTCTGGTGCTCCTGTTTTAGGATCCCTTGGATATTCCTTAGTTGGCCAGTTTATCATTAGTTTACACTCTGACCATAGGTCTGCTGGTACTGTTATGTCAAATAGACTATTCAAATCAATCCATAGTACTTTAGACAATTTCACAAATCTGTCTACCTGTCTGTACCACTCGACGGGCTTTTCGCGTAGTTGAGGGAAGTCATTCGTAAATGACAAAGTATCCTGTCTTGTCCATGGAACATGTACATATCCTCCTCCTGGAATCTCTCTCATAGGGTACTCTGTCACTACCTTCTCTTTTTCTCTTACAGGAAAGGCTGAAAATGTCTTATCTGAGGCGTCATCGCGTTTTCTATACCACCTGCTTCTCCATTTATCCACGTCTCCCCATTTTCTCAGCAAAATGATTATGTCCTTAATTTGACCTATTCGTCCTGTGGTGTTCATGTTTTCAATGTCCTTTTCAGTAAATTCTACTCGATAAGGTTTCTGCAAAGCTTTTACCTTTTCCATATCAATACCCATTTCATTTGCTACTTCTTCTAACCTTTCATGCAAGTTTTTCGCTCGCCAGGTTGCGCTTTTACATAAAAATAACAATTCTTCATCCTGATAGGTTTTCAATTTTTCTGTCGGGATAGTCCCTACGATTAACTCTTCCAATACCATTCGTAACTTGGCCACATCAATTGATTGGGATTCTTTGTCTTTCCTCTGTAAGCTTCTTAACCATTCACTTAACTCATCTGTTGATGGTCCTACTGGTTTTTCTATACTTCCGTGTCCAAAATCATTTTGTGTTTATGACACTGTCTCAATCATTGTCATACGTCTCTCTGCACAATTTTGATCTACAAATGGATTATTTGCAAAATTCGGTTCCATTACACTTATAGTCTGTCTCCATGGATTCTCATTCTGTCTCACTCTTGGTTCTTCTACAGGGTTACTATTTCTGTAAGGGACTGTCAAACAATGCTCACTGTCCTTCTGTTTTTCAAAAATAGGCATTACTGGACCTATTGTTACTGGAATAGTCACTGCTTCTAGATTTTTGGTCAATTCTCTTATTTTCTCAGTCAATTCCAGGGTTGTTTTTGCTAATTCTACTGAATTTTCTCCATCTTTTCTTCCTTCTGATCTCCTTTCTATTTCCCCGGTATCACTGTTTTTACTCAAGCTGAGGGATTCTGGTTCCGTTTTTATAATTCGCACTGTTTCTCTCATTGGGGTACTTGGAGTTAACATTTCTGGTTCTGATCTATACGGTGGTGGATTTTTGTAAAACATATCATCAAGAACATCATCCTCAGACTCATTCGCTCCATACCCTCTCGACTCCAAATGATGCCTCTTTTCTGCACACTTTCGACCTTCATTCTCTCCTACAGTTCTTACAGGGAACACACCCTCAGTCATGCTCGCATCTCGCCATCTTTTCATTCGGTCACTATGCATTTCATGTCCGTATGGTCATCCAAACCAATACCTATAGCCTCTACCACTTCTGTTTCTTTCTCGTTCATGCATTTCGTCTTCCCATTCGGTCAAAGCCTCAAACTGTGTCGGTCTAGGTCCTGGCTCCAAATTCGTCATTTTTTCCCTTAAGTTTCTTAAAACAGCCAAATTAAATGAACCATGCTCTGGAAAAGCTAGCACTCCGTCGTCCTTGGTGTATCTCACCCAGTTATCCAACCAAATACAAGTATGATACCCATATTTCGCAATCATAAAGGATGCAGGGGTTTTCGGTGGAGGAAGTAACTGTCCTTCCATAGTCTTAACTGGTTTGTCTTTCTTAAACCACTTCTTAATTCTCCCTAACCAGGTCTTTTTCTCCTTTTCTGGAGGGTCATACTACATTTTCCTTGTCTTTCGCACAACGCTAGTCCCTCTTTACAACTGTACCGCTAATTTATCCAATCACAGCGCAACTTCACACTAACGCACCTATTCAGAGCGCCCACGTCACTGTCACAGTCCTCGAATCCTAGTGCGACTCACACTAACGCACCAATAAGGAGCGTCTATGTCACCCTGTTTCATCTCCAATCCTAGCGCGGCGTACACTAACGCACCAATCCGGGGCGTTTCACAGTTCTGACCGACTGTCCAATCCCAGCGCTGTCGTTCTGACGTCAGCAGCCGCTGCGGCAGCTACTGCTCCTGCTTCTGCCTACCCCTCCTTTACAAAACCGCTCAGTAAGTTTTTGTTTCAATTTCTACACTTCTGTTAGTAACAACATAGAAACATCTCCATTGTCCGCTTCGCTAACCAAAGAACAGCAAAAAGACCTTCTCACAAGAATTCTGTCTTTCCCGAGAGCAGCGCTTACCTCTGCCCTACTATGGAATCATTACTTCCGTTGATAAAGTAGCACATCCCTCTACTTCACCCTTCTAACAAGCATTAGCTAATTGTTTCTCTAGTATTTAAGACACATAGTTGGAGACCCAATGCACCTGAGAAATAAACCTAGAGTTTCGCAATCAACCCAAATGCCTTTGCAGTCACACTCGTTCACACAAGAAAATGTAGTACATTCACACAGAATCCTGTCTTTCCCGAGAACAGCGAACAGTCTGTCCTGCTACAGAATTATGTCATACGTTAACAAAGCAGCGCTTACCTCTCCTTTGTCCTTCTTACAAGCTCAGAGAGTACCTATTACCTTTCCAGTGATAAGCGTTATTGGAATGCCAGTTGGAGCCCTGGTACCTAAGACCAGAATTTCACAGGTAACATTCGTTATCATACACACTTCTCTCACACAGAAAATGTCTCTAATGGCAACACACGACGATGCTACCGAATCGAACCCAGACAATGCGCCGTGCAACTTCAATTGTCACACGTTTCCCCTGTGTACCTACAGGGCAACAACAATTCTGTCTTTCCCGAGAGCAGCACTTACGTCTGCTCTACTACGGAACCGTTACAAACTTCCTACATCCCAGAAGCCGTGCAAACAACATTAAACTCAACGTAACGCAACATAGAGTGTTAGTACATAAATCAATACCAATCAATAAGCGATGTACAAGCAATAATCACTAAACCAAGCAATAACAAACCATCATACTGCTACCAGAAAAACTGATCCAGCGCAGAGTGCAAAATCCCTCCGTACTGTCACGGACTTAATAGATCTCACACACACATACACTATCTATACATTCGCTGGTGGGGCCCATAACACCAACGCACCCTTACCATTAGTCCGTGCGAGAGGCGATTTATCCTTCCAAGCGCTGGATAAAATGATGGAGGAAGATATCACTTTACCCTAATGAGCAACACACCTACAAACCCTTCTAATACTCATTAGGCCCTAGACTTCCACATTTCGTATTATCCTTCCAAGACCGGGATGGATCTGTTAGTTGAAGATTTTAGTGAAACCCTAATTAACCTTTACATTAACACATTTCAATGAATAAACAACCCGACTCATTTCTGTAGATGTTCAAATCCAAATTTATATTAAAATTGCAGATTAAATCACTCATTTGATCAAGTTGCCATTCATATTTACCTATTCTGGCTAAAGTCGTCCTCTATGTCAAATCTGGCAGTCTCGCAAATCTATGCCCATCAATTTAGCAGGTAAAGTTCATTAGGAATTTGGGCATTAATTCAGTCCGTCAGAGAATTGGGCTAACAGCTGTCCTGCAGTGTCACTGTCCTCTCCGTCAGCATATCATCAGGAAATCGAAGGAGCGACCGTAATTACCTCTCTATTCTACCATAATTTATAGTAAAATTGATGATAAAAAGTAACAAATTTTGGGCATCCGAGTTCGCTGATTGGACAATCAGGGATCATCCTCTCTGTTCCCATAAGGTTTAGTCTATGATGTCAGCATACTTGCTGGTTGTGGTTCTTTTATAAAGTCTTTTGTCTGTAGCATTGGCACCACTCCCAGTGGCCTTGATAAGTACATCTTGCCTGGGGTCAGGACGGGGCCATTGTTGCTCATCTTAGCGCAGGCGCACTTCACCCAAGCCTTGTTCAGCGTTGGCAGTCGGGTTAGGCACCAAAGTCAGCCATCTTTAGGCAGGCCATAATGGACAATTTAAGCAAAGAGACACAAAAACGTAATCAATACATAGAAATGACTAATACCCATATGTGTGTGTATTTATCTAGCAAAAGCAACACTCATTGCGGGTTATACTTACAAAATGAAGCACGAATCACAATTACATTACTAAAGCAACATACATCATGCAACATTCTATTTATCTATCATTAGTATGCGTACGAAATTTAATTTACGTAATTAATTAGGCCATGCAGAGGCAAATGCCACGGGTATTTCGGTCATTAATAAGGTTGGTTAGATATTTCCACATCACTCTAAACCATTAGTACGATTATAATTAATTAATTAATCTAATTAATAAAATGACATGGGGTGGGTATGCAAAATTTTGCATTACCCGCTCCAGCAGTATCTCTGTTGTTCAGTCCTTCACTCTCTGGGTCTGTCTTCAGTCTCTTTCTCGCTCTCCTTCTCTTTTACCCCTCTCTCTCTCTCTCTCTCTCCCTCCCTCCCTCCTTTTGTCTCTCTCTCTCTCTCTCTCATTCTTTCTTTCTTTCTCTCTCGGTCTCCCCCAGACTCTCCTTCATGCTGTATCTCTGTGGGCCTCTTTTTCATGCTCACTTTGTCTTGGAATACCCTTCTTTATTTCATATTTTTCTAATGAAATCTTTTGTCTGTTGGGGTTTTTACTTCAAGTTTACCTTCTACCACTTTTTCCTGGGGCCATCTACTGATCCCCACCTGCTAGTTTCTTCCACCTCTCTCTCTCTATTGAACTACTTCACTTATTTTACTCTCAGTTGCTGTTTTCTCCCTTGATCTATCTCCCCTTTTCTCTCTCTCTCTCTCTCTCTCTCTCTCTCTCTCTCTGTATATCTCTCTCTCTGTATCTCTCTCTCTCTCTCTCTCTCTGTATCCCGCGCTCCCTCTCTCTCTCTCTGTATCTCTCTCTCTGTATCTCTCTCTCAAATATAAGTATCTCTATCGCCTTCAACCTTGGTTTGTCTCTGGTTCTTTCTCTCCCAGAAAAACCTTCTTTGTTTTTTTCAGTCTGTTTCGGACTCTTACCCCATTTTCCTATCTCCCTTTCTCTTAGTGGTCTCAGTAGACTAGAGCCTGCCAGGGCTGGGCCCTGTCACAAGCAAAAAAACAAAATACATATTGAACCACCACCCTATGAGGCCCCTATTCCATCATTCATTTAGTGAAGAAAAAAACATATATTTGCCTGTCTGGCAGATCCCGAAGCTTTAGCCTAACGTCAAGAAAGCCCCTATGTGACACCAGGATGAAGCAACATTGAGGATACCACTGGTTACCATTGGCGTCGCGGGCTTAAGATGTCATTTGATTTCAATTGAATACCCATGTTCTCTCCTTCGTACATGTGATTCTCCACATGTAGCGATAGCGAGCATTAACTGTGCTGCTAACATTAAAATTCGCCTTGTTTTCTCATGGCCTGGAAAAAGTGTGCTGTATGAACTATTAATTAAATATCTTAACAATGCTGATTTCTGTTGATATTTGTCCAGAAAGACTTTGTTTATTAATGTTTCAAGTGTAGGATTCAATTTCACATGTTTTAGGCCACCCCCTTAGTTATTTAGGCCCGGCCTCTTGTGAAGGTTCCTTTGATACGCTTCTATGACCACAAGCTTTTGGCTCCCCATCCAACTTTTTTGCTTGTTTTATTCCACTTAAAACACTGCTTACTTTCTGTTTTTTATCTTTCTTCTCTTTCATTCACTCTTTTGCTCTCTTGAACTCTCCTTCATGAATACTGTATTTTATTCTCTCACTTTCACTCTCTGTATATTTGTTAATGCTATCTTCTGTCACACCTTCCTCATTTTTCTGTTCTCTTGCCCTCCATCTCTGTCCCTGTTTTCTTACTTTATCCCCAGCAAGGTATGTCTTGTCTAATAAATTCTCTCTCTTCATCTCTCTGTGACTCTTTCATCATCTCCATCTTCACTCAATCTTTGCTTCTGGTCTCCCTGGGGCTCAGTTGCTCTTTCATGATCTTTTACTACATTTTCTTTTCCACCAGGTTTCTCCTTCAATTTTCATATGGCTTTCATTATCTAAGTCTCTTTCGGAGATCTGCCCTTTCTGCATGGCCAATCCAGACATTTCTCCTTTTTCTGAACCAAGTCAATATTTTTTTTTGTATTGTTTCAGTTAATTAAAACCATAACAATACAATTACTAAAACAGAAGACTGCAGTAAAAATGTTGTTTCCTAAAACTTGTTTAACTAGAATAACATATATAGAAATATCGTTGTTAAAAAAAATGCAGACACTTTCAACGTGCGTAGTTTACAATGAGTAAATCTGGAGCATTGCTTGACACCAGGACCGCTATATAAAATTTAAGAATGTTTCTCCCAGTGTTATAGTGTTATTCAGCCTTGTGTTCAGAAGTACGATCTGCCTCTGAGCAGTCCGTCTTATTTGATGTTAGCGAGCAAGGCACAGGATTACTTTTTAATGCTTGCGCATGAACAGAAAGGAGCTTTATTAATTGGCAGTTCGATGAGGTGTCTGTTGGTTCCAAGGCCGCTATAATTGCTGATCTGCATGTCCTTATGCCTCTAATGTTCATGACGTGTTTTAATAAAGTGGCTCGTGCTTGTGATAATTTAGGACAAATGCAGACAAGGTGGACAAGGTCCTCTTTACTGCTCCCACATAGTCTACATTCTTTTGGTCCATCGTGGACCCAAGTTGGCTGGTCCATAATGGACGGCAGTTTACCTAGACACAAGGCCATTAATTGTAGCTTTCTGTAGGACGAGAACGTGATATTTAAATATGGTGCTGGGGTGAGTGACTTGTAGTTGGTTATTACCATCCAGGCGTGTTTTCTCCTACTGAAAGTGTTTTTGTTGACTAGCAGCGAATGAAGCTTTGCTGATTTATTTATAATTTGCTTAAGGGCAGTGTAGGGCAGATTGGTTTACCAAAGCTCTCCTGTGCAGGTTTCTAGTAATGCCTTTTTTAGGTATTGATTGTATGGGGACTTTGCATCTTCCTCTATTTCGTCCCACAGAGCCTTGTTCAGTTCCAAGACTACTATGTTTTGTTTCAGGCTATACCATTGCTTGATGGTTGTGTACATTCTCCCCAGCGTTTCGTTGGTTACCCCAAATTCAAGTCTGGTCTGTGCTGGGGAAGTTCCCTGATGAATTTGAAAGACTTTTTGTAGATTGTAACTTGTGCTTTGTTTAGCAGGTCAGCGTCTTTCCCGTGTGGAGCTGCACTGCCATATGATAGCGTTTTGGCTTTTATTACTGCTAGTAGGTGTTTGAATGATGGCCCCTTAAGGTTTTTTGATAAAGACCTGAAGGCGAATGATAAGGCGTTTGCTCTCTGAGTAATATAAGCTTTTTGCTCTTGATGGTTATGCCTGTTGTCAAAGTAGAACCCCAGATACTTGTAGTTTGATACTACTTCTAGCTTTTTGCCCTGTAGTTGGAATTGTTGTTTGGCTGTCTGACTTCTGCTAATAAGCATTGTTTTGCTTTTTGTAATGTTTATCTCTAGCTTGTTGTTGGCTATAAGATCCAGCATTCCTACAAGTGATCTTTGCAGACCAATCTTGGTTAGCCTCATTAAGACAACATCATCTGTGTATGATAAATGAGTTAGTGGTAAGGTACCCAATTTAGGTGGGTGGGATATGATCTTGTTGAGTTTTGGTGCAAGGTCTGCCATAAAAAGATTAAAGAGATGGGGGGCCAGGACAGATCCTTCATAGAGCCCTTTGGTGGTGTTAACGTTTCTTGATAGACTTGTGCCATCTCCCAGTTTTACTCTCATCCATGTGTTGGAATATAAGAGCAATATTTCTCTAAGTATTTTGTCCGGAATGTTCCATTTGCCTTTTTCTGAATCCTATTTTTATTGCTGACATTACAATGCTTGTTGCTTTACCCCTGATAAACTAGTGTAAATAGCTTATGCCCCCCTTTTAAAAATGGGTACATTGACGTATACACCAATTTCATATTTAATTTGCCTATATGCTCCTAGTACATGCTTTCAAGAATGCCCTCAAGATCTGGAAGCTAAATGCCACCTGTGGACAGCAGCACCTATTGTGCCATCCATAGGACTGCCCTGTAAAACATAGCTTCAGGCCTCTCATTATAGCCTGACTGCTGCAGCTGAACATTGCTGTCAAACTCTTTTTGACAGGCGGGAAACTCTCTTCTTAAATATTAAGCCACATCTAAATACCCTGTGAAGTCCAAAAGGCAGAGTTCCCAATATTCAAAAGTGGAACAGGTACGAAATCAAGGTTGCCATGTTCCTCCAGTGACTGGCCCCCAAAAGCAATTTTCACTGACAGGGATGGAGCTGGATTGTAGAGAATGGCAAAGCACAGATTATAAACTTTAACCTGCAATTCTCAACAGGAACCGCCTAAACTAGTCACAGGAAGACTATTCATATTTATTACAAGTACAGTTCATTGGTAAAGTTGTCTTTTTAATTAATATTCAGAAAAAGTAACTTTTAGAACGTTGCCTTTTCCCTGCTTGAATTTCCTGGAGGCTAATTTAGCATTATCCTAACAGTAACTTCCCATCGTGTACCTTGCAGGAAGATTAGTTAGGGTGGACCCAGGAAATTCATTAACTTACCCTTTCATGGAGAAATGTAAGGTGAGACCTGGTGAAGGAAACCCATTGCCACCCCTACCCCCTTCAGTCAGGCTAACGTGAAGCCCAGTGGGAGGGAAGCTACCCCAAAAAACAGATTTGAGTGACTAGAGAACAAGTGATTGCTCATTTCCCTGGCTCCACCTCTGGGTGGACACTAGAGCTGTGCACAGAGGAAGTGTTTCCTCATTATGGATTTTTGAAGTGAAGGGCACTGTGGGATTGTGTGCAGTAGGTCAAACTGCAACTGTTGAAAAATAGATAGGGTTGCCCCTGTGAGTGTTTACCCCTTTGGTTAGGGTCAGGCAAGGGTCACACCTACCTACTAGCTGCTGCCAACCATAAGTGTGGCATCCCAAGGCACCTTCCTCTGAACACTTTCTAGACTTGCAGAAGATCAAAAGCAGGCTGGAACTGCTGCCTGTAACCTGATAGGAGCCCTGAATGACTAGACCTGCTCAAGGACAAAGAAGCGGACTTCAAGGGTCAGTTGGCTAATCTTCTGTGCGGCTACATGGACAAAACAGGCCGCAAGAGACCTTTTCCCTGGAGTGACCAGCTGAGCAGTAGCAAGTGGATATGTAGTGGACATTGCTTGTAGCCTCTGCTAGAGTGGGTCCTGGCTCCTTAGTGCTGTCCTAAGGTACTGGGAGCCTTAGAAGTGGCTGAGAGGAGCTTCTCTAGAAGCCCTGAATAGTTAATTAAAAGACTATGTCAGAAGATTAAGTCTGACCAGGACAAACCTGGTTAGTGCATCCAACCTGAGCTCCATTTGAGATTTCCATTTCTTTAACCATCCTAATTTGCCTCTTTAAATGGCTCATTTTCTTAGTATCTTAGCACTTTCTGCATCTTCTATTTTTCTTATTTACATTCTTTTTTCGTCAATCACATTGCCACTTCTTGTCTCTCTTGGGTTCCACCACTGCCACCTTTTTAAATACAAGCCCCCAGGGTCCCATTTCAGCACCCTCACACATGCTGACTGCCACCACCTCTATCTACATTTATTGCTTACACTCATTTTGTCCCTTTCACTGTTTTTCTCTCATACTCTTTTTGCCCCTTTCCATTCTCTTACACTTACCATCTCGCTCTGACTCTCATCTCTCAAATCTGTATATTTTTGCAACTCTATTTAACTCCCACTTTATACTGTTCTCCATCTTGCTGACACTGATTCTGTGTCATACTCTCACCCCTCTGCCGCTCTGTTTAAGTCCCTCTTTTCTCCAGTGCTAAATTTGTAAAAGACTAAATGGCGGAGCCAGATTGGTCTGGGTGTCAAACACCAAGGCTTTGTTATTTTAATTGAACCTCGTAGTTCTTTAATTCACCACTCTACACTTCATGTTTCTTTATTTCACTCTTATGGGTTCGTTTTCATTACTGCATTCTCCCTTTGTCACTGCTTTTCATCTTTTTCTTCCCCATTTGTGTTTTTCTCCCTCTTGCTCAAAATCTGATGAGGTAAAATAAGTCCTGGTCCCCAAAAATGATTGCCGACAACCACCGGCTAAAATTAAGCACTGCCTTTCTCGCTCTTCTTTTTCTGTGTGCAAGTTCATTATCGCTTAGGTACTTAGTAGGACAGCACATGTCATTGTCTTCCCAGGTAAAAACTTGTTGTGACTGCAACAGCACACTCATCCAAGTTGCAAGTCTACATGAAAGGCATGACGATTTCTAACACCATCAGCCACACCACGCCTCACCACTCACTTCTGTAGGATACTCTCCTTTACCAGAGAGGGGTTCGGTACTCAACATTAGCCAACATGAGCAGCACCAATATAGAGAGGCCATGGGAGGACTGGCTGCTTCTGCTGCTTTATGGACTTAGTGAATCAGGTCTGGTTTCAGGTGTAAAGTGCTTGCTTTGGTTAAATAATAGCCTTTTGCTCGTTTTTCATTATCTACAGTTCTTTTAGAACTGTAATTAAGATGAAAGGTATACTATGTTTTAAAAAATAAAAGTGGAAATGATGCATTCTGTTTTACATTGTGAAACTGGAAATGCATAAAAGATAAGGTGCAAAAAATAGGCAATCCAAGACACTAAATTAAATATAAACTAAAAAGGTAGTAAGAGAGAAGTGACTTGAACTGAATGCATTTTTAAAGTTTAAGAGCCACAAGACCCTCTCTATAAGTAAGTAATGTAGGAATATAGGTAAAAGTAAGATATCCCTCGAGTTCGAGGTTCAATGTCAGTGTGTGAGCAAACTCACCAGCACCTTTGATCACCTGTATTGCAAAAAACATGGCAGAAAGTAGCACAGGAGCCATGGCAGGGTCTATGCCTTATTATGATAATACATCAACGAGGTACAGTTTGTTCTGGGCTGAAAAACCTCATATGAAGAGTTTTCTTTTTTTGACATCACAGTCCGGCATATTTGTGTCTCTGCTCTCCTTGTGAACTCTATATGAGGCAAATCAGCTGACATCAGGTCTTCTGTTAGGCACGCCTTCTATTGCAGTTGATCTCTGTATTTCTACGTTGTATGTGATTTGTTGTACCTGCCTTCTTCATGGAACTGGACGCGTTTGCATGCAGTTCGTCCCTTTCTGCAGTGATCACAAACAGGACATCCTGGAATGAGGCCCAAGGTGACTACCAGAGGTTGAGATGAATTCAAGCAGACCACACCCCTTCCTTCGGCTTTCTCTGTGAGGTGCCATAGGTGCAACAAGTATGCCCAGACTGGGTCCTATACTTATTATAAAAGCAGGACTCCGACTTCACCTCACTGATGAGGCATAGCTGAAACTCGTTGTGGGTTGATTGTGTCACTATTCAAACTGACTGTTCCAATTGGATCCAGATTATTGCATACAGCTGGTCTCTGTTGACCATGGTACAGTCGGCAAAAAAAGATGGACAGAGCCAGAGTAATTGCCAGTAGCTAAGTTTAATTTAATCATTTACCCACCACTTTTGGAATTTGATTTTAGTCACAACGTTTGGCAAGTGCTGCAGTTGAGTAACTCATTAGGTGAAAGTATGAACCACTAACAAATGAAATTATGAAGTATATTAGATAACCAGTCTCGACAACTTCAGGGACAATGAAAAATCCTGTCTTTAGGTTTCCAGGAACAGAGACCCCATCCGCAGCCAGAGAGTCAAGCAGCTCCCAACTTGTCACTCACATTACATTCCAGTGATGATGTGTCTGCAGCACATCATCACATGGCAACAGAACAGCACCAGATAGCAGAGCATCACTAGGTTACAGAACCTCATGTCTTATAGATTCTGTAACCTAAGATACCACATGTATGATCATGCGTGAGAGACTTATAATGTGGTGGGCCCAGCAAGAAAGGCTTTCGACAACTACGAAATGCAGAAAAACTAGAGATAATATCACATTCTTGAAAGCTTGTGCATTTGTATATTACAGGAAAAATACTGCAGTTTTTTTACTGTCAGTGAAAGAAATGTGCTCTGTGTTTGCAGGGAGGTGTGAGTGGTCAACGGGTATGCATTTTTGGACAATTAAAAGACAATTGTGAATTTGTTTATGGTGGGGTTAGTGAAATTTGCACTGTTTATTTCATTGGTCTTTACTAAATTAGAGGACTCAGTCTTCATCTCATTGGTGAGACAAAACAAACATGAAACTGGTCGGGGGTTGCTTCTGTTACTGTTCCACTCGCTTTTCCTATTGGATCAGGATGAAGAATGTTTCACAAATGGTTGGTCCTATTGGTAGAGGCACAGTAAGCAAATAAAAGTAAGGGATTTGATCCAGAAGAATCACCACTAGCTGAGTGGAATTCAAGCATTCACCATCTCTTTTTTGTCTTTTTATTTCAGTCACATTAAGTCGGATTTAGAGTTTGGCCGACTGCCTTTACTCTGTCAGGGTTAAGGAGTAAAATCCTATGTTACCCTGATGGAGTACCCTCTTGCCATCTTTAGAGATGTCTGGACATCTCCTACATTGCCAGGAACTGCAGTCACTCAGGTTCCTTTCAATGCACTGAAAGTTTGACCTATGGCTCTGTCAACATAAGCGAGCTATAAGGCACACTTTCAATTTATTTTTTCATTTTCATAAAGAAAATCCCACTTTGGGATTTCCTTTTTGAAGATAAGAAAAGCAATGACCCCCCCTTCACCATGGGAGTTTTCTTTCACGCATGGGAGTTATTTGCAAGTTTTAACTGCCCCTCATAGCCAGAATTTACCTGGTGGTGAGGGACAATAAAACTAGCCATTTGACAGCAAACTCTAAATCTGGCAGGCAGTCAACCTCTGATTGGGCACCCCCACTGATTGTATGTCAGTGGGGGTGGTGGATTAGTCTTAGCAGCTAACCTACTGAGGATCCGCCTGGCTCTTAAAGAGGTGAGTTGACTGTCACTTTGGTGGAGGGGGTACTCCGTCACTTTTGCAACGGAGTACCATTCTCCACCAAACTCTAAATCAGCTAAAATGTTTGGAAAGTGTCCTTCGTGGGGGCCACTGAAAAGTGTCCCTGGGGCACATGTACATCTCCATGCACATTGCACACAATCCATAGACGTGCAGGAAGTGCCCCTGTTCACGGTGGCTTGTGCTGTGACCCTTTTCCTGGGCCGCAGCACAAGGCACAGTGAATAGGAGCACTTTTCAATGCCAGCCCGGAGGTCGCATCCTATTGCGGCGGTCGGCCGCTGACTGCTTGTCGGACGGACTCCTGACTGCCGCGACAGCGGTTGGTGGTCCTACAGACCAATGAGAAAGTGACAGCTGGAATATACAACTGCCCTCTGCAACTTTTAATAAATATGAGACAAACTTCCAGCTACTTCACCCATATTCCAGGGTCCATCCAGTGTACTGTATTCCAGGGTCTTCTCACCAGTGGTGTGCTCAAGGGTTGTGGTAACCAAAACCAATCTCCCTTACCAGGTTTGGGACTAGCAACCTGGGGAACTTTGCTCTGGCCTGCCAGGAGGAGCTGGCTGGACTATACTTTGAGGGAAAGAGCTAAACATCTTTTCAGGATGGGCATGATGGGTGTTCGAGGGAGACCCTGCTCAGAATAAGTGAGGCTGTGATAGAGCTGAGGTCGAAGAAGCTGAAGAACTCCACTATGTCTCAGGAAAAGATTTGTGCCACTCTGAGAGCATGAAATCCAGGAGCCCCTGAGGGACCACTTTAGTCTGTGCCAGGTCCCCTACAACCACCAAGCATTGTGAAGCTGCAAAGATCTGCAAGAAACAACCTGAGCACCATGTAATTGTGAGGTGCTGCACAAAAACAGTTCACTGTCTGTACAAAAAGTAAACTGAAGTCCTGTTATTGTGAAACAAATATCAAAAATGAAAGAATCACCTGGGGTGGTTACCTAGCTCTTTGGATGATGGGTTAGTGTCTGGGTCTAAGCGAGATCTTCAAGTAACAAGTTCCACCATGGTGCGAGAACAGGAACCTACTTACCACCTCTCTGACTGGTGCTGCCCCACTCACCAAATGCCTGCATGGCACAACAGATACTTACTGGACACCAGCCAGTTGGGCTGGAGCAAGACAACTGCTTGTTTAATGTTTGGCACTATGTTACACACAGACCACGAGCACCGTGGATCAACAAAGGATGCCAAATTGCCCAAGTGCAGCCAGCGAACAAATTGATCTGATGAAACAAACAGTACTGTGTTCCACAAGTGAGCACATAGGGGGAAAGCAAGGTCCAAATTCTTTGAGAAAGCAAAGGTGGGCAGTTCTGACAGCAGCATTCGCTCTTCAAAACGCCATCCTAAAATGCATTATCAAGGGAATGTCCAGAGAGTGCTGGGGGGGGGGGAGGCTGAGGCACAAGAGAGCCTTTCGAGGTTACCTTACAACATTCATCTAGGTTACCCTCAGTGTTATTAGTTCGAAGAGTTATATTGGCACCTTTCATAATTACTTTGCTTCAGAACAAATTATATACAATATAATGTCTTGTGTGATTTTCAGCTAAGTACTTTTCTACTCAAAAGCCTAAGAAACTACTGGACATTCAGTTAACATATCTTAGTGGTTTGAGTTCGGAGTCTCCAATCCCACACCACCTCCCTGAGTAAGCCTTGGACTTTTCTTCACTACTTGTGTCTTGTAGTAAAGGGTTGTACCTGGAGCTCAGGGTTGTACACCACAGTAAGGCCATCCATGACATCCACCAGGACATCCATGGTAAACGGCTTAGATTGATAAATCTGAGCCTAGTAACCCCTGACTGCCCTGAGACTTCTCACATGGTCCCAAATCCCCCGAATGATATTTAAACTGCTGTGGGGAGCTTGGAGGCCTTTGTTTTCATACAAGTTTTGTTATGTCCTCCACGACTGAGCTGTTTGTCAAATACATTTATATATCAATAAACCTGTTTCAATAATCTATTTTAGAGTAGTGTGTTTCCATCATAATCATGCCACTATTATTTAAAAAAACTTCTTAAAAAATGCTGCAACCCCTCGCCCAGTATAAGGTGCATGCTTCATCACTGGGGTTGCTCCTCAGCCTGGCAAGGTTTCCTCTTCATATGGTGGAATCACAGAGCTCACATTAGTGGGAAGACTACGATGTCAAATCAGATTATATTTTTTTTCTATCCAACACCTAGTATTAGAAGTAGGACTTTGAATTTAAATTGTTTAGGAAAGGTCAATACATGAATTTATGTTTTACTTTCTTTCACAAGGAGGTGACAAGTACAATACAAAGCTAATCAGCCACGAAATCACAAGAAGGCACTGTGTTAGATTTATAATCCCCAGCGTGGTCTTCCCCAAACTTTTTGCCTGCTTATCTCCTGTTTTTGTAGATTCCTTATGTCGGCCGTGGGACCCTGAGCACTTTACCAGTGCTGACCACTGCTAAAGTGCATGTGCTTCTCCCCTGAACATGGTAACATTGGTGTATACACCATTGGCATATTTAGTTTTTCTTGTAAGACCCTTGTAAAGTGGTATACCATATATCCAGGGCCTTTAACCTCAATGCTACTAGTGGACCTGTTAGCACTGTTTGTGCCACCCACACAAGCAGCGATTCAAACTTGTCTCAGGCCTGCCACTGCAGGACCTATGTGTGCAGTTTACTGCCACTTTGACTCTGCATTTAAAACTACGTGCCAACCCTTGAACTCCCCTTTTATTACACGTCACCCCTAATATAGGCCCTATATATCCCATAAGGCAGAGTGCTCTATAAGTAACAGGTAGGACATGTACTTTTGAGCTTTGAATATCCTGGTAGTGACAAACACCCAAATTTGTTTTTCACTACTGCGAGGCCCACTCCTCTCATAGGCTATCATGGGGAATTTCTTAATACACTTTTAAGCTGTACTTCCGGATTAGAAAGGAGTAGCTGCATTCTGTTTCATATCTTTTAAATGGCAATGATAAATCCTCATGACTGGTAACGTTGGATTTAATATTACTGTTTTAGAAATGCTACTTTTAGAAAGTATGAAAAGAAGGGAGGTTCCGGAAAACCAGAACCTGTGTGAATCACAGCTCAGACCAAAGGTCTCAATGTACGTAAAACAAAGTCTTTGTCAAATGTAAATTCACATGAAACTCAAACAGAACCTGATTTAGTATTCAAAATACAAAAACTCCATGATTGTTTAGAAACAAAAATATATTGTTTATGTTTTGTAATTCAAGATATTTGATATGCATTTGAAGTTTCACATCACTTATAACAATGCATAGTTATTCAAACTGAAGAAAACATACAATGTTAAGAATCCCAATGCATTTCGGGTAATGCCTACCCTTCGTCAGGGGATCAATACATACAACACTAACAATAAACCAATTATAGCTTTCCATGTGTATTGTTCTTCTTGACCTCCATACGGAACTACAACAAAAGGCACAAATGTGCTATTAGACATATTTGTAATGACATTGGAATGTTATAGAATTTGCACTCGAAATGAAGGAAATTAGGGGAAGACAGGAAAACCTGTAGAAAGATTCCCATGCGGTGATGCGGTTAAAAGAAGGAGCAAAAACGGGGTATCACCCAAAAGTGAAAACGCACAAAATATGTCACAAGCTTACCGAGAATATCGGCGTGCCACGTGTTGAAAAAAGGTCTCTGGGCAATAATGGACTAACCGTCTGCAAAAAGTTATGCTTGATTAGAGGGGCAGGTTACGCTTGCCGTGATGTGTTACAGAAAATCAAAATAAAAATGTAATGTGTATAACAAACTCACCCTCTTCAAATGTATGTTGTCAAGAGCGGCGATCGCTGCTCCGGAAATGTGCAAAATGCCGTATCTGTAAAAGAAGCGACCAGAGAGATTACTCTCGGTTGCTGTAACGAAAAAGGTTCAGCAGTTTCAAGGTTACTGCTCCGCGAATTAGCGGAACGAGTCTTACCACTCTTTTAGTCCGTATGTGTTCAAAAAAGCCTCCAAAACTTCTCCCGTTGAGATTTGGCGCATGCGCGTCTGCTGAAACCCGGGGGTTTAAAAAGTGAAAAGGGTCTCGAACCGTGATAATAGAAAGAGGACTGCGGTGCTGGTAAAAACAAACGTAATCGGAATAAAATGAAATAGATGTGACTGGTGGAACCGGCATGTGTCAATTCCAAAAAATAATGATAATAATAAAGCTCGTATTAAAAACTACTTGTCTTGCTATTCACTGGAGATATGAGAGTATGTATAAGAAAAATATGAAGTGAAAGTAAATGAGAGCCTTCACAAGTAACACAAAAACTAAAAAACTTAATTGCGAGTGCAAATTCTTTACAGAAGTACAATGTATTGGAGCCTAAATAAAGCATAATAATTCATAATGATCATTTAGACCATCCGGACACACTGTTCCTAAGAATTTTATCCAATGTGTTTCTCTGCGGGCAAGAACAATGTTCATATCTGAATCAGTATGTACATGAAGACGTTCCAAGATTGTGAAACGTAATTGTGGGATAGTGTGAGAAGTGTTTACCCAGTGTGTTACTAGGGAGGATGTCAAATTACTGTTACGGATCCTACTCTTGTGTTCAATAATCCGGGTTTTAATTTTTCTGCTTGTTTTTCCTACGTATACAAGGCCACACGGGCACTTGATGGCATAGATAACCCATTCCGAGTTGCAGTCTGAAGTATGCTGAAGTTTAATACCTTTGCCTGTATGGGGATGTGTAAACACATTTCCTGTGATTACGTTGCTGCATTGTCCGCAATTGTAACATTTTCTCATGCCAATGTTCTTAAATATTACAGGACGAGTGTGACTTTTGAGAAGATCCCTCAAGTTCTTTGGTCTAGTGTGTGCAAAAAGAGGCGGATCCTTAAACAAGTCTTGAAAATCAGGTTCCTGATCAATTATATCCCAACGTTTGCGAATGACTGACTTGATCTGTGTCGCTTGAGTGGAATGTTTTAGTACAAAAACTTCTCGTTTAGAAGAATTTTTGGGAATGCTCTGAAGTAGATCTTCTCGTTTTTTTTGGTCAACCTGATTCTTTGCTTCCTTAAGAATGTCCTCTGGATATCCTCTCATTTTGTATCTCTCAAGTTGCTGTGTGATGTCAATATCACACTGCTGTTTGTCCGAAGTGATTCTTTTGATTCTGGTGAGCTGAGATACAGGTAAGTGCTTCTTCAGGGAATACGGATGGGCGCTCGAAAAGTGAAGTGCATTGTTTACATCTGTAGGTTTTCTGTACACCATTGTTGATAGGCCACGTGTAGATTTTTGTATCTCTATGTCGAGAAAATGAATTTTCTCCAATTGGATGTCATAGGTAAACTTAATCCTCGGGTTGCATTGGTTTAATTCATCAATGCATTGTTCCAAAACTGTCCTGGATCCTTTCCATATGATGAGAATATCATCAATGTATCTTAAAAAAAGAAGTAGGTTAGATTGCCATGCTGGGTTTTGCAAAATGTGTTGATATTCAAAGTGAGCCATGAAAGTATTGGCATACGCCGGCGCTCCTGGAAAACCCATGGATGTTCCAGTAATTTGTAGGTAATATTTGTCCATCCACGAAAAATAACTGTGGTACAGTGAGAAATGTAGAAGCTCCAATAGAAAAATGCTTTTGTCTTTAGACTGTGATGAGTTAAGGAGTCTCCATTCTACTGCCTCGAGTCCTTCATTGTGTGCAATAGAAGTGTAGAGAGCCACTACGTCAATTGTGCAGAGTAAGAAATCTGTTTTGAGATGAGGTATAATGGCTTCCAATTTCAGAAGACAGTCAGTAGTGTCCCTGACGTATGTTTGCCAAGATTGAACCAGCGGTTGCAAATGAAAGTCCAAATAGCGTCCAATAGGCTCATGTAGTGATCCACAACCCGCCACAATTGGTCTGAAGGGTGGGTTCTGTCTGTTTTTGTGTATTTTTGGAAGCATATATATATGAGGGACTTTTGGTGTGGAATGACATAGGAATTTCTTGGTGTTATCATCAATGTTGCCCTCATCCAGGCCTTTCTGTAAAATGGTGTTGAGTATTTTTAGAAATTCTTTGGTAGGGTCTTGATCCATAGGAATGTACGTAAGTGCATCTCTTACATGTTCGTTAACATTTTTGATGTAAAAGTCTGTGTCTAGGATTACCAAGGCTCCCCCTTTGTCCGCTGGTTGAAATGTAATGGAAATGTCTTGACGTAGGGCATTTAAAATGCGTGATTCACTGATTGAAAGATTGGAGTATTTGGGTTTCCTGTACGAAATGGATTCCAGGTCTTTTCTGACCAACATTTCAAAGGTGTCGAGAGTTTTATGCGACACAGGAGACATATATCTGCTTTTAGGTCGAAATCGTTGTTCTATTTGAGGTTCCTCTTCTGTTCTGGGATTAATGGAAAAGAACCACTTCAATCTTAATTTTCGCATGAACTTAAAGAGAGAAATTTCCGTTTCCAAACTGTGAGATGTGTAGGTGGGTACAAAAGATATCCCTTTATTCAGAACCTTCATTTGTTGAGAATCAAATTGTTTGTGAGAAATATTCACTTCTAAGGAATTGTCTTCTTGGTTGTCCTCTGTGGTCTGCCTGTTTCGGCGGTTTTTTTAATGTTTTTTCCCCTCCGGGTATGTTTTCGCTTAGTGTGGTAGATTTGTCTGGAGGTGATTTGGAAGAATGGCCCTCGGCTAAAAAAGAAGCTGTGCCAGTTGAAGTAGTGGTAGTTTCTTCAGTTTGTTCAGTGGCGCGAGGTCTTGATCTTGCCGCCGGTCTGTGCAATAATAGATCTTGATCAGTTGCCACGCTTTCTTCAGAAGAAGAAGCGCCAGTTTTTTTAAAGGGACGTTTTTGGGCGTAAACCTCGGCCCATGAGTAGACCTCATCAAGTTTGTAGTCTATTGTGTCCCTTTTAAATTTTCTGATTTTTCTTTCGTGTACTTCTTTTGCATGTACATCAAGTCTGTTATTTATGTCTTCCAGTACTTTATGTCAATCTTCTTGTGCAATTTGCTTAGATATTTCATCCTTGAGTTTATTAATGTCTTGATCTAGTTCTTGTAATATGGTGGAAATTTCTTCTATTATAAGAAGTATTAAGTCCAAAGAGCACTTATTTAGGATGGCGTACCACCGAGACATAAATGACTTGTTGTATTTAAAGAGCATAGGTCTGAGGGCTATCCTGAGGCCCCGAGGAATCCTCTTAACTTTGTGGTACTCGATGAGCGTGGT
The DNA here is from genome assembly GCF_964204655.1 of Triturus cristatus. NCBI lineage: Eukaryota > Metazoa > Chordata > Amphibia > Caudata > Salamandridae > Triturus > Triturus cristatus. The sequence continues at coordinate 380,656,242 of NC_140581.1, read as the reverse complement.
AGCATGGAGACGTTGATTAATCTCTTTTCTCATAACATATTCCAGTTGTCTTAATTGTTGTGCTGTGGTTCCAGAGGGAGAAGAAAACGTACGTGTATCTTTCACAAGAGAGTAGATGGATGTGGCTTCATCCAATGAATATGCTTTTGTTTCAGCCTGGTTGGTTGTCAGATCTGCTATATCTTTCCAAGACATATTTTAAAGAAGGGTGCGGACTGTCGGTGACTCAAAGCAGTGATTCTACAGTGGTTGAGTGAGTCTGCACACCTATATGTGTATTCAAGCGTGTAAGTATTCTATAGCTACTCTCTTGTGAAAGATACACGTACGTTTTCTTCTCCCTCTGGAACCACAGCACAACAATTAAGACAACTGGAATATGTTATGAGAAAAGAGATTAATCAACGTCTCCATGCTACCACGCTCATCGAGTACCACAAAGTTAAGAGGATTCCTCGGGGCCTCAGGATAGCCCTCAGACCTATGCTCTTTAAATACAACAAGTCATTTATGTCTCGGTGGTACGCCATCCTAAATAAGTGCTCTTTGGACTTAATACTTCTTATAATAGAAGAAATTTCCACCATATTACAAGAACTAGATCAAGACATTAATAAACTCAAGGATGAAATATCTAAGCAAATTGCACAAGAAGATTGGCATAAAGTACTGGAAGACATAAATAACAGACTTGATGTACATGCAAAAGAAGTACACGAAAGAAAAATCAGAAAATTTAAAAGGGACACAATAGACTACAAACTTGATGAGGTCTACTCATGGGCCGAGGTTTACGCCCAAAAACGTCCCTTTAAAAAAACTGGCGCTTCTTCTTCTGAAGAAAGCGTGGCAACTGATCAAGATCTATTATTGCACAGACCGGCGGCAACATCAAGACCTCGCGCCACTGAACAAACTGAAGAAACTACCACTACTTCAACTGGCACAGCTTCTTTTTTAGCCGAGGGCCATTCTTCCAAATCACCTCCAGACAAATCTACCACACTAAGCGAAAACATACCCGGAGGGGAAAAAACATTAAAAAAAACCGCCGAAACAGGCAGACCACAGAGGACAACCAAGAAGACAATTCCTTAGTAGTGAATATTTCTCACAAACAATTTGATTCTCAACAAATGAAGGTTCTGAATAAAGGGATATCTTTTGTACCCACCTACACATCTCACAGTTTGGAAACGGAAATTTCTCTCTTTAAGTTCATGCGAAAATTAAGATTGAAGTGGTTCTTTTCCATTAATCCCAGAACAGAAGAGGAACCTCAAATAGAACAACGATTTCGACCTAAAAGCAGATATATGTCTCCTGTGTCGCATAAAACTCTCGACACCTTTGAAATGTTGGTCAGAAAAGACCTGGAATCCATTTCGTACAGGAAACCCAAATACTCCAATCTTTCAATCAGTGAATCACGCATTTTAAATGCCCTACGTCAAGACATTTCCATTACATTTCAACCAGCGGACAAAGGGGGAGCCTTGGTAATCCTAGACACAGACTTTTACATCAAAAATGTTAACGAACATGTAAGAGATGCACTTACGTACATTCCTATGGATCAAGACCCTACCAAAGAATTTCTAAAAATACTCAACACCATTTTACAGAAAGGCCTGGATGAGGGCAACATTGATGATAACACCAAGAAATTCCTATGTCATTCCACACCAAAAGTCCCTCATATATATATGCTTCCAAAAATACACAAAAACAGACAGAACCCACCCTTCAGACCAATTGTGGCGGGTTGTGGATCACTACATGAGCCTATTGGACGCTATTTGGACTTTCATTTGCAACCGCTGGTTCAATCTTGGCAAACATACGTCAGGGACACTACTGACTGTCTTCTGAAATTGGAAGCCATTATACCTCATCTCAAAACAGATTTCTTACTCTGCACAATTGACGTAGTGGCTCTCTACACTTCTATTGCACACAATGAAGGACTCGAGGCAGTAGAATGGAGACTCCTTAACTCATCACAGTCTAAAGACAAAAGCATTTTTCTATTGGAGCTTCTACATTTCTCACTGTACCACAGTTATTTTTCGTGGATGGACAAATATTACCTACAAATTACTGGAACATCCATGGGTTTTCCAGGAGCGCCGGCGTATGCCAATACTTTCATGGCTCACTTTGAATATCAACACATTTTGCAAAACCCAGCATGGCAATCTAACCTACTTCTTTTTTTAAGATACATTGATGATATTCTCATCATATGGAAAGGATCCAGGACAGTTTTGGAACAATGCATTGATGAATTAAACCAATGCAACCCGAGGATTAAGTTTACCTATGACATCCAATTGGAGAAAATTCATTTTCTCGACATAGAGATACAAAAATCTACACGTGGCCTATCAACAATGGTGTACAGAAAACCTACAGATGTAAACAATGCACTTCACTTTTCGAGCGCCCATCCGTATTCCCTGAAGAAGCACTTACCTGTATCTCAGCTCACCAGAATCAAAAGAATCACTTCGGACAAACAGCAGTGTGATATTGACATCACACAGCAACTTGAGAGATACAAAATGAGAGGATATCCAGAGGACATTCTTAAGGAAGCAAAGAATCAGGTTGACCAAAAAAAACGAGAAGATCTACTTCAGAGCATTCCCAAAAATTCTTCTAAACGAGAAGTTTTTGTACTAAAACATTCCACTCAAGCGACACAGATCAAGTCAGTCATTCGCAAACGTTGGGATATAATTGATCAGGAACCTGATTTTCAAGACTTGTTTAAGGATCCGCCTCTTTTTGCACACACTAGACCAAAGAACTTGAGGGATCTTCTCAAAAGTCACACTCGTCCTGTAATATTTAAGAACATTGGCATGAGAAAATGTTACAATTGCGGACAATGCAGCAACGTAATCACAGGAAATGTGTTTACACATCCCCTATACAGGCAAAGGTATTAAACTTCAGCATACTTCAGACTGCAACTCGGAATGGGTTATCTATGCCATCAAGTGCCCGTGTGGCCTTGTATACGTAGGAAAAACAAGCAGAAAAATTAAAACCCGGATTATTGAACACAAGAGTAGGATCCGTAACAGTAATTTGACATCCTCCCTAGTAACACACTGGGTAAACACTTCTCACACTATCCCACAATTACGTTTCACAATCTTGGAACGTCTTCATGTACATACTGATTCAGATATGAACATTGTTCTTGCCCGCAGAGAAACACATTGGATAAAATTCTTAGGAACAGTGTGTCCGGATGGTCTAAATGATCATTATGAATTATTATGCTTTATTTAGGCTCCAATACATTGTACTTCTGTAAAGAATTTGCACTCGCAATTAAGTTTTTTAGTTTTTGTGTTACTTGTGAAGGCTCTCATTTACTTTCACTTCATATTTTTCTTATACATACTCTCATATCTCCAGTGAATAGCAAGACAAGTAGTTTTTAATACGAACTTTATTATTATCATTATTTTTTGGAATTGACACATGCCGGTTCCACCAGTCACATCTATTTCATTTTATTCCGATTACGTTTGTTTTTACCAGCACCGCAGTCCTCTTTCTATTATCACGGTTCGAGACCCTTTTCACTTTTTAAACCCCCGGGTTTCAGCAGACGCGCATGCGCCAAATCTCAACGGGAGAAGTTTTGGAGGCTTTTTTGAACACATACGGACTAAAAGAGTGGTAAGACTCGTTCCGCTAATTCGCGGAGCAGTAACCTTGAAACTGCTGAACCTTTTTCGTTACAGCAACCGAGAGTAATCTCTCTGGTCGCTTCTTTTACAGATACGGCATTTTGCACATTTCCGGAGCAGCGATCGCCGCTCTTGACAACATACATTTGAAGAGGGTGAGTTTGTTATACACATTACATTTTTATTTTGATTTTCTGTAACACATCACGGCAAGCGTAACCTGCCCCTCTAATCAAGCATAACTTTTTGCAGACGGTTAGTCCATTATTGCCCAGAGACCTTTTTTCAACACGTGGCACGCCGATATTCTCGGTAAGCTTGTGACATATTTTGTGCGTTTTCACTTTTGGGTGATACCCCGTTTTTGCTCCTTCTTTTAACCGCATCACCGCATGGGAATCTTTCTACAGGTTTTCCTGTCTTCCCCTAATTTCCTTCATTTCGAGTGCAAATTCTATAACATTCCAATGTCATTACAAATATGTCTAATAGCACATTTGTGCCTTTTGTTGTAGTTCCGTATGGAGGTCAAGAAGAACAATACACATGGAAAGCTATAATTGGTTTATTGTTAGTGTTGTATGTATTGATCCCCTGACGAAGGGTAGGCATTACCCGAAATGCATTGGGATTCTTAACATTGTATGTTTTCTTCAGTTTGAATAACTATGCATTGTTATAAGTGATGTGAAACTTCAAATGCATATCAAATATCTTGAATTACAAAACATAAACAATATATTTTTGTTTCTAAACAATCATGGAGTTTTTGTATTTTGAATACTAAATCAGGTTCTGTTTGAGTTTCATGTGAATTTACATTTGACAAAGACTTTGTTTTACGTACATTGAGACCTTTGGTCTGAGCTGTGATTCACACAGGTTCTGGTTTTCCGGAACCTCCCTTCTTTTCATGTTATATTCGGGGATGTAGACTCACACCCCTTCGATGTGAAAGCACGCTAAAAACACAACAAAACAGCTATAGAATACTTACACGCTTGAATACACATATAGGTGTGCAGACTCACTCAACCACTGTAGAATCACTACTTTTAGAAAGTAGACATTTCTCTGCTCTCACTGCTGTGTGTGCCTTGCAGCCTGTCTCCAATACACATCTGGGGTGAGTGACAGCTACACTTTGTGCATTCCCTTAAGACAGCCACAAACACAGGAAAGGTGGGTGTGACAGAGAGCGCATCTGCTTTCATCTGCCTTCCGATAGTTCTTCCTGGGCAGGAATATAGAGGGGGAGCTGACACTTACACCTGAATAAGCAACGGCCTGTTTCCCACACAAACGGTTTCCAACACAAACATCTGATTACCCCCTACTGATAGAATGAAGCCGGGGCTGAGAAGAATAGGGGACCTATGCACTTCAAGGCCACCTACTTTGAAGTCACCCCCACTTCAAAGGCACAACTGGGTATAAGTACTGGGGCTCTGACCTTCCAAGTTATTACGCTACTGGACCTAATTAAAGACTGTTGTACTCCAAGGATTATACTCAAATGGAGACACTGTTCCTTAAGAGGGAAAGGAAAAAAGAGACAAATTCGAAAAGAAATAGGGAAGAGTAAAGTCCTAGGCTAGTATTAGGCCCAAAACTAGATCAAGGGGGGGGGCATACCTTAGTTTCTCTTGTTGCCCTCACACACCCCGAAGGATGTCATGCTTCATCATTGGGCGTTTTGCTCCTCGTCGGGCCGGCGCTGCAATGCCCTACGGGTCCCCCGAAGGGTCACTTTAGCGGAGATCTTTTAGAGAAAACGCCGTTGGGTGCATGCGGGTGTGTGGTTTGGGTCCTAATAAAAAAAGACACGTGGTGATGTGGGTGTGTCGGTGACGTGATAGCCTAAAAATGTCTAAGGGTTACTAAGGAGATAGGATTTAATATAGATAGCACCCTTGACATACTAAAAAACCCGTAGGTTAAGTGTTACCTTATTGGAAATAATGTGCCATTAGGTAACTAATGTGTGATCATGTGGTCGACATGTTTCGCGCCCCACTGGTCCATAAAGGATCCTTGGCGCTTCCTCAGGACCAAAAAATAAAATAGTAGTGAATGTGGACTGAGGGATACTACCCACAGTTAGTATCCGGGCGTACAGGTCAAGATAGCTCTGCTCTCTGTGTAAGAGTCAAGTCGCTCCAGGATAAAAGCCTAAAAACGGGGAGAATAATGCTCCATAGATTAAGGGACGAGCGTACACACCTTCAAGTGAGTTTAGCTCCGGCGTGGCCTCTTAACCACCTACCCCAATCGTCTCCATTCCAGATAGGAGGACGATTGGGGTAGGTGGTTAAGAGGCCACGCCGGAGCTAAACTCACTTGAAGGTGTGTACGCTCGTCCCTTAATCTATAGAGCATTATTCTCCCCGTTTTTAGGCTTTTATCCTGGAGCGACTTGACTCTTACACAGAGAGCAGGGCTATCTTGACCTGTACGCCCGGATACTAACTGTGGGTAGTATCCCTCAGCCCACATTCACTACTATTTTATTTTTTGGTCCTGAGGAAGCGCCAAGGATCCTTTATGGACCAGTGGGGCGCGAAACATGTCGACCACATGATCACACATTAGTTACCTAATGGCACATTATTTCCAATAAGGTAACACTTAACCTACGGGTTTTTTAGTATGTCAAGGGTGCTATCTATATTAAATCCTATCTCCTTAGTAACCCTTAGACATTTTTAGGCTATCACGTCACCGACACACCCACATCACCACGTGTCTTTTTTTATTAGGACCTAAACCACACACCCGCATGCACCCAATGGCGTTTTCTCTAAAAGATCTCCGCTAAAGTGACCCTTCGGGGGACCCGTAGGGCATTGCAGCGCCGGCCCGACGAGGAGCAAAACGCCCAATGATGAAGCATGACATCCTTCGGGGTGTGTGAGGGCAACAAGAGAAACTAAGGTATGCCCCCCCCCTTGATCTAGTTTTGGGCCTAATACTAGCCTAGGACTTTACTCTTCCCTATTTCTTTTCGAATTTGTCTCTTTTTTCCTTTCCCTCTTAAGGAACAGTGTCTCCATTTTTTGTATTATAGATGACACACGGAGCACAGACACTGGACCATAACAAGCTCCCGGTCCCCCCTTCTCTTTGTTGTATAGGTACTCCAAGGATTGCCACTCTGCTTGACTGCTGCTCTCAAAGAACTGCTTTGCTGTACTGCTTTGATGCCTGCTGAGCTCTGCCCTTCTGAGGACAAGGACTGAACCCTACTCACTTGAACCCAGAGTGACTCCAAGGGCGTGCTAATTTCCCCCCTGTTCTGAAGTCTTAGGACCATCAAAGACTTCCTTCAACCGTGCAACAGCACCTGGACTCTCTGTCATTTGTGAGTCCTGCTATTCCAAGTGGTGCCAGTCAAGTCCTGGACCCTTGAAATGTGACTTCTGCTGTACAGAACCACCAGAATTGAAGCAGTTTTATTTATGCTCCAAGCACTCCAAAATCAACTTCAAGTCCGTAATGCAATTTGAAGGAGCTTCGGAGCTTTGGTCAGATTTTTGGCCTTAAAGTTGTAGAGTGCTTTCTGTGCCTCGTGTACATGATTTTGCGTATATATACATCTATGAGGCACATTCAGGCTAACGCATACTGATGGCCGATCTGTCAGTATCGTAATGACAATTTTCTTATACACGTAGTCATATGGGTGACAGTTGAATGTATTTGCGTTTCAGATTCCGGATGCTTGTTACATTTTTTCATCTTTACACGATGTGGATGAGATTCTATAATCGTGGTAAGTAGGTTGATATACATTGCCCATTTACTATGGCACGACTTCGAGTCCTAGAAATATTATCTTTTTAAATTCTGTCTTCAGGTGCGCCATGTTAACAGTCCAGATTGACATTACTACAGCTATCTACTGTGTATTAATACTTGTGACGATTAAGGTGAGCCGTGTTTTCTTGCCTGGCCAATGCTTCTGGTATTTGGAGTTCTTAGTGTATAGCTTTGGCACATTTTGCAGTGACACACTGTTTGTCTTTTTTCTTCTTCTCTTATCTGATTTTATCACACGTTCGATCTTTGGAGTTGGGTTCTTCCGTTATATTAGATATTGATATCTTTAGGTGGTAACCTTTTTATATGACCTGTCCTGCCTTGACATTAAGACTAACTCATCACAAGCTTGCAACTTTCTTTGTAATGAAACACATGACACCAAGAGGGTGAATGGGTATATTTCGAAGCCTCTCATTCCTGACGCCTATGTCACGTTTGTTTTCAGCCCCGATGAAGTCCTGTTGGACGAAACACGTGTTGGCATGAAGCTGTGACATGATGCTGTGATATCTTATTAAGAATTCTGCACAAAGGAATTGTGGAAAAGAACATGAAATATAATGTCTGAATAAAAGACATTAGAAATCCATGCACATTACGGACTTGAATTTGGAGAGCTTGGAGCATAAATGTAAAGTGTGAGGAAAAGACTTTGTCTACTTTCCTTTTGAGGAAGATTTGGTGGCTCTACCTCCTCCTTGAGCACCCTATGTAAATGTATATTTGTAGTTGGGACAATTGTGGACCATATTGGAGTGTGCGCCATTTCCCCAAGTCACCATTATTATTGTAACAATTTTGTTTCAGTGTGCAGCACCTCCTAGTATTGATTTTGATCTGTGCTAATTTTGTTGGTATCTCTGTAAAAATGTTGGATTTGGCAGATAGAGAAAAGAATCCCTTGTTACGCATCACTATTGCAGTAAATAAGGAACTTAAATGTTGGCCTAATATGGGATTACTAACTCAGGATGAATACACTTACCTTAAAATAGACAGACCAAGATTCCCGTGCCTGTACACCCTACCAAAAATTCACAAACCTGCCCCTTTCCCGCCGGGGAGACCGATTGTCTCCAGCATAGGTGGACCCACGGAACACATATCCCAATTTGTAGATACCTTTTTAAAACCTTTGGTGCCACTGCTTCCATCTTAAAATCAGGACTACTAAACATGTTTTGAATATGATGAGTGATATAGTGTGGGATGAGATGATTTTAGTCCCCTTGGATGTTGTGTCCTTGTATACGAATAATATTTCGGAATTCGGCATGACTGCTATCAAACACTATATGCATAAGAGACCAGCTGAACTGTTTTTACACACCGAGATGATCATAAATATGATCGAGATTATTTTACAGAACAATGTGTTCTTATTTGGAGGCAAGTAGTTTCAACAAATTAGCGGGACAGCCATGGGCTCCAGATTCGCTCCCTCCTACGTGAACCTCTTTATGGGGTGTGTAGGAAACCGGGGTCTCCAGTCCCTATGGCGGTAACATGACACGAGCGGCTGGGCACCCAAAGGCCTGTGTGTAAAGCAACCACACAACACGCACCTCTCATGGAACGGAAAACACACACAATAAGGGACACCACACTGTATATTTTATGCAAGTACTCAAGTTTATCCAACAGTTCAAGATCAATGCCGGTCAGGCTTTGTACATGCAGTTCATGGGTTTCAAATGCAGTTTACAAATTGTACATGCAGTTTATGAGGCATATGTAGTTTAGGAATTATACATGCAGTTTATGAGACATAGCGCTACTCGTGGTGAGGGCGTAGGGAGCTCCGGTGAGCGGAGCCTATCACCATAGCGGTACTCGTAATAAGGAAGCCTGTAACAATTCAACTCAGCGCCTGCAAGAAAAGCGTTCCTCGTAATCACCCACAGCATATATCGTTCGGAGCAGAACCTGCAAATGTGGCCTTACTCGTAATCAGCAAAGCGTATAACATTTAGAGCAGAACCTGCAAGTATGGCATTACTCGTAATCGGCAAAGCATATAACATTCAGAGCGGAACCTGCAAATGCGGCATTACTCGTAATCAGCAACGCGTATAACATTCAAAGCAGAACCTGCAAATGTGGCATTACTCGTAATCAGCAACGCGTATCACATTCAGAGTAGAACCTGCAAATGTGGCATTACTCGTAATTAGCACAGCGTATAACATTCAAAGCAGAACCTGCAAATGTGGCATTACTCGTAATTAGCACAGCGTATAACATTCAGAGCAGAACCTGCAAATGCGGCATTACTCGTAATTAGCACAGCGTATAACATTCAAAGCAGAACCTGCAAATGCGCCATTACTCGTAATCAGCAACGCGTATAACATTCAGAGCAGAACCTGCAAATGTGGCATTACTCGTAATTAGCACCGCGCATAACAATCAAAGCAGAACCTGCAAATACAGCATTACTCGTAATCACCAAAGCATATAACATTCAGAGCAGAGACGGTTTCAGTGCAGTTCGAGGGGGCCACGCTACTCGGAGCGAGCAAGCTTCCAGTGTTCCTTCGGTGCAGGTCGTGGCGCACCAAGCTTCCGAACAGTCTGGGGAAAAGGGGGGCAAATCCCTCGGAGGGTGTCCACGTCGTGGTGAACGGGGGACTCCCACGGAGAGGGAACCCGGGCCCAGGGTGCGGTGTGGCTCCCAGCCTGCCGGGGGCGCACCGGGGTCAATCCCAGCCTCCGGGCTTACCTTGCTCTCGACGTGGGAAGGCGTCCGCTCCGGCGGCGACGGGGGAAATCGTCCACGGCCTCGCGCACCTTCTCCAACAGCTGCGACGGCAGCGACGGGGCCCCGGGCTTCTCCGCGGGCCTCGTGACACTGAGGGGCACTTCTTCCGGCCTCCGGGCTGCAGCAGTGAGCGCACTTCGCCTCCACGCCACCGGGGGGGTTCAAATTAAGTAGGGGAGCTCCGCGTTCAGCGGAGCACGCTGCCGGGGATCCCAGGCCAGGTCAGGGAGCGCAGGGGTCACAGCGCTAATACCTGGTCGATCCCCAGCGATTCCTCAGTCTGCTTGGCATAGGGTTTCAGGGTTCAGTCTGGACACGCAGTCTCAGCGCTTGCATAAGATTTCAGGGCTCAGTCTGGACACGCAGTCTCAGCGCTTGGCATACAATTTCAGGGCTCAGTCTGGACACGCAGTCTCAGCATTCAGTTTTTGTACTCAGTTGTTATATGAAGTCTTGATGGCGCAGATGTCTCTGGCGCCCTTGGGAGTTCTGTTCCTGGGGGGTAGGGAATGAGTTGGCGACTAGGTCCTTCCTAGTCAGGCTAGGCAGAGGTTCCCTGGGTCCTCCTACTGCTGGGCAAGATCAGTGGGTTTCACAGGATCCCTCACTCACTTAAGAGGCAGCACCTAAATCCTGTCACTCTCAGAGGCATAAGTCCCTGGCTAAGCCCTACCGCCTACACTCCTGCGTGGATTCTCCAGCTCTGCTTTACCCCACTGGCCAACTGACTAGAAAAAGTTCCCCCTCTCACTTATGTAGCCCTAGGTCAGGTGACCTCTAGCCAAGGCGGCAAAAGTAAAACCACACCTCCCTTCTAGAAGGTTCCAGCACATTCCAGGAGCTTCCCCATTCTACCTATGGGACAAAGAAGGCGGGCTGGTGTTGCAACATTGTTGTGGGGTTCCAGCCAGCTCCTGGCAGCTAGGGTGCTACTAATAAAGACCACTCTGCAGTAGCAGGGGCCTGTGGCAGCCATCTTGGGAGAAGGGAGCACCTGCACCTTAACACTGATTGGCAATGAAAAGGCGCCCGGAGACCTAAGTCCAACATCAAAAATGAGGGTGGAAAAAATGAGGCACGATCAAAAATAGATGGAGAGACCACCCTAGGGCTGACAGGTCCAACACGCGTCCCCCCCAGCCGAAAGAGGGGAGAGCTACCCAACCTCTAGGGAGTTCTCATCGCTAAGGCGGAAAAACCTGGAGAGACCGTCAGCATTGGCGTGGTCAACTCCGGGCCGATGTTCCACCCGAAAGTCCATCCCCTGTAGGGAAATGGACCACCTCAACAACTTGGGGTTTTCGCCTCTCATCTGCATGAGCCAGCGAAGGGGGCGGTGGTCGGTCTGAATGAGGAAGTGAGTTCCAAAGAGATATGGCCTCAACTTCTTCAGAGCCCAGACCACCGCGAAGGCTTCTCTCTCAATGGTGCTCCATCGCCGTTCCCAAGGGAGGAGTCTTCTGGATATGAAGGCCACTGGTTGATCTTGGCCCTCGGTGTTGAGTTGCGAGAGCACCGCACCTATGCCGTGCTCTGAGGCGTCGGTCTGCACAATAAATTCCTTGCTGAAATCTGGTGTTGCTAGTACTGGAGCGGTACACATCGCATGTTTCAGCGTGTCAAAGGCTTCTTGGCATGCAGCTGTCCATATGACCTTGCGAGGTTGCTTCTTCGAGGTCAATTCCGTCATGGGGTCACGATGGTACCATACCCCTTGACGAACCGGCGGTAATACCCAGTGAGGCCGAGGAAAGCTCGGACCTCTGTTTGGGTCTTGGGGGGCTCCCAAGCCAAGATGGTCTCTATTTTGGCCTGGAGGGGTTGCACCTTACCTCCGCCCACCAGGTGTCCCAGGTACACGACAGATCCCTGTCCAATCTGGCACTTGCTGGCTTTAATTGTTAGGCCAGCACGTTGCAGCGCCTGCAATACCTCCTGGAGGTGTTGCAGATGGTCCTCCCAGGTGCTACTGAAGACAGCTATGTCATCCAGGTAGGCCGCTGAGAAGGACTCCAGACCAGATAGTACCTGATTCACTAACCGCTGGAATGTGGCCGGAGCATTTTTGAGCCCAAAGGGCATCACTCGGAACTGGTAGTGGCCCTCGGGGGTGGAGAATGCTGTTTTCTCCCTTGCTCCATCGGCCATGGCAATCTGCCAATATCCGGACGTCAGATCAATGGTGCTGAGGTACCGGGCTGCTCCCAGCCGGTCCACCAGCTCGTCTGCACGTGGGATGGGGTGAGCATCTTTCTTCGTGACAGAGTTCAACCCCCGGTAGTCCACACAGAACCGAAGCTCCGGTGTCGTACCCGGTGGGGCCGCTTTCGGCACCAACACCACTGGACTAGCCCATGGGCTGCTGGAAGGTTCTATCACCCCCAGCTCCAACATTTTGGCTACCTCACGCTGGATGCTATCCCTCACTCGGTCAGAGAGCCGGTAAGACTTGTTCTGCACCGGGGCGCTGTCCCCTGTGTCCACATCATGGGTACACAGATGAGTGATTCCAGGCGTGAGGGAGAACAGCGAGGCGAACTGTCCCAGGACATGGCGGCAGTCCCTCTGTTGCTCTGGGGTCAAGGATGGGGAGAGGACTACACCTTCCACCGAACCATCCTTCTCTTGTACCGCTAGAAGGTCAGGAAGAGCCTCACTCTCTTCCTCTTCGCTCCCATCCGTCACCATAAGGAGAGCAAGCTCTGATCGCTCATGGTGCGGCTTGAGGCGGTTGACGTGGAGCACCCTGAGGGGCTGACGGGGGGTTTTCAAGTCCACAACGTACGTGGTCTGGCCTCGCCGCTCCACAATGTCGTACTGGCCAGTTCACCGGTCCTGGAGGGCACAAAGCTCCCCAGGTTCCATAACCCACACCTTCTGTCCAATGTCCAACTCGACCGTCCGAGCGTTGCGGTCATACCATTCCTTCATCACGGTCTGGCTAGCCTCTAGGTTTTCTGAGGCCGCCTTCCACAGCTTAGCCATCTGGCTGCGGAACGCCAGCATGTAGCTGACAATGTCACGGGGAAGCTTCTGCGAAGTCTTCCCCCACCCCTCTTTCACTAAACTGAGGGGACCCTTAACGGGATGGCCATAGAGCAACTCAAACGGGCTGAACCCGACTCCCTTCTGCGGTACCTCCCGGTAGGAGAATAACAAGCAGGGGAGGAGGACGTCCCATTTACGCCTCAAGCCCTCTGGCAGGCTTCGGATCATCCCCTTCCATGTCTTATTGAAGCGCTCTACAAGTCTGGGGGTGGTGAGGAGTGGAGAACCGGTAGGTCACCCCACACTCCTTCCACATGGCCTGCATGTAGGCCGACATGAAATTTGTGCCCCTGTCAGACACCACGACCTTGGGGAATCCCACTCGGGTAAAAATCCCCAACAGTGCCCGCGCCACCACCGGTGCAGTGATGGTCCTCAGAGGAATAGCCTCTGGGTACCTTGTGGCGTGGTCCACCAAAACCAAGATGAACCGGTGTCCCGCTGCGGTCGGAGGGTCCAATGGCCCAACAATATCAATACCGACCCTCTCAAAAGGGGTCCCGACCACCGGGAGCGGTTCCAAAGGGACCTTCAATTTAGTCCCAGTCTTGCCACTTGCCTGACAAGACTTACAGGTCTTGCAAAAGGTGTCTGAGGCAATCCTCTTCCTGGGCCAATAAAAATGGGGGACCAACCGTGCAAAGGTTTTGTCCTGACCCAGATGTCCGGCTAAGGGTATCTCGTGCGCTAACTCCAGCAGGAAGGCCCGGTAACATTGGGGGACCACTATGGCCCTCGAAGATCCATGTACCGGCACACTGGGCTCGCTGTATAGGAGACCATCCTCCCAATACACATGATAACCTCCCAACTCCTGACTGGCCACTTGGGCTTCGGCCTGTCGCCGCATGCCTTCAAGCGTGGGGCACGCCCTTTGTGCCTGACAAAATTCCTCCCGGGTAGGCCCTCCTCCCACATGCCCGTCAGCAAGGGTCGGCAAGTCCTCCACAGGAACGACATCTACCTCCGCGGACTCCGGGGGCACCTCTGCGGCCTCCCCATCCATCTCACGGGGCATGTCCTCTACCACCTTCTTCTTTCCATGTTTGGCTTTGGGTTGGGCCATGATTCCAGGCTCCAATCCAGGGTGAGTTCCATGCCGGGCAGCCATGGGCCGCGTGACTACGCAAGTCCACCCTGGTAATCCCAGCATCTCGGTGTGAGCTTGAAACTCGACATCTCTCCACTTGGTGTGCTCCAGGTCGTTCCCTAGCAAGCACCCCACAGGCAAGGCAGGGCTCACAGTAACTCTCAGTAGGCCTTTGACTCCTCCCCACTCGAATGGAACACGAGCCACTGGATAGTGACTCACACTGCCATCAGCCAATACGGCCGGATGGAACTCCTCGGGGACTACTTGGTCTGGGGACACCAGCCGCCGCACGACAGTGGTCATGCTGGCCCCTGTGTCCCTCAGAGCCTCCACCTCCTCCCCATTAATTTTCACCCTCTGCTGATATTTAGCAGTGTTCGGGGGCAGGGACACTACGGGGACCACCTCTCTATCCCCGAGTGAAACCAGCGTCAGGCCTGTCCACTCCCCTTCCCTATCTAAGGGCAGCTCCACCCCAAGCGCTATACTACTCACCCCGGGGCTTTTCCCGCCCGTTGGGGCTGGGGGTTGCTTGCAACACTTGGGATCTCCCTTGTAGTGTCCAATCTCCCCACATTCGTAGCACCGCACAATCCTAGGCTGCTGACTCCTGTCAGGGTAAGTGGGTCTTGTGGAATTGGACGGGGGTGGGGTGCCTACTCCCTTCCCAAACTTATTTTGGGGACCTTTAGAGAACTCCACCTTTTTATCTCCCCCCTCTTTCTTCTGGGGGAAACCCTGTCGCCCTTCGAGCCATCTCCCCCGGGGCCCTTGTGAGACACCCGGGTGCTCACCCAAATATCTGCCTCCTCCGCAAGCTCACGGGGATCCATCAACTTGCGGTCCACCAGATGTTGGCGCAGCTCCGAAAAGCTCTTATCCAAGAGGTGCTCCCTTAAAAAAAGATTGTACAACCCTTGGTAGTCCTGCACCTCGCTGCCACACACCCAACCATCTAGTGCCTTTCTTGCATAATCAAAGAAATCCACCCACGTCTGTGTGGACAGCTTCTGGCTGCCACGGAACTTCTGCCGGTACCTCTCGGGGTTAAGACCAAACTTTTTGAGCAAGGCCTCTTTCATGGGGGCATACCTGACCTGATCCGCCTTGGCCAAATATAGCACGGTGTCCCTGACATTGGGAGGTATATACCGATATAAACCACCTCCCCAATTACTCTCGGGTACCCCATGGGCAGTCAAGGCTACCTTGTATGCCTCCAACCATTAAGTAATGTCGTCCCCCACTGTGTAATTGGCAATTACTTCCTTAGGTAGGTAGGATTTTGATTTGTGAGACTCTCTAGGTATGCTGCCACCATTGTCCTTATTGGACGTATTTATCTGGAGGGCGCGCAGCTCCAACTCCTTCAGCTGAAGCTCGTGCGCCAGCTTCTTTTCTTCCATTGCCCATCTCTTGTTTTCTCTCTCTTGTTCCAATTTGGCCAATTCCCTTTCTTTCTCTTGGTCCAACTTGGCCAGCTCCCACTTTAACTGCCTCTCCTCCCTCCTGTCCTCGTACTCCTCTGGAGACGCGCTCCTCCTAGACCCTGTCCTACTACTGGCCCCAGAACGTCTCCCTGGGGGCACATTTTCAGACCCATCTACATTTAATATGTCTAGTACTTACTGGGCGCTCTCCTCCTGAGGTGCATCTGGCGCCTCCTGTCCCTCATCCTCTCCCCCTTCTGGGTGGGCCTCTACCCATGCCCTAATGGCGGTGCGGAGTTCCGGTCATTTGGCCTTCCGCATCCCAAGCACCCCCATCCCCTGCCCGAACTCTCTCAGTTGCTTTACAGTGTACCCCTCGAGGTCAGCTAACCGGAATTCCATTCTGGCAGGTGGGGACCTAGATACTAAGGAGAAAATTCCTAGGATATGGGTGACAGTTACCAGCTAACCAGGATTCTTACACTCTCAGCCTGGACAGTGGAATTACCAATCGCAGCAATTAATGGTTTTTAGAGCTTTAGAACAAATAGGCGTTTAATTGTGGCGCCCTCCGCTTCACGGAAGGGTGCTGTATGGTCACAGGTCCTAAAATCCCACCGCTAGCCAACAATGTAGGAAACCGGGGTCTCCAGTCCCTATGGCGGTAACGTGACACGAGCGGCTGGGCACCCAAAGGCCTGTGTGTAAAGCAACCATACAACACGCACCTCTCATGGAACGGGGAACACACACAATAAGGGACGCCACACTGTATATTTTATGCAAATACTCAAGTTTATCCAACAGTTCAAGTTCAATGCCGTTCAGGCTTTGTACATGCAGTTCATGGGTTTCAAATGCAGTTTACGAATTGTACATGCAGTTTATGAGGCATATGCAGTTTAGGAATTGTACATGCAGTTTATGAGACATAGCGCTACTCGTGGTGAGGTCGTAGGGAGCTCCGGTGAGCGGAGCCTATCACCATAGCGGTACTCGTAATAAGGAAGCCTGTAACAATTCAACTCAGCGCCTGCAAGCAAAGCGTTCCTCGTAATCACCCACAGCATATATCGTTCGGAGCAGAACCTGCAAATGTGGCCTTACTCGTAATCAACAAAGCGTATAACATTTAGAGCAGAACCTGCAAGTATGGCATTACTCATAATCGGCAAAGCATATAACATTCAGAGCGGAACCTGCAAATGCGGCATTACTCGTAATCAGCAACGCGTATAACATTCAAAGCAGAACCTGCAAATGCGGCATTACTCGTAATCAGCAACGCGTATAACATTCAGAGCAGAACCTGCAAATGTGGCATTACTCGTAATTAGCACAGCGTATAACATTCAAAGCAGAACCTGTAAATGTGGAATTACTCGTAATTAGCACAGCGTATAACATTCAGAGCAGAGACTGTTTCAGTTCAGTTCGAGGGGGCCACGCTACTCGGACCGAGCAAGCTTCCAGTGTTCCTTCGGTGCAGTTCGTGGCGCACCAAGCTTCCGAACAGTCTGGGGAAAAGGGGGGCAAATCCCTCGGAGGGGTGTCCACGTCGTGGTGAACGGGGGACTCCCACGGAGAGGGAACCCAGGCCCAGGGTGCGGTGTGGCTCCCAGCCTGCAGGGGGCGCACCGGGGTCAATTCCAGCACATTCCAGGAGCTTCCCCATTCTACCTATGGGACAAAAAAGGCGGGCTGGTGTTGCAACATTGTTGT
Organism: Triturus cristatus; assembly: GCF_964204655.1. Classification (NCBI taxonomy): domain Eukaryota; kingdom Metazoa; phylum Chordata; class Amphibia; order Caudata; family Salamandridae; genus Triturus; species Triturus cristatus. The sequence continues at coordinate 380,638,656 of NC_140581.1, read as the reverse complement.
GGGGTTCCAGCCAGCTCCTGGCAGCTAGGGTGCTACCAATAAAGACCACTCTGCAGTAGCAGGGGCCTGTGGCAGCCATCTTGGGAGAAGGGAGCACCTGCACCTTAACACTGATTGGCAATGAAAAGGCGCCCGGAGACCTAAGTCCAACATCAAAAATGAGGGTGGAAAAAATGAGGCACGATCAAAAATAGATGGGGAGACCACCCTAGGGCTGACAGGTCCAACAGGGTGGTTTGAGAAGGAGTGGATCTGGGGAAAGACTGGTGCCAATTGGGTTCAACACATACATTTTTGGGGCAGATATATTGACGACATTCTGCTGATATGGACTGGGACAGTGGATGATCTACTTGGCTTTAAACAGCATTTGGAAAGGAATCCATATAATATGTCCTTTACAATGCTTACTATGAACTATATGTACATGATAATGTGCTTAACACAAAGGAACTGTGGAAAAGAACATGACATATAACGTCTGAATAAAAGACATTAGAAATCTACGCACATTACGGACTTGAATTTGATTTTGGAGTGCTTTGAGCATAAATGTAAGGTGTGAGGAAAAGACTTTGTCTACTTTCCTTTTGAGGAAGATTTGGTGGCTCTACTCCTCCTTGAGCACCCTATGTAAATGTATATTTGTAGTCGGGACAATTGTAGACCATATTGGAGTGTGCGCCATTTCCCCAAGTCACCATTCTTATTGTAATAATTGAAGCAGTGACAACTTTGCGCCAGTTGGAACCTACGCATTGCCCTTTGCTGCAGCCAATTGACGGCATCGCTTCGACGGATAGGACAGCTCGACGATAACGGACAGCACGGCTCGACGATGCCACATCGCCTGCATCATAAAGGGGTTCGTCGACGAAGCCTTAATCGCCTGTTCAGATCAGAACCGGCATATTGAGTCGACGTCGACACTTGCTCCATCCAAGGTGCTTTTTCAGGGTAACCTGCATGAGCCCTGTAGCTGGCCTGCCCTCCACTGTGGTTGGCCTGAACTTTGGATTTATCCCAGTCCAGGGTGACCTCAAGAAACCCCTAAGCACGGTATGTTTTTAAGCACTACTTTTAGTTTTATTCTTTTAAAATTCATTACTCTGCTTCTATTTGTTGGATTTTTGTCATTTTGGTCTTGTTTTACTCAATATATTCTATTTTCCTACCTTGTGTGGGGTATGTTTGGGGTGTTTTCATTGTGTTACTATGTGTGTGTGTGTTGTACAAATACTTTACACATTGCCTCTTTAAGTAAGCCTGACTGCTCTGTGCCAAGCTACCAAAGGGTGAGAACAGGTTATCTTTCGGTGTGTATCTAGCTTACCCTTACTAGAGTGGTGGTTCCTGCTTGTACAGGGTACATACATATAAATATAAAAAAGGGTTAGCTGAGTACAAAGAGTTAATCAAAACAGAAAAGACTACATTTGTTTCTGGGAAAATTATATTAGCCGCAAACTCTACCAGGGAACTTTTCAAAACAGTTAAAGACTTGTCCAAATGGATCAATAATAACATATTTACCCCTGATGAATCATTTTGCAATCAGCTGGCTGACTTTTTCCAACTTAAAGTCAATTCCAGTTTCCAAGCATTCACCTTGAATATACCAGATATTGACGAAGGTCCAAATCAGTAAGAGGTCCCTAACTCAGGTTTGGCTTTTGAGCCTTGCAAAACACCCAACTTTGAAAGGTTCTCACTCCTTACTTGGGAAAGAACAATCAGTCTCTTAAGCACCATCAAATCAGGGGGCCCTTCGGACCCGTGTCCAGCATCGGTCATGAATCTGGCAGCTAGTATGGTGGCCGATCCACTCATGGTTCTACTAAATGAGATACTTAGCGCTGGGCAATACCCAACAATTTGGAAAATGGCCTCCATTCTACCTTTGATGAAAAATCCTTCCCTGGATCCCAAGTAGGTGGACAACTATAGACCCATTTCTCATCTTCCACTTCCTGCCAAATTTTTAGAGATGGCAATGAATGAAGACATTTTAACCTTCTTGGACATCAATCAGCTGCTCAACTCCTCCCAGTACAGTTTTAGAGCTAACCATTGTACCGAGTCAGCATTGGTGGCTGCATCAGAAAAGATAAAAGGAGTGATGGATAAGGGCGGCAGAGATGCACTAATCTTATTGGATCTCTCTGCCGCCTTTGATACGGTTCACCACAAACTTCTTGTTAAGCGACTACAGTCACTAGGCTTCAGAAACACTGCATTAAAAATGTTGAGTTTGTTCCTTGATGAGAGACAACAGTGGGTAGAGATGGGAGAAGTAAGGTCGTGACCCTTCTCCATCCCTTGCGGGGTACCTCTACACTTAGTCCCAGCTTATTTAATGTGTATGCCACCCCCTTGGTCGATTTGATTCACAGTTGTGGACTGGCTGTATTTTCCTATGCGGGTGACACACAGATAGTGTTATCTATCTCATCACAGGTGGAAAAAGATGCAAATAATTTCTGTAGATGCATGTCACAGGTTGCAGAGTGAATGCAGAGAAATTGTCTCAAACTGAACTCTGACAAAACCGAGGTTCTACTTTTTCGTAAAGAAATCTCATTCTGGGATGCACCCTGGTGGCTTTTAGAGCTGGGTTCACTACCAAAACCAGTGCAAAAGGCAAAAAACCTGGGAGCTATTTTTGACACCAAACTGTGTTTCTCCGCCCAAATCAATGCTGTAGCCTCAGCAGGTTTTCTTACACTGAGGGTTCTTAAGAAAAATCTTCCGTTCATCCCGTTTGAGCTTCAGAAAATGGTGATAATGGCCCTCATCTTCTCAAAGTTAGACTACTGCAATGCCCTCTACTTGGGTGCCGCTAAATACGTGATAAAGAAACTTCAGTCCTTACAAAATGCGGCAGCTAGAACACTTTTGAAGGTCCCCAAGTTTAAACCCATTTCTCATTTAATGCATGACCTTCACTGGTTGCTGGTGGAGAAGAGGATTTCTTTTAAGGCTCTGTGTATAATACACAAGGCTCTTTATAGAGCCGGTCCATCCTTCTTTCAGGATCGGTTCTCCTGGTACACTCCCAGCAAGTACCTCAGATCGAGCTCCGCATAAATGGTCGCGGTCCCAAGAGTCAGCAAAGCAAAATGGGGCAGTAGAACAATTCAGTTCTGCTGTGGGAAGTTATGGAATTCCCTGCCCATTGCACTACGCTCCCAACCGATCTTGCAGCAATTTAGGAGACAGCTGAAGACCTGGTTGTTTTTACAATAGGTAACTGAGCTATGCCAAAGGTACCCCACCTGGCCCAATGGCCATCCTTGTTTAGAACCTGGTTTATCTCCTCAGCGCTAAGACACCTTCGGGTATTGCACGCTACACAAAACTATTTCATTCATTCATTCATACTCTGATAACCAGAAAGCCCGGTTCTAACTAAACCCTATAGAAACGTTCATGATCCTGGGACTATACCTTTGAATGGTAGACTAATTTTTGCCTTCGAAGGGCTCGAACAGGCAGCTCACAAAGCAGTGTCTGAGGTCTACCCCCCAGGAATTCATCACCACCCATGTCGCTCATGAATTATCTCCAAGAAACAGAGCTAGTATTAATAAAATTGCCATTGGGCTGAGGACTCCTTGAAAATATACACAGTGCAACAGTGATAACGTACTCTGTAGACTAACTTGTCCCTCTAGCATAAAGTACATGAGATGACTACCAGGAAAGTTGGGGTCTGAATAATGAAATACAAAATCAGAATCTGGTCTGGAAAATTAACTTCCAAAGAAGTTTAAGGAGGCTGGAAACTTCCATGAGGAAATTAGTTGGATGAAACATGAAAGATTAAACCCAGGTTCAAGTTGGAAATCACATTCATTAATTACCAAGAAAGAACAAACATGACAGCCACACAGGGGCATGTGGACCTCCCTAGACAAGATACTGGACCCATACAAGCCGCCATGAACAGCCACGACAAAAGGTAGACAAGAGGTTCACAGCCTCACTCCCCACTAGTTTCACAACTCCTCCAAGAGACTATCATTCTCCAGGTGTGCTTCCCTCTTTCCTTCCCATCTTGATCTTCCACTTCTTCCCCCTCTCACTCCCTCCTTCTCCTTTCTCTAGGACAGTAGATAGGGGGGCAACCTTGCAGAAATTGTGTTAACCAACTATACCAGCAGCATAACCAGGTGGGGCTGCTACCCTGTACCGAGAAAGCGATGATTGATTATATGTTTTATGTTGTACGTATAAAAATACCAATAAAAACATTTTTTTTTTAAAAGAATGGCACACACAGGAGGAGCGTTAATGAGAAAATGGTAAGGGATCCACGGACAAACACATTTTAAGTACCAATCATTTTGTGGCAAATGGGGACCATGTCTACCCTCCTTTACTGCATCATGTACTTTGCATCCATTGTTTTGAAAGATCCACAAATCTGCGAATCGGAGTGTAATTGGTGCTATGATCATAGAATGTTTTATTTTAGTTGCACTTAGGCCACATGAACAAGGAAGGAACACCACACCAGGAAGATTTGACAATTGTTACAGTTTAATCTCCTGACAGGCAGACATCCAGCAGCTGTTGAAGTCTCATAAATCCCAGTAACTGAAGAGGATCAATGGGGCACTGCACAGATATTCTTAGGACCAGTAAACAGGGTGCAGCTAAAACCGACAAGTTGAGCTTCAAAGACAGAAATGTGTTTCCCATGATCTTGATAACCATGGAACAATTCTACTGAGATGAGTTATTGCACCACTATGTTATGATTAAGGCTCCCTTTTTTCATTTTTTACAGATAAATACAGACATAAAACCATTTATGCTCCTGTCTGTATTTATTTTTAAATGTGGATAAAAACGGAAGTTGGTTGGTTTTGAGTGATTCTAAATGATGTCAACAATGACTGCAAGGCCAATAGCTATGCAGATTAAACAGGCAAAGAGGGTTAAATAAAGGAATTTAAGTAAAAAGCCTTAAACAGCAGTTTAAGTCTAAAAATGGCATGTTTTCTTATAAGTGCATGTTTTATCATCGGAGTGTGTTTAAATCATTGAAACCTGGCGGGCATTTAGACAAGAGTGTACAATAACTGGTCAATTAAATGTAAAAATATACACATTTCCGCATATTTTTTTCACAAACCCTAAAATAAATATGGATAAATACAGATAAAACGAGCAAAAAATAAATATTGATAAATACAGACGGAAATGTCCAAAAACAAATATCATATAACCGGGAGCCCTAGTTATGATGCAAATACACGATTGTGATTATATGATGACAGATATTTCTGAATCCATCTAACAACGTGATTTGACATCTGAATAGAGTCAGTCTATTTGTAAAGCAACACTGTCCATGCGGGAAACAGAAGACTGTGGATACAACTGGGACCAACTATATTGTACTATGAACAACAACAGGGCCTTTGACCTTCTTGCAAATCCGTGAACTTAATGATCTGCAATCTTCTTGACCCTGGTAATTGAAAACCTTAGTGAGGCCCCACCCTGCCACCCCTTGTAGTGCATTACAATGACAGGCTTGGTGAGCTAATTACAGTGTCTCCTTACATAGACTTAACACGTACAAGGACATGTTCAGCTGCTTGGTTGCCAATACCTATAGCAAAACACTGTGGACATTGCATGTCATGCTGTGCCTTGAGTGATAGTGTGTGTATGTGATGTATTTTATTGATGGGGCCAAAATGGATAACTTACAAATGCATTTGCAATGTGTGAGCCCATTTTTATGGCATGAGCAATCAGTTACTAATGAAACAGACGTAGGGGTCAAATGAGACAAACATTTGCACTAAGGGGCATATGTACAAGCCCCTATTGCCACCTAACGTCACTTTTACGGACGCAGTGGTGGCGATAGGGGCTGCGCCTTATGTAAAAGGCAGGGTTAAGCCACTTAAAGTGGCTTAACCCTGCCTTGTACATAAGGCACACTTTCACGCTATGGTTAGCGTGAAAGGGGCGTGCAGTGGGTGTTGTGGTGGGGGTTCCACCGCAACACCCATTGTAATTGACACTGACCCCTATGTACAAGGGTGGACTACATAGAAGGAAGTGCCAAAATTAAGACCAGGAAAACCCTGGTCTTAAGTTTGCGAAATGAGGAGAAATGCTTTATTTCTCCTCGTTTTTGCTTTTTCCATAAAGCAAAATGCCATGGTTTGCTTATGTACAGGAAGGTGTCCCTTGCTGTACATAAACAAACCTTTAAAAAAAGAAGCCATTTTGTCACTTTCATGTGTGCTGCATGAAGCAGCACATATGAAAGTGACAGATTTGCATTTAGGATTATTCATGTGCAGGAAGGGACACCTTCCTACACATAAACAATCCTCCCCTGCACGCAGACACCCTGGCACTCTGCTGCAAGGGTGCCTGCGTTGGCGCTAAGTTGCTAAACAGCGCCATCGTAGGGGGAAACGCAAGGCTGCACCACATTCTTGTAAATATGGTGCAGCCTTGCGCTTCAGAAGTGGCGGAGCGTGTCGTGAAGCCAAGGAGGCTGACCACACGCTTCACCACTTCCTTGTACGTATCCCCCTAACTGTTTTTTCATTTTCTTTCAGCGGGTGGTTCAAGTGGTTCAAAATATGCCTGTATTCTTCTAGTATCAGGTGCTTCTTTTGCTACTTACACTAATAGTTTGAGGTAGGGTCAGGAATAGAATAGCAAGGCCATAATGCTGAGGAAATCCTTGACCGAGAGAGGTAATCCTCCTTTCAAAACGTTGTCTTGTCGACTAATTTGGGATTCAGACATGGGAGGACCTGAGTGAACCCTTAGGTTGTTGATGATACGAGGAGCAGGCCTGCTAATAGAATAACCACGAGCACTCTCCCATTAACCTTCAAATGTAATTCTCCCCAAAATATTAAGTAGCTACTGGTCAGTGACAGGTTGGTCAAACAGACATGTTGAATTCAGTCAGCAGCATTTATGGCTAGAGGTGGAACTCGAGAACATCACTGGTCAGTGTTCTATGTCAAGTGTGAGAAGTCATTTAGAGGAGGGGGTCACATGTAAGGCTTTCAAAGCATCCTATGACATGAAAACTATCCTCTACAAAATAAAATGACACTTATGGATCTATGCATTTCCCCACAAAGAATGGTAAAACTCTTTGATACATCAGGCCCTAAGATTCTAGCATATCATTTCTAATAAAAAAAAAAATATATATATATATATATAGATATATATATATATCTGCAGGACGACTTCTGCATGTTGTCTGTTTGCACGCACAAGGAGTCACGGACCCAAACTTGGTGGCTGAAACTGTTTTATTCAATAAGCCATATGACGTGTTTCGGGCATACAAAGTGCCCTTGATCACATATATATATATTTTTTTTCTCCAAAGCACCCTCGATTCGAAAACGCACTCCAAACTAGCTAATTACTGGCTGTGCAGCATCTCTTCACTTGGAGTAATTTGCAGCCTTACGCGTTTCGTGGCTTCATTCCCCTTGTTCACAGGCATAAATGCAGAGGTACAACGTCCTTACGTTTAAATAGGCGCACTCTTCAGCATGTTACTGAATCCTCTCACTTGCGTTGCATGCTGGGATAGGAAGTCCTTGCATAATCAATCGGAAGTACTTTTTATGAAGCGCCTTCAAATTATAATCAACTTAGTAGGTTTGTTCCCTTCCACACAATTTTTCATTCTAAAAAACCCTCTAGTGGGCCTCCAACATGAAGGATGATGCCATTTCATGCCAGCTGGTTTCCCAAAAGGAGACTGCCGAACAGTTCTTTTGTCTCCATGGCCCCCGGACATAAGGGGTGGTGCGCTTTCACGGCTGGATAGCCGCAATTATTATTTTTTTCTCCAAAGCACCCTCGATTCGAAAACGCACTCCAAACTAGCTAATTACTGGCTGTGCAGCATCTCTTCACTAATAATTGCGGCTATCCAGCCGTGAAAGCGCACCACCCCTTATGTCCGGGGGCCATGGCGACAAAAGAACTGTTCGGCAGTCTCCATTTGGGAAACCAGCTGGCATGAAATGGCATCATCCTTCATGTTGGAGGCCCACTAGAGGGTTTTTTAGAATGAAAAATTGTGTTGAAGGGAACAAACCTACTAAGGTGATTATAATTTGAAGGTGCTTCATAAAAAGTACTTACGATTGATTATGCAAGGACTTCCTATCCCAGCATGCAACGCAAGTGAGAGGATTCAGTAACATGCTGAAGAGTGCGCCTATTTAAACGTAAGGACGTTGTACCTCTGCATTTATGCTTGTGAACAAGGGGAATGACGCCCCGAAACGCGTAAGGCTGCAAATTACTCCAAGTGAAGAGATGCTGCACAGCCAGTAATTAGCTAGTTTGGAGTGCGTTTTCGAATCGAGGGTGCTTTGGAGAAAAAAAATATATATGTATGTATGTATATATATACATAATTACAAATGGATTGTAAACTGGAGCCATACACAAACACAATCTGTCTGCAGGATTGAGTCCAGCAACACACTGTGGAGTGGTTGATCATGTAGGGCTTGACACACAGGAGTTTCTGTTTATTTTCCTAGATTTAATGTCAGATTTATTAATTGGCACTCTGCTCTTAATTATATGCTTTTTTTGAGTGAAATCTTTGTAGACATTCATTTTGAGATGGGACATCAGTCCCCTTTCTTCGATGTGCCAAGGCCGTGGTTTGCACATATAGTGAAAAAACCTTCCATTTTTCATGCAACGTAGAGCAGCAACCAAAGTTACTGTGTTATTTTGCATGAAAAGGAACGAGCAAGGCAGCGTCACATCAACTAGGACATGGCACTGTTCCTCTCATTCTGGGGGCTGCTGCACTTTCTGATTGCCTAGCATCATGAGCACACATTTGCGCCATAGGGCAAATAAGAGTACATAAGTCTACTATCATTTTATTTACTGGAAGGGTACCCTTCAAGTACGAAATACTGTCCTAACACTTACTTAAAACAGTTTTGCAACTTTACATGTGTGCTGCACTGTACTGCTCACATACAAAGTTGGAAAGGTTTGAAGAAAATAAAACCTTTCTCGCACCTATCTCCGTTCCCCCAAGTGGCATACGTTTATGGCACAGAGTCATGTCTACAAATGTTAGTTGCTGGGGCTTTGCATCAAAAACCATGGGTGGTTGAATGGGAATGCCTATGTACCGCGAATTGGACACCCCTTTGATAGAAAGTAGTGCTTCTAATTTAGGGCTACTTCCCTGTGGAGAACATGTTTGGCACCTAAAATTAATTTCCAAATCAATACGTTACATCAGTCACTTTTGGTGACATTGCACTGGCACAAAGTGTTGGTAAGTTTGGCCCTTCATCTGTATCTCTAGATTAATTGTATCTGTGTCTGTCTCCAGTCACAGGAGCACAGTCTATGGGGTTTCCAGTTTTGGTAGTGTTGGGCCTGGCTCTCTCTGCACCGTCACCCTCACCCAAACTATTTACTGTCACCCCCCCCTGTTTTGCTGAGATTTTTTTTTTTGCTTTTTGGACTCTGTGCACTTTACCACTTCTAGCCAGTGCTAAGTGGTTGCACTATTTCTCTCTCTTTTTGAACTCTGTTTTTAATACATAAAAGTCACCCGTAAGATAGGCCCTAAGCAGCCGATAGAGCAGGATGCAGTATATTTAAATAGTTGAACACATACTTTTAAGGTTTATATGTCCTGATAGTGAAAAACTCCCAAATTTGTTTTTCACTATTGTGAGGTCTACCTCTCCCATAGAATGACATTGGGTACCTTATAAAATGTAATTCATGTTAACTTTTGTTCGGGAGCAAGTTGAAATGCTATGTTTGGTGTCTAAGGAATTGAAATTTAAGATCAACTTTAATGGTAAAGCCGTATTTGAACTCTAACAGTGCCACTTTTAGAAACTTGGTATTTTCTTGTCTTAACCATTTGGTGCCTGCAGCCTGTTTTGTGTGTCACATGACTAGCTGCAGTTGACAGTTGGCCTTTGTGTATTCCTCCCAGACAGCCACACATAGGGGGGCTGGATGTTGGCAAGATGTGCCATCCTAATTTGATGGTAGAGGCAGAACTGTGACCAGCCCCACTTGCACTTCAAAGACAATGCCTCAGCACACACAAAAATAACATCACACTATCCTATTGTTTCCCCAGACATTCTCGGACCAGGGCAAGGAGGCAGGAAATTCTAGACTCTTCTGTGGGGGTAAAACTCTGGAAATTTCTTCCGTTTTCAAAGCTGGCATCAGTTATAAAACTAGAACCTTCTGACCCACTCCTGTGGACACTGCTGAAGAAGGACTGCCCTGCTGTCTGAGAAGGAAGACTGCACCTACTGCCTTCCTCCCAGGCTACCTTAGTTACTCCAGCGGCTAGTTAGATGGCCTCTGTTCTGAGCTACAGGGACACACCAAACTACAGGGGCCTCTCTGCAACTGCTCAGCTGACCTGCTGCACTGGACCTGAGAGTGGACCTGCCTGAGCCCTGCTGGCCTCTGCTGGAGTATGTTCCTGATCCCCATTTGATCCCTCCCAGATCCTAAACCTTTGGTGTGACGTCACTTGAGCTCCTTCTGGAAGAAAAGGCGAAATCCTGAAGTTTCAGGCTCTTTGCAACCTCAAACAGGCCCGTTCATAGCAAGACTTTGCTGCCCATGCTGATAACGAATGTGAAGCTCTGGTGAACCTGATTCTTCATGCTACAGAGACCGCCACTGATTAGATCTGCACTTCGCGCTACAGCATTGACTGCCAGCGGTGATCGACAATGTGAAGCTGCAGCAATGACTGTCCGAGATGCCCAACAGGATCTTTGTGCAACAGCCTGGCCTGCTCTTCGTGCTACATCCGTGAGGCTCTCCCTCCTCCTCGCGGTCTCCTCCACTGTGAACTGGACTCTTCCCGTTGGACTTTGAGTAGGTAACTTTTTCAGCAGGACTAACATGGTCCTTTGCGGTTACATAAACTTGTGATTTGCAACCAGTCTCTTATTACCAGATAACCGCGAGTGGTGCTTTGTGCTTTTAGGCGCTATACTTGCCATAAATCTTTGAAATGTCATATCTCCTGTTCTACTGATTGGATTTTCTTCGTTTTTGGTCTCAATTTATTTAATAAAACTTACTCTATTTTTCTCAATTGGTGTGGGATTTTTCTTGTGTTGGTTTTTCACTTTATTACTGCTTGTGTGCTGCATAAATACTTTACACAATGCTCTGAGTTTTGCCTAGCTGCTTTTGTTCCAAACGACCAGTGTTGAGCTCAGGTTAATTTAGTGACATGTGTAGTTCACCCTGACAAGGATTGTGGCTGTTGGTTGAGAAAGGCTCACAATCCTCTCAACCAACAACCTAATTTATCACATGTAGGCTTTATCTGTCTGCTCTGAGTGTATGTGCAAAAGTAACCATTTTCTTTTCGGATTAGTGGGTCTGTGTGTATGTGTGTGGGTGTATGTATGTGAGCATCTGACAGGCATATCCGTACTTATGGGTGCAAGTATAGTTAACTCTGTGTGTGAGCATTTTCAGCTTTCTGTGGATGAATGTTTGGCAGACTTCCTTTACTTAATACTTGTGTTTGCTTCCAATAAGCCTATATCTGTTGCATGTATGTTGTCACGATTTCGCGGTTGCAGTGGGTATTGAAACATAAACATGGTTTAGTCACAATGACCCACTGAGCGTATATTTTACTAGTAAGTATGCTCAGGTTGTGCTTTTCAGCGTACTACAGGTGATCGCCTCCAGGGTGGCCCTTGCAGTGTTAATCAACCTACCTCGCAGCCTCTTCTGTGTTTGCAAAAACTGTTCAATAGTCACACTTTTGCCACATTGCTCGATCTATTAATCACCAAACTTCCCCAATAATGCACCGTTTTGTAACAAAATACAAAGCAATCGCGATAATTTTCCCAATTATACACTGCTCAGTTAAAAAAAATCACATACCTTCTCATGTAGCCTTTGTTCCATTCATCCACATCTATTAGACAAATGAGGAAAGGAATTGGCGAGGGGTGGCCATCCGTTTCTTCAAAACATTCTGCGACAGAGAAACATTTTTAATTCCCCGAAGAAACAGCCACATTTGCAAAGCAGACTGCCATAATTAAAACATTAAATTCCGTTTTCACACCCCGCGCACCTCGTGTCCCGTAGGAGCTGGATGGCACCGACTGAATTCGACTTTCTCATTTTCAACAGCAGGAAGAATGAGCAATTGAATGAACTGAATGAAGTTGGGTGTCTTTTTATTGCGCGTTCCCGGCACTTGCAGGGCCCTGAAGGGCCTTCTGAATGCGGGCGCCCGCCACCCTTCGGGGGTCCTTATTGAACGAAGTTAATCTTCTGCTAAAAGGAAAGCTGCGTTGACTCGCATTCTTTAAGTTTATATATAAACCCTGACGAAGTTCGTGTTTCTCATGCCTAAAAACGAAGATTTTCACTATAAGTAAGGAAATCTAATTGAAGCCTGCCAATTTTGGGCCTAACACTAATATGACAAGCTGATAGTGGATGAAAGACGTAATAATAAAAACATGCCATAAACCACAGAAGTATAGTGAGCTGAAACGTTAGTCATCCTGCAGGTGGGTGAAGCAGATCGGATAGTATATCTTTTAGTTTGGAAATGTGGCGCAACGTGATAATGCGTTAATACCTCATATTTTGTTTTAGTCATTAAAAGGGCAATCGTGTAAACGACGCCACACCAGATCTCGAAATATAAGCAGACCTCACCAAACTGAAGAATTGAGGCTGCCCGCGGCACACGCAGTGTGCCCACTCAGGAGGACAGCCACCCTAGTGCCACATGAGGCACTGCAACAGGACTAGTGGTTAGGACCCTCTGGGAGACACCAAAGTCTGGCGTGGGCCACGCATCACTTCTGGTGCATTGGTGGGTAGGGGCAAAGTACTTATACCTGCCCCGCCCATCGGGCTTTCCTTTTGTGCCTCCTGGCCACGCCATCTGGTCATCAGGGATTTGGTCCTCATTGCAGCGCACAGGGTCGGAGCTCTGGTCAAGAAGTGTGCACTAATTGCGGTGAATGGGGTGCCCCACACTGCTCCCCTTCCCCAGCCACTTATGCGGCACCCGCGATAGGTTGCAGGGGCCGACGCTAATGGGCGGCGATGTGACTGGGTGCTGGGGTAGGGGTGCCTGGGGGCTAGGCGCCACCAGTCCGGGCTAGTGATTGTGGTGTCGCGGTCTAGTCGCCCGACCACCACGTTAGCGTGCGCGTTGCCTTGTGGAACAGGTGCGCATCATTGTGTACGGGGCTACTGAGCGTTGCGTGGGACCTGCGCTCTCCCTTCGTTAAATAAAGAACCTACAGCCCAGCTAGGAGTGTCAGCGAGTTCATTTTACGGGCAGGACCAACACTACAAATTGGCGACGAGGTGAAAGAACCTCGACGAGCAGCGCATACGCATGCCACGGCCTTTGCTTCAGGTCAGTCGGAGGGGGAGTGCTGCACGCGGCGGCCGGCCGTGAGGGACATCTCTCCATTCCCGCCTGCTTGCGCATACCGGCCCCACAGTCTGCCGCATCCAGTGAAAGTTTCACGCTCCAGTGCAGGAGCGCGCCCGTCTTCCCGGTACCACATGAAGGCACCAGGAGTCAGCAGCCTGAATAAGAGTGCCAGCGGTGCACCCAGGAGGGGGCGACAATCCAGTGCCTTCATCGCCCTCCAGTTGGATGTACCACACGCCTGTGCAGCCCTACCTTGCTTCTCCAAGCTGCAGCTCCCTGTACTGGCCCATTGCAGCAGGGCTGGCAGTCATCACAAGAAGCACACACTCCCTGCACCTACAAGGTCCTCTAGACAAGTGTCCAGGCCTATGATGTGCAGCATCCTGTGGCATACAAGCGTTCTCCTTGCAATACCTCACCTGGGGGGGAAGAGTGAAACTTTACTCCTGCATACAGTGCCACCCCTGCCCACGGGGGCAATGGTCTCTCTGCTCCTCTGCCGCTTGTCAAGGTTTCCCATTTCTATGCCCACCTGTCAGCCACGATGTGTGCCCAGACCTTTTCACTTACTAACCCTGTCCCTTTCCTTCCGAAGCCAGGCGAGCCAGCCATGAAATGGGCTGATTGGAAGGGCTACTTCCTCAATTATCTATCTGCCTTGGAGGACGAAGGAGAGGAGACCTTCTCAAGTAAGCGCAGAATTTTTTTATATAAATAGGCTTAAGGGTATATGAGAACATGGTAAAAAAGCCTAGGGGCCCCAATGATGCGGATGTATTCCAGCACGCGTTGGAAGACTTGGACAGTCATTACCAGCCAGTAGTCTGCACCGCCATTGACAGATACATTTTTTTTCAGCCGAAAGCAAAACAACACGGAGACAGTGGAAGACTATGTGGCGGTGCTGAAAAGACTCACAGTAAATTGCAAATTTGGCCACCTTCATGATGATCTAGTACGAGATCAGATCATCATGCACACTGTCAATACCAATGTACAGGAGAAATTGTGGGTTAGCGGGAATGCACCCCTGAATGAAATCATAGCGATCGTAAAGAAAGCTGAACCGTCAAAAAGATGCGCAGTGGCCGCTAAGAGGGACAGTGAGAGCAAATCCACGGTGTGCAAAGTGAGTGACACGAAAGCGCCCAGTGACAAAACCCCTCCCAACGCTGGGACCAGGAATAGAAGGAAGCTGGTGAAGAAATATATAGGACCCACCAAATCCCATAGTGACCATAGGGGTACTTGTTACAGATGTGGGAGTCACACTAACCTGGCAAATGACAGACGGTGCCCTGCTTTTTGAGTCAAATGTTCGTTTTGTGGGGTGATGGGACACTTTGGGAAAGTATGCAGATGAAAACCCAGCTCTGACACAGTCGAATGTGTTATGTATGAGTCAGAAACGGAGGGGGTGGAGGGTGATGGTGATGATGATGACTGTATTTTATGCATTGATGACCAAATCATGGGTATTGATTGCAACACCACTAGAAAGCCCTCCTGTATATTGACCATTGGGGGTGTCCAGGTAGCCATGGTTACAGACTCAGGGTACACCATAATTCAGCGGAGAATCTGGGAAAGGGACTTTGTTCGCAATATAGGGAGTCATCTACACCCCACTGATGTACACCCAGTCACCTTCACAGGAGAAAAAATTCCCATGGTAGGCTATCGCCAACTTAGCTTTGATTTCATAGGGAGAAACTCCTTCGGCAAGCTGTACGTTGTGGAAAAGGGGCCTTCAGTCCTGGGGTGGGCCAACCAAGGGGTGTTAGGCATTCAGCTCAACCCCAGCGGAGAGACACAAGTACTTATGACAGACAACCCACCGGAACCTGATGAGGGCAAACTTAAAGAAGATTTTCCATCAGTGTTTGGCAGGACCATTGGGAAGCTTTCAAGGTTCACGCACAGAATACTACTGAAGGACGGAGCCTTACCAGTCTGACATAAAGTCCTAAATATTCCATTCAACTGCAGAGAAGTGGTGCAGTTGGAACTGAAGCGACTTGAAGACAACAGCATAAATGAACCGATCGAATGTGCAGAATAGCTGGTGACCTTGGTCGTGGCACGGAAACCAAACGGGAAGGTGTGTCTCTGCATAGACCTCAGGGAACTGAACAAAAACATAACTGTGGATACATTTCCGTTACCAAGAATCAACAAACTGTTGGCTCAGACCAAAGGAGTCCACTGGTTCTCCACGATCGACCTCACAGCGGCATACCACCAAATCTCGCTCCATCCTTCCTGCAGGAAGTTAACGTCATTCATCACTCCATTCGGATGCTACAGATTTTGACGAATGCCATTTGGCCTGGCGTCAGCGGGCGCGGTTTTTTAAAAGTTGATGCACAAATTGTTCAAAGACATCAGTGGAGTCTTGTATTTCCAAGACGACATTGTCATCATGGGGAAAACCAAAGCGGAGCACGACAAAAAACTGACAGCGGTACTACGGACCCTGGCGACCAACGGCCTCACAGCGGAACAGGAAAAATGCAGATTTGGTCTACGCTCTGTTACATATTTGGGGCATGAGATCAGTGACAGTGAAATTTCTTCGAAGAAAGCCAACGTAGAGGCCATCAGGTCTGCAACCGTGCCACGAAACAAGGACAAAGTCCATTCATTCCTTGGACTAGCAGAGTTCTACAGCAAATTTGTCTGTAACTTTGCCACAAAAACGCACCACTTACTTCAAATCTTGAAGGAGAGGAATGCTTTCAGCTGGATGTCCGAATCCAACGAGGAATTTGAGAATGTCAAGAGGGACATTTGCGATGCCATTCCCCTGCATGGATTCGACCGCTCCG
The DNA here is from genome assembly GCF_964204655.1 of Triturus cristatus. Lineage (NCBI taxonomy): Eukaryota > Metazoa > Chordata > Amphibia > Caudata > Salamandridae > Triturus > Triturus cristatus. The sequence goes on along the minus strand of NC_140581.1, from coordinate 380,622,345 downwards.
CTGCCAGCATATTGACCACGGACGCCAGTGAGAAGGGCTTAGGAGCTGTCCTGTCCCAGATGTCCCCAGCTGGCACAGAAACCACCATTAGTTTTTTTTGCCTCCCGTTCCCTCGCACCCAACGAGGAAAAATTCAGGGTCATAGAGGAGGAGATGCTAGCGTCAATTTGGGCCATGGAGAAATTTCGCCAGTATCTCTGGGGCTCCCGGTTTACCCTCAGAACGAACCAAAAACCGTTGGTAAAGGTCCTCACGTCCAGCGGTCATGCCAGTGCTACTCCGCGCATCGCCAAGTTGACCCTCAGACTGTTGGATTATGTCTACGACGTTGAGTACCTATCCGGGAAGAAGAACAAAGTGGCGGATTACCTCAGTCGGTTAGCTGCCATGGAAGGGGCACCGACGCCCACGGAATGGGACGAGTACACAGTAGCGTTCACAACGGACCAAGAGAACGTTATCAGCGCACAGGATTGGGAGACAGCCTACTAAAATGATCCCCAAATCTTGTGCGTAAAAAGCTAGGTATACAAGGATGGCCCGAGAAGAGGCATGTGGGCGACAACCTCAGGAAATTTTGGGAGGTGCGAGACGAACTATCCATTAGCGACAATGGTATATTTTTATTATGTGGAGACAAGGTCATCCCTCCGAGACTGCTAATAGATCGCCTCCTCAACATAATGCATGGAGGTCACTTGGGAATTGTGAAGTCGAAAAGGAAAATTAAACAATCATACTGGTGGCCTTCCATGGACAACCAGGTGGAGAAGTACGTGAGAACATGCGAACATTGCAGCATGACCCTACTAAGACCGCCCCTAGGAAAGTTCACCACTCCCAACAACCCCTGAAAAGAGTTGTCGATTGACATTTTGGGCCCTATTCTGGACTTGTGGGGTATATACCCAAATATGCCATTGTCCTGATTGACAGACACTCCAAGTGGCCGGAGGTAGAAGTGTGCGAGAAGGTGGACATGGATGCCGTCATTACCTTTCTCACCAATGCATTCTTGAGAGAAAGGATTCCTAAAGTCATCACGTGTGACAATGATCCCGAATTTACTTCGGAAAAGTGGAATGCCTTCATCAGGAGAAACGGAGTCACGGCCAAACACACTCCAGTGTAACACCCTGCAAGTAACGGCTTAGCAGAACGGTTTATCCGGGTGCTCATGGGCTCCGTTCAAGCATCCATCAGTGCAGGTAAGAACTGGGAGACGGAAATCAGAAACACGGTTTGGGCATACTGTATCACGCCTACTCTGACTGACTACAGCCCATTCAAGATCTACGGGCCGGGAACCGTTCACACGGGATAACTCTGTTTGGATGAACCTCAAGCTACAGAGCAAATGTTCCCCAGCAGTGGTCAGATGCAACTTGGAGAAGGCACAGAAAATTTACACGGACAACTATGACAAGAAGCATGGAGTGCGAGAGGTCTCCTCAGCAACGGTGGATTGGGTCAGGGTGAAACTTGGTCACCTAGGCAAGAAAGGAGACCGCAAGTTCAGCAGGCCTTTACAAGTCAGGAAAGCCTACTCGCATTCCGCCCTGCTGAGCGACGGCAAAGCATGGTCACAAAGCTGAATGGCCAAGTGGAACAAAGTCATCAGATTGAACAAGGACGAGTTGGCTACAAACACCGGATATACTGGCTGGGAGTCCGACAATGATGCAGACAGATGGGCCACAAGCACACCGAGAAATGGCACGATGAGGGAGGCTGGGGGTGAGGCTGGGACCACTGGGGAGAGGAACAACTCTGGGTCCACACACCACACTACACCCCAAGATACGAGTGACATTCGCAACCAAGCCTCCACGCAAGGGACTTCCACTGTACACGGCAGGCGTCCAGAGGGGAGTACCGGGGAGGCCAGTCTCCCCACAAGAGAAATACACAAGGCACAGTTACCCCTTACGCACTTGCACGGGCAGAGTGGTAATGTTACCTAAGAGATACAGAGAATTTGATATGTAACCGTGTGCCGTCCTCCTGACAGTTACACCACTGTGATGTTGTACTCCTTCCCCCCCTCCCCTCCTTATCCCCTGTGAGAATAATAGTTTTCTGTTGTTCAAGCGCAGCCCTTGTTTAGGTGCTTCCTATAAAATCTAAGTGTATACGCAATGCTGAGTTACGTTTTTGGGTGTTGTTAAGGGGGAGATATGTGGTGTTGCGGTCTAGTCGCCTGACCACCACGTTAGCGTGCACGTTGCCTTGTGGGATAGGCGCGCACCATTGTGTACCCGGCTACTGAGCGTTGTGTGTGCCCTGCGCTCTCCCTCTGTTAAATAAAGAATCTACAGCCCAGCTACGAGTGTCAGCGAGTTCATTTCATAGGCAGGACCAACACTAAAGTGATCCCCTCCCGCCTTTGTGCAGGCTCTCCCAGTGGGTGTACGCGGTGCGGCTTGGAGGGCACTGTGGGCGGGTCGCTTACATTCCTGAACCAGGTCTCTGTCCGCTCAACAATTCGGGGCAGTAATGCAGGGATGGTGGCCTTGGCCTGGCCCCGCTTCTCTGGGCCGTTGTAGGAGCACTGGGGGTTGGTTCCTTCAGTCCAGGGCTCGCTTGCTCCCGCTTTTGGCCTGGTTCTTCCCTCTTTGGGGGGGGTGACCTCCAACGGTCCCGTGCTGGCCCAGCGTTGCCCTCCACATAATTGCGGGGCCTCGTGGAGAGGGGAGGGTGTTGTACATATATTTCACTTATCTATTAACTCTATGGTTGTTCCCATTAGGTCACTCTGTAAATATGTAGTCTCTGATTTGTACCATTGTGATGTCATTATTAGAATGTTGTTAGCATACATATATGATGTCATAGAGCGTTGGGTCACTTTCTGCCTCTTATGAGACTTGTAAGCCACGTCTTCATTCTGTCTGCTTGCAGGCCTTAAATATATTAAATCCTTTTATTTCAATCTCACTTTGTGACTTTCTTGTGTCACAACAGAGGGGCTGTGGACTCGATGCCGTGAGAGGGTTCGGGTACTCCATTTCGGGCATTGTTTGGGCCACAATGCCGGGGGCGGCTGACAGGGTTGAGCGTGAGGCGAAGGCTGCGTGGAGGGTCACGAGCTCGCTTGAATTGGCCCTGTAGTCAGCCGCAACTGCTGCAGTAGCTTGGTCGACCGGGTGCGCCGAAAGGCACCCGACCGCGTGGGGGTCACAAGATTGTCTGGCACCAGGCGTTGGCTGCGCATCGCCACAGCAACTCCGCAATGCTGGGGCAGCATACAGTGTCACAATTGTTTATGCTTTCTTGCTCCCAAGTGGGAGCAGCAGGATGCGCAAAGGCTTAGGTCCATCCTGGTGTTCTTCCGTCTTTCGGGAGCTGGGGGGACATCGGGCGGCATAGGGTGGCTCACGGCCCCCTGTATTAATGTGGCCCATGTTATTGGAGCTGCATCTTTGCGGCCAGAGCTTCTGGCTGTGCAACAGTGGAGCTGAGTTCGAGTCCCGGTGACAGCCTGTGTGGGGTGCCAGGCTGAGCTCTCACGTGACAAGTAGAGTCGTGGGGCCCTCCCTGTTGTCCTTGGCTCCAACCGCCTGGTTGGGTTGCCGGTTGCTCGGGGAGAGCTGGGCTAGAGTTTGGGATCGGGTGCTTGGTTTCCAGTCTGCCGCACTTTGTCTGGGCATGGTATGATTGGTGAATGTCTGCCAGATGATGACTTACAGATGTGCTGGGGGCCTGAGGACCACCCGTGTCATACTTTGTGCCCTGCTGTAGTATGCAGCAATGAAATACAAACGGTGATCCTTCTTGCTGTTACTATCATGATGTGGGATCCCCCATGATGCATCGGGGGTGTCCGTGCACCTTTATGTTTACTAGAGCCTTAACAGGGGCCCAACCATGGCGAGTGTGTGACTACCTGTTAAATATAATTGGGACCGTCCATGGCAATATGTGAGCACACCTATGCCATTCAATTGGAGAGCTAATAGAGACATCATTTAGGGTGGCCAACTGGCATTGGTGTAAATTCAGGATGGTGAGTGTAAAAAGTCAGGACAAAGGGTCAAAATTCAGGACACAAATTCAGGACAGGAGGTCAAAATTCAGGACAAAACTTCAGGACAATAGGTAAGTTTTACAGACACATCAGAGGAGGTCACACAATAGTATATAAGTAAGCCCAGCCATATCCAAACATATTCAACCATTTGCAAACCTATCCATCTTGTATCCTTCCATCTTTCATTTCACTCTTCCATCCCTTCATCCATCCTTTCACTCATCTATCCATTATCCATCCATCCACCCTTTCACCCTATCCATCTGTACACTCATCCATCCAGTCTTCTACCCATCCATCCACTCATCCACCCAGCCATTTACCCTTTCGCCCATCCTTTCACTTACTCATCCATCCATCCACCCAGTCACTCATCCTTCCACCCATCCACCCTTTCAGTCATCCATCCTCCCTTTTTCTCTCCATCAACCCTTTCACTTAGCCATCCTTCCATCCACCTACCCATCTATCTACTCATCCACTCATGAATCCATCCATTGACCCTATCACTCATCCATACTTTCTTTCATCCATTTATCCTTTCACTCCTTCACTCATCTATTCATCCTTTTGTCCATCTACCCTCCCTTTCACTCACTCATCCATCCTTACATCCACCCTTTCACTCATCCGTCCATCCATTCACCCTTGCACTTATCAATTCATCAATCCATCCATCATTTCACTCATCCATCTACCCACTCACTCATCATCCACCTTTTCACTCATCCTTCCTTTCACTCATCCATCCACCCTTTTACCCATCCAGCTACCCTTCCACCCATACATCCAGCTATTTACCTTTTCTCTCATCCATCCTTCCACTCACTCATCAATCCATCCATCCTCTCTCATTATCCATCTATTCAATCTTTCATTCATCCATTCACCCTTTCACTAATTCATCCAGCCATCCACCCACCCATCCCTTCACTTACTCACTCACCCACCTTTTCATATTAATTTTGAGCTGAGCCTTTTTGAGAAGAGGCCCATCAAGAACTTCACCTCGATGCAGGAGCCATTCCAGGACTGGGACAGAAGCCACCCAGGGCGGACACAGGATCCACCACAGGGGGGGACAGGAGCTATCACAGTCAGCGGGGACAGGAGCCACCACATGGGGGGACAGAAGCCATCACTGGGGGGGCAGGAGCCATTACAGGAGGGGGAACAGGATCCACCAGGGTGGACACAGGGGTGGGCATGCAGTATTCTAGTATCATATTGGTCTCTTCCAGGGTGTGGTAGGGCTCCTCAACCCTTCCTGGACAAGACAACGAGAAGACAGGCTCTCTTTCCAAAATGTTAGTTTTGCCAACCCCCACTGTGATGTACAGTACTTAAAGGAGATACTCCAAGAGAACTGATTTAACTGATTGTCCTCCATACTTTGTTAATCAGTGTGGGTGCGATTCTGCCATTTCTTTATTGTATTACATTATAGACTGCATGTTTGAAGAACCGAGGTTTGCTTACAATTTAGTGACAGTAATTAAGCTTTGTGAAGAGGACCACGTGCTGCCTCGGGGTTATCAGGGCCGGTTCTAGGATGTTTGGGCCCTGGGTAGAAAGGGAATGTGTGAGGTCCCTCTAAATTGCAGAGACATGATGCATTCAGGGCTGTTTGCATCTGAATAGATGCCCCTGCTCCTGAAGCTGCAGCCCCTCCCTCTCAGTCACCTTCAAGCACCTCTTAACAGCTCATCAAGGGCGGAAGGTGTGAGGGTGGCCATCCCGCTGTTTCCCGCTGTGCCTCTCCAATGCTGCTGGGTATCTGAGCTTTGGTACTGCATCGAGTCTGTTACACCCGACCCCAACAGCATCGGAGTCCAGCAGGGAAGTGGGTGGAAACTGTGCCAGCTTTAGGGTTAAAATTACGGACAAATGGCATCCGTTTAAGAATCCTTCACGGACAACGACAGACAGCCGAAATTAGGACTGTCCGTGAAATTTACGGACGGTTGGTCACCCTAATATCATTAGGAAATATTATTTCTACTGAGTGTCTGTGGGTCACGGGCCCGTCATAAGCACGCGGTCTCACCAGTGGGTGCATTGTGTTCGTTGAATGACGGCTCTGCCGCGCAGATTTCACGACTCTCGGCACCGGCAGCGGTTTGCACCCCCCCCCCCCCGTTCTCCCATTCATTATGGAATAGGGGAGAATTTCGTCCCGATGGTGCCCCATACCTGTGCAATGGCCAGCGGAAGTGGTTTTTCTCTTACGCAAGAGAGAGGGCTGCAGGCAAGGCTTTGAGAGGGCCAATACTCGTGATGCATCCGGTCGGAGTAGCACTCCTGGAGCTTGATCATGGCTTCCTCAGCTCGGTTGGTGTCTTTTTTTATATACCGGGCAGGTACCTCTGCATCAGTGTTTCACGTAAAGGCCCCTCCTGTGGGCATGGTGCTCTCGCTCGGGCAATTTAGCAGGGGCCAGGGTTGAGTACAGATCCTTGCAACGGTCATTGGTCAATATTCTTCAAACTAATCCATAATTGTTGCGTATTTTCCTTACGCAACAAGCAACCATTGACAAAGTCAACAGTCCTGGCTTGCTGTAGGTGTTGCTTATACATCTGGATACAATGACAGAAAAGGCAGAACTATGCCAGACAGTATACTAAGAGTTCCCCTTGCTCATCACATGAATCCTGTTCCACATTACCGTGCGTGCTTAGACTTTCTGTCTGGGCAGGCTTGTAGGAAGGGGGGTATCCCCTGGGACGCTACGGTGTGGCACAGATTGGATACAGGGATGAATTCCAGAATAGCCCTTGGCAACGAGGAATAACATCTATGCCTGATTGCTGGTCCTGTACATTTGCTGACGGGGCAGAGCATGATTCCCAGTCTGAAAGGTTACAGCTCAAGCGTGGAAAAGTTTAGGGCTAGTTTTCCCACAGAGTGCTTCAACCCTAGGTCTGTGTTTTTCTTTCGGCCTTTCTGAGGACTGCGGCGTTGGTGTTTGCATTCAGACAGGAAGACCCGGCTGGGGGGGGGGGGGGGGGGGGGGAAGGGTTAAGCAATTTGAGCAGCATGTTTTCAGGTGTACACTTGCACTGGGAACATGAGGGATACTTTGATCATGACTGGCTTGCACTGGACGGTAGGATACATGGGTACTCGTTAGAGGCTGGTTTTACGGGGATAATGTATGTTTCAGGCCCTTAATAGAAACCAAATAATTCTGGTAATACGTGGCAGAGTCCGGACTTAGCTCGGCGGCTGCCCCGCGAGATCAGGAGCACATGTTAGAATGCCCATTATAGCTACCCAGCTGAACCAAAGACAACAGCTATCAGAGAGCCAGTGCAACTCGGCAAAATAGCTGTGTCTGTTTGAGCTGAGTAGGTTATCGAGAATAGTGCCCGAGTAGGTTACCAAGACCAGTGCCAGCCTACAAGGTGCTTGCACTGGATAAATGTCCCACCTCAGACACATCTAGAGGTTTGTCCAGGTAAAAATAATTATAGTTTTGATTAAAGCGGAGTGTTATATCTTTTCGGCGGGGGGCAGAGGGTAATAAAAATTAATTACTACTATGAACTATGAAGCACATGAAGGTGGCAGCATAGAATACCAATTTGCAACCATTGGTTTAGCCCAGCAATGTCAGCATCTGCCCCCATTATTAGTAGGTAATCAGCCTGGGAAGATTGGGGGGCAAAACACTACAGATTAAATACACATGCAAAATTCCTGTACGAAAGGAGTGACAACTGGCATACACAAGGACTCCCTTTGCTTAATGTCACACAATTCTAGCTCATCAAAAGTTGTGCCATCTCACATCGTAGTGGGACAGTCACCAATGTAGAACAGGCTGCTGGGGAGGCCTTGGCATAACATTGACACAGACCTTATTGGACTAGAGCTTCTATAGAGTAAAAAACGCTGTAAACAAGGACTTTCACCATGAACTGTTAATTAACATGGGTTTTACTGGTAGCCGTTCAGGACCTATTTGTTGCTGGGTCTGTTGGCTCAGTGGACTACAGCTTCCACTGTGGGGGCCTGGGTTCGACCTCTTGGGCACGACCAAACCCTGTTGGGTTCTCTCAGCCTGTCATCCCTCGGAGGTCGTTAACATGTGTAACATTGAGTGGGGTATCAATAAACATCTGTTGTGCAGCACCAACATGCCAACAAGTTTACTACCAGGTTCATAGGAAAATGCCCTTGCGCAGGGAGAATAGATGGTGATTTCAAAGGGGCATGGGATGGGGGATGGCACTGTCAACACAAGACTGACAGTCTAATGCTGAGTAAAATGTTTTGTATCATTCATTACAATGTTACTTGCCAAGACCTCCAGTGGCGAGGAGTCAAAGCAGTGCAGATCACACCATTGAGGGCGAACATGAGGCTATGTCCCCCTACAGAAGAGGCTAAACGTTTTTACATTTGCACGGGATCTGGTGCTGACTATCTCCTTCCACATTGCAAAGTGATACCTGTGAATCGACTGGGCACACTCAACAGTCAAAGCTAAAAGATTAAGCTTATGTCTGTAACCGGAGGTGTGATGAAAACAAATCTAGGTACTCACTGTCAGATGTATTATAGTCAAACATTCACTGAAACCAGACTTGACACATTAGTAATGTGTTCGCCAAAGTTTATCAATAGAACTGTCCATGAAAATGTATATGTCATTGCGGCAGAAGAGGTGCCCTCTGTACACAAGCGTGTTACAGCCTAACAAATCAAAGTACTTACTCACTGGCAGATGCAAATAAGAAAAACATTCACTGAAACTGGATTGACACATTAATAATTGGTTTGCCACAGTTTTATCAATAAAACGGCTGGTGCAAAGTAATTTTCAGCTCAACAGAAAATGTGAGAAACTAGTGCGTGTTACAGGTTGCCCACCTTACTGCCACTGCAGCTAGGCGGGTTGCTTAAGCTTGTCATCCTAAAAGTATGCCGTGGTTCCAAAGTTCTGGGGAAACACTGGTTTTGAGCAACACGGCCATAGTTATTAGAAAACATTCAGCATTCCCACAATTGAAGAAAGGGCAAGTAATCTGGAAGTATGGTTCTCCCGTTCTCACCATTCTAAAAGCTCTGTGTTGGGATCCGCAGTACTATAGGCGTTGCATTCGCCAATATACTGGGATTGGTTCACATAACACAAACATTTACTGATACCTGATATGACACATTAGTCAAGAAAACTGTCCGTGCAAACATATGGGTCACTTCAACAGACTTGGTAGACAAGACAAATGCGCCCGCATTATCGCCATTGCAGCTCGGCGGGTTGCATGTTATGTTATATATATTTATATCGCGCTCGGCTACTCGACAGAGTGTCCCGGCACGTGCAGACTAGGTAAAGGAAAGAATGTAGCAGGAAGACAACTAAAAGAGGAAAGTTTTTAGCTTTTTCTTGAAGATCACATGATCCTGAATGCACCGCAGCGCCAAGGGCAGAGCATTCTAAGCCAGGCTAGCTTTCCTGACAAGTGAACAACCACCCAACCTTTGGCGGTTGAATCTAGGGGTCTGCATCAGAAGTTGAGAAGAGGAACGCAACTGTTTTACTGGATTATAAAAGGCAAATCTCTTCTGAAGGTAGGTGGGGGCCCCTGCCATAGAGAGCCTTATGGGCAATGGCCAGCATTTTGAATTGGATTCGGGACTCCACTGGGAGCCAGTGCAGGGAGCGCAAATGAACAAGTACACTGCACCTGTTTGACAAGCCCAACAGGAGTCTGGCAGCGGAGTTTTGGACTACCTGCAGTTTCTTTAGGAGGTAGCCCTGAATGCACACACAGAGTGCCTTAGCGTAATCTAGGCGAGATAAAATCAGGGCACTGACCACAGTTTCTTTAGCAGGCCATGGAAGAAAGGGAAGAAACTCTCTCAGCACTTTCAAGGTGCCAAAACAGTTCCCGACGAGCTTCTTAACTTGTGTGGAAAAGTTCAGGTTCTCAGAGAACAAGAGCCCTATATTTTTTGCAGCATTATTCCCTGCACTATGCACTACGCTCGGAAGCCAGATTGTGCTGGCTGTAATAGGCCTGATACCTCAACAAAGTTGGTAAGCTGGTTAGTAACTACTTTCTCGCAAACCTTAGCTAAACTTGGCAGCAGCGAGATTGGACAGTAGTTCACAGGTATCGATGGATCAAGAGACGGCTTTTTAAGAAGAGGGAGAATCAGTGTCTGCTTCCAAGATATTGGGACCGTGGCCTCCCGCAGGGACATGTTGATGATTTGGTTGACTTCAGGATTTATAATGTCAGCGGCAGCGGCCAAGAGTCTGGCGGCACAAGGGTAATTGGGAGAGCCCGACTTCAAGGCTTTATGAATTTTGAGAGTGTCAGATAGATCTATTGGCGCAAAGGTTGACAATGTATTGGCCGTACCAACAGCCAAACGGCCAGACAAGGAAGCTGGAAGCCCCATAGCAGGGGCGGAGAAAGTAGCTTGAATGCTGCATATTTTGTCCATGAATAACTTAGAAAGAGTGTTGCACCAGGACTCTGAAACTGGCGTCGCGCGCACCTGAGCCCTAGATGACATAAAACTTTGTACAATGGCAAAGATTTCCTTTGAATTATTATTAGCCTGGGAAAGGCGTAAAGTGTAGTAGTGGCTTTTAGCGACCACAAGTTTGTCAGTCTAAAAAGTGTGTTGGGGTTCCAAAGTTTGGGAAAATACTGGGTTACAGCACAAAGGCTACAATTTATTGGACATCAGCATTCACACAATTTAATATGGGGCAGGTGATCTGCATGTATTGTTCTCAACATCCCAGTAGCTTTTCCATCCACTTGTCTGCATTCTGGTACACAGCAACAGAAGTCTGACAATGGGTTACTCTTGCGAGGGTGGGAACATCAGCATGGCTACTCAACATCTAAAGATCACAGTCGGACGGTGACGGGCTTGGAGGCTATGATTACATGAAATGAAGCAGAATACTGTAATAGAGGAGTGTAGGTGACGGGTTCCCGCATTCTTGGATATCCCTTCTGCAGCCTTCGGCCGGGGGGGTGTTGCGTTGGTTTTTCATTCCACAACCACAGTGTGCTGTTACTCCAATAGTGTTGTAAAGAGGGGTTTGGAGCACAAATGCTGACAATTACCAGAACACAATTTGCATTCATATGTAAGAAGGGGTAGGTAAATTTGCTCATATGTTTTCATGTCCCCAAAAGCATTGGCAAACCTTCTTGGCACAAAACCTGTCTATGGGTTACAATCACTGGGGTAGGGACACCAGCGTGGCGACACAGCATCTGTGATTGCAGTCAGGCGGAGGTGTTCAGCAGGTAATAGGACATGAAATGTAGCAGAATATTAGGAGTACGCTTAGGGGACCCCAGGCCTCACCTCTTGTGGTTGAATCCACCTTTGTCTTGGTTTAGGTGAGGAGATCACCAGGCATCCTCGAAAGGATATGACACAGCTTAAATTCGATCCATGTCTACAGGTCCACTTGCTGGTGCGGTACATGGTAATCATGGTCTGCACCCTGATCATCCAAGGAATGGGGCAAACAAGGGCTTAGTCAACCCCCAATGAAAATGCAAACATTTGCACACAGTTCATAATGGATGCATCACACAGACCTGAGGTTATGAAGACAGCTGTTTTTTATCCCCATGGGGTCCCATTCCTGGCCGGTGCTATCCTCCTACCCAAATGGAGGTTAGTGGATAAAGATAAGGGTATTGTGTTGGCCACATCAATAACTTATTCAAACAAACATACTTGTGGTAAATACAGGGCTCAGCCAACCCTCAATCTGAAGGCCCACTAGCACAGAGGGACATATCTTGGTACTGTGGTTAAGGAGGATGTTGGAAAGTGGATTATTGGTAGGGGCAAATGTAGGTCTGCCACTGGCAATAAGGCCACTAACACAGTATAGGGCTCAGAATAGGTCTTAGAAAATGATTCCTATGCTCAACTCTAGGTAACGCGGCTGCGAGTAGGCAGGCTTAACTTCAAAGACAGGTATGTAAAGCATTTAAAAACACCAATTCAGTAAATAATTAAGACACACCACTTAATAAAAATCCAATACCAATGTATCTTTTAAATGACACCAAAATGAAAAATATCTACTGTAGGGAACCAGAGATACAAATTTTAAAATATTAGTCACTTTCTAGTGCTTAGAAACCAACAGTGCCCCTTTTAGTCATTTTGATGCCTCTGACAGGGACACATTTAACTTTAGCAATTGTTCGGGAGGATCTCTCACCACTCTCGTGCAGCCCCCCCCCTCCAGCAGGCTGTGTCCAGTTAGAACTCCTTCCTGAAGTTCTACTTGCGGGTCCTAAAGTATCCAACACACAATCCAAGGTTCTGGAATCTCCAAGAGGGACCTTGAAAGTGTGAAACTTCAATTCCCACAATCCACTTGAACAAAAACCTTCAAAATCCACTGGTAGTACTCCAGGCTGGGCATTCTTTGTGGAGATGTCCAGGTGAGCTCTGTTAACCTGTAGCTTGCAGGGAGTCCACTCTTTAGTCCTTTTGAAGCAGGTTTGATCCACAGGGCTGTAGTTTCAAATTGTGCAAACAGGTGCAATCTCAGAGTCCTGGCCTTTGGAAATGCACATCAAAATCTTCAGCGCTGACCCTTCTGATTCTCTTAAGTTTCAAGCAGCAGATCTGAGAGGCTCTGGGTCAAGCAGGAGGTCACTCCTGACCAATGGGAGCAGGGTAACTCCCAAAATGTATGACCACATACTGTAGAGTGTGGCATTATTTTGCCCCAGAGTGTACCAAATCCTCCAAATTCATAATGGCTGATTTTCCAGCAGGGAGTTAAGAGCTGGCTAAAAACACCCCTAGGATGCTTAATTCCATAGACTATCCCCCTTGCATCTGCTTGTTCCTTCCTTAAGCCTAGTTCTGGCTTGGGGTCAAAAGAGTAGAGTTGTAAATGACACTGAGGCCTTCCCCTTTCCTTTGAAGACCATGGTTTACGACTCCTCCCCCTGCTCTGGCATTCCTGTGTAGCAGCACACTGCCCTCCAAGCAGAGCTGGTTAACCCCAGGGGCTCTTTATCACCCCTTCAAAGCAGCCTGGCTAATCCACTTAACCCTGACCAATCAGGACAGACCACTGGAAAGCTAAATCTTGACCTACAAAGAAGAAAGTCTTATAACTTCTTGTCTGTACATTTTAGAAGAAATTCAACCATATGATATTGTTGGATTTATCACTACCATTCTGGGAAGTCTTTGAATGGAAGTTCTATAATTCTCCTATCAGGAGTTATTAGATAATAACTTCTTGCCATGTTAACCTATGTGGCATGGAAGCTGCAATGGGAACAAGCATTTGCAATGCAATAGGTCTCGCATTTACCAAACTCCCAAAAATACAAGACCTATTACTTTGCATATGGTTGTTTGCAAAAGCGACCCGTGCAGTGCTTTCACTTTAATGGCGGCCGTGGGTCTCAGTGGTGCTGGGCGGGCGGGTCTGACAGAGAGAGCGTAAACAATGTATCCCTGTATGGCATGTCGCCATGACAAGGAGCTCTCTCAGCCCAGAGTAGAAAACAAAAATTTGACGGGGGTAGAGGGCAGCACTGGGATGAGCAGGAAACCATTAAAATAAAAAAAGGGTGGAGGGGTGGAGAAAACAATAAAACAATTAACAGTGTGGCGCTCATGATGAGCACCGTGCTGAATCTGTATGGAAGTAAGTGTATTGCTGCAACTCAGCATGCTGGGCTGAAAAAATCGTAAAAGAAAGTTCCCCTCAAACACACATAAACCACAAAAGTGGACGAAAACAGTAGTTAGGTGGTGCTGCTTCCAGAATAATCGGAGAGTATCGGATCAGCAGCCAATAAGAAGCCAGCTAACGAGCAATGACAAAGTTAAACTGATAGCAAGAGGCAAGAGAACTTACACGGCTATAGGCCGAGTCTCACCCAACATATAGATTACTTGATGTTTCGGAGAGACAGCGTATGTGCTGCCTAGGCGAGACCTAAAAATTACTTGAGCTATTTTTTCAGCACCAGGGCTTATAAAAACATATTTTATTATAAGTACTCCGCTTATATCTACAGGCCCCCCCACCCCATGCAACAACTAGGGGAGACGTTAGGGGTTCTGAATCTGTGGAAATATTGCAGATCCTCCATCCACAGTGCTCCTAGCATCAAAGTCGAATTTGGGCAACACTTTATCACAATGTATGGAGTGAAATGTGAATTTTCACTTAACCCAGGGCATATAAAGCTCATTTTATAAGGTTCCTCCTTACCTGACCCCCCACTCCTGGGACACCTAAGGGAGACCCTGGGGGTTCCTAATATGCCAATACATTGTAGGTTATCCATTTTAAGTGCCCCAAACACCAACGTCGAGTTTGGGCACAATTTACTTTTTAAAAGCAGTCCTACCACACAGGGCTGCTTTTAAACTGACCTCATGCTTCAGTAGTGCACACATGCAAGCACAGAAAAAGCTGCTGGCCTCTAAACTGCCATGCCCTATTGTGTACTAGGGACTTCTAGGTAGTTTCAATTCCCCTGCTCTATTATTTACTAGGGTCTGATAGGGTAGGTCATGCCAATCACAGGGGTACCCCATACCACAGTGTACCCTAGTGTATGTAGGTGTTTTCATTGTATTCTAAATGTGTCTCTTTCAGCGTAGCACTGCCCCCTGGGCCTGGTTAGGCTGAACCCAGGGGCAGTCAGAGTCAGTTACCACCAGAACCAGTCAGCAAAAGGTTGGGGGGTGCCCAAGGCACAGGATGACTTTGCAACAGAGGAGAACAGTAGTTCCCAATTTCCGGGGAGTCCATCAGACTTTCCTTCAGATGGGTAAAATAAGCCAAGTACAAGCTCACCAAGCAGGAGGGCTTGGTTCAACCTGAATTCAAAATCAAATAAAATAAGAAGGGCATGGTAATTTAGGCATGGCTGCTTTGAACTGTGGTTGAAGAGGAGAACAGTAGTTCCCAACATTGAACCTTCTTACAGATGGGTAAAATAAGCCAAGTACAAGCCCAACAAGCAGGAAGGCTTGGTTCAACCGGAATTCAAAATCAAATAAAATATGAAGGTCTTGGTAAATTAGGCATGGCCTCTTTAGCGCAATCACAACATGGTACCCCGATAGAGGTTGACAGGGAATTGGTCCAGCTGGAAGGACTGGTATTTGCAGGAGGTTATGGAGCCTGCTATGGTGGAGGGCCCTGGATATGATGGTGGCCACATCCAGGGCATTGGCGGAGTTACAGGGCGATCTGGAGGCTGAATATTACATAGAGGTACCCTCTTCAGGAAAACAGTAAGGGTGCATATGCCAACCAACCCCAGGAGTCTTTACGTCAGGAACCTGGAGGAAAACGACGGTGCCCCGCTAGTCCTTAGGGCGATTGTAAGCCTGAGCAACCAGGAGCTTGCCTGGACACGCTCCGCCCCTAAAAAGGCATGAGTAAAGGGATGAACTGGTGATCCACGGTATTTAAGGGGGATAATCCCCACTAAATGGTAGTACTGATTGGGTTGGCCATAGTGCATTTGGCTCATGAGGCGGGCAGGGCAGCTTAGGTTAGTCACCGCTGCTTGCCCTTTGATCGCCCGTAAGTTGACCCACCACATTGGCATATTTCTTGTATGAAATAAACTTGCAGCAATATATTTCCCAACAAACAGTCTTGTGTGTTTATTTGTTTATGTGCATGCTATATTCTTCTTGTTGGCTGGTTTACCTATATTGGCACTAGTTCTGGAATACGGTTATAAGGCATTGCTGTTGAAAGTGAACGTTAAATACCATACACTTTGTGATGAACAGCACAAAAAATCCTACTTTTTGTAAAACAATGGATGGTATCACAAAGATCAGTTTTCAGCTATGGCCTGCACTATCACTTGCACCAAACCGGTCTGTCCCACATTCTACAAGGAAGGGTCCGGGAGTCAGTGTGGGGGCCGTTAACACATTACAAGATGGCGGCCTAGTTTTGGCAGATCTTTGCCTCTTGTTCTCTTCATTCAGCATTACCAGAATACAAATTTGCATCAAATCAGAGCATCATACATGGTGGATCAATTACAAAGCACAACACCAGAGGAAAGAGACTGATCAGGTAAAGGCGTTATCCAGTACAATACGGCAAACGCATCAGTAAGCCAAGCATAGCATGAATAGTGTTATGTCAGCACCTTAGAGGAAAGAGCAGGTCCGGCTCGAGAACATTGGGGACAGGAAGGGAAGTAGCTACTGACCAGCACCGGCATCCGCTGCGGGCAGAGTGCCGGCAGGGAGCGCTGGGAAGGCAGTCCGGCTAGAGTGTGAACGGGTATGAAGGTACGTCACCAGGGGGCCCCATATGTCAAGGGGACGAGATCTAGCAGGCATAAGGTCCCAGAATTCCGATAGTAGCATCTGACATCTAGAGGCATCTTCGAGCCACTGAGCAAATTTAGGTGCCGGTCGGCGCCCCAAACACATGGCCACTCGACGCCGCGCAAGAACGAGCAACATTACGACCAGTCGGCGAGAGGCATCCGGACAGAATTTAACAAAGCCCAGTAGGCACAGCGGTGGGTCAGGCCGAACCGGCGAAGAGGTAATCTCAGAGATAGCTGCACAAACCTACCGACAGAAATCAGACGCTCTAGGGCATAGCCAAACCAAATGGGCGAAATCTGCGGCAGGGGCCGAACAGCGCAGGCACCTGTCGTCAGGGATGAGTCCCAGTTTATGTAGCTGAGCGGGGGTGCGATATACCCTGTGTAAATATTTAAAGTGTATAAGACGAAGGCGATAATTGGGAGATAGTTTTTTAGTCTGGTTGCAGCAATAGAGCCAGTCGGCTTGGGAAATGTCCTCTCCAAGATCCTCACCCCATGCCACTCGAGCGCGGTCGGTGGAAATGGAGGCGGTCGACAGGGTGATTGCATATAATTTGGTCACCAGCTTCTTGGGGGAAGGGGAGGAATAAATGAAGTTGAGAGTTGTCATCGACGGAGGAGGCTGGGGAAACATGGGATGTAACTCCCTGCAAATCGCCCGCAACTGGTAAAAGAGCAAAGTGTCCAGAGGACCTGAGGAGGCTGGAAGAGAATAGAAAGAATTTCCAGGATATAGATCCGCCAGTGTCGCAAGTCCCAGACGGGCGGCATGCTTGGACATGCCAGATGGTTGGAGAGGAGGGAAGGTAGTGTGGCGTACAATCGGCATAGAATCAGCTGATAACATAGGAGAATTGGAGAGGTGGTGCAGACCCAGCCAGGCCCCGCGCAGTGTCTCAACCGTGTCCACATTAGCTCGCGGACGGACAGCCGGGGCGAACAGGGCAGTATTCAACGGCCAAGGGGCCACAAAGTCAGCCTCGACCGCGACATGTGGCTGATAAGGGGAGGGGTGAATCTAACAGTGAAGGAAGCTGGCCTGGGCGCATAAGGCATAAAGTTTAAAATTGGGAGCGCCCGTGCCACCAACCGACATGGGGAGTGTGAGGATTTCGTAGGCAATCCTGGGTTGCTTGCCGGCCCAGACGAGAGATATAATCAAGGAGCGGAGTTTATGGAAAAAATGAGCGGTTAGTGGTATGGGGATATTCAAAAAGAGGTAAAGAAATTTCGGGAGGACCACCATCTTGGAGATGGCGATGCAACCGGCCAGAGACAGGGGGAGCCGATTCTATTGAGGTATTTTAGACTCAAGCCAATCTACTGCGCGTCCGAAGTTGGCCCGCCATAGGTCGTCCAAGTCTCTACTCAGTCAAATACCCAGATAGCGAGTGGGGCCGGAGGCCCATGCGATAGGAAAGTCCGGGGTGAATGGCTTAGTGGCATCCGAGAGCGGGAACAGAACTGACTTGCTCCAGTTCACCTGTATGCCGGAAAGACCACCAAATCGTATTATCTCACGCACTAGAGGGCTGAGGTTGTCTTGGGGATGGCGGACATAAAGTGTAATATCGTCTGCGTACATAAAGACCAAGAGGGCACGGGCCGAGAAGACAATGCCCCTCTGAGTATGGTGTTGCCGGAGCCGGGCGGCGAGGGGCTCCATCGCAATAGCGAAGAGCATAGGGGAAAGCGGGCACCCATGCCGAGTACCATGTCCAATCGAAATAGGGTCGGAGATCTGACCGTTGATACAAAGACGGGCAGAGGGGCTGGTATAGAGGAGTGATATCTTGCAAATAAAGATGTTACTGAAGCCAAGGCGTGGTAGAAGAACAAATAAACAAGGCCACTCAAGTGTGTCGAAAGCCTTAGTGGCATCGAGCAAAGCAGCGACTGCAGGAAGGCTAGTATTAATCTGATGAAGGACCGAGAAAATTGTCCGGAGATTGTGAAATGTGGAGCAGCCTGGGATGAAACCGGACTGGTCCGGGAGAGCGATGGTGGGAATGAGGAGGAGGAGTCGGGAGGCCAATAATTTCGCAAAGATTTTGTTGTCATTGTTAATTAAGGAAAGGGGACAATATGAATCTCGGCAGTCTGATGGTTTATCCGGCTTAGGTAGAAACGTTATCAACACCTCACGAAGTGATTGTGGTAAGAGGCCATTGTCAAAGGAGTCATTATACATGGCGGCCAGATGCGGCTCAAGAAGCGATGCAAAGGTCTTGTAGAACGAGGCGGGGAGCCCATCCGAGCCAGGAGCTTTGTCACTGGGTAAACTGTTTATGGCTGCAAGTATTTCTTCTTTAGAGAAGGGCTCATCTAAGAATTTACGATGGTAATCCTCGAAGCCAGACCAACGCGATAGTACCAAAGTATTGATTAAAATCCTCACGCGAGAGGGTGGAGCCCACAGTATATAGTTGCGAGTAGTAGTCCGTAAATCGAGTCTTAATCTCTTCAGGGGAGGTGGTTCTGGTAGGGCCGCCGTCCCGTAGGGCCGTGACATACGACGCGGCACGAGGGGGATGGAGGAGGTTGGCCAAGGTCTTGCCAGGCCAGTCGCCCTCCCCGAAACGGCGTGCACGGGCTTCCCTGCCAAGGAAAGAGAGTTCCCGGTCAGCCTACTCAGTGAATTCAGTATGTTTTTCGCGCAGACGAGCGAGAGTCTCGGAGCTTGGATAGGTTGCATGAACAGCGTCCAGAGCCTTAATCTCAGATTCGAGCCTGTTGAAAGTGGAGTGGATGGAATGAAGGACACCAGATTGTTTAGAGATGCACTCTCCTCGGATCACAGTCTTGAAGCCTTCCCACAAAGTGGATGCTGAATCCACTGAGCCGGCGTTCAAGTCAAAATAGTTAGAAATTGCGGTTTGGATCTCATCACAAAAAATGGAGTTACGGAGAGAGTTCAGAGGAAGCATCCAGGTGAAGGCACGCTGAGGAAAGTGAGCAAGGCGGAGACAAAGCTGGACTGGCGCATGATCAGAAAGAGCACATGCCATGTTGTTAGCAGAGGTGAGCCAAGTGAGAACATCAGGGGAGGTGATACAAAGATCGATACAAGACCAACAGCCGGTGACGCATGTGCCCTCTCTAGCCTCGGGCCACATGTGACGCCATGCATCAGATAACAAGTTGTCGGTGAGCATTGACTGAAGGAGAGCGGTGGAGCGAGGGTGGGATAAGTAGGGGCCAGAGTGGTCCTAAGTCTGCTGAAAGTGTAACATTAAAATCTCCCCCCAAAGAAGCGCTGCGGGTCCTAAGGATGAGACAAGGTGCCATACATGAGTGAAGAAGTCCGGGTCATCCGAGTTAGGGCCATACACAGCAGCGATCGTCATGGGTTGGGACAGCAGGGAACCATGCAGAATTAAGTAGCGTCCCTCAGGGTCAGTAAGAACATGAGTCGTGTTCCATGGGAGCCCCCTCCGTATCAAGATAGACACTCCCCGGGAATAGGAGGAGTAAAAAGAGGAGTGAGATTCCCCTCAGTGACACGATTGAAGTCTGGTGGAAGTCACTGGTAGCAGGTGGGTTTCCTGTAATAGGAATATGTCAACTTAGGTGGCGGATTAGGTGAGAGTGAATGAGCCTGGCCTTGCGATGGTCATTAAGACTGCGGATGTTCCAAGTCCAGCATATGGTGTCAGTCATACTACGCTAGGCCAGGGCGGAATGGGGCGCAGGACAGCGAGTTCAGTCCGTGACCGTAATCTGGTGTGTGCAACAGAGGCAGGCATACCTAGATGAACAATGGACGGAACAGTCACAGAAAAAGTACTATGGAGCCGACCAGTGCCTGCGAGGGTGAATATCCTGGCTATGAGGAAAATCACTGATAGGGAGAGAGGGAAGAGGCAGACGGTGTTGATCCAATAAGTGCCAACCTGTGAAAGGGTGAGGTGCGTTGCACAGACATAGTACAGTGATCAAGCATAGCAGTGCAGTGATGCATACTGAGGAAATACAAAAAATAAGGACAAGAAGCCTTAACCTACCCCCACCCCAACCCTCGCCAACCCACCCAGCAAAATGGAGTGCAGTAGCCCCCGGAGGAAACAACAATTCCCTAACAAACCCCCAGTCCCACCCGCCCCACCCCCACAACCAAAAAGCATTTCCGAAAGTCCCTCCACCCCCGCACCCACTCCAACCCCCCAATCAGGCTGAGATACCACCCATGCCCACCCCGGGGCCCACAACTTGGAAATTGGGAAACCATGTTAGGTAAGGGAATTATCCCGTGAGGGCATGGCAGGGCTCAGCGAACTCCCCCGCAGTAAAGCAGGGTGGCCAAGCTACCAGAGCTTCAGACAACGATAAGAAGATTTTAAGCCAATAAAGCACAACCAGTTAATCATTGTCACTGAGGTGGTCAGGTGCAGCAGTTAGAGAGCTAGATGGCGAGGCACAATGAGATTTTTTGGGTTTCTTGGCAAAAGCGAGAGCGTCTCTGGGATTCGGAAATACAAGCGTCTTTGCGCCCTGTCGGACTCTCAACTTTGCTGGGTACGCCAATGAGTAAGTGACTTCGTGTTTTTGGAGGATTCGTTTTGCTGGAAGGAATTCACGTTGGGCTGCCTGGACCACAATGGTGTATTCTGGGTAAAATGAGAGCGAATTGCCTTGGTGGATTATTTTGCCCCTGTCTCTTGCTGCGCGGAGGATGGCATTGCGGTCTCTGAAATTCAGAATCTTTGCAATTATGGGGCGAGCCGGTAATTCGGGGCCAGAACGTGGGCCGAGGGAGCGATGTGCCCACTCGACAATAAAGACGGAGAGAGGATGTCACCAAAGAGTTCCCTGACGAGCTGCTCCACAAAGTCCTCTGTGCGGGAAATATTGGTGGATTCGGGCACTCCCATGATGCTGAGGTTGCTCCACCGGGAACGGGTCTCCAAATCCTCATTTTTATTCCGAATAATGTCCAGAGTTTTGTCCATCTGCAGTAGTTTTTGGTGGTCCTGAGTAGCGGCGTCCTCAGCGTCTGAAACCCGGGACTCTACGTGCAGAAGGCGGGTGTCGTGAGAGTCCACGCGGGCTTTAACCGAGTCCAGGCGGGCGGACAGTTTGTCCAGTTGGGCCGCGATTCCGGTGACCTTGGACTTAACCTCCAGCATGATCACCTTCAGGTCGTCGTCGCAAGCATGGGGAGCCTCCATGTTGTTCGCGAGATCGCCGCTATCTGATCCTGCACCGTCTTGGCGTGTAGATCTGTGCTGGTCGAAGGTGATTTTGGGCTGCTTAGGGTCAGTCCTCCCCATGGAGGTCTGAATCAGAAGGAGGTTACACCAGGGAACAGGAGAGGGAAATGGTGCCAATTAGGGACAGCGTTATAGAGCCCAGTATGCGAAGGCAGCCACACAGCAGTCCCAAACAGAACAGTAGAGCTGGCAGGGTCACCCTCACTGGGGGGTGGCAGCGGTCAATTCCGGCTAGTCAAGGATGTGGTATGGTGGCAAGAGGGCGCGGCAGACAGCGGAGGAACCAGGGCGGCAGCCCATCAGGATAGTACAAGGAGGACAGAGTAGGTATCCAAGGGACCCACTGATCACCAATAGGACAGGTCAACAGTCCAGCATGGGGCCAGTGCCGCGAAGACGGCGGCAACAAGCCTTACTAGTGGCAGAGCATGAGAGGAACGCCGAAGATCACGCCACAGGCCACGCCGCAGGAGCCGCCACCTCAGGGATGCGGGCCTTGATATAATGTCACCATGAAGCGGGCAGCGCCGAGGTGATGCCGCAGCAAATGGAAATCGAGGCGGGCACAAAAGTTCCAGGATGGCGGACCCATGGGCCCTACAGGGCAGCAGACGCCAAGTGGAAGGAGAGGAGCAGGCCCAAGGCGATGTGTAGCAGCTGAAGGAGCTCAGGGCCAGACCCGACCCAGGGCGGGAGATGCACCGGTTAGGGGTGGGCGGAATTTGCGTAATCGCGTTACGCAAATCTCCGCGAAACGGTAAAAAATCTCCGCGAACACGCAGAAATTCCGCGAACACGCGGAATTGCTTGTTCGCGATGCTTTTTTCCTGTTCACAGTTGCTGTTTGCATGCTCGGGGAGAAATATCTCGCGAACACGCATTTTGAGAACGCGAACAAGAAAAAATTTCGCGAAGTCGCGGAAAGCGGCAATTTCGCGTTCTCCGCGGAACGCGAAATTACCGAAATTCTGCAAATTCCGCGAGCGGAACGGAATTTACTGCCCAGGCCTAGCACCGGTCCCTCACGGCAGAGGTCGTGAAGGGAGTACGTGGAAGGCCACGGGAGGAGGCAGAAGGAGGAGGTGCAGGCTCTGGACCAACCGCACAGCACTGCGACTGAGATCAAATCGCAGGTCCGGAGCGGGCCCGGTCTGCTGCAAAGGGCGGCAAGCCAGACCCAGGAGGTAGCCACAGTTGGGGGGCCCAGGATGAGCGGAAATGGCGCCAGTAAGTAGGTGCCCGGAGCTGTGTGGTCGTGGCGTAGTGAGCCGCAGGTGGAGACTGCAGGGGTGGGTGCATGGTTAAAGCTCACCGCACAGCACAGCAGGGGATGTCGCCAGGGGCACGCGCCAGGCAGAGGCAGACGCAGCGAGGAAATAAGGGGTACACACCACTCACATCGGCAGGCCCGGGAGCTCGTAGCCGACGGCGTAGGCGCCAGTGGAGGTAGGAAATGGTGCTAGAAATGCACAGGGCCTGACGGTAAAACACGTGAGCCCCCTACCCCACCGCAGAGAGCCCTGGCGGCAGCGGCACTCACCGGATAAGGCAATCCTGGATCCTCCGAAACCCATCAAGCAACGCGGGACACCAAGCAGCTCAGCCAGGCAGCAGCGGAAAAAGGGATGGGCCTCGCCGACCTGCGAGGCTCAAGCCCGGTGCCGCGAACGGCGGCATCCCTCAGCCCTCGCAAGACTCCGGGGAGCAGGAGCAGCACCGGACAATGCCTCAGGCGCTAGCAGAGCAGGAAATGCCGGTTGTAGGCAGTAGAAGTGCCGTCATCTGCAGGATTCTGTCAGATAATTAGCTTGGCCGGCAGAGCCCACTTAGAGTGTGGCCATCTTGCAGCCCGCCAAGCCACGCCCCCCCGGTGGTCGATGGGGTTGATGGGGCACCGCTACAGATATTTGGGGACTGACACTTACTTTTGTACTGCAGACATACATTCGCCCAGGGCAAGAGAGGAAAACAAACAAAGCAGAAAAACGAAGGAAGAGAAAGATGGAAAAAACATGAAGGGAGAAGAAAGCAGGAACATGCAAGAGAGACAAAAAAGGGGTAGAGGGTGTCCGATTGTGAATTATAGAGGTAAGAGGTGGATTCAAGACTCCCAGCCCTGTTATTCAGCATGCTGACATTTAATTGCACTGGCCATGGGCCTCGGAGCAGAGCTTTAGGCACCAGTACTTTTTGTTTTCCAAATTTTACACGGGGCACGTCCTTCCTGCCATGAGCATAGGTCGTAGGCAAACAGGAGAACTGCATAAAACACGTGCCTTGTTGTACAGTACTTTCTTTCAGCCATGAAATGTGTACAATACTCTGTTTTAGTCCTTCTTCGGCCTCCGTCCACACGCTCTGATTCAGCGTAGCTGGATGCACTCACCTCTACCTATGAGAGTGGCCAGTGACTCTTTGTCTGCTACAAATGCAGAACCATACAAAGAGGCAGTCTTTATTGCTTTGAATAAACAAATGTTATGTCTTCCTGCGATACTATAAAATGGATTCTCTTACAATGCTTCCTGGTTTCCATTGTGTGCTCTTCTTTTGTCTCAAATGTTGTTTACTATTTGTAACGGTCGTATAGTGCATCACCTTGATACTTCTAATTACCACTCTTGGCTACAATCTGCAATAAATCAACTAGCGCAAATAAATAACCATCATCACTCAAAATTCACTCACCCTGAGCCATGGTTCAATGATGCACTCAGATCTCAGAAACCAATATGTCGCAGGTTCGAAAGGAAATAGAGCCTGGACTATAATGCTCATGATGAAGACCAATACAAAGCTTCCATACAAACCCACAAAAAGATGATTGTAACAGAAAAAAGCCAATACTTGACAGCAAAAAATCAAAGCTATAAAAGGCTGCCCCTAAGAACTGTTTGCTACAGTCAAAAAACTGTCAAGATTTACTGAGACAAATAATCACATGACTAGCCAACAATTCTGTTACACCTTGGATACCTCCTTTCAAGACATGGTAAAATCTGTCTAGGATACTTTTGTGTATCTGGCAATCACTCTGCCTTGGCCACCATCGAGCAGCTAAGTGTACCAAAAGTCACTATTTTTAATGGTGACTCTGTTACCACACCCACAAATTCCCTTTCAACCTTCTCTACTTTGACAAAAGATCATATTCTAAAACTGCTAACTCTAGTCAAGTCAGGATCCCCATGGGATCCCTGCCCCCAAATTCTACATATGACCTCAGAGATCATAGCCACCTATCTCACTCCTCTTTTCAACAGGATGTTTATTTCTGGATCATTCCCTATGGAGTGGAAGAAGGCTTCAATACTCACACTTCAACAAAAAAAAAGATAACAGCCTGAACATCAGTGATCCTGTTAGCTACAGACCTATTTCCGGACTACCATTCCCATTTAAGGTAGTAGAGAAGGCCATTCATTCTTAATTGACCACCTTCATTAATGAAAATTAAATCTTAAGATGAATGATTGAATAAATGAATGAATGAAGACATTTATATAGCATACAGCTACTCAACAAGAGTGTCCGGCGCTGGAAGGGCCTCCCCGTCAACCTAACTTACGCCAATTGCAGTGGAAAACCATGATTAAAAGCGCTTCTAGAGGAAGCCCGATCAATGACAGAATGACCAGGTTTTAAGCTGTTTCTTAAAAATGGCTAACTCAGTCACAGTTCCCAGAGACAAAGGAAGCAAGTTCCAGGCCTGTGCTCCCAGGAACCTGAAAGAGCTGCCGTCCGCCTAGCATGGTATATTCTGGGAACAAAAGCTAGTTTCAAGGAAGAAGATCTCAAGGTTCTTGGTGGCGCGTATTGGGTCTATCTTCTTCTGATTTTACCCGCCCCACTCCCATGAAGGGCCTTGAAGAATAGCACCAGAGCTTTAAACCTGATCCTCATTTTTACTGGAAGCCAGTGAAGAGCCTTGAGGTGTGGGGATCTGTGGGTCTTTGGCTTAAGCATGAGAACCGCTCTGACGCCTTGGCTTAAGCATGAGAACCGCTCTGGCGGCTGCGTTTTGGGCCACTTGCAAGCACATGTGCAGGCATTCAGGAAGGCCCAGGTACAGGACATTCACATAGTCCAGTCTGGAAGTAACCAGTGCCTGGACCACGGTCTTCCTACAATCAAGTGGCAGAAGTGGAAGAAATGTCCTCAGCATACGCAGGAGGCCAAAGCAAGTTCCCACTACCGACTGGACTTGGGCTCTCATTGAAAGAGTACGGTCTCTCGTGATGCTCAGATTTTTCACCATTTGTTGGGCAGAGAGAGGAGGTGACATATCTTCAGGCCACTAGTGTCTCCATTCATCTGGAGGTGGTGAGCGAAAAAAGATAATTTCTGACTTCTCCGGATTACATTTCAGTTGATTGGTTCTCAGCCACTTAAACACCTTTGTGAGGCAGATTCTAATCTTCTCACGCTCAAATTCCGCTCCCCTATCACAGGTTAATAGGAGCAGAGTATCGTCTGCGTATGAAATAATTTTAGCACCATATGCTTCAGTCAGTTGTGCAAGAGGGGACATATGTAGATTAAACAGCGTGGGGCCCAGAATGGAGTCCTGACACACAGCAACTTTCAGACTGGGGATCACAGCCGCAAAGGGGGCGAGTTCATACAGCCTGACCTCTATCTTCCAAAAAGGAAGAGAGACATTTTAAT
This sequence comes from Triturus cristatus, assembly GCF_964204655.1. NCBI lineage: Eukaryota > Metazoa > Chordata > Amphibia > Caudata > Salamandridae > Triturus > Triturus cristatus. The sequence continues at coordinate 380,596,075 of NC_140581.1, read as the reverse complement.
ACAGAGCCCCCAATTCCGAGTTCTTGCATCCTATCCAGGAGCGTATTATGGGGAACGGTATCAAATCCATCTCAGTTCCGGTTCATCACAGCACAGAACTATCCCTTATTACAGCTACAGAGGAACACCAACAAACCTTAGATAGTGGGGTAAACGCAGCCTTGATCCTATTGGATCTATCAGCCAAATTTGATATGGTCAACCACAAACTTTTGGGTGGTCGTCTTGCCTCAATCGGGATGCCTTTACAAACATCCTTCTGCACTAACCGAATTCAAGCGGTTGCCATGGGCGACTTTGTCTCACCCACTTTCTCCTTTCCTTGTGGGGTACCCCAGGGGTCATCCTCTTCAACCTTTATGTTCTACCCCTGGTTGAACTGAACAAGTCTCATGGATTCGCCATAGGGTCATATGTTGGCGACACAGAAATAATTGTGTCAGTAGCTAGCAAACCAAACTCACAGCTGCTAAGTTCCATGACTGTGTGATCCACTTTGGCAAATAGATGTTTGACAACTGTTTTAAACTGAACTCTTCTAAAACAGAAGTTTTACTATTTGGTAACAACCCCTCCTTCTGGGCGGCCAATTGGTGGACACATCAACTAGGCCCTCTTCCTACTCCTAGTGTAAAAGCAAACAATATGGGAGTGATATTTGATACTAAGCTTTGGGGGACGGATTCATTATATTACTTCTTCCTGCTTTTTCATACTCAAAATCCTAAAGAAGGGTCTCCCCTCAGGAAACGGTAGTCACTGCACTCATCTCTTCGAGACTTGATTACTGTAATGCACTTTTTACCAGCACCCAGAAACACTGTCTAAACAAGCTGCATATCTTACGCTCGACTATTTATGGGCATTCCCAGATATAAATCAGCATCCCAGGCTCTGGTGCAATTACACTGGCTACCTATAGTAAAACGAATTCTGATAAAAATGTTATGCATAGCTTTCAAGTCCCTGCATGGCCAGGGTCCTACTCAGTTAACTCACTAATTCAAACCCTACACCCCCCAATATCCCTCCGGTCTGCTGCCAGCAGAATCCTTGTTGTTCGAAAATTCAAAAAGGTTAGCTGGGGTGGGAAGAGTTTTGCCACCACTACAGTTCAGCTGTTAGTGCTTGTTAGCTGTTTAAGATAAATGAGTAACAACCGTGATTTTGTTGTAATTGATTTATATACAAAAAAAATCAATTCTGAAATTATAAGACACGGAATTAAACATTACTGGAAGGAGTAATGGTCTTCAGTGCCTCAATCACTCATGTTATGCTCACTCTGTTAAACATGAAAGCCCTTTTCTCTCTACATCTCTTCCATCTGCTTCTCTTACATCCCATCTCTGTCCTGTTTGGCATCCTCTTTTCTCACTGTACTGAATGCCCTTCCTTGGATTTTTCACTTCACCACTCCAACGCACAGTGCACCCACTCACTTGTGCTCACTGTATTTTCTTTTACTTTTGTCTTTTCAATATTTCAATAACTGTTTACCTCCTTCACATACATTTCACCGAATCACATTTGCAGCTAGAATATGTGGCCATTGCTCTGTGCGCTCTGCAGAGAGGCCAAGTATTGGATGACCATGTATGCTGTACACCTTTTTGACCCATTGACAGGCTCAATAGTGGCTCGTTATGAACACATGGAGGTGACTCAGTACCAAATATGCACTATACAAGACTAATATGCTACTCGACAGAAAATACAGAAACACATCATCTTGGAAATACCCAACTCCCTTATGGAATACAAGATTAAGTAGAACGCAGAATTTAAACAGGAAATTATTTGCTGACATTAATTACCTCAATGTTTTTACATTAATTGCTCAGAAATAGATCAATGTTATTTGCCAGTAAAGGACATGAATATAGTGTCCGATAGAAACCCGATTCAATGTCTCTTTTTAATTACTCCCAGGTCTGAGACTCCGAGGGCCCAGCCATCTTACAGCCCTGCCATAGTCCAATCCATTCCCGAGTGAGAAGTCATCTCAGCTTCACTGGCTGGGTGAGGATCACCTAAACCGAAGGGCACCAAAGTGCTGCCAATTTTGTGCATCAATTATCCTAGTGTTAATTTCAGAAAGAAATGTGTCACAATACATAGCAAAACAATGTATTGCGTTTTCATTTGTATGCCCATGGATGAAGCATGCCCACCATGGGTTAGCAGGACCTCACTGGTCATTCCTTAGATGATGTCACTGGTAATTAATCTGGATGCACTGAAATCCATTGTTTCTTTTAGCTCCCCTATGTCTCTGCAGACCAGGACCATTTGCTTCAGTCGTGGCCTTCAAGAACAGGGTCAGTCAAGCTGGCTATTACATGACCCCTCTAAGTGGAACTGTATGAAAAGCAGACCAGCAGGGACCCTGTTGGGCCCATCAGTGTGATTCAGCCTGAATCTTGTGGCACAGCAGGCTCTGGTCCATGTCCAGGAAAACCACTTCCTCGCATAGAAAACTTGTCTAGATATAGAAAGTTATGGATACAAATACCTGCTTTAATCTGAACCACTTGTAATTTCCATTTGAACATTCAATTCCATCATTTCTAGTTCTTCTGTGCCATTACAGACAGACTTCAAGTATATGCCATGTCTAGTGGGTAGGTGGACTAATGCATCCACTTGTCGGGTCTCTTTTCGATCTCATGGTCACAGCTCCAAATCCTGGCGGGTCCACTTATCCTTTCATCCATCTTAAATCAATAAAATGAGTACCATTGAGTTGGGTAACAATAAACATCTGTTATTCAGCGACGAGATATCCTTGTGTGATTGTGTGCTTTACAAATGCACATTGTTATATGCACATTTTTATGATTTGTGCTAAATCAAGGCATCTCAAATGCGTCCAACTTTTCAGTATAGTATACATAGGTATTTAATCTGCAGTATGTTTATCCAATCCTCCAGCTAAAAAAAGCAATGGCATTCACCGCCGAAAGAGTGGATATTCATTCTGTACGTGGAGAGTAAAGTAGAGTACAATGGAAATCAAATAAATAATTGTCCACAACTAATAGAGTAATGGCAATGTCTTAAAAAAACGAATTTCTAAGAGATGCAAACAATATTTCCAAAGTACTAATATGGCAGAACTATAAAAAAAAAAGATACATTCTAGGAGCTTAAATAAATGCCAGATCATGCTTGGTGATTTGTTCATCCAAAGTGGAGCAGCTATGCAACAAGTAATTATATCACTCCAAAACGTTACAATGTTTAATCTAACATCAGCCAGATGGATAATAATTATCCAGATATCACAGCATTTGTGGCAAACGAGGACTCGTGAAAGCGATGAGGATTTTAAAGTCTGGGCATACTGCAGAGAACCGTGTAAATCCCTGTATTTCCTCAGGCCTGAAGCCATTTCTATTGCACATCCTCCAGAATGGTAGTTTCACTTTCTACGCTGCCAGTCAGGAAGCTGCTGGTCCAGAAAACCATCAGACCAAGTGTAGGTGTGCCTTCAAAATCGATTAGAAGATTAGATGTAGAAATCATCCCACCAGATTTAAAGAGAATCCTAGTGCCAAAGAAACAATATGGTGGTGTCAAATCTTGCGTGGAAGATAAAGACTGTAGTTGCAAGTGGCCTCAGTCCATGCTGCCTGCGTACAGCGGCATGAGTTTACAACCGCTTCATACTGCTGCTCATAAGCGTAAGGCATGGACCCAAGTTTGTTTCCTAGTTCCAGTGCATTTTTGGTCATAGAGGTTGTTCCTTCTCTTGTCATTTTGTAACACATTTTACCCCCCAATTCCTATCTCTGAGCAAATACAGAGGCACAAACTCTTGGTCGGATTCAGCCTGGATTTACAACTTATGGGCAAGCTGTGCATTGTGGGGCAATTAGGTCACAGATATGTCACGTGCGTTGTTTGTACACATTGTCATGCTCTTTTAGAGAGGTATCTCTTTTTAGGTTTCGCCTGCATGGTGCTTGTGAAATTTATTGCATTTAACATATCTTAAAAGAGACTTGCATCCCTCCTTCACTTCTAATTGGTCTGTGTGTTTGCCACTTTAATTTCCTCCATTTCTATTGGTTGTAGCCTGTTCTTCCTTTTGTGTTTCTCTTATCAGCTTCCCTTGGCCTAACTTCTCATTCCCATCCATTGTGATGGGTGGGACTTTTTTACTTTTGGTTAATGCTGCATAGCGTTTACTTCTTTACATTTTCTTATCTTTCCCTGGCTGCATGCATTTAGAGCCTGCTTTGTTTGTTTTGTTTCTCGTCCTGTGCAAACGCATTTATTTACCATTTTTCTCTCCAGCGCCTTGCAACTACTTATGTCATTTCATGTAACATGCAATTTGTTAAATATTGTCATGGCAGAAGCACACATTTTATGCTTGGGGTATTTTTTTTTTTTACTATTTATACCTCCAATGCCTTTGAACTACTCGTTTTTGCTAATACCCATTCTGTCAAATATTGTTGTTCCAGCAGCATGCATTTTATGCATGTTTGCTCTATGCATATTTAGCTTATTTTTTAATACATTTCTTCTTCCGATGCCTTAAAACTAATTTCGTTTTTGCTATTACAATTCAATTCAATTCAAAAAGTCCTTATTGTGATTATTCATCTTAAAAGACAAAACAGTCAGTATATTAAAATTAGATACAACCACATATATACCATACCAAGACCTAAAACTGGTTTACAAGTTTCTCAGTAAGGTTTAAAAAAAGAAATACCTATATTTACATATTAAAACAGTTCCTAATACAAGATTAAATATATCCCATGCACAAGACTTTGAACACATCATAAAAAACCATAAAAATACATAATTCCACGTGGTTCATTCGATACCTCAAGGGAAAATATCTTAGCTATTAGGGCCCCCCATTTTTCATCCGCAACACCCATGCCCAACTCAGGAACTTAGCTACTCCTATTACTGCGATCTTGTTGTGGCCAGATTTCAGCAGCCTCTTAGCGGCCATCGCAGAGCTAGTTCCTAAGGACCGACATGCTGGTTTTAGCCACAAGCTACGAGGTTTGTGATAAACCGGACAAACGAATAAGAGATGGTCAATATCTTCAGTATGATCCGGGCAAAATCAGCACTTATCACCAATTCCTGGTTTGCCACTTACATGTAAACTTCCGGAGTGGCAATGACCCAACTCTGAATTGGTGATAAAGCTTGATGGCTTTGATATAAGGTCCCAATAGCTTTCCAGGCAGGGTTCATCTTTAAGATCTAAAAAATCTCTAGACAGAGTAGGGCTAGTGACAGAGGAGAACTTCCATATTTTAATTAGCTCCCAATATGCTGCTCGATAGGATTCTTTTGAAGGAAATTCCACCGATTCAGGGCTCTCCCAAAGTTCCTCATCCCCATGTCAATAAGGAGAGATTTTATGCCAATCAGCCATGGGATCCTATGCAGGCAATCCAATCCCCTTACTTCGGACAAAGCCCTTGCAAAGAGATGGAGCTCTGGAGTAATCCAGAGACGCCTCCAGAAGGCCAACGGCCTATAACGGACAGTATCCTCAATACTATGACAGCCTAAGTCAAACACCAGTGGAGTACGGGGGGACGATTGGGGCAAGCCCACAACCGATCTCATAAATTTATTCTGGGCTGTGGACAATTGGGTCAGGTTACAAAACCCCCAGATTTCAGCACCATATAAAATAGCGGGAATGATTTTAGTCGTGTAAATTTTGACTACTGGAGCTATTGGCTTAGTTAATGATAGCCTGTGTTCCTTGGTCAATGCTCCCGCTAATTGAGTGTGTTTCAGTGCGAGTATCTTAACTTGGGGATCCCAGCTCAACTTATCGCCAAAAGTGACACCCAAATAGGTGAAGACTTTTGTCTGCTCCAGAGATTTCCCACCCATAAAGACTTGTGCTTTGACCGGCTTGGACCCATGGAGCACCATAAACTTAGTCTTCCCTACGTTAACCACAAGCTCATGTTTGCAGCAAAATTCCTCAAAACGAGACAGAGCTAACTGCAACTCCTGTCTCGTCTTGGATAATATCAGAGTCTCATCCGTGAACATGAGCAGGGGCACCTTTTGGCCGGCGAGCATCGGCGCGTCCGTTGGTTGGTCAACAAAATACTGCACTACCCCGTTGATAAATAGGGAAAACAGGGTTGGTGCCAGCACACACCCTTGCCGGACGCCCTTTCCTACCTCAAATTTCTTTGTAACCTCACCCGGTTTCCCCCAACGAACCTGAGCGTACGTTGATTCTGCTATTACACATTCTTTGAAATATTGTTATGCATGCAGCATGCAATTTGGGAAGGAATCCAAATATAAGTAAAAAATGTGGCTAGGTAGTGGAAACACAGATTCTCACTATTGTTCCCCCTTCCTAGCAGCGCAATTTATAATCAGAATAAAATGTCAGTGCCATGCAACTACAGTTCCATTCTTTTTCTTAAATTTTCTGGCGCGGGCATTGGAGACTGAATTTGTTTATTAATTTTATAGAGTGTGAACTATGCTCGAGAGTTTAGGAACACTTTAAATGGGCAACAGATACTTTACTTAAGGTTACATTTCTAAAGACACACAGCGGCATTAATTATTTTTCAGGTTGTTTGTAATTTGGTTTCTAAAGTTGAAAATTAACCCGCATTAAGGGGCGTACAATGCGGTAAGTTTTAAGGACTTACATCCCTCTTTATTATTTGAAATTAGGTGTAACTATGCAAGCACAACTTCATATTTAGAATTCAAGCACATGGGAACAGCACTGTGCAAATCAGTTTACAATGAAAATGTTTCTTTTTCTTTTTTAGGTTTCCCCTGCACAGCGCTTTTTACAGAGCAGGGAGAATTTTAAAGTAAAAAACATCCATTTGAGTTTTGGCCTCACTTTTTGGTGATCTGGGGCAATTCAGGGGCATATTCACAAGGATCTATCGCCGAGTTAACGGTACTTTATCGCAGCCAAAGTTGCGATGAATGTATCGCCCCAATCACAAACTGGTGTTAACAGCCCACAGCACCAGTATACCCGCAATAGCAGCCGCAAAAAACATTGCCAGAGATGACCCCTGCTACTATTGCTGAGATGCAGAGTAGGCGTTCCCGTCCGAAAAGCCACAACACCACACCCCAACATTCTCAATGACCAGTCAGATCGACGATAAGAACACAAAACCGGCGATAAGGCGCGTTAACACCCTGTGGTAAATATTCTTTTTACCTTGACTGAATTTCGTACGGAATCTAAAGTAAAGTAAAATAGCTCAGAATAACAAGAGGCAGAATCCGTGGTATAAGAGATTTTCTGAATGGGCTTTATTCCAAAATGGCCGACTCGAGTGGCGGCCTTCAGGTTCCGTCACCACGAGGGTTCAGGAAGTGAAGTACAATACTTTATTGACAAGAAGTAACTTTTATAGGTCATACATTACAATGAAACGAATGCAAAAGGCGTAACAATTGATAAGAGAAATGACATAGTGGTACGTAATCGAAACTAGGCGTAATAAGGAGCAAAAAGAAACATGATTGGCTCTGATTATCATGCATAAGTGGATCTATAAGATAATACTTAACATAGATGCGCGCGCAGCAGCATGACGTGTGATTGACGTGCAACTAGGGGGTGAAGGGGACTTGACATTTAGCTCTACATGTGGAGACGAGAAGTCTGGGGGGTCAGGTCAACCTAATCCCAAATCATATCTAACATCCTATGTTTAGAGAACTATGTTATCCACAAGAAAAGACTCTCGGACAGAATCTATTCTATACTGACTGTGTGCGTGTACAAGCGTCTAAGTGTCTATATGAGATGCGAGGGGCAGAAAACTTTCCATGGCAACAGGGCTATGAATTACTTGCAGGAGGACGGAAAGGCCGAGTCCTTTGCTTATGAGCTAAAGGAAATGTTTACCTAAATCACTAGACAGGAATGCATCGGCTGAAGAGCAAAGTAGATAATTCGAAGGTGAAATACAGCGTCTTGGCAGGCAGGCAAAACTGGCCGAGGCAGGCACCGTTAGCTGCACAGGGAGTAGGACAAAGTTCATGGATACAGATGCGAGCTCAAGCTGAAGCTGTCAGAGACAGAGAGCAGGGAAGGCTTTGAGGACAGAATCGGGCCTACTTGCCTGAACTGTAAAAATGGAGTAACTTAGCCATATAAAGTCGGTGGCCTTTCATACTTAGGAATCGAATATCCATCCCATTGATGGCGGATCTGACAGAGAACATGTTGACGGTGGACGCACATATGTTTGCGTTTGGAAACTGGAACTGGAGGGAACATACATGTACTTGTGACATGCACATAGAACCGTTGGGGTCCAAGATAGGGGACATAACTGATCAGGAAAATCCACATTTCCACATTCCCTCCTTGTCCCCTACTTGCCCTTCAAGAGATATCAATCTTCATCATTCCATCGATTTGCTCATGGAGCATCATTTCTTCTTCCTTCTTCTTCCGGCATTCTGAACGAGAACTTTGATATGGGATGCATGATGTGGCACACAGACCACAAATCGCTGGTCCACATTGCAGGCATAAACAACAACTGAAGAGCATAAGAAGGCCAATACCTAGGAACGATAGAACTCTCCATCCCCAGGCTGATATTACACTCCAAAACCACCCGGACCACGTCCAAGTGCCTGGATTCTCGTGTATCTGGCTCACAATCTTATGAAGGCGTGTTATAGCTTTATATACAGATGGCGAATTTTCTGGTATGAATATGCAGCAGCTGGATCCGATGACCTTGCAAGCTCCGCCCCTATCGGCCAGGATGACGTCAAGGACAAGACGATTCTGGAGAACAACAATTCTCATCACTGATTGTTCCTCTGTCAGATTGCCTAGGGCAGCTATAGTCTCGTTTACTACAGCTTCAAGAGTCTTGGTTAGTCTACGTATCAGCTTACTATTTGATATTGTACCTATATAGGGAAAGATACCTTTATTGAAATCTACATACTTGTCCCATGCCGTCTCAGTATAATCGACAACTGGGAGATCTCTTCGCTCTCTATTGTGTACTAAATGAACATTCCGATAATAATCAGGGGGAGCTAGGAAAACAGGTGGTAAAAGGAATGCTATGTAACAGGTACCATCCCAATCTAGAGGCAGACGCATATATGCCGTCTGACCACATATAAAGTAAGAATGGCGAGAAGCTCTAAATGAGGATTTACCTTGATCACTATATTCTATTGTAGTAACGCATTGGCTATGGCCCATATGTATGGAACCAACTTTTCTTACACATAATTCACCCTTAACTGGAAATACTGACATAGTGGGCAGAATTAGTTCAACTTCGGATTTAACATTCAGAATCATAAGATTAGGTGTAAAATTACCTAATTTATACACTTCATTTTCTAGATCAGTTCCTGTTCTACTGGGGCGACCCTCCTTATTAGGATGACAGACTTTGAATAAAACTAGATTCAGATTTCCCCATATCCAATGTTGTTGATAAACTGCTGTGTCTGGGTCTATGGAATTTAGTAAACTAAACCATGCTCCACAGGAGCCATTGTGTGTGAACGGATGTGGAAAGAAAGGCAGAACTCCTTTGTTATTCTGATAGGGAGGGAGTCGGCCACACACCCAACAATTGGTGGCATTACTAGTCTGATGGGAATGATGTAACATACTAATGAAGGTGTTATTGCGCAGCGCAAGTCTATAAGATAATTCATGTGGCGGTAGGTCACTAAAAGAATGTTCAGCAGCAACATTATAAACATGTCTAGAGATAGGATGATATATGTGCAAAATCACACTCGTAATAATTATTAAAACACTCAAAAAAAACAAAATTAATAATGTCCTCATACAGTAGCTACGCAGTGATTTACAATACGCCTGTCGTTTCAACATTTCTCGGGTATTTTCTCTACTCAGGTCCAAGGGATACATGTCGGAGACAATTCAACCGCTTCACCTTGGAGAGGACTTAAACAATCAAATTGCTCGACTGTTTGGGCCTAAGCTTTAATTTATAGCACTGAGAGTCATTCTGTTCAACAAAAGGAAGTTTTGAATCAGTCTGTGAGGGAGTGCAGGGCACAGTGTCTATATCCGAGGATAGTCCATGAAATTTCTTAATGTGGCTGGAATGTATCCAGCCCTTGCGGCCCTCAACTTTCACGGCTGTTCTTGTGGTCAGCAGGACTAGCTTCGGTGCTTTCCACCTGGGCTCCAACTGGGTCTTCCGATCAAAATTTCTTACAAACACCAGATCCCCCGGAGCAACGTCATGGGGTTTCACCTCAGTGTTGTCAGGAAAAGCTGCAGCTACCTGTGAACGACAAGATTGTAGTGCAGACATCAAGGAAGCCAAGTAATCTGTCAGCATATTACAATTAACATCAGTTATTTTACGTGGTATAGGCGTCCCCCACATATTTGGTGGCCTTCCGAAGATCACCTCATACGGGGATAGCCCTGTTCGAGAGTGTGCTACCATTCTTATGTAAAATAGTGCAACTGGTAATGCTACTATCCAGTCAACACCTTTCTCCTTACATATTTTAGACAATCTGATTTTCAAAATTTGATTATGTCGTTCCACGAGACCTGCTGCCTCGGGGTGTCGGACACAGTGGAATTTCCACTGATATCCCAACAAAAGTGAGACATGTTTCATTAATTCGGATGAGAAAGGCTGGCCGTTATCTGAATATACAACACGTGGTAAACCGTACCGCGGGAAGAATTCTCGAACTAACTGTTTGGCAGTAGTCGGGGCCGTGTAATCTGATACTGGGTACGCCTCAGTCCATCGGGAGAGAGCGCAGACAACTACCAGAACATATTTGAATCCTCGACATCGTTCCATCTGGATATAATCCATTTGGAGCACTTCAAAAGGATGATCAGGAGTCTGGAATCCACCCTGTTCTACGGGAACACTTTTTCCTGGGTTGAACTGACAACATATCATACAGGTACGGACTTTTTGTTTAGCTGCTGCTCGTAAATGTTTGTTGAACCAAATGTGTTGGATGCTATCTAGCATAGCTTTCTCTCCTAAATGCGCTGGGCTGTGAATTGTAGCTATAATGGCTTGGACCATAGAGTCAGGAAGAAACCATACAGATTTCTCCTTCGTCATCCATCCCTGATCTGTCTGGATCCCTCCTAGTTCAGTCCATTTCTTTAATTCTTCTGCAGTAGCATGTGTCTGTATGTCAATTACGTCAAGTGCGGGATCCTTAATTGTCATACACTGTGTTGGTGTCTGAACTATTGGCTTTGTCATGTCTAATGTGCGATTCTGAGCAGTCTGTTTAGCTGTTCTGTCAGCTAAATCATTGCCTTGAGAAATGATATCAGTAACCTTCGTGTGTGCTTTACATTTCATAATCGATATGGCAGTTGGTAGATGTATTGCGTCTAACAAGGCATGAATGAGGGTTCCGTGCTGAATGTGGGCACCATGGGAGGTTAAATAACCTCTCTCTCGCCACAGCACGCCGAAGTCGTGTACAACTCCGAATGCATAACGTGAGTCAGTGTATACATTAACTTTCTTATTTGTGGCTTGAATACAGGCTTGTGTTAGAGCAATAAGTTCTGCTGCTTGGGCTGACAAAGTATCTATACAATTTGTCTCAATAACTTCAGTGTCTGTTGTGACTGCATACGCGGCCACTAAGTCTCCTGTACTTGCTCTCATGCACGATCCGTCTACATACAACGTCAGGTCTGGATCTAGCAATGGAACGTCTGTCAAGTCTTGTCTAGGTTTCGTCTTTATTTCAATAATTTCAACACAATCATGAGCTAGTGGGTCTGTTCCAATTACAGGTAATAGTGTAGCAGGATTCAATGTATTACACCGTCGGATCTCTATGTGTGGCTGAAACAATGTCAGTTCATAACCGGTAAGTCTTGCTATGGTCAAGTGTTGTGTTTGTGTTCGGTTCACAAGAACTTCTACTGCATGTGGTACTTGTACTGTCAATGGATGTCCTAACACTATGGCATCGCTTTGTCTGATTGCTAAAGCTGTTGCTGCCACTGATTTCAGGCACGCGGGCAAAGCCTGAGCTACGGGATCTAATGTACTGGAAAAATAAGCACATGGCTTGCGTGATCCTGCTTGATCCTGAGTGAGTACTGACAAAGCAGTACCTTCGCGTTCTGTAACGAAGAGTGTAAAATGTTTGCTATAACATGGTGTTGCTAAAACAGGTGCTTGGCATAAAGCTTCCTTTAGGCTTTCAAAAGCTTGTGTATGTTCCTGAGTCCAAGGGAGAACAGTCGATGTGGCTGCCTCCTGTGTGGTTAACTGAATGAGAGGTTTTGCTAGAAATGCGTACTGAGGGATCCACTGCCTACAATATGAAGTGAGGCCTATGAAAGCCCGCACCTCCTTTTGTGTCTGGGGTATTGACATGTTAGCAATTAACTGGATGCGATCTGGTGTAAGCTGCCTTCCCTCCTTGGACAGCGAGTGACCAAGATAAATAACTCGCTGGACACAGAATTGCAGCTTAGAAGGAGACACCTTGTGCCCCTTGTCGGCTAGAAAATGTAAAACTGTCAGAGAAGCCTTTTCACATTCAGGTTCGCTTCTCGCGGTGATCAGCAGATCATCGACATATTGAAACAGTGCAGTGTTGACTGGCATGTGGATACTGTCAAGTTCTCGTTTCAGTGCTTGGCTGTAGATGCTGGGGCTTTCTGTGAATCCTTGGGGAGCGCGTGAGAATTTAAAGCTGCGCCCATTTAAACTGAATCCGAACAAATATTGGCTTTCCGGATCTATTGGGACGCTGAAGAAGGCATTCTTGAGATCAATTACAGTAAAGAATGTTGCTTCGGAATCAATTGCTGTCAATAATGATGATATATCGGGGACCACAGGAAATTGTGGCACAATGCACTTGTTTAGTTCACGCAAATCAATAACCAATCGGTATACTGGCGGAGCAGTAGGGTCAGTTCGTTTAAGAATCGGAATTATCGGCGAATTACATACATTGGAGTCTGTTTCTACAACTACTCCTTGGGCAATTAGCTCATCAATGATTTTCAACAAAGCCACTACAGCATCTTGCGGTAACTTGTATTGTCGCATTCGTGGTAATACCACTCCTGCCTTGAGTGTAACTCGGTATGGTGTAATGTTCATGCAACCAACATCAGTAGGGCCTTGTGCCCATAGATGTGCTGGTAAAGTCTGTAGTCGGGGATCCATGTCTCTAGACACATAGTGACCTTTAAAATCACGTAAAAACAACCTTATTCCTCCCGGAGAACAACATATTATGGCTCCTAGGGCTTTCAGAGTTTTAATTCCTAACAGATTTTCTGGGCATGATTTAGTAAGCAATAAATCTGTAGTTCGTGTCAAAGGTCCTATCGTAAGTGGAAGAGGCTGCGATACTTCATTAACAATAGGTTTTCCTGAAAAACCAAGGGAAACATTTTGAGAGCCTGAGAGGGGTGCCCCTGGAACTTCACTACGTTTTATAGTTGTTCGACTTGCCCCTGTATCGAGTAAGAATTTTCTATCTTGACCTAATAATTCACTATGTACATAAGGTCCTTCTTGATCTACAGGAATCTCGATAAGCGGTAAGTCAACTTCCCTCTCTAGGCTGGTTCATGCGTAACGCTGATACTCAGGATATTCATACTGTGCAGTCTGATACATTTGTCGTGTTGTGGTTTGTGTGGCAGTAACAGGCAACGGTGGTGCAGCTGGCACAAACTGTATTGGCTGTTGTGCGGCTGGCATGGCCTGGGAATGCGGCATAGCTCCTTGTTCATTCTGATCTTGTCTGTGTGGCCGTGATCTTTCTTGTGTTTTACCTATGGCGATATTATGTTTTAAAACTGGACAATCGTGTACGTAATGACCTGGCTTTTTGCAATAATTGCATGTCCCTTTTACCGGTCCTGCTGAATCGGACTGTGTCATACCCTTTTTATGTCCTTCAGCCGGTACTGTCTGAGACACTAGCATTTTCATTTTTGTATCTTTCATACGTCTTTGTTCGTGTTCTTGTTCATCTCTAATTCTATTGTGATGATACTGTAACATTTGTAGCATTTGTGACGGAGTGTTACTTTGCCAGGTACTCTCGAATTTCAATATTCTATTCTTTACTGGAGGTAAAGCATTTTCTACTAATTTTGTCACAAATAAATGTGGATACGACTCACTACTTGTTTTTATACCACTATTTATTCCAAAACATTTTTCAAATCGGGCATAATAGTCACTTGTGTCTTCATCATGCTTTTGTTTACAGGCCGTGATTGCACCCCAATCTTCCTTTTTCGTAGTTAATAAACGTGGCAGTACTTGTACTAGTAAACCTGGTAATGCTTTGACTTTATCCCCGAGCCCTGAACCTGCAGCTCGGGCCTTTTCTTCCGTTTCTAATGCTGTCCAATCTATCTTTTGGTCTCCCACTTCCCACTCTTTTTCTTTCAGTTTTTCATAAATGCCAGCAGGTAAGAGCACCTTTAATATCGTCATAATATCAGGATAGGTATACTCTCCCATCAGCAACATGTCCTTAATTTCTCGGTGGAAACCCGCTGGGTCTTTGTCATGACTTGGTACTACTTTCTTCATTTCTAACAATTCAATTTTTGATATGGGTGTGTATACAAATACACGGTGAAACTCATTGTCTTCGCCTTTTATTGGGTGCACTTCTCGTAAGGGATTTTGTCTATCCATATAATACGGCGTTCTTTCTCTGCGGGGCAGCGAGAAAGAATCCGGACTTACAAAAAGGACATACTGTTTACGTGACACTAATATTTCCTTAATTAACTTGTTACTAGAACCTCTCCATCTGTTCGTGAGTAGTTCCGTTAATATATCAGGTAAAGGTCCAGGGTCAGCATGTTGGCTCTTATATAGTATAAGGAGTTGCTGAATCATATAGATTCCAGCTAAACGTTGTTCATCTGTACTAAGGTTAAAAAAACGTGTGTGCTACGGTCTCATCACCGTATTTTTCAGGACTGTCAATCCAGTGAACGGCTGATCTGGCTAATTCTTGCTCATCCATGGAATCGAGGAGATGGTAACCCCTTCGTTCTCGTAGTATTTTATCTGCGGCTTGGAACAAATGTTCAGGAGACTTTAAATTTATTACAGGCGTCGGATACGTTCTGCTATTATTTGGACATTCTGAGTGTATGGGATCAGAAAAGCATCTAGTATTATCACAGGATCTTCCTCTGCCTACGTATGCTATGGTTTCTGACTGTCTTGCGGAATTCCCTGATTCGGATACTTCATCTTGCTCGAACTCGTCTGTTTCCAATCTTTCTTCGTGAATACGTTCTATTTCTCTACGGATTTTTCGGCACATGGCTATTATACAGTTTTTCTTATCGTGTCTCCCTTCTGATATATTCTGGCTCCATCTTGTAAGAATAAGCATTGTATTCGGGTCTACCCCCGGTCGGTCTTGATTTCTGATCACACAGTTTATGAGGAAACGTAACAGTTCCCCCTGTATCTCTACTTTCTGGAATTCCATAGCTCTGTTAATACATTCTGGGTCTCGCCCTGTTTGGACAAAATGATATATTTTATCTAGATGCGTAATCATTCCTGGTAACTTCGCTAAATACTCTGCAGCTCGTCTGATACGTAAGGATGCCAGGACCATTTCGTCCTCTTTACCGACCACCGGGTCATATCTACAATCTATAAGGAGTTCCTTAAGCGTACGTTCACTTACGAATTTGGGTGTACGTGAATGCGCTGATTCTTGAAAAACAAGTTTATTTATTCTAGGTGGCGTAAAAGTATTGCTTGCACCTCCCGTGGCCCCTTCAGGGGCGTCGGGTGTGAATGGATTCGTCGAACGTGATACAGCAACTATAGGTGTCGATACCACTGTAGAATCGATTGCGGGGACAGATGCGGAAACAGATGTGCTTGCCGGAGCTCGTGTCGGGACTTGCTGTTGCACGGGGACAGATACCTGATCCTGACGTTGAACCCCTCCGCCAGACGGTCTATGTGGTGTGGGGTTAGCATACTCGGGAGCTGCGTCATCTAGATATGAGGAAAGAAAAACATCTTCTGCGGTTCTGGGATGCCCTTTTGGATGTACCCTAATTGGAAATAATGGGGGTGGCAAGTCTTTTGGCATCTCTGGAACAGCCTTAGGTAGTCCTTCGGCTAGGAGGGGGTACATACCACTCATAAGAGCGTTTCTTTGTCTATCTACTTGTTCTGATTTCACTCGGATACCTTCCTCAATTAATATATTTTCTTGAACTTCCTTTGAACTCTCTTTACTCCTCTCCTTTTGTCTACGTGCTTTTTCTGTACGTCTATGAGATTCTTTACGCCATAACTCAACAGCGTCTTTCTGTGACTGTCTGACTTTTCTTTTCCCTAACTCTCCCTCCACTTTCATGATGCAGTCTGCATCCCAGGTTCCCGCTGCGGGCCACCTTTGACTTTCCGGCAATCCCTTGGTATAATCTACCCATAGATCAAGAAACAATATGGCATCTAAGCCATGCTTGTGATACATAAAATGCCCTGGAGTGTCCCTAGGAGGAATAGGAACTGCTTCTTCAAGCACCCCTTTTCTGGTAGTAATCTGTCTTAACTTCGAGAAGAGCGGCATCTTGACAACTGATTTGATACTTACTCTTGAATTTACTTAATACGAAATAATGAACGGCGAACAATGAACAATCATTCATACCACAATATGCAAGACATTTGAACACTTTAAACATTAAACATTAAACATTTTTTTAAAAAAATGACCGACGATGATGACAGTCTGCATAACTAATCACCAAGCTGAATTCTTGACAATAACTGAATACTTCGGACTACTTGATATACTGCTAAACAGTACATATACACTGCTAAACAGTGCAGACCGGATTTGTGTACCCAAATCCGTCTTGACCGGCACAACCTATGTGCTGTCAACACGCCTCCCCGGCGATGGTACTCACCGAGTAGCTCCTTGAAACGGAAGGCCTCAGAGAATGACTGCGGACAGCGGACCCTCTGGACATCGGGATTTCGAAAACCTGGTGGGCCTCTGTATACCTCGGATCTTGCTCTCTCAGCTAGGCTCTGGTCGGGATACTTCGCACTTCTCACCGCCTCGTCTGGGTTGATCGCAGCCTCAGTCGCCCCCGCTTGACCGGAGGGAGCTTACAGGAAATCCTGCTGGTACGCGTTTATGGTCCGTCCAGTTGTGGCAGGAGACCGGGCCTGCAACGCACCGCCGGCGCGTGAGATGAGAAAGTGTCCCTGTTCGGGCGCCATTATGTGGTAAATATTCTTTTTACCTTGACTGAATTTCGTACGGAATCTAAAGTAAAGTAAAATAGCTCAGAATAACAAGAGGCAGAATCCGTGGTATAAGAGATTTTCTGAATGGGCTTTATTCCAAAATGGCCGACTCGAGTGGCGGCCTTCAGGTTCCGTCACCACGAGGGTTCAGGAAGTGAAGTACAATACTTTATTGACAAGAAGTAACTTTTATAGGTCATACATTACAATGAAACGAATGCAAAAGGCGTAACAATTGATAAGAGAAATGACATAGTGGTACGTAATCGAAACTAGGCGTAATAAGGAGCAAAAAGAAACATGATTGGCTCTGATTATCATGCATAAGTGGATCTATAAGATAATACTTAACATAGATGCGCGCGCAGCAGCATGACGTGTGATTGACGTGCAACTAGGGGGTGAAGGGGACTTGACATTTAGCTCTACATGTGGAGACGAGAAGTCTGGGGGGTCAGGTCAACCTAATCCCAAATCATATCTAACATCCTATGTTTAGAGAACTATGTTATCCACAAGAAAAGACTCTCGGACAGAATCTATTCTATACTGACTGTGTGCGTGTACAAGCGTCTAAGTGTCTATATGAGATGCGAGGGGCAGAAAACTTTCCATGGCAACAGGGCTATGAATTACTTGCAGGAGGACGGAAAGGCCGAGTCCTTTGCTTATGAGCTAAAGGAAATGTTTACCTAAATCACTAGACAGGAATGCATCGGCTGAAGAGCAAAGTAGATAATTCGAAGGTGAAATACAGCGTCTTGGCAGGCAGGCAAAACTGGCCGAGGCAGGCACCGTTAGCTGCACAGGGAGTAGGACAAAGTTCATGGATACAGATGCGAGCTCAAGCTGAAGCTGTCAGAGACAGAGAGCAGGGAAGGCTTTGAGGACAGAATCGGGCCTACTTGCCTGAACTGTAAAAATGGAGTAACTTAGCCATATAAAGTCGGTGGCCTTTCATACTTAGGAATCGAATATCCATCCCATTGATGGCGGATCTGACAGAGAACATGTTGACGGTGGACGCACATATGTTTGCGTTTGGAAACTGGAACTGGAGGGAACATACATGTACTTGTGACATGCACATAGAACCGTTGGGGTCCAAGATAGGGGACATAACTGATCAGGAAAATCCACATTTCCACAACCCGGAAACAAACACCTGCTCAGACCTGGTGCAAAGTCCGACGACAGCCTGCACCACAAAAGGGAGCCTAGCCCACAGCCACATCTGAAGAGCAACGCACCAGCCTCACAGACCCAACACCTGACAATGTCATTGCCCACTACAGGCTCAAAAAGACAACCATCGTACGCATCCTGACCATCATTGCCCAACAGGCAGACGGCACCAACACTGCTGACAACCAACATCCCACCTCACACAAAGCTGCTGGCACCTGTTGGCCCCTGGTACCCCCAACCAACACCACCAGAGTTGGAGGAGTCTCACAGCCAGCCACATCCAAGTCCCTCACACCTGTCCTGGACATCACTATCAGCCAGGTACCTCAGTCCCTACACACCCAACACAATGCGCAGGATCCGATGGAGACGAAGCAAGGACCATACACCATAGCTGGATGCACGCATGTGTTGGGGCAATCCACAGCACACATGTCATACCTGTGCCCCCTGGTGACACAGCACACAATCACCACAACAGAAAGCACACATCTCACATCAATGTGCAGGCAACATCTGAACACCGTGGAACCTCCACCAATGTCGCCTCCAAATACCCAGCCAGTGTGCATGATTCCTTCATCCTCCGACAGTCCATCAGCAACCAGCATTCCTAGGATGGCACCAAGGGAAATGCACAGCCCCTTGGCAAGTTCCAAATGAACACCCCACTCACCTCAACTCCACAACCATGCAACTAACAACTCTGGCAATGCACACGTCACAAAATCACAACCAACATGCAAAACAACATGCCCACCCACCAGACACGACAGAACAACTCACAATGGTAACCTGGGCAAGCCGTGAACATGAGCCATCAACGGCATGGCACCTCAGCCACACACTAGCCGAATGTGGGGAGAGGTGGCAAGCAGGCATGTGTGAAGGATGCAGGAGAACCATGACTGGGATGGTTCACAATGCCAAGTGGGGGAGATGTGCAGGACAGACCGCAGTATGCAGAACACACCCACATTCATGGCGACATACACCTTTGGTGTATGGAGTGTAGTGGACAGTGGACACAACCATGTCACCCCAGCCAGTGGGGGAGTTCGCGGAAATGTTGCCTGTTACGTCCCCCCTGTAAGCATGAGCGGAGTGGGGTGGCCCAGCGTCTGCCAGGTCAGCGTAGGGGTGTGAATAAAAAGCACGTAACCCTGGGCATGGTCCTCTTCCGGAAAGCCAAACATCTCTGCCAGGACGGCGCCTCTCATCACGCCACGAGGCCGCCGCCGTCCTCGTGAGTGGAGTTGCCTGCGATTCTGTGCGCCTGCCGCACCCCGGCCCGCTGGACACAGAAACCGCCAGGCCCACCCCTGCGCAGCCAGGCCACACTGATCACCTTCCGACACCAGCGTGTGTCAAGGAGGGCCCACCATGTGCCTGCGCAAGCTCCAAGCCAGAGGCCCGCGACCTAGGCAGCCTCCTCAGACCATCACGGCCTCCACGACACAGGCCCGCTTTAGTCCTTTCTCGTTGACGTACTCTACTGCCGTCTCCGGACTACACCACGGTCAAGTAGGTCACACATTTGGAACTGAGTCTTGATTACACCATGGCAGTGAACATTATTTAAGGCAGAGTTCATGTCACTATACTCCCTCCGATGTGGTGCCACCAAGTCTGTGCATAGCATTAAACCCAAACGTGTCTGAGGGCCTACACGGACTACTGCCCTCGGCCTACGCTGCGCACGTGTAGGTCACAGAATTGGAACTGAACTTCGATTATTCAAAGGCAGAATACATATCATTGCACGCAAGGAGAGGCGTAAGAGGATGACGGATTGCAGTCCGGAGGGAATAGGATCATCGTTACGGAGGTGATTGAACACTACTGACAACTGCCCTGGTATTACTAACTCTGTGCACCGCTAGCCAATGACAGGTGGGTGTGGGCCACTGCTGACCGCAGCCTCCGGCCTACACTGCAGTCCAGTAGGTCACTGATTTAGCGATGGCGGAGTTAATATCAGGGTACCTGCATCATCGCAGACTGCGTCCTCTCTCATCACCGGTGCCACTAAGTCTGTTCCCCGACATTCATGGACACTCTCTGGTCGTACATTGGTGGCATCTGAGTCTATGGACTAGGGGCTAGTTTTCATCCTCATGTAGCTGATAACGAGTTGGTGGTGAAAACGAGATTGTCGCTTTCCACTCCACCATTTGCTGCTTCCGGATAACATCAGACCTTCTGCATCATGCCATGGAAGACACCTTCCTCTGTCCCCCGCAAGCCTCTGCCACATTCACCTTCGACATCGATGAGGACCCGCTCACTGAGCGTGGACCTACCTCAGTGCACCGCAAGTCACCGTCCCATGGCAGGGTGCCTGTGCCGGCCGCTGTGCATCCGGGGCCGGGACCCTTTCTTCTGAGATATTGGATGGTCTCTGAGGCGATGGCCTTATGGTCATCAACGCCATGTGTCTGTGGTCCTGTGCTGTTCGCTGCCTCCGTCCTCAACTGCGGTCCACCAGGGCTCAAACATCAAATCGAGTCCTGACCGGCCTGGACGTCGCATCACCACAGGAGGCACACACCACCACCACCAGGACCACCTCCAACCGCCATTTGCCAGAGTTGAAACAGTGGTCCTGACAGACTTACGGAGTTGCTCACACCTGTCATGGATGCCATCATCAGACTGATACCCTGCTCGGCACTCCAAGTGCCACTGACTCAGTGCACCGCAAGCCATCGTCCATTACTGATTGAGTTTTGTCCTGTGGAGAGGTTGAGCAGCAATGTCACCTCAAACAGTGTGGGAGACCTGGGACGTTGATGAGGAAGATGATGATGAAGGCCTAACCCACCCCACTGCATCTGCATCAGGAATATCTCGAAGGGACACAATCCGAGACTTTTTCTTCACATGGGTGTGCTCAGCTGTAGTGCCCCAACCTCAGTGCACTGCAACTCACGGACACTTCTGTTTGCATGCTGGGTGTCCTCTGGACTTTCTCCGGCTCCTTCCATGTTGCTCAGCAGTTGACTCTGTTATGCAGGTGTTTTCAGTTTCCGTTGCACTGGTGTCCACTGTTCAAGTGTTTGCCAGCACCAAGCACTCCGTGCGGGCTGGCTTACACTCACCCCACACACATCCAGCACAGGTGTCACTGTACATGTTACCCTGCCAATAAAGGGGCTGGGTGCATGTGCCCATAGCAAGTTCAACATAATATCTGCGTGTGTCCCTGTGGTCTTGTTGTATACATGAGGGCCCTTGGCCTTACGACATTACATTGTGCTGTGTACAGCAGATGCAGACGTCACCGCAGGCAGCGGGTTAGAGCTTGGACATGTAGCTTTGTCGTCACCCACTCAATTTGTAAGTGGAGTGGCCTGGGCCGTTGTACGCAGAGCCAACATGGGTGTGGGCCTGCTATTTGTGTGCCCCTGGGCATGGTTCTGTACTGTGAATGTGCATCTGCATGTGTCTCTATGGCAGTGTGGGTCTCCTTTGTGGGGTGTAGGTGGTCCCTGAAGGGTAATAGACACCAACGTATGTAATCTAGTTCGCCGTCCATGGGTTCGGACCCCACCCACACCTGTTCGGCCATCTCCTTTTGGCGTGCTGACACATGGCACTAGGATGCCATGTGTGGGTGGGTGAAGTGTCGTGAGCCGGCTGTGCTTGCGGGTGCTTCCTGCTGTGTGGTCTGTTGCAGGTTCTGTGTTCTCCTCTAAGTAGCATGACTGCCCGGGTCCTGGTGGTGGGTTGCGTGGGATGTCCATGGGCTGTTGTAGGGCGTCGGTGTCGAAGATGTGGTGGTCCTCTCCGGCATCACAGATGTGTTGTCTTCTGTGCTCTGCTGTAGGTGTTGTGTGCCCCTCTGCAATATGAAGGGAAGATGCATGTTGACATTGTGTTGACATGTATGTAGGCGCATTGTTCTGGTTTACATGCAATGTACTTTGTGACTGTTTGGGAGGTGCTGAATACTGCTGCGGGACAGTGTACATTTGGACCACATGACGGATGTGAGGTCGTACGCGTACATTTCTATTTCACAGTTTCCTGCTCTGTCATATGTATTAGGCATGTTTCTGTGCATGTGCGGAGCCAGTTGTTTCCTCTGTTCTGCAGTGTCGGCTTTGCGCATTGTACCACGTTGTCGTCAATGTGGGTTTGCTGTTCTTGCTATGTGTGTGTGCTGCAGTGTGCCAAGGGGATCAGGGACATGGTCCTGGGTAATTGTGGATGTGCAGTGGGCTACACCTTGTTGTGCATGTGTGCCATTGTGCCCATCTCCCCCCGTCCCCCCAGTCCCTGGTCGTTACTCACCCTGTTGATGTTGTATCAGGTCCTCTCGAGCCGTGTCCGTACTCCCTACTCCTTGCACCGTCTCCACACTGATGACTGCGGCCTCGGTTCTTCCAGCTCGTCCTGTGGCACAGGACTGCCACCTCCAGTCGCCGTTGCAGCCTACCTGTTGGCAGCGGGTTTGTACCTGGTTTAGGTTGCCACATCATGCCAGCGCCTCTTGGCCTCCTCAATTGGCCTCCTCGGCACTCCGACTGCATTCCATGTGGTCTTCTTGTGGGTCAGTTGATGGTAGTGTTCTATCACCTCCGTGACGCTGATCTGGTTTTACTGCGGACTGCACCCCGTCTTTCTCTATCTCTTCTCCTCGGCCGTCCCCGTTGTTCTTTGCTGGTGGTCTGTGGGGGTTGTGGGGCTCGCGTTGGCCTCTACGCTCGGTCAGGGTGCATCCATGTTGCTACGTGCTGTGGCTTGTTTCTGGTGTGTTGTTTCTGTTCTTTTTATGATGCATTTTCCCACCAGATGTGTGGGATTTGCAGGCCTGTGGCTGGTTTTCGCCACTTTTTGTACCGCGATTGGCCTCATCGCATGATTTTTTGCGTTCGCTATTCGCATTTTTGCGGCATGGCGCTGATTTTAACGCTTACATTTGGTGCGTTATCTGTTGACTATCGCATGCTACCACCACATTGTGAATACTTGGTTGGCACGGCGTAATTTGCCAGCAATAGGCTGCGATGCTGAGAGTTGCGTTAGTTCTCACACGTTCTTGTGAATATATCCCTCAGTGTTTAGGGCCTGTTCACTCTGTGAACTTGGCAAATGGTTGATACTCACGATGGGATCTTTGAGATTAAATGGCCAGACAGGCTGATCCATTCATGCAACAGAGTTCTGTTTCCATTTATTTCAATTTTATGTGCAAAACACATGCTTTAGGCTTCCTGGGCCGTCTTCATGCGTGCCTTATTACTATTAAAAGTAGCACAGAAATATCACTTTCTTTTTAATTTAGTGAGAACCTGCTTGGTTCAGATTATGATGTAAAAGTGGCAGTGTAATTTGTCATCATAAAGTGAGGCCAAAACTCAAATGGATGTTTTTTTACTTTAAATTCACCCTGATCTGTAAAAAGTGCTGTGCAGGGGAAACCTAAAAAAGAAACATTTTCGAATTAAACTAATTTGCACAGTGCTGTGCCCTGCAATTACTGTTCCTTTCAGCATTTGTAAGTCTTTTATGGGAACATTTCACCCAGATTTTCATTTTTATTTTTATATAGCAGAAATTAGATACAAGGGCTTTGGAGCGCCTTACACATGCGCCAGCTATTTGCCACGAAAACTCTATTGTGATAAATCTGAAACACAGCGGGATTTGTAATCCTGTAATTGAAGTTACAAATTAACCCTCAGTAGGGGGTGTGCAGTGCCGTGACACTTAATAACTTACAAAAATGTTCATTAATAGTTGAAGCTGTGGGTAGCTACCTACCTGTAGAATGTTTACGGTGCTGTCTGTTTCATTCATGGCCTGCTCACCGCGGCAGGCGCTCTACCCACTGCGCTATCTCACTCAGTGGTGGTGCAATGTATGTGGATGCTTGTTTCTCTTTCTGAAGCACACCTTGCCTGTAAAAAAGTGGGCGTTAAAACGTGCCCTTGTTTTATGAACAGTTCGGACCCTCTGTAAGTGTGTCTTACTAGTATTAAAAGTTATAGGGGAGTGCCACTTTATTTTTTCCCTAGTGAAAACCTGCTTTAATTAGTTTGATACAATGGATCAGAATGTGAAATAAACGTGGCAGTGCAACTTGTTAAGTTTTCCACATTTTAGTCCCATTTCTCAAGCAATTCGTGTTCGGATCTGGCATCCGTAAAAAGCAGTCGATTATAATCTGAAAAATATTGTTATTGCTATTCAAAAAGTCAGACAACATAACATGGCCTTTAGATGTATTTGTGATTCATGCGTTATGTGTAACAACCTTAGAACAGTTCTTTCAGCACAAATGCAGGCCGTGATAGCTGCAATACACTCACAAACAAGTGTTCCCAGACTGGAAACTGAGCAGAAGGCATAACCGCATGACCTAGACAACTACAGGCCTTTTCTGTGCAAACTGATAGAAAGAGCAGCATTCGTACCCTGGTAGCATTGTCTTATAAACAAAACACATTTCTCTGATTAAATAGATATAAGGAAAACGTTGTGCTGCCCGTTGTTGCGCCCATGCTCTTTGTTAATTTGTTGGTTTATTGCCCACATCTTATTTGTCTTTCTTCGCACCGCCCACTACTTCTTGAGAACTTTTCAAATGCACACAAAATGTTTGGCTCTATTGTAGTTCATCCATGATCAGATATCAGCAGGGCAGCCAGACGCGCAACTACAGGCCCCAGCATGCACCGAAAGTGCGCATGTCTTATGAACATAAGCCAGAGGTGAGAGGTCGTGGAAGTAGTGCCTTCTCCTCCCACAGTATATTCTTGCAGGGTGCGTAATAAGGAGCTGCTCAAGCTCTTCTGGTTCACAGATAGGACAGGCAGCTGTCACTCTGCCTCCCTTTCACCTCAAAGGAAAACTAATGCTGTAAGGGTTTTCACCCCGTGTGGCTTGACTTGCTGTTTAGTTTATGTGCAGGTTTTTATCTTTGTAATAAAAAGACACAACTCGGTTCTACACTCAGCGAGAAAGAGCTCCATCTGCTATGGACCTCCCCCATGCAAAACAAAATCTCCCCGGTTTTAGCACAGACAAAATTTTGGCTCCTACACAAAACTTACTGGACCCCGACTCGCCTGGCGACCCTGGGCCTGAGGGACAATGACCAGTGCTGGAATTGCGACAAGGAAAAGGGGGACCTGGCACACCTTATCTACCACTGTCCCAAAGTTAAAAAAATTGTGGGAGAAGATTTTCACCTTCTTAAATAAAATGTTAGGTTGCACACTAAAAACGGAATTTGCTACCCTAACCACGGCATTTATGACAACAGAGGTAGACTCACAACAGGACAGAGACTTATTGGATCTCCTACTAACAGTAGCAGTCAAAATATAACTCACCAAATGGAAAGACACCTCCAAGGCAACCTTCAAGTGCTGGCTCAATTGGGTGATGTACCTTAGAGGTGCTGACACAACTGCCCTACGAAACTCACCATGGAGACAACCCTGCAGGGGAATGTGGGCGTCCCTGGACAAGTTCCCTGACCCATATGATCCACCTTGAATAGCACTAACAGAACGGCTCGAAAAGCACACCCCCACTGGGTCAAGACATTAGCGACTAAAATAGTAAACTTCTGGTATGTTATCTCTTTTTCTCTCTACCTTAATTCCTATCTTTTCCCCTTTCACTCTCTTTCCTTTTCCCTTACCGTGACAGTGGAAAGGGGCCAGTCAAGCATACATCAACCGTAGATGTACCACACCTAACACAGCCAACTCGGGCTGCCCTGTAACGACCAAGCAATGACTATTATATGTTATATGTTGTAAAAAAGCAATAAAAACTATATTGAAATAAAAAAAACATTTTAAAAAAAGACACCATAAGATTATTACCAGCGCTTACAAAATATCTGTGGCAGAAACTTGTTTTAGATAACATATTGAAATTTCAGTTTTTTTCCTCCTAAAGTAGAACAGCATCACACTGCTTTTTTTCTTTTCTTGAAGCCGTGTTGCACAGCAGCCAGCGCTGCTGTGCAACAGGTCTAAAAACATTGACAAAGCCCATAGATCTCACACCCACTTCAACCCTATTTATCAGGTGCATTTTATTTAACATTTGACCTCCCCCCTTTACCTAATATTCCCGCTTTATGATGCCAACAGTATCAGCACAATATATTAACTTTCTCAATAAACAACTCATAACACTTTAACAGAGTTTCAGTAATTTATATTGTGCAACTAATTACAAAACTACAAATTACCACAAAAAAAGATTATCTTATAGATGAAACCTAATGCATTTACCAATGCTTGTTATTTTCAAGGTGTGTGAAGAGGAATTGAGCTCAAATTGTGTATCAGGTAAATACCGAGCTGTGCGCAACTGCATGCTGGAGGCGGTGCAGTTTGACGCCTTCCGACGATTGAGGCCTATGAGTTTTACATGCAAACGCAACCTTTTATATCTGGTCTAGGATGAATGCAGCATATGTCTCAGTATTAGAATACATTTGTTGCCATGCATGCTTGGCCTTGGTGTTTCCAACCTGTTTAGTGCTGGGGTGAAGGGGGAGTGAGTTAGTTATTGTATGTTGCTAATATGATTTCAATTATAATTTTATTTATATAGTGTTTACTACCCCTGTTGAGGCATTGAAGAACTTTTCGGCAAGTAGTACACTACTCCGGAACCCATAGGATTAGTGGTGGATTAGTGTAAGGAAATATAAGTTGTTATTTGAGCAGTAGACATGTGAGTCTGTTAGTTTAATTGAATAGGAAATAGGAGGGATAGAGGAGGGAAGAGTCTAGATAGTGTTATTTGGGAGGTCATATTTGTTAGATGAGGTTTAGGATGAGTAAAAGGATGGATAGAGGAGGGAAGAGTCTAGGAAGTGTTATTTCAGAGACCATAGTGGGAGAATAAGGGTTAAGGTGAGTCAAGGTGCGATAGAGGAGGGAAGTGTCAAGAAAGGATCTTAGGGAGATCATAGTAGTAGAATGAGGCTTGGTATGAGTCGTCAGAGTGGAGGTAGAGGATATATTGAGAGAGGTATTGAGAGAGACAGAGTAGTGCATTGGAGGGAGTTATTTTCTTCCTTTCTTTCTACAGTAGGAGTAAAGTAATAAAATATATAGATACATAACTATTTAGTAAGGCATACATGTATAAAGTTATATAAAATTCTATTGCATAAAGTTCCATATGTGAAAGTATGGATAGATAGTTAGAAATTCAGGCGTTCAGGTGTAGTTGTACTTAAAAGCTCATTTGTATTGTGTGTGTGTGTGTGTGTGTGTATATATGTATATATATATATGTGTATATATATATATATCATTTTTTATTTTGTTTTCCTCAATGTTTAATAGTAATATACATGTTAAACATAAAATAATGTTTAAATATATATATTTATCCATAAGTAATTTATAAAAATTTTAAGGAGACCTAAAAAATATCTACATATTTTTTAAGCAAAAGTAGTAAAAAAAAGTTGTGCAAAAGAAATGCACATCTCTAAATACGTAAATATAATCAAATTGTACATATTTACATGCACAGGCATATGCTGTACATTTGTGTTTGAGTGTGGTGGTCATGTAGGAAAAACCAGCTCTTAAGAAGACCTCTGAAGATCAGATCATTATCCTTTGCTCTTATGTTTGGGTGCAATAAATTCCATAATTTGGCTGCTTGAACAGAGAAAAATGTACCATCAATGGATTTTTTTTTTCTTGTATGCTGGTGCTTTGAGCGAGGTGGCAATCTTGAGCGGAGGTTCCTTTACGGTATGTATATGGTGATTTTATTCCTGAGAGAAAGTGGTCCTGTTCTATGTATTTCTTCGTGGGCGATACAAAGCGGCATGAAGGCGGATCTTTGGCAATATGTAACCAATGTAGGGCCCTCAAGGCAGGGAAGATGTAGGCTTGTGGATTTAGATGCGGGAGTAGTCTGGCAGCAGAGTTCTGAATTTGTTGTAGTGTTATCATAGTTGATAAAGATTGTTTGTAGAGGCCATTGGCATGATCACATTTAGACAGTACAAATTATATAATATCCTGGACCTTGCGTGGAATCCTAAATGTGGGAAGATGCGTTGCAGAGTTTTCATGGCAATGAGGCTTGATCTTGCTAACTTGTCCACTTGGGCATTCATTGATAATATGGAGTCCATGGTAATTCCAAGGTTTCTTACTTCTTTAGATACTTTAGGGGGTGGTCCCAGATCGTCAGATTCAGAGTGGGTCATAATGTTTCCATGCGCCACATGTCAGTATTTCTGTTTTGGAAGCATTTAATTTGAGATGGCTCCATGTCATCCACTGATCAACAGCTCTGAGGCAACTTTGAAGTTTTGGTGTTTCCAATGTCTTTGGGACTTTCCAGTTTTAGATGTATTTGTGTGTCATCTGTATAGTTAAAGCATGTGAGCTGAAGTTCATTGATCATGGCCGGTAATGACTCATGCAGATTTTGAAAAGCATGCGTGATATGATAGAGCCTTGAGGTACCCCTGCTTTTGTAAAGAATGGTTTGGATGAGAAAGGAGGAGTACGATTGCATTTGTCCTGTTTTGAAGGTAGGATGTGATCCAGTCGAGAGCAGTCCCCTTTAAGATGGCTTCGTAGAGTCTTTGAATTAGAGTGTTGTGGTCATCTGTGTCGAAGGCAGGTGAGAGGTCCAAAAGAAGTAGTGCAGCGACCCCATGCTTCTGTGTTTTTAAGGTCATCCCAGATAGCAATGAGGGCAGATTCAGTGCCTCTTCTTGGACAGAATCATATTTGGAAGTCAGAAAGTATGAAGTTATCTTCAATGAATTGTGACATCTAGACGAATGCTGCTCTTTCTATCAGTTTGCCCAGAAAAGGTCCATTTGTAATCGGTCCGTAGTTGTCTAGGTCATGCGGATCCAGGTTTATTTTCTTTAATAATGGGTGTATGTGTGCCTTTTTAAAGCCATCTGAAAAGATTGCTGTAGTTAATGAATTATTGATGATTGGCAGCAGAGGTAGTTAAAAGAATGTTCTTGAAGATTTGTAGTGAACAAGGGTCAGAAGGGCAGCCCGGCAGGCTTGCTGGCTTTGACCAGATCCATGAACTCACTTTGTGATAGTTGTTTGAAGGAATGCACAGACTGGGATAGTCTACTATTGGATGGGGTATTTGGAAATGGGAACAAGGAACCAAATTTAAAGAAAATGCAAATGTATGAGACATAAAAGGGATGAATGGCTGAGAGGCACCGAAAATAGTTTTGCGGCAGGAACATCATGAAGGTGTAAATGTGTTCACGCAGAATTTCTACATAGTAATAGCTTAATCCAACCAACATAAAATATAATTTTATTTTAGTTGTATGAGTAAGCCAAGAGATGAAGGCATAGATGAGCATTGTCCAGAAATGTGGTTGAAAAGAGAATGAGTGGAGAAAGTAGCACAAGAACTGTAAAGAGAGGAAGTGTCCTGAAATGCATAGATCAAACACAGCCAGATAAGATACTAAATTGATTCAATCTGTGCTTGGTCCCTGCTCTACAGAATGAAAAGAAAGTAACACCTGGTATGTTCTGATCAATTAGGAGGCAGCAAAGAAGAGTGACAAGCCAACTGTATGCAATGGGCTGACTCAAGCTTATTATTGTAAACAATACCGCACGCAAGCGAGAGCACATGCAGTGCATGCGCTGTTGCAGGCAATACCTAAAGGAGAAAACTGAGATGAAGATGGTCTATTCACTTACCATACTTCAGTACTACTATCTTCATTTGACGTATGATGCATCACAGAGAACATAATTTATCACATACAACTCTAACCCTTATTGTTCGTAGTTTATTTTGAGA
This sequence comes from Triturus cristatus, assembly GCF_964204655.1. NCBI lineage: Eukaryota > Metazoa > Chordata > Amphibia > Caudata > Salamandridae > Triturus > Triturus cristatus. The sequence continues at coordinate 380,565,758 of NC_140581.1, read as the reverse complement.
AACAAGATAGATAGTTTGTGAATAGAGCTTTCAAAAAGATAACGGGGGCTTGTACCAGAGGTTTACACCATCCTCTGAATCTTTGTGGCATTTACTGCAGTGTTGGTGATTTAGGAGACAAGACAACCATCTTCCTGAAGGAATAAAGTATTTACAGTATTTCAAATTATTAATCATGTAGGGCATGCAATGCACAGTGTGTTAGCCAATGCCCTTTTAGATGGCTCTAAAGTAAACCAACAATTGAAAACAAGGGAGACTCTATATGCCAATAGAAACTGATGAAGCATCTATTGGAAGCACTGTGCTAAGTACTGTTGTGGTTATTGCTCCCAATTCTGCAATGGTATTTATTTAAGTAGCAATCGACAATTAACACACTACGCAAGTATGTTTCAAGAGCATTAGGTTGGCATTTCACCCATTTGTGACCAAATTATACCAAACTTTGTTCTGCATTAAACCTGTGTCCGTAACTACTATTATCCTGATGATGACCTTGAAAATCAGTTAGAGGGTCGAACCATTGTTGACACAATAACAGACTGGGGGGCAGATTTACAAGCCGCTTGCGATGCTTTTGCACTGCCATTGCACCTCTTTTGTGGCACAGCAGTGGCGTAATAAATATGGCCAATTTGCAACATGACGTATCTAGGGAGATGCATCATGTTGTAAAGCCCTGCGTCACATTATACCTGCGTCAGGTATACTGGGGCAGATTTATAACGGACTTGCGCCACTTTTACGCCGCCGTTGCGTCACTTTTGTGACGCAGCAGCGGCGTAAACCCTGCGCCATGTTGTGCCCCATTTACAACGTGATGCATCTAGGGAGATGCGTCATGTTGTAAAGCTTGCACCACATGTGGGCGTACCTGCACAGGGGGGGGCGTTCCGGCGCAGGAACGCCTCTGAAAAGTGGCTGAGTGAAATCTACAAGATTTCACTCAGTCACTTTTCCGGCCATGCTGCGTCAAAACCCTGCGCCTGCTTGAACCAGGCGTAAGGATTGACGCAGCATTGTAATGATAGGGCACCCCCGAGCCTTGCTGGAGCTGCGTCGCACATGCGACGCAACTCCAGCAATGCGCCAACCTTCCGCCATCAGATGCGTCACGCATCTGTTTATCCGTGCACTACGATGCGCTGCATTGTAAATGCGGCGCATCAATTGTGGCGCAAGGGTAAACGTTCGTGACGCATCTTCCCTGGTGCATCCATGCTGATTTGCAGGGATGCGCCAGGGAACATAAATCTGCCCCACTGTATGCAGCGTGGGCGTTCCCACGAAGGAAAGCCCCGTAAAAGTGTTGCAGTGAAATCTACAAGATTTCACTGCGTCACTTCTAGGATGCCACTGCGTCAAAACCTTACGCCTGCTTGAAGCAGATGTTAGGAGTGACGCAGTGTAGTGGGAATAGGCCTCAAAATGCATTGTTGGAGTTGCGTCGTGCTTGCGACACGACTCCAGCAATGTGTGACTTTTGCCCCAACAGATGCGTCAGAATTTATGGTGCATCTGTCAATCCTTGCGCCATGTTGCGCCGTATTGTAAATACGGTGCATCCATGGTGGCACAAGGGTTTCTTAGGGTGGCGCAGAGAAAGTGATGCATCTCTAAAGATGCGTCACTTTCTTGTAAATCTGCCCCCGGGTCTGGGCTCATTTGAAGAGGAATATACCTGTGTGAGATAAAAAGCATACATAACTTGAATTCCATGATCCTGGTCAATTGTGACCGTAGATACTCACGCTTACTCACCAGTATTTATTACTTCATTGTGTGATCGCCTGGGACATCTGAGTATTTGGTCAAAAATGTTTTATGATGTTTGCAAACAAGACAATGGAGAACCACTTTTTTTTTTTGGGAAACATTTTATTATCAGTAACAAAAATAAAATAATACAAAAGAAATAGCTGGGTACATTAGGCATTGCCTACATCATATGAGTCCAGTGCGGGTCAGTTGCACAGGTATAATAATATCACAAAGTGTTGTAAGTTACATACTAAGATATAGCAAGAGAAAAATTTTCAGAGCGCCGATCCCAGCCTTTGCTTCGCCTCTTTGTTGGACCCCTTGGGTTAATCGCTCAGGTCAAGGTCCGAGTCTGGTGTTGGAGGGGCACAGATGTTACCACGAAATGAGTTCCATCTACCCCATACCCGTGCCCACTTTTGGGGACACCCTCTGCGTATGAAGACTGCTTTTTCGGCCAGCATTGAGCTATCCATGTCCCGACACCATCGTCCCCTCTGGGGAGCCGTCGGTACCCCTCCAGTGTTGTGCAATATTACGTTTTGCCAGCATGATCCCCAAAGTTGCCCAGTCTTGTGCTGCATGATTCAGGTCAGTCGGTTCCCATATATTGAGGAGGCACCGCTTTGGTTCGGGAGGAACTGGGAAACCACTCACACTCGTAATTGTGTCCATTACCTCCTCCCAAAAAAATGCTATGTGCGGGCATTCCCAGAATGTATGGTAGAATGTACCCCTTGCCCCACAGCCGCGCAGTCAAAGTGGTGTTGTAGCTCGATCGATTTTGTGGAGCATAGCCCTAGTGTAGTATGTCCTGTGTAGGACCTTCAGCTGTACCAGCCGTAGCCGGGACGGGATCGCCACCTCCCTCGGGGACGCTAGTGCTTCCTGCCAGTCCTGTTCATCTATGTCTCCAAGGTCTGCCCGCCATTTATCCCGCAGAGCTAGTGTGGGGTCTTTTTGGTTATTAATAAGGTCCTCGAGCGGGGACGATTCAGGAAGAGCCGTGCCTCTAGGTATTGCCCTTGTGAGTGCATGCTTAATTTGTGTATAACGGAAGAGTTCTGTATCGGCCATTTGATATGTCGTCTGTAGTTGAGTAAAAGTCACCACGTCTCCCTTTTTCCACAGGTCCCCAACTCTGGAGATTCCGATCAAGTCCCATTGTGCAAACCCCTTGCTATTGCGGAGTGTACCCAGTTTTGGTGTATCCCACAATGGTGTGTGTTGTGTCATTACTCCTTCCCACCCGAGCGCTCGTTGCGCTATGAACCATGTGTGGATTGTGTGCGCGGTTGGACCCCTCCATATATCTTTTTTGTTCCTGTGGTAAAGGGCCCTTAGCGGTCCCCCAGTACCAAAAGCATGCCGGTCGAGCCGGAGAGACGGCTCATCCCGAGGGGCGTGAAGCCATTGGTTTACTATAATAAGTTGTGAGGCCCAGTAGTACTGTCGTATACTAGGCAAGGCTATTCCACCGTCGTACCAGCTCCTTGTAAGTTTGGATAAAGCTATGCGGGGGAGTTTTCCACCCCAGAGGAGCCGTCCCACCTCCGCCTCGACCGCCCTAAAATAGGAATCAGAGACCGGGGTAGGTGTATTTTGCAGGGCGTATAGGAATCTCGGGAGAGCCATGATTTTGTATAGGGCTGCCCGGCCCAGGAGTGTAAGGGGTAGTGTATGCCAATGCTTCACGTCGTCTTTAAATCTCCTGAGTGGGGGCTGGAGGTTTTTCTCATAAAATAAAGTAGGATCTGGAGTAATGTGAATACCCAGGTACTTAAAGCCGTCTCTCCCCAGCTGTATCGACACTCCCCCTGGTAGACGTGGAGGGAACCCGTGGAGAGGAAACAGAACCGATTTCGCCCAGTTAATCGCGTAGTACGAATACCTGCCATAGGCAGCACATATGTCTAGTAGACAGTTGATGGAGCGGCTGGGGGAGGCCACATATAGTAATCTATCGTCTGCGTACAGTGATATACGGTCCTCCCACCCCTCCGCCCATCGCAGCCCTCGTATCACTGGGTCATTTCGTATCCAGGCCGCCAGGGGCTCGAGTACCAGGGCGAATAGGAGCGGGGACAGAGGACATCCTTGTTTGGTCCCACGCCCCAGAGGGAAGTCCGGAGAACCACTTTTGAATACATATTGAAAGTAAGAAAACCACCCATTACTGAACCATCAAGCCTTGATAGCTCTGAATATTAAAAGAATCATTTTAACTAGTCCAGCAATAATCACTGAGTTGAAGTTTTTAACTCCTACTATGTAAAGTGACTTTACAATATCAGGTGGATACAGTTCTGAGGACGGCTGCCGAGAAGACTTCCAGGCACTGGATGACCATGCTTTGTGGGTTCAAGGAGGTCTACTTGGTTTCTCAAGCAAGGGGAGTTAAATGTACTGAAACTAAAACAAACCGACACACGGCCTCACATCATGTATCAATTTAATATGTGATAAGAGAGTGGGTGCTTTTGGAGCGCTCGAACATTGAACAGAGGCAGTGACAGAAGGTGCGCTTTGACGGATGGGTCTACAGATCAGAGACACGGACAATGACATACCTGAAAGTGCAACAGTAAAAAAGCAATGGCAGTGAAATAAATGGAGTGGTAGTGTGAGAGAAAGACAGTGAAGGGAGAAATGTGAGTGATGGGAGCGGTGGTCATTGTCAGCACAAGACCATCTGAGTGGTGGGGGCGACAGGAGAAGTGTAGAGTGGGAAAGAAACAAGAAAGAGGCTCTAAGAGGATATTTGTATGGGGCAAGAGGTCAGGATTTTGACAAAAGAAGCTGGCTGGTGGGATGTGAACCGAGAGACAAGGGGCCAGTTACAAGGTCAAGGGGTGAGATGAGAGAAGAAATGGAGAGTATGGTAGCAGAGGAAGGCTGCATTGCAGAGAGTGCGTATTCCCAAGCGACCCAGTGCCATTGTCACTTCAACTGAGTTTCTCGATTTAAGAAAAAAAGGTAGGCTCTCAAAAATGCACTTCAATTATGCAGTACTGTAAAATGTTTCTTAGAAATATTAAAAGTACTGTAAATGTATCTGGTCTGGAGAAACTACTCTGATATTGGCCACTGTTAGTCTTTGATACAGGACTCTTTTCCATATTAGTCTCTATCTTAGTGTGAAGAACTAGGCACCTACTTTCAATATTTCACTATTTAATTGAGACCGCATGCAATGTGTTGAGTAGGTGCCATTACAAAGTAGTGTTGTTGTGCAAAGATAATTCTATAAGATTCACTGAAACCTGTGCTTATATATCCATGGCTCATGTACAGTAAAGCTTGGTCATGGGTCTCCCAGGATTAATGTATTTTTTAAACTGATAAGTTATTGGCAAACATAGGAGCTCTTCAGGGTCCATCAGTGAGCTGATGTTGGGTGATCATCACCTGGTCTCCATTTCTCCATTTTTTAATTCATGTTGACAGACACCTGGTCTGCCTGTTCTCATCTGCTTCCTTTCTTCCTTCACTTGTTTGCATTTGGTGGTGAAATATTTGCACAATAAATTTGCCTTCTGACATCTGTGCAAGTGCATTTCCCATATCTCGAATGTTGTCATTTTATTTGCTGAACAGCATGCCAGACCAAACCTGGCATTCACCTCAAGATCACACATTAACAATATTATTTATTGAGGCTTATTTTTAATTAACAGTATATAGATCTTTCCTGGGGCGCCCTAATCCAGGGAAGCCTATGTATGTACAATGTCCTCAAAACGAATCTGCTTTTCTGATTTCAGCAAATCGTTTAATCATTTCTGGATTCCTTTCAAAGTAGCTGCCACTCCATACAACTCGATATTGAAAGGTTGGGGGAAAGTGTTTACTGCTGTCCTGTTCATAAGTGTAATGGCATTACATTATTTGTGTTTTTACACCCTCTTACAATGTATAACCAGACATCCGAGTCTGTGCTTTTTTGAGGGCATTCCTCAGATTTCTTTCTTCAATAGTTCTGTTTGCTTAGGGATAGATTGCATCGGAAATTTCCATCCTATGAAAATGTTTCAACGAAATTTCTCTCCTCCACATTCTTACATTTTTTACATTAATTAAATTATATAAATGCTTGCTTCTCCGTTGGTGCATTTTCAAGTTTCCAAATTATCCAAACAGCATCTTTACAACTCATTGGAAATCTTAGGAAATAGTGGGTTGATTTCTATAAAAGAAAAACATCCCACAGCATCTTGAACATTAAACAAATTCTAAAAAAGGCAGCCCATGTGGTTAGATGGATACGGCTGCCAATAGGTAGGCCTTGCTTATGAAAAGTAGTTAGGGTAACTTCCCATCTGTGTGCTCCAGGAAACAGGAATATGCCCAAGGATCATAATTCTGAGCAGTGTGATAATATCCCCACCTCAATGTTTTCCAGTGGCAGAGTTCACTAGGTAATACCTGCAACATGTATTGGGGCCCAGAAATAGGCAAAACATGTGGACTGTGGTGACTTAAATACAGATTGTGCAGGAAATTGGTGGCATTTACCACACCTAGTAAATACCTCACCGAGGGAAACAGTAGTTACAAGGCATGTTAAATCTAGAATCAAGGCCTTGATGTCAGTTTTCAGGGCTTGGCACAACTCCGATCTATGTGTCTTTTGATTTCTACCTGACTGGAGTCTCAGTGTGTGACAAGCTGGTTGGCAAGTTCAGTTCATTAACCTTTATTCGATTTTGATAAAATCATAAAAGTGTACATCTCATTAAATAGCTGCATATGTTACAGTAAACACACATCAGTTAAAAATACATCAGCTAAAATTTGAAAGGGACTTAAAAAAATAGATAAAACAGGCGATAAACAATTAAAACAAAATATAAAATTACTATCATTAACCTAGTAAAGCTAGAACGTAAAGTTCCGATACTTAGCGACTTACAAATAAAACACCAGATAGAAACCGGGAAACAAAACAACACAGTTTGGGTGTATATAGAAGCTGTAATTAAAGATATGCAGGTCTAATCTGTCTGCATTGTTCAGAAATCAAAAAGGGCCTTATGTATTCATATCGGAAAATAGAAAACTTCGGATCAAATGAATAAGTCATGCATAGTGTCACAAATTGAGATATTATCACAGCTGCAAACAAGCAGGTTAGATGGTTTATACCAGACCCCCTTCGGGAACACGAGCTACTGAAATATGTCCAGCCTCAGGAACGTCAAGAGGCGACACTGCTGACTGGGCGTGTTCGGGAGGGTAAACAGCCATTACAAAGAGGCCGTTACCCTGCAAGTCATTACATCGCATGCGTTACAACGCATGTGATGTAACAACGCGTAGCCATTAGTACGCATACCATTACATCTCATGTGCTTTTACAATGCATGCGATGTAATGGCTATCCACATCGTTGTGAGGAAACTGAGGCCGTTCCATTTCCTCACATCGATGTGCACTGCCCCTCAGACGACGTTGGAACCAAGAGAGAGGAACCACGAGGAGTGAAATGTAAGGGGGATTGTGCTTGAGGGTGGGGGTTACTTTTGTAGGGTTTATGGTAGTGTCGAAGTAGAGTTGCAATTTTGTGTAGTGTAGGGTTGTGATTTAGCATTTAGGGTAGGGTCAAGGGGGTCGTGCAGGGTAGTGTCAGAGTGTAGGGACTGGACTGGGGGTAGGGGGAGGTTTGTGCTGGGGGTTGTCTTTTAGGATTTAGGGTAGTGTTGTGGTGTTTGTGTAGGGTAGTGTTTTAGGGTTTAGGGTAGTGTTGGGGTCGTGCAATGTAGTGTTTAAGTGTAGGGAGCGGATTGGGGGTAGGCTGTGGGTCATGCTGGGGGTAGTGTTTTAGGGTTTAGGGTAGTGTTGTGGTGTTTGTGTAGGGTAGTGTTTTAGTGTTTAGGGTACTGTTGGGGGGTCATGCAGGGTAGTGTTTCAGTGTAGGAACCTGATTGGGGGTGGGGGAGTAGTGTTTTAGGGTTTAGGGTAGTGTTGTGGTCTTTGTGTAGTGTAGGGTAGTGTTGTTGGGTTTAGGGCAGTGTCGGGGGTTGTGCAGGGTAGTGTAGTGTTATTGTAGGGAGAGGTCTGGGGGTTGGGGAGGGTCGTGCAGTTGTACTACATTAGAGTTTAGGGTATGGTAGGGTGGAGTCACTTACCTTATAAACATTTACCATGACTATACCTTTACCACGCATGCATTTGAGTTGTAATGGCATGCGTGGTAAAGGTATAGTCATGGTAAAATGTTGCATTGTAATGGTATCTCGTACTAATTGACATCGCGTAGTAATACCCACGTTGTAATGGCATGCGTGGTATTGCTGTGCGAACAAGTGAGTCCTATTCGTTCAGGAGGAGGTTAGGCTTTATCCCGCTGGCAGATTTAACCAAGACATTCTTGCATAGAGTCTGCTTTGTTAAAGCAGAGTTCTCCAGATTGGTTGCCACCCTCTAGGAGAAGGCCTGCTTAACCCACACAATAATACTTTACGAAATGTCCCTGGGATTGGTAAATTAACGCCCTAGATCATGAAAAGATTTCTTAATAAACTGCAGCCATGGTATCCGAGCTACATTACATAAATGCAAACAATCCTGAAGAATGAACCTGTTAAAATGTAATTCCACCTTGTGCCGTACAGAGCACCACAATGCATGCGGGCAGGCACAAATTAAATCTGTAATAAAAGACATGCCAAGTTCTTCATGGATCATCTCAGCAGGAATTCCCTGACCGCGAGCAGTTGGTTTCTCAAAAAGTTATTTTCCATCACCTGAACATGATCAGTATTTGCATACCCCCAAATTTCACACCTGAAGATGGCCATCAGAACACATTTAGCCTAATATATATTTGATAAAGGTTTAGGGGGCTAATGCAACCCTTCATAAAATCACCCCATTTTTCATAATTGAAGGTTTCCAACTGAGACCCTAATAAAGTAGTAGTCCCAGATAAGTGAATTTTTCCACTCTAGTTAAAACCTGACCCTGTGCTGAAAGACTACACGATTTTGTGTTCTTCTGGCTTAAAACCATAAAATGTGATTTCTTGAAATTAGTTTATAAATCCAAACTATTCATAAAATTAATAAATGTGTCTAAAAGTCATGAAACCACTACAAAATAGACACCACACCAGTTTAAAACAAGACCAAAATGGCAAAAATCCAACATACACAAGCGAAGATATGAATTTCTTAAGAATAAAGCAAAAATACAGTTCCTTGAAGTCGATGGGGCCAACTGGGGCTATTGCGGCATCATGATTAACAAATCCAACATTTCAGGCCGATCTCTATGGAGTCGAGGGCCGCTACAGTGTCGGGAAAGACCCGCAAACAGTACCTTGGAGTTGAAGAGGCCTTGAGGACCTTGCGGTGAAGTGTAGCGTTGAGGCATCGCTGGAGTCGTGAGGCGTCGGTGCAGAAGTCTGGGAGTCCCTGAAGGCACACCCGTTGCAGATCAAACTTTGTGAGATCAAAGTCAGAAGCGTTGACGTAGGCAGTGCCAGGACTGCGTTGTCATCGCAGGCAGTGCGTCGTGCTCCTAGCTGTACAAGCAATCAAAACCGCATCAGCGGCATATAGGAGTACTGGAATCGCTCTTCCATCAACTCTGGGAACTACTGAGCCGATGTCTAAAAGCACCTCCTCTAGCCGATTTAATATATATCTCTTCATAGGGGATTACTTTTCAACGTATCCTATGTTTGTTTTAGTAAATGCCTGTTGATTTAAAACTGTTAATATTTTCCAACTTGACTCTTTCTTTATTGGAAAGGCCAAGGCATTTTACTTATGCATGATCATCTCGTCGGAACTCTTTATTGCGTTTCTGAACTGGCACCTTGATTCCATTTCAACCAAATTTAATTTACATTAGGGACATTCCTTTATGAAACGCACTTGCTGTATAATTACAATATTCAATATTATACTTACAAATATTGTATTTTTCCTTATCTTGAAATATCGATTATTGCATTATATCCATTTCTGATGCAAATTCTTAAAAGACTAATGCCTAGCAAATATATAATGAAACTAAAGAATTGATTAATAAAACCCTTTAATTCACACAAATTCCCTTTATTGTCTGTACTAAATTATTTGATGATTTTATCATTTATATGGGATTTGATGTATATGATTGCTCCTTTTCACTTCTCCTTGTCGGCGAGCAAAGATCCATATGGCCAATGGTGGGGTTATTTTATAATTGCGCTCAAAGATTGATCTATAGTAAACCCCGCTCGGTCATAACTGAAACATTGCAGCCATTATGAGTCGTACGCTGTTTGTAAACACATATATGATTGATGGACATTCTACTGGTGTGCTTCCCTTATCCTCACTCTTAAAGAGACTTTAGGAGGGCATACCAGTTGAGACAATTTATCCCTTCAATTACAGTTCTAGCCGTCTTCATTGTATAGAGATGGATAGTGTATCCATGTACACCATGCATTTATTCCATAGTCTTCCGAGAATAATGCTGCATGCCCACAATGGAGGAGATTTGTACAGTGCATGATGAGGTCCTCCAATTATAGTATGATTTGATGTGGAATGTTTTTGGGAATTGTAAAAGAAATGTATCAAAAGGCTTCATGGCACTGCCATAGAATCTACTTTAATGTGTTTAGAACCAACGCTTACCAGTCTTTTCAACTTAACATGGTCAGACAGCAATGCAGCAGCCTGAGAGAGATCATTCCACTGGCATACAGCATGATATGTGTAAGCTACACCACACACACATTTTATAACATTAAACTTCATTTAAGCTGGAAGAGAACCAGAGAATACAGTAAGCAGATATTTATAATGTGTGGGTACGAACAAAGGACAGGGAGAAAATACACATCTTTATTTACCAGGAAAAGAGACTTATATTAATTTACTCTTGTTTGCTAACCAGTGCAATGAACGCTGAAAAGCATGATCTTGATGCTTGAGCCCATAAGATGTTTCTATATTGCATTGTGAATCTGCTGGTGATTAACATACCTGGTAGACAAGGAAGCAGTGTTACAGAGATCTAGAATCATTTTTTAATGCATAAAAAATGATTACTCTGAGGGGGAAACTAGAACATTAAATAATTAGCTTCAGTTTTGGTAAATTGGAAATAAAGGATTTGGATACTTGCCTCATGTTGAAGACAAGTGATTTGAGTTTTGAACTTAATGCTTAAGGCTTTCACCATTGGGACATGCTCAACTGCAGGACCACAAGATACTTGGCCACAATTTCAGGGCCCACAGTGCGGTTTGTCTAAGAAGGAAAATAATTTCAGTCTTATTCAATCTTTGTCTGTTCAAAGGCATCCATCTGGAAGTTAAAAATAGTGACACATTTTGGCAACCTCGAACATGACAATCTGATCCCCAAGGGAATCATGGAAACAGATTTGACCACATTTGTTGTTTACTCATGCATGCCCTTGGTAAACAGAAGAAAGATACTAAGTATGTTTTCAATACATTTAGTGAAACAATCGTAATTTTGCATTGAAAGAATGAGTTGTGATTATTAGGCAGAAAAAAACAAAGCAAAGTAATCAGCATTATGAACGTGGTGCAAAGAATGAACAGTTCAAACCGTGGCAACATGATTTCTATATGGGTATGATATATCCCTAACTAGCACTACCCCTACTCTGAGAGCATAGCGGGTGTACCCTCAACTTGATCTCTTGGGTTTTCCTGAAACCCCATACCTGAATGACTTGGTCTGAAGTGAAATTGGCAATCTCTCTCTGTAGGATCAGGATGGAAGATCAGCGTCAGCAGAGCTGCATGTCAAATGCAGCTGTCGGTCCAGGAACTTCGTGGCTGGAGAGCCCTCAGATCTGTAAAGGGACTGTGCACTGTTTAAATAATAAAACAACTGTGTTAGAGGTACAGCTATGATGCAGTGTTGTGCTTATATGTTTGAAACATTCTTGGATGTTTGGAATAAAGCCATGGTGGAGTTCAATCAAACGCTGCTTAATGGTGCTATTAATATGATCTTCAGCAAAATTGCAGCCAGACGTGTTGATAGGATACAGTTGTCTTGGATCAATGGTGTCAGCCTATCTGTTTCCATATGCTAGTGTCGAAATGGATCTGACTACTCCAGTCAATCTTTGCAAAATGACATCTCATGATAGTGAAAGTATGCAAAAAATATCCCAACACTTCAGGATCCACTAAACAAATTCAAACCTTCGCAAGAAAGGTCGCAGCTTGACATGGCCTGTCATTTTCCATATATATAAACGCTTCCTTCCACTTAATCGCTCAACTTTCTGCTAGATACAGATTCTTTACTTACCGAGTAAATTATCAGTCACAACATGGCAGGGCTTGTATTTGAAATGTCAGGGGGAAAATGTACATATGTAGGCAGGGGGTGAAAAAGAAAAAAAAGATACACAGACCTCACATTGGTCATATGTCCTTTTCCCCAACCTTAATACAGCCAAAAAGCATTTTGTAGTCAGGGACTTTTAGTTTTGCTACATGCAGTATGACCAATGCTGTCGGCAAGGAAAATATATTACAAGCTGAATATGACCTGTGTGGGATGTGACAGGGTGGAAGATATACACAATTAATGGATTTCCATGCTTAGCACACTCTGTACTTTGACTTGCCTCTAGATGCTACCATTTTTGGTAAAGATGTCATCTGGTGCAGAATATGACACTTTACATCGCAGTTTTTACACTGCGATGCAATCACAACGTGGTTGTTACAACGACTGAGCTGTTACAACGCAGTGCCATTACAACGCAAGTCATCACAACGACATGCGCTAGATGGCATGCTGGACTTAGGAATAGTATGATTTACTATTCCAACTCCAGTGTGTGCAACACTAGGGAAGGTGTTGGAATAGTAAATCATAATATTCCTTAGTCTAGAGGGCCATCTAGTACAAGTCGTTGTAACGACTTGCATAGTAATGGCACTGCGTTGTAACAACGTGGTCGTTGTAACGACCGCGTTATGATTGCATCGCGGTGTAAAAACCGCGATGTAAACATTGTTTCCCTCTGGGGCATAGGGGACGAAAGAATGTACCCAAGATCACACAACATGCGCATGTCAGAAAGTAAACCAATATTTTATTTAAAGCGACAACTTTGCCATCAACCACAATTGCCCTTTGAAATGTACATCTTGCTCAAAAGAGCCACTGAGTGGAACTGGCAAAAAATCAATATTGGATATATGTTTGTATAACTACGTACTTCCTCCAAGAATGCTATTTATTTACAAATAACGAGCACTCGTATAATGCCACAGAATATTCACTTTTTTTTTTAATAAATCAATGTACATTTTATGATGACAGTCCTCCTAACAGCAATACTGATAACAGATAATATAAACAAAGTACTTGAGTGACTTGTGTTTAAGCACTAGACAAACAAGACTACAGCAACCTTAGATAGACAAAAAAAACTGTTGTGCATTGGTACATGACTGGAATCAACTTATGGGGAATGCAAGACAACCACGCAGGAGAAGAAAGGAGAATGCTTTGCCATGTGATCACTCTGAAAGGAGTTTAAATGAAAGATGTGAAGATAAGTAATAAAACCTTTCTCATACCTCACTGAAACAGGCATATGGTGAAGAAGGTTCTGCTCCATAGCTGCCAAGTGACCTCATTTCAAGTGAGACACCTGACCTAGTGCTGATACTTTTTTATTATTAACCATTCTTTATTGGAGTTTTCAAAGTTTGAGTACACAGCATATTTCTATACTCGTGAGTCTTGCTGCATCACTTCCAGCCGCAACACGTTGCTTCCATTTTCTCTTTCATCTTACCATCACCTGGGTCTCAGTTAAGGCCACCTAATAATGGAACACTGGAGAAGAATAATTCCGTTCAAACCAAACATTGCCCTGCGAGCAAATAGCTTTAAAGGAGCTTACACTCATTTCCTGTCTTCAGAAATATCAATCAAAATCATCAGTCAGAAAGTACCCCCAAATATATATGACGGTGCATGTTAGGCCTGGCATCCTTGGTGTGCTTTCCCCAGACTTTTTGCCTCTACATCCTGTATTTTTTATGCTGTGGTGGATTTCTTTTTTGCTGGTTTAGATGCTTTGGGCACTTTGCCACTGCTGATCAGTGTCAAAGTGCAAGCGCTCCCTGTGTTAATTGTTATCTTGATTGGTTATCTATGATTGCCATATTTGATTTACAGGGAAGTCCCTAGTAAAATGCACTGAGTGTGCCAGGGTCTGTAAAATCAGATGCTACTAGTGGGCTTGCAGCACTGATTGTGCCACTCACACAAGTAGCCTTTTCAAATGTGACTCAGACCTGCCACTGAAGTGTCTGCACATGAAGTTTTTAACTGACATGTCGACCTGGCAAGATCACCCACTTGCAAGGCCGAAACCTTCCCTTTCCTTACATGTCAGGCACCACTAAGGTAGGCCCAAGGTACCCCCATGTGCAGGGTGCAGTGTAGGTAAAAGGTAGAACATCTGCTGGTGTGTTTTGCCTGTCCTGATGGTAAAATACTGCCAGTTTCATTTTTCACTATTGAAAGGCTACCTGTTCCATAGGCTAACAAGGGACTTACTTTGTAACATCTTACCAGTGTAGCTTTCCATTGGGACAGAGAATTGGAGTTTAGGCTGAGAATTTAATAACACCTCTATTTAGGAAGATGGTTTTCAAATTGTGTTTGAAAACACCACTTTTAGAAAGTAGGCATTTTCTTATTAAATCGTTCTGTGTGCCTCTGCTGGTTGGTGTATTAACTGTCTGGTTTAGGAGTGACAGTAGCTGGGGATGTGCATTTACTGTAGACAGCCACAAGGGGATTTGAGGTGGGTACTTCCTTTCCTGGGTGACTCAGAGCTGAGCTGAATAGACCTTGGCTGCATTTAGAGTGATGGGATGAGTTTAATTTACACCTGAATAATGCTGTTACCACCTCCTGTAGTGATGCTGCACTTCAGAGGACAGAACTGGTTTGGACTGGGCTAAGAGACCCATGCCACATACAGAACAAATACAAAATGGGGTATAAGTAGTGGACTTAAACCCCACAAAACTTGATAACTTCTGGACTCAAGAGGAACCTTTTGCCAAGGGGAAGAGCTGGAGAGCTGTAAGGAAGACTACTGCCCCTTTGCTCTGTGCCTTGCTGGGTTGGCCTGCAGTTGCTGCTTCTGCTAAGGAAGAGGACAAAGACTAGGCCTGGGCTGCAAATTCCGTTCCGCTCGCGGAATTTGCAGAATTTGGGTAATTTCGCGTTCCGCGGAGAACGAGGAATTGCAAAAAATCCGCGATCCGCGGCTTTGCGGAATTTTTTGCTTGCTCGCGCTTTCGAAATGCGTGTTCACGAGATATTTCTCCCCGAGCATGCAAACAGCGTTTGCAAACAGGAAAAAAGCATCACGAACGGGCGGAACAAGCAATGACGTGAGTTCGCGGAACTTTTGCGTGTTCGCAGAGATTTTTTACCATTTCACGGAGCTTTGCATAGCGCAACTACGCAATTTCCGCCCACCCCTAACAAAGACTGGAACTTTGCTGAGACCTTGCTTGAAGAAGAATCTCCAAGAGCCTGTGTGTGCTGGTCTCCTGTCCTGAAGTCTCAAATACACAAAGACTTTACCATCAGCTCCCCTGAACCCCACTTCTGGGAGTTCTGACCTGCCAGAAGGTGTCAATTCTAATCTCGGGCCTCTGGAGGTTGTTCCTGCTGTTGGGAGCTGAAAGAAAGTTAAGAAAGCAAGAAAAACAACTCTGCCATCAGCGACGCCACCAGTGACGCCGCGACCTGCACCAATGCCAGGGGCAACGCTTGTGAAGTACACAATGCACCACCCCACAGGCACCGCAGCTCTGATGCCCTTTGAAGCCTGCTGATGCCTGCAGTTATCGGCCTTCCTGATGCCATCGCTCGCACCAATGCCCCGTTATCACGGAGCCAATAACCGACGAGCGTGACTTCACAAACTCTTTGACTTCGTATTGCATCAGCGGAACTGACACATCACCACCGACTTACCCCATCCTGAACTTGACACGTCACCTCCTCGCAGACGCAACGTCTCACCTCCCCTGTCGCCACCAGAGAACCGGCCTCGAATTCGGCACCGACACCTTACCTTCACAACGCTGTGCATGGTCCATAGACTTTGTTTTCCTAGGAACTACTCATTCATTTGATGCCAGCTTGTACATTTCTTGCAACCAGAGCTCTATTTTGGGGCTAGCTCTGATTCTCCATTATGTTAAGATGCAAATGTTAGCCGTTGCCATGGAGGATGCAAACCATTGGTGTCTTTTATGCGTGCTCTCCGGGTGAACAGACGTATCATGAAGCAGGATCGCTTTGCCAGTTAAAGCTCATTGGATATCTAAGGTTTCTTTAATTATGTCCCAGAATTTTGACCAATACAAAGGTAAATTAGTGCATTCCCAGAGCAAATGGACACTAACTCTATTCAGGTGCCCTGGTAAGTATGTTGGCATCATTACAGCTTCTAGGAGACCAGTACTATCGATGCAGAGTTTTAAAATATCCAAACTTTAGGCTGGCTTCTCTGGGCAGCATGTCATGGTCCTACATTAGTTCAAGCCAGTTCTCATCATAGAAATCCCCCGTTGGTGAGAAGATCACCGTTCTTTGAGTTGTGATGAAGTGAATTTAGAAAAGACGTGTTCCGTAATTAGTGTCTACAGGCCAGATGCTACCGCTTGATAGGTACCCCATGTGCTTAGGTATTTAAGAATGGGGTGTTTTCTTAATTCTGTAGGACCTGGGCAAGGACCTAGGGTTTTGCGTAGGCAGCGAGTAAGGTGTTGGTAATTCCAAAACTGAGCTGACTGAAGCCCCCACTGTCCCTCTGTTGTGCGGCTTGTCCTGCACCGGAGCATCATAGTGCTTTGATTTTTATTTTAGGGCATACTGCACAGCAGAAATGCTGTGGGATGGATATTCCCAGGAAGTGACCCAGTTCTCACTAAACCTTGAAAGGGACAGGCGAGATCAAAGTCCATCCAGCAAGGAGTTACATCCCCACTGTCAATATGCTCCCAAGAACCATTGTTCAGCAATGAAAGGACTGAAAAACGCATTTTAGCTTTTCCAGTTTTTTTCATGATGTATTCTCGGCCCACAGTCATAGCAAATGAAAACAGCCAGTTGCATCTTCATTTCCACAGGTCCTTCGCAGTGTTACACGGATACACAGCACAAGGGGGCACAACCTTTCACCCTGAGGCTAGCCTCCACAAATAGTTGAGAAATAGAAATGCCAACCTGACATTCTGAAAATATGAGCCCATCACCCCTCCCTGCAAGGAGTGGCTTCAGGAAGGAGGGGCATACACTGCCCTGCAGAAGGCTCAACATTGCAGTTTTTCACACTGTTGCTGCAGCTTTAAAAGCATTAGGTAGAAATAGGTATGTGTGTGCTGTAGTCACTCTCTCAGACACGTCTCGCATGGGTACATAACTGTGGGATTTGTTTCTCTTTTTCTTTTTTCATTTCTAGGACTTTGCCCTAACAAATTAGGGACCAGGTTTACTAATTTTCACCCCGCAGAGAATTGTGCGCCTAAGAAAGAATTGCAGTGCCAGATTTATCAAGAGTGATGTGCTGATGATGACATTGGGTGAGCTAAAAAGTACTTTGATGTAATGCACTTCATTGTGCTATGATCATGGCCACTGGAATTATGCAGCAGGGGAGGACAAAATTATGTGGCAGGGTGGATTAAATTTGCGTGGAGAGAAAAGGCATATTATGTGGCATAATGTGGCCCATTTTACAATGGTATTACTTCAATATTTTGTCATTTTTCACATGCTAACGCAGTCTGGTCAAAGGGTTTACCCATTAGTACCAATTTAACACCCAAATATAGCAATACGCTGCAGAGAGGTGACCAGCCATCCTTTGCGAAGGGCCTTCCACTGCGTGGCAACACATGTTGTAGAGCTTTTTGTAACGTTTGATCCATTTGAGTTAGAAACGATTTTTATGCTAAAATCTGCTGATTATGCAGCAGATGATGGGTTATGGGACGCTTTTGCCCTGCATTTTACAACGTGACTCCTACCTCGTCAGCCGTGAGGGGAACGGCGCTAGTATCCGGAACCTCTGCCCTGGTCCTGGTCTCTGCGGTGCCGTGAGGGGAACGGCGGTGTGCTTTTAGAACTACCACCCCCAGCATTCCCTCTTCCGGGCGCCTGACTACTGCGTCATCAGGCAGCGCCGGGGAGGGTTCAAAGCCTCGACTGAAGACCCGCAGCGCGGGACGCTTATGCCCTGCATTTTACAATGTGACTCCTACCTCGTCAGCCGTGAGGGGAACGGCGCTAGTATCCGGAACCTCTGCCCTGGTCCTGGTCTCTGCGGTGCCGTGAGGGGAACGGCGGTGTGCTTTTAGAACTACCACCCCCAGCATTCCCTCTTCCGGGCGCCTGACTACCGCGTCATCAGGCAGCGCCAGGGAGGGTTCAAAGCCTCGACTGACCCATCACTGACCGGAGTAGACTGGACTGGGCAACCACCCTTGAATTCGCCATACCAACAGCGTTCGTCCCAAGGTACTGTTGTCCTTGCATTCTATTGGGCTGATTGTATGGTTTATTGTTAATTTTGTACATGCGATTGGCTTTCTGTTTGCTATTGCGGTGCTTGGCCTTCTTCTGCTAACCGCCCTCCTGACCTTTGTCATGCCATTTAAAGACCCTAAAAGCAGAGCGGCCAATGAATATCTCACTGGAACGATGGACCAATTTGTCACTAAGGTTAATTGTGTTATTGACAAAGAAATTATGCTCCTGGCACGTCGTGTTTCGCAGGACCTCGCAGCAGCTAGGAGGTCCTCCATGGGCTACCTTGCCAACGTACGCTCTCCTGAACAGCACAATTTCGATCATGCTACCACTATTCGACCTGATGTGGACTTTATCACCCAGGACTTGCCATCTAGTGGAACAGTTGCTGTTGTCTCTTCGGAGGACCAGTCTTTCCCCTTGGACTCTCTGTTAGTCTCTCCTCGACTGCTACCGTCTCTTACTAGTATTGTCCCAGAGCCCGGTATTAGGCAGTTGCGCGCGCGAAATCCTGGGGCAATTTCTAAAATCAAACCTGGGTGTCCATCTTCTAACGGTGGGAAGGGCAAGACCACTAAAAAAAAGCAAAAAACAACAAACCACCCTGGCCCATCGAAAAATACCCCATTTATTCCTGAACAGCCTTCACAGTTGGCTTCGTCAGATAAGGTTATTTTTCAACCACATCCTTCACTTATCAGACCATTGTGTCAGGATGCCACAGGGGGGCTAAGTGAAGCAGACAAGGGAGGGACCCCAGGTTTACTGAATATACATGAAATCGTTGATGCAATCAGGCTTTTGCTTCATCCTGTGGAGGATAGAATACTTAAAATTGAACAGCAGCTTTCCAGGATCGAATGCAGCCTTGGGGTCCTGACCAACATCCAAAATAATATTCTGAGACCAGGGGTACTGAACGCGCCGGTTAATGCTAGAGCAGATAAGGACCTGGTGGCTTCCCAAATCCATCCACTAGTCCCCTCAGAAAGTCAACTAGTGACTGCAACTAAAGAGCCTACCTTGGCACTTGCCCATAGAAATTCTAGACACCCTAGCACAACCCAGTTAAAAGAGGTTCCAAGGACTCCATTACCCATGTCCCCAAGTAGGGCGAATATCCCCAATCTACCACCTGAAACCGCCCCATATGTCGTCATCCTAGCTGGGGTTCCAGAACAGGGCAAAAATGAAGTTGAGTCCCCTACAACTCTGAGGAACAGGGTGATACACTGGCTAAACAAAAATAGACCATTGCCAATGTATAAAAGTAGCAAAATACTCACGGTAAGAAGGGTCCCATGGGTGGGCCACTTGGCAAAGAATATAAAGGGGGATTGTATCCTAATTAATTTCAACGATCCCCAAATCGTTGAGCATATTTGCAATTGGAGGTACCCTAGCACAGGATCATCTATTAAAGCTCTCCCTCTGGCTTATTTTTATCCCCCTGGTCACTTTACGGAAGCATGGACGCATGTCCACCGGAACAGGAGGGGCTTTTTACAGGGGATTAGGCCCACACCTTTATTGATGTTAGATCCTGTCCCCACGGAAAATCGTTTTAGCTGCCTAGAGGCTGTTGACTGACTACAGGGTAATGGAGGCATATCAATCATTTCCCTGATTCCCCTAGGTTGCTCTACACTAAGCCCCACCACACCATTAGTACATCTAGGTGTGGATTCACCTACCCCAATAGATCCATCTTGGAGACCCACTATTAGTTATGATCATCATGTAGATCACCCGCCAAGTGCCCCTACTCCTCGGGAAAATCTCCTCAGTCACATCAAGTTTGTTTCCTGGAACGTGGCAGGTTTACGTAGTAAGTTCACTCTTCCAGATTGGAGTGAACTAATTGAGGAACACGACATATGCATGTTTCAGGAAACCTGGAGTGTCGAGCCATTGTACAAGACAGGGTATTGTTGTTTTTTTGAGCCAGCAATCTCAATCGGGCGTGGCCGCCCTTCTGGCGGACTTATGGTTTGGGTCAGGGCAGACCTCATCCTTAGGATTACACATAATAGTAGTTCCACGCCAGACATAATGAGACTCTCCATTAAAGGCCCAAAGAAGGGCCATTCTTGGGAAGTTTTTAATGTCTATGCTCGCGGAACTCCAGGGGGTGCTAAGTCCCCTACCATCACATCTCTTTCAGGCATGCTTTCTACTTGCCCTCCTGATGCTCTCCTACTTGTGGCTGGCGATCTCAACTGCTCTTTTGAACCACTCGCTATAGATGATATCTTGGGAACACACAACGAGGACACTAGATGGGGTATCCCTTTATTATCTCTTAACCCTGTAAAAAGATGGTCCCCGGTCGTGATCCAACTAAATGCCCTAGCATTAGAATTCGGCCTAAGAGCTGCGAATGGGCGTACAGCCTCTGACCCGGGGGGTGCCAACACCTTCAATAGGGTCGCCTGTCAAAGCAGAATTGATTATATTCTGATTGACAGGAGAGGTTGGAAATTTGTTGCTGATATGATAATAACACCTTCAATCAGCAGCGACCATAACCCTTTATCACTTAGCATGCGGGAGTTGTGGCATAGTCAAGATCAAGCTCCCCCACATGGAATGCAGATGTTCACTAAGATACTCCACCCCTCTAATTGTAAAAGATTCCTCAGGTGGTCTAAATTCGTTCTGTCTAACACAAAACTTGCTGCTCTGGAAAAAATCCTTGTTGATTATACCGCCAGGCTTTCCATGGTACCCAATGACATACCTGGTTATACCAAAACCTTCGAGGAAACTATGGACTCGATTGGTATTCTGTTTCTGGACCACAGGAAAAAAACAACACCAAAAACTAAGTCAGAAAACAAGTGGTTTAACAAGGACTGCAGACTAAAAAAAACACCCTGATCCTCGCAATTAAATCTAATAATCCAGGGGTGGTCAGGGAAGCGAGGCTGCTCTATGGACAGGCACTTGTTCCTGCAAGGAAGGATTGGGATGAGCAACGTTGGGATTCTTTAAAATCCGCAAGCCACTCAAAAAATGGTGAGCTTTTCTGGTCCATATTGAGAAAATCCTCTATGTATGACCAGGACCAAATTCCCAACCACATTACGGACAGGGAATGGTTTGACCATTTCAGGAACCTATATGTAGGGGTGGGGCCTGTGGAGGATCACTGCACCCATGTGAGATCCACAGCTACTCCCACTGACCATTTTCCATTCGATAAGATCGAGAAGAAAGAGGTTGAGATCGCCATCAACAAAATCGTCTCTGCAAAGGCCCCGGGACCAGATGGTATCCCGGGTGACCTTTATAAAGCTAATGTTGACGGATGGGCAACGTATTTTGCGATCTTTATTAATAATCTCTTGGATGGCTCCCCGGTGCCTGAGTCTTGGAGGGGAGCAGAAGTAATCCCCATCTTCAAAAAGGGTTTAAGGGGTGACCCAGCGAACTACCGCCCAATCAGACTTATAGACGCTGGTCAGAAATTGGTCGGTAGGGTCCTCCTGGAGAGGATCCACTCCTGGGTGGACGAAAATGGCATCATGACAAAGTTCCAGGCAGGCTTTAGGGCCTGCACTAGCACAATTGACCAAGCATTTAGGCTAGTGCTCCTCTATTGGAAGGTGGTCACTATTGGTAAGGGCGCCTTATACCTGGCGTTCATTGATCTTAAGACCGCCTTTGACCTGGTTCCCCGTGATCGCCTGTGGCTGATTTTGGAGGAGCTGGGGATTCCCCCTTACATCCTGAACCTTCTCATCCGGATGCATACTAACAATTTTGCTCGCATCAGATGGGGAACTCAGGACCAAAAAACTTATAAAATTCCGGTGAATAGAGGGGTTCACCAAGGCTGTGTGTTGGCACCTACGCTCTTCACACTCTTTGTGAATGGCGTAGTCTCTTACTTGCTCGAAATTGAAGCTGACGTCCCCACACTGGCGGGTGATAAAGTCCCCGCCCTCCTCTTTGCGGACGACACTCTTCTAATTTCAAAAACACCAGCAGGACTACAGAAGCTTTTAGATCGCTTCTTTTTGTTCTGTGAGCTGAGAGGCCTTGTCATTAATACCTCTAAAACCAAACTCCTCTACTTCAACCCTACTAGATCCTTTCGATCCACCCTGACCCTAGATGGAAAACCACTTGAGCGTGTCAAGGAGTTTGACTACTTGGGGATCAGAGTCACAGACAGGCTCAAGTGGCAGCCCCACATCGACAAAATGGCACTCAATCATAGACGGGTAATAGGAAGCCTGGGAAACGAATTCCGAGCCTCTACTATTAAACCTATCGCCCCAGTTTTGGATATCTACGCTGCAAAGGCGGTAGGCAGCGCCCTTTATGGCGCTGAACTATGGGGCTTTTGCTGCGTAGATACCCTAGTGACCAACGAAAACAAGTTCTTTAGAGACCTTCTATCACTCCCGAGGGGCACTCCGACTAAACCTCTACTGAGCGACCTTGGTAGGCGCTCCATTAGAGACCTAGTCACCCTCCGCCCTTTGTTACACTGGGCGCGGTTGTGGCGTACCCCTGAGCTCTCCAACTATGCCGATGGCCTTAGGGAGGTCATGAACATGCAAGGAGCTCACAAAATTGAGTGGTTGACCAACATTAAAAAGCTCTTGGTCGCATCAGGTCTCGCATTTGACCGGGTTTTGGGGACACCAATACCGAAGGAGACAATTAAAAGAGCATATTGGGCATGGGTTGATGCCCGGGAGCATAGTGACCCCAATCATGGTAGGCTTACAGAGGCATTTCGTCAACATAAGCTTGTGCCTTTTTTAGAACCGTACCTGGACTTCATTACGAAGCCCAAGGACAGATCACTTTTTATCCAGTTTAGGTTTGGGACCCTTCCCCTCCGTGAAAGTACTAGCAAGTGGAATCCCCCACATAAGACTCTCCTGGATTGCCCAACCTGCCCAGGCGTCCCCGAAAACATCTCACATTTTCTTTTTGTTTGTCCAGCTTATGCGCCCCCAAGAATGAAATGGCTTGGGCCCGTCTGCCTGCAGCTAGGGACAAGGGACTGTTCTGCCGCCCTGAGAATCCTTAAATCGACAACAAACACCACTATAATTTGCGGGGCGGCCAAATTTTTAGGTTGGGCATGGCTGATCAGGCAGAGGCTAATTAGTTCCAGCTAATCTCTCCTCTATATCAAAGCTGCTAAGTCTAATACATTTTTTAATTATTTATTGTGCATTAGGCAACTAGATCTTTTTATGACATGTTTTTAAATGTATCTTTTCTATGTAATTGTGTTTTTATAGTACTGTGCTTTTATGACATTACATGTCGAAATAAAGCTTTGATTGATTGATTGATTGACATATGCAGCAGATGTACAATTGTGCAGAAACACAGTGACTGCAAAATCACATAATTCCAGTGGCCCAAGTTTTGACTGAACTTGCTCTGAACACATCTCAACAGCAGGACAAGTGCCAAAGGATACATCATGTGAGATGTGATATTTCTATGTTTTTCTGCATATGAATATCACGCAATATTTAGTTTGAACTCTGTTTGCTCTTAGTTTCCTCTGGCATTGGGATTTTACTGTATTTTTGTAACAAACTACAAATGGTTCATGTGTTCCCGTCCCATTACACCCCTGGTTGCATGCATTAATGCGGTGGTTTCCAGATGAGAGTGTTGTAGTTTGGTCAGGCATGGCTCGAGCGAGGGCTGGCGCAAATAAGTAGTACATCTTTGCCTAATTTAGTCATAAATTTGGAGCTGGGAGACCGGGCATTTCAATAACTAAGCTACTATTAATTCAAGTTTACCTTTGCCTTGAGCGCTCTCGTGTGCCCACGTGCAACATGCGTGCCGCTAGGACGTACCACAAATAAAAGACTGCATTTAACTGTGGTTTTCAGCACTTGTCAGATCTCGAAGGGATGGCTTAGTGCCCCACGCGCACTGATTCATGCCTTCAGTGAGTTAAAGTTGTGCTGTTCGGGGCGCCATAAGGCCTAAAGTTAGTTTGCGCATAAAAAACAGCTGTCAGCCCCCAGTCAGGGGCAGCTGACAGCCTGACGTGCCCTAGGGTTTACTGCCACGCATTTTCACCTGCTTTCTCACTCTAACCTGTCTTTGCCAAAGCTTACACCAAAGGCTTGAAGCATTTGATGTTCCCTAGCCTCCAGCAGCCCAGACACACATTCTGTCTTGCTAATTAACGCGTTGTCTGCAAAATATGTTCGCACTCAGGAGAAACGACAAGAAACTGATAGCAGCAGACAGATTTATTCACCTGAAATAGGGAGGATTATTGCAAAGTTGAAATTCTGAAGGGGGAGCTGTATGGGGCGGACATATGTCAGACGGAAGCGCGCGCACCGGTTCATTTTAGGGATACTGCCTCTGCGTCCCTCGCAATATTGGCAGCATTATTTGAACTTATCGGCAGCGTTGGTGGCATCAGGCGAACAGAATCGGGTGGAGTTCGAAATCGAATCGAGAGACAACATCACGCATTCAAAATACTCCTCTCATCTAACAATATTCAATTTATCACTAACACAATCAAACCCTGCCAGCGGCTTTTCCGCTGCCCATATCCAATGCGGACCACAGATATCTGCTGATGCGGACAAATAAGGGGCGGCTCCTCCGTTGGAGCAGAGAAGCGTCGCTCCACTCAATCCCCTCCCCCTCCACCCCCCCAAGGCCCTAGCGATGATAAATCCAATGGTAGTTCATTACAATCTTATTGTGCATCCCCCGTCCCAAGCCTAGCGTCAGGATGGGGCTGGGGCCACTGCTGACTGACAGCAGCAGTGAGGACAGGGGCGGTGGGTGAGATTAGAAAGTGGTGGGGCGCAACCGAATTAGCATACAGCACCGTAGCGAGCGAGCGCAGCTCGCGAGCCCGAACCCCAAAAGGGGGGTTTGGGGGGATTACCCCCCCCAAGAAAATTTTGGAAAAAAAGAAGAAAAATCGTGCATTTTCAAGCAAATTTGAGAAAGCAGGAAGGTTAATAAAGCAATTGTGAAAGTGCAGTTATTACATTAATAGATGGCATAACATAGGTAGCTGCTTATTCAGTATTACCACAGAGCTTCATACATTCTGTCCTATTATGCTCAGGTGCTGAATTCAGACTATAAGACTCATGGAAATCTCAGCTCTAAGAGTAGAAGAAGTTGCACAGCAGTGTAATGGTTGCCAGGCTCGTTCCGCAGGAGCGTCAGGAACTTGAAGAAAAGTCCACAGTCTTCCCCTACGGCCTTCCGACTCTATTAGAATAGACTCTAGAGTAACGAATGGCACGCAAGGGGAAAACAGGGAAACAAAACAAGGAAAGGCGGGGGAAGAAAAACAGTCTTACAACATACTGAATATTAGACTCTAGAGTAACGAATGGCAAGCAAGGGGAAAACAGGGAAACAAAACAAGGAAAGGCGGGGGAAGAAAAACAGTCTTACAATATACTGAATATAAAAGAGGCAGCGCAATGCGCTGTTACCGTGATTCTGGTTGAGCTGAACTTTGTACACACACTTCACATAGGTCCACGCAAGTACCCCAAATATAAATGGTATAAAGCAGTGTTTCCCAAACTGTGGTCACATTCCCAGGGGGGTCCTCAGGCAGTAATTTTAAAAGCACAAAAAAGTTCCTTGTAGAATCAGCAGTTTTCCAGCAACAATAAAAGTGTCAAGATTACGTCGGTGATTAATGTACCTGCTGGAGAGAGATGAGAGTTGTGTCAAGTGGCAGCTTTGACTTATCTAATGTAGCACAGAGGGTTAATATGCCTACTGCAAAGAACGTGTACCATGCATTTTGAAAAACATTTTTTATGTGCCTAGGTTAGTGGGTTACTGCTTTAGTCACAGATTCTTTTGTTACTGTGCAGTTCATAAGTGACAATAGTAATCTAGCACAGTGACCTATAAACTGTCATCAAAGAGCTGCTTGCAAGCTGCATGATACAAGTTAGAAACATATGTTTGTTTCAAGTCTTTCATTATCCTAATCCTGCTAAAAAGGTTTATTTGGGTGGAAATACATTTTTATTGTTAAAGTCAATGCTAACCACTGTTATGTTCTGAATCCTGAGTTTGTGCTTCTCCAGACCAAGCACTCTTTAAAAATGCCTACCAGTATGAATAACATGTGAATCCTACACCCTGTAGTCGCATTTGCCTTATGTAACATTTTCTATACACTGATTTACACGTATGAATCATTGTCTCCATGGGGCAGATTTGCAAGAAAATTGACTGTGTGTGTCGCAAGCCATTTGGCTGCGCCGCACTGAGTCACTTTCGAAGCACAGGGATGCGACATATTTACAACAATATGTTGCATCTCTGTGCTTCCCCCTGTGCTGGCGCACAAACTGCTGCCATACGCCTGCACAGGCACATTTGCACCATGGTGCAAGGATGCCTGTGTCGTGGGGAGATTGTTTATGTGCAGGAAGTAACCCTTCCTGCATGTAAACAATCAGAAATGGCGTTTTTCAACTTCTAAGTGTGCTGCATTAGCACACATAGAACTTGCAAAACGTCATTGTTTTACTGATTGTTTATGTGCAGGAAGGGACACCTTCCTGTACATAAGCAATCACCAGAGGTAATATCCTGTTTCTATGCGTGCTGCAGAATGCAACATGCATAGAAAGAGGAGAAATTAATACATTTCTCCAAGTTGCCCCTCCCTACGCCTCCCCTGGGGTGGCGTAGCATTCAGACACATTTCCAGATTTACGATTCCTCGTAAATCTGGAAATGTGTCTGGTTCCATGGGTTATGCGTGGGAACACCCACAGCAACACTCATGGAACGTCCCTTTCACGTAAAGTGCTGTGTGCAATTGGGCCATATTTACAAGACCAGTAAAAGTCACGCAGGGTTGCTTTTCCTGCCTTGGAAATATGGGGCACTAAAATGCGTCACTGGTGCATCACTTTTTGTGACGCACCTGTGGCGCAAGGGGCTTGTAAATCAGCCCCTATATGTGTGTGATTTAAGGTGCTCTGACATCCTTCAATGGTATGAGAGATGTTATAAAACAAATTAAATACATGTGACAGAGGGGCTATGGAGAGATGAGGCACTGTTGGAGGAGGATAATATGGGAATCATTGAAGAACCCCAACAAAGATTGTCATATCCTGGTGCATAGTAAGGTCATCATTTACTACTCTTTAAAAGCTGATACAATTCAATATATAATGATACATTTGTTGTAGACTGCACCATTGTTTCCTAAATTGTCTTGGGGGGAGAGCCTCCCAAAGCCCCCTTTGTAGTGGTCAGGCGCACTCACTGCACTAGGTGTGCACTGTATGGGGACTGGTCTGCAAACATTTGCCTGGGCTGCTTTGGGTTTCCAGTCTGGCCCTGGCAGGAGTCTCATACTGCGAAATAAAACCAACCATTTAAAAGTTAGTCATGGAGATGCAGCGCTAACCCTCCTGTTTTTTGCTAATTCTTTCAATATAAAATACTAAAATCCTTAGTAATTCGAGTATCCGTTTTGTGTGCACACGTGTGTTTATTGTTTTCGAATTACTGTTTTAATGTTTGAAATTTAAGTCATACAAATTGCTTGGGGGTCCCCGGCTTCCAGTGGTGACTCAATTGGGGTCCTCAGGAGTAAACAGTTTGGGAACCACTGGTATAAAGGTTTTCGCAATTTGCCAAGGGGAAAGGTTTGATAGGCAACACAAGCAACGAATCGTTCACCCTGCGGGAGACAGGTCCGGCCAGTGAACAAAGGTGAGCAAATCTGTGTAGTCTCCAAATAGAACAAACACTACAAAACTTTTAAAAACAGAGATAACAATGCATTTCTTACCTCAATCAGAATTTTTTGTATTCAAACAAGTAGCAGCATTCACTTTTTGTAGATGAAATCCGCACGTCTCTCTTTCAGTGTAGCAAACTTGTCAATTACTTTCATGTTGAAGTCCGGTATCTTTTGGACTAGCTTGCTCTCTACAGATAGCATCGCCAAAGCATTTAGTCTTTCCTCTAGCATGGTGTTCCTGAGGAATGTCTTTATGCGCTTTAAGGCTGAAAAACATCGTTCAGCTTCTACTGTTGTCATTGGAGTCGTAATCACAATTTTTAGTAAAGTCACTGTCTCTGTAAGTGAGTTTTCCATATGCAGTTTATGAATTAAACTCAGCAAAGTCAAGGCGCTTGTGGCCTTCCGGTACACAGGCATTCCGTAGAGTACAGTTAACTCAGTTCTCAGCTGCTCTTTTTTGAGCATAGGATACGCTTCCACAGCCTGATTCAGAGCACGCTCAGGGAAGGATTCATCATATTGTGCAAACTCTTTACCTTGCAATAAAGTCGCACTCACCAAATGTTTTGTGAACGAAAAGCGTTCTTTCGCCTGCACAATTACAATGTCACATATCTCCTTTCCAATTCGAACCAGAGAGGTGATGTTTTGTCTGCGGTTTGCAAAAACAGAATGCTGCGGCAGTTTGCTCTCTAAATCTTCAACCCCATCTCTCACTTTCATAATCTGTTGTACAAATGCAGATGTATTGGCTTTCACAGAGACAGTATCTAGGTCTTTTCTTTGCAACTGATCGTATAACACATCAACAGGAATCATTATGTCATGAAATAAAAACAGTAAGAACTGAAACTCTTTGTCTTGTAGTGTTCTAATAAAGCCATGGGCTTCATTCTGACTTGTGTGATCAAAGTCTGCTCTGGATGCTATGGCGACAAAACATTTCTCAAGGCCCTCCCTCTGTTCAAAGATTAAGTTGACTGTACGAATGTGAAAGTTCCAACGAGTTGAGGATCCCCTTGGTACGCTTTTGTCCACAATCTCATGAAGGGCTTCTGTTCTTTTGGGGGAACGTGTGAAGAATGCTGCTATGCCTCCGATATCCTGAAAGAAGACTCGTGTCTCTCTGATCTTTGATACCGCCTGTTGCATAATAAGATTGAGTTGGTGGGCGTAACAGTGCACAAAATGAGCATTAGGGTACACATCTCGAATTCTCTTCTGAACTCCACTAAGGCTCCCACTCATTACGGATGCACCGTCATAGCTTTGTGCGATAAGCTTTTGTTTTTGAGGCAGGTCCGGGAAAATTAAGTCCAGTTGACACAGTATTGCTTCAGTGATGGTTGCTGCACTAGAGTCACTTAAATGCGTGAAGCCATAAAATCTTTCCACAATGTTTCTGTCACTGTCAAGGTACCGAAACACTAACACGGACTGTGTTTGAGTGGACACATCAGTGGTGTCATCAGCCTGAATAGCCACAAAGTCTGTGTTTCGCAACTCTTGCACAATATGGCTTCTTATAATTTCGAGCATACAGTCAAGGAGTTCATTTTGTATTGTATTAGAGGTGCCCTTAAAGACTGTAGCATGTGCTAAATGTCTTTCCAAATCCTGGTCTATGGTTGACATTAAATCCACTAGGCCTCGGAAGATCCCAGGTTTTGAGGAAGTTTCCGATTCATCATGGCCTCGCAATGCCAGTTCGAAAGCACCACAGAAACGAATGCAATCAATGATCTTGGATAGATTTTGTCTGTTCTTATCCACAGCTTCATTGTGTTTTTGAATGGATTTGCGATACGCATCATTTATCTGCTGCTCAATTGGTGCGTCTTCCCCCAACATTCCCAGTCTTGTCAGGTTTTCCAGATGATTTCTTGTGAGCGCATGCTTCTTTATTTTTTCAGCGATGTGCTTCAGGTCGACCATTCCTTGCCGTGTCCAAGAAAAGTCACCGCCAAACAGCAAGCAGGGGAAGCAGAACAGAGAATTGCGTATAGGGCAGCCTGTAAGCCAATCAGCTTTTGTGTACCAGGCATTTGAGAATGTACGTTTTGACATTTTTCCTCTGTCCTGGGTAGTTTGCTGTAGGTTTATTTCAGGCTGATGAGGTCCCAATTCTTTTAACTTCAGTTTTCGTTCAAGTGGCCGTGACTGGAATGACTTTGTAATCAGCTCTTGTACTGTATTCATGATGGGGTGTCGGGTGTTGCTGGCCTTACCAATATATATATATATATATATATATTAAAGAAACCTGTCAATAATCAAAGTACAACGTATAAGGTGCAGTGCAATAATATCAAATTTCAGTATAAATACATTATACATATATATTGTGCATTATCCTAATACATCTCAAATGACTGCTAAAAATAGAGCCGTACTGCCTCCTGCCTCTCTGTGCCATAGTGTTGCTGGAGGCACTGAAAGACACTGCTTGAGGGCCTTGAGAGTGACCACATGACATACATGCTCTAACTACGATGTAAAAAAATATATAGCATCAGTTGCCTTACCTTTAACACTGGTGTTTGCTGGGTTGTAGCCGGGGTCGGGTGAGAGAGCAGCAAAGGAGGTTGGGGTCCTCTTGTTGTTTGCTGGAAAATTGCCCCAAAATGCGGTAATGTTTCAGGTTGTCAGGTGCTGAAAATGAAAAGATAACAATTTATTTTTGAAACAGTAGGGTAATGAAACAAAGACTGTGGGGAAAAAACATAACGCTCCAATTTTTTCCTAGACATCAGATGAATCTATTGGAGGCTTTGAAAATAAGGAGAAAGTGACTGCCAGGGAAAGAGGTCCCATCACTGCCCTAGAAACAGTTACCAGATTAGAAGGAATGAATTGAGTGCAAAAACCTGCATCCTCTGAGGTCCAGACATCATTCTCATTGTAAGGTCCCTGAAGAGGCAAGTCTGAGTCTGACCCCTAGGTATCAAATATTTAACCTTTGCAGCGGGTGTCATAACTCTGCAGGACGGTCTGTTCTGTGACCTCATCACTACTCTAGAAAAGTGGCTAGGGATAATGGTGGGGAGATACCCAATCTAGTTAGTAGAGCAAACAAACACACAGAGGAAACAGACAGGGAAACCCTAGTCTTTGTGCTTCTGAAAAGCTGTGTTCTCAGTGTCAATGGGAAATAGGCACATTTTGATTGGTGTCTTGTTTTTTACACCACTTTTTCCCATACATCAAAAGTGTTCCACCAGAATCAGCAACAAAGCAGGCAATTGGACACTGAAAGAGAATGCAGATCCAGGGAGGCTCCAACACAGAAGGGTGTAGAGTCTGGGACATCTAACGTAGTGCAGTTGAAGTGAGTGATGTGTGTTCTGACAGCAGTGAGTGATGTGGACAGTGAGCCTGATGTCTGGGATGTGCCAGAAGGGCTTTTTTATATGTACTAAACCCATTTGGGTTTTGTGATCCATTCCGACTCGTAATTAATTAGGAGGGGTCGTAAAAGGGGTAACCCTGCCTAATTACAAATAGCAAAGGCATTAATAATTTGCTATCATAATTGCGGTCGCAACCATTGGCCAGTTACCAATACCACAAAGGAAGGGTTAACTGATTCACAAAGAGGAAGGCTCATTTGCGAACTGTGTCCACAGCCTGGGAGGGATTTGAGTAGGTGGTTTAAGGCACTTGGCCAGGGCATAGGTCGCATCACAAAAGAAAAGTAAAGACAGGTCGTAAAATGTAGGTGCACTTTTTCTGCCCATCCTTTTGATACATCTAGGACAAAATGGCTTTTCAAATTACCAGGTGGATTTAAAAAGACCCTTTACACTGACCTGCTCCCTGCTGACGAGAGGCAACTACCTCGAAACACGTGTCCAGGGATGGCTAACGCAACACATACTGTTCTTTTTACACATCGTGGCATAGGGGTACCCCCCGTCGCCACTACATTTACCACAGTCCTTTGGGGCAACTTGCTGGTGTGACGAGCAGTGTGCGACCAACTTTTGCATAATTTATTACGGCTCCCTTGAGCCAACGGGCTGACGAGCCTTGGATCTGCACCTGCGCGCCATGAGAGGTACTTGACCTGTTTTAATTACATTTTGGCAGTCCACACGGCACCCCTTTACACTGACCTGCTCCCTGCTGACGAGAGGCAACTACCTCGAAACACGTGTCCAGGGATGGCTAACGCAACACATACTGTTCTTTTTACACATCGTGGCATAGGGGTACCCCCCGTCGCCACTACATTTACCACAGTCCTTTGGGGCAACTTGCTGGTGTGACGAGCAGTGTGCGACCAACTTTTGCATAATTTATTACGGCTCCCTTGAGCCAACGGGCTGACGAGCCTTGGATCTGCACCTGCGCGCCATGAGAGGTACTTGACCTGTTTTAATTACATTTTGGCAGTCCACACGGCACCCCTTTACACTGACCTGCTCCCTGCTGACGAGAGGCAACTACCTCGAAACACGTGTCCAGGGATGGCTAACGCAACACATACTGTTCTTTTTACACATCGTGGCATAGGGGTACCCCCCGTCGCCACTACATTTACCACAGTCCTTTGGGGCAACTTGCTGGTGTGACGAGCAGTGTGCGACCAACTTTTGCATAATTTATTACGGCTCCCTTGAGCCAACGGGCTGACGAGCCTTGGATCTGCACCTGCGCGCCATGAGAGGTACTTGACCTGTTTTAATTACATTTTGGCAGTCCACACGGCACCCCTTTACACTGACCTGCTCCCTGCTGACGAGAGGCAACTACCTCGAAACACGTGTCCAGGGATGGCTAACGCAACACATACTGTTCTTTTTACACATCGTGGCATAGGGGTACCCCCCGTCGCCACTACATTTACCACAGTCCTTTGGGGCAACTTGCTGGTGTGACGAGCAGTGTGCGACCAACTTTTGCATAATTTATTACGGCTCCCTTGAGCCAACGGGCTGACGAGCCTTGGATCTGCACCTGCGCGCCATGAGAGGTACTTGACCTGTTTTAATTACATTTTGGCAGTCCACACGGCACCCCTTTACACTGACCTGCTCCCTGCTGACGAGAGGCAACTACCTCGAAACACGTGTCCAGGGATGGCTAACGCAACACATACTGTTCTTTTTACACATCGTGGCATAGGGGTACCCCCCGTCGCCACTACATTTACCACAGTCCTTTGGGGCAACTTGCTGGTGTGACGAGCAGTGTGCGACCAACTTTTGCATAATTTATTACGGCTCCCTTGAGCCAACGGGCTGACGAGCCTTGGATCTGCACCTGCGCGCCATGAGAGGTACTTGACCTGTTTTAATTACATTTTGGCAGTCCACACGGCACCCCTTTACACTGACCTGCTCCCTGCTGACGAGAGGCAACTACCTCGAAACACGTGTCCAGGGATGGCTAACGCAACACATACTGTTCTTTTTACACATCGTGGCATAGGGGTACCCCCCGTCGCCACTACATTTACCACAGTCCTTTGGGGCAACTTGCTGGTGTGACGAGCAGTGTGCGACCAACTTTTGCAGGATTTAAAAAGAGTCCCTTGTCGTTTCGCACTTTACGGCTGGGTTGTTATTTGTTCTGTTAATGGCGGTAGAATAAAGTTGAAATCCATGGAGATTGTCTCGAAGTATGCGACATTGCGACAGGCCCCCCCCCCTCCCTCTTCTCCCCCCCCCCCGCATAGCAAGCAGCGCCTTCATAAATGCTAGCCCGCGCGCCAGAGTCCCTTTATGAGCACCAGACGCCTACAGTGCAGCGAAGCGCGCAATCCTTAATGCTACCTGCATTGATATTTTATGGCACAAAAGCGACATAACTGTCGGGAATCCCTTTGTTAAATGGCCGCATTAAGCAAGCAGTCTCATGAAATGTCTAATCCCCAGTAACCCTGGTGAAGTGTGTTTGTTTTTGCCGTGTCATGTATGCTCTGGCCGTAAGACCCACAGTAACTTGGCCAGTTATCAGGGAGCGTATTGGAGAGAAGTCTTAGAGTTCTGGAGTGAGGTCATTATTTACAAATGAGATATTAGGAAGATTTCCAAGGGGGTCATTGCTAAAATAGATAACACGGGGAAAGGAAGGCCTTGGCATTAACGGGAATGAAGTTACTGCACAAACCAAGGGAAACAACAACAGCAGCAATGCAATACAAGAGAGAGTAAAAAAGAAAAAAAACACTGTACGAACGACTAAAAACAGTACAGCAAAATCGTGCATCGAAATGCAACGCTGGTGACCAATTAAGAAATGTCCCAAGTATTGTATCAGAAAACCTGGGACTGCATCAGGCAGTAGATGGCTCGATGCGTTTTTCTTTATCTTTGCACATACACGTCTAGAACAGAACTATTTTACTTACTGTACATCGAAGGCCGTCAGAATGTGTGTGTAAATTTATCAATAGTATGTTATCAGACGGCTGTAGTGTGTGGAAAGGTGCTCCCTTAAACCAGGTGTCCTTGTGTGGGGTTCAGAGCAAGCTCAGGCCTCTTCTCGCGGGTGCGGGTGCGGGGGGGCAGGGCACCCGCTTAGACCCACGCCGGTGCGTCCAGTACCAAAACAATCATGGACACTCTGTCTCTGATTGTTACTATCCCTCGAGAATCCTACCCGGTTAGCAGAACACACGGCACCCCGCGCTACCCTCCAAATGGGCTAGCAATGAAAAGTGTCATTTCAGAGCACAGCCAGCCTCTCCCTGCAAACCTTGCACAGCAGCCCCGCCTGTGAACATCCCTCCTTCCTAACATAAAATGTCCTACGATTCGATCCAGACAATATCTCCGATGTCCCCGGCGACCCCTGCGTCCCTCTGCCCCCTCTGCTCGCTTCCCCCGGGTGAGAGCCCGGAGCGGGGAAGCGTGTGTATAAAACGCCATCAGTGAAGGGCTGCTGCAGATTCCAAAATGGCCGTCTGACAACAAGCTGCTGGACGTGCTTTAAAAACAGAGGGATCGGGGCCCCGGCGGTCACCCTGCGAGCCGCGGCCGCCCCACTTCCTTGTCAGTACGCACCCGGTGACAGCCCCAGGCTCGGGGTGCCTCACTGCACCCCATTCCTGCCGACCCACCACAGAGCAGGCGAAATGGCTGCTTCCCTCCCAAACTGCCCGCACGTGCAGGCAGATGACAGTCGGCGCCCTCTCTGCCCCAGTGCCCCCTCTGCCCACATCTCCCGCGTCACGATACCCAGTAACGGGCGCGTATAATGCGACAAGAGAAGCCGGCGATGTCAGCAGCATTCGCTGCAACGGCACGAATCTACCGAGAAACTCGACCAGCAAAGGGCGTGCGGCGTGTCCTAAAGGGCTGTCCGCCTACCAACGCGCACTGTCCCGTTCCCGCTTCGGGGACGTCCGCGTAGAACAATTTACCACCTTTCGTGGTTTCTTCGGGCTCCAAAGGGACTTATTTACCCCAAGATTTGCAAATATCTTCGACAGTAACTAATTCACCCACCTCCTAAAAAACCCTTCTACCCCTGTGGCCTGTGCCCTGACTTCGGGTTCTAGTCCACATTACACAACGGGAAGGGCACCCTTCGTAGAGCACTTAAGGGTATCAAAGCGGCTATTCACCCCAGCGTACCACAACCTTCTTCTGAAACAGAGGCTCGGCTATCTATCCCCTAGCCCACAGACGCCCCTCAGTGCTGTGCCCATACACGAGGGGTATGAATCATAGAACACCTGGTCTGGGCCCCTGGCGTGCCATCTCTACCGAAGTCAAAACGTCGAGTTGTGCCAACGTTTTCAAAAATGCGTAAAATGCGCAACTATTCATGTCCTGTCCGCAGAAGGTTATTCACAAATGTGCTGCAAACTGTCGTCTCAATCCAGCACATCGTATTAGTGCGTCTGACCAGGTATTAGTCATGTCTGAATGCGGGGACTCCAAATCTCTTCTAGGCAGCAACAATCTACTCAGTTTCACAAGTTAGTTGATGAAACGTCACTCCACTGTTCATCTAAAAAAAAGAGTCACTGAACGACAACTCCAAACCAAACTCACAGAAAAGGTGATCTTGTACGAGTAAGACAGCAGCAGCAGCACACACCGTCCCTCACGACCACGAGGCTGTCAGGCTGGGCTCAGGCGACGCGCACGAGTCGAGACAGAGTGGTGAAGTGCACCCGTCACCCGACCGTTACCTATTACGTCACGCGCTCGGCATCCAATATGGATTGCCCGCCCCTGCGGTGACCGGCCAATCCTGGCGCAGTGGCGCTGCATGCAGCACCAGGATTGGCTTGGAGGGCACAGTGACTGCTCGCCCTGTCGCCCTTTTGCTGCCAGCGCTGCCGCCAGCAGGTCCTGCACCCCCCCCCCCCCCCTACTAGCTAATGGGGCCGGCCTGGGTGCGCATGCTCGGGCAAGTTGCTGCCCGAAGCATACATGCGGGGAAAAAAACGTTTTTTTACAGACCTGTCAATCAATCCACACCAGCCAGCCCGGCCCGCCCCCCCCCCCCCTCCCGATAAAGTCGGGTGCTGCCCGGCGCCGTGTAAATGTGGTAAGTAAAGTAGTTATTTCGTAAAAGTTTCATTTATTTTAATTCTTTAACGCGGGTCCAGGGCTGGTGGGGCTACGCCCCTACGCCCCAATGGACGCACCGCGGCTGAGTGAGGAGGGTGGGTGGACTAGTGCACTGTTTAAAGTGTGCGTGTCTTTTTGCCGGCCGTCTTGTGACAGACAGCCACACATGTGCACTTTAAATCTCTTAACCCAGCAGTCTTAGAGCAGCTGGGTTGCTGGGTTGAGAGTAAGTGCAGGCCTCCAGTGCACTGGAGAGCGCCGAGTGAGGTCGCTCCCTCCAATTAGGGTGCTGCTCACATGCTACTTGTGAGCAGCACCAAGATTGGCCAAGTGAGTTCCAGCATCCAGTTCCAGTTCCTGCAAAGAGGAGGGCCAGAGAAATACTTACTTATAATGTAAATGACAAAAATAATATGTTATAAATATTGTGGAAGAGAATATCACCAAAAAGGGCAAAAAATGTGTTTTTTAAAATAAATATTGATTCAGTAGTAATTTATTTAAAATATTAGGTTAGTAAAATACAATCTAACTTAAAATAAGCACCATGAAAACATATATATTAAAAGAAATGGTTACATATTTTTAAAACATTACATTTAAAATATGTACAATGAAGTAAAAGTAAAGAATGATAAATATATAGGAAAAATAATTACCATAATAAGACTAATAAAATCAATATATAAAAATATTTATATTTAAAACTTGCGAACACTATTTAAATGAAATGCATGTACACACAACCACAAATGTTTAAAATGTGTATATATATATATATATATATATAATATATATATATTAATGTATTACAATAATAATAACAAAAGAATTTCAATTAAAAACCCACATTAACAAAAAATGTAGAACAATTACTTAAATAAAAGGAATATAAAAAAAATGTAAATATTTGTTTAAAAAAATAGTGTAAACATTAAAGAAAGATGTAAACAATTTAAAACAAACAATAACAGTAATTTATTTAAATAAACGTTTAAACCAAAATATGAAATTTCCTGCACATACCCCATAACACATTTTCCATTGGCACTGCAATTTAAGCAATAGTAGGGAACATGTTGGACCTTGCAGGAGTAACATTTTCTTTTTCCACTCCAATGTAAGCAACAGTGTATCGATTTCGGTGAGGTTAGATTTACAGTTCCCAAATCAATCTAGGCAACAGTAAGGAAAGTGTTTCATTTTGGGTGGGGTCAATTTTCTAATCTTACTCCAATCTAATCAACAGTAAGGAAAATATTGCACATCAGTCAAGTTTCATACATCATTCCAACACAATCGCTTTTTATAACACAATTCAATTCCTAAAAACTAAAAAGTATTTGCACATATTAAAATTAGAGCATAAATAATACATTAATAAAAAATATATCATTTTATTAAAATTGAAAACAGTTCAACCCATTAAAATATTAAATCATTTTATATAAAAAATTGCTTCCCACTATATAATAGCAAAACATGTTGAAAAATATGTAAATGAAACAATAACATTAAATTACTTCTGAAATAAATCAAAATATAAAAATGTGAAACATAATAAATGCATTTTACATAAAAATTCAAATACAAGTACAAATCAATAATGACATCAATTTGAAAAATCATTAACAAAAAAACCAATCACAAAATTAGCATAATTAATTATACATGTAATATTTAATTAGCATACTAACGCCCGTTTGTTTTCTGGCTCACCAGCTGTTCTCCCGGGTCCAGGGGGACTCACTGCCCCAGGCTGCATCGCGCTCCACGTGCACCCGGTACCTTCAGCAGCAGCGCCAGGAGGGGCAGGTTTAAAAGTTGAAGCGGGCTCCTGCAGCGTGGGACGCGTGTTTGTTTTCCGGCTCACCAGCTGTTCTCCCGGATCCAGGGGGACTCCCTTCCCAAGCTGCATTGCGCTCCATGTGCACCCTGCACCATCAGCGGCAGCGCCAGGAGGTTTAAAAGTTGAAGCGGGCTCCCGCAGCACGGGACACGCGCGGGCGGCGCCCAGGCAAAGCCCGGGCCAAGGGCGGGCCCGTTTGCGCCCGTCAGCATCAGGACGTGGCAGGGCAGGGCCATTCCCCTTTGGCCTGCCGTTGGAAAAATGTTCCTAAACTACAGAGATATGCAGGTAACAGGTTCTTAAGGTGGGTGTTTTTGCTATTTAAATTGGCAAGCTGAAAGACTAAAACTCACTATTTGCCTCTTTAACTCGGGCGTATCCTCTCCTGCTTGGGAGCCCTGTGTTCTATACAGCAGCCCTGGTTGGATTCTACCTACCCCACGTATTGTACTGCTATCTGCAACAAAGGATACTGACAAGAAAGAATACATCCTTGTTGGGCAGTCAAAATGGGGAGACGTACCTGTATAGGGAATAAATCAACACTGACTGCCCATTCCCCAACAAGCCATCAACCAACCTCGATAGATAGGATGCTGCAGAGGGCAATAGGGGTAGTTACAAATGAAATTGAACAAACTGAAAGACGGTAATCAATAACACCGGACCTAGTCCTTCCCCCGACTAGCCCAGAACTATCACCGGTCCAACAATCTGCAGAACCTGTTTCCTTAAGGGCCCATTCTCGGACTCGGGCCCTCGTTCATGAAGCACCGCCCATGAACTTGCATATCGAGGATCCCCCTCCAGGTACACGGAAGAGAGGAAACACTAAAACTGCTACGAAAACTGGGAAGGCCCAGAAGAGGGGTATTAAAGATCCTGTAAAAAATGGGGGTTTGGAGAGGGAAGTGTTGGGCGGGGATGCGAACGAAGGCACCATTGTGGGTGTCTAATTTGGTAAGGGATCTACACTTGGAAATTAGGAACATAGTTAAGGAGGAGTTGACTACTCTGACCTCTCGGGTTGATAAATTGACATCCTTACTAGATGCTTATATGGGGAAAAATAGACTCTAGGGTGGATGTCCCGCATTACCAATGCATGTCTTTAGCCTGCCGTGGCCACCAGGAACAAGATCATGCCCCGGATCCTATTTTGAGCCTGCCCCCACAAATACAGAACAATAGGGAGGATGGGGCCACTCACACAAATGTATTGAGTAAGCTAAGTGAGGCTATTAGCTTACAAAGCCAAGAGCCTAGAAATGGTAGGATACAAAAATCCACCGTAGGAACAGCTCAAGCTGAATCTAATACACAGAACCCGGGCCCAGAGCATAGAGCAACTGGGGGGCAGGACCTAAGAACAGAGGCACTAGAGGGTAGCCCAGCCTTACCATGTATCAATCTCCCCCCAGACTCCACGCCATATGTTCTGATCCTAGCTAAAGTCCCAGAACTCAGAATAGGACAAAGGGAATCGCACTATGACTTTTGGCTGTCAAATCAACTTCAATTTTCTTATAGAGATGCAAATGAGATTTTATTTACATGCGGGGTGGGATGGGTGGACCAAGAAATAAAAGACATACCTGGTGACATTATTGTAATCAATTTCAGAAATCCCTAGGTTGTAAGGACCCTCCTAATGCAAAATAGTCAAAGACTTGAAGGGGGGATTGACTCCTTCCATTGGGGTATTTTTACCCCCCTGAGAATCATCCCAGAAAGCAGCCCATTGACAGTCCGTGGAGCCAGGGCATGACTGGCAATACCGGGCACCGGGCAATCCCCCGGGAGGCCGGAAGGGGTCGGGCCGGTTTCTTTACAGGGGGCCAGTTTTGTTACTGGGTTCGCTGATTTTTTAAAAATCGGCCCCAGCAACAAAATCAGAAGGCCGTCCTGCTTCCAGGCCTGTGTCCGACGTCTGTGCGCGTTGTGGAGCACTTCAAGTTAGCACCTCTTCTAGCTGTCAAACTCTCAGCTGGCAGATTGCATCACGATTAGGCTCAGTTTGCACCGGGAAGTGCTGTGTTACAATCTTTCACAGCATACTGAGGCGGCATTTGCTGACGTCAGGTCAGGTCGTGAGGCCTCAGTGTCATCGGCTAATCAGGGTAGGCGGGCCAGCACGAGCGGACGTACACGTCGTAATGATTTGCACCGTTCATATCGTTTATTGGGGTCTGAACGCTTGAAGGAGTAAGATAAATGTTAGCGTTTTGAGACAACGTTTTTAACTAAAACGTTTATTCCATGTGCTGCCTGAAAACACTCCGAGCGATCGATCTGGGCAGGCACCCTTCAACGGACAAGCGCTGATTGGCTAGCAGTAGCAGCAGACTTGCCAAGGACCAATCGGCTGCGAAGTCCAGGCTCCTATCTCTGAGAAGCAGGCTGTTAGAAGTGGACTGGAACACAGACGAAGTGACTGAAAGGAACTTTCTTTCAATCTCAGTCGAGACTCGAGAGCAAGGGCAAGTCTCGCTGCCAATCCGGTGCTATGTAATATTTGGTATCCGGAACACCTTACTGTACTACGGAACCTCGACCACCGGGGCCGTCAGAGCGGGGTGCAGGTGAGTGGCCGTTCTATTGCAGTGACCCCGGGTTGATGGCTCTCTCAGCAATCAAATAATGACATAACAAGTGGCAAGTGTAGTGTTTCTTGTCTTTTCCTTCTTGCCCAGAGAAGAAAGGACAGTGCCCACTTATCCTGTCCTGCCCTCGCTTTCAGCTGCCCCTTTCTCTTCCTCTTATTCCCTCTTTTGTGTCTTGCTCCTACTCATATACTGAAAACCGTCATTTCAAGAAAAGGTTCACACCCTCTCTTTCCTCTCGTTTATTTGTTCCCGTGTGAAATGGATCCAAAAAAGAAAAAAACTTTTGCTGGAAACGTCCTCTTTTTCGGACTTTTTCAATTTCAAAGTGCAGCCTCTGGATCGAGAGAAATAAAACATTCAAAATATATAAAATAAATAACTAAAGCAAAATAGAGGAGTCGCAAAGTGGCCACAATGATTTTATTCACACCCAAACACATTAGCGCAACTTTACAGTGTTTGCCAGTGAAGCGCTTTTGTGTGTTCTTGTCTCTCTTTGAACAACATTGTTTTTCCCTGGGTGGGAAAGTGCACCATTCCTGGAGGTACTGAAATACCTGCTTGATGGGTGAATTGGAAAACAGAATGTGTACCACTGCATTGGGGCCAATTCCGATCCGGGTTGGAAGGGCACCGAACGCGATCCGGCCGGAAAAACTACGAGCCGTACGCGTGTTTTCTGGCCGACTCGTACAGCTGTACGAGCGAGCCAGTACGATGCGAGCTACATGAAATTCACCGACTGAGTAGTTTCCTGGTCCGAACCGCTCCGTACGTCTCGGTCGTAAGCTAACCGTGGCGTGCAATGGATGCGATTCATGACCAAGCCAGTACGATGCACGCGTCGGACAGCCTGTGCGAGCCGGAGTGTTCGGCTCGCAAAAGCTCCCAGAGTCGGACATCGAGGCTCCGCGTCGGACCCCCCGACACCCGCAGCCGTACAACTCACACATAGGGGGAGACCTATGGGTCTCCCCAACACAGGCATGTACGGTGCGGATGGCACCGACGCGTACCCACTGTAGGGGGCGCACTTGTTCGAGACGTACCCATTCAGTCAATGGGAGCGCATGTACGCGTCGTACAACTGACTTCCATTGACTTCTATGGGAGTCCGACCGAACCGAGTCCGACAGCATACGTGCGCATCGTACTCGCTCGGTCGGACTGTAGGGGTCCGGCTCGGTCGGAACACACTCTGGATCAGAGTGCTTTCCGACCCGGATTGGAATCGGCCCCTCTGTGTTTATGGATGTGGTCTTTTGAAACCATATTGCTTACATTTTGTAAGGATATAAGCAATGAACATTGAAACGGGTCCTTTCTGGGCCCTGTAGTCCTGTCCTTAATATTTCAGACAAAGGTACTCACTGATTTCTGCATAATGAGTGTAAAAGCATTAATGTAACCATGTTGTCCCTGCTAACATTTCACATGCTTTACTTCTTACATTCCCTGTGAGTGTTTGCGTTTTCCAGGATGTTGTTAATTTCTTTATAGGCAGCATATTGCTTTTGTCTAGTGCGTATTTGGAATTGAGTCACTTCCAGGGGTTTAATAGCAGGCACAATTGGGTAGTAGTTCAAGGCAGTGCACGTTTCTCTCAGTGGGGCAGTATGGTGTTCAGTGGGGGAAAGGCCGTGGCACTATGGTTAGAATTGCTGAATTTGGAACTGGGGAACCAGGTTCAGCCTTCGTGACCAGTCCACTAGACCACTCCCCCTGAGGGAGAACATTCCCATGCTAGACCTTAGAAGGCCCCATAAGATCTTAAAAGCCCTGGTGTCTTAGCACCAGCAGGTAGACCCTAGCGGTGGCAAGTGTGGGTTAACCTTGAAGGCCTGTCCACCACAATTCATTCTGAAGTTCACCTCCAGTCTTGCAGGCAGGCCTATGAAGCAGCACACCCTAGAGCGACAGTGACTCTATCACTGAGGTCAAAGGACCCTTGAGCAGGGTGGCTCTAGGGCAGTGCGACCACACAGGGCGCTGACTTCGGGTGGGGGTGTCGTTTTTGCAAGTATAATATGGTTTTAAAGGCACTTGCTTCCTCCTGCCTGGCCTT
The DNA here is from genome assembly GCF_964204655.1 of Triturus cristatus. Taxonomy (NCBI): domain Eukaryota; kingdom Metazoa; phylum Chordata; class Amphibia; order Caudata; family Salamandridae; genus Triturus; species Triturus cristatus. The sequence goes on along the minus strand of NC_140581.1, from coordinate 380,522,600 downwards.
CAGCAATTTTCGGCAACAATGTCATGATAACTCCAGTGATTGATGTGCTTAGTAGAGAGAGATGGTGTTTTGTTTAGTGGAAGTTTTGACTCATGGAAAGAAACCACAGAGTGTTAATGTGCCTGCTGCTAAGAATGTACCATGCAGATGACAAAGTACATATAATGTAAATAGGTCAGTGGGTTACTGCTTTTGTCAAAGAGACCCTATTGTTACTTGCAGTTAATAGGTGAAAATCCTAACATAGACCAGTGAGTTATTAATGGTATCTAAGAGTTGCAGGAAAACTGCAAGGTATAAATTAGAGTGTTATGGTTTTTCCGCAGTCTTTGATTATCCTAATGTTGCAAAAAAGGGTTCATTGGGATAGAAACCAATTCTGATTATTAAAGAGAACCCCCAACCAAAGTATTGCTTTTTAAATTCTGAGTTTGTGTTTCTCCAGACCAATTACTATTAAACTATGCTGCCTAAAAGTATGGTTGTTACGTGACTCCTACACCTTATAGTCCTTTGTCTTTTGTAACATTTCTTATACCGTGATTTACACATGTATGATTGATTGTCTCTGTAATATGTGTGATGCAAAGTGCTCGGCCACCCTACACTGGTATTAATGGCACTGAACATTTTCTGATATTTTATTATTTTGACATTTTTACACATGCTAACAGTTTCTGCAAAGACTTTTCCTTATTAGTACCAGTGGAACATACAACTGCAGCAGTGAAAAAGGTGACCAATCAACCTTTGCAAAGGTCCCTTCACTTCACAGCAGTCACATTTTTAGTCACTTTTGATCCGTTTGAGCTACAAACAATTTATTAGTTAAAATCCTCTGATTATGTAGCAGATGATGTATTATGTGGAAGATGATGTATTATGTGGTAAATTTGGCAGAACCATAATTATGTGGTAAACATTTGCAAACTAGGATATGTTGCCATTCATTTTTAACTGCTCTTGTGGAAAAATGGAGGAGAAGTGCTGATGACAGAAACTCCATGGCTCGGAGACAAATGGCTTGTGCTTCACTATGAAGCGTATTTGGCATGTTTTGTGATTGGAAACATGTTCCACTTTGTGAATGTATTTTAATGTCAATAACTAATATTAAACCTTAAATAAACATGTGTATCCATTGGTTGAATTAAATAACGTAATAAGCTGTAACCTGTTAGTGAAATGGGAAACAAATACAAAAAATTGGGATATTTTGCTCTTTCTGCCACACCTCTGACTTTGCCCACTGACCCAATCCTCGGGTTATTCCTGCCCTCTGATTCTTCGCCCACAGTTCTCCTACTTTTTTCCCCCCACTTCGACCACTGACTGAAGCACACATACAGCCTTCCTGACCACAGGCTGTATTATTTAAAAGTTCACTGGCCAGTGTGGGCGACCCAGGACTCACTGGCCTGCGTCACAAGTCGGCCAGCCACGGAAACTGACAGCTATAATGTGTGACTAATGCATGCATTTCAGTGCGGTGATGATGACCACCACCCTGAAATGCGTTAGACTAACACCTGATGCGTGGTACTTGACAGGACTGCACCTACTGTTCCCAGCACCACCTCTGGATCCCAGTGACCCTTTCACTTCCCTCATTTCGGTTGCCGTGAAAAGCCTCTGTCTGCTTTCTGTGTCCTTGAAGCGTGCTAAAATGCAGTTATGTTGTCCCTTTCTCACCTCGGCCCCTTAACGCACACCCCAGAGGCCCGTCTGTGGGGTCTCATGCAGCCGCTTGGAGCACCGCCATAATCTACCTAATAGCACGGCCCTGATCCTCACGTGAAAGGCTGTTTTGAATGAGAGAGGGGCCGGTAATGAGGGCTGATAGAGCCAGAAGTAAGTGACCGATGTGAACAGAGTGTGACTGAAAGAAGCTGGAGGTGTCGTAAAGTGGGGGCTCCACTGCTGAGGTTGCGTCAGAGGGAGGGGCAGTCTTGGTGGGGAAATTAAAACAAGAGAACGTGGGGCAGCATACAGGCCTGTAGGGCTGAGGGGGAATCCTGAAGTGCTACGTGGAAATGCACCAAGAAATAGGCATAAACACCTAATAAGCACGCTAAAGCTGTGTGGGGCCTTGGAGCACCTAATCTCTACCCAGCAAACGCAATGCATTCTGGTAGATGCAGTCCCCCCAGCTGGAGTACAAGTATCAGCGTGCCTATATACAACTAAACCAGAAGCCTTGAATACCCAGAAGGAAGGCACTGAACCTAACAGGGAGGATGACACATTGGATACATTTTTTTCTTTATCTGATACATCCAACTCCTCAGAGGACGACACCCAGGAGAAAGAATGGGCTGGGGATGGGAGCGACACCAGTAGCTTCCACTGGGAGGGTGACGTTGACCACTCAGCTGAACCCAGAGACGGTGAAAAAATCGAGAGTAATCGCTACTTGCTCTACTCCGTCGGAGGAGGTCACTGGAGCTATGTCCTGGGACAATTCCTACTCATCAGACATGGGAGATAAAAATAGCACAACGGACGGAGCATTATCTGCCAGAACGGTTACAGCTCCTGGCTGTCCTGACGAGATCACCTTGTCTACAATCTATCAGGTGATGATGACACATAGGGAGGAGGCAAGGGTTGAAAGCTCCCGTACACAAGGTGCCTGCAGGAAACTACAAAATTCTATCCGTAGGATAGCCAAGACATGTTCAGACTTTTCCACAAGAATAGGAGAAGCAGAAACTAGGATCTCTCAACTTGAAGATGAACTGGCGAAGCAGAAATCTAAGACAGAACTTATGCAGATGGCCAGAGAAGATACTCTGTTTAAACTGACTGACTTGGAAAATCGGGCTAGGCAAAATAATCTTAGAATCCTGGGCATCCCGGAGGGTCAGGAAGGTTCTAACATCCGTCAATTTGTGACTGAACTTTTCGAGGAAGCTTTTCCAGATCTCCCTCAATGGGACTAGAAGACTCAAATTCAAAGGGCGCACCGTTTCCCATTTAACCAGCGTAATTCAGGGGGGCAATCTGTCAATCGCCCTCGGGCTATCTTGATCTCTCTTAATAATTTCCTGGCCCGGGAATCTTTGTACGACCTGGCCAGGTCTGAATGTAAAAGAACTGGGAAAAGCTGTATCTTCTTTGTGCGACCTGACTTCTGTCAGAAGACAGTCAAACTACGATGGCATTTTCGCCAATTGATGCCCGAATTCCAGGTGAAGGGAGCCCAGGTTTTCCTCCTGAACCCGGCCAAATTAAAAGTGCTTTTTAAAGGGGAAACTATTTTTTTTCAGTCAGAAGCTCAGGCTAAAGAGTATCTACACTCGATAAAGTCAGGGCATAATGTCTGATTTAACTATCAGAGCCGCTAGTGGACAGAATTTTGCTGATTATCTGTGATTCGATTGACTTTCTATTTTAATTAACATTGTCACTAACATTGCTCAGGAGGCTCTCTGCTTCTCTTTGTTTTTTTGTTTTGCTTTCATTTTGAGGTGGTCTTTTCCGGTTCTTGCTGGCTCTGGCTCTTTTTTCTGTTTCTTTCTTTCTTTTTTGTTCTTCATTGCATGTTCCTATCTTTAAATACATGTAGTTTGTAGTGGTGAGAGAGTGGGTTGTTTGTCTCACCATCACCAGGGACCACTGGTCCCCAAGCCTCAGAAGAAGAAGGTTGGGGGTGTGGGGGTGTAGGGGTTGGGGTAGGGGTAGTAAGGGTAAAAGGGTAGGGGGTCACTTAGGGGGGGAGTGTTAAGGGAGGTGGGTGCTGGAGGATACAAATAGCTCCTTTTAATAGTAGGTGTGGCAAACAATACAGAATACTTCAAAAGCATTATTTGGCTAATCTTATTTCTGGTTATATCCTGAATAGAAAAACGGTACTGATCTGTTTTGAGGGCACTGGGCTGGTCTGGTCAACAATTAAGGATGCTGGGTAGGCACAACTATATTCAAATCTGCTCTTTAAACTGCTGTGGGCTAAATGACAGAAAGAAGAGGGGCATTTTAGCAAAACTTATGAGGCACCTGGATATAGACCTATTATGCCTACAGGAGACTCATGTCTCTTGGAACACCCGGGCTTGGCTAAAAGAACTGGGTCTTGAACTTATTGCTTGTACTCGACAAACCACAACCATTAGGGGTGTTGCCCTAATGGCTAGGCAAGGCACTTCTATTACTAAGCAAGTGAAGGTGGACAATTTAGGCCGCTGGGGAATCGCTGACATACTAATTAAAGGGTCATCCTACACTATCTGTTCCCTCTATGGCTCTAACCTTGATGACCCTTCTATCCTAAATTTCTTGAGTATCAAACTTGCTCTGTGGCCCTCTCCTAAAGTTTTATGTGGGGATTTTAATATTCATTTGAATGCTAATTTTGATTTGTATAGTCATACCTCATACCTTGGAAGGAAGGACAAGACATTCAAAGCCATACGGGGGCTCTGCCTTGAACATGCCTTGGTAGACGTATGGCAAACTTTGCGATCGACCGACTTTGGCTATACGTTTTTCTCAGCCCCCCACAGTAAATTCGTACGTTTGGAATATTTTTTTGTTTCAGATACGATTCTTGAGGGGACTAGCTGCGAACTGCACCCTAGAGTAATTTCGGATCATAATCCGTTAATAATGCAAATTCCGTCTAGTGGCCCAAAAAAAAACAGTGGCATCTTGGACATTTGAGCGAAAATTGCAGCTGTACCAAGAATACTGTAGGTATATGACAAACTGGATAACGGATTTCTTCCATAGGAACAAGGGTACAGCATCCAAATTAATTGTCTGGGACACTTTTAAGGCTGCTGTGAGGGGGGAGACCCTTAGGTTTTTCCCTTCATCGCCAGAAGGTGATCAAAGAAAGGGTTAATGGCTGGGTTAACCAGCTTCGAGTAGCAGAGGAAGAGCTTATTCGTGTAATTGCAGATCAGGACAAAAGAGAGGAATGCCAACGTCAGATAGCAATTGTTAGAAATAGCATACATCAACATTTCGGGGCGGAACTTGCCGCTAAGTTCTCTCAATATAAAACTGATATTTATCAGTTTGGCGAAAATACTGGCAGACTGCTGCTGGCCAAAAGGTTGCAACAGAAGGCAGTCTCGAACGAGATATGCCGAATCAAAGACAAAAATGGCCAGATTCAGGATCGACTGGGCAAGGTTTTGGAGGTATTCCAAGAATTCTATAAGACACTCTACCCTCCAGACGAGTACAAAGAAGAAATACCGGGTGTGGAATTTCTGTGTGACTATAAAACATCCAAGGTCACACCGGAACACAGGGTTACGCTCTCCGCCCCGATAACCAGGGAGGAGATGGAACTAGCGATAGCCTCACTGGTAGCAGGGAAGGCTGCTGGTCCTGACTCACTGCCCCTTGAATTCTATCTTACATTTAGGCATCCTCTATTCGGGGAGCTCGAATCTTTATTTTTACTTGCCAGAATGGTCAGACTCCTGACTCTTGGCATAAGACCACCATTGTAGTCTTTAAGAAAAAAGATAAACCAGAACTCAGCCCTTCTTCCTATCGCCCGATTTCCTTAATTTGTGACAATAGTAAAATTTATTCTAATATTGTTGCATTAAGGCTAGCAAAGGTTATTGTCCCCCTGATTTCTACTCATCAACACGGCTTTATACCTGGTCGCGATACATCAGATCATATCAGGCGGGCAATAACACTATTTGATTGGGCTCTGGTTTGCAAACAACCTCTGGCAATGATCCTGTTGGACGCCAAAAAGGCGTTCGACAGGGTCTCATGGGTTTTTTATGGCAACTGTTAAAAACCAAGGGATTCCCTCAGGAGTTTATAACAGCTATACAGGCATTATATATTTCCCCAGGGCCTCTGTTCGTATTGCTGGCCAAGAGTCGCGTTCCCTCTCCATTAGCAGAGGAACCCGTCAAGGGTGCCCCTGCTCTCCGCTTCTATTTTCAATTTATATCGACCCCTTTTTGAGTAAAATGGATAACAATTCACGGATTAAGGCTTCCATTGTTAATGGCGTGGCTTACAAAACACTAGCCTACGCCGACGATGTTGCCATCTTTACGAAGGATATTAGTTCTGCTCTTCCAGCAGTTTATGATTTAGCCAAACAATTCGGCACAGTCTCGGGCTATAGGCTGAATGTTGATAAAACCCAAATCATACATTCAGATTTTTTAAAGCCAGAAGGGTTCCCAATAGCCCCAGTAGCAACCTATCTGGGGGTGAAGATCACACCATCCGTAGAGCAGATACCAGAAATTAATTTGCTATCTATTATTAAAGAAGTGAACCAAACTCCCGAAAGATTAGACCATTTTCACTCCACGGTCACTCTAATGTCATAAACATGTTCATATTTCCTACATTTTTATACCTATTTCACACTATCCCCATAGAATTCCCAGCGCACCTCATCTCCAGTGCAGAAAGGGCTTGCACAAGATTCTTGTGGGGTTATCATAAATCTAGACGGGTGTCTAAATGGCTAATACTCCCTAGATCAAGGGCTGGCTGGGGCCTACCTTCCTTAACGCTATATTACTGGGCTGCACTGTTACAGCAAATGGGTATATTATTGGTCGGAGGAAAGGCGATGGTGCTGGAATTTGCCAGACCGACAATCTTTGAGGTTCTATTAGGGGAAGACGCTCGCAACTGTTTAGTTAGAAACGTTGAACCTAGCTATTATAAGAAAGTCAAATTCAAAGTAATGCTATCTGCCTACTCTGTTTGGAAAAAAATCAGACGGCATCTTGGCATATTCAATATCATTGCTTACACTCCTTTTCTGTCTCATGGTCTGCTGCCGCCAATCTTTCAGGACTCGATCACTGTTAGTTGGGGTACTTTAGGAATTAATGTATTGGGCGATTTCTTCTCCGAGGGTCATATAACTTCTTTTTCCGATTTACAAGATAGATATGGGCTCCCTACTAGGCACTTCTTTAAGTTTTTACAAATCCGGAGCTACCTGCTTAACCATGTAACACCAGGAGAAGACAAGTTTGGGAAAATTCCTTTGATGGGGACTATTGAAAAAAGGTCTCTGATCGGGGTAATATTTCAAATACTTATTTCTGGCTTGCCTGATGACTTAACTATTCAAAAGGACCGGTGGGACAGGAAATTTCGCCAAGAGAACACTGACTTGGAAGCTTCTTTGGAGCTGGCCAATAAGACTTTAATAACTGGCAGTCTGAGGGCCCAGCACTACATGTCAGCTTTTGATTTATATTATACCCCCGGGAAAATCTCGAGATGGTCTAATAATCGCGGGAACTCGTGCAGTAGATGTGGCACCTTGGCTGCTGACACGATTCATATGTTCTTTTCCTGTCCCAAACTGTCTAAATATCTACAAGATATTGAATTATTTCTAGCTCAGATAATTGGTAAAGAATTGCGGTTAACTCCCACTTTAGTGATCTTGGGGGTTGGCCAGATGCAAAATCAGGCAGGGTGGAACAAATCTGAGGAAAGCTTTGTGTTTATTGCTATTTCTATTTTAAGAGCGGGTATAACATCCCAATGGATCAGCCCTGATTCCCCCACATTTGTAAATTGGAGAGCTCGGCTGCTGGCAATATATAATATGGAATTAGCAGTATACAGTCTAAAAGGACGTAGCAGATCTGAAAGGGGCTGGAAAATTTGGAGCCCTATCACAGAATGGATCGGTTGAATCTTCTTTTTTCTTTTTCTTATCTCCTTTTCTTTCTCCCCGATTTGTTTGGTCATTCCATGTGGCTTTGCTTTTTTTTTCTCTCTTCGGGATATTCTGTATTAATGTTTTGACAGTCTTCAACCTATGTTTGACCATAACTTTTGTCAAGGAAAAAAAAATGTAAATAAACAATTATGATACACTTTTGTTGATTGTATTTATTTGTGAACTTTTTATAGCGCTGTGCTGGAAGCTAAAATGCATCTGGGCACTTTTCAGTCCATTTCAGAAATGAAATCCTGGAAATTTGACAAACCATTGGTCTGCATAGCTTTACAGCGCTCCACTAACTATAGCCGCTATCATACAAGCTGTAATTGTCTGTATTTTCAGACCGTGCCATTTTTTTATATTCTATCCTTTTGAGACCACTAGAGCAGTGGGTGTGTTGCTTGGTGCAATGACAGAGCCACTTACAGATGGGATTTCCGAGCAGCACTAGTGCAGTTGTTTAATATCTTAGATAGTCTGCTGCTCAAATAGGTGCAATTTCTGATATTTATGTTTCCCTCATGTTCATTGCTTGAGTTTTGCGCGCAAGAAAGTGTCACTCATAGTCATTGAATATCACTCATAATTACACTGAATTTATGAAAATGTCACACATAGCAATCTGAAACTTGGCAGCTATGAACAGTGCAGTGTGCACTCCTGCCTGTACTCTGCGGAGAAAAAGCACAACTGCTATTGGTGAGGTGAGCTCTCACTCACGCATGGCAGTGGTGCTTTTTACCCGCACAGACAGACAGAGGTGTTGTGGTGCAGTAGTTGTGTTGAATTTAGTGGTGTGTGTGCCTCGCACACACACTAATAAATTCAACCCAAGTTACCATACCAGTCCACCCAGCTACTGCACTGTGCGTGCGCACTGACAGCGTGCCATGCAGCCGGTGCGTGCAGGCTGCGGCCCGCGTACACTTTCTTTTGGTGCAACACCCACTGTCTACCACTACCACCCATCGTGACCTAGCAGGCACTGAGGCACCTGACCTGCCTTAATTGTAGGCATAATGACTGGATAACCTGGTGCTCTTTAAGGTCATCATCTACTATTTACTGTGCTTTAAAAGGTAATACAATTACATTTGAAAAATGTGCTGTAAAATGCACCATTTCGGTCTGTCTTTTTCCAAATTTTTAAGGGGGGAGAACCCCCCCAAATCCCCCAGTAGTGGTCGGGCTCGCTCACTACGCGCCGGATGGGCTGATCTGGCAACATTTGCCAGGGCTGCTTTCACTCCCCAGTCCGGCCCTGCGTGGAGCAGGACTCAGACATCGGCCCGAGCAAAATTCCAGTGTGGGACAGGACCAATTGAATTTGTTGTTCTTTACCCTTCCACTTGTAAATAGATTTGCACCCCTAGAACAAGTTGAATGATTTAAACCATCTCAGCCATCCAAGCCAGAGCCAAGTTTGCAGAGGGATCATTGGGGAAACCACCAGAATGGGAGGATACTGTATAAGATTTCCGTTAGTCCTAGACAGAAACTAATACAGGGATTAAGGAGGGCTGCCGGGGAGGAAAGTGTCCAAATTGAGGGGGTGGAGGGGCCTTCTCATACTCATACCCATACTACACCAGATATATTACTGAATTCTGCGCAAACATCCATAGCCCAGTGGCAGTCAACCACAGCAATCATACCCACCAAGTCTGATGGGAACGGGAATGGCCTTAAGCTGGCTGTAGCAGCTACTGATAACTCAAACCAGCCACCAAGAAATCTTTCTAAACTTCATGTGTTATCATGGAATATTGCGGGCTTTACCTCTAAACTAGAAAATCCAGAGTGGGGAACCCTCATTCATGCAAATGATATCTGCATGTTTCAAGAAACCTGGGCAAGGGAGGGCACCCATAGACTAGGCTATGCAACCTTTTGCCTAGCAGCCACCAGCGGAGGAAGGGGTAGACCTGCGGGAGGACTCTGTACATGGATTGCCGTGCATCTGGGTTGCACTACAAAACAGGTTGAGACATCTTTATGTGATATGCTCTGTGTCATTCTGACCTTTTTCACTAAGATCAGAGTGGCCATAATTAATGTCTATTCCCGCACAGTCAGCTATGGTCAGGAGTCGTCAACTCCTGAACAATTGTCCAGTTTTTTGCACACTATTCCAGATAATACCCCGATGGTTCTCGCTGGAGATTTCAATTGCCAGTATGAACCCCTAAAAGACTTAATTGGAGGTGATCCCAATGAGGAATACCAGCATTGGGCTATACCAGAACCGAATGCACCAGCCACCCGGGCTTGGACCCTATTGGTACTACAAATGAACACCCTCACACTGTCCCATTCTATTAGGGCTTGTAATGGGCGTACTAAATCTGACTCCCCGGCTAACCATATCTACAATAGATCAGGTTGTTCCTCCATTTTGGACTATATCCTGTTAGACACTAAATCTTGGCACCGGGTGATTGACTTTAAGGTCATTCCCTGTCATGATAGCGACTATAATGCCTTAAATTTAGAGATGGTATCGTTCTGTCCAATGGATTATCATGCAAATCAATATCCAGTTAGATCTAGGCCACTTTTATCCAATTGTAGGAGGAGAGTCAAATGGGGGGCTCTCTGTAATTCGCAGGAAAAGATATCATCCCTTTACGAAACCATCATCCCTTATCTAGAGGTCGCTGATCAATTCAGTTATAATGTTGCCTCTGATACTGCCCGAACAGAAATTGGGAAGAACCATCAAGGTTTAGTGTGTGACTTGGCAAACTTTTTTTTCCCTCTAGTAAAAACTAAGAAAAAAAATCCCACGGGCCACCCCTGGTATAATGGTGATTGCCGGAGGGCTAGGAAAGCACTAGTCTCAGCTATCAAAAACAAAGATCGCCCCATGATTAAAGACAAACGGATAGCTCATACAAATATAATTAACATGGCAAAAAAACAGTGGGAGGTAGACAAATGGGAAAGCTTGAGATCTGCCTAATGTTCCAGGGACATGCGGTCCTTTTGGAATTTAGTCAACACTGGCTCCACAGAGGGCAAGTCGTCAATAGAACCAAATTTGGGGGCAGAAATCTGGAAGATCCATTTTGAAGCCCTCTATACAAGGGAAGAGGAAGAAGCACGACAAGCTACTAATGAGTGCGTTTCCATGCAGTCCCATAATTTCGCTGTCATTGAAATTTCCCTGTCAGAGATAATGGGAGTATTGAAAAGGGTATCCCCCTCAAAGGCGCCAGGTCTACATAAGATCCTGGGTGACCTATTACGCAACTAACCTAATATTTGGGCCCCCTACCTATGGACCCTGTTTAATGCCATCCTACATGGAATGTCGATTCCCCCGTCATGGCTGGGGGCGGAGATTATCCCAATTTACAGAAAGGGTTCACCACTCCTCCCCGCCAACTATCGTCCAATAAGCCTCATAGATGTCATCCCAAAAATATACGCACGAGTGCTATTGTACCAAATGGAAAGCTGGATGGAGGAGCATTCTATACTCAGTCCCTACCAAGTAGGTTTTAGAGACAAGATGTCCACAATAGATCAGATACTTAGGCTGCAACTTCTGTAATGGAAGACAGTGCTTTTGGAGGGAGGCAGCCTTTAGCTGATCTTTGTGGACCTAAAGTCCCTAGGGAAAAATTGTGGTCCATTCTACTAGATTTGGGGATCCCCCCTTACCTCTGTTACCAGATAAAACGGCTCCACGAAAACAACTACGCTCAAGTTAGGTTCGGTAAAAACGGTGAGCTTACTGACCCCATTCCAATAGACAGAGGGGTAAGACAAGGATGCGTCCTGGCCCGACCCTCTTTTGCTTATTTATCAATGGTCTGGCGGAGGCTCTGAAAGCTGGGAGGGACATAGATGCCCCTAGGCTGGCGAACAACAGGGTTCCGGCCCTGATGTTCGCCGATGATACCCTATTATTATCCAAGTCCCCAATGGGAATACAGATGGCCTTGGATATTTTCCATCTATTTTGTAAAAACAGTAGTTTGGAAATCAACTCACTAAAAACAAAATGTATGGTTTTCAATGCAGGTAACACCACACGACCAAGCGTTCTTTTAGATGGGAAACCATTAGAGAAAGTGACTGTTAGGCCTAACACTCACTGAGAAAATGAAGTGGAACGCACAAATCAAGAAGGCTAGCTTAAAGCTGGCACAGACAGCTGGGGAGATAGCAAAGATGTCTAGGAAGTGCACCCACAAAATGGTTTGTCCAGCAATAGAAATTTACAAGGCGCAGGGTAGGGGAGCAGCCTTATATGGGGCAGAAATCTGGGGCCATCGACCATCTGATCCCCTCTCAAAGAAAGAGAACTCTTTTATTAGGCAGCTATTAGGTCTCCGTAAAAGTACACCACTGACGCCACTCTGCATGGACCTTGGGGTTAGCCCAATTGCGGAGGAAGCTGCCCTTAGACCTCTTCTCTATTGGAGACGTATCTGGAGTACTGCAGAACTTGAGTTCTTTAGAGAAGAGCTAAAGGAGGTCCTAAATGTACAGAGTTGGCAAAAACCCATGGCTGTCCTATATTAAAAACACCTTGGCTGCTATGAGGATGGGAGACCTATGGGTCAATGCTGAAGCAACTTGCACGATAACTCCTAAGAAGGCCTTGCCAAAGATTTTTACAGAATTTAAACTTAACCAGATATACTGTAGTGTGGAAGCTTTGTGGAAGCTCCGCCCACTCTTTGCCCATTGGCTTTTGTATCAAATGCTGCCTTCCGATTGGTTTGAGGCTTGTTAGTCCCTCCTCATTCATCATTTGTATCCTTCCACGGCTATTGGCCCCTTTACTCCTGACACTATTTTCTTATAGGTCTCGCCTAGCGTTGCAGTGCGAATGAGCTACCATCGCTTTGCGAGACATGCAGTATATACTGTAGTGTGGAAGCTTCGTGGAAGCTCCGCCCACTTTCTGCCCATTGGCTTTTGTCTTAAATGCTGCCTTCCGATTGGTTTGAGGCTTGTTAATCCCTCCTCATTCATCATTTGAATCCTGCTACGGCTATTGGCCCCTTTACTCCTAACACTATTTTCTTCCCTGTCTCACCCTCCCCCACACCCCCCACTCCCGTTCGTGTTTTCTTGCCTGTCGGCACTTCAGTTTTCATCTTTATTATTGCCACCTTGAAATATGCGGGTTCAAGATGCGTGCTGTACAAAAACTTCTCTTGTTTAATGAACTAGATTTTAATGTTACTCTAAATATAATAAGACTCTAGGCAACATTCGGGGTATGCATGGCAACTGACATCTCTTAGTTCACAAATGGCATTGTTGTCGGGCGGGAGGAGTGGCAGTGTTTTAACTCAAGCTTAAAACGAGCACTTTTAATAACTTCCTCTCAGTTCAGTGCTATAATCTTGTGTACTGAGGTGACACACTAGAGAAATTAACTTTTTTGAATTCTGAAGAGACATTATCGCACATTTACATCATGTTTACTGTATGATCAACATGCCGATCATTTTCACGGCTCACCCACTGGCTCGTATACGCTTGGCTCGTCTCCGGCTGGCTCTACCTGTTAATTAATCTATTAGCTCGCGCACCTCTAACAAAGAAAGATGAATGGATACATGACAGTGAGCCCGGTAGATGGTAGAGAAATAGACTGGTGCAGACAAACAGACAAAGTCAGTCTCCATTGCCTCACGTCAGAATGATCACTTTCAATAACCTGGAAATCTGCCGGCAGCTCCCGCTAGCCCCAACCTCATCCCCCTCACCAATTCTTAGCAGAAGCGGCAGATTCTGAGCTGTGGCCTGCTGGTGCAGAGGAGCACGGCAACGTTTGTAGAAGCGCTGGGATCCCTAGCCTATCCGGGCAGGCACCTAAGCCTTCTGGGTGCCTTCACACTCAGGATAAATTAATACATTTTGTTCTGTGCTTTAGTCGCCCCTCTGTGAGCACTGTCTGGTAGATGAAGCTCTGTGTTAATAAACACATTCAGAGAGGTGGTTGTGTACAAACAAACAACAGCCACAATACCGTACGTTTTGAACGTGTAGTTAAATACCTGCTCATCGAGTACCTCATTGGCTGATCATTCCATGGCACTACCAAAATTACATTTGGACACATTTGCTCAACTGTAAAACACTCCCTGCTACGGGTCATTTAACAACTCGGGGCTTTGGGGTTAGGTAAGCTACTTTGGATGCTATGTAAAAGAGTAAATACAAAAATGAATTCAATGAAAATAAGCACCCAGTACTGTCTAAAACACTGTGAAAACTGACACGCATTCTGGCATTTTGTTTAGTTAATGTCGATTTTCTCATAGATGCGTGTAAAGTACTCTTAATATCTTAATGAAATCTGCACACTTTTTAACTAATAGCACCGGGTGACCTTTGACGACTAGGCAATGAATACATTTTCATGTACCCCCGAAGCCCCCCTGCCCCCTGCCCCCTTGGCAAACTTCATTGCCTCCCAGTGTTTGGGGGATAACCAAGACGCAGGAGAGTGAGTCAAATAGTGTAGAAAATGAAAGAGAAGCCAGGATTCGGATTCACAGGCTCCGATCCCGATCGCGTTGGTTAGTCTGTAAGCACTACTTTTATTAAGGAGTTTCGCATTAGTAAAGTACCACGGTGTGCATGTGTGGCGACACTTCACCCATGAGGTACGTGCCAAGCAATTGTTGACAAAATCCACACTTTGCGTCTTTTTCAATATATTGATTTCGAAGTGCAGGACCTTTCCAAGGGATTTTGCACACTACATACATTCACTCCAAAAATAAAACGTGTAGGTAAAAAACATTGCCATTTATAATGTCAATAGCTCTAACTCACAAATGCGAGACCTATTTGCATTGCAAATGCTTGTTAAATACTGCAATACATGCGCACTTTATCTTTGCAAGATTTATATGTATAACTGTGCTCTATTCTTTTCTCTGTGCTTTTATGGCCATAATGGAATTTGAAAAAAAATATATATATAAAATAGCTTCCACCTGTATTCTTCTATAAACTTGGTAATAAAATATAAATTAATAAATAAACATAAAAACACAATTTATACTCAAATAATTAAAATAATCAAATAATACACTTACATAAATATTCAGAAACAAAACATTTAAATTACATTAACAAGTGAACATCAAAAATATAATTTATTAAACTACCCACCCTATTCTTGCACAAATCCATCGACTCTCTAGTGATATCTAAATTGCTAATTAAACCTAAAAAAATAAACATTTAAACATTGAAAATTAAATAATGTACCAATTGATAAATTTTCATACACATTAGCCATTTTTTTTACATTAAAACAAATTAATAAAAAATAAATATTGAATGAATTAATTTCCTGTTCTGTTCGGCTACAAGCCTAGCAAGCATTGGCATAGCCAATAGGTCTTGCCTTTGGGACCTTATAAGTGTTTAGCCATGCAAAAGTAATCGCGATCAAACATCAAAGTGAAAGTAATCGCGGAAAAGCACAGTGCTTGCCCGCGCACATGCACTTTAGCTCTAGGCTGGCCTGGTAGCACTTTTTGGAGCCCTCTCAAAAAGTCTCGCCAGACCAGCGCATGCGCTGGGTCAGGCGAGACCTAAAAAGCGCTACTTGATTATTAATAAGTAATTAAATTAACAAATAAAATAAAGTACACATTTAAAATTACAAACTAATAAAACAAATCTAACAATCATACTAATAATAATATCTAACATTAAAATATCAACTATGAATATAATAAATTCATTTCAAAATGTTTATTACCAATATGGTAAAATAAACAATATTGAATACAAAATTATTCTTCAATATTATAATATATACCAAAGGATCAATATTCTTGCATTCAGTTTTTGACTACACAATATTTTTGAAGTCACAATATTTTTGACATGATATTCATGTCATATGATAGTTAGAAAACAATACTTGTGTCATTCGCAGAGCAGCCTTGGTTTTATATTGCCTTTTCAAATGAATGTGAGAATTTCCTAGTATTTGTGAGTTCACACCTGGAATCAAAAATCAGCCCTGTCAAACATGCTTAAACCAGCCTAACAATGTAATGGGGAGCTTCTAAAATGGCCATGAAGCTTACATGGTTGGCAAATGGCAGCCCATTAGGCATTAGAAGCAGCCCCCTGGCCTGTAGCCCATCAGGAAAATGCCAAAGTGGTAGACTGAACTCTCCAGCCCAATGAGAACTCATTCTTCAATCCCAACCTATTATTTGCAGTCTGCATGAGGTATTCGTGCCCTGTTAATGCTTATTGTAACAAATCTTGTTTTTTGGAAGCACTAAAGGATAAAGGTATCTCTTGGATTAATCAACTGCAGTATGGCTCTCCTATCATTCTCATTCACTACCTTTCAATCTACATATGCTTCACCCTCATCGTTTGCTGCAGAATTTAAATTGTTACTTTATTCTCTTTTGAAAAAACATATTCAAGTCTTTGGAAAAACATGATACTGCTTACCACAAAAAAACAAACAACCTTATTTGAAATAGCTTAGTTCAAAAATTTCTTTTAAAGGCAGAACACGTCAACACTCTATTTCAACTAGATCAAAGTTTTCAAATGCAATTTCATGGGAAAAAAGTCATTCAACTTAATTTAGGGCCTCATTACGAGTTTGGCAATGCGGAAGAGGAACACCCTGCTCCCACACCGCCAAACCTGTGTAGGAACTGCCCGCGTCCGGGTTTTCTCCTGGTCTGGTGGATGGTTATTTGGCATCCCCAGGGCAATGTCTATGAAATAGGCACTGCAATGGGAACCTTAAGAAGTACGAACAGAATGGGCTGCTGCAGTCCATGCCGTGCAGGTACTGGGGTGCATGCACACAGGGGGTCACATGTCAGCATTCACATGGCCTGAAGCACCAGTGGGACCTGTAGGGCCACCATTGTTTCCTCTCCACCACGGTTTTCATGGCGGGCTCACCGCCATGACAACCTTGGTGGAGAGAACACTTGTAATATAGAGGTCCCGCCAAGCATATTGCGGACTCAGGACCACCACGCAACTGCCAGGGAATGTCAGTTCCCTGGCGGTTGTGATGGTTGCTGGGGTCCCAAGGCAGCCTGACCGCCCTAATCGTAATATGGTGGTTGGGCGACCCCCACTGTGAGTCTGGCTGTCCGTGGACCACCAGATTCATAATAAGGGCTTTAGACATTCAAATCTGGGACAAGATTTGGATACAATTATTTAACACCTGTAAATCTGAAAGTGTTACTAAAACATTATTTTTGTCCATAACATTCTTCTTATTACTCCTGTTGGAGTAAGTTTTTTAATTCTAAGTCTGGACTTTACTGAAGAGAATGGTTAATTATTTGACATGTTATGCAACTGTGAGTGTGTGCTACGTCTTTTTGGAAATCTGCTTGGAATAAATGAACTGATATTTCTCTTTCTTTTAATAAAATGTAGTGGGCTCTTTGGAACATGCACATATTGATTATTCCTATGTTATCATACTGAACCTTTTTATTGCAATTGCTTCCAAACATATAATTAATTCTTCGAAAGATTTTTCTGAACTGGCTTTGTATTCTTGTTCGAAAGGACTATGTGACAATCATAGAATCAATACTATTTTTTCTTCTCATCTTAACATCAAAATTAAGACATTTTCTGGTCACCATTCTCTCATTATGTATCGTCTTGAGCACCTTTAAATACTTTGACTGACTGAATGTTACCTATCCTTTTTCTTTCTCACCTCCTTACTAGTGTTGCCACTGTACTACTGTTACCAGGATAGTTATGATAATTTTTATTTTAATTATTTGTTAAGTTGCTCTTCTTTACTTTCCTCTTCTTTCTGTTTCTCTTATCTCTTTCCTTCTCGATCTGCACTCATGTTTATTGGTGTGTATATATAATTGTGTTGATTTATTTACATTTTAACTAATTTAAATGGTGGATTTTTTGTTATATTATCTTGAATGTCCATCTGTATTGTACATTACATTTTTCTTCTTTTTACTAAATTAGTTTAGAATATTTACTGTTTGATATCCTGATTTTTATGATGTTGTGGAGCTACTAAAGTTCTTGAGATTAGGCTTTCGCGTTTAAATGGCAGCTACCCAGAGTATGCTGAGGGCTTCCTCATTGATACCTGCTTGTTACGTCTCAGGAACAGATGTACTTAACTTATGCAAGTTCATCCATGGTCCTCCTAGAAAATAATAAAGGTTCGTTCAACGTTTCACAACATGTCTCAACTCTCAGAATGCTTTTCTTTATTCTCCATGTCCTTCGAACATCTGCAAAAAAAGCAACTGTTATTTGCGAAGGAAATCCTAGATATGCATGCACTGTCCCAGCTGTAGCGATGTTGTTTCATGAATACATAGCAAAGATGCTGTGGGCCACATTGAAGTTATACCAAGAAATCCAAGATAGCCATCACTAGTCTCCTAACTACTGGCCATATTTATACCCGACTGGCGTTGCTTTTGCACCACGCAACTTGGTGCAAGAGCGACGCAAACCTTGAGTCAACTTTTTGAAAGCCACGCGTGCCTTTGAGTGGCTTCAAAAATATGGAGCAGCGCCTAAGACCTACCCTCTGGTATTTTTTTTTGTGCTTCTCACTGCAATTGTTTCTAGAGTCGGCAGTCACTTAGGTGGTGGTTGCATTCCTGCTCCCCCTGGCTACATCCACTCCGGAGGTGTGTTGGAGGTCTATGGCCCTTCAGATGTGGGACAGAAGGTGACAACCCACAGAGTGCTGGGTCCATGTGTTATCATGTTCATCTTTAAGTGCATTGACCCTCATAGTTACCACATGGAATTAATTGTAAGTACCGCAAAGCAGCAACATGGAGACTAAGGACATGGACTTACTTTCCTCCCACTGGATCCTAGATCCCTCTGGTTGGTACCAATGTTCGCTGCTCTTAGAACGAGTGGCATGAGCAGGCACATACTATGATTTATCCCCATACATTCGCATGACATAGACACTGCATTTGGATACATATAACTATTGTAGTTACGTTTGGCATTTTTAGATAAACATTCATGTTTCCATGGTACATTCGCATTGTTATTTCAATGCTTTATAAGCACACGTAGAGAGCCAGAGCTCACCTTTTATGTCTTGTGCCTTATGCACAGATGCATGTACATAGTGGAGCATCTCCAGTGGGAGTTGCACTGCGTCATGAGCCCTGCTTGTTTTCATGACATGCAGACTCTGATCGCACAACTATATTTGTATGTAGAATTTGTATATAGTGCAAGCCTGGAGAAATGGCAAAGACAAGCAGGAAGTCAATGAGGGATAAGAGAGATGGCTGGTTTGTGGACAGTTAATGGATTGTGATGTAGTGGTCTTTAAAGAGATGTGTTTTCAGCTCATTTCTAAGATGGAGCAGTGTTGGGAGCAGGCGATGATGGACACAGGGACGTTGTTTCAGTTCCTGGGAGCATTGATGGAAAGAACTATTGTATTTTTCCCACTTTTTTCCACTTCTTAGTCTAGAAAAACCTGGAGGTGTCCTGGCTATGGGTGTGACGAGGTCCACCAGAGATCGTGAGCTTGTCTGCAAGATGGAAGTGCCAGTTGTGATGGCCTTGTAAACGATGCAGCTGGATTGGAAGATAATGCGGGCTGCAAAAGGGAGCCACTGGAGTTGCATCAGGATGGTGATGATGTGGTCATATTTCTTCAGGATCTGGAATTTGTGCCCATTCATTGTGCTGACCGATACAGTGAAGGTTTGGGATAATTACGTTCACTTTACGCAGAGATTTGGAGATACTTATTTAGCACCTTTTGTTTCTTCAGCTGTTTGTAGTCCTTAACCAATCACTTACAGAATTCTCCATAATCCTATTTGTTGCCCTCGCCTTGCTTGCATGTGCTAGCTTGTTAGTCTAAACTCTATTAACTCTTTCCATCCTGTCACATGATGTATGTGATGCAATGTTGACAGGTTTTCAGCTGACTCTCCTGCGTACGAGTACATTTAGAGTGAGTTTATTAGCGGTATTGGCCCTTATAAACACCCCTAAGAATATAATTCGTATAACGTGTATAAAATAACATACAAAACCTACTTTTTATACCAGATTTGTAGCAATGAAGTCCTACAAGGTGCTGCACATGGTCAACAATAAATTAGTCAACAGATTGTAATTGTCCCTCAAGTGTTTTCCTACTGTAATTGCAACCACAGAAGTTCCAAGTAAAAATAGCATTATGTACATCTACAGTCGTTCGTGTACTACTTTAATGGAGATTTGGACACAGATGTCATGCCCGTCAGTCATCATACATAGGACAACAACAGCTTCAAGTAAGACTTTTTGTCTTCCAAGTTTGGGCATGTCTTCCCTTGACAGTTTGTCTAATGCTCCATTTAGCACTAATTCTGGTTGCATGTCCAGAAGAATTTTCTTAAATTAAGATCTGGGGCCATATCTTACATTGTGCCTCGGGGGTGCAAAGGGTGTGTGCACCCCCTTTGCATGCCTCTGGGCACAATGGAATTACAGAAGGTGCTGCAGACGCTTGGACATCCCCTTCTGTAACACTGATAGCGCTGGTACGCATGTAGTACCAGTGCTATCTTAAGAGGGCGTTCCCTTATTTGTATGGGGGTGTGGACCCTTGCAAATGAGGGAATCTATTTGCCTCTCCACCCGTTCCGTATCATAGACGTGGGCACACAGGGCCGGACTGGGAACCAAAACCGGCCCTGGCAAAGTGCTCGGCCGGCCCCCGGGGTTTGGGTGGTGCCACCGAGCTCTTTGCCAGGGCCGGTTTTCGGACGATTTTGTTACAGGGGCCGCTTTTGCAGCTATGCTGCAAAAACGTCCCTGTAACAAAACCGGCCCCCACCCGTGCGGCGCACCGGGGGATTGCCCGGTGCCCGCTACGGCCAGTCCAGCCCTGTGGGCACAGACCCAAACAGGCCTGCAGGGGGATCATTAATTCCTCTTCAAAGTACAGATGTGTTGTGGCCTGCGCAGAGAAACCCACTGCGGCTTTGAAGCACCGAATGCACTTCCCCAGGGCAGCACCCATTCACAGCTACCCTGGGGGCAGCACACTCATTGTAATAGGGCACACTGTCCCAGTTTGCACCTGGCGCACCGGTTTAAAGATGCCCTGTGGCGCAAACAGGGAGAGAGTACGCTTTCAATAATGTGGCCGCTGGTGTACATGAGTAGTCACTAATTTCCAACACATTACTTATCATATTACAACATTACTGCTCTTCGATATATACATGCAAACGTCCTGAACTAAATACGCTTCTCTTTATTGACAAGTGGGACCATTTACAGCTGAAGATTTTAAGCTCAGGATTTGCACTCTGTGCCATCAATTTGTACAGAGCAGGCAAAGATCTCTTAAGGGCTTCTTCACTTTCACCTCCTCAAAATGCTGATCCACGATCAAAGCCAATGCCGAGCACAGAACAGTTGCAGCTTGGTCACAGGGGAAATTACCCAGCTGTGGGTAATAAGGGATCAATATTAAAATGGGGATAGAATGGTGTATTGTGACACTGATGTCTGTTAACTTACAGCTCCCACCCACTCCTGGCCAAGTGGAAGGTGAGTGCTTTGAATATCTTGCTGAAAGGGCATATGAACAGAAGTGAACAAATGTAGTCTCTAAGACACCGAGGGGCATATTTACAACGAAGTGGCACAGCACCACAAGCAATTTTGCTGCATCGAGCTGTGTCATTTCACAAATGCAGGGATACACCTTTTTTACAAGAATACCACACACCCCTGTGCTCTTCCCTGCAGCGGTGCTAAAACAGCAGTCTATCACCAATGCAGGCACCCTTGCACCATGGCGCCTAGGTTCCTGCGTTGCAGAGATGATTGTGTTTGTGCAGGAAGGGACACCGTCTTGCACAAAAACAATAATTAATGATGTTATGCTCCTTCTATGTGTGCTGCAGAATGCATCACTCATAGAAAGAGCAAAAAACGAGGATAAATAAAAGTATTCCTCCTCGTTGCATCACTTTAATGCCTCCCCTGGAAAAGCATTCGTTTTTGGCGCTGCCTCAGATTTACAAATCCTTTTCAATTTGGAACAGACTCAAAAATACCTGGGTGTTGAGTGGGAAC
The DNA here is from genome assembly GCF_964204655.1 of Triturus cristatus. Classification (NCBI taxonomy): domain Eukaryota; kingdom Metazoa; phylum Chordata; class Amphibia; order Caudata; family Salamandridae; genus Triturus; species Triturus cristatus. The sequence goes on along the minus strand of NC_140581.1, from coordinate 380,500,807 downwards.
AGCCACAGCAACACCCATGACACGCCCCTTTGACGCAGTGTACCGCGTGAAAGAGGGCCATATTTACAACGCTGTGTAAAGCCATGCAAAGTGGCCAGAACACATTGCCCCTGGAGAGTAAAAAAAAATGATTTTCTGGTGGTGCTAGGGGCTTGCAAATTAGCCCCTTAGTTAATCATGCCTGGACAGATTTGGTGGCAAAGACCTCTTCCTCCTTTTTTAGGTCTCGTGAGCCAAAGGCTCGAAGAGACATTTTATATCTGGGCTTTTCAAAGTGCTGCCGTGGCCTAAAGCTACAGTGCACGTGAACGTGCATGCGCGCAGCGCCATGTGTCTTTCCTCCGTAGCGATCGTAATCACGATCACTTTCACTTTCGTGGCCGCGATTCCAAAGCTTGTTTTCCTTATCTTGGAGCATTTCTCGGCAAGTCACCAGGACATAAATGGCAGAGCTACAGAATAACTTCACTCTTCCATCGAAAGTAAGGTCAGGGAGCCCGACTTCCATTAATTTGCTATTTCACACTTCATTACTCCTCGGGATTTCTGCAGAGCTTGAGTTTTCATCGCTGAGGTGAGCCCAATGACTTCAAATAACGGAATTGTTTCTGATACAGGCTTTGCTCTGCACAGCTGCTCTTTTCTTCGGCTGTCCGTCTCTGTTGAAAACGATCACACAATCTTCAAGTCTTTCTGTGAAATATCAATTTGCCACACACGTGCATGCATTAATTACTTGGAGTGATTTATTGCGCGCGAGTTCTTCGTAATTTCTAGCAACAATCCACTTTTTGTCTCCATTAATGCTGAGCCCGAGTTTCTAATGAGGAATAAGCCAGCAGTTTAATCATAAATCCGTCAGGCATGGGAGGGCAAAGAGGGCTGCCCCGGGGAATGCTAATAAGGCAATACTACTGATGCACACAAAAAGGTTTTTCAAGAATCGTTTCCGTTTTCAGGCACCCTCACTGCATCTTTTCATATTTCAAGTACAGGTCCCAGCCTGATAAACTTTTTTTTGTAGGTATTTTGTTGTATGAACTTTGGATTGGTCCACGTAATCGGAAAGCTGATAACTGCAGTGAAGCAAAATGAATAATTTATCGCGGTGTCTGGACCTGGTCTAATCATTGTTGAACGCTGGAGCTTTGTATCATGCTGTAAGAGGAACTGAACCATCATGAAACCCAATTGGTATAATTTTTTATCGCATCTACTAGCTGATAATTCGACAGCCAGGCACAACTAATTCATCGCGCACTCAAGGCAAGACCATGACTTCAAATCATAAGTGGGTTATGAAATGATAGACACAAAATGAATCAAGAACAAATGGAGAGAGATCTTGTGAGCATTGTCAAACTGTGGGCCCAACCCAAAAAAACACCTTGTTTAATAATAGACAGGGCCTGGTAAACAGGAGGAAAACAGAAGCTGAGGCATACAGGAACAAGCATTGGCATAGCCAATAGGTCTCGCTTTTGGGACCTTATAAGTATTTAGTTATGCAGCACAATATCCTTGTTTACTTTTGTTTTTATGTATGCCGTGGGGTGATGTTATTTGCATAGTGCTATTGCCATTCGTATGACCTTGCAGCGCTGGAGAACCCGAAAATAGAAAATTGGTTATGAGGGAGGGGAGACAATAGTAATATGCTGGCTTAAAAAATATATATATAATTACTAACGTCCTGGAAATAGCAAACACTCCTAGGAAGTTCAAGATTGAGTAAAGCGAAGTGTAAGCAGGAACAACATAGTTGCCTTAACGCTTTTACACTTATTATTCAGAATCAGTGTTTTTGCCAGAAAAGTTAAGAACATGACTACAGGCACCTGTTACAATGTCCATTTTTAGGTCTCGCTGAGACAGCGAAAGCTGTCTCTTTGAGACATTTTGTAAGTGGGCTTTCAAAAGTGCTACCCACATTTGCTGGCCTAGGGCTTGAGTGCACGATGGCGTGTACGTGCACAGCTGCTCCTTGCATTCCCCCCTCCCTTCTCACCCAGCCCTTTGATGCTCTGCTCGATTACTTTCACTTTCGGCGCTTTGACCCTTGCATTCCCCCCTCCCTTCTCACCCAGCCCTTTGATGGTCTGCTCGATTCCTTTTCACTGTCCTTAAATCCCTTTGTAAGTCCATCTTGTTTGGGTCACCTTTGCTTCATTAGACCCATCTTTCCCGACTAGGAACCGGTTATTTTTGTCCACTCCCTTTAATTTACTTTAATAATAAACTCTCGCCTTAAGTGAAACAATTGACTTTTAAATGTCGTTGTAATCTTACAGCCTTGTTCTTAAACAAGAAAACTCCTCTCCTTCCACACGTTTCCCATTCGGCCATCTTTTCTTCAGCAGTAGTTGATAACATTGTGGCCATGTTTTAACCAAAGCATCAGGTTTCTGCAATTTTGTAACGACGTGGTGATGCACATACTCTCTGTATGTTGTACATTCCGCTGCCCCTAATGTGTCCGAGGTTTGTGAGCTGTGATGCATGCTAGCGCGATCCCACGGCATGCGCCTCTTCAGCCCTCCTAAAATATACCATCCTCACTCTCCAGGTTAGAATTCGACACTTCAAAAACAAACGTGTAGCAACGATCTTCTATTAATAATGCTATAATGGCAGCGCTTCTATGGATTCCATCGTAAATGTTCTGTGGAAAGTATTTTTATTTTATCATTTTGCAGTGGTTCCGGTAGGTCGGCAGTCATTGATTCCTTGTTTGTGTACCTTTGCCCAGGGGCGTTTCTTCAATTGGTGCAGCAGGTGCAGTGGCACCAGGGCCCACGAACGCTGATAATTCATGTATTTAATATAACTGTAGCATATTGAGGAGGTTGGGGGGTCATTTACTTACTTGCCCTGGGGTCCATGACACTGAATAGGCTGGTGTTTCGCCACGTAATTTCATTGGTCAGTGTTTAGCATTCGAGGTTGTACTCCTGAGTGACGTGACATAGAATGTAAGATTGATTGAGCCAGGGCATGAAAAGGAAATGCTGCTCAGGGCGCCAATTGTGTAAGGCGTCTAGACCTCACATATGCTCTTCCCTCTGTTTTTCTCTCTGGTCTCACATGTGCTATTCCCTCTGTATTTTCACTCTGCCATCACATGTGCTTTTCCCTCTCTATTTTTCTCTCTTTCCTCACACATGCTATTCCCTCTGTATTTGTCTCTCTTCCCTCACATGTACTCTTCCCTCTGCATTTTTTCTCTATGCTCTCACATGTGCTCTTCGCTCTGTATTTTTTTTCTCTGCCCTTGTATGTGTTCTTCTCTCTATATTTTTCTCTATGCTCTCACATGCTCTCTTCCCTCTATGTTTTTATCTCCGGTCTAACATGCGCCCTACCCTCTGTATTTTTTTCGCTTTGCTCTCACATGCGCTCTTCCCTCTCTATTTTTCTCGCCTCCCTCACATGGACTCTTCCCTCTGTATTTTTCTCTCTGCCCTCACGTGCTTTTTCCTCTGTATTTTTCTCTCTGCCCTCACATACTCTTCCCTGTATGTTTTCCTCTTTGCCCTCAAGTGCACTCTTCCCTCTGATCACATGCATACACAACTATGCACACATACAAACACACACATGCATTTACACACACATATGAACATATACAGACACACACAGACATGCATAAACATATGCATATACATGCACACCAACACACCAACCCCACATACACATATAAACAAGCACGCACACCAACATACTCAAACACATATACATACACACAAACATGCATACACAGACATAGGTATACACACAAACATGTGTACACATCCATGAAGACAAATGAACACAATGACACACCCATACTTGCACACCAACACACACATGTATACACAAACATATACACATACAAACACACACACATGCATACACACAGATATATACATATAGACACACACACTATGCACACACACGCATCTCCCATACTGTCTCAGGGGAAGAGTCGGTGTCAGCTGTCTCCTAGAGGGAGATCTCGCATGAGACAGTAAGACTCAGAGACATGTGGCGGTGGGGAGAGACAGACATGCCTCCCTTTCATTGTGTTGTTGCAAGATGGGGACTATCTTCTGCCACTGGTGCATTCAGATAAGCGGCAGGAAGTTCGTCGGACACATGCACTGGTTTCAATTTCGAGAAAGTGGGGTGAACCTTTCACAGATCGGGAGTGTGTGTCAACTGGTGTTTCTCCTTCACGGCAAGGCCAATCAGTACATTTTGTTTAACCGTGTGGTCATGAATCCTTTAATTGCATAAGTGAGCGGGTATGGATGTAAACAAAAATGTAACACTAATACCACATTTTCTGTCACTCTTGTGAACAGGTTTGCTGTGAATGTATGAATGAGAATGGCGTTTTAGAATACATTGCATGGAAAAGGGTCAACATGGTGTATACGTGTTTTTTTTTTTTTTTTTTTTTATAACATGGTTAACGTCATGATATACCGGATTCGGATGCTTCATTGCAGATCAGTTGTTTGGCCCGTGGTTATTTACGAGTTTGGAAAATACTTTTGTATTGTTTCGATTCTTTTTGTCTCTGCCCTATCTATTGGCTGCGTCCTTACTCTCTCCCATCTTCTCTCTCCACCTCTTTGCTACATGTTCTCTCGTAATGTTTTCATTTTCCCCAACTCTCCTCTTTACTCTCTCTAATTCTTTTTTTGCTCCTTTTCTGTCTCTGTCCCTTCTCTCCTCTTTCTCTCCCCACCTGTCCCTTCTCTAACCCCACTCCTCTTCCTCTGCCCGCCCCCCCATCCCTCTCTCTCGCAGTACTGCAGCATAGGCAGCACCAGGTCTCTGATGCCTTCTCAGTGTTGGCCCTGGGGGTGGAGGAGGTAAGTCAGCCCCCCAAGTGAATCCCATTATCAACAGATAGTGAAACTCTATTTACCAACAAGTACGGAGCGGTCTCGGGTGACGGCTGATGCGAACAGTGATCTGCTCTCTGCCCCGGCAGGGCCTGTGGGGTGGGGGCGTTACCTTACACTAGGAGAGGAAGTAAAAGTGATATCCTCCCCTCCCCCCCAGTCCACCACTGTCTCTCCTCATCCTCCACCCCTCTCTCTCTCCTCCACTTCTGAATCCCTTCCACCTAGGTCTCTCCTTACCCTCCACCTCGGTCTCTCCTTACCCTCCACCTCGGTCTCTCCTTACCCTCCACCACGGTCTCTCCTCACTCTCCACATTGGTCTCTCCTCACTCTCCACCTTGGTCTCTCCTCACCCTCCACCTTGGTCTCTCCTCACCCTCCACCTTGGTCTCTCCTCACCCTCCACCTTGGTCTCTCCTCACCCTCCACCTCAGTCTCTCCTCACCCTCCACCTCGGTCTCTCCTCACCCTCCACCTCCGTCTCTCCTCACCCTCCACCTCCGTCTCTCCTCACCCTCCAACTCTGTTTCTCCTCACCCTCCACCTCACCCTCCACGTGTCTCTCCTCACCCTCCACCTCACCCTCCTCACCCTCCACACGTGTCTCTCCTCACCCTCCACGTGTCTCTCCTCACCCTCCATGTGTCTCTCCTCACCCTCCACACGTGTCTCTCCTCACCCTCCACATGTCTCTCCTCACCCTCCACACGTGTCTCTCCTCACCCTCCACACGTGTCTCTCCTCACCCTCCACACGTGTCTCTCCTCACCCTCCCCACGTGTCTCTGCTCACCCTCCCCACGTGTCTCTGCTCACCCTCCACATGTGTCTCTGCTCACCCTCCACACGTGTCTCTGCTCACCCTCCACGTGTCTCTCCTCACCCTCCACACGTCTCTCCTCACCCTCCACATGTCTCTCCTCACCCTCCACACGTCTCTACTCACCCTCCACACGTCTCTCTCCTCACCCTCCGGGTCTCTCCTCACCCTCCGGGTCTCTCCTCACCCTCCACGTCCCTCCTCACCCTCCACGTCTCTCCTCACCCTCCACGTGTCTCTCCTCACACTCCACGTGTCTCTCCTCACACTCCACGTGTCTCTCCTCACCCTCCACATGTCTCTCCTCACCCTCCACACGTGTCTCGCCTCACCCTCCACACTTGTCTCTCCTCACCCTCCACACATCTCTCCTCACCCTCCACACGTGTCTCTCCTCACCCTCCACGTCTCTCCCCTCTCCCTTCACACGTGTCTCTCCTCACCCTCCACACGTGTCTCCTCACCCTCCGCCTCACCCTCCACATGTCTCCTCCTCACCCTCCACATGTGTCTCCTCCTCACCCTCCACATGTGTCTCCTCCTCACCCTCCACATGTGTCTCCTCCTCACGCTCCACACGTGTCTCTCCTCACCCTCCACGTGTCTCTCCTCACCCTCCATGTGTCTCTCCTCACCCTCCACACGTGTCTCTCCTCACCCTCCACACGTCTCTCCTCACCCTCCACACGTGTCTCTCCTCACCCTCCACACGTGTCTCTCCTCACCCTCCACACGTGTCTCTCCTCACCCTCCACACGTGTCTCTGCTCACCCTCCACACGTGTCTCTGCTCACCCTCCACATGTGTCTCTGCTCACCCTCCACACGTGTCTCTGCTCACCCTCCACGTGTCTCTCCTCACCCTCCACATGTCTCTCCTCACCCTCCACACGTCTCTACTCACCCTCCACACGTCTCTCTCCTCACCCTCCGGGTCTCTCCTCACCCTCCGGGTCTCTCCTCACCCTCCACGTCTCTCCTCACCCTCCACGTCTCTCCTCACCCTCCACGTGTCTCTCCTCACACTCCATGTGTCTCTCCTCACACTCCACGTGTCTCTCCTCACCCTCCACGTGTCTCTCCTCACCCTCCACACGTGTCTCGCCTCACCCTCCACACGTGTCTCTCCTCACCCTCCACACATCTCTCCTCACCCTCCACACGTGTCTCTCCTCACCCTCCACGTCTCTCCCCTCTCCCTTCACACGTGTCTCTCCTCACCCTCCACACGTGTCTCCTCACCCTCCGCCTCACCCTCCACATGTCTCCTCCTCACCCTCCACATGTGTCTCCTCCTCACCCTCCACATGTGTCTCCTCCTCACCCTCCACATGTGTCTCCTCCTCACGCTCCACACGTGTCTCTCCTCACCCTCCACGTGTCTCTCCCCACCCTCCACGTGTCTGTCTTCACCCTCCACGTGTCTCTGCTGCACGCCTCACACTGCTGCACGCCTCACACTGCTGCACACTGCTGCACGCCTCACACTGCTGCACGCCTCACACTGCTGCACGCCTCACAGCTTCACACTGCTGCACGCCTCACACTGCTGCACGCCACACACTGCTGCATGCCACACACTGCTGCACGCCACACACTGCTGCACGCCGCACACTGCTGCACGCCGCACACTGCTGCACGCCACACACTGCTGCACACTGCTGCATTACTCACTGCTGCATGCTGCACGACTCTGCTGCACGCAGCACACTGCTGCACGCCGCTGCACGCCACAGTGCTGCATGCCTCACACTGCTACACTAAACACTGCTGCACGCAGCACACTGCTGCACGCCGCTGCATGTCACAGTGCTGCATGCCTCACACTGCTGCACGCCGCACACTACCGCACGCCGCACACTGCTGCACGCCGCACACTGCTGCATGCCGCACACTGCTGCACGCGGCACACTGCTGCACTCCACACACTGCTTTTATGCGAGTTTATGCTACTGACATTGTAAATGACAATGCCTTTTATTTGTTTTAAAACCAAAACATAAATAAAAAGGCATTGTAATTTTACAATGCTAATAGCTCAAACTCTTATAAACGCGAGACCTATTGCATTGCAAATGCTTGTTATTTTTGGCAGGGTGGTGTACAAAGAGAAATTCCACATAAAAAACTGCACATCAGAGACAAATATTCCAGTACACTGGCTATTGAGGCAGTGCAGCATAACCCAGACAGATGACTTTATTCTTATTATATTATAATTGGTGTGAAAAAGAGAGCCAGATTGGAAACCAAAATAAGCCCTTTTAAAATGTTCAAACCATCACCACACTGCAGGAGCCTGCTTCTAGAATGGTGCCAAGGGGGTGTTTGTGGGTTACTACCGCTCAACCTGCTCTGAAATTAGCCCCAAGCCTACAGCCATATGGAAAATACTAGCTTGGCAGAAGGGCCATTCCAGCACTGGTGTATGAACAAGTTATCCAGGTACAAATTCTAAATTCTACCGGTGATGTCATAAATCATTCTGCGACATAGAAGGATTTTTTTATTAATATACACCATTACTCCTATCCCCTTACTCTTTTCATTGCAAGGAGATGGGCTTTGCTTCTGATGTGGCTTCCGCTTTCAACACATAGTTCACCCAAAGCAATAAATAAAGTTCCTACTAACTGTGATGCAGAGGTGAGGATGTACAAAGCCACTGACTATTTGTGGTGTTTAAAAATCCCCTTTGCATTCTACTTTTGGAAAACTTTATATCTAAAATTACGTTTTTTAAAGTTTTCTATCGATTGTAATTATGTACAGCCTCTGATATTTCTGCTGTGCTTCTGCAGAACGTCTCAATGGCATTCTGTGATACTGGGAATGTGTTAGCTCCTTTAGGCTTGAGGGTCTGCAGGCTGCATGCTATTTATATGGCCTGGGTGTAGGAAACGGTGCTACCCATTTAAAGTGACATTGGGCATTCGGGCCTTTGGCTTCAGGACTCCCAGGGACGTGCCTATCTGAGGTCAGAAGCTCTTAGAGTCCATTACAAAACTGTATCTCAGAAACACTTAGAGTGGATGTTCCAAGCACAGCCATAAGGTCTGAAACTGCTGCCTTCTCATTTCACTGAGAATTAAAGGTAGGAGGAGAGGCGGAAGATCTTTCTCTTTTCAGCAGGGGCGGCTCCTCCACAATGGACGAGGAGCCTCGCCCCACGGGCCCAGAGCCAGCAGGTGAAAAATAAAGCGATTACCTAAGTCATTTTATTTTTTTATTTGCTGGCTGTAAGCCAGCCCGTTCAGGGAGGGGCGGGGCTGAGGCATGGGAGGGGCAGGGGGAGGAGGAGGAGGAGTGCTATGTGAACTCTCTAAGTGCGCATATGTGTTTGGCCGGCCATCTCAGGCCAGCCAAACATACATGCACACTTAGGTTTCTCCAGCCTGGCTGCATTGATTGGAGAAACCCCCCAGACTCCCTGGTTTGAGCGGAGAGTCTTTTCAGCCCACTCAGACCAATCCCGGCGCGGCTCTCATAGCATGAGAGCAGCATGGGGATTGCACCGGAAGTCTGTTTTCGGGTATGCTGTGAGGCTGGGACCAGGAAGAGGACACGGAGGCACGACGCGGGAGTCAGCCGCAGCTCCAGGTAAGTGTTATGTTTTTTAAATTGTTAACCCCCCCACGCACTCCCCCTCCTGCGCTCCCCCGCTTCCCCCCCTCATGCCGCACCACCTTTTCATTGTGTCGGCCACCACTGCTTTTCTGCCTCCGGGAGTTTGGCGTGCCTGTATCTCTGAGAACGGAATCCAACTTTCCGATGTTCTGCAGAGGTCTCTAAAAGTGGCTCTGCAGTCAGCCCTAGTTTCTGCTCGTTCTCTTATTTAGCGTTAAGACACCCAATCGGGTATTTGTCGCACTTTAGGAATGTTCCTCATCTTCGTCGTCAGAAGGCAGGGTCACTGAAGCAAATGGTTCATGGTGCAAAGACTTTAACTGGACTTTAGCATCATCTACTGTATCTCTATGTTGTGGAGGAGCATTTAGGGGCATATTAACAAGGCGGCGCTATAAAATTATTGCCGCTTTTGCGGCCATTTTCAGCTGAAAAGCGACGATAATTTTATCACCTTATCAGCAAAGACATGCTATTGCGTGTTTTGCTGACTTAGCGCCCGTTTCCAGCACGCCTAACTTTGCAGCGCTAATGAGATGCAAAGTAGGCGTGGCTGTGAAACAAACCAGGGAAAATATCGCGAAGGCAGCTTCGCGATATTAACAAGGAAGGGTAGCGATTATTTAAATAGCGTTAAGTATGCCTTAATGCAGGAATTTAACGTCTGTTAAATTCCTGACTAAGGCATACTTAACATGGGGGGTGGATTCTGTGGCTAAGACCACAGGCCCTATCATCTACGATATCGCAGTTTTCCACCATGGAAAACGGCGATATCCACACTATCTCTGAAATTTTTATTGCCTCAGCAATGCACATTGTTGAAAATGCGCTAACCGGGCGATAAATTCCAGAGATAGCCGGCGATAAATATGCAAGCGCTAAGCACGCTTTGCGATATTTATCGCCGGCCCCCTGTTAATATGCCCCTTATCTTGTTGTGAGTTGCACAAGTTTATCATCTTTGCAGTTCATAACTCTAATTACATTTGGAAAATAGAGCTTTACTCATATGTCATTCACACTGATAGTCTCCCTTTGGACATGTATGTGACTGTTCATATCATCATAGCACGTGTTACATGTTGAAGGAGTAGAAGGCTGACTGTGCAACACTTCAGTTGAGTGAAATGACTGACTATCACACATATCTCACATCAGTGTGTGTTTCTCCAGCATGTAGACATCTCTGGTTTAGTTTCAATCCTTCTTGTGTGAGCTTGCATCACACCGCTGCTCTGCCTTGATTCGAACCTGCTTTAGTCCACACAATGGGGAGTTCCCCCTCCAGTTTCTCTGGGAGCCTTCCACGCACCCCACAAATCTGCGAATGAACATTCGTCTGCGCCAAGCATTCGTACTGTGGAGTTGTCTTTTCTCAGTGTAGCAGGACTTGGTTGATTGGCTGTTTGGTTGTTTTATTCATAAAACGGTCGTTCACGAAATAGGCATCTTGGCGCTATGGAACGTAAACGCCAGGGAAGAAGGAAGCTTGAAGGACTAGCTAGTAAAGGAGCAATGCTTTCAACCCTCTCACGTAGGAGACATGCGAGTGCGTGTTTTACTGTGAGTGGGAAGACTGTTCCGGGGCCTGGGACAAGCAGTCGGAGAGAGTGGCCCCGTCTGCGCTAACCTGTCACAGAGGGGAAGCAAACAGTATCCGCGAGTGTCACTGCGACCCCACGGACAGGCTGTCAACACACACCTGCTGGGCTTCTGCTGCGGCGCCGCGCTCTGGGTGACATGCGGTCACACCACGCCAGGGGGACGCTCCAGGTGACATGCTATGTCAAGCTCGCGGCCACATTCCAGGAAAAAATATGAATTGCATTTCAGAAATTCTGCAGCTCGAGAACATTACAACCTGCACTTTCTGGCCACCAGATCTGTTTGTTCATTCAGCAAAGATCTGTTCAGCTTTAGTGATATTCCCTTCCTACACCTTGTAGGGAAATATCGCAACAACGGGGTGTTGTTTGAGGAGGGCTACCTAAAGACAGTGCTTGGTGTCATGACAAACATTGTGTGACAACATTGTGTGACAACATATACTATTCTAATGACATATGCCATTGGTCAACACATACTTGCGTCTGGGTGATGTAAAAAGATGTAATTTACTTGGTGTATGAAGTAATCAGTGGTAAATTACACAGTGCTGGATGTTGGCACCAAAGACAACCCTCTGATGTACTAGGAGGTGCCAGTAAAAAGTAATGCAATAATGCTTCAGGGGTTTTAAAGATGGAACTGAAACTCAGTGAAATATTCAGTCTCTGTTTAAAAACACTAGCGAGTGGGAAACGAAGAGCAGATTTCATGCAGAGATACTCCGCAGTATTTCTGAAATCCCCAAAGGGAAAAGCACATTCTACTTTTCAATTGAGAAAAAACTTAGGGCAGGAGTTTGTAACCTCTTGACCTCTGTGGATCCCACTTAATCACTATTGGAAGGTGAGGACCGACACCTAAGTCATTTCTATGATTTGAACCACAAAAAATACAGAAAACTACAGAAACAACTGCACAGCACACAAACTACAAAATAAAGGGAATATGTACAATGAAGTGGCGGAGGTGTCGTTAGCCTCCTTGGCACGCTACGCCACTTCTGAAACTCAAGGCTGCACCATATTTACAAGGATATGGTGCAGCCTTGCGTTTCCCCCTGCGATGGCGCTAAGTTTAGCAAATTGGCGCCAACGCAGGCACCCTTGCACCAGAGTGCAAGGGTGTCTGTGTGCAGGGGAGGATTAGTTATGTGTAGGAAGGTGGCACTTCCTGCACATAAACAATCCCAAAATGCCATTTTGTAACTTTCATGTGTGCTGCTTCTTCCGGCACACATGTAAGTTACATAATGGCATTTTTCAAAAAGGTTTGTTTATGTACAGGAAGGGGCACCTTCCTGTACATAAACAAGCCATGGCATTTTGGTTTTTCTATGTCTGCTGCACAAGGCAGCACAAATGGAAAAAGCAAAAAAACAAGGAGAAATAATGCATTTCTCCTCGTTTCGCCAACTTAAGACCAGGATTTTCCTGGTCTTAATTTTGGTGCTGCCTCCTATGTACGCTACCCTTATACATAGGGGGCAGCGTCAAATACAATGGGTGTTACGGTGGAACGCCCACCGCAACACCCACTGCACGCCCCTTTCACGCTAAACATAGCATGAAAGGGTGCCTTATGTGCAAGGCAGCATTAAGCTACGTTAAGTGGCTTTACACTGCCTTGCACATAAGGCAAGGCCCCTATCGCCATGGGAACGTCACAAAAAGTGACGTTCCTGTGGCGAAAGGGGCTTGTACATTTGCCCCTATGTTTTTTACTTCACAAACAAAAACACACAACAATCCACATTTTTACTTTAATGGGAAGGTTGGAGTTTTTCAAATTTGTTTTTTTTTCTAAAAGACAAAACTATGTGTTAGTCTCTACTGTATCAATTAGCAGTAGCAATTCAGTGGGGTCCACAGAAGTAAAAAAGCTGTGAACCGCTGCCCTAAACTGTTTCTGAAATGGAAAGCGGAATGTGCTTTCACTGCTGGGTATTTCAGAAATATGACTATCTCTGTGTTCAATACGCTCTTACTTTAATACTTGGTAGTGGTTTTAGACAGAGACTATGGGCCAGATGTACGACCAATTTTAGCATGTGCAACTGGGTTAGCGATCCGTTTGCGCATGCTAAAATTGGTATGGCCATGTACTAACACGATTTTGCGAGTCGCAAATGAATTGCGACTCGCAAGAAAGCATTTAGAGACTCGCTATTTGGAAGGGGCGTTCCCTTCCAAATAGCGAGACTCTAACCCACGTACAAATGTTGTGCGACCGCAATTGCGGTCGCAAAACACTGGCAAATTACCATCCTCTTCAAGAGGGTGGTAATGGAGTCGTAAATCGGAAGGGGTCCTCAGGGGACCCCTTCCCCCTTTGCGACAGGCTCTGAAAATAATTTTTAGGGGTGGGCAGTGGTCCCAGGGACCACTACCTGCCCTTAAAAATGTAAACGACAATGTTTCTTTTTTTTTTAATGCATTCCGATTTCCTTTAAGGAAAACGGGCTGTGTTAAAAAAAAACTGCTTTAATTAAAAGCAGTCTCAGACATGGTGGTCTGCTGAGCCCAGCAGGCCACCATACCTGGGAGGGACTGCCATCCCCAATGGGCTCGCAAATTGCGAGAGGCTCATTAATATTCATGAGCCTCGCAATATGCGACCCCATTGGGAATCTCAAACAGTGTTAAACACACTGTTGTACATCTAGTTTTGCGGCTCGGAAATTATGAGTTCGCAAAATTGCTGGTTGTAAATCTGGCCCGAATGTTTTATATTTCACTAAGTTACCTGAAGCATTAATTAATGACTTTTATTGATAGCAACTCCTTGCACATTACAGGTCTGTCTTTGGGGCCAACTTCCAGCTCTGTATAATTTACCATTGATAACTTCATATACCATGAAATTTACATCTTTTTACATCACCCGGACACACGTATGTGTTGACCAATGGCATATGTCATTAATGTTTGCCAAGCCTGGGACACCAACCTCTTTCTTTAGTTAACCCTCCTGAAAACACATCATTGTTGCAATATTTCCCTACAAGGTGTAGGAAAGGAACATCAATAAAGCTAAAAAGATCTTTGCTGAACGAACAAACAGATCTGGTGACCAGAAAGAGCAGATTGTAATGTTCTTGAGCTGTAGAAATTCTGAAATGCAGTAAATATGTTTCCTGGAATGTTGCCACAAGCTTGCCATACTAATGTGATGACAGCATGTCACGCTGAAGCGTCCTCCTGGGGTGGTGTAACCACATGTCGCCCAGGTTCCTGCAGCAGGAGCCCTGCAGGTGTGTGATCATGACACCTTGTCTGTTGGATCACAGTTCTGGCACCGCGACTCTGCAGACATTTTGTAATGCGAGGGCTGCGACTCGGTGCAAGCAGAGGGCAAACAGCTGAAAGTCAAGGAAGCGGCGGAACAGGCTTGTCATAGCTACGCCGAATGTTACTGGCTGATAAAAGACATGCATACCGTGTCCTTCCCAGCAACAGCACGACAGGACTAGCCACTGTAAACATCCTGGAGCTAGTGGTTCTCAGTGCTGCCCTGTGCCTTGTTGTTTTTGGGGACTGACGTGTTTCAGCGAGATACAGCATCGACAACATTGTTTTACTTAAGAAGTACTTAGTACATTAGACAGAAGTGTGGTGGTTGATGGAATTCATCACTAACATTTTTAATTAATTTTACTGTACATTGCATTTCGTTCGATGACGTATATTTTTAATGTATTTCTTAAATCTAATGCATAAATTAAACAGTTTTTAGGTCTTGAAGAGACGTGCTGTGTTCTGTCTGTGGGATTACAGGCTGCCCATCTCCTACCATTGGTAAACTTCAGAGTCGCTCTCATTTTCTTTGATCCCATTCATCATGGCATGTGGGCGTCATGCCCTCTTTTTGTGTTTGGCCATCCAATAGCGCATGGAACAAGCACATATCTCCTTACACTGCTCATGGTTTGCAGAGCTATTTTCTCCTTTGTTTTCAAACACTCCATAGGAGTACATCTGTGTTTCAGGCTATCTCCCTTGTATACATACAAGCATACCACTAAAATGCATGCACATGTACAAATGCATTTCTTAAAAATTGGTTAAAACTTGAACAGCACTTGTTTATTTTTTTGCACGATCCGATGGTATTGGAGCACTCACTTCGTCATCTGTTTTGCCATACCGCGAACACAAGCTGATGGTATTGGAGCATTTTAAGTGCTCACTAGTTGGATTACACAGTGACACACTCCTTTTTTTAACTGATCCTGCTTCAATTAAGGTTTTTTTCCCCGTCGTTGCTTGCCCATCTCCCGTATTCCCTCCTGCTTCCCTGCTTGATCCGGCCCCCCACTACCTCCTGAGTCACTGCTGTTTGTTTGTGGGTTTTTTAGTATTGGAGAGCTTGTTCCTGCATCCATCTTGCCATAGTGCTAACACCAGACACTGGTATTGGAGCGCTTTAAATGCTCACCAGTTACATTACACAATTAGACATTCATTGGCATACGCAGGGGGAAGCGTAAGTGATTTGTCCAGAATCACACATTTTTTAGCTGCCCCCAAGATTAGAACCTGGTTCCACAGTTCCCCTGTCGACAGCTCTGGCCATTATTCCACATCTTCACTTCACTTCATAGCTCCTCAACTGCTTCTCACTATCACATCCTCATTTGTTCAGCAAGACTCTGTAAACACCAAACAAGCATTGGCGAAGCCAATAGATCTTAGCAGTGCCAAGCTATTGAACTTGTAAATGTGAATGTATATTAGCCATGTTGTCTAGCAGCACATCTGCTGTTCAGCATGGCTCAAAGTCACAGTGCTATGATGCAGCCAGTGCAGGTCATGTCATAGTGCTTTTTGTGTTAGGAGGCGTAGGACAATAAACTCAACAGGGGGGCGCGGAGAGACTCGGTGTTGGCTCAACATCCTGTGATTCTGGGCTATCAACACATTTCAGCCAAACTGAACAGCAGATGTGCTGCTAGACAACATGGCTAAAAGGCATTCACATTGACAAGGCCAAGAGTCATTGCATGGTCATTGCCGAGACCTATTGGCTTTGCCAATGCTTGTCCTTTTAAGTGACTATTTTTTTATGAGGGAAAAGAGGTTGTGTGAGCTTTAGGTGGGCATCATATTTCCAGTGGTGGCATACTCCATAGGTCTTCTTTCTGTTCTCTATTGTAAGTATGTTGTGGTATGTATCAAATATAAAGTGTGCATTCCTAAGTAGTTGTGATCAGGTGTTTGCTGAGAACATTGCTGCAACATACACAGGGCGGAAAAATGAATGAGGTAACAGATGAGTTTTTACAGTTTACTGAAAGTGCAAATAGTTAACCACTTAATATCCTGGTTTAACCAACAAGTAGCCAATATGAAACAAGCATTTGTAAAGCCAATAGATCGCACCTTTTGGCTGCCAATGCAGGCTTGCTCTCCCAATGCCTTTTCCCGATGGGCAACATCAATAAAAAGAGAAAAACCAATGCTTTTTTTGCCATTGGACAAAAACAGAAGCAAGATAACCTGTACGTGCCGTGTCATCATCACACATGCACACATAAGGATCATGATTCTTCAGTAGCTCAGAATGATGTTGAATATGCGCACTTGAGCCACCATGGATGCACATGTATTTGGCATGATGCGCTCATCTTTTTTTTAAATTTAGCATTCCAAGATGAAGAACACCTAGCTTGAAGAAGTAAATTAAAGAAAAAAGTGTGCAGAGAAAGGTACAATCAAAAAGAAAAAAAAGGAAAAAGGAGGCAGCAAATTGCAGCTGCTGGGCCCTCCCAAAAATGATTATTATTAATAGATTTTTTTTAAAACTGCAATCCCTGTGGAAAAAGCAGGGGCTAAATGGAGGAGTGAGTGGCTGGGGAATTGAACAAGGGGCAGAAATGGAAAGAGGTAACAAAGTTGCAGATGAGCACAAAGTAGCTTCAGGAAGGGAGGAAGGAGAAAATTAAAAAAGATAAAAGCACAAAAAGTGGAAGGGAGAGATGTGAGAAGCAGACAAGCTGGTATAGGGAGCAACACGAAACGTGCATGGGGTGGGTATTTGAGGGAGTCAGAACGTGACTGTGAGAACATGAAAACACACGCACACCAATGGAATAATAAAAGAGAAGGAAAAATGTTAAAAATGTTCAGCTGTTTTTTTGCCTAAAAAGCACAACAGAAGTTTTGGAAATGAGTATTCCTTCCACTGCATTTGATCAACGGGCACAGACCTCCATATACAACTTAAACCTTTGATTGGGAGCAGGTAGGAAAGGCATGTTTTGTGACTGCAGAACTGTAATTTAAAGGCCTCTTTCATAGTTAAGTCGTATTTCAAGTCACAATTCTGAAAATGCCACTTTTTAGAAAGTTGGCATTTTCTTGTCCTAGTCGTTTGGTGCCTGCAGCCTGTTACTGGGTCACTTCACTGGGTGTAGTTGGCCTTTGCGTATTCCTCCCAGACAGCCACACAATAGAGGCACAAGGTGGGCCTAGATGGGCAATTTCAGGGAGGATGGGAGGGCAGAGCTGTGCACCGCCCCACTTGTACTTCAAGAACTTCACACTAAAGTATTGTGCCTACAGGCAGACAGGGACCAGGGCAGGAAGGCAAGAAATTCTATACATGTCTGTGAGGAGAAGCCTCTAGAAGATTCCCCTACTTCAAAGGAGGTACCAGGTATAAAAATAGGACCCTCAGACCTGCTCTTCGGATCACCTCTGGACCTGTGTAATACTCAAAAGAAGGACTGCTCTACTGCCCTGCTGTTCTTCTGCAAGAAGGACTGGAACTGCACCTTGAACCCAGGACCACCAGAGTGACTCCAAGGGCTAGTTGGTTGGCCTCCTGTTCTGAGCTACAGTGACACAACAACATCGAACACCTCTGAACCCTGCATCTGCACTCTGCCCACTGTGAGTCCTAACCCCCCCCCTCCCACCCGAAGTAGTGCCTCCTCAGTCCCGGACCTTTGGAAGTGGGAATAAAGGTGCTCTGCCAGCCCATCTGAACTGGTGCAGCACGACACAACTGGATTCAGCCCTTGCAGCTCCTCATCATAACCGACGCAGCGCAAAGCAACTCAATGCAGGATCTAGCATAGCAGCTGTTGAAGTCCCTCATCGTAACCGACACAGCACAACGCAACTCAATGCAGACCTCGCATCACAGCCCTTGCAGCTCCTCAATGGAACCGACACAGCATGACGCATCTCGACCTGGGACCCCATAACTCTTATCGGGACCGATGCTGTGCGACACATCTTGACTCAGGACTCCGCATCGCTCCTTCGAACAGCAGCACAACGCCCCACAACAAGTAAATTAGGTACAGTTCTCAGCATGCCTAACCTGGTCTCTGTATTCAGCAGGGCCTCCATCATGGTCCGCGTCAACTTGTGACTTTGTCCAGGTCTGGCACTACCAGATACCCACAGTTGGCGCTTTGTGCTGTTAAGCACAATTGTTATCTAAATCTTTAAAATTGCATATCTATGGTGGTTCTACTGATTGGATTTTTGTCATTTTGGTGTCATTTTATTTATTACATTTTATACTATTTTTTGAGGTTTTTCTTCCCTTGTGTTTTCACTTTATTGCTGTTTGTATGCTGCACAAATACTTTACACATTGTGTCTAAGTTAAACCTGACTGCTTTTGTGCCAAGCTACTAGAGGTTTAAGTGCAGGTTAATTTAGTGACTTTTTGTGGTTCACACTGACGAGAATTGTGGTTGTTTCTTGGGTAGGGTTTCACTCCTATCAACCAACAACCCAGTTACTCACAGGACCAAACATATCAAATAACACAGACAGCTTTAGTAGCAATCTTATTGATGCAATCTTATTGATCCACTAACCATCCACAATTAATTTTCAACATTCACCTCTATGAACATCAATTATATGCTTAAACCTGCTAGCTTGAGCCCCAACTATCTCTGCAGAGCCCTGTTTAACAACAAGAATGAAGGAAAATGTGTCCCCACGCAGTGTGGAGATAATGAAAATTGTCAAGACCTCATTTCTCAAAAGACTAGTGTTGGAATGTCTTACAACAGTCTATTCTCATCCCTACCAAACCCATAGTCCCAGCAATCTTCAGATTCATTTCAAACGTCTCTTTTATCAGTAAAATCATGGTGCATCATTTGCAAGCGCTCAGTGGAGTACATAACATTTTCCATGACAGACAATCAAGTTGTAGACCAGGAAGAGGAAATGAGACTACAATTGTGTGTATTGGAGAAGAAGTGATCGCCTCATTTGAGATGAAATATATTGCAATCTGTCTCATCTTTACACTAAAGAAAGCATACGTCCTGATTGACCGCACCACTCTACTGTAGCAACTGGATAATTGGGATGAGATCATTGGAACAGCCCTTAAAATGGTACAATCATTTTTATCAAACAGAAGTAAACATATTTCAAAGTGGTTTAGCTTGTCATCAGTGAAATAGATCTCATGCTGGGCCCCACAGGAATCACCTCTGTCACTTCTAGTCTTTAATAGTTTCTTGGGATTATTGGTGGAATCCTGAATGGCGGCGATCAAGCAGATTTCAGTCTGCTCTTCCTCTGGAGTTGAGAGCCACACCATCATCTGCTTACGAAGCATGGAACCTAGGATTAAGTTTGACATAAAGGTAGTAAAAATACCAATTTCAACATCTTGCTCTTGAGTGGGATCTTGTCACTGCTGCATTCACTTCACCACAATGAACTGACATGGGCAATGGCGCTATAGAGATTTAGGCCCACATGCATCAAAGCAAAAACCGGTCACAAACGGGCAGATTCTCAGAATCTGCCCCTTTACGACCGGTATTTTTGCCTTTGGGATGCATCATCCTAAATGCAAAATTCGCAATTTAAGTAATCTCTAAATCTCGATTACTTAAATCGCCATTGCATTTAAGTGGTGTTATGTTATGCTCCATATTTACAAGGCAGCACTATGCCACGTTGCGTGGTTTGACGCTTCCTAGTAAATATCGTTCCCTTTGATACAATTTTCTGCGTTAATGAGGTGTGGAATAGGTGTTGCCGTGGGTGTTCCCAGCAACACCCATGGCATTTTGACACTGCCCCAGATTTACAATATGGACCAAGATGGTCCCAGGACAAATATATCAATCAAAAAACAGTATATTCACACAATAACAAATAAATCGAAGAACATTTTTTAAAAAATGTTCAAGTGTTGTTTAATCACACTGAACACCTGTTGCTAGTTTTTAAGATCACAATCTACATAAAACATTCAAAAACATCATTGGTGTGCCCGAATGGGTGGAAAGGGGAAGGGCAGTGAGTTGTGCGAGGTTGTGGGGTAAGTGGCGGATATTATTTACAATTGTTGAACAATCAAATTGTTGTGCATATTATATAATGCCACACATTTTATAAATGGTTCATATCACAGTACACTTCAAGGAAATATCTGCAGCCATGTAAGATAGAAGTCACAGTGCAACATGCGCTGTTGGTGTTACTGGCGTCATTCATGTGTTGACGTTTCGACCCCTGGAATTATGTAGGTATTGGTCAGAACCTTACTAATGGGGTCTTCCTCAGGACGAGAGTGCTAGTGGAGTAGAGAGGGCACCTAGAAATAAAATAAAGGTTGGGTTGTCAGATATAAAGATTGAATTAAGATAAAGACAAATTAAAGGCCGGGAGTTAGTTAATATATAGTTACCGTATCTGCCTGTGTAGGCAGTACTTCAAAGGCGCAAGAAGTCATCTAAGAAAGTGGGGTACATATCCTCCAATGCGTGCGATGGAGAGAGTGGCAAACACCTGTAAAGATAATGTGTCGGTCAGTGTGGCCTCTAAAAATTGAGGTCCTGAAAGCAAAAAGAGGGATGGTAAGGTCAACTTACTCAATTCAAACAAATGTAATCCCGTGGGTATTTCAATCCCACGCAGTCCAAAACCTGCTGGAGACGACGTGGTCAGGAGACCAACGTTTTAGAGCATAATGACTAAATCAAAATTGTTTCAAATGAGGGAATGAATCTAAAATAGAAGGAAGGAGAAGGAGCATAAAATCAGTGTCAAGGACCGAGTCGCCAATGGCAAAGCAACTAACACAGTAGATAAATCATGTTAATAAGAAAAAGTGATTCTAACTGGCATTGAAGGAAACAAAGTAGCCATTCAAAAGGCCATGGTATGTAAAAGCGCAATGTAACTCAGAGATTAAAAAAGGCCGTGCTGGCAATCGGTTCAAATTAATAGCGCGCCTGGTTCTGATAGGAGTAACGAAAACCTCGGCGTGCTGAACCGAAATGGAAGTAAATGTGGCAAGGTGAAAAATGCCTCGATTGAAAATCACCGTGTGTACAGGTGGGCTAACATGGAATTCACAAGGCATGTGCCTAATCCTGAATCCGAGCGTAAGTGTGATAACAAGGCTAGCACCATTCTTTTCTATATACCAAATGAATAATGGACGTATGCTTGATCCAAACGACTATGCCGTTAAAAGTGAGGACATATTGACAAATGGAAATTAATCTAAAAAACATGTAAACGTATGCTGCGGATGAAGGTTACAACCTACTAAATATAGTGGTGGAGTTAGTGGAAAAAAGCTCTTGTTAGGGTGTGTCAAATGGGTTAAACAGACAAAGTTGTTAAAGCGCCTCATCGGTTGGCGGAAGCAGGGAAAACCGACATGAAACGGGAAAGGCGCTGCAGCGCTCAAATGTTAAAAATGGTCTTCCAGATAATGGAGACGAAGTTCTGAACACTCACCCTGGTGTCGCGGCTTCTTCGCACTGAAGAGCAAGAGCGCGCTGTCGTCGCTAGCAGTTGTCTATAAAGGAGCGGAGGAAAACTACACGTGATCCCCGGTATGGTGCCGCCGCTAAATGCCGGTCTGCACGTAAACAATACGGACGGAAGACAGACTAAAATAAAGCCCGGACAAAGTGTTGAATGTAATGTATAGAGGTTGGAATAGAAAGGGGGGGTTTGTCCCTTGGTGTTCAAATGGAGTATGGAATTATGGAACTGTTGGTCAGTATGCCAGTTGGAATATAAATAAAAGTGCACTTCCATTCAGAATTCAATCACTTTCAAAGTAACATCAAAAATAAAAAACATGGTTATCACAAATTACTGGTGAATTTAAAAAGGAAGATCAATAGCGTATGTATGAAAGCCCAACGCTTGAACCACAGAATTACTTATCCTTAAGAGAGAAATCGAGGGAACACAGGAATATCAATGATACACAGTACATTCGTTATATAAGGTCAAAGTTTGGGAAATAGGAATCAATCATGACAAGAAAACACAATGAAATAAGCTGAATCATTGATCACAGTGTCAAGGAGAGAAAACACAAAAGGTTAGTGGGCAACATTAGGTGAAAAGGCATGCCATTTGAGCATTGCTGCAATCAAGTTCATTCAGCCCGTTGGCAATTGTGTCCAAATGTTCCATCCATTTGGATTCCCTAATATTTAGGATAGCGCAAATGTTTCCGCCCCTCGGTCCCAGATTCGCTTTTTCCAGTAATACCCACTGCAGATCGTCTGGGTTGTGTTGTATCGACCCACAATGTTCCACTAATGGTGCCCCCGCAACAGAGCGCCGAATCCTGCTGTGGTGCTGTAGTATCCTTGACTTAATCTTCTGTTGGGTCTACATAGAGTAACCCACATGGGCAGATTATGCCATAAATGACGTTCATGGAATTACAGTTAGTGAAGGAATTAAGAGCAATTGTGTGTTCTTTGTAGGCAAACTTCTTGGTGACAATTGTAGTGTTGCATGCCTTACAATATCCACATTTGTAATGCCCTTTTACTGGTTGTAGGTTCCAGAGTGATTGAATTGTGGGTTCCTTAGAGTCTTCCAAAAAAGAATGAACCACATGGTCTTTAACACTCATAGCTTTTTTAAATGAGTGCATTGGTGGATTGGGTTGGTCTAGGTCCTCTGCCACTAAACTCCAGTGTTTGTTGATCACTTTTTTTATGGCATTGCTTCTCGTGGAGAAGGTAGTGACACAGATTATTCTCTGAGACAAGGTGTCATTCTTCTCTCTGGGTGTCAACAGAGTTTCCCGAGGGTTGAACCAGGCCTTTTCTGCGCTCTCTTTACCAGTCTTCTTGGATATCCTCTCATCAACAAGCGTGTGCTGAGGTCCTCAGACTCAGCCATGTAATTAGCTCTCCTTGCGCAATTCATGCGGATCCTTAATAACTGCCCCACCGGTAGGTTGTCTCTCAGCCCACGTGGGTGGTGGCTGTTATATCTGAGGAGGGAATTCCGTTCAGCCGGTTTCCGATATAGTGTGGTGTATAGTTTGTTGTCTTCACAGCAAATTTTGATATCTAGAAAGGCTATCTCTTCGGTGTCTGACTGTATGGTGAATTGAATGTTATGGTCGCAATGATTGAGCCAGTCATGGAAAGTGTCCAACTCTGTAGAATTTCCATTCCAAATGATCAGTATATCGTCAATATACCGTTTCCACAGGTTCACCCGGTGGTAAAAAGGGTTGTTATTAAATACAAACGATCTCTCAAAACGGTCCATATAGATGATGGCTAGATCTGGGGCGAAGGCTGCTCCCATGGCCCCACCCTTCGTCTGTACATAGTAACGTCCTTGAAAGAAGAAAAAATTCTTCTTCATTGCTATGGTCAGTAGGGTAATGATGAACCCTGTTGGTACTGCCATAGGTGCAGGTCATTTATTCAATGCGTCTCTCTTTAGGGCTGGTTCTTGCGGGATGCTTGTATATAGGGATACAATATCGCATGTTACAAGTAATTGATCATTCGGATTAAAAGGTTGTTCGTCTATCAACGTGATAGTTTGCATAGTGTCTCTTAAGTATGCTTCGGTCTTCTCAGCCAAAGGTTTCAGGAAATAGTCAATATGAGCCAGTAGTGATCCACACCCAGATACAATGAGGCGACCCGGTGGGTTCCGCATATCCTTGTGGATTTTGGGCAAAGTATATATGGTTGGTAGCCGTGGATATTTCTGGTTAAGGTAATCAAACTCGAGTTTGCTTAGAAACCCTTTTTCACGGGCTTCAGATGTGGCACTCAAGATTTGCTCGGCCAGCTCCTTTGTGGGGTCTGATCTTAGTAGGGAATAGCTGATACCATCTTGAAGCTGTCGCAAGATCTCCGTCTTGTAGGTTGTTGTGTCCTGTATGATGATGGCGCCGCCCTTGTCCGCCGATTTTATAACTATGTCCTTGTTATTCTTAAGATTCATAAGGGCAGCTTTCTCCAACCTACTGGTATTTGGAATGGTATGTCTGTGTGTGGAAAGTAATTTCATCACAACAATCAACACCATACTCTCATATGCCAGGATCCTACTCGACATAGCGCTGGTGGGTGGAACAAAAGTCGACGGAACCCGTAGTCCTGTTACTGAGTTCGGTGGAGCCATTGTGGAGTGTTTGAAAAAATACCTAAGACGAATCTTACGGAAAAAACTGTGTAATTCTATCTTTGTGTTGGAAGTATTCTGATAGGCCGTAGGAACGAAAGACAAGCCTTTGGAGAGTATTCTCTGTCCTTCTTCTTTCAAAGTATAAGATGAGATATTAACCACTGAATTGTCATCAGCTTCTACCATCTGTAAACCTTGCGTCGTGTTGATATTTCCCCGTGGCTCTCTGGTTGAAAACGAACTTGCTTGGGGGTTTGGCCCCGGCCCCTGTCCCAATTCAAGGTTGTAGGTTGATGGCCTCTTGGTGGGCCCCTCTGCCAGTTGCCTCTTCCTCTTCTCGGTGCTCTCCATTGGCTCTCGCCTAAAAAAGGAAAATAGCCTTGTGGTGGATACCAGTTGTCTCGGTAACTCTGGTCAATGCTGGGGCCTGGTTGTTCGTTGTCACTTTCGGAGCTGACCAATGAGTCCGAGAAAGCGGTAAAATTCCTTCTACCTCTGTAGCCACCCCTACCTCTGCCTGTAAACCTTCCTTGGTTATCCTGTTTATAGTAGTCTTCGTTAAGATATGGGTAGGTGTTCTTCTTTTCATAGAAACGGATGTCTTTTGACAGTTTATCAAGTTTTTTCTGCTGAGTTGTAGTTTTGAAGTCTTTCAAAGATTTGCCCAGATCTTCTAGGGCCTCCTCTGCATTTGCTAAGGTTGAATCCCCTGCAATTTCCTCTTTGAGGGATGCGATCTCTCTGGTAAGTGTTTGAACCTGCTCAGCTGCGGTTTCAACTCCCAGTACCATCCAATGTCGGGAGACGTTGTTTGCCACGAAGCTGAAGCCTTCCTTAAATTTGGGTATATCAACGAATATTGCCGGTTCGTTTTTGATCTGTAATCCGATGGGTATTATATTCGCCTGAAGATATTTGGTGAGCAGATGTCCATGAAGGCGAGTGCGGATAAGTTTCTTCTCATGGCATTCTAGTCATACAACTATGTCAATCAATGTAAAATCAATGTTGGGATAAAAATTGGTTAGCGGGGTCCTGTAGCAACTGATTAATATACTCCTCCGTGTAGCAGAGAGTCTCACTCTCTACCATTTTGAAAAGAGGTGAGATATCACCTGGAATACCTCGCAGGCGTGCGCCTGCTCACAAGTAGTTATAGGAAAAGGGTATACCCAAAATCACTGGGACCTGGGTGGAAGACAGTATGGAACAAGATGGTCCCAGCACAAATATATCAATCAAAAAACAGTATATTCACACAATAACAAATAAATTGAAGAACATTTTTGGAAAAAATGTTCAAGTGTTGTTTAGATTTAGATTTACAAGGAATCATAAATCTGAGGCAGTACCAAAAATGGAGGCGTAAGAGTGGAGCGACAAAGAGAAATACTTGTATTACCCCGTGTCTTTTGTTCTTTCTATGTGTTGCTGCATGATTCTGCAGCACACATTGAAGGAGCAAAACATCATTAATTATTGTTTTTGTGCAGGAAGGTGTTCCTTCCTGCACAAACACAATTATCCCTGCAACGCGGGCACCCTTGCACCATGGGTGTGCCCAGGGTGCCTGCATTGGCATGGCAACCCATTGTTCACCAGTGCAAGGGAAATGGACAGGAATGCACCGTATCTCACATTCCTGACTGTTTCTTTTGACGCAAAGCAGCGCAGCACTATTCCTTGCAGCGCTGCCCTGTGCCAAACCCTCATAAATGAGACCCTGAAGCCTGACTATTCAAAGAGGCTTTATCTCCCCACCCTCCCCACAAAGCTCCTGGGACGAACCCTACAGCCCCTTTTCAAGGGACAGGGCCCTGAAGAGGATAACATAATCAAAGACAAAGCCTGTTAGCTGCCTGTCACGGAAACAAGGACACACCAGAGGCACTGTGCACCCTCTGCTGAAGGACAGGACAGGGAGTCCCACGAACGTCACACCAGTGCTAACCAAGCACTTAAAATAATATTGTTCTGGAGAGTGTTGCATATCTAAACTGTGAAGGCCCTTTTTCATTCTTATTTCCTACAGGCTCTTGGAATTAAAAGCAGCCCACTCCTGGTAGGTAATGCTGGATTCTGCTTTGTTAGGATATTTGGTGCATGGAACTCTTGCTGTGCTGTACACGTGGTGACACTGGCGTAGCCACTGTGAGTTCCTCTGTTCCACAGGCAGTGTCCTCAGATAGTTAGGAGTCCCCACAGATGCTGTTTTCGTCATCCAAATACAAAAGTAGCAAGGCCACTGTGAATTTAGCACGATACAAGAACATTAAAAAGATGCAGAAACATTTAAGCTTTTTAAAAACTGAAATAAATCTTTAATTACTGCCATCTGAAAAAGCATGGCAGGTCTCTGAGGTGGAAGGCCTGGAAGTCTGGGCCAGGCATCTTGATGGGCTTTGGGCCAGGTATCACGGATTATATGTGTTTTGCAAGGTATGGAAGACTGCATGGATCTGAGCTTGCTTCAGGGTAGGTTTGTTTTATTCTCAGGGGGATCAACATTAAAAACCAGCCCAGCAGACCCTAAAGCAGGCCCACAAGCAGCCAAGAATCTGTCCCACGCATGGGCCTGTCAGACCAGCCCTTCCAGCACTGCCTCCTGATGGTCCTATAGGCCGGTCCGACCCTGATGATCCAGCATTGCTCACAGGTGTACAGCTCTGCAGCAGAGACAACGTTTGGATTTATGAAAAGAAGATTTCCTGTCTACATAAGAGTGGGGGGCACTGCAAAATAACCCCGACATATGTTCATTCATAGCTACTTTTGCATAACATAGCCATTAGAAAGGGACTTCCCACCATTGATTGAATTTGTAATCTGACACTAAAGAGGCCCCGCCCATCCACAGCAGGGTGCTTGGAGAGCTGCCGACGGAAGAGCGCCAGGTGCGGACATAAGCACTCTTTATTTCTAAGATAAGTGTTAAAAGGAAAGTTTGCACAAAGCACAAGATGACAGTTTTGCTGTTACAGAAATATACTTAACATGTAACCGTTCTTTGAGGCTTTTGAATAATATCAGTGTTTTCACAAATGTATTAAAAGTTATCAATGCATCACCAATCTTGACACAGATTACGTTTAAAACCTGTTACAAAGGCCACACTCGCAAGAGCCAATGCTCACATACTCCCCTAATGCTCTCTTCTCTCTCTCCATCATTTCCCTTTTCTGTGGTTGCTGAATAGCCAGGTGTAGAGGCAGCAGCACCACCCGCAGCCAGTCCACGAGTGTGAGGCACGCGCACGCCCTTAGCCACAGAGAGGCTGCTGAGACTGCCCAGTGGTGTAGCAAGGGGGGCGGACCGGGTCGGGATCGGCAGCCCCTCCCCCCCCCCCTTACCTGCGGCCGTCGCGGGGCAGCAAACGCAGGGACTGCCACGGGCGGCAAAAGGTGTAGCTATGCCACTGAGGCTGCCTCTTTCATTTCCCCATCAGTTCATTCTCCAGAAGCAGCAGAGGCATTGGCTATCTGCACAAGGCCACGTGCAGCCTCCCCACCATAGTGCTAGTGCCTCATCTCAACATCATGTGCAGGAAGGTTAATTGACTCAGTGAAACCAACAATGTGCGAGATATATGGCGATGCCTGTTCCTATGCGAGACAGCATCCTGTTGCAAAACAGAACGTGCGTTGGTTGCTACCTCTGGTTAATGGCCCAATTGGTCACAATCTGGATTTGTGAGATCGGCTAAACCCTCGTTGATGGAATTGATGTTTCTGTTAATTACCACTAATTCTTTATTGACAGACTTTGGGGCAGATTTATGTTTCCTGCCGCATCCCTGCAAATCAGCAGGGATGCGCCAGGAAAGATGCATCACGCAAGTTTACCCTTGCGCCACCACAGATGCGCCGCATTTACAATGCAGCGCATCGTGGCGAAAGGATAAACAGATGCGTGACGCATCTGATGGCATAAGGGCGGCGCATTGCTGGAGTCGTGTCGCAAGCACGACTCAACTCCAGCAATGCTCAGGGGCTGCCCATTCCGAACATGCTGCGTCATGCCTTACACCTGCTTCAAGCAGGCGCAGGGTTTTGACACAGCAGCGTCGGAAAAGTGACTCAGTGAAATCTTGTAGATTTCACTGCGTCACTTCTCCGAGGCTTTTTCTGACGGAACGCCCACCCTGCATACATTAAACATGACGCAGGTTTAATGTAGCGCAGGGCTTTACAACGTGACGCATCTCCCTAGATGCGTCACGTTGTAAATAAGGCGCAACATGGCGCATGGTTTACGCCGCCGCTGCGTCACAGAAGTGACGCAATGGCGGTGTAACTGTCTCGCAAGGGTCTTGTAAATCTGCCCCCAAGTTTCTGTTTTGCAGGTGTTGTACTCCTAGCATGGTGGCCTCTAAACTACCAAATAAATCTGAGGATTCTCCCCTATCGTTCGATGCCACATGAGCTGAAGATATTTAAGTTAAAATACTGCAACGCTGCTGTAAAAGGCTTCTTCACATTCGTCTGTGCCTTAAAGCAGCTTGTTCCTTGGGTGTTGAAGGTTCCTCTGTGTCTTCTGCAAATTCTGTCAGTGCTGAAACTGTTGGTGAGCGTCTTAAAGGCATAGATCGTGGCATAGTGGGTGGAGGCTCCTTATTTCCACCATGTCAGATTGAGGGTCTGGAGGTGCCTATGCATCTTACTCTTACCTTCTCTGTGATAGTACACATGTGCTACACTTAAATTGATGTTACTGGGCTGATCTTTTTTTTTCAATTTCAAAGGATATATTGCACTTCACATTCCTACTAACTCACAGAACTACAAAATATTTTTTCCCCACATTATTAATTTATATATCATTGTTTCAAAAGTCTAAATGCATATGTACTGGGGCACTTTAATGTATGTACTACATCTCACATAATGCAACAGTAAAACAAACCAAAAGATTAGTCTGGAGTGAAAGTTGCATTATTATAAATAGAAAATTAGAACTAGTTTCTATTAAGAATGTTAAATGTGAAGACTATTAAGTTAACACTTTTCTTTTAGCTGTAGAGGGTGGTTAGCAGTATTAATATATGTATACCCAATATAATCTCAGGCTGTATTTTATTTATTTTATTTATAAAGTTTTATATAGTGCGAACAAGATCCCGAGGGATAACAGAGCGCTTTACAAGAGAGGTCATGAGTGTATTAACAGCAACAATTGGGAAAACGAGGACCATACAATAAGCAGAAGTAAGCGGGTAACGAAGGGGCCAATATTATGCAGAATAGAAGAACTGTATCAAATGGAGGTATCATGATAATACGAACAATGGCATCCGATCCCATGAGCCTAACCCGCTTAGGGTAAGAATTTGCTTATTAGGAATCTTTTGGTTTCCAATTTGAACGCCGTCATTAAGGTGAGACTACGTATTTCCGGTGGAAGAGAGTTCCAAATCTTTGGGGCTGCCCCTGAGAAGGCTCGGAGACAAGTTCTCTTTTTGCTAAAGGTGCAAGGTTTCAAGAGGAAAATAGAGGCGCTTCTCGATGCTCTCTCTCCACAGAATAGTTAAAGTTTTTGCGCCAGGTACCTGGGAGTATTGAAGTGAAGGGTTTTGTGCACCCGTACTGCAATCTTTAACTGAATTTGTGCTTCAAAGGGTAGCCAGTTGAGAGATTTAAAGACTGGAGAAATGTGCTTGTTTTGTTTGGCGCCAGTAACCAGTCTAGCCGCGGTATTTAGTGAGGCCCTTAGTGGAGTCAAGGCGTATTTTGGAAGGCCACAGAGAGTAGCACTGCCATAGTCTAGCCTCGGCAGGATAAGCGCTTGGAGGCTGTAGGGTGGACTCTATTAAATGCTCAACAGGTGCTGGTGGTGGCTGGGTTGATGGTCCTCCAACTATACTATCTGCCTCCATTAAACAGTATGGAATCCACTCTTTGGTGTGGGATCGCAGATTGTTCCATCTTTGATGTAGCTCTTCGATTGTACGACGTGTAACTCTCACAGAGTTAATATTATTCTTGGATGCCCTTTAAAGTGAAGGAGCTCTTCCCAAAATCCTCATTATTCTGAGCTACACTCTCTTCAGTGAGTACCATACTTCTAAACGTCTTCCGCTTACATGTTGTCAATATGTGGCTTCTGCACAACAAAAATCCTTCTCTGCACAGTACACACTGTCTGCCTTTGGTCTCTGATCCCAAGGTCTCCACAGATAGTGAGTTTCAGAACTTCCTCATTGTTAGGTCATAAAACATTACCTAAATGTGAATGCATTTTCAATTTATTGATTAGGTATTTGAGAATTGGTAAATTGCGAATGCAAATCAAACTAAATCACTAATTAACATGTGGCCGTATGATACATAACGAATACAGATTCTCAAATTGTTATTCGAAATTCTTCGCGATTTGGTGTTCTGGAGCTTTAGTCATATGGTCCTTAAAGAATTGGGGCATATTTACAAGCCCCTTGCGCCACCGATACATCGGTTTTCTGTGAAATACCGGCGGCGCAACCTGCTGCACAGTATTTACAAGGACACTTAAAGCTCAGGGACATCTTAAGGATTTGGGGGGCCCTGGGCCAAACATATTTTGGGGGCCCCTGTTCAGGACACCTTTGAATTTATGATCTAATTTGTTTAGTTTCCCACACAGTTTCCGCTTCCTCAGCTGCGCTAGCGATCCAGTTTGCATCATAGGCATTAGCCTATATATTTCCGATGTAAAAGGACAGGCACAGCTTACATCTGTAGGATTCAGGGTTTCCTGCCCTGCTACTAGGTTTTTAATACTTTTCAAATTGTATATGTGTGGCTGCATAACTCTGTGCTTTTTAACAATTTCTCCTACCTACGCGCCCTTGCCTTGATTCTTCTTGCCTACACCTCCTTAGCTGCTCCGATTTGCATCTCGGTTTTCCTCCAGTCCTGGTCCGCTGCTGCTAATACGCCGATAGTGCAGAGGGCTGGGACTACTATCGGGCTCCTCACTTCCACCCACGCAATTTTCGCTTCCTCAGCTGTGTTAGCGATCCAGTTTGTATCATAGGCATCAGCCTATATATTCCCGATGTAAACGGATGCGCGCTGCTGATAGCTGTAGGATTTAGTGTTTCCTCCCCTGCTACTAGGTTTTTATTTCTTTTTAAATTGTATATGTCTGGCTGAATTACTCTGTGCTTTTTAACAATTTCTCCTACCTATGCGCACTTGCACTTTACTTGATTCTGCTTGCCTACACCTCCTTAGCTGCTTCGATTTGCATCTCGCTTTTCCTCCAGTCCTGGTCCGCCGTGGCTGATACGCCGATTGTGCGCAGGGCTGGGGCTACTATCGGGCTCCTCACTTATGCCTACGCAGTTTCCGCTTCCTCAGCTGCGTTGGCAAATGGACGCGTTAAGACTGTCTGCGCCTGGAGGCGTTCGGCACCGGCCATGCTGCCCAGTTCCCCTCCAGTGAGTTTCTTCCACTATATTGCAAGAGGAAAACACTGCTTAGCCTTAGGCGGCTGCCATTATGTCAGTGTACAGCCGCTGATCCGAGCTTGGAGGTAGACTTTCAATGCAATAAGTGCACCTGGTCTCTCCTCCAGCCCAGGAAACTTGCACCCAAGATCCTCCCACGCAACAACAAGTGTAAAAACAATAAGAAAACAGAGGACTTAAAGGCCACCCTTTTAAATTGTCGCTCTATGCAAATGCATGAACCATACATTTATGGCCTACTTTTAGACGAACAGTCTGATCTTTTATTTCTCACTGAGACCTGGCTGTTTGAAGCCTCCAACCCTACTATCACCTTGGCCATCCCTACGGGTTATAAAATTCTTATGTGGGATCGATCTATTGGGAAGTAGGGAGGTGTCACCATAATTTACAATAAAAAAACTAGACTGCTTAGGCTTCTGCTGTGCCTTATCCCCCCATCATAGCATAGCTGGATTTCTGATTTACAGACCTCCCAGTGCTATTGGAAATGTTATTACTACGCTCAATACAGCCACCATCTCCCTGGCCTTAAAATACAACAACTGCCTCATTCTGGGATATTTCAATATACATTTGGACAATGGAAAAGACCCTCAAATAATTTCCTTGTTGGAGGCGCTGCAGGCCTGCAACATGTTTCCATCTATTTATTTGGCCACCCATGAGAAGGGCCATACCCTAGACCAAATCGTTCAAAACTTTGACATATCAGTAAGCTTACCTCTTCCCATTACCCTGTCTGACCACCTCCTATTAAAATTCGTCATTCCCAACCCTGCCACAGCCTCTCGAGCTAACACAGGGCAGAGGGTCTCTAATTACAGGACGTTCCATAAAATATCCCTCTCGATGTTAGCAGACGCCCTCAGTCGTTCCTCACCAGAGCTGTCTGGCTGCCCCGACTCGGACGCCCTTTCAATAGATTCATGGCTCCGAACCAACATTGATGCAGCGGTACCGGTTGTTTGACGCTCCTCAAAGAGGTCAGCCCCACCAGCTCCATGGTTTAACGATTCCCTCAGATCTCGCAACAGAAATTATGGAAAAATTGAACGGAAATGGCATAAATCCTATCTACCTGAGGACAGGAAGGTGTATAAAGACACCTTAAAAGCTCATTACATTCTCGTCAAAGAAGCCAAGAAAAACTTCTTTCAAACCAAGATAGAAAATGCCCAAAATAAGAGTAAGGAAATCTTTAGCATAGTTAAATCCTTTACTGCCCTGAAAGCCGGCACAAAGGAAGGGCCATGCACTGAAGAATGGTCTAAGTAAATAGTTGAATTCTTCCACAAAAAGATCTCCATGATCCAACAAGCCTTCACTAACATCTCAGAGGAAGAACTGACCTTCTACCTTAGTTCTAATAGCAAATTTCACCTCTTGGATCCTCCATCTTTACTAGCTTTCCCTGAGTTTCAGCTTGAAGAGTCACTGACCCCTCTCCAAAGCATTAAGTCTGGCTCTCCTACTGACCCATGTCCAGGGAATATCCTGAACCTATTAGCTCCCACCATAAACCCCACAGTAAACCAGCTTTTTAATGCTTCTCTCTCCTCAGGCAACATGCAGAAATTATGGAAGAATGCTAAGATTCTTCCACTGATAAAAAAGGCTAATGCCAAACCGACGGACCCTGCCAACTACAGGCCAATCTCCCTTCTTCTGACCCTCTCCAGAGTACTAGAGAAGCATGTAAAGGAAGGCCCTCAAAAACACATTGAAGATGGGAAGCTCCTTCATGAGTCCCAATCCGGTTTTAGGGCTAACTACAGTATGGAGCCCGCTCTGCTGGAAGTAAGGGTAAGCTGGACCAGGGAGGGAAGGCTGTTCTGATACTGCTTGATACGTTGGCAGCCTTTGATATGTTCCCACATGAGAGGCTCCTGGAGAGACTTGCTAACATCGTTCTGGGGGGGACCGCCTTAACATGGATGTCATATTTTTTGGTAAATAGATCTCAGGACATCTGGCTCTCCCCTTTCTCATCCCCAGTTCCGGCCATGAATGTAGGTGTCCCTCAGGGCTCCATTCTCAGTCCTACCCTTTTTAATATGTATCTATCCCCCTTGCATTTCTGGTAGAGGAAGAGGGCGCCAAAATTGTTTCCTATGCTGATGACACTCAGCTGATTTTTACGTGTGAAAAAGGAACCAACTTTGACGGGGCAATGATTAGGGCTTGCCTCACAAAGGTTTTTAACTGGCTTAAGATCAATCAGCTGAAGTGCAATCCTGACAACACTGAAGTTGTTTTCTTTGGTAATCCAGAAACGACTGACTGGAGCTCTTGGTGGCCAAAAGATCTGCCGCCCCCGCCCGCTGAAAAGGAGAAAGTCAAAAACCTAGGAATTGTCATAGACAAGACACTCTCCATGCGCTTTCAAATTCAAAATCTGACTGGCGCTTGCTTTGGCATACTCTGGATGCTAAAAAAACTCCTGCCACTGTTACCGCTTGAGAGCAGAAAGATCGTGGTGCAGGCTCTGGTGACATCAAAGCTTGACTATGTCAACAGCTTGTACCTCGGTCTTCCAAAATCCCTTATCCAGCGCCTACAAGTGGTACAATACGCGGCGGCCAGAGCCATCCTGAGACCTAAACCCAGATATAGTATGACCCCTATTCTTAAGTCTCTCCGCATAAAAGAATGGATCGACTTCAAAGCGATGACCATCTTCTTTAAAGCTTTCCATGGCTTAGGAGCCGGCTACATAAATAAGCGTGTTAATCGCTACACAACATCTAGACCCCTAAATTCTTCCAATGCCAGCCTGGCCATTATGCCTAAAATATGCAGTGCCCTCATTGGAGGCAGATCACACGGCTTTCTAGG
This sequence comes from Triturus cristatus, assembly GCF_964204655.1. Lineage (NCBI taxonomy): Eukaryota > Metazoa > Chordata > Amphibia > Caudata > Salamandridae > Triturus > Triturus cristatus. The sequence continues at coordinate 380,466,163 of NC_140581.1, read as the reverse complement.
CACAACATTGTGGAATAGCCTCCCTGAGTCTCTGAGACTAACTACAAACCTACTCTCTTTCATGGAAGAACTTAAAAACCTGGCTTTTTGATAACTGATGGGTCTTTTACACACGTTTTCCTCCCACTGTCATGCGCCAGGACACTCTAGTCTGAGTAGCTGCGCGCTTTATTAAATACACTATTTCAATTCATTAGGTCCCTGACAGTGCAAAGAAACACTTGTCCAAATTCTAAGGGCCTTATTTATGAGGCCTTGCTTCACTTTTATGCCGCTGGTGCGTCACTTTTTGTGACGCACCGGCAGCGTAAAATATGTGCAATGTTACGCCCTATTTACAAAGTGACGCATCTAGGCAGATGCTTCACTTTGTAAACCCCTGCACCACATTATACCTGCGCCAGGCATAATGTATGCAGGGTGGGTGTTGCCCCGCAAAATGCCTCGTAGAAGTGGTGCATTGAAATCTATGAGAACTCAGTGCGCCACTTCTAGGACGCCATTGCATCAATATCTTACACCTGCCTCACAGCAGGCGTAAGACTGATGCAGGCCCTTTCACATGGGGCTTGCCCCATGTGAAAGGACACATTGCTGGAGTTGCGTCTATTTTCACACACCCCAGCATAAAACCACTTTTGCGCGTACAGATACGTCAGAAATACTGACGCATCTGTAACTCCTTGCGACATGATGCATCATACAGTAAATATGACACATCCATCATGTCGCAAGGAGGGCGCACTAAGAAGTGACACAACCCTGTTTTCACACAGCGATGCACCACTTCTCTTAAAAATAAGGCCCTAAATGTGTTTACATCTAATATTCAGGGATAGTTATGTGAGTTTTCAATATTGTAACACAGCAGCAGTTCACCAATATTACTGCAAATAATCTCTGTGACGCCCTCCCATTTCTTATATGTTAGGCCTTGTTTTGATCTAAAATAAACTTTTTTTAATGTATATTGCATGAAACATAAACACAAAATTTCTCTGCAAAATGGCTGTACTAGACTCTCACACATCAGGTACATAAGAAATAAATGAAAGGAAAACAGTATTTAAAACAAACTGTTTAAGAAATATTCAAGGTCATTGGGGCAAAACTCTGGAGAATGGAGCTGACTGTCAGGGGGCACCCTGAAAGGCTGGGGCCCTGGGCCAGAGCCCACTTTGCCCCTGCATTAAAACGTCTCTGTTAAAGCTAACCTGTGTGGCTTTACGTGTCCTTGCCGTAGCGGTCCGTGGAGGGAGTTCCCCTCCACGCATTTTGCGATGCAGCGCCCGCAAAGGAATTCATTTTATTTATTTAAATGTGCACTTACCTCCGTTCATCCATATTCCGGTGTTTACATTTCCCCACCCTGCCCCTCCCCCGCCCCGCCTCACCGCCCCACGGAACTCCCTCCACGGACAGCTACTGTGTCCTTGTAAACATTGTCCCTTCTCACGCAACACTCTAAGCGAAAGGGGGGTGACATGGGTGTTGCTGTGGGTGTTCCCATGCAACACCCATGTATTCTGCCACATTTTCAGATTTACGATAAATCGTAAACCTGGAAATGCATCAAAATGCTATGCCACCCCAGGGAAGGCAGAGTGAGGTGCAATGAGGAGAAATGTTTACATTTCTCCTCGTTTTTTACCCTTTTCATGCGTGCTGCATTATGCATCTGGAGGCTGTCACATTTGCATCCGTCGCGGAGAGATTGATTTTGTGCAGGAAGGGAAAACTTCCTGCACAAAAACAATCTCTGTGACGCAGGCATCTTTGCACCATGGAGGCCGCGTCAGCGCATGGCAGCCGATTGTACGCCAGTGCAGGGGAGAGCAAAGGGATCAATCAATCAATCAGGGGTATTGTAAGCAAGCTACTCACCCGTGAGGGTCTCAAGGCGCTGAGGGGAGGCAGGGTCCGCAGATCTGTTTAGCCGAAGAGCCAGGTCTTGAGGGTCTGCCTGAAGGTGTTCAGGGAGGGGGCGCATCTGATGTCTGCCGGTAGCTCATTCTGTCATACCGTTGTAGATATGACGCATCCCTTTGTTTCCAAACTAGCGCAGCACAGTTAAATGGCTTGCGGCACTGTGCTGCATTAGTTTGTTGTAGATAGGGCCCTTGGTCGTTAACACGGATATGAGCTGTTTGGTATACAATGGGCTAATTATTTCAAGAAACTCTTTTCCCACCCCAAGTTTTTCTGGCACCGCAAGCATAAATCCCTATTCCACCTAATCAAATGCCTTCTCAGCTTCTAGAAAATCAGCTGTCACATTTGTATCCGGGTCCAATTGAGAGAGGGCTCCAAAGAACGTTCTAACGTTCATGGCTGTAGTTCTACCCGGAATAAATCCTGATTGTTCAGGAAGGACAAGTCCAGACAGGCAGGCCCCAAGACAATTGGTAAGAAGGTTACCTAATATTTTTGTTTCCATGTTTAAGAAGGAGAGGGGCAGACAAAGGAGCATAAAGTTGAAGGTTTATCAGTTTTAAACAGACATATTATTAATGCCTCACATATAATTGGAAGGAGACATTTCTTTTTCACTACCATTTCAAAGGGTTCATAATATGTGGGCTTAGTTCTTCTATTAATTCTTTTGAGAAGTTGGTTGTTGGGTCATCAGAGGCAGGTGCTCGTACGTTGGTCATATCTCGTATTACCGTTTTCACTTCCTCGCCGATTAATGGAGCTGTGAGGTGCTCTTTGTGGACGTCTTCTAACCAAGCTATAGTCAGGGCATTGAGATATTTGGAAATCTCTGACGTAGCTGATGTGGAATGTGAGGCATATAGGTCTGTGTAATATTGTTTGAAATTTACCACCATAAGGGGAGAGTTATAAAGTAATGTGCCTGTGGGGGATTGTGTATCTTGCCCAAGCGTCCCCCCTCTTTATATATTCTAGCTACTGCATATTTGCCTTAATGCTTGACATCCTTATCTGGAAAGTCCTGCAATTCACAATGTTTAGATTTAATTTTATGTAGCATATGCAGATAGTTTGTTTGTGCCTGCGGCTTTTCAATGTCTCCTATTTCTTGTTCGAATTTCACCAAGTTGGTGCATAGTGATCTCAGAACATCTGCTTGTTTGGCTATATATTGACACCTCTGATATATGCTTTAAAGGACTCCTAAACTGTTTCATATTAATTGACAGAGCCTAAATTCAGGTCAAAGTATTTCTTAATAGCTGAGGCTATTTTGGCTCTAAATAGCATGTCGAATAGGATTCTTTGGAAATCTCCAAGTAAAGCAGTGGGGTCATCTTTCAGGTACGGTAAGTTCGACCAAGACAGAAGAATGGTCAGACTATGTGCAGGGTAGATGTTAGCATGACTGAAGTATGTGGTTTAGTTCAGCGGTTTTGTAAAGAACTCAAATAGCCAGCGGGCTCTTCCAGCTCATCCATGCTATATACTTGGTACCAACCATGCAAAGGGGCTCTTCGTGGCTTGGACAGAAGGGTGAAGCATTATATAAATTTTACAGTGATGAAGCACCTATCAGCCTTGGAGCACTGCATTGCCCGCAGACCTGTTTCTAAAGACCACATACACTACAGTGAAAGCTGCAGTAACGCTGATGGTGTGCAGGAACAAGACAACAAGTGCCTAAATAACCCAAATGCCTTATTTCAGTGCACTACATCTGGACCTGGGCCTTTGTTCACCCGGTGCCCTGCCCACCCCTATCCTTACACTATTATGTGGGTGGCATAGTGGCGGTGCTGCCAGAGCCCAGGCAGAGGTGGTAGCAGAGAAGCAGAAGGAGGCCTGGGCTGCAGGGCAGCAGAAGAGCCTGTTGTGTGTTTCCTGCATGGACCATTGTAGTTTTCCCTATGTTAGACTAACTGTGCACGTTGTAGGCCTCAATTTCCTTTGCACATGTTACTATATGAACACGCTTGCCTTTGTGCCACTTTGTACTTTCACACGGAACCTGTATATGTTTTTGCATTCTGTTCTTCTCTGGGACTTAGGCTGAACACCAGAGACAGGGTCAAACAGCAATTCTCCCTGCTATTCTTTCTGGCCAGGCACTAGCCCTTAGATATAACACAAGAATGCAGCTGAGGTTTAATGTGCACACATGTCCTATCACATAGATGAGTCCATGAGCCAAAAACACACACATGGAACGAGACTTCTGAGACAAGAGCACTGCGTCTGCTGAGATGTAGAATGTCCTTCTGTGTATGCTAACATATGGGGTCTGCCAGTAATCCCAGAGATCTTTGATATATAATCATTTAGCACCATTAGCACGGCAGGGGGGTTTAGGTTACTCTGTCCTATAAAATGACTGGGTTTTTCATGATATATGGATTATTAATAAGGCTCCCTGTTTTCCATTTTTACTGATTTTTACAGAGAAATACAGACAGATAACCATTTATTTTCCTGTCTGTATTTATTTTTAAATGTGGATAAAAACGGAAATTGGGTTGTTTGAGTGAATCTCTAAATGCTGCCAATCATGAATGCCAGGCCAATAGCTGTGCAGATTGAATGGCAAGGGGATTAAAAAAAATTGGGATTTTAGTAAAGATCCTTAAACAGTAGAATCGCACAACCTTGTACTAAAATGTACCTATTTTCTTACTAGTGCATATTATACCATCTGGGTCTGTATATATATCATTGAAACCTATCAGACGTTCAGGCATGAGTGCACATTAACTGGTTAAAGAAATGCAGAAATATACACATTGCAGCTTAGTTTTTTCACAAAACCAAAAATAGATATGCGTAAATGCAGGTAATATTTGCAAAAAATAAATATGGATAAATACAGACAGAAATGACAAAAATATAAATACCATAAAACCGGGAGCCCTAATTATTAACCATAACAGTATTTTAAATCAATCAATCAGGGTCTTATGTAGCATGAATACTCACCTGTGAGGGTCTCAAGGTACTCATTTGGGGGGGAGGGGTGGGTCTACGGTTATGTCGAACTGCCAGGTCGTGAGGTCCTTCCTGGATTGTGGCAGCAATGGTGTTTGTCTGAGGTGCGGAGGCAGGGAGTTCCAGGTCTTCTCAGCAAGGTAGGGGAAGGATCTTTCTCCAGCTGTGGTCTTGCAGATATGTGGGACGGTGACCAGAGCTAGTTGGGCAGAGGGTAGATGTCTGGTGGGAGTGTAGAAGGAGAGGCGGTGGTTGAGGTATGAAGGTTCGGCATTGTGGAGGGCTTTGTAGGCTTGCGTGAAAAGCTTGAAGGTGATTCTCTTGTTGACAGGGAGCCAGTGAAGGTCTCTCAGGTGGCTGGTGATGTGGTTGCGGCATGGGATGTTCAGGATGAGTCTGGCGGAGGCGTTCTGGACGGTCTGCCATTTTGTTGGGGGAGTTGGGTGGTGCCGGCATAGAGTGCATTGCCGTAGTCAAGACTGCTGCTGATGAGCACATGGGTGACCATTTTCCTGGGCTCAGTGGGGATCCACTTGAAGATCTTACGATGGAGGCAGAGCGTGTGGATGCAGGAGGATGAGACAGCCTTGATTTGGCAGTTCATTGAGAGCAAGGTGTCCAGGATGATTCTGAGGTTTCGTGCGTGGCCCTTGGGTGTGGGGGGATTCCAAGCGCTGCAGGACACAAAGAGTCATCCAAGCGGAGGGGAAGGAGCCTAGGATGAGGACTTCCATCTTGTCTTGTCTGAGTTAGGCTTGAGGCAGCTGTCCTTCATGCAGGTGGTGACTGTTTTCATTTGTAGGAAGCTGGCTCTGTATATACTATACCAAAGTGAGGTATAGTGTGCACAGAGTCCAGTGGAACCCAAAAGGTAGGCAGAGGTAAAGTAGATAGCACCTCACTCTCTATTTGTGGTAGTGTGGTCAAGCAGTAAGGCTTTATCAGAGGACAGTGTTAAGCATTTGTTGTACACACAGCAAATGAATTCACACACTCAAAGACTGAACTTCAGACAAATTGTTTTTTGTATACAAATATTCTTTTATTTTATTTTCTAGAACCAAGCAAACCTGGCACAGGTAAGCAATAAATACTTTTCAATCGTAATGCAGTTGTAGCACAGTTTGGATTGGAATTGTAAATGTACTTTGGCTTGATTACAGTAGTGTTACTGATAATGCAATGTTTTTCAGACGAGAGTACTTATACATTGCATAAGATATTTCAGTAAAATGACCAGCAGATTACTTTGCAGATTACTTTTCTTACACAGTGCAGTATACCTGGATACTACACTGGGACATTTCCTGTAAACAGGTGAGTAAAAGCGTTTTTGTTATTTAGTACAATTTTAAAAGGATTTCTTAGGTTTTCCAACTTCACACTTAAAAACCTTTCATAGAAAACCAGTCAATGTTATCCTATAGAGGAAAATAGTGTTATCGGTTAGCAGGTAAGTACTTTGTTGTGGGAGTTGGTATTCTGGGGTGAGACTCAGGGTCCCCCAGGGTCAAGTATGCACTATTGCTACACCCTCAGTGGCACTAGGGCGGCCGGGTGCAGAGTGCTGAGGCTCAATGTTATCCAACTGGGGATAGGGGGCCTCCGGTTGGTGGCTGCTGGAGAGCAGGCCACAAGGTTGTGGGAGCCAAGCTCCTGGTGTTAGGCTCAGGGCAAAGGGGAATCTGGTTTAGCACACAAAGAGCACCCGCAGTGGCGCAGGGGCGGCTGGGTGAGGGTGCTGTTTTGGCATCGGGTGCCTTGTTGTTTTCCAACGGGATTTTCGTTTTTGTTTTTTAGCTGCAGGCCCGGTCCAGAAAGACTTCCAGGAGGAACTAACAGCTGGGCAGGTAGGTTGGAGGGCTCGGGGACATAGGTGCACCGCGGGTTCTATTCTCCAGCGTGCAGGGCGGCTGGATGCAGGGGTGTCTTTTGAGGTCAGATTTCACCTTACCGGGCCAACTCGTGGTTGAGGGAGTCTCCGTGCAGAGGTTGCAGGCGACATCGGGGATCCCTGGAGGGGTCAACCCATGGTGGACTCGGACTCTAGAGCGCTGGGGGACCTCGCTGGAACCGGTGGGCCACTCGAACTCAGGCCGTAGGCAACGGGGCAGTGGTGGTTCCAGGCGTCGAGTTTCTTTTTTCACAGCAGGCGCGGAGTCTTTCTTTGGTGTTTCTTCTAAACAGAGCTGCTGTTCACAGGAGATTCGGTCTTTGTGGGAAGCAGTCAGTCCTCTCAGGGGTTCCTGTAGGTCGCTGGCTGCAGGAGAAGATGATTTTTGGCGCAGGATCTCTGGAAACTGCAGATGGGGCCGGTAGGGCTGGGGCCAAGTCAGTTGTTCTCTGCAGTCTTCTCTGCTGGGCGTCTACATTCATCCTTTTTCTTCTTAGGTTGTGGGAATCTGAGTTCTTGGTTCAGGACTGCCCCCTAAATACTGTATTTAGAGGCGTTTTAGGGGTCCCAAAGTCAGTAGCCAATGGGCTACTGACCTTAGGGTGACTACACCCTTGATGTGCTCAACCCACGTGGGAGAGTGAGCACAATCCCTAATCCTGATTGGGGAGTGCCTGCCATCTGCAAGATGGTGGGCACTGAAGAGTGGGCTTCACCTCGCCTCCCCCACCTGAGTGGTGGGGTTGGCAGAGGTGGGCACACCTTCTGGCTGGCTAATTTTTCCCACCTGTCTTCCTGCCGAAAAGGAGGGGAGGCAGGAAAGGGGCCTGCTACTGACAGCAGGAGAGGCTGGGGGTCGCATTACAAAGGCTGATGTTGCTTGCGGAGAATATGGGGTCTAGCATTTGTCCTGTTGAGTGGGTTGGCATTGTGAACAGTTGTTTGAGTCTGATGGTGGTGAGGTTCTCCAGTACAGATGTGGTGTGGTGGTCTTTGAGGTTGTCCAGTTGGGAATTGTGGTTGTCAAGGATGATGTAGTCCATTGAGGCGAGCACATGGTGAGCGATGAAGTCAGCTATGGCTTAGCTTAAGGGGGGGAGGGGTCTGGGAGATCTGTAGGCAAGAGTGCCATGAAGGGTGGAGCTCGGCTTGGTCTGTATCTGGAAGTGGAGGTGCTCTATGTCAGGTGAGTGGTCGTCAGTGCTGGTTGTGAGGCGGAGGGTGTCTTTGTGTATGATGGTGATGCCTCCGCCTGGTCGGTTGACGCGGTCCTTGTGGAAGTTTTTGTACTTGTCTGGGATGGTGGTTGCGATGTCCGGGGATGAGCTGGAATTCATCAGGGTTTCTGTGAAGAAGGCGATGCCAGGAGAGGTGGAGTCAACCTGTTCCCAGATCTCCATGGCGTATCCATTGAGTAGGATACATCTACGGTGGTCTGGTCCAGTTCTTGAGGGTGTTGCGGTCGGTATGTCTGGTGTGCGGAGGCCGGTGAAGGTGCAGTTGCAGGTTCGCCAGGTGAATGGGCCTTGAGTGTTCTTTGCTAACGCGAGGTGGCAGGTAGAGTGAGGTCCGGTGTCAAGGGTATGGAGGGTGCTGGCGTCGTAGAGGTAGAGGGCCCAAGGACCAGGGTCCGTGGCGCTAGGCGCGGTCCAGGTGCAGAGGGGCTCAGATCGTCTTGCTTTTGGCACGCCAGTGGCACACCCGCTGTGCAGCTGCTCTGCGGCCACCATTGAGTAGCGGGAGAGATTGGGCTGGACAGCTGGGAGGCGGGAAAAGCAGGAATTGGAAAAGTGGTGCTGGAAAGGGATGTGGCTGTGGGGGACGAGCAGTGGTGGGGACACAGTGAAGAAAAAGGCACAAAACGTCCAGAAGTGCAGAAAGAGAAAGAAAGTGACAGAAGGGCAGAAAAGGTGAATTTACAGGAAAAGAAGAGCTCAGAGGAGACAAGGTAGAAAGCAGAGAGACAGAGGGGGCAGCAGCAGAGCAGAGATGCTGCCTGCTACAGGTGGAGGTGGGCCTCGAAATCAGGACCTGGAAGGGCCAGGGCGCAACAGCTACCAGGAGGAGCTTTGAGGCGAGTGAAGCTACCTACTGGCAAAGTCAGTAAGGTCGCTCCTTCACCATGCAGCGTCCGCCATTAAGTAGCGTGAGGGGGAGGGCTGGACAGTTGGGAGGTGGGAAAAGTGTGAAGCGGTAAAGCGGCGCTGGGTAGGGCAGGTCCACGGGGTACGAGCCACGGTGGGGACTCTGCAAGAAAAAAGGTGCAAAAATGCAGATGGGCAGAAAGTCAAAGAAAGTGGCAGAAAGGCAGAGAAGGTGAATTTAAATGAAAAGAAGAGATCAGAGGAGAAAAGGCAGAAAGCAGAGAGACAAAGGGGAGAGCAGCAACATAGCAGAGATGCTCCCCACTGGACCACCAGGGATAAGGAACAGGCGGTGACTGCGGGTAGAGGAGGGCTCGAACTCAGGACCTGGAGGGGTTAGGGGCACAGCTACTAGGTGGAGCTGTGCGACGAGGGAAGGTACCTACTGGCAAGGTTTGGTATGCAATTGTTTTCTTATTGTGGAACTTATACTGCATTTAAGAGCACAATAGGTTAAATATATATTCTAAACTTTCTTCATGTCTCCTGGTTATTTTATTGTGGATAAGTGCGAATGAAAGAGAGATCCCTGTGATCCCTGAGAGGGTCGTGAGTGTTGTGTTCTGGGGTGCCAATTCATTTATTATTCTGGTACGGCTAGGAGGGCAAGTGATCGCACCGATCAGTACTGCTTCCTGTCTTCTGTCAGTGGCATAGTAACCCAGCAGCCTGGCAAGAATGACAGGCATGGTGAGGAGGATGTGCTTAGTAATTAGAATGAAGGGACTGGAGGTACAGAGCGGGAATGGAGCAGTAGAGCAGGACAGCATAAAATACAGTCTAAAAGATAAAAAGGAGAAGTGCCCCAAAAAGTGCAGGGGTGCCGGTAGTGAGTGCAGAGGTGATGAGTGCAGAGGTGCAGATAGTGAGAGCAAAAAGCAAAGCTCCTGGGCACAGCAAAGTAATAACTATATCAGGAAAACTGATATTGAGTGCTGCTAGAGCGCTAACCCTAAGATGGTAGCTATAGATGGCACTGAGAGTCTCCCGGGGCCCAAGTATCCTAAGCAGCAACGTTTGGAGATGGCGAACCGGGCCTGGATGCAATTGATCCTCCCAAACTTACTGGCTACTACTGCTTACCCACAATACTGAAACCACGGACAGCAGGGGAGAGGAACTGCAGAGGAATGCACTCTCTTAAAAGGGCATGCTGAGGAGTAAATAACCATGCAGCTGGATATCACAGAGAACGGGGGAGACTAAGTGCGGAGACATGCACTCTCTTAAGAGTGTATGTGGAGAAGTAAACAACTGCACTGCTGGATACCACGGGGAGCAGGGGAGAAGGACTGCAGAGGCATGCACTCTTTTAAGAGTGCATGCTGAGAAGTAAATAAATAACCGAGAGTGGGAGAAGGGCAGGAGTGCAGATGGCGTGCTCTCTCCTAAATAAAATAAGTTCCGCAGATTAAAAGGAGTACTTTGGCCTTGGATAACTAATAAGAGCCAACATACGCAGAACAACAGGAAATAGTATGGTACAGCCAATAGAAGCAGAGGGAAAGTAAGTGGCAAGCACAGGAACCAATGAAAAGCAAGGAGTGGGGTGTAATCCCCTTTTAAGATATATTTAATACAATAGATTTCACAAGTCATGTGCAGGTGAACCCTAATAAGGTAGCTTGTTAGTCAGATTCATATCAGTATCAATAATGCATCAAATAATACCAGTTGCAAGAGATAATAACAGAAGGTTGCACTCCAAAATAAGTAAATAGACAGAGACAAAATATAGTTCAGCAAAACAGATATGCATAATTCTGCTCGATTCAAAAGTCAGGGAAAGTCTAAGTGCATATCAGTAGCACAATGACATAGAGACTGCTCAGTTCAAAGGCAAGAAAGCATCTAAGTCCAAATCAAATAGACAGCCTAAAGCAGTGCTTAATTTGAGCCAGTGCTTTCCGGTGCTGAGCACCGGCACTTAATTGGTTTCCAGTGCTCCACACTGGCACCTAATTGTCAAAACCTCACTTAGGGCGGTATGCCACAAGGTGGCGCTGCTCATGTAATTTAGAGGTGAGCAGTATAACAGTTGATTAGGAAAACAATATACATTAAAAAAAACTTGCTAATACCTGTCTCGCCAGCCATTCCTTTAGCTTTGGGGACCTGGATTAATCTGAACTGTTGCATTTACATGCGAGAGAGATGGTTAGTCATTTTGGCAGTGATGACAAGGGCGGTGGCTGGTGCAAGCGGCACTGGCCTCCTGGACAGAGCACTGGCACTTAATATTTAAGAAATTAAACATTGGCCTAAAGTGGAGTCTGCACAGTTTAGAAAGCGAGAAAAGTCTCTAGTATAAATCAACAGACAACCTAACATGGAGTCTGCCTTTGAGAAAGTAAGCAGAAGTCTAGCACATCTCTGAAAAAGGGAAATATTTCTTGGTTTCAGCCACTGAAAGACACACTCTTGACATTGTGAGATTTGACAAAATAGTAATGTACTAATAATGTTTAATTCACACAGACCCTTAATTAAAACAAGATAATGTGATATATCAAAATAGAAACATTTTAGGAACACCTATTTCTGTGCATATTATACATAGGAAATTAGAAAAATAATGTGACATTTATGCGAGAGGTAAAAACCATACACAGTACAGCTGCTAAGAGCAGACCCAGGCAAAGACTGTAGAATATGTTAAAACTAATGGAATGTTCAGCACACTGCTTCCTTCTCGAGGAACACAAATTGATACATTTCAACACAGCTAATAAACAGCACCACAAAATGAATTATATTTCGCTTATAAACTTATTCATGCCATTTTAAAAGGCAACATTTTCACTGTTACTGCAAAACGAAGGTCAATGCAGGCTGACTTCCGCCTAGACTCGGACTGAGGTCTAGTTAACCTAACCAAAACCCATGTAAATCAAGGATTATCTTCTATTTATTAGAAACGTTCTAATGCCAGCGTGAAGATCTCTCTTGAAGACATTGGGAGGTAGTGCGGAGACCAATGCAGGTATTATCACTGCATAAACAAGGACAGAGAGATCAAGAGCTGCATCAGACCCTCCAAGAGCCCGCGTTTATTCGTCAGGAGAGACACACAATTTGGGAAAAATAAAAATGACAATTAAGACCCAAACCTCTGTAACTATAAACTCACAATTGTCTTCCATAACAGGCAGATGCAAAAACAATATGGTACATAATCACGATAAAAGGTGATTGGAATGGCAGTGTGTGTTTCTCTGGTATTGCTACCACTACTGGAGGATGAGAGTTTGTTTTTGTTGAGCTGTTAGTGCTATTGTAGCATTGGTAACAACATGCACATCCTCTCCAGTGGCATCATTAGCACTGCTAAAGTTCATTGTTGGAGTTCTAGTATGGCATTCGCCCAGGTATATCTCTGTCTCCTCCTAGCTCTTTTGTTTCGGCCTTCATGTTCTCTTTCTACATTTCCTCAAAAAGTCCACATTATGTTTCTCAATTCCTCATGACTCTCAATGTCCTTTCTTTGCTGCGTGAGCTTAGTTACTTTCCTTGACAAATTTATCTCCAGTTCCATATTAGATCACCAGTCTCTTATCACTTGATCTTGCCCACCAGCTTCTCCTTTTGATTTCTTTCCCCCACCACTCCTCTATGCCATCCTTTTCGTCAACATCCATAGCTCATGGCTCTCAGTATGTCACCCTTTCTTCTGCCATTAATACTTTCTCCTTCAAAAGTTCTCCAATCCTCCAGGTCCTCAAAACTCTTCTCTTCTTAATTTAATTTAATTTCCTTTCTCTTCTTTCTATTTAAACAACTTGTTTATCGCCAACTACCCTTCTATGTTTAGAGTGACTAGTTTTTTCCCTTTAAATCTGGGTTTCATTCTGGTCATTTTACTGAGTCTGTTCTTCTATTTGTGGGAAATGTTGTTATATAAGCATGCTTCTGTTCACATCCTTTTACACCTGCTTACTTCATGTTTGACGTAAAGGGTCACTCTTTCCTTTCTCATTGTTGCTCACCCATATTATTTCTAGGCATGTTGTTAGTTTCACTCACACCTTTCTAAATTATGTTTTCTTGTATCTTGGCTCTTAATACCTTCAAACACTTTCCTAGTCATTGTCCGACCTAGATCAGTCCTTGGCTGCTCACTGTTTGCTCTATAAATTTGTTCTCTTGGTGATCATATTTTACTTTGGTTACCCAAATCATCAATTTGCTAATAACTGGCAGGAGTTTTCTAATTTTCTTCTTTTTCTTTTTAACTTACGACTTATATTTCATTCTGTATTTCTGCATTTCAGTCTTGAATACACTAATTTTTTTTGGGTGGTAACTTGCAATTCCTTAAGGCCAAATAGCAAATTTCTGGTGCTTCCAGACTTGCATTTAAGGAAGCGCAATTTGTAATTCCTTAATTGCATTCGCAAATTAGAGAATCACAAATTTTATGATTCTCTATGCGATTCTCTATTTTGCGATGGCCTTTTGTGATGATACATCCCAAAAGACTTTTTTCCCATTCGCAAACGGGCAGATTCTGAAACTCTGTCCGTTTGCAAACGGGAAAAAGGCCCGATACATATGGCCCTGGGTTTTCTGTTATAATTGCACCAATCTTTCCATCTTTGCTGTATCCACTCTCCTTTGCCTCATATTGCGTAGAACTATGTTTTGATTGTTTCATCATTTGATTAATTTAAATCTTTTCTTCTAGCTTTACGTTCCTCTTCATCTGTCTTCCTCATGTTCTCTAGAACTCTACTTTCTTCTTCATCAACTCGCCACAGCCATTCTTCTGCATTTCCCTCACAACTGCACTGCCTCCCTACTTAAATCAAATCTTCATTTCATTTTTTTGCATGAACTCTATGCACCTACTTTATCCCTCTTACCATTCCTACTCATTCGTTACCCCTGATTTTGCACGTCATACTTCCACGTATTGCCGTATTGCACCCACTTATCCTTTTGCTACTTTTCAGTGGAAAGCCTTCCCTCTTGAAATTCACCTATTTTGTAGACTTTCTGTTTTGAATGTAACCTTTGTACTCCATATCTCTACTTCTGTTGCCCCATTTTCATCCTTAATGTGGTATTTGTCCCGACTGTATTTACTGTATTTGACTGTAAGAGCCATACATATAGTATTTAACCTGTTGCCACTTGGAAGGCATATGGGTCTAAATTAAAATCCATGTTTACTGAGGACTTGCATGCCCAGCACCTGTAGATATAATACATATCACAGCCCCATGGCAGCACACACAGTCAGCTTCCACATTCAGGAGGATGTACGTTAGAAGTAAGAGTTGAGATTTGCATGTGTTGAAATATATTTCTTATGGCCTTAGCTCTGTTTTTTCTTCTGCTGTACTGTAGCATGCTAGCTTTGTTTACAGTTTCTACAAGTGCAGAGGGCATACAAGTCTGTTCATGTTCTTCCAGCGTAAAAGGTTAAATCTAATTGCCTTCAATCATAATATAATAAATATTTTTGTGGAAAGGGCTTTGCGATGTGTTATCTTGTCTAGTTAGCAGGGGACAGCATTCTTTGCCTGGGGGGGTCATCATTTCAAAGACTTCTGTGTGAATAGCAGCTCCTGCCTCCTACGCAGTTATGTGCACTGCTGACTTTCTAGGTACGGTAATAGGAATGCGCGGCGCAACTCCAAGCACATTACAAAATGATGTATGACTTTTTTCGTATCATTAAAGTATGAGTTCTCTCCAACATTTTGCAATGTACTTGTTTTGACAAAGTATTCACTGGACACAAGGGTTAAAACCGCCTTTACATCTCACTTTTGATTTGGTACGGGCCAGATTTTTTCTTTTTTTACCACCTAAATATTTTTGAGTTCTTCCACGAAATGTACCGATCCAGTAATGTTCAGCGACCTGAGGAGGGTCTCACACCTCGTGCCAATGCGGGCGCTTTTCATTGGTAAAAGCCTGGCGGGAGCCCAAGCTCGTGCAGGTCAATGAGACGTGTATGTATCGCAGGTTCCTCGGGAGCGGGTCTTGCAAAGGGGAGCCCTCGTTGTTACACGGCGCGTTCTGAATCATCACAACGAGCACCAGTGGAGGCAAAGCAGTAATTTATTCTCTTAATGAAGATCCCATCCAACCCTCACAGGTGTTGTCCAACAGCCACAACGTCATCTGGCTCTCACCCTCCCCGTTTCTATGCTTCTCTTAAAGATCCCATCCAACCCTCACAGGTGTTGTCCAACAGCCACAACGTCATCTGGCTCTCACCCACCCCGTTTCTATGCTTCTCTTAAAGATCCCATCCAACCCTCACAGGTGTTGTCCAACAGCCACAACGTCATCTGGCTCTCACCCTCCCCGTTTCTATGCTTCTCTTAAAGATCCCATCCAACCCTCACAGGTGTTGTCCAACAGCCACAACGTCATCTGGCTCTCACCCTCCCCGTTTCTATGCTTCTCTTAAAGATCCCATCCAACCCTCACAGGTGTTGTCCAACAGCCACAACGTCATCTGGCTCTCACCCACCCCGTTTCTATGCTTCTCTTAAAGATCCCATCCAACCCTCACAGGTGTTGTCCAACAGCCACAACGTCATCTGGCTCTCACCCTCCCCGTTTCTATGCTTCTCTTAAAGATCCCATCCAACCCTCACAGGTGTTGTCCAACAGCCACAACGTCATCTGGCTCTCACCCACCCCGTTTCTATGCTTCTCTTAAAGATCCCATCCAACCCTCACAGGTGTTGTCCAACAGCCACAACGTCATCTGGCTCTCACCCTCCCCGTTTCTATGCTTCTCTTAAAGATCCCATCCAACCCTCACAGGTGTTGTCCAACAGCCACAACGTCATCTGGCTCTCACCCTCCCCGTTTCTATGCTTCTCTTAAAGATCCCATCCAACCCTCACAGGTGTTGTCCAACAGCCACAACGTCATCTGGCTCTCACCCACCCCGTTTCTATGCTTCTCTTAAAGATCCCATCCAACCCTCACAGGTGTTGTCCAACAGCCACAACGTCATCTGGCTCTCACCCTCCCCGTTTCTATGCTTCTCTTAAAGATCCCATCCAACCCTCACAGGTGTTGTCCAACAGCCACAACGTCATCTGGCTCTCACCCACCCCGTTTCTATGCTTCTCTTAAAGATCCCATCCAACCCTCACAGGTGTTGTCCAACAGCCACAACGTCATCTGGCTCTCACCCTCCCCGTTTCTATGCTTCTCTTAAAGATCCCATCCAACCCTCACAGGTGTTGTCCAACATCATCTGGCTCTCACCCACCCCGTTTCTATGCTTCTCTTAAAGATCCCATCAAACCCTCACAGGTGTTGTCCAACAGCCACAACGTCATCTGGCTCTCACCCTCCCCGTTTCTATGCTTCTCTTAAAGATCCCATCCAACCCTCACAGGTGTTGTCCAACAGCCACAACGTCATCTGGCTCTCACCCTCCCTGTTTCTATGCTTCTCTTAAAGATCCCATCCAACCCTCACAGGTGTTGTCCAACAGCCACAACGTCATCTGGCTCTCACCCACCCCGTTTCTATGCTTCTCTTAAAGATCCCATCCAACCCTCACAGGTGTTGTCCAACAGCCACAACGTCATCTGGCTCTCACCCTCCCCGTTTCTATGCTTCTCTTAAAGATCTCATCCAACCCTCACAGGTGTTGTCCAACAGCCACAACGTCATCTGGCTCTCACCCTCCCCGTTTCTATGCTTCTCTTAAAGATCCCATCCAACCCTCACAGGTGTTGTCCAACAGCCACAACGTCATCTGGCTCTCACCCTCCCCGTTTCTATGCTTCTCTTAAAGATCCCATCCAACCCTCACAGGTGTTGTCCAACAGCCACAACGTCATCTGGCTCTCACCCACCCCGTTTCTATGCTTCTCTTAAAGATCCCATCCAACCCTCACAGGTGTTGTCCAACAGCCACAACGTCATCTGGCTCTCACCCTCCCCGTTTCTATGCTTCTCTTAAAGATCCCATCCAACCCTCACAGGTGTTGTCCAACAGCCACAACGTCATCTGGCTTTCACCCTCCCCGTTTCTATGCTTCTCTTAAAGATCCCATCCAACCCTCACAGGTGTTGTCCAACAGCCACAACGTCATCTGGCTCTCACCCACCCCGTTTCTATGCTTCTCTTAAAGATCCCATCCAACCCTCACAGGTGTTGTCCAACAGCCACAACGTCATCTGGCTCTCACCCTCCCCGTTTCTATGCTTCTCTTAAAGATCCCATCCAACCCTCACAGGTGTTGTCCAACAGCCACAACGTCATCTGGCTCTCACCCACCCCATTTCTATTCTTCTCTTAAAGATCCCATCCAACCCTCACAGGTGTTGTCCAACAGCCGCAACGTCATCTGGCTCTCACCCTCCCCGTTTCTATGCTTCTCTTAAAGATCCCATCCAACCCTCACAGGTGTTGTCCAACAGCCGCAACGTCATCTGGCTCTCACCCTCCCCGTTTCTATGCTTCTCTTAAAGATCCCATCCAACCCTCACAGGTGTTGTTCAACAGCCGCAACGTCATCTGGCTCTCACCCACCCCGTTTCTATGCTTCTCTTAAAGATCCCATCCAACCATCACAGGTGTTGTCCAACAGCCACAACGTCATCTGGCTCTCACCCTCCCCGTTTCTATGCTTCTCTTAAAGATCCCATCCAACCCTCACAGGTGTTGTCCAACAGCCACAACGTCATCTGGCTCTCACCCTCCCCGTTTCTATGCTTCTCTTAAAGATCCCATCCAACCCTCACAGGTGTTGTCCAACAGCCACAACGTCATCTGGCTCTCACCCACCCCGTTTCTATGCTTCTCTTAAAGATCCCATCCAACCCTCACAGGTGTTGTCCAACAGCCACAACGTCATCTGGCTCTCACCCACCCCGTTTCTATGCTTCTCTTAAAGATCCCATCCAACCCTCACAGGTGTTGTCCAACAGCCACAACGTCATCTGGCTCTCACCCTCCCCGTTTCTATGCTTCTCTTAAAGATCCCATCCAACCCTCACAGGTGTTGTCCAACAGCCACAACGTCATCTGGCTCTCACCCTCCCCGTTTCTATGCTGACCCCACAACATTGTACCCCCTGTCATAAGACCAAAGCTCACATACTACACTACTAAAGCAACTTCACATCATCAGCCCATGACCATGTTCACTGCTCTCTGCGACCCCTTATACTGTCCGTGGAGATTGGTGGGCGGCCATTTAGAGGTGGGATTCTTGCCTGAGAGGCCTTCCACTCATCAGCCCACCGAGCTGCAATGCCTGGAGTCGCAGAGTGGCCAAGCAAAGCAAAGTCAGGCCCCAGACTCCGCACAACACAGGTTCTTTGGGTGGGCCAAACACGTTTGAGAGCGCCAAGTGTGCACTCTCGGCCTCCGATGACTTGATTTCACATGTCTCATGACCTCGCCTCACAGGCCTGCCATCCATCACAGGCTGCAAGCCACACCCTTTCCCATAATGTCCGAGGTGACGAGTTGGGAAAGGGTGTTGGTTGCAGCCTGTGAAAGTGGCTGACATGCAGACCCGGGAATACAACGCTTATGGCCTAGACGCCAGGACTGCTTGTAAATATGACGCTGCTGGTGTCATGAATTGGAGTTCTCTGGAATCCTCGATCATTGCAGGCCATGGTTTGCGCTAGGTCAGCACTTAGCTTACATAGGGATTTTTTTTAAATTGGGAATGCTGAGGGACACACATGCTCACTAGAGCATATGGTCCACTCCAAAGTTCCCCGGTGCCTGACTCATCACAGCAAGTGCGAGAGGCAGCCATGCACTTAAGCAGCACTCGCAGTGGCTTAAAACCCTTATTTAATTATAAAAAACAACTTATGTGGATTGTAATTGTTTTTTGCAATTACCATCCACAGAACTTGAACTTGAAAACAAGTGGGCGGTGGCCTGACGCCCCCTCGTGGGCCGTGGCAGCCGCTGCTGTAATGTTGAGTGAGCTAGGACTCATCTAACTGTGAGTGCCATCCCTATACAATTGCCTTCACCCTTTAAATCTCATACTTGCAGGTCACTCATCCTCACGTTTCCTGCCACCTTGATTAATTGATACCTTGCAAACATTTGCTTGCTGTTATACTGAATGTATTGAGAACCTCACCCATTATCAGTTGACATAACTGCAACACTGAAAGAATGATGTTCTGTACACCTTATATATTTTGTTATATTGACTGTATTGTGCACCACATTGCTAACTATGGAATTGAACTATACAAAGATACTGTAGCATGGGTCAAGAAATCTGCAACACAAAAAATTACATTTGCGGCACACTTTTGTATTTGTTTCCCGCATTTTGCAGCACCTTATTTTACTGTGGAGATGCCACAGCTGGAGTTCACATTTTATTAAAATGGTGGTCTGGTAGATGTGACGGTGGGTGGTTACATTTAATAAATGGTGATGACTGAAGAGATGCTATACAACCTTATACACACACATAACAGCAAACTTCTTAATTTCCCCATGGGCTGAGGTGTAAGGCTTAACATGTATGCGAGAAGCAGCATAACCAAGAATGGTGTCACAGGCAGCTATATGGCACTGAAAAGCCACTGAACAAACACATTACTAAAATACATCATGTGAATATAAACAGAATTATATCAGGCACCAATACAACACAGTACAACAAGCAAAAACTATAGGCATATATTCTTTAAAGAGTGATAACACATTGGTTTAATCAGAGGTAGAAAAGTTGTCAACTTACAACTCCTCCACACTCATTTGTACCCTTATGATTGCCTAGTGTCAATGAGTTAACTAGATTATTACCTGGCTATTGTAAACAATGTTCTAAAAACCTGTCTGTTGGACTTAGCCCTCTCTATTTTTGTCTTCACCATCCTGTTTTCTGAATTCACTTTTGTTGGCTTTTTGGACTGTGTGCACTTTACCACAGCTAACCAGTGCTAAAGTGCTTGTAATCTCTCTATAAAACATGGTAGATTTGGTTTACACCCAATTGATATATTCAGTTTACCTGTAAATCTCTAGTCAAGGGATACTGCTTGTGCTCGGGGCCTGTGAAGTACATGCTGCTCGTGGACCAGCCGCACTGAATGTGCCACCCACTTAAGTAGCCCTCTAAACATGTCTCAATCAATCAATCAATCAATGGCTTGTAAGGCGCAGCTACTTACCCGTAAGGGTCTCAAGGCACTGGGGTGGGGGGAAAGCTGCTGGTCCATTGAAGGGGCTTTAGTTCTGTCAAAGAGCCAGGTCTTGAGGTCCTTCCTGAATTGAGACACTAACGACGATTGTCTGAGGTGGAGAGGCAGGGTGTCCAGGTCTTCTCGTCCGAGTCAGGAGAAGGATCTTCCTCCGGCTGTGATCTTGCGGATACGTGGTATGGTAGCCAAGGCCAGCTGGGTGGAGCGGAGTGGAGGTCTCTGGTGGGTATGTCGAATGCGAGGCGGTAGTTGAGGTACACAGGTCCTGTGTCGTGTAGGGCTTTGGAGGTGTGTGTGAGGAGCTTGAAAGGTGATTCTTTTGTTGACTGGGAGCCAGAGGAGATCTTTGAGGTGGCTGGTGGTTGCGGCAGGGGATTTTTAAGATGAGTCTGGTGGAGGAGTTCTGGATGTTCTGTAATTTCTTGAGGAATTTCTGGGTGATGCTGGCATAAGGTGCGTTGCCGTAGTCGATTCTGCTGCTGACAAGTGCGTGGGTGACCATCTTTCTGGACTCGGTAGGGATCCATTTGAAGATCTTTCAGAGAAGGCATAGTGGGTGGAAGCAGGATGATGAGACAATGTTGATCTGGCGGTTCATGGTGAGCAAGAAGTCCAGGAGGATGCTGAGGTTCCGCACGTGGTCTGTGGGTGTGGGGGAGGTTCCAAGTGCTGCCGGCCACCAGGTGTCGTCCCAGGTGAATGGGGTGGAGCCCATGATGGGGACTTCTGTCTTTTCTGAGGTGAGCTTGAGACAGCTGCTCTTCAACCAGGCAGCGACAGCCTTCATCCCCTCATGAAAGAAGTTTATGATGACTTTGTATTTGTAGGTGAGGGAGAAAATCAGCTGGGTGTCGTTGGCATAGGAGACAATGACAAAGGCCGCAAGCGGAGCCATGTAGATGTTGAAAAGCTTAGGGCTCAGGGAGGAGCCTTGAGGTACTCCGCAGCTGATCTCTGTGGATTTCAAGAGGAACATAGGTAGTCTGACTCTGTGTTTAGCCGGTGAGGAAGGAGCAGATCAATTCCAGGTCTTTGTCACAGATGCCGGCGTCGTGGAGTCTTGTGCATAGGGTGCAGTGAGAGACGGTATTGAAGGTGGCTGAGGGGTCCAGCAGGATGAAGGCTGCAGTTTTGCCTCGGTCGAGGAGGGCATGCATGTCATCTGTGGAGGTGAGGAGGGTGGTCTCGGTGCTGTGGTTGCATCAGATATTTTTAAAGGAACAGAGTCCCATGCAAGAAGGGTGAGAAAAAGGTTGTCACAATTTCTAAAATGAGAAACCGGAATACAAGGGAGCAATTAATGCAATTTTATGAAGGATAATATTTAAGGATGAAAATTCACAAAACATAATAAACACAACAATAAGTGAACTAGCCGTGCGGAGGTTAAAATGGAAATCAGCCGATTTCCTTAACCCAAGCTTGTGACTTAAAAGGTGACTTTTGGTGAAGGGTGAGAATATGTAAAAGTCAGATCAACATCTCATACTCAAATGACAAATATATAGTAAAGAAATGAGTTTAGAGACGACGGTCGACGACGTTTCGATCCCCATACAAATAGTGGGATCTCTTCAGGACAGGGCAATAGTAAGGGTGCCTGGGAAGTAGCCTGGTTGCATCAGAAGCCAAATTGGAAGAAGTCCAGGATGTGGTTCGCTTTGATGAACTAGGAAAGTTGGGTGTTGATGGCCTACTCAAAGACCTTGGCTGGGAATGGGAGGAGAAAGATCAGTCTGAAGTTCATGAGGTCCGTCAGGTCGGCACAGGGTTCCTTCAGCAAGTGGTTGATCTCTGCATGTTTCCAGTCTTCCGGGAAGGTGGCGGAGTTGATGGAGCAGTTGATGGTGCGGTAGAGTTCTGGGGCGATGGTGGTTCCTGCTCTGTTGAAGATGTGATGTGGGCAGGGGTCTGAGGGTGCTCCGGAGTGGATGCTCTTCATGATCTTGAGAGTGTCATCTGCGGTGAGGGGGGGTCTAGCTGAGTAGGGTCTGTTGAGGTCCAGCGTTGTAGGGTGCGGTGGTTGCCGGGGGGCTGGGAGGGACTAGGGTATCGAGGCTGTCAAAGCTATCATATCTCTCCTTAATTTTGCAGTGAAAATAGTTGCAGAGGTTGTTGCAGAGGGTTTGGGAGAGACGGATGTCTGCTCTCTCTGTGCTGGGTCTGGCAAATTCTTTGACCACAGCAAAAAGTTCCTTGCTGTTGAGTGCATTGGCATTGATCCTTTCATGTAGGGCCACTTTCTTCATAGTTCTGATGAGGAGGTGGTGTGAGGTGACAGCGGCCTTGAAGGCTAAGTGGTCTTCTGGGGTCTTTCTGCTCCTCCATCTCTTCTTGAGCCATCTACAGATGCGTCTGGACTCATGAAGGGTGGGAGAGAACCAGCTGACTCTCTTTTTTTTTTGTTTCCTTGTGGCTTTCTTCAGGGGAGTCAAAGTGTTGGCGCAGTCCAAGATCCATCGGTGGAGGTTGTGTGCTGCGGTGTTGGCGTCTAGTGGAGGGGTTTTCTTGAAGGAGGTGGTGAGCTGCTCTTCAATCAATCGATCAATCAATCAAATGGTATTTGTATAGCGCTGCTTTTCACCTGTGAGGGTACACAGGCACAGGGGTTCTGCTACGGGATGTAGTCAGTCGAACAGTCAGGTTTTCAGATCCTTTCTGAATTCCTGCAAGGAAGGGGAGGTCCGGAAGTGGAGGCCATTCCAGGGGGAAAAGACGTCCGCCGTGCTTGCTTCGGTGGATGCAGGGAGTCTGGGAGAGGTAGTTGGAGCGCAGTTGTCTCGGGGGCTGGTGGAAATTCACACAGTGGTTAATGTATGGTGGTCACTGATTGTGAAGTGCCTTGTGGGCGTGGGTTAACATTTTGACCTGCCGCCTCTTGTGGAGAGGGAGCCAGTGAAGCTTTCTAACGTGAGGGGCGATGTTGGCCAGTCTTGTTAGGTCGAAGGCAAGTTTGGTGGATGAGTTCTGAATGATCTGTAGTCTCTTTAGCAGGTATGAGGTAATTCCTATGTATAGGGTGTTGTCGTAGACCAGGTTGCTGGTCGCGAGGGCCTAGGTGGTGGTGTGTCTGGTGCTGGCAGGGAGACACTTGAAGATTTTTCAGAGAGTGAGGAAGTAGGCTGAGGATACTGCGTTTATCTAGTTTTTCATGGCGAGTTTGCTGTCCGGTATGATGCCTAGGTTTCTGGCGTATTCTGTGTGTGTGAGGGAGTCTATCAGTTCTGCTGGCCACCAGGAGTCGTCCCGCGAGGATGTGTTGCTCCCAAAGATGAGTAGCTCCATTTTGTTGGTGTTGAGTTTGAGGCAGTGTTTTTGCATCCAGTGGGTGACGCTTGTCCTTCACAGGTGGAAGTAGGCCTTGGTGGTGGCAGGGTCTGCGGATAGAGAGAAGATGAGCTGAGTGTTGTCAGCATATGATAGGCCTGGGCGTAGTTCGCAGAGTTTTGCTACGCGGAACTCCGCGAAGTTACAAAAAAACTCTGCAAAGTTCAGCGAGTTGAGGAGTGCAGTGCGAACTGCAGTTTGTGCTGGTATTCCTGCCGCTCGGATAGAAATTCTACCCGAGCGGCAGCTCGTGCTCGCAAACTTACTGATTGCGAGCGGGGAAAAAACTCCATTGCACATCGCGAAGCAGAGTTTTCTGCACTCCGCGGAGAGCGGAGTGCAGAAAACTCAGCAAATTCCACGAACGGAGTGAAGTTCACCGCCCAGGCCTACATTTGATATGATGTTGAATTCATAGGTCCTGACCAAGATGGCCAATGGGGTCATATAGGTGTTGAACAGGTAAAAGCTGAGTGAGGACCCTTTAGGGATGCCACAGAGGATGTCCTTGGGGCCAGAGGTGTAGGGTGGAAGGCGGATGCTCTGCATTGTTCTAGTGAGGAAGGATGTGATCCACTTTAGGGCATCCCCTTGAATACCCATCTGATGTAGGCTTTTTAGGAGGGCGTAGTGGGTCACGGTGTCGGTATCTGCAGAGAGGTCGAGGACGATCAGGGCGACAGTTTCTCCATGGTCTAGGAGAGTCCGGATATCATCGGTGGCTGGAATTCGGGTGGTTTCTGTGATGTGATTCGAATGGAACCCAGATTGAGATGGGTCTAGGAAGTTGTTGTTCTCTAGGTAGTTATTTAGTTGTCCATTGAGGGCCTTTTCCAGAACTGTGGCAGGGAGATGGGCCGGTAGTTTTGAGATCTTTCAGTTCTGCAAATGTTTTTTCAGGAGTGGTTTGACTTCAGCATGTTTCCATTCCTCTGTAAAGGTAGTAGAGTTGATGGAGGTGTTTCAGATGGTGGTGAGTTCTTTGCTGATGGTGATGTTCCCCAGGTTGAACATGTGGTTGTTCGGGTAGGGGGGTCCCTGGGTGCTCCTGAGTGAAAGAAACTCATGATGGTAGAGGTAGTCTGTGTGGTGAGTTGGTCTCATGTTCTAATCCTGAAGTTTGAGTGGGAGTCGGTGAGGTTGAGGACGCTGTGGATGCTGGCGACGGGCGGTTGGGGGTCAAAGTGTTCATAGATGGTGGAGATTTTGTGGTGAAAGAAGTCTGCTAGGGTGTCGCAGAGTTCTTGAGAATGAGTGATGGTGTTCTCAGTTACGGAGAGGTTGGAGAACGTTTTGATGATGTTGAAGAGTTCTTTGTTGTGGTTAGAGCTGGCTTTGAAGCAAGTGGCCAGGGCATCTTTTTGATTATCTTTCAGTCGCTGGTGGTAGTTGTTGACAGCCAGTTTGAAGGTAACCCGGATGTTTGGCTTTTTGCTAGTGCACCAATTCCTTTACAGTCATTTGCAGTTGCTTTTGGTGGTTTTTAGTTCTGGGGTGTAGCAGCTGGTGTGCTTGGTGGATCTGCCTGGTTTGATGGGGGCGACTTTGTTGGCGCATTTGGTGATCCATGATTTGAAGTTTTTGACTGCTACTTCGAGGTTTTAAGTTGTGTCTAGAGAGGAGAAGCTGAGGGTGTTGGTCCATAGGTTTTCGGGAATCTTGTTCCAGCTCCTGTGGGAGGTGCTGGTCTGATTAGTGGGGTTGACAGGGGTGGTTGTGATGGAGAAGTGGACGATTGAGTGGTCCGACCATGTGAGTTTGGAGGCAAGGCTGTACCTGATTCTATTGCTGGCTGTAAAGATGGGGTCTAGCATGTTCCTGGCGATGTGAGTGGGGTCAGTGACAAGTTGGGAGAGGCAGAGGTTGTTCATGCTTTCAAGTAAGTTAGGTGTGTTGGCGTTGTTTGAGGCATTGAGGTGAAAGTTGAGGTCTCTGATGAAGAAGTTGTTTTGGGAGTTGATGGCGAGGGGGCAATAAAGTCGGGAATGGCCTCACTGCAGGCAGGTGTAGTCCTGGCAGTCTGTAGGCGAGAGTACCTCTGATGGTGGTCTTGCAGTCTATGTTGAGTTGGAAGTTTAGGTGTTCCATGATGGGGGTGGTGTGGTTGGTAGCAGCTGTGCAGTGGAGGGATTCTTGTGGATGCCAGGTCTGGTGGCTTAGTGGACTCATACATCCACTGTAGGGGCCTGTGTCTGACCTCATGGTCACAGGTTCAAATCCTGATGGCTCCACTCAGCCTTTCATCCTTCTAAGGGTGATAAAATGAGTACCATTGAGTTGGGTAACAATAAATATCTGTTATTCAGCGCCAAGATACCCTTCTGGGTGAACATGCACTTTACAAATACACATGTTATGTTATGATGGCTATTCCGCCTCTGTGTTTGTTGATGCGGTTCTGGTGTATGATCTTGTATCCATTGGGTGTGGCGTTGGTGATGTTGGGTGCTGATGTAGGCTTCAGCCAAGTCTCGGTGAGGAAGATAACGTCGGGTGTGACGGAGGTGATGGTGTCAAAGATCTCGGTGGCATGTTTATGCAGACAAAAGGTGTTGAGCAGGAGACATTGGAGTTGTCTTGGCTCAGTAGTGGCGTACGGGGCCCCGTGGGTGGACGTTCTGATGTAGCAGGAGAAGGTCCCTGTCTTTGAGCGTGAGGATGCGCAGCTGCAGCTGTTGTTGCGGAGTCTGAGGTTCAGGGCATTTATCTTAGTGTTGGTGTAGCTGTAGGTGTTTGGAGATCCAGGGTTCCTGGTGCTGGGCATGGTCCAGGTATGGACAGTCACATGTGGGATTGCCTTTGGTGTGCCCCCTGCATGTGTCCGCTGCACAACCACACTGTGGCCCCCATTAAGTAGGTTCCTGGGAGGGGGGTCAGCAGGAGGTGGGAAGCAGGAGTGAGAGCAGCGCTGAAGGTGCTCAAGCGAGGAGGTAAAGTGTGGGAAAAACACAGAGAAAATGCGGTTTAGAGGAAGGCAAAAGTTGGAAGAAAGCGAGTTCAAAGGAGGCAAAATGTTGGCAAAACTAGTTAAAAGAAGGCAAAAGTTATGAGAAAAACAAGTTAGAACGAGGCAAAAGTTGGGAGAAAAATGAGGTAGAAGGAGGCAAAGTTGGGAGAAAAACGAGTTAGAAGGAGGCAAAAGTTGGGAGAAAAATGAGGTAGAAGGAGGCAAAGTTGGGAGAAAAACGAGTTAGAAGGAGGCAGAAGTTGGCAAAAATGAACTAGAAGAAGGCAAACATTGGGACAGAAACGAGTTAAAAGGAGGCAAAAGTTGGGAGAAAAACTAATTAGAAGGAGGCAAAAGTTGGGAGAAAAATTAGTTAGCAGGAGGAAAAGATTAGAAGAAAAGCAGACCACTCGAGCTGCGTCAGCAGTGGGGACCTTGCCCGGGGACCTGCTCAATGGGGTCGCGCTGCAGCCTCCATTAAGTAGGTTCCTGGGAGGGGCACTCTGCTGGGTCAGCGGGAAGCGGGAGGGAGAGCGGCACTGAAGGAGCCAAAGTTAGCTGGGAAATCGTGGGAAAAACAAGAGGAACAGTGGTTTAGAGGGAGGCAAAAGTTAGGAGAAAATGAGTTAGAAGGAGGAAAAAAGTTGGCGAAAGCAAACTAGAAGGAGGCAAAAGTTGGGAGAACAACGAGTTAGAAGGAGGCAAAAGTGTGGCAAAAACAATTTGAAAGTTGGCAGAAATGTGTGAGCTCAAGCGGAGTGCTCGAGCTGCAGCAGCAGCGGGTAGTTAGCCCGGAGACCTGCCATTGCAGCCTGTGCAGTTACACACTGCAATTTCGACGTGGCAAATTAAACTTTTTGCCAGGACTAAACCTTCCTTTAAATACATATGAGTCACCCCTAGGGTAGGCCCTGAACAGTCCAGAGTGCAGGGTCCATTGTATTTAAAAAGTAGAACATGTCATTTTAAGTGTTATATGTCCTGGTAGTGAAAAAATCCTAGAGTCGTTTTTCACTATGGAAAGTCCTACCTAGGATAATAATGGAGTTACCTTACTAGATTTACTAAGCTGTAATTTCCACTTGGAAGCATGTGACAGGCCGAGTTAGGTGTCTACAAAATTGTAATTTAAAGCCCTCTTGAATGGTAAAGTTGGTCTTTGTGTATTGCTCCCAGACAACGAGACAAGGTAGGTGTTGGCAGGATGGGCCGCTCTGAGTTAACGAGAGAGAGGAGCTGTCACCTGCCACACTTGCACATCCAAAGGCACTGCCTTAACAATCACACAAAGGGATTGCCACTAGTCAAGTGTGACCCCAGACAAGTTGGGGCCAGGACAGGGAGGATTTGGGTGTCTGATACCTCAGGTGGGTGGGCACCTCTAGAAGCTTCTTGCATTTCCAAGTGGCCACCAAGTATATAAACTGGGATTCAGGCCCTAACTCTTCAGTACACTTCTGGGCCTGTGGACTCTGCCAGGAAGGACTGTTGTGATTTTGAAAGGACTTACCCACTGCTGGACTGCTGCTCTGAAGGACTGCTCCCTGCATTTCTGACCTGCTACCCTCTTGACTAAATGAGAAGGACTGGACCTGCATCTCTAAACCCAGGACTCCAGACTGACTCCAAGAGCTATATGCCTGGCCTCCTCATGGCGTCCAATGATCTTAAACCTAGCATCTGTGAATCCTGTCTGGCCAAGTGATGCCACCCCAGTTCTGGACCATTGGAAATGGGCCTGAAGATGCTCTGCCAGCCCATATGTGGACCCAGAAAAACTGACGCATCTCCTCTGCTGCGTGGCAGAACTGATTCATTGCCTCTGCTGCATGGACTAACCTTGATGCAGGACTTCACATCAGCCCCCTCATCCATGGCCTCCTCGAAAATTACTCAGAAGCTTGCAATGCAGCCTTGCAGCCCCTGAAATAAACACTGCACGATGCATCTCTACCCAGGGCCCTGCCTCGCTTTGGCTGCACAATACATTCTTGACGTGGGACTTCACAACTCTTTGGAACCAGGATTTAAGGTACTCTTGTTCAGCAGGCCTAATTATGCCCCTGTAGCTGGCCCGCACTGGCCTGAACTTGTGATTTTGTACCAGTGTAGCACGACCAGATATCTACAGTTGCCGCTTTGTGCTTTTTGGCGCTGTATTCAACTAAATCCTGAAAATTGGATAACTCTGGCATCTGGTTATACTGATTGGATTTTTGTCCTTTTGTTCTTAATTTATTTATTAAAATGTACTCTTTTTTTCTAATTTTATCTAGAATTTTTCTACTGTTTTGTTTTCATTCTTTTACTATTTGAAGTGCTGCATAAATACTTTACACTTTGCCTGTTAGTTAAGCCTAACTGCTATATGCCAAGCTCCCAACAGCTTGAGTACAGGTTAATTTGGGGGTTGCTTGTGACTTCATCCTGACAGGAATGTGGTTGCTGCTTGAGTAGAATTTTATCCCCCCCTTAACCACTAACTCAGGGGCATATTATCAACGAGGCGATAAAAAATTATCGCCGCTTTTGCGTCCGTTTTCGGATGAAAAGCGACGATAATTTTAATGCCCTAATAGCAAGGACACGCTAACGCATGAATCCATGCTTCTTCGCCCTTTCCCTTAATGCCCAGCTTTGCATCTCAAATGAGATGCAAAGTGGGCGTTCCTCACAAGAATAACGGGAGAAATGTCGCTAAGCGACATTTCTCCTATTATCAAGCCTCACGCTAAGAAGCATAGCAACAAGAAAAGTAGCGATAACCTCTGTTATCGCTACTTTCCTTACGCCTACTTTGAAACTGACTTAGCCATGATATCCTATGGAAGGTGGATATCATGTCTAAGTATATGTAGCCCTAACAGCAAGCTATCGCCAAAAGTTGTGCGATTATCGCTGCATTTCCAGCGATAATCGTACAGTTAGCAGCTTGCGCTCTGAATTTTATCACTTTGGAGATAAGGGTTGCTGATAGCACGCTATCTCCGCGATAACATTCAGAGTTGGCCGGCGATAATTATCCTCGCGCTAAGTGCGCTTAGCGATAATTATCGCCGGCCCTTGCAGATATGCCCCTCAATTTCTTTACACTACCTGTTTACTCTTTCCGGGAAGTTATGAAAGCAATACTGTCAAGTAACTCCATGTTATGTGAACCTATCCTGACTTTTTTTTTCTTAAAGTATGCAGCATTCTGTAACATGTAGTTTTGATTTAATCATTGTAAGAACTAGCTCAAAAATCTCAGCATGCAAAGTGGTGTTTGCTTAAAAGTCAGGATTGTCCAAGGGTGTCCCGATGGACCTGACCCCTTTTGGTGTATAGCAACATTTTGTGCATTACACGCCATCCTATTTTAAGTTCCTAAATTTGACACAAGCCTCCAAAGGATTTCATTTGAAAGAATGATGGTGTCCAGAGGTCAAAGTGGGTGGAATTTATGAGGAACCACGTGTCCATGCCTTTTATATTATCAAGAACAGTTCCCAGACTTTTTATTTAAAAAATAAAAAAAAGCGCCCGTGAATGGATAATGCCAACTTACAGGTGTCTCTGGTTGAAAAGAAGAGCTCTCCTTTGGAATGCCGAGAGAGAGAGATAAAGAGCTAAAGAAGAAACAACATACCTTCTTACTATGGTGACTACTACCTGAAAGAAATGTACATTTGTGCATGTTATTAAACAGCAAATCTAAAGGTTATATAGGAGCCAGTATTTCTCTTCAAGCTTCATGTCCGTCAATTATGTGAGAGAGTACCCATCCTCCAAACCGCAAATCAGGCCCTGAATCCTGATGTACATTTTGCAGGAGCCTGTCTTACACTGTGGGGAATACAATTTTGACATAATGACCTACATATGCATGATGATTTCTGTCAGAGGCTAGGGCATTGTAGCACAATAAATACACAAACCACTGTTCTCGATTGCTCTAATCAGGATCTTTATCTCTCTGGTTACACACACAGAAATGTACAAGGTTCCTACTAATCACCTGAGGCCTCATAGCATTTAAGGCGGGGGGTGTGTGCCTTATTTTGTGTTCAGTTCTATACAGATTAAAGACCAACAAAATAGCTTCAGAACATTTTATCCTTTTTTGCCACATCTTTGACTCTGCCCAGCAGTCCTTGACCCCGCCCACATTGCACTAAGGATCACAGTTCTCATGCTTTTTTTAGTGTTCTTGACTGTGTCCTATTTTGGTAGAGAGGAACCTCTGCAGTACTCATTAAATACATTTTATTGCCCACATGTTTACATGGCTCTGAACGAAACAAACAATAGCCGAGGTGGCAAGCTTGTCCTGCTCTTCAGAAAATCTTTAAGAATACAGAGACAGATCTGCCTCACTTGCGTGCGCCAATGTTTTATTACATGTTTACATGAAGAAAGAATGAAGAAAGATACAGCAGAGAGTGCCACAGATGCCAAGCTGGTGCTCCTTAGAAACTCTCCAGGAACCTACAGCCAGGCTCAGCTCCCTCGCCCTCCACCACACTAAGGAATCCAACCCAGTGCCACAGAGGATGAGGAGGGAGTGGGGGACAGGCTGAGCCTCTGCTGCCTCAGAGGACATCGTTTGAGGGACAAAGAGATGCTGCTCTGCAGCAAAACTTCCCGCAGACAGTTTTTTTGAGCCACACCCGAGCATCTCAGTTCTCAGCCAGTGGCGCAGTAAATTCACAATTCACAAAATCACGAGAACCTGGGGGGTCTGATTAACATGCTTGTATGCTGATATACTGCATGTCATGTGCACGTACCCATCACCTGCCAGTCTAACTGCATGCATGTAAGTATATATAGGTATTCCAGCTGGGAGGGCATGGGTTGCTGAAGGTGGGGGTGCTCCCAGATAGGATGCAGGATTGTTTACAATGAGATACAGTATCCTTGGGAGGTGGTTCCTAGCGAGTAGACGGGTGGTGTTCTCTGATTAGGTGAGCCTTGAGATCTTTTCTGAATGGCAGGAGTTTGGGGGGACTTCTGCTGTTGACTGGAATGTTGTTTTAGACCTTGACATCATAGATGGGTATTCTGCTGCGCTTCATCTGCTGACATACTTATGTATGTTGACTGTC
Source organism: Triturus cristatus (assembly GCF_964204655.1). Classification (NCBI taxonomy): domain Eukaryota; kingdom Metazoa; phylum Chordata; class Amphibia; order Caudata; family Salamandridae; genus Triturus; species Triturus cristatus. Next base: position 380,434,669 of record NC_140581.1, on the reverse strand, counting down.
ATCCCTTATCTCCCGGCCAATTCCTATCAGTGGCTCAGCTCCTGTTCATCTGACAACAAATTGTTTTTGAGTCAAGGTACGCTTCCTCCCCACTTTACAATTCATTGCTCGATTGGCATCTTGCACCAGTGTACCTTCATGAAAGTATGTGTCACTGACTAACTGAATCATATCATAGGATTATCACCATCCATTTTATATAAAGATAATCCCAAAATCTTCAACACAAAAATCTCAATCTTGCTACTTTACTGTATCCCTACCATCAACTTTGCGTCTCATTCTTCTTTGGCTCTTGATTTGTAGAGTCACAGCCATAAATTGTCAGACACTTGCCACTGCCCCGTTCTTCTATGTAAATAGTTCTTATAGCTCTTCCGCACTACTGCCAGCCTTCCACCCTGATATATTTCCACTCCCCATACTCACTGTTTATCAAACAATTGACCTGTTTATAAAATTGCTAGCTCTCAAACAATCTCAGCATGTCTTTGAAATACAGTACAGCCTTATCTGTCATACCTTTGATCCACAAACCTCAAAGTACACTTCACAGCTATTACTGATATGTGGATAGAACCGAATAACTTGGTAACATCAGCAGCCCTTATTCTGACTATGTCAAACAATTCAATTCTGTCTACCTTTTCTAAAAGGTGTTAAGTTGGACTGTTGAATACTTCATTGTTCTGATCACCCCCTCTTTCAAAGACCACATAATTGTTATATATTGTCCACCTAGCACAGCTTAAACACTCTTTGATTAAATTGGCTCTCCTTTCACTGTGACTCTTATGATCCTTTCCTCATTTCTATCGCTCACTATCACTTTACACCAGTTTTTGAGAACTTGATTACTGCCTCTTGCATTTTTAGGCTCCTTTTCCCTACCCTCAACCTACATTTTGTCAATCCACTAACATGTCTATTTCAAGACAAATCATTTTCAGGTTCCCCTCCTGGGTTATCTTCACCAAGTCTGCACAGATGTCACTCTCCTACCTATTCTACTATAAGATTAACAAGCCCTATACTCCCCACTTGAAACACACTATTACCTACACTCTTTGAATCCAGCCATCCCTTCTACATGACCATGGATATCTTCTTCAAATAGTTTCATGAAAGCTAACATGGAAAGCAAACGTCTCACATGCAAAGAATCATGATCTGCAAGAAGGTTGTATGTCAGAACCATGCATGCGTTAATCGACTTGCCTTAGGGAAAGCGCTGGAGTTGGAATAGTATAATTTACTATTCCAACTCTAGTATGTGCATAAGAAGTGAAAGTGTTGGACCTATAGTCCAACATCAATCAAACAACACTTTCCTTAATGCAAGTTGTTCTAATGACTTGCCCGATAAAGGAATGCGTTGTAAAGATGCATCTGTGGTTGGAACTGTGCTGTTACGGCACAGTGTGGTTCGAGAAGAGTTGAATAGGCTGTTTCCCCTGCAGAAAAGCAGTAGGAATAAAAATAGCCCTGATCTATCATACTCTCTTGATGAAAGTAAATCGAAATACTACTTGAACTTATTGAGTCATTCTAACCACACTGTAAATGGCTATCTCAAAATATACAGCCAGAGTTCTTACCACCTGATAACACCGTTACTACCTCTAGCCTTCAGTCAATGACTATTCTCAAACATTCCAAAATATCCACCTTCCCCCCTCTAAACGGCTGGAGCTCCCTCTAAACATTCACACTCTCTCTCAAATTAACACTCAACCTCTCGCACTCATCTTTGACAATACATCCCATAATGAGCTTATCCCTTTATCAAAGACCCCCAACCACTTCTGTGGCCTCCAATCCTTTCTTTTCATGTATCATCAAACTTCTTACACTCTCCTCATGAATCTCCATTCAATACTTTGATTCATCAGTTTTTCTACCACTATTAAAAAACAAAACAAAACATGCCTTCTTCCCCTGCCAACTACTGACCTGTGATTCAATTACATTTCTTATGTAAGACTCCTTAATAGGAACACTTAATGGCCAAGTCACAAAGATAAATTTACATGTGAATACATCTGCACATATACATTTACTCTTACACTTTGTAGTAGGTTTACTAATTTTGTCTCTTCACTATTTCTGAGTGCAAATGTACTATAAACTGTAGACTTACATATCCCCAACCCCTGAAACGGGGGTGTAGCTAGATTTTCATGTGTAAAGTTACTACAGCCAAAGGTGTCTCTGGAGTAAGTCCAGCACCACACATTGCCAACCATTGGTACTGCAACACTCTCCCATAGAAAATAATGCAGGATAGGGGCTTAAAATAGAACTTCAAAGTAACTAATGTTAAAATAAGTTAGAATATTTTGACTTTTAAAAATCGAATATGAATTTATTTTACTGTTACAATATAAAAGTTATTACATGAATGTAAATTAATTCTATACATAACTATTTGTATTTTTAATATATAATGTAGGAATGTCAGAAATCTGCATTTTCTTCATGGTCACTACAGATTCCTTTTTTAGATCCTATTTTTTCTCTGTGCACTGTACCTCTACAGTAAAGTGCCTGTGCTCCCCTTTTAAATATGGTTAAACTGGTTCCTAGTATATAGTACAGGAAATACTCCTAGGAACTAGACATTAAATGCAGCACCTATTTTGCCATTCACATTGTGTGACTACAAAACATGGCTTCAGGCCTACCATTCTAGCCTGACTGCTGCAGGGTAAAACCTGTAGTGGGACCTGTCATAACCCTTTTTAACAAGGAAAGACCTTGCTTTCAAATATGAATAAGTCAACCCTATAGGCCTTGCAAAAGTCACCATGTCCCTTCAGTGAGAAGACCCAAAAGCTGTTCGAACTGTGATAGGTCTGACTCTCTTATGCAGAAAACCAGAGTGCAGATTAAAATATTAATAATGCGATCTCAGGTTTAGGACCATATAGAAAAATGATTAAACTACTATTTGTAATAGTTAGTAAAAATCTAGTTCAATGGTCAAGTCATAAAAGTCACTTTTAGAAATTTACCTTTACCCTGCCTGAAGCTCCTCAGGGCTAATTTGCATTAGACCTCAAGCAGCAGCCCAGCATTTAATGAGGTGTGAAATTAATCTTAGGAGCTACACAATAGAGCACTTTGATTGACAGGTCAGCCTGAATGGGCACAGTTGACTTCTCTCTGCTCAGGCGGACATTCATAGTGGGTGTGGCTACCCCTCATGTTAACACAACAGTGTCAAATCATGCCTTCAAGATCTGTCAGTCGAACATGTAAATATGTTGTGCCCTTGAAAGAGATCAAACGGAAACAGAACACAATTCTTATGCATCTCCTGTCTGGTTGCTGAAGAACCCTGCTATGTCTTACCAGACTTCTATCGCATTTTTGGTAGGGGTGGGCGATAAATTCTGCTCTGCCAGCAGAGTTAGTGGAGTTTTGCCCATTCCACAGTACGCTTGTAACAGGGAGCTCTGCCAAAACCCTGCCAACTGCGGTGTGGCGGAGTTGTTTCTCCCACGTGGCTCACCAATATTAAGTTGCATAGCGGTAAAAGAGTATTTGTGTCTCCTAGTACAATTTTCAGGCAGTAGAATGGCACCCGATGAGATTTTCTCAACCGTTCGCGTTGAAAATCTACTTGAGTGGCAGCAAAGATGCAGCGACCTCTGGCACACCGCATGGTGCCTTTCGTGCTAATTTTGTAGCATGAAACACACTCCCAGTGCTAAAGATCAGTGCAGGCAGTGCATTGTATGGATTTCCGCCCGCTCCTGTAAATCCACAGACTCTTGTGGAGTTTTTATGTAACTCCACGGAAATCTATTTTTTGGTGTCATCTCTTTATTACATTTTACTGTTCTTATAATTCTGCAGAAATGCTTTTCACATTGCGTTCAGCTAAGCCTGTCTGCTCTGTGCCATAGGTGCCAGGGGACTGAGCTCATTTTCAATTAGTGGCTTAGAGGGTTCACCTTGGCAGGAATTATTCCTTGAGGTGGGCACTCACCTATCCCAATTATCAATCGACTAACCTAATAATAAGTAAATACAAACATTTTACTTTAGCTGTTTTTTTATACCTTTAGAATTAATGTTAATTTAATGTATTCAAATTATTAAATATTTAATTGAAAATTAAGTTAATAGTGTAAAGTTACTACTCCTAGCCTTTTACAAGTAGGCAGAGTTTTCCACCACTGGAGCAGAGATTTCCCTATGGTAAAATATAGGGAAATGTTTCAAAAGTTGACAAAACTTTAAAAACTGTTTGTACAATTGTTGTATGTTAAATATAATGTAAAATATTGTTATATATTTCATTTTGTTTTATTCCTTAATTTGTTTATTCATTCATTTATTTGTTTGAAAAGTAGAAAATAAGGCTACAGCACCATTCATTAATTTCCAATTAAATATTTAATGAATCGCTAAACGGCATGTTGTGCATTTGCATGCCCACATGGCAGGCACCGCGCGGTGCCTGCCACCTTGTGCATGCAGTTGCAGGGTGGTACACCCCCAACATCCTGGAGTCCCCCGACTCCATGGCTTTCCATGGCGGTGTCTCTGCCATGGAAAGTCCTGCACCGCCGCACATCATAATATGGGTGGCAGTGTCTTCCAGACACCGCCACCATATGTGAGCCCTTTTCCGCCCGGTTGCCTGTCCGACCGGCGGAAAACAGGCAGACGGTCTTTCCGCCCGCACGAGTCCTCCCGCCATCGTAATGTGGTGGGAGGGAAATGGTAGGCGGGCGGTGATCATTGGCGGTCAGATTGCCACCGCCATACGGGCGGCGGCGATCCCCCCACCAACATAATCGACCCCTTATAGTGGAGTGGCATAGAGTAGAGTGGAGTGGACTGGCATAGAGTAAAACGGCATAGAGTGGTGAAGAGTGCAGTGGCATAGAGTGGATTGACATAGAGTACAGTTGAGTAAAGTGGAGTGGTGTAGAGTGGGGTAGATTAGAGTGGCGTGGAGTGGCATGGCGAAGAGTGGTGTAAAATGAAGTGAGGTAGAGTAGAGTGACATAGAGTACAGTGGCATTGTGTGGAGTGCAGTGCGGTAAGGTGGCACTGTGTGGATTGGAGTGGTGTGAAGTGGCATAGAGTGGAGTGGGGTAGAGTAGAGGGCAGTGGCATAGAATATAGTGGTGCAGAGTACAGTGACATAAAGTGCACTGGTGTAAAGTGCAGTGGCCTGGGGTGGCACAAAGTAGAGTGCAGTGGAGTAGAGTGAAGTGCAGTGGTGCAGAGTGCAGTTGTTTAGAGTGACGTTGCGTAGAATGGTACAGAGTAGAGTAGTGTATAGTGCATTGGGGTAGAGTGTAGTGGCGTAGGGTGGTGTAGAGTAGAGTGGCGTACAGTGCAGTTGCATAGAGTAGAGTGGTGTGCACAGGAAATGATTTACAGAATAAAGGCTGAGACAATCAAATCGCACCTATCACTTATTCATAAAGTATGGACACTCCGGTGGTGCATCGATCCGGGAAAACCAGCCTCCTCATCTTACATATAGGAACAAAGTTCCACAAAGACAACTGCAAAAAATGATCAGCACCCACCATACATTCAATTCATTATGTAAACATCACATTAAAATGAAAATTATTATAGAGGGCACAGACTCCTTTTCAATTTTTCATCCACATTTCCTTTATTTATGTCCTCCTGCTTTAGAAAAATCTCTGTAGCAAACACATTTCGTTCAACAATTTATATTTAAATAATATCCACGACCATGTAGGTATCCAAATGCGGATTTTCTGAAGCTACGCGGCTTAAGCGTCCAAAAGCTTTCTTCAAAATTTTGAAGTATAAATTGTTTGCAGAGAGGAAATAAAGGAATTTTGTGACTCAGTTCACATGTTCTAAATAGCATATGTTATATTGCCACATTTATTTTTACTTGACCACATCCACATGCCTCCTGAGTTATCCTTCTATAATGTATTGAGGATTTGTATAGTGCTCTTCTCACATGAGAGGTATCCAGGTGCTGGAGTAGGTGTGAAGGCCAATCGGACTCGTAGTCAAAAAGCCAGGTCTTCAGTTTCTTGCAGAATTCAAGAAGGGGTTGGGAGGTCCTGATGTGGTGAGGAAGGATCATTCCAGGATTTGGCGGAGATGCAGAAAAAAGAGTGTCCTCCTTACTCGACTTGACAGATGCGGGGTACTTGCGTGACGAGAAGTGAGGCAGAGAGCAGTTGCCTGGTGGGTTGGTGGAAGTTGGGGTGGTGGTTGAGGTAGGCAGGTCCGATCTTGTGGAGAGCTTTGTATGCGTGGGTGAGCAGTTTGAATTGGCATCACTTCTGGTTTGGTAGCCAGTGTAGCTCTGTGAGGTGGGGCATGATGTGTACGTTGCGGGGGGATGTTGAGGATGAGTCTGTCAGCGGAGTCCTTGGTGGTCTGGAGTCTGTGTAAGAGTTGATTGGTGATGCTTCCTAACACTGAGGAAATTGGAAAATTCTAGAAAACAAATTACAGCAGCAGTCAGCAAAATAATGTTGAGGGCTCATGTTCAGCGTCAGAATATGTGATGTGGGTTAGCAAACAACAGATAGGAGAGCAAATACCGATGTGGCTTCTGTATATAAAGCTTATTACAGTCATCCAGAAGATATGTTAGTCACACTTACTATTTGCCTTTATTTTGAAGGGCAAGTTTAAAAACAGATGGAAGAGTTTTCTTACTTAATCCTTTTTCTTCATCAGTGTAATCTCGTTTCCAGTTTTGATAGAGTACAATGCGAGGGGAAGCCTTTATTGTCTTAATTGGTGAGTAAACATGGCGCCCATTGAGACAGGACATTTGTGTTAGATAGCGCGCGCCTTCGCTGTTTACCCAGGGGACTCCGCGGAGGCCGGAGGAGTTCATCTGCGGTTTTGTTTGTGTGGTAGTACACACTCCATGCACGCTAGGAATGCTAATCGTTTAGACAAACCGTGAAAGAATGACAGCAAGTTTCAACGGCGACTTGCTGCTGCGCCTGGCTCCCCTTTCATGTGAATCATAAAAAGCTGTGTTATGTTCTGCAGGCGGGCTTGTCCCACTGGTTGGCAAATATACATTCTTTTGTTCCCATTTCTTTTTTCATTGAAAATATTTTTTAAAGGAGTGGGTGAGTGGGAGAAAAATGCAAGTTGTTTAAAATGCTGTAGGTGAAACTACGCAGTAAATTCCTTACCCGTCATCGTTATTTCCAATTATCGACTTAATGAAGGTGTGTTCACTTCACAAAGAGCAGCAGTTTCGAAATAGTGTTTTAACTACGGGTTGAGGCTATAACATGAAGCAAAGCTTCGGAAGGTGCGTTTGTTTATTATTGGATAGGCTTTCAAAATAGGCAGTTCTGCCCGTTGTTTAGTTGCAGCCTCTGGCCGGATTCACCAACTACGGACGCAATAATCTCTTCGCTTTTGAATCGCTCTTGTCAGAGCCTGCCTGTAGAGTGGAACCAGTTTCAACCCAAAGGTGTTTGTTAATGTAGGATTTGTGCCCCCGGGGATTTGATAGAAATCCCAAAAGAAGCGCAAAGACCACCTTTTGCCACTCATGTAGAAGTAAGCATCATTTGTTGAGTTACACATGTGCTGATTGTAAGTCTCCAGCCACGAAGTGGACACTGGGCCACAATAGAGGTGGTTGGGCACTTAACCACTGCTGCCCTGTGGCCTGACCTACTGTGGCAATAGAAACTGCTCACAAAGAGCGCCCTTTCAGCACTTGATGCGGGAAGAGGGGTCTATCAGGGCGGTTGTGAGGGGGTCAAAGTCTCAGCACTCAACTATCACCCTGTAGAGTAAAATAACAAATGCAGGGCTTGGAAAGGGAGAAGTACTTTATTATCCTCCATGCTATATTACACGAAAAATATCTAAACAAGGGCACGCTGTTCTGGTGCAGTTCTACCAGAAAATGCACTGATGTAATTAGCAAGGAATGTAGATCCCCGTCTTGGTCACAAGTTGGACATCCTTCTTCGCAGAGTGTAAACCGAAATCAGCTGGGCTTAGACTCCTACACAGCGACAACCTCCGAATGACAGCAGAGTGCTCCTGTAATTTGGGCACAGAAATGCATGTGTATTTGGAATAACATCATCCATGCTCTTGTGTTGAAGCTTCAGCTGAGCTGACATTACTTATTGTCTTTTTGATAGCCCTGTCGCCTCATGAACGAATAACAAACAACATTTGCACAATGTGTGTTCAATCCTTGTACTGAATGTTCAAGGTGTTGTGATAGTGTACTTACGAAGTGGAGTTTTAAGCAATGTGATTTCAGCGGAACAAATCCTGCGCTGTCACGCAAGCAAATGTGTGTCAAAAGTCATTGTATCGAAAAGATGGCAACTTAAGAAACTCGTACATGTAAATTGGCAGTGTTTCCTTCCAGGCCTAACCTAGCCTCGTGACAGTGAGACCCTGGCATTAGGCCCTTCAGGTAGGGTATTGTGGGTGGACAGCCCCACACCTCTATTCTGAGGACACCAGGGACTCTCCAAATGCCATGGCCAGTCTGCTGGTGAGTCAGCAATCTCAAGAGGTGCGAACAGGTCCAATACAAAACCCTTCACCCAAACAGTGAGGAGCTCACTCTTGAGATTTTGATGAGGTCTTCTGTTTTGTGTCATCAGAGGTGAATGACAGTGTCAGCACTAGTCCTGCAAAGGGAGACTTCAGGCTACAGTCGCGTTTATCTTTGTTGGTACAGCATGCTACCCTGTGGTTGGGCACAGGCAGATCCAATCCAATACTTCGGTAAGCTCCTGCAGTGTCTCACCTGTCGAGATGACCACAGACAACAGGCATGTTCTCTTGCTTCTTCTGTGGCACAAAATGTCAGATGGGATTACAGAGATGCAGGTAAATCCTTTCTATCACTCATGTTGGCTCCTTCCAAGCCACCCTTGCCAGTCCAGACTCTTGGGCATTCCCTCCTCACTTGCATCGCAGCTGGGCTTCGCCTGCTCTCTGCTCCCCTCTCTTGGGAGGCCAGGTAGTCTCGATAGCAATGTAAACTCACAGCTCTCTTCCAGTTGTTGATGGTGACTTCCAGGCGCTGTCCCTTTACCTCTGGAAGACTGACTGTTATTGACACCATCATTGGCTCTTATGTGTTTGTCATGGTTTGCCATTGCTTGGATGAGTTGTCTGTCAATGCCATAGCATTTTGTTTTTTAAAATGCCCCATTTCTGTTCTATAAGGTTTTGGTGACAGGGAATAATGTAGTCTTTTGTTCAACAGTAAAGGCTTTTAATTGACAGTCACAGGTGTTTTTTACATTTGCACTGCTGAGAAAATGACATTTTAATTACTGATTTATGGCTTTTTGTTTATGAAGTGTGTGAATTAACCTGTCATAACGATACAGTGCTATCCACTAATCACCCTTGAACTTTCATTTACTTTTCTTTGCTGACAGGCTAATATGTTGTTTGATTTACAGATTTTTTCTACAACCTTAAGATGTGCACTTACATAGGCTTTCGTATTTAAAGATACAACACAAATGCTGCCCCTTTGTAAAAAGCATCTACGATGCAATATTTTTGCTATGCAGACATTTATCACGAATTTCAATGAAAAAAAGTTTACTTTTCACTTCTTTTGATAACATTCTTTGAGGGTACTGCTTAACTTTCCCACCCCGGTCTGTTCGATAAAGAGGATCTACTCCTAGATTCCACATTCTTATAGCCCAATATGTTGATTTATTATGGGTTTTCCTTGTTTGACAACTGTTGGACAATACACAAAGTAGGACAACTATTACTAAACTCTTCTAACAAATTGTCAGACCCATTGGATTTGACAATGTTTGTTTAATCTTTACTTGGAACCAGCAAAAAAGATATAAGGCCCTGATTTGCTATATATTTTTCATAGTTTGTGAAAAGCCAGGAAACATGGACCTGATTAACTAAAATATATACTGGCTTAAGACAATCGAAAAACAGTTATAAAGTAGTAAGTCTAGTCTAAAGGCTGCCCTGTGCTTGTCTTAAGCCAGGGCAAAACTTTGTAAACTAGGGGGCATATTTACAAGAGAATGACGGAGAGCAACATTAAGCTAAAATTGCTAACGCCGTGCTCCGCCATTCTGAAAAATTAGGAATGCGCCATATATACAAGAATGCGGTGTAACCCTGCATTTCCCCTAGCACTGGCGCTAAATTTAGCTGCCTAGCACCAACATAGGCAGCCTTGCACCATGTCCCTTGCTGCACATAAACAATCAGTAATGGCGATGTGTAACTTCTATGTGTGCTGCTTTATGCCTGGGCAGCGTATGGGCTGCTCTGCAAAACATGCTGTATTCGAGTATAGACTGGAAGCTCCGCCCACTCTCCACCCATATTTTTCATTGGCTTGTGTCATTGTCCTTTGTAAATGCTGGATTCTGATTTGTTAATAGGTTTGTTAGTCCTTCCTTAGTACCGCCTTGCCTTCATTTGTAACCTCCCATAATGACTGGCCCTTTTACTTCTGCAATCTGTGCTGATTGTGTGGAGGGCGCGGCCGGGCAGGCAGACGCATTTCCGTGAAAAAGGGGAGGAGCTAACTTCACTCCTCTACTTAACTGCATGTGGAAGCGATCGCGCACTAACACAAGGAGAGAGTACACGAGAGTATGTGCTTTTAATGTTGTTTTATGCGCTCTGCTTTTATTGACATGTTTGTTTTTAATTAGACTATTTTAAGACAGCGCAGAGACACTCGGTTTTAGGAACGAGGTAGCGCTTTTTAAAAGGAACGTCTTGTTTTCATTTCTGTGGAATCTTTCATTAATCTCTCACCTGCTTTAAGCGCTGCTGCTCCGCCCGCCCCGGTCCATCACGGCCTGTGCCGATTGTGTGGAGGGCGCGGCCGGGCAGGCAGACGCATTTCCGGGAAAAAAGGGGAGGGGCTAACTTCACTCCTCTACTTAACTGCATGTGGAAGCGACCGCGCAGCGGGCGCGCCGCTGGCGCGCCAAAGGCGCGCCTAAGGCAAGCCCGTCTGCGCCCGTCCGCGCCGGTCCGGGCCCAGGGGCCATGTCCCCGGCCCCTAAAACTCCTAAAGATAGGATTATATACACCAGATGTGAACTAATGAAATTATCTAAACTATCTAATCCTGCCTGCAAACACAGGATGAGCGTAGATAAAAACACTATGAAGTGCTGGTACTGCCATACCAACTTCAGGTCAGACACTCAGGTCATTAATGATCCTACATTACTCCTAGCTCTGCTTAATTGTAGATCACTAGCTAAGCACAAACATGAAATTAAGGACCTATTAGACGATCAAAGGCTAGATGCCCTATTCCTGACAGAAACTTGGCTTAATGAGCACTCCACCCCTGATGTTCTTGATGCCATTAATGAGGAATACAGGATAATAAGACAAGACCGCTTAGGTCGAACTGGAGGAGGGATAGCCATAATACATAAGAGCAATTTGACATGTGAGGTCAAACAACTGGACATAGACAACTGTGAAGCCTTCTCATTTACTTTATCAACTACAGATGGCACCATATTAGCTGGAGCTCTAATTTATAGACCACCGGGCCCAGCTACTAAATTCATGATAAGTCTGGTAGACACAGTTGTACAACTAGCCCTTAGACACAACAACTTTATGGTGCTTGGTGACTTAAATATCCACTTTGATAATATACAAGACGAGGATATAAATCTGTTATGTAAGGACCTTCTGACACTGAATCTGGCTCAAAAGGTTATAACGCATACACACCAAAAGGGTCATATACTTGACCCAATCTTCACTAATTGCGAAGACGTAATGGTCGGACCTCCATGCCCTATTCCTTGGTCAGACCATTATTTAGTTCCTTTTTCTATACCTTTAGTCAGGAAAATCCTGAATCAGCCCAATCAAAAAATAATTACTAGGAATTGGAGTGGATTTAACTCCACTTCCTTCTCTCAGGCATTAATAGGAAAGGAACCCAGATTGGACAAGGACATAAATCGGGCAAATGACCAACTGGATTTGTGGATCTCCGAGACACTTAATGAAATAGCACCATGGACCACAAGGACCCCTAAAAGGTTGGGTGCTACTGCACCATGGTTTAATAAAGAATTGTCTGAAGCCAAAAAGAATTGCAAAAAGCTTGAACGAAAATGGAGGATTAACTATTGCAACAAGGCTAGAGAAGACTATAAATACGGGCTTAAACAATATCACTCACAAATTAAGAAAGTCAGAGGAACATACTATACAAATAAAATTAACAGAGCCAAGAATGCCCCTAAAGAATTATTCACCATTTTGAAATCGCTTAAAACTCATAAAGAGCAGGATGATCATCCTACCTCCAGAGAGAATTGTGATAATATTGCAGAGTTCTTTGCCACTAAGGTCAAGAACATCTACAACTCTTTTCCTATAGAGGCCAGAACAGGAACTAGGACCATTGACTCTAATAATAAAGCTTACGCAGCAGGAACACTGGACATATTTACCATACACAGTCTAGAGACACTTACGGCTATAGCTAAAGGAATAAAATCCGGGTCCCCCTGTGATGCGACTAGACCGGACATAATCATGGAAGGTGCCAATCCGATTATGCCGCATATTTTAGACATCATCTCTCGCTCGTTCCAAGAAGGTCTAGTCCCTACGAAATGGAAACAGGCCATTGTTAAACCTTTGAAAAAGAACCCTCTAATAAAACATACAATACTTGAAAATCTACGCCCAATCTCCCTACTGCCATTTGTAGCTAAGATTGCGGAGAAAATTACGAATAAACAACTTACTGATCATATAAATAAATACAATTTACTTCACCTTTCTCAATCAGGCTTCAGAAGCGCTCACTCAACTGAATCGGCACTACTCTATGCCACTGAAGCGCTGAGGAAACATGCCGATGAAGGGGACACTGCTGCACTGATCCTTCTTGATCTCAGTGCGGCATTTGACACGGTATCACATCAGCTGCTCCTACAAAGACTGGAAGCATGCGGCATTAGGGATAAGGCCCTGCATTGGCTGAGGTCTTTTCTCTCTGAACGCAGCTTTAGAGTGGCTCAGAAATCTCACATATCAAAGAGTATGCCCCTTGAACAGGGGGTTCCTCAGGGCTCGATATTGAGTCCCACCCTCTTTAATCTATATGTAAGCCCCCTGGCTGAGCATGTAGAACAACATAATGTATCAATTGTCTCATATGCTGATGATACGCAGCTAATAGTCCTACTGTCACAAAAGGAGGAACAAGCAGCTACTCGCTTCTCTAAATGTCTATCAGAGGTGGCGGAGTGGATGTCTAACCACTGCCTTAAACTAAATGGGAGCAAAACGGAGGTTATGATTGTGGGTAGACAACCAACCATTTGGTCATCAGCTTGGTGGCCAACTTCCCTGGGTCATCCACCCAACCCTAAAACTGAAGTAAAAAATCTCGGATTTTACTTTGACTCTGAGTTGAGCTTTATCAACCAAATACATAGGGTTGCAGGCAAATGCTATGGAGCTATTAAGATTCTGAGAAAAATTCTCAATCTCCTACCTTCCAATGCCAGAAAAACCATTGTCCATGCCACAATAACATCTCAACTGGACTACGGCAATGTCCTATATCTTGGTACCACGAAGGGAGGAATAGCTAAACTTCAGAGGGTACAAAATGCCGCTGCCCGTCTAGTACTTGGCTTACCCAGAAGAGCAAATTCAGAAAAGGCCCTGGAAAAACTTCACTGGCTGCCAGTGGAAAAAAGGGTCTTTTTTAAGGCTTTATGCTACAGCCATCGCATCTTTATGAAGTCCGGCCCCAAATATCTGCATTCTCTACTAATGGAATACAAACCGGGGCGGACTTTGCGATCCTCTGGCATGGCCTTGGCTAAAGTACCCAGGATATATAAAGCCAGATTAGGAGCCCGCTCCTTCAGATATCTAGCGGCAAAAACCTGGAATACGCTGCCAATAAACTTAAGAACAGAGACCTCCGAAACACTTTTCCGCAAAAAGCTCAAAACATGGCTATTCAACCGGGCGGCTTTCTCATAGACTCATAGCGAGCGCTCCTCTCCCCTGTAATCTCTTCTCCTGTGTCACAGCGCGGGGACACACCGATACGGTGTAACCATGTGCTTTATAAATGTATAAAACTAAACTAAAACTAGTCTGTAAGCACTATGGGGCAGATTTATGTTTCCTGGCGCATCCCTGCAAATCAGCAAGGATGCGCCAGGAATGATGCGTCACGCAAGTTTACCCTTGCGCCACACATGATGCGCCGCATTTACAATGCGGCGCATCATGGCACAGACGCATCCGATGGCGTAAGGTTGGCGCAGTGCTTCAGTTGCGTCGCAAGCGTGACGCAACTCCAGCACTGTTCCAACCTACCCTATCCCTAACATGGTGCATCAAGCCTTATGCCTGCTTCAAGCAGGCGCAGGGTTTTGGCGCATCAGCGTTGGGAAAGTGACTCAGTCAAATCTTATAGATTTGACTGAGTCACTTTTCAGGGGCGTTCCTGCGACGGAACGCCCCCCCCCCCCTGTCGACACGCCCACGTGCAACCTGACGCAGGTTTTACGTGGCGCAGGGCTTTACATCGTGACGCATCTCCATAGATGCATCACGATGTAAATATGGCGCAACGTGGCGCAGGGTTTACTCTGCCGCTGCGTCACAAAAGTGACGCAACGGTGGCAGAAAAGTGGCGCATCTCCAATATAGATCTGCCCCTATGTTCTTTAATGAGTTTCTCCTACTGCAAGCACAACATGCTTTCTTGCAACATTCAGTGCATCATGCGTGCATTCACTTTCCAAGCAGCCCGGGAAAATGGCTGCCGCTTCTTTGAAATGAAATAGGTCTCGCATTTACAAGAGCTTGAGCTATCGGCATTGTAAATGACAATGCCTTTTATTTATGTGTTAATTCTCAAAACAGATAAATAGAAGGCATTGTCATTTATAATGCCAATAGCTTAAACTCTCGCAAATGCAAGACCTATTGCATTGCAAAAGCTTGTTTAATGATTGTTAATGTGAAGGAAGGAACATCTTCCTGCACAAGAACAATCACTAATGGCAATTTGCTGTATCTATGTGTGCCGCAGAATGCAGCACACATTGAAATAGCAAAAACAAGAAGAAATTATTCATTTCTCCTCGTTTTGCCAAGTTAAGAGCAGGTTTTCCTTGGTCTTATTTTTTGCACTGCCTCCTATTTATTCCACCGTTGTAAATAGTGTGCAGCGTCAAAAAGCAATGGGTATTGAGGCAGAATGCCCACCACAACACCCATTGCCCCCCTTTCACCTTAAGTGCTGCGTGAAAGGGGGTCTTATTCATAAGGCGGCGTTAAGCCACGTTGGGCCTCATGTAGGTAAATAAAAATTACCGATTCTTAAATACCGAACCGTACCGAATCGGTATTTAAGAATCGGTAAGTTATATGAAGGTAAAAATTCGGTAATAATTACCGAATCGGTAACATTCGGTAATCAAGAATCGGAATGTACCGAATCGGTAAATACCGAGGTGGTATTTACCGAATCGGTAAGGTATTTACCGATTCGGGAAAAAAAATCACATGACTGGATGAAACAGCCAATCCTGTGCAACCACACCCCACCCAACCAGGAAGTGGCCACACCCAGGCAGGTGCACACAATTAACAGACTCCGGAGAGGCTTGGAGTGCAGAGGAGAGGCAGGGAGCCAGTGCCTGTTTGTGCAGCTAAAAAACCATCATGTCGACGCAGAGGACAGTGAGAGATGGAGGGGAAAGGAGGAGGAAGATGAAATTCAGCCCCAAGGAACTCCAGGTGCTGGTGGAGGAGGTGGTGAAGCAGCACCAGAAGCTGTTTGGGACGCAGTCCCTGCAAGTGCCTGAGGCTGAAAAGCGCAATATTTGGCTGGCCATCCAGGCGCAGGTCAATGCTGTGGGAGTGACCCACAGGGACATAGAGGTCCTCAAAAAGCGCTGGTATGACCTGAGGATTGTAACCAAGAGGAAGATGGGGGAAATCCAGAAGGAGGCCAGCCAGACTGGTGGTGGAACCAACAGGGCACCTGCCCTCACCGAACTTGAGGAGCTGGTGGGGGCCACAATCGAGAATGAGAGCGTCGTAGGCCTTGGGGATGCTGACAGCTCTGCCAGAGCCGCCACCCAACAAGGTAAGACGAATGCACAGCAATGTAGCCCCCCCTACCCCTATCCCACATCCCCCATTGTGAAATGAGTATCCCACTCCAGTCCATGTGTTAGTGCAGACAGACAATGCATTCTGGGAGATGTAGTCAGGGAAACCCCAACCATGAAGTAAATGGCACAGGACAACAAGGCATGTTACACACATTAGCCAAAAGCAGGCAGAGGACAAATTGAGAGTGTAACATGATTTAATTGTGATGCTTGCAATGCAGCCCTTCAGGTACACTGAGCCGATGTTGCATTTCTGTCCACAGATGTGACATCGCGCAGGACAGGACATGCAGCAGGAGAGAGGGCACACCGGCCACACAGATCAGCTCTGGCCAGCACAAGTTCAGCCCAGGGAGCAGTGCCACAGGCAGCCGCACCACTAACACAGGCAGCCTCGCCTCAACCAGAGCCAGCCTCACCTCAACCAGAGCCAGCATCACCTCACCCAGAGCCAGCATCACCTCACCCAGAGCCAGCATCGCCACTCATGTTTGAGTCACCGGCCACATCACCGCCTGCATGTGTGAGAATGAGGAGGCGTGCTGCCGCCAGGCTGCGAGCCTTAGACACCTCGTCTGACGACAGCAGGGGCCCTGATCAAATTACTATGCCCCAGGATGGGAGCCATGCCACTGTGCCCTACACCTCACAGGCAGAACAGACGGGTGCAAGAGGGCGCCGCAGGTCGCGTGTCCAGAGTCCACCAGCAAACATTGACAGCCATGGTGTCTTCTCGGGGCTCGAGGGCCAAATGTTAAAACAACAGCGCCTGCAAACAAAGGCAGTCATGTCAGTCCAGAGGCATATGCGGTGCATGAAATCTACATTAGTCAACATGGACAATAACATCAGCACAATGGCAGCGGGCATTCGGGACATGTCCCAGTCAATCCAGCAGTTGTGCAGCAAATTAGATGCTGACATAGATGCACGGCGCCGGGAACGGCAGAGGAGGGACACTAACACCAGGGCACTCAACCGTCTGGCAACTGCCACTTCTCTACTCTGCCGGCGCTCTGTGTCGATGCAGGAGGGCCTGACACACTGCTGCAGCGACGTGTCTCGGGGGATGGTGCAGGTGACAAGTGCACTAGAGGTGCTATTAACAAGTCAGGCGGCGACAACTGCTGCAGGGGATGCTGCGGAGAGCATCGACTCCAGCAGCAGGAACAGCATCACACCCCCCGTCCCAGAAGCACGCAGGAGCAGCAGGCGGCTTGGGGTTGGCAGTAGTGAGGATGCTCAATCCGTGCCATCCCACACTGCAGCGCGTATGCGCAAACAATGATGCAGCCCTGCGTAGCCAATTCCCAATGGGTGACGTAACCCTGGACTTACTCCTTGTAAATATGCTATGTTGCCAGATTGGCTTGATCTTGTTTTCATGGCGTAGTGCCGCATTAAAACTACGTCATGACATACCACAACTGGCTGTGTCCCCTTACTTACTCAGAAATAGTTGCATGTGATCTCTGCCCGTCTCTCTCTCCCATCTATTGCAGTTGGCACTCCAGCTGCGTTGCCCTCTGGCTGGCCTGACTCTTCCTCGTTGTCCTCAAAATCTGTTAGTTCCACCTCTGTTCCACTCTTCGTGGCAAGGTTGTGCAGCATTGCACAAGTGGCAATGATCTTGCAGCAGTTGATCGGTGTGTACTGGCGTGCGCCTCCGCTCTTGTGGAGGCAGCGGAACCTGCTTTTCAGTAGTCCAAACGTGCGCTCCACCACATTGCGTGTAGATTTATGTGCCACGTTATATCGTCTCTCACTCTGGGTTGATGGGTGTAGGTAGGGAGTGAGGATGAATGACCGGCAGGCATATGCACTGTCGCCTAGGTGAGTAAAAGGGAACCATCAGTCACATGCCTCTATACACTATGATTTGCAGGTTTCATGGGGCGTCACTGTTACTTACCTAGCAGGTATCCCTCTCCAAATTCTCCGGCAATCAGTCGTGTGTAGATCCCACTGTTCTGGAAGATGTAAGAGTTGTGGGTGCTCCCAGGAAACTTCGCTACAATATCAGTGATGATGTTCCCTGCATCACAGATAACCTGCACATTGATGGAGTGGGTGGACTTTCTGTTCCTGTAGATGTGCTCAGTGTCAGCTGGTGGGCAGATTGGGATGTGTGTGCCATCAATACAGCCAATGACATGGGGGAACTGTGCCATGTGATAAAAGTCAGTTTTAGTTTTCTGCAGTTCAGCCTGTGTGTTTGGGAAGCTGATGTAGTGGTGCATTCTCTGCATCATGGCATCCAGGAACTTCCTGAAGAAACGGGACAGGCAACTCTGGGATACACCGCCCACCGCAGCTATCACCCCTTGGTAACTGCCAGATGCCAGTAGATGTAGGCTGCAGAGCACCTGCACATGTGGTGGTATGGCATGCGCCCTTCTTGTTGGCTGGTCCAGGAGTGGGTGCAGGTCCCTTATCAGGTCCATGATGGTTTGGGGGTGTAGCCTGTACCTTTCATGTATCTCTGCATCAGTCAGTTGGAAGAGTGTGATGCGCTGTCTGTAGATGCGTTCCTCCCGTCTCCAAATCCTCAGACCTGCTGCCTGTAGACGTAGGCGCCTTGCAATGACATACAGAACGGCCATGTTGTCCACGCTGTTGCATTTTGGGATTGCTTATATGGTGTGTTGATGGTTACCACCTGCTTTCACTCAGTGTTGATTACCGACTCTTAATTACCGAATTTCATGGATTTCTTAATTACCGATTTTTCCTACATGTCATTTTCAGTTTTACCACTTCATATTTACCACTTCATATTTACCGATTCATATTTACCACTTCATATTTACCGAATCGGTAAATATGTATTCGGTAAATATGAATCGGTATTTTAGAATTCGGTAATTATGAATCGGTATTTACCGCTTCATATTTACCGAAAACTTGTTTTTGCCCTCCTACATCTCACTTGTCTAAATACCGGTCGGTAACGGCATATTTACCGAAAATCGGCCGTTACCGACCGGTATTTGGCTACCTACATGAGGCCCGTTAAGTGGCTAAATACCACCTTGTAAATAAGGCAGAGGGCTTATCGCCACCAGAACATCACAGAAAGCTACGTTCTGGTGGCGATAAGCTCTTGTAAAGTGCCCCTTTGAGATTATTAAAAAAGCTCCTAAGAACTTTGAGCTGTAGATTAAGATTGTACTGCTCTGTACTTACCCTACTTGAAGAGCAACAATTAATGCTTTTTGTGTCAGTTATGTTTTGAGGAGTAATCAAAGATTTCTGGCAGGAACTGTGCGATCACTACTATCATACCTCTCTCACCTTCCCCTACAAACAAATGGACACCAGGAGAAAGTCAGGGTAACAGAATTTAATTCACAAGTTAGCTAATAAAAAATAGCAATGTCAAAATGATTTATGTTCTCCAGAAAAGTGAAGCAGATGAGTCTTATACTAGAAGAACAAAGAGTGAATGAAAGCAATTCCTCAAGATATGTTTCACCCTCTCTTGAGGCCAGGCAAGGAAAATTACATCTCCACTGAATTCTAATTATATGTGATGTGTTGTACATTTATATACCATGTTGTATAATTATAATAACAATCACACCATACACAGAATACAACATAAAATTAATACTTTCCTGGTGCTTAAAACAATCATTAGGTACTATGCATGTTAATGATATTCCTTGTATCACCATCTGAGGCCTTTAAAGTAGGTTCATTAACACATAATCCTCTTATTCAGGAACGAGGTTGAGACTTGCAGGGTATGAATAGATTGTCACTTGAAATGCATGAACCCACTGAGCACACTATGGGGATATTCACAAGGACTTATCTCCGATTTATCTCTACCTTAACGCATCGAAAGTGGTGATAGACCTAACACCCCATTCACAAGCTGGTGTAAACTCCAGACATCACCAGTATTCCCGCGATAACTGCTCCAAAATTTATTACCACGGCAGACACCATCAACTAACCCTAGTGAGATGCAGAGTAGGCATTCCCGTGCAAAAACACACGAAAAAACTACAACACCACTTTCTCAATGAACTGCCAGAACTGCAAAGCGCACCAAAAACAGGCGATAGCCACGGTAGCCGCAGGTATTTAACACCTGCCTTAAGCAGGTGTAAAGACGGACGACTACCTGCAGTAGGCAACGGAGCCCCGCACACAGCCACACCCAAAGAACAAACGATGCCATGGAGCTACTCATCATGCAGCTCGGAGCACCAACAGGGCCACAACACCCACGCCACCACCCCCAGGACCCGGACCCGTCCGCCCTCCCCCGGACCACCACAGAGGCAGCGCAGAGTAAGACAGTGGACCTACCGGAAACACACCACTCTCACAGACCTAAAGCCCGAGGAAGTCATTGCCCACTACAGGCTCAAAAGGGCAACCATCCTCCGCATCATGACCCACATCACCCACAGGCTGACGGTCCCAACACAGCGGAGAACCAACATCCCTCTGCAGACAAAGCTGCTGGCTGTGCTGCACCTGTTGGCCTCTGGTACCTTCCAACCAACAACTGCCATAGTCGAAGGGGTCTCACAGCCAGCCCTATCAAAGTTCATCACACCTGACCTGGATGCCATCCTCAGCTTCATACCCCAGTACATTCACTTCCCCAACACTGCGCAGCAACAGCTGGAGACAAAGCAAGGCTTTTAGGCCATATCCAGATTCCCGGCCGTGTTTGGGACAATCGACTGCACTGCACACATGTCCCACTTGTGCCCCCTGCGGATACTGCACACCACTGCCGCAACAGAAAGCATCAGCATTCCATAAATGTGCAGGCAATAGTGGACCACCGGGGACTCTTCACCAATGTCGTCGCCAACTACCCAGGCAGTGTGCATGATTCCTTCATCTTCCGACAGTCCGTCATCAACCAGCGCTTCCAGGATGGCACATATGGAACGGAACTGCTCGTTGGTAAGTGCCAAATCAACACATCACACACCCCAAAGCCACCAACACACAACACACAACTGTGGGAATGCACACGTGACCAAACCACATACAACATGTCAAACTACACGACCACCTACCAAACACGACAACACCACTCCATGGTCATCCTGGGCTACCACTGCACCCAACACAGACATTTCATGGCAGCTCAGCCACACAACAGCTGAACGTGTGGAGAAGTGGAATGCAGCCATGTGTGAGGATGCAAGTGACCCATGAGTGGGAATGTACACAACGAGAAGTGAGGCATGGATGTGCAGGACAGACCTGGGAATGTAAACAACTGATATGTCCATGCAGACCACAACTGTTGGTGACTGGAGAGTAGTGAGCAGTGGATGCAACCATGTCACCCCAGGCTGTGGGACAGATAGCAGAAGTGTCACACGCTGCGTCCCCCCCTGTGTGCCTGAGCGTAGTGGGTTGGCCCTGAGTATGCCAGGGCTGCACAGGGGTGTGGTGACAAACCCATTCGCAAAGGGTGTGGTCCATTCCCGGGCAGGCCAACGTCACTGACAGTGCGGCGTCGCGTGGCCTGCCAGGAGGCCGATGCCGTGAGCAGCGGGGCCTGCGACCCTGTGCGCCTGCTGCACCCCAGGACGATAGTGCACAGACCAGGCCTGCCCACCCCAACGCACCAGTGCCGCACTGCTCACCTTCCGACACCGTCGTGTGTCAAAGAGGGTCCAACACGTGCCGGTGCAAGCACCAAGCCCCAGTCTCGCGACTTCTGCAGCCTCCGCAGACCATCGCTGGCCCACCTGACGCTGGTCCCCATCACTCCTTTCTAATTTACATGCTCCACCGGTGTCCTCTTCGACCCAGTAGGTCCCACATGTGGAACAGTGTCCTGAGTCCTGAATGGCAGTGACCCCAAGTCCGTGGCAGCGGCAACAGCACAGGACTCCCTTGGATCAGTGAGGCATAATTCCATATCGCAGGCCTGCGACACGTGGTGCCACTAACCCTGTGCGCCATGAGTGACAGTCATCCTCCGGCGGAACATCGTTGGTGTCTGAGTCTGTGACCTGGGGGTTGTCATCAGCAACGGACAGGTACGGACTTGGTGTCTGGCCTGGGTCTGTGGCATTCATATCCGCCATGTTGCCGGACACAGCTGGCATGTGCCCCCTGCATCATGCCCTGGGGGTCGGCCTCCCATTCTCCCCCGTGACACTCCGCGGAAGGCACCCATGACACATGTGAGGACCTGCTCTGCCCTCATGACCCTACCCCAGTCTCCCGCAGGTCAGCGTCCCCTGGGGGTGGGCCTGTGTCAGCCGCTGTGCATCCGGGGCCACTAGCCCTGGCGACTCGAGTCATTCCCCCTTGTTGTACTGACATTGCATCTCTAAGTGCCTGTGGACTATTGGAGTTGTTGCCAGCACCAGCTACTCCCTGAGGGCTGTCTTACACTCACCCCACACACAGCCAGCACAGGCGTCACTGTATTAGTGGGCCGGCCATCACATCCTGCCGAACCAAGTATTGACTCTTTTCTCTCTGCACTGTCACAGGTGATCAAGGATATGCACTCTGCCCTTGGATGATGACACCCCTCCGAGACCCAGACACACCCACCCAGAGGCAGTACAATGCGGCCCACATACGCACCAGGGACATCGTTGAACACACATTTGGCATGTTGAAGTCACGTTTCAGGTGCCTGGACGGCACAGGTGGAAAGCTCCTGTACAGCTCGGACATCGTGTGCAAGATTATCGTTGCATGTTGTGTTTTGCACAACATCTGTGTTCGCACCAATGCCCCATGGATCCCAGTTCGAGAGGTACCAGACAATGATGGTGATGATGGGGCAGGTGGCCCACATCCCACTGCAGCTGCGTCAGGAATGGCCCGTAGGAACTCCATCATTGACACTTACTTCTCATGAGCACGTCACATTGTGGTCGTCCATGGCAATCATGGGACAATAGAAGATGTCCAATTGCACTGCATGTGTGATTAAAACATATTTGCAGGTTACAGGTTGCACTTGTACATTGCCATGTTACATTTCCATGCGGTTTCAGATGTGATTTGCCATGTTGTGCACATTTGCGGAACCTGTTGTGTCCTGTGTTCAGTTGTGGAGGGGTTGCTGTTTGTACCGAGATGTTGTCAATGTCGAGGTGCACTTCTGCTTGTATGCATAAGCTGCACGGTGGGCGAGTCGCTCCTGCGGCTCTTATTTGTCTGCCACTGGTCTCTTTCATGCGGTGTGCCTGTCGGATCTGTTCTTCCACGGTGCTTGGATGTTGTGGTGTATGAGAAGTTGGTCTGGTATATGCTGTCCACTAGTTATAGTGGGCCCCTTCCACCAATCCAAACAACCCTTATTGATGATTATGTTTAAGACAACTTTTATTGAAAGCTATCCTAATGGTTGCTATGGAGAGCAGCCTTCAGGCTAAGTCTTGAAGGAGTATAAAGCAGCTTGGTTTACCAGATTATAACTTCTTGAATTTATTTATTTTATTTATTTATTTTTATAGTTTTATAGAGCGCAAACCAGACCCAAGCTGGGGTATCAGAGCGCTTTACATAAGGTGTACGGTGAACACATCCAAAGGTGAACATTGCGTATAAGGAGACAAAATCTGAAAGTAACAAGAGGTAACAACATTGAGAGGACTTGTTCTGAGCAGTAAAAAACCATTCAAAGGAGAACCACACCAGGTATATATAGAAAATATATGTATTTATTTCTAAACACTCTCTACTAACCTCTTTATGAAGTTAGAGAGCAAGGCACACAATAATACAGTTATTAAACAACAGTAAATAGCACAATATACAATGGGCCCCAGGGGGAGACCAAACCATATATTAAGAAAGTGGTATAAGAACCACAACTTGACTAGACACAGTGCCTGGAGCACGTAGAATCGCTGGGACCCCAAGGAACCACCCAAGGCAGTGACACAGGAGACCCACGGAGGACGTGTGCAGTGTGAGAACACAGCCGCAAACCCAATACAATTCAATAGGAAAGTCGCGGTTGAAATTTTAAAGAATAAGGACACTTAGGAGAGAACTTTGAGCAAACCCCTTTAAACTTAGAGGGTTCTAGGGCCAGCACCCACGGGAGCACCGGTGTACTCGTGTTACCCCACCCAGGGAAGCCGTGTGCATAGGTGTCAAATGGTGTCGGGAATCGTCGTTGATTTCAATGGCGATGTGCTGCAAAGTGCTGCTGCTGTGGAAGGGTGAAGTGTCCGGTATGGTCCAAGCATGGATCAAAGATGTGAGGAACCTGAAAGCAGAGGGGACAGAGTCGGGGTCACTTGCCAGTGACCAGGGGCATGATAGATGAATGCCCACCGATGTCGGATGTCTCAGGTGTGACGAGGTGAAGCTTGACTTCACTGCCACGGGGACCAGGAGGCGTCAACGACAATCACAGTCCACAGGCGAGCTGTCCCACGAAGAATGTCGAGTGCTGGGGGGGGGGTCAGTTTCCAGATTGGAACAAGCAGGAAGCCCATTGAAAGTCAAAGTACCCTCCTTAGGGACCCACAAGTTGACGGACAAGGGATCGCGAATGGACCTCAAGAGGAATCACTACATACCAGCCCACGGGTCACTCGAGGAGTATAGGCCAGCAATCTTCAGTGGAATCACTGCTCAGGGTCTGGACTACAAGTAGCCCAAAGCACAGCCTCAGGGATCGCCAACAAGCATATGCTGCTGCAAATGGTCACGGTGTTCAGGGGTTCGGGTTGCACGATCCCCACACGGGCTTTGGATCTCAGGTTTGCTGATAGCACGGATCGGTCTCGGGGAAGCTTTGAAACCCACCTCCTGTGTTGCAAAATCGTCGGTGTTCTTTGGGAGCAGAGTCGATGCAAACCGGACAGATGCGTCTTTGGTGCTTGCCTTGCAGGAGAGTAACTCCTTTACTCCAAGGGAGATTCTTCGGTCTTCCAACGTCGTGTAGATAGTAGAAGTTCTGGGATTCTGTAGCAGAGTTTCGGCCATGTAAATCTAAAGTCCTGAAGTCAGGGGTTCCTACTTTATACCCAAGGAAGGGGTTGGACAAATTCTGGGGACCCACCTATGGGAGGGTCAGCACAGAGGGGTGGCTACACCCATGTCCTTTGTCCAGTTTTGTGCCAGAGCAGGGGCTGAGTGCCCCTGCAACCGGTTTGAGCTGGACTATGGACAGGGACACCAAATGTGCCCCCTGTGAAGACATCAAAGCACTCTTGGAGTGTACCCACCCAACCCCAATACACTAAAGCCTGTCTGGGAGGTGGTTACACCTCCCTGTGACAGGAAACCTATTGTGCAGGTCTCCCCTGCCAGAGTTTCATCCAGCAGCAGGAGGGCAGACTTGTGTCTCTGGCAGGCAGCATCCTTTTGGTGATGCAAGGGTCTGTTAAGCTGGTACCGGGTGTACCGGTGGTACCATGTTTCTCCCTCTAGTAGGGTGGAATTATACCTCCCACACCAGTTGGAGTATGGAGGTATGATTCCAAGGTGTTTGATACCAAGCACGACATGTTTCCATGCAGCCATTCCAAAGTTAGCAGGTTATAATGCACTTAAGAGTATATGGTTCGGCTGCATCACAAACAACCCCGGAATAAAGGTTTCGAAAGCTGCAAAGGGGTTCTGCTCATGCATGGGCACCCTCTCACATGAAACCCAGCACCCTGCCTTCAGGATTGTTAAGGCCTGCCATAGGGGTGACTGATAGGTTTACATGTGCAGTGATATGGAGAGATCTAGGTAACCTATATCTCAGTAAGGGGTGCTTACACCACCTTACACAGGCTGCTGTAGCATACCTGTTGTGTTATTTGGAATGGCATCCCAGGGGTGGCATAGTACATGCTGCAGCCCCTTGTAGGCCCCAGGGGTACCTATGCCCTGCGTACATGGTATACCATATAATAGGGACATATAAGGGCACCCCAGAATCCAATCTGGAGTGTACCTAAAGTACATGCAATCAATTTAGAGAGGAAGCAGCTAGGCTGGGGTCCTGAATAGCAGGGTCCCAGCAAGACTAAAGTAAAAAAACAGTGAAACATCAGCAAAAAGTGGGGGTAACCATAAGAAGCAGATCCTACTCTCCTACATGGTGTACATGTTGTCCTCTGCAGTCGGTCAGGGTGCATCCGTGGTACTCCTCAGTTGATGTATTTTTTTCGGTGGCATTTTCCGTATGCTGTTCTTGTGCTTTTTCCCGCATTACGCGTGAGTAGTGCTGCAGTCACGCTGGTTGTCACTGTTTTCTTATCGCGCTTTGGCCCATCGCAGGTTTATTGGTGTTGGGGTTTGTGTTTTTATCTCCGTCGAGGTGGTTGTATTGCGGGTATTGGCCGCGGTTTCGGCAAACTATCGCATGGGGCCACCTTGTTGTGAATTCCACGTTGACACAGGGTTATTTCCCCGCGATAGGCTACGATGTTGAGAGTTGCATTAAGCTACTCTTGCGGTAGTCATCACACGTTCTTGTGAATATACACCAAAGATGTTAATATCTGACTGGTAAATTATAGACTGTAATTGAAATATCTTTCTATATTAAAAGTTATGATGTGTAGCTTACTTTCAACGCTGCTCTTTCTGTATTAACTCCATGAACTATCTCCCCTCAGAACCTAAAATTGATGCACCAGATGTATAAGCCTTCTGTGCTATCTTATTAAGACAAGCACTTGAAAACATAAATATGTGGTGACATATGTAAGCAGATTAATATTCCTACAGCTGTTGTCTGAGGGTAACCTAGATGTCAGAGGTTATTATGTAGTTGTAGATACACTTTCTTTCACCTCATTTTCTTCCTTTATACTCCTTCTCTTCAATTAAATTTTATTAACTTTCATGCTGTTATAAGAACACATTTTTATTTAGACTTTGTTTATATTTTATTTATGACTTTGTAAATTTTGACTTGGATGCTATTTTGGAGGTAGGTTGTACAGTTGATTATGTTGCAGAAATAAATGTGTTTAATATAATAAATTACCATATTTAATAGCCCAGTAAGCCCTGCAATCATAGCTCAGTGGATTAGCATGGCTATTGTAGAGCTCTATAAGTAACCTGCAAGTCAAAGTTTTGAAACTCAACAGGGTCAGGATGTCACGGATGCAGTAACCTAGCAATACAGCTCCAAAAGAGGAATGCTAGTATTCACACCTCCCTCAACCCACTGACGGCCATTAAAGAATAACTATGACTGCCACTAGATTGGGCGAATTGGAATGGGACAAGCGAGAGAGAATAAGAGACACAAGATATCCTCACTTTGCCTGTTCTATCTACCATACTCAACCTGCACTGCAGAGGCATTGATATATACACAACTTTGCAATCTACACCAACAAATAATTCTCCTAGTATTTGGTCAATTATATTTCAGCTCTCTATTTCTACTATGACATCTGATATACCTTGTACATTCTTATGTCTATATCTACTGTCAGAAAGTTAAATCTGAATGATTGTTAATACACATAGTTCATCAGCTGTAAGATAATGAATATTTATTTTTATTGTGTGGGGTATCGGCCATCTCTGTCCTGAGCTTTTCTTTCAATCTGACTCCAGGTGTAACCCATGTCCTTGCAGTCAGCCTCGAGGCCTCCGTGCCAGGTGATTTTTGGCCTTCCTCTTTTCCTTTTCCCTTTAGCGTTCCAGGTCAGGTCTTGCCTGGTGGTGTTTGATATATGCTTGCGGAGTGTGTGACCTATTCAGCCCCAGCATCTATCATGGTTTCGTCATGGGCAAGGAGTTGTAAAGTCTGCTGCCATAGGTCGTTGTTTCTGATGGTGGTCGGCCAGCGGATTTGGAGGATTTTCCTCAGACAGGTGTTGATGAAGTTCTGGACTTTGTTGGTGGTGGTCACTGTTGTTCTCAAAGTTTCTGCTCCATACAGAAGGACTTATTTTATGTTGGTGTTAAAAAGCTTGGTTTTGGTTTGCAGTGTTAGTACTATGGAACTCCAGATCTTCTTTAGCTGGATTGAAGCAGCCCTTGTTTTGCGTATTCTTGCTTGTCTGTGCCACCCTGCTTGTCTATGACACTGCCCAGGTAGGTGAAGGCCTCAACCTCTTCCAGTGCATCGCCTGCAAGAGTGACTGCAGTTGTGCTGGCCATTGTCACCTTCAGGATCTTGGTTTTGCCCCTGTGGATGTTGGGGCCAGGTTGTGCTAATATGCCTGCTATATTGTTGGTCTTCTCTTGTATCTACAGATGAGTATGGGAGAGTAGGGCCTGGGTGTCTGCAAAGTCCAAGTCATCAAGCTGCATCTAAGGTGTCCTCTGGATCCCATTTCTTCTCCTTGCTGTGGATGTCTTCATGGGACAGTCTATGGCCAGCAGGAAGAGAAAAGGTCAGAGCAACAACCCTAGAGGACTCCGGTCCTCACTTGGAAGGCTTCAGTCTTGATGAACTCATAAGAATCAAAAGGTACTCTCAAGAGTTCATCTGGCACACAATAGTGGCGGAGGATTTTCCAAAGGGTCTCTCCATCCACACTGTTGAATGCCTTCTCATAGTTGATGAAGTTGACATAGGGCATGGAGTATTCCATTCCATTGATTACACAGTGTTACAATCTGGTGTGTGCAGGATCTATCTTTGCAGAAGCCAGCTTACTGGTCTCATAGCTGAGCACCAACTTGTTCCCTCATTCAGTTCAGGATTACTCTGTTAACACTTGCCTGGGGTTGATAGAAGGGTTATCCCTCTGTAGTTTGTGCA
The DNA here is from genome assembly GCF_964204655.1 of Triturus cristatus. NCBI lineage: Eukaryota > Metazoa > Chordata > Amphibia > Caudata > Salamandridae > Triturus > Triturus cristatus. Next base: position 380,405,794 of record NC_140581.1, on the reverse strand, counting down.
GTTACTCAGGTCACCTTTCTTGGGGATCTTGATTATATATCCCTCTTTCCAGTCTGATGGCACCTTTTCCTCTTCCCAGATCCTTCCAAACATGTTGTAGACCATGTTTACTGATGTTTCAATGTTCACCTTCCGTGCCTTTGCAGGAATGTTGTCAGGTCCTGCTGCCTTCTCATTTATCAGGTGTTTGATGGCTTGCTGTATTTATTCCTTGGTTGGTCTGCTGCATTTGATTGGCAAGCCCCTGTCAGCAGTCTGTATGTCTGGTGTAGACTGTGGCACAAGCTGGTTCAGCAGTTCTTCGAAGTGCTCCACCTAGCTTCGTTGTTGGTCTTCATTACCCATGATTGTCTTCCCAGCTTTGTCTTGAACAGGTCTTTCTGACTTGCTTTATCTGCCAGAGAGTTTACTTCTTATGGCATTGACTTCTTTCAAGTTTCCATAGCTTGCTGCTTCTTGAGCTTCTGTGTCCAGACCATCTATGAATCTCCGCTTGTCTGCTCTTAAGCTTCTCCTTTATTTCTTGTTGGTTTTGGTGTACTCACTTTGAGCTTTTGCCTTTTCTGCTGTTGTTCAACTGGTGTTAACTGCAACTTTCTTTTCCTTTCTCTCTTGGATTTTGCAGAGATTCTTGGTGGGGATCCATTCTTTATGTAAGTGTTTCTCGGGACCCAGTACCTGCTGGCAGGTTGATGTCACTGTTTCTTTGAACTTCTCCCACTGACTTTCTACTGGGTTTCTGTCGTCGTCTAGTTCTTGCAGGACTTGAAACTGGGGTTTCTAAAGGTGACTGAGTATTCACTCTATTTCTTTGAATCTTTGAGGAGGGTGGTGTTATATCATTGGTGTTGGTTCCATCAATGCTTTATCAGCTTTAGATGTAGCCTGCCCACGACAAGGTGATGGTATGATGCCACGTCTGCTCCTCTCATCACTCTCACATCCTGCAGGCAGTTCCAGAACTTATTGACAATGCAAACATGGTCGATCTGGTTTTCTTTTTAATGGTCTGGTGACTCCCATGTTGCCTTGTGTATTCTTTTGTGTGGGAATACATTACCGCCTATCACCAGACTGTTCAGGGAACAGAGATCTGCAAGACTGTCACCATTTTCGTTCATTTTGCCATGGCCATGGTTGCCCATTACTTCTTCGTACCCAGTGTTGTCGCTTACAATCTTGTCATTGAGTTCCCCCATCAGTATAGTGATGTCTCTCTCAAGACATTTCTCCAGGATAGACTGGAGTCTGTTTTAAAACTGTTCTTTGCTGTAATTTGTAGGTGCATAGCACTAGATAACATTCATGTTAATACTCATTTTCCTTGTGTGGAAGGTCGCTGTGATTATTCTGGAACTGTGGGCTTCCCATCCAATCAGAGCTCTGTTGGCTGCTGCCACTAGCATCAGCGATACTTCCTGCATGTGTGGTGCATGCTCATACTTGTACCCAGCAGCATTCCTCCTGAAGGCAGTCTTCTCTGTCCGGATTGTGTCCATGTGGACTCGCTGATTCCAAGCAGGGCCAGATTGTATTATTTTCATCTCCACTGCCACTTGAATATCTTGCCTCTTGTATATGCTCCTCCCATTCCATGTCCCTATAGTGATGGTCTTGGTCGAAAGCAGGGGCATCAGCTTTGTAACTTCCAGGGATCTCTGGCTTTCACCTACAGAGAGAGGAATCTCCTTCACTGGGAGCTATGACAGCTCTCTGTGAAGGAGATTCCTCTCTCCCTAGGGACAGGATGTCTTTTGGTCTTTGGTTGACGTCTCTGGAGCTAGGATTTGTTTTTACATGGTAGGATAGCTAGCATCACGCATCATCCTCCTCCTTTCACAGCTGGGCTTGAGACCGGACATGGCTGAGTTTTCACTTCCTGCAATATACATACACTTCCCCACCACTGGCAACACCAAACATCAAGTGATATACAAAGTCTACACAATATAACGGATGAACTAGCTCCTCTCATGAATTGGTTCAATAGAGTTTATAGTCCTAGGATGGATAGCGTCGATGTACAGTGTTTGTATTCCTTGAAAGGATTACTCCAATACTAAAGTATATATCAAAGTCTGAATCACTGGGACCTGATTTATAAAGGTAACTTACACTTTTGATTAGGTTTACACTTTTGACTACTATACGGTATTCACAAACTCAGAGTGTAAGTTACTTCTAAAAACAAAACTGCAGTAAGGCCAGCGCTAAACATGGATAACCACAGGTACTGCAACACTCTTCCATAGAAAATAGTAGAGGTAGGGACTTAAAATTAAACCCCATAAGAAATAATGTTAAATTAAATTAAACTATTTAAAATAGTTAGTAGTGTAATCAAATATAAATTAATTTTAAATACATATATTATGAATAGTACATATTTATTATTTAATTGTAACATATTTGAATAACCTGTTTGGAATATAAAAAATAATGTAAAAATAATTTTATGAACACATATTTTAATTGTAATTCATCACTTGTAATATTTATTAATGTACTTTACAGCAAATATTTTTTCTTTTACATGGGTGTTGGAGATGAACATATTGTGCATGGTATTTCCCCAGATTTTTGCCTTCTGTTGCTGAACCCATTTTTGTTTGCTATAGGCCTCTCCTACTAACCAGCTATAAAGGGCCTTTTCTCTACCCCAAATCATGGTAATATTGAAATATTACTGATTGCTACATTTAATTTACCTGTCAGACCCTAGTATATGTTATTACCTGTACCCAGAGCCTGTAAATGATATGCTACTATTGTCCTGCACCACTCATTCACTAAAGCAGCCCTATAAGCACATCTCCATGCCTGCAGCATGAATATGCAGTTTTCAAACTGCCATTTTGACCTGGCAAAATAAACCTTTGTCAGGACTAAGCCTTCCTTTTTAATGTCTATAAGTCACCCCCTGGGTAGACCTTAAATGCCCAGAGGCAAGGGTGCATAGTATCTAAAACGGAAGACATGTACATTTACATTTTTACATGTCCTGGCAGTGGCAAGGCTGGCTCCTCCATAAGCAAACTCTGGCTTAAACTATAACAATTTATAGTGCTTAATTTTCAATCTTTGGGCTGCTAGAAAAACGATTCAGGGAGTTATTTTAATAGTGAGTTTAAAATCCAACTTAATTGTCAAGTTGGATTTTATATCACTTTTTTTTTTTTAAATAACAGTTTTAGAAAGTTATGATGTTCCTGCCTAAGCCAAATTGACATTTCTGCCAGAGTCCAGTGTCTACTGACTTCTGATGGCTCCCCTTTGGTGAGATGTGGATTGCTCACAGACAGTGGACAAACTGCCTGGGTGTGGAGAGATGTTTTTCTTCTTTGAGCCAGAAGGCCTGGGGGCTGTTCTGAGCCATTTTCATAGCTTCAAAGATGTCTACCACAGGGAGCTACGATGAGGAGAAGAAAGGTTCAGCCTTGTTAATTAGGGAAAGATGGGTACTGTGGGATAGTTTTCAGATAATCAAAGATGAATTGTGCAAAGGTGGTTAGCGTCACCCTGGGAACTATTACCCCATTGGTTGTGGAGTGGTGAGGTGTTTCCTTCTACCACAGGCTGGCACTGGGCATAAATGTAGCACCCCCAGTACCCTCCTCAGAACACTGCTAGACCTGATAGAAATCAGAGGAAGGACAGCCCTGCTGTTTGAAGAACCTGGAGGAAGACTGGACCTGCTTGTCCCATAAACCCAGGACCACACAAGTGAATCCAAGGGTCAGTTAGTTCGAGCTACAGGGACACAACAAGCTTCTAGAGGTTTCTCTCCCTGTAACTGTCCAACTGATCAATTCTGACTGGATATGACCTGGAGGATGCTGCTGGCCTCTGTTGGAGTGAGTCCTAACCCTCCAGTGCCTCTTTCAAAGACGGCGATGCCTGTGAAAAAAAGCACCGCAGTGGGACCACACAACAAGGTTCCTGCACGGCATGGACTCGAAAGTCCATGCTGTTCAGGAACTGTTGTGCATGCACACAAGGGGACACATGTTATGCCCCCATGTGTGCATCCACCTGCGGTGGAGGCACTGGGGGCCCTTTAGGCCCCCATTTGCTTCCTCTCCGCCACTGTATGCATGGAGAAGGAACCTCTATGACACCGCCGGCGGACAGGAAACAATTAATATTCTTGGCGGGACATCGGCGGTCCCACCAAGCATATTGCGGACTCTGACTGCCGCACCACTGCCATGGAACAACCGTTCAGGAAAGACTCAACTGTCAGATGTGTCGCAGTAATGAGTTTGTCAGACAGAATACACTTTCCAATCAGACCAGTCTGTGCATTTAATAACAGAGAAGCTGGGTTGTATTATCACATTATTCTACACTGTGTTCCTGTCTAAATTGTTAAGTGGGGCTTTGCAGTCTATCAATTTATTCAGATAAAATTCAACCTTAAAATAGGATTAAAAATTTCATACAGCCATAAACCAGATTGGTCCATAATGTCACACAATATACTAGAAAGTGCAATTACCCCAAGATTCAGTCTGGTGCAAATCAAGTTCTTTGTAAAAAAATAAATGCATTTGATGCTGCCAGTTGTGGTTCAGTTAATGACTTCAGAAACTTGTTCTCTAGAGGTTGTTCAAACCAATTAACAGGGGTCAAAAGCGCATTCCCAGATAATCAAAGGCTTTAATCCGATCCAAATATTTACACTTTAAAAGCGCGTCTTCAAAGTTTCTTCTATTTTCCTACCACTAAGATTTTACATCTGGGGAAGTTAAATCAGTAACATGTTTTTGCAGTTAAACGTGAAGAGTTGAGCAAGTCCATTTTCAGAACAGGGACACAAAACGGCATCTTCTCCATAAGGAACCAACTAACCTCCTAATCCAGGGGCATTTATGTTGCTGGTCGTTAAACTCACAACCGGATTATTCATTTCGATATTATATAATACCAGAGCCATAGGCCACCTCATACACTGTCCGTGCTGCCTATTTCATCAGTTAAATACCCTAAGTTAGATGTTCAAGCATAATTAAAGTTGGGCTACCCACCTTGTTTTTTAGTTCAAGGTAACTTTATTGAGATAAAAGAATACATTAACGCAGTAAGTACAATATTAATAAAAATGAAGAAATTACATACAATAAAGCAATTCAGTTTTGATAAAACACAAAGGGTATGAATGTAAGTCCAATAAACATATCATATACAAGAAGAATAACAATATCACATGAAAAATCGGTGAAAAAAGAGATAATTATACTCAATGTTAATATACCGATTACAAATCGAATATAATTAAACTATATAATATCAACATGGAGGAAGTTATGGAGGTTTAGTCACTTCTTGTTGGAGAGGAGTAAGAGACAGAGAACGTCGGGCACTAGCATCAATAAAGAGCGTGACAGGCGCCCATAAATCCAAACGTTTTGATGCCATGTGCATCGGGTACACAAATGTTGTATCCAATCTATGATTGTAGCAAACAGCATACCACCATGCTTGATACGATAGTTTAGTAAAGTCTTTCCAATTCTTAGTTATTTGTTCAAAAGCAACTGCTAACAATAAGTCTATTATCTTTACATTGGAATTACAATTCTCCCAAATAGGGGATAGACTTCCCAAGAAGATATGTGAAACAGAGAGATGGTGACAAGAACCAAAAATCAAATTAATTTGAAACCATACTTTTTCCCAAAAACTAGATTTGCATGGAAAGAGCAGATGATGTAAATCAGCATGTGGTGAAGAGCAAGTCCAGCATTCATCTGAGAGATCAGCATGTCTTGTATTGAGAATGAGTGGAGAAAGTAGGAGCCTAGTATATATAAAAAAGAGTGTCTGTATGGTACTTGCAGCTCTAGAGGACTTCCTAAGTTTAAGCCAGATTCTATCCCAAAACTCCACAGACCAGGAGATTTCGAGATCCTTTTCCCAGGATAATTCTACCTTGGTTTTTCCTCTTGGAATAGGGGAGCTATGTAAAAGTTTATATATGGCGAAAGCCCTAGAGTTATTAAGGAGGAGAACCCGTAGTTTATCTGCAGGGACAGATTCAGGTGAAGTAGAATGATGGGAAGCTGTGTATTGTGCGCGGGCAGTTTGAATAGCTTGTACCAAGAGGGAGTATTTAAAGCGAAAAGATGCAGGCAGGTCAAAAGAGCTGCTGGCGTGTACAAAGGACATAATCTTATCTTGGACATATAATTGACGCATCCAAATCAGACATCGTTGCCTCCAAGATTTCCAAAATATAGGTTTATTATTTATTAAAATATAAACGTTGTGCCATATAGTAAAATTCAGAAAGGAGGTCCAATCGTGAGAAGTCACGGAGGAGAGAGGCGGTATAATCTTGTATGTTTAATTATAGGAGTGGAAACAGACTGGGGTTTACGCGTGAAAGACAGATATTCTTGGAATGAGAATGGGGAAATGAAGGACTGTTCAAGCGTGACCCAAAGAGGACAATTTATATAGGATTCAGAGAGCCATCTTGAAGCCTGATGTAATAAAAAGGACTTATGATAAGTAGGGAAACCAGGGAAATTCACACCACCCTCTGATTTTGGGCGAACCAATTTTGATACAGACATACGTGATTTCTTGTTACTCCATAAAAAGGAGGATAAAATGGAATTACATTTTTTTAATTATTTTAAGGGGATAGAAAGTGGAATATTAGAAATTGTATATAAAATTATAGGAGAAAGCATCATCTTTATGGTATCCAGGCGGCCCCACCAAGACAAGTACAAAGGATGCCATTACGCTGTTAAGGAGGACAATCTTTGTGTGCAATTATCCATACAACGTGATATGGTTCCTGAGATGGAAGAAGTAAAATGTAAACCTAAATACTTAATGTATTGGGGACTCCATGTGAAACCCGAAGCAACAAAGTCAGCCTTAAAAGTATATTTTGTGACAGGCAAAATTTTGCATTTATCTTTGTTCAATTTATAGCCAGAAACATATGCAAAGGAATCAACCTCTTCTAAAAAGGCGGGAAGCGAGAGCTGAGGTTGCGAAAGAAACAAAAGGACATCATCAGCATAAGCTGCCATTTTGACGTTAGTCTCTTTAAAAGTAAAACCATGAATGTTGTCATTCTGATGAATTCTTAACAGAAAAGGTTCAAAAGCAAGATTAGAAAGAAACAGAGAAAGTGGACAGCACTGTCGGACACCTCTACCAAGTTGAAAATAGGAAGAAATACCACAGTTTGCACATACAGCCACCCTCGGGTTAGAATACAAAATAGATATTAGAGCAATGATTTTTGGACCAAAACCAAACCACTTAAGTGTATGAAAAAGGTATGACCATTTGACTCTGTCGAATGCTTTTTCTGCATCTAAAGCTATCGCTGCTAAGGAGTGAGGAACATGTGAAGCCTTGGAAAGACCATCAAAAAATAAGCGAGTGTTATCCATAATGAGTCGGCCCTTAAGGAAACCGGATTGTTCTGTGCCTAATAAGTCAGGCAATTGAGATTCCAAACGCGATGCTAGGGCTTTTGAAACTTTTTATAATCTATGTTGACGAGAGAAATAGGTCGATCATTTTTGCAGTGTTGTGGATCTTTGCCATCTTTAGGTATAAGGCATATAAGGGCGTCTGAGAAAGAGCCAGACGATTCTCCTGCTTGTAAGAAAGTATTTATGAGGGTATGTAATTTATGAATAAGTAAATGTGCAAAGTGAGTAAAGAATTCCACGGTGAAGCCATCCGGGCCAGGGGCTTTATCTTTTTTGAGGGTTTTTAAGGCAGTGAGAAGCTCCTTCTGCCTAAGGTCAGATTCTAAAAGTGAAAGATCTGGACGTGTGTTGGGGGTGCATTGGATTTCAGACAGAAATTGAGAAATGGAACGGTCAGAAGAGAGAGTTTCAGATGCGTATAATGTTTTATAAAACTGGAGAAATTCATTGAGGATATCATCATCTTTGAACTTCAATGTATGATTTCTATCAAAAATAGATTCTATATTAAGTTTGTTGTGTTTAACCTTTAAATAATTAGCTAGTAATTTTCCAGCTTTATTTTGGCCACCATAAAATGTTGCACTAGACTTCAATAAATAGTTAGAAGCATTATTAGTTGTTTCTTGGATAAACTGAAATTTAGCCTTTATATGCTCAGACAAACAAACTTTTGATTTGGAAGAATAATAAGAGTGCTTCAATCTCTTTATTTTGGCTAAGAGTGCATTAGTGATTTGTTGCGCCTTTTTTCGTTTTCTTGAGACAAATCTAATAACAAAATCTCTGGCTGATGCTTTAAATGCGTCCCACACCACATGAAAAGGTATAGTATCTGACTGGTTGAAAAGGAAGTATTCATTAAAAAAAGAAGCAAAGGAGGACGTAAATGCCGAATCTAGAAGTAGGGCATTGTTAAAACGCCACTTGCGAGACAAATTAGGTTTCAGCAAAACATCAAGATGAACTGTGATAGGGGCATGATCAGATATTAAGATAGAGCCAATATCTGCTGCCACTAGTGATTGAGATATATTGTGGGATATAAAAAAATAATCTAATCGTGATTGAGTATGGTGTGTCGGGTAGTAGTAAGAGTACTCCCTCAATGTAGGGTTACAAAGTCTCCAAGCATCTATAAGTTTGTGCTGCTTAATTGTTTGTGTAAAGATTCTATGAGATTTGTGAGGGACAAAGGGGATTGACGAATTTCGATCGAGAAAAGGGTCAAGGATTTAATTGCAATCTCCTACAAGGATAAAATTATCATCGAAGCGTTGCGTGATTTGTTGGGCTAGGGAAGTCCAGAAGGAGGAATCGCCAACTGTGGGTGCATAAGTATTCAATAAAGAGATTGGAGCATTATCTACCACGAATTAAAAAAATATCCATCTACCTTCTATATCTGCACATTGCGATAATATTTTAATAGAAAGGGATTTGTGAAAGAGAATAAGGACTCTGTTACGTTTACCATCATCTGGGGAAAAAAGGACCTCCCCCACCCAACCTCTTTTAAGTTTTGCAGATTCTTCAGCTGTCAAATGAGATTCTTGTAAACATGCGATATCTGTTCCCAATTTAACTAAATGAGTCAAAATTCTCTGTCGCTTAATAGGTGAATGCAAACCTCTGACATTCCACGAGACAAATTTTAAAGGCATAGACTAAGACTGTATATAAGTAGTAAACACCGATTGAAACAAATCCTTAAACAAGTTAAACTGTGCCAAATAACGAACCAATTGTATATAAAATAAATCAACTGAAATAGAGAAGAAAAAAGAAGAAAGAAAGGTACAATAAATAGATATTGTTTGAAATGTAAGAGAGTAACGTGAAATAGGGAAGAATGTTAAGGTGAAAATAAAACAAGACAAAACGTTCAGAGTAAGATAGAGATAAAAGAAAAAGAACATAGTACAAGAGAACAGAAGACTGCATAAACTCAAAGACTTACAGGCAATCCAGGACATACGAAGGGTGGAGGGGTGTGAGGCCACACGGAACAATGATGTGTCCAAAGCCCACGCGGAAAGACGGAGAGAAGAACAGAATCAACGGACGCTAGAAGCGCCTCTTTTAAGATCTTGATCAGCCCCCAGTTCTCGATCTCGGGGATGGAGGTATATCGACCCCCAGGCAGTGACGTTGCGTTCAGAGAAGCTTTCCCTGACGCCGTTAGCTCTCTGGCAATTGGCTGTGCCAATTTTTCTATCCTGGGAGATCTCAACCTCCATTTTGACGATCAGAGTGCGCCGGCTGTCAGCAATATTTTAGCTGATCTCGAGGCCCTTCAACTGTCTCAAAAGGTAGCACAACCCACCCACGTAGGAGGGCATACGCTGGATCCCTTTTTTACTAATCTTACGGAAGCCACAGTTTCCTCCATATCACCCCTAGGGTGGACGGACCACTTTTTAGTGGTTATCCGGGCCCCTTTGCCTGAGATTCCCTCTATTCCCCCAGTTAGATTAGTCCCTAGAAGGCACTTGAACAAACTCAGGTTAGAGGACCTACACCATGTTTTGGCTGTAGATCCGCTGGGACCCTTGGACAACGTTGAAACGGGTTATGACCAGTTCTGTCAGTGGATTACCAGGGCGCTTGACTCACTGATTCCCATCATGGCAAGCAAACTTAGCTTCAGAGAGTCGAGCCCCTGGTATGACAGCACCCTTCGTGTTTTGAAGGGCAGCTGTAGGCGGGCCGAGAGAGAGTGGCGGAGGTCTTACGATACTGCCAAGAAAGCGTTGTATCTGGCTTCCGTTAAGGTTTATCACCGCGCCATCTGTAGAGCCCGCGCGGCGTTCTACGCGGTAGAATTCCGCAACAGTACTAACCCGGCTAAATCTATTTTTAAGGCCCTTAAAGATCTTTTGGCTAAAAGAATCTCCTCCCCGGCAATGGCTTCTACCTCTCACTGTGAGGCTTTGCCATCCTTCTTTCTGGAAAAAGTGCAGGGCATCTACCGGGTTTTTCCCTGTACGGGGTCACCATCGGGGACCCTGGATATTATCCCGGGCCTCCCCACTATGGACTCTTTCCCCCTGCTTCTACCAGAGGGATTTGATAGGTTGACCCAGAAAATTAAAGCTGGATCACCTTTGGATCCATTAAGACCTGCCCTCTTCAGGGACCAGTCTTTTATGGGACGCCCCATGGTGTGTTCCCTCATTAACATCTCGCTGGCTACGGGCACGGTTCCAGCTAAATGGAAGCGGGCGGTGGTTTCTCCTATCTTGAAGAAACCCTTATTGGATCCTTTAAAACCGGAGAGCTACCGACCCATTTCCTTGCTCCCTTGGCCAGCAAAAGTTGTGGAGGCCCACGTCAACCAGGCTCTTTCTGACCATCTTTCCCGAGCCAACATTCTGGATGCTACCCAGAATGGGTTCCGTGCTGGGCATAGCACAGAGACAGCCCTTCTCGCCATGGCCGAACACCTGCGTATGGTGCTGGATGTGGGACAGACGGCGGCGCTAGTATTATTAGACCTGAGCGCCGCCTTGGATACTGTTTCACACCGCATCCTTCTGCAACGCCTGCAGGAGATAGGCATTGGTGGGCTCGCCCTACAGTGGTTCCGTTCCTTTCTCGACGACCGCTCCTTCTGCGTTGCCATACCACCGTACCAGTCCAAATTCCATCCTCTGGGCCTGGGGGTGCCGCAGGGATCCTCGCTGAGTCCCACGTTATTCAACCTTTACGTGAGACCGCTGGCTGATGTCGTCAAGCAGTGGGGCATGACTATGGTCTCTTATGCTGACGACACTCAGCTAGCGGTTACTATCAGCGGGGATGTTGAGCAGGATGCCCCTAAGTTCCAGAGTGGACTGAGGGCGGTGGCGAGTTGGATGAATGCCAACTGTCTCCAGCTCAACGCTAAGAAGACTGAGGTCATGGTTGTCGGGAAGGGGAAGAAGCTCTGGGGGGACAGATGGTGGCCTCCGGAGCTTGGGCCGTCTCCAATTCCGGTAACGGAGTTGAGAAATTTGGGAGTGTGGTTGGAGCCCACTCTTAGCTTCGTGGGGCACTCTAAGAAAACCGCGGCCTGCTGTTTTGGGGTCCTTCGGAGTTTAAGACCTGTCCTGAAGTTTTTTGACCCCCCTACCAGGCAGCTGGTGGTTCAGGCAACAGTAATATCTCGTCTGGATTATGCCAGCTCTCTCCTGGTAGGGGCAAACCAGGCAGAAATTATCCGCCTTCAACGTGTCCAAAACGCCGCAGCTAGAGCCATAGTTGGCTTGCCCAGGTCCTGCTCTGTTTCTAGTACCCTTCGATCTTTGCATTGGCTACCGGTTAAAACAAGAATTCATTTTAAAGTTTTATGTTTGGCTTTTAAGATCTTGAAGGGATCAGCCCCCCCGATCCTCTCGAATCTCTTGTCCTCTTATGTTCCAACCCGCTCATTGAGATCATTGGGCCAAGCGCTCGCTGTGGTCCCGAGGTTTAAGCTCAGCCGAGTTGGTGGCCGATCCTTCCGGGTAAAAGCAGCAGTGCTTTGGAACTCCCTTCCGATTGAGATTCGCTTGATGGAAGACCTTTTTTTGTTCCGTAAAGCTATAAAAACCTTCCTGTTTTAATTTTCCCCCTTTTCTTGCTGCGCCTTCTTTTCTTTCTCTGTTTCTATGCTCAGTGTTAGCTATGTTTACCTTGCCATGCGCCAGGACGCCCCTTAGCTGGGGCAGCTGTGCGCATTATAAATGTTCCTAACATAACATAACATAACATAACATATGGGGAGGAATAACATGAAAATATATGTGAGGAGAAAAAGGAGATCAATCATATAAGTGAATAAGAAAGATTAACATAAAATTGCTTTGTTTACTGATTATGAACCCACAAGCAAACCAATAACAGAATTAAAGCTTGTAGCGGGAGTAAAGACATGTCAGAAACCAAAAAATGTTTATTTGGTACTTGATAAAGAAGTATCCATAGAGTCGGCGTGATAGGAGTAGAGGAAACTCTTGAGCTTTAGCGGATCCTCATAGGTACTAATTTTATTATTGATGGTCACCTTAAATAAGCAAGGATGAAAGAGGCCATATCATTCACCTATGGAACGGAGTTGCGGTCTTAATGCCAGACACTCCTTGTGTCGATCTGCAGTTGATTTAGCATAGTCTTGAGAAAAAAATTAAGAGGCCCCTGACCAGGTAATGCGATTCATTGCCCTGGCCGCAGATAAAATGCTGAGCAAATCAGTGTATTCTAGAAAATATAAGATCACTCCTCTTGGCTTTCTTCCTGAGGAAGAGGGCATCAAAGATGGTGTCGGGCCCAACTGATGAGCTCTCTGAATATTAAGAAAAGTACCTTCCTGTAACTTGAGAAGCTTTGGGATGAATGATGTAAAGACGGCAATTGGATCTGTACCTTCCGTTCCCTCAGGCAAACCGTATATGCGAAGATTATTTCTCCTGCTTCTATTTTCCAAATTTTCAATTTGTTTATGTAACGTTGACACCTGGGAACATAAGGAATCCACTTTAGAGGTAGAAGAATTTAAGGAATCAACATTGTGTTCCAATGCAGTAACACGTTCTTCCACATTTGACCATCTATCAGAGAGAAGCTGTAGTTTAGAGTTAGTTTCTGCAACAAACGGACGCAAGGCCCTGATTTCTTCTAGCAAGAGGTCCATTGTGACTGAAGTAGGTTGTTTAGGAGGCGAAGGAGGATCTTTCTTCAACCGTTTACTCGATGCTTTGGTAACACCAGAGGCTGAAGAAGTAGTAAATGTCGACGCACCTTTAGGTGAGGCATTGGTTGATTCATCCATGGATAGACAGCTGTAACGTGAACTGGTGCATAATAAGAATCTATGTGTGGAAGATTTAGGCTGAGAAAAATCTTTAGTTACTCTTCCCATAAATTAGGATAAAGTTTTAATTAGAAAATCAATAACAGTGGTAACACACCCTGCAATACCTCAATACTTAGTCCGTTAGTGTAATATAAATAAATATATATGCAAAAAGATGCATAAGATCAGCTACAGTTCAGTAAAATAGCCACAATTTTATAAATAGACACAGAGCATAAACAGCCATTGAGGTGATCAAAGGGGGCGGACATAAATTATATATAATCAACTTTATGCCATAAAGAGGTGCCACCAAAGACATGCCATGAATATGTCTTTCATTTGTTGCAAGATGTCACAGGCAGGTGTAAGAAATACATTGTCAGCATGAAGAAGCAGTCACAATTAATGTAGCAAAGAAAAGAAGTAGGTAAGGACCACCTCACAATAGGGGCAGAGCAAAGCGCATGTGGTGATACAGTCAGCACGCTGAGGTGAGGTTGTCCACAGAGTCTCACAAAATGGCGATCATTAATTCGTCTGGCCACATCAAAACGCATGTATGAGCTAGGCTGTGAGTTAGAGTGTCACATTAAGGAGGCAAATAAATCATTCTTTCAACGTTTGAAGCGGCTGCCGGATAGAGTAACGGACATTGCGTTTAGCGCGTTGAAAAAAGAAAAGCTTCGTCAGCGGGAGCATAGAAAATGGCAGTCGCGACATAGAGAAGCCGCGCCGCAACTCACACAATAAACAAATTTGCCGGCAGGTCACCAAACGATGCAGTAGGCAGTTCCCTCGACGCCTCAGGATTTCAGATGATTAATCCTCCAGTTTCGAGTCCATGCGTGCAGAAATTACTGTGTCCGTGTCATCTCCGCTCTCGTCAGCCCAGGAGAGCTACGGACCAGCCGCCATCTTCGTCGGGCGCTAGCCACGCCCCCCCTAGCCACCTTGTTAAAATGACTACAAGGTCTAAAATGCTAAGAAAGTGTAGTTGACTCAAAGTATAAATACTTTATAACCACAGCGTTCAAACAGAAGTCTTGGTCAGTTGCCTCATTCCTTCCTGGGACATACAAAATACCTTCCTGAAACTTTTAAGTATTTTCCTAATTACATTGGGAATGTAAATTGGGTGATAATGAACTTCGTCTAATAGAGATCCCATCTTGTCCACTGGAACACTACCTGCCTCCTAACCTGGTGGTCTCCCTAGTGTGTGATGGATTGCAGTATGAGACACCCCACACCAAGAGCCAGTTTTAGCTGCGTTTTTATTATTCCTTTTCAATTAATTTTATATCATCCAGAGAAGCCTCCAAGAGCGTATTAGTTACCCTGGGTGACTATGCCGCAGCCCTTCATTACTCTTGGTTATACGACCTCTGCCTGTGTCTTCTTTATTGCAGCGGCTCTGCACCTCGCCCCGCCCTGTGTACATCCCTTTTAACTTGTATTTGGAGATGTGGAACTGTAATACAGGAGTGAGCAGGACTGCGGGCTTCTCTCACTTAGCGAGTGACAGCATGAGGTGGCCAGAGGCATTTCCACATATGCAGGACTGAGGTCAGTTTCAATGCATATATATGTGCATGTCAATAACAAACTCATTATAATGTTATACAGAAGAAACAGGAAATCTAAATTATGCAGGTGCAAATCAGCTTTTGTAGTAAAAATCAAATGCAACATGCAAAACGAATATTACAATTCACGAATCTCTCTAGATAGGTAATGAAATCCAGTTATCTGAACTGAGGGTTATGATAACTGAGGTGTGGCTAGACTAAAACACCAATTGCTAATAAGGAAAGTGTGACTGGGTAATATTTGAGTTTGCATAATACTCTCTGAGTACATCAGTCTGTGTGTTAAGATAATACATAGGGGCATATCAGCAACGAGGCAATATAAAATTATCGCCGCTTTTGCGTCCGTTTTCGGGCGAAAAGCGGCGATAATTTTATCGCCTAATCAGTAAGGTCACGCTATCACGTGAAACCTTGCATTAGAAGCCGGATTCTTAACGCCCAGCTTTGCATCTCTAATGAGATGCAAAGTGGGCGTTTCTGACCTGACATGACTGGAGAAATGTCGCTAAGCGACTGTTCTCCTATCATCAAGCCCCACGCTATGAAGCATAGCGGCAAGAAAAGTAGCGATAACCCCTTTTATCGCTACTTTCCTTACGCCTGCTTCAGCACTGACTTAGCCATGATATCCTATGGAAGGTGGATATCATGGCTAAGTATGTGAGGCCCTATCATCAAGCTAACGCCAATCTTCGTGAGATTATCGCTGGGTTTCCAGCGATAATCTCACGTTTGGCAGTTAGCGCTAGGATTTTTATCGCTTTTGAGATAAGCGTTGCTAATTGCACGCTATCTCAGCGATAAAAATCCACGTTAGCCGGCGATAATTATCCTAGCGCTAAGTGCGCTTAGCGATAATTATCGACGGTTGTTGCTGATATGCCCCATATTTCCTTTGTGGGAACAACATGAAGTGTTTAGCTGTAACTCAAAAAGGGGCATATTATCAAGAAACGGCGTTAAAATGATCGCCACTTTAGCAACAGTTTCCTGCCGCTAAAGCGGCGATAATTTTAACGCCGTGCTTGATAATATGCCCCAAAGAGTTCATTTTGTAGTTGCTCTGTCTCGCTGAGTTTCAGATGCAATTAAAATCCAAGGTACGATATCATAAATAAATGCTTTCAGCAATGATGGTGGTGCTTCGGAAGTGCATCCAGCGTGGACTTCATTTTGAAAACCTTTTCTATTCTGCAGACAACACGAGAAACCAGTTAGCTAACTATTTCCTGCGTCACTCAGTCCAAAATAGGTACTCACACGCGTAGTACTATATAACTAAACAGCAGTGGTAAGGTGAAAAAGTGCCCCTGCCTGTTTACATTACTCTTGGATATACTTAGACTCTGTCCTTTCCTCTTTGATAATTCCTTCCTGTCAAGTGGTTGATGTCTCTGTCTTTCAGTAGTGTTGGCCTTCACCCAGCTCTTGATGATAGAGCAGACACATCATGAACATAGCTTCTGGGCTATCAGCCTACAACTAGAGCACTGCTGGTGCCCAGTGAGATGAATCTATGCGCTATCACTTCTTGTAACATGCACAGCACTTCCCCGTGCGTCTGTTGCCAATCTCAGCACCACTCCATACAAGCACGTACGCTTTTGTTCCTCCCAGTTATTACTGCGATAGCTTCTTCACAGAATGAACCCCAAATTGGAGGATTCCATTATCCTAAATTCACAATGGAGCCCGGCTGGACTTTCAAAGATTAGGCTAAACTGGGTTCTACTGATAATGCCAAGAAGGGATTAAGATCGTAACCCTTTGGTATCAATGTAAATCACACATTCAAAGTGCATATTTTTCAGCATTAACTAAATTGCACACTATTGCTCAGCATAATTTACAGATTTTAGTTATATATATATATTAGAAAATTCCGAGAAGATAATGATTTAATAACATTTTAAATATGTACATTTAGGAGGCGATTGGAGGAATCCCTGCACAAAAACAATCCAGTATGCAACACAGCACCCTTGCACCATGGTGCAAGGATGCCTGCGTTGGCTCTAGGCTGCTAAAAGGGCGCCAGCGCATGAGAAACAACAGGAAGGTGCTGTATAGCCTTCAATGCGGCGTATACCCGCCCTTTCCCTGTCACGCAGTGCAGCGCAGCAATGTGACTTGCTGATCTGCACTGTGTGACTTGGCCATAAATATGGCCCTTAGTTTAATCCGGCAAAAAATGTGATCATACAAAAACCAATCCCAGTTTTAATGGATTTAGTAAAATATTTGAAGAAGCGCTTAGGGACCGGACATCGTGGTGTAAATAGGGAGCATTTCATCTCAGCAGCTGGTGATTTGAAGAGTGTAAGAAGAAGATATATTTGAGGTACCACTAACTAACTAGAAAATTAACACAAAACAATCAGTACAAGAAAAACACTCTGGCACATGACAGTAGTTAAAAGGGAGTTAGAAATTACACAATTAAAGGAGGCTCAGGTCTCTTATAGAAAATCCAACAGCATTTGTATAAGAGATGATAACTCAGACTCTTTCTAGCATGCGTAGTTAGTGTCTACCAGGCATAAAGCAGTATACACAATAGACTGTCGTGGTCAAAGTAGGGAATTCTAGCTACTAAAGGACGTGATGTGTTCAGATATGCTACCAGAGCTTACATCGTTACAGGTTCCACATCATGAGTAATAGTTTTTAGGTCCATGCAAAGCAGTATTCAAAAGTTAATATACACCTTTTTGCATCAAACTCCTTTCAAGTGACAATACTCCACACTGTATCCTGCCTAAGTGAGCCATGTTGCCTATAATCTTTCATACTTTTGGCCCATGCCATTTCATAACAGATTTTGGCCTGTCCATACAAATTATCATAAAATCAATAAAATGCTATCAAAGCTGTTTAACAGTATTTTGTATTTTTCCAGTAGATTATGAAATATGTACTACCAATAAATCATCTTTTTTCAGACCACTTGGCTCCTGGGTATCTAACTGGATTCCATGGCATGATTCCGGTTTCCATAGGGTATGTTCCCTGTCACCAGCCCTTGGGAGTTTTTCAACTCCATCTGCTGCAAAATAGCTCATAAGTCCTGCTTAACTATTATGTAGTCTTGAAAAGTGATGAGCCACTGGGCAAGCTTTATCATGAGTATTTAATGCGCGTGCTAGGTGTTATCTCTCCCCTGTAGACTTTTGTCACATCATGTGGGACTGCCCAGTCATCGAGGAATACTGCGACACCATACAAACCGAGATTACACCGGTCATAGGGAGACCACAAATGACAACAGTGGAATACTGCCTATTAGGCATGTTCCCTAGATCCGCCAAGACTATAGTGACAACAATATTGACAGATCTCCTAATGCCTCTGTCCAAACGAAGTATAACAATGCATTGGAAATCAGCAGGTCCACCAAACGAGGCAGCCTGGAGGGTGGAGGCGCTCTACTAGGTTGATGGAGAGAGCAAAGCCCTACTTAGGGAAGAGCTTTGGGGCATGACGAAACAATCAATAGCATTCTATTGGGATGTCTTGATATTGGACCTCAAAGCGATATGGAGAGGATGATAAGTGCCCTCCTTAGAACCCATCTGGTCTGTGTGAGGTCTTACACACAGTCCGATGAGGAACACTGAGGAAGAAGGCTGCTAATACCCTGTTTCCCTCCAGGCTCCTCTCTGACTAGGAAGACTGAAGTGACCCCTACAGCAAAATACAGTCCCCTCCCCATCGGCGGTCTACATTTGAAACAATAACATGGACAGCAAATAATCCCTTTGGCCTACAAATGTCATCTCCTTGAGCAAATTTCCTGGGTGGGTGGGAGTTGTGGGTTAGGGTTGAGTTACGGAATGTTTTGTTATAATTGCTGTGCTGTTATCTTGGCAAATGCTAACAAGACTGACTGAATTGAGGGGGCGTGGCTGAGCTGCGAAGCGCGATGGCCGCTGCCTAGCGAGGCTCTGTGACTCCCTATCCCCCCCACTTATCCGCCACACTTATCCGTAGCCCAGAAGAGGAATTAGTCTACCGGAAGGCATCCAGTACCTAATACCGAAGAGGCGGGTTCTGCGTATCGCCCTGAGACCCAGAGAACGGCACGTTTAGATTGCGGCCTACTGAGGGTGCGCGTGCAAGGACCTTGCGTGGAGGTGGAGACAGGGTGTATGCCCAGGTACCCCGGTGGCCCGAGCCACAGATCCCGGGTTGGCGTAGCCAGAAAAAGAATTTGACTACCTGAGGGCATCCAACATCTCCTCCCAAAGCGGCGGTCTCTGCAGTGTGCTCAGTGCCCCAGATAGCAACACGCCGACACTGCGGCCTACTAAGGGAACAAGCACCGGGACCTCACGTAGAGGCGGAAGTGGCGCGCGTACACCCATACCCCGCCTGGCTGTATCACAGATCTTGCATCTGCCGCACCGCTTGGCTTCAGGTTCCACCCGATTACAGACCACCAAATCAGAACAGGGCTGGCGGGTAGATGCCGTGTGACCTCACAACGAGGACAGAGGCGCCCGCTTCACCCAGCATCACTCGGCAATTGAAATGGGGAGTACGCGGTTGGCTAGCACATCAGGGTTGCTGCGGGTACATGAACGCTGTGTGCGGAATGAGATTCAAATAACCACATCCCCCCGGATTTCATAGTTTGCCAGCACACTTCACGGGCCACTGGACTCGAGCAAAAAGCGGCCCGTGATTATCCAGAGGGCATAAACACTGGGCTTTACTGCTCTGAAAACACCACTAACTTCCCCTTTGGTACAATGTAATATTGTCACGGCACTCCAGACCTCCTCATGTGGGAGCCTCAGCAACTCATACTAGAGGTCGGGAAGGTACGCGAGGTACGAGACCCAAATACAATTGTCTTTCCGGCATCTTCCTGAAGACACGATCAGCCCCACGATATCATCTGCAGCCCCGAGCAGGGTGGAACTTTCGTCATCAACGCCCAGGGTCAATGCAGATTACTGGCCTTGTCACATCCTTTCACTACCGACGCGCCCGAGACAGTTGATCGAGGCGTGATGTCATCCACTAGAGGCAACATACCAGTGCAGCAGAACAGACTGGACCGATACACTCTCCCCAAAACATCCTTGCCTGATCCTTCACCCACAGTCAAGAGCGGAGGAACACAGGGAGAAGTAGACCCAGAGCCCACACTTAAAGACGTCCTGGAGGCAATTGCGGGGATCAAGACATCATTGGAACAAAAGATGGACACTATCACCGTGAAAGTCAAACTGCTTCGAGCGGACCTGAATAAAAAGAGTGAGCGAGTTAAACAAGTGGAACGAGCCTCGTAGTAGATACCTCCCAGCTGCAAACAGACGTCAATGAATTGCAAACCTTTCAGAAATTCGCGGAAGCCAAACTGGATGACTATGAAGGGCGTCTACGGCGCAATAACGTGCAAATTTTAGGGGTCCCGGAATAATCAGAGGAATAGGCTACTGATCTTTTCATTGAAGACCTCATCTTCAAACCACCTACAACCCAAGGAGCTTGGGAAATTCTTTGTCATAGAGAGGGCCCATAGAGTCCCCGGGGGTCGTCTGAAACCTAGGGGCCCTCCTCGTCCAATCCTGGCCAGAGTCCTCAACTTCCGAGACCGAGACGTAATACTTCAACATGCCAGAGCGGGACACCCACTTCGATACGACAACATGGACATAACCTTTTTCCCGAACTTTACCCAACTGGTCCAGAAGCAAAGGCGTTCCTTCCTGGGAATCAAGAAGGCACTGAGAGACAAAGGATACAAGTACAGCATGTTGTTCCCAGCCAGGCTTCGGGTGGAAGCCGATGGTAGGGCTTGGTTCTTCGACCATTCAGAATCAGCGGCGGATTGGTTGGAGAGCCACTGAATGGCAGTCCGTGCAGTATGTGGGGTGAACACTAATGGGATGGGCGGGTGTGAGCCGACGGGTGAAGGTAATGACAGAATCGTCTTGTAAGGTACATTTGGCTGTGGCATGGGATTGGGACGTGCGCCGAGGCACGCTGTAGGACACATACATAAGATAAGAACCTTCTTAATGCACAAAATTGAGTAAATTCCGGCTTTCACATAAGGGCATTGCATGATAGTAATACCTGGAGGTGGGAGGGAGCACCACGTACCCCACTTTTCTACATTTAGTTAACTTGTGGGGCGACAGGCACTCTGCAAGTTTGATCATGGGCAGTTTGAAGCCCAGAGAGCAGGGACACAGGGAGGGGGGTGGTTGGGAAGGGATGTTAAAGTTGTTAAGATTTAAATTTTATGTAGTAATTGTTTTATCAACAACACCAAAATGTAACGCAGCACAAGAGCAGTACACTCGCATGGAGTCAGATGGGTACACAGTGGGACACGGGGATTAAGATCCTCAGTTGGAACGTCAATGGGCTTGGCGATAAAGTGAAATGTAGTGTGGTTCACCAGTACATAAAGAGACAGGCCTGTGACGTTGTCCTCTTACAGGAGACGCACTTGGTGGGGAACATATATAAGGCAATGAACAGGGGAGGGTACAAACTAGTGGCACATGCAGGTTTCACAACCGGGTCATGAGGGGTAGGCATATTAATCAAGAACTCGTTCCCTTTTACCATACAATCCACATGGTCCGACGACGGGGGCAGATATATAGGAATTTCAGGTCTCTGGGAGAGTAAAGTCACGACGTTTGTTTCAGTGTATGTACCCCCAGGTTTTCAGGGCGATACTTTTAAGGATCTGGGTGCGATCCTATTGTCACTCCCAGAGGGCCTCCTTATGATGGGGGGGGACTTTAATGCAGTAGTTTCTGGAGCATTGGATCGACACCCCCCCACAAGACATCAGACCCGCACATAGGTGGCTACCCGACTTTCTCGAGGGCATGGGGTTGGTGGATGGGTGGAAAATACATCATCCAGATAGGGTCCAATACACCTTGTCGGCTGCCCATCGCAGCCATTCCCGTATAGATTATATCCTAGTTCCATTAACACAAGCACTCAATATTCGAGTGCTCCGCCACCTAGGCAGGGGTATCTCCGATCACTCACCACTTTGGATACATGTAGTCCTAGGCCAAACAAGCACTGGGAGAGTCGCTCCCATCAATCCATGGTATCTCCGAGACCCTGTCACCCGAAAGAAAATAACCCAGGCCATAGACGACTATTTTCATGAAAATGAGGGTACTGTGGAATCTGCCCAAACATTGTGGGAAGCCTACAAATCGGTAATCTGCAGGCAAGCCATGTCCCTGATTGCGGGTAAGAAAAAAGACAATCAGAAAGACATAGTGCAAGCAGAAGATGAGGTACTTAGATTGGAAGAAGAGCTAGAACTGGCAGTAACCCCTGAGAATTTGCACCTCTTGCAACTAAAACAAGACGAGGCCTTAGCAACAGACAGAGCCAGGGCTCAAGGGAGGGAAACACAAAGCAGAATTTATGAACATGGGGATAAGGCGGGGAAGTTAATTGCATGGCTAGATAGGAAGGAATGGGCCAGCCATCTCATACCTCAGCTACAGGGAAAGGATACCGACCCTATCACTGATCCACAAGAAATCGCTGACCAGTTTGCCGAACACTATCAGACAGTGTACTGCACGGAAGGGCAGTACACAGAAGAAGATAATCGTGCCTTAATTCATGATATTTCACTTACCACCCTAACAGATGAAAACCGTGAACACCTCGAGTCTGATTTTTCAGACAATGAAACAGCTCAGGCAATACAGGCAATTCACTCAGGGAAAGCCTCAGGTCCCAATGGCATACCAATCGAGCGCTACAAGCTCAGACCTGACAGGATAGCCCCATACCTTCGCTCAATGTTTATAGACAGCAAAGAAAAAGGGACACTCCCAACGGATCAAAGGATAGCAAACATTGTTGTCATTCACAAAGAAGGTAAACCCAAAACCAGCTGTGCCTCATATAGGCTTATATCCCTTCTCAAGGCAGAACCCAAGATCCTCGCAAAACTGCTGGCGATCCAGTTAGTGAAAGTGATAGACACCCTAGTACATCCTGACCAATCAGGCTTCATGCCACATCGCAACACAGCCTTAAACCTGTGCAGAGTTCACGGAGTGTTGGGAAGAACAGCCACTATCCAAGAACCAGCAATACTGGTCTCGCTAGACACCACCATGGCGTTTGACATGGTGGAATGGCCATACCTCTTCGCCGTACTCGACAAGATGGGATTCGGGCCTAGTTTTGTAAGCTGGATCCAATTACTATATTCAGAACCAATGGCTCAAGTTGTAGTAAACAATCGCAAATCAAAGGTATTTCAACTCAGCCGTGGTACACGCCAGGGGTGTCCCTTGT
This sequence comes from Triturus cristatus, assembly GCF_964204655.1. Lineage (NCBI taxonomy): Eukaryota > Metazoa > Chordata > Amphibia > Caudata > Salamandridae > Triturus > Triturus cristatus. The sequence continues at coordinate 380,382,611 of NC_140581.1, read as the reverse complement.
CCCCGCTCCTGTTTGCTCTGGCTCTGGAGCCCCAGGCAGCGCGGATCCGCAAGGACCCAGTTATTCGTGGTATGCGTTGGTCCCCAGACTGGGAGGATAAGATATCCCTATATGCAGATGACATTCTGTTATATTTGACTTCCCCGAGAGCATCGTTAATATGCACATTGGATATTCTAGCAGTGTTTGGCTGATATTCCCGGATTCAACATAAACTGGGCCAAGTCCATTGTTTATGTCCTACGAGGAGAACCGCCTGTCCTCCCGAGGAATTGCCCAATCCAGATAACGACAGATGGCTTTCAATACCTTTGCATTTTCCTTTCACTAAACCCCATGCTCCGCTTCGCCCGGAACCTCCTGCCACCAATACAAAGATTGAAACAGGACATAGGGAACTGGAAGTCTCTGCCCCTCTCGTTGCTGGGTAAAGCCGCCCTCTTTAAAATGATGGCACTGCCCCGCTTCCTCTACGCCCTCCAGAACCCATTAGATCTGGTTCCCAAATCTTATTTCCAGGAAATAGAGAGCCTCCAGCGGAATCTACTGTGGGATGGAAAACCCCGAATCGCCTTAACTAAACTCACCCTCAACTGGTATGACGGAGGCATCAGCCTCCCATATATTAAAAAATACTACTGGGTGACCCAACTAGCGGCCATAAATCAGGGGACCTATGGTCGCCTTGATGACCCAGGATACGCCATGGACAGATGGCTCCTCCCAGGGGGAGACTACAGCAGAGCGCTCTACTCAAGACCCTGTAGATACCCCTTAACAGGACCAACCTCACGCTCAGTCCATATATGGCCTGTCGTGAACAAACATCTGGGTTGGGACTGCAGACTCACCCTGGCAACAACCCTGTGGAACTCCGAACAACTGGGGAACCTGTGGCAAACCAGGGGCTTTGATAAATGGGATCTTATAGGAATCTCCCAGATCAAGGATCTTTGGGTTAAAGATGAGATCATCCCGTTTGCCTTGCCTCCCTCCAACAACAGTATAGCTTGGCAGACACTGAACGCTAAGGATATATCCAAATTCAACATGCCCTCCAGACCCATCTCACTAGGAGGTCTTCCCTCCCAGATGCCTCTCCCTTGGAGGATAGAATACTCAACGGCCATCCTGCCCGAAAAGACCATCTCCTTGATCTATAAAAAACAAATTAATAATATGGAAGACCCACTCAAGTCTCTCAAAGAGAAATGGATAAGAGATGGCCTTGAGCTAGACGAGGAAGACTGGCAAGAGGTAGTTTCCTCCCCCAGGGAGGTGGTGATCCACTGACAGTGGGGAGGGCAGACGTAAGTGTGGGAAAGATGGCACTTTCATCCATATTTTATGGGAGTGCAACAAATACAAACCTACTGGCATGCCATACATCACACACTCAGCGAGGTACTCACAATAGACTTGAGCCCAGAGGCACGCAGGTGCCTCCTGAACATTTGGGAACCGACGGACCTCACCTCCTACACTAAGCTATGGGCAACACTAGCAGTAATGATTGCAAAGAGAAACATCGCACAACACTGGGGAGCCCTCCAACCACCCAGAATAGAAATATGGAAGGAAGACTGGTGCATGTTCAGAGAGACGTCAGTCTACATAGCCAGAGGGTGTCCCAAGAAATGGAACAGGGTCTGGGGGCCTTGGAACTCAAACAGAGGAGTTATCTGCACCCCGCCGGCACCCTTACATGAAGATGGGAACCTTACACCCCCCTGATTGTTCCACATTGTGCACTGCAACTTGAATCTCTGTAATCCAGAACTAAAATACTTGAAATGTACGTTGTCTCCTGTCATGTCGATAATATTTAATAAAAAGAAATGTAAGAAAAAAGACTGACTGAATAAAAAGGTAATTGTCAACATATATATATGCTCAGTGCGATACCCCCATAACCCTTGGAGTGTATGTACTAGCTAATACTATATCACTGTACAATATCCCGCTATTCTAACATGGAAGGTTGTTGAAAAATCAATTAAAAGCATCTTAAAAGAATAATTATTTAATGATCTAACACAATATAGAATGTGTTTTTTATCCAGATAGGTGTGCTTCCTAAGTCACATTTTTGCAAGGGTGTTTCTAGAACATATACTATATAGTACTAAAATCTGTTTTCACCCCGTTCCATATGTTAAACAAGTAAGTGTGAATATCTTTACAAGCTTTACATTGTGGGCATATTTGGAAACCATTCACTTCTTTCATCCAGTTGGTTTCCTTTCACAGTTCTGTATGGATATGTATTACTAATGTCAGCTGTTTGTTGCTTATTGTAATTGTTAGAAATTGGGTTTCTGGTTGGCAGAGGTATGTACCCTGTCCAAGCAGAAATCGCAATCCTAGTCACGACAAGTGTAGTACACTCTAAAAGTTTACCTGTGCTCACCCTCTAGTAGTTTGGCACAGAGCAGTCAGGCTAAACTAAAGAGGCAATGTGTAAAGTATTTGTTTACACACAGACACCCAGTAACACAGTGAAAACACTGCATAAGCATCACAACAGTTTAGAGAAAACGCCAATATTTATCTGATTCGAACAAGACCAAAGCGATAAAAATCCAACATACACAAGTCAAGATATGGATTTTGCAAGACTACACCAAAATGCAGTGCTTAGAAATCAATTGCTGCAACTGGGGTTATCTGGTTGCGCTTGACCGGGGCAAATCCAAAATTTCAGTCCAACCGCGATGGGGCGCATTCTGCATACAGGAGTCACTCAGACTCACTGACAGTACTTGGGTGTGCCAAAGCTCAGGGACGATGCGTTGAAAAACAGAGGGGACGCTTTGCTGTCGAAGGTGGTTCTAAGGTCAGGCAACGTCGTTGATCCATTGATGTCAAAAGTGCCGTGTGTCGGTCCGAGGTGTCAATGTCGAACTGCTGGGTTGTAGGCGATGCATGGGTGCAAAGCCGCGCAAGGCCAGGAATACATTGGAATCAGCGAGGATGCGTCGCAGACGTCGGCAATGCAGAGTCTGAGACTCACGTAGTATTGGTGATTCAGAGACACTGTGTCAGCAAAGTCCGGGCCACGTTGTAACTCGAGGTCGTTGCGTCATGCTGTTGGCAAGCGGTGTCCAGTGTCGGTTGGCAAGCGGTGTCCAGCGTCAAGTGAAGGAAGGGGGCCTGCATGGCCCTCCTTCCTAGGCCGATTTCGGACCTGGGACCCCATCCCTGGGGCAAAGACTTTTTTTGGTTTTCCTTTAAAACTTGGTGGGCCGAGTGCCCCCCTCCTGGGCCATTTTTGACCCCGGGAACCCCATCCCCTCGGGCTGGCCGCCTCGTTGGGGCCCGCAGGGGGAGTATGAAGGCCCCCATAGTCCCGGCCAGTTACCCGCCGCCTGTGGGAGCCTTCATTGCTTTTTACACACAGGGAGCTGCTGACATGCAGTTCTCTCTGTGTAAAAAGCAAAGTTCTCTGCTTTCAGCAAGTGAGAGCAAAATGCTCTTGCTTTCTGGAACCAGAGCACTTGTTTGCTATGGCATGGCGGGAGCAGTGCTCTCCTGCCATGCCATAGCAAGCTGCAATTTCGAGAGGGTGGGCACCCCGAAACCATGCTGGAGCCGGCCCTGGGCGGTGGCGGTCTCAGGGCCATCTAGGGCTCCTGGAAGGGGGGGGCTGCACGGCCCCCCTCCTTCCTTGGGTAGGGGCCTGCCCCAGGGAGTTGGCGGGCCCAGAACAGCTACAGAGGGGGCCACGAGGCCCCCTCCCATTTCTTAAATACAGAGTTTGGCCCCGGGGAGGTGGTGGTCCCTGGGGCCAGCGGGATCTGTGAGGCCCCCCACATTAAAACGTTAAAGCCACGGGGAGGTAGTGACATATATATGTTTAGTCAGTATTATGTTTCACTTACATACTTCATACAACATAACAGGTATTCACAGTGATGTATAATATGCTCTATTTCACCTATTTTGTAATCGAATTATTCTTCCATTAATTTATATTTGTGTGCGTGTGTGTGTGTGTGTGTGTGTGTTGTCTCTGAGTTGAGCAGGATTGAATGTGATATTTAAATAAAATGTTCTAAAAAAATATATGCAGAATAATACTAGAATGTCGCATTTCAAATGCAATTGAGTTATACTTCCCACACATAGGAGGAGGTGGGTAGAAAAAATAGTGTCTCTTTGTTGAGAAGTATAAAAACTGCTCAAATAAATGAATGCGTTTCCAAGGTGACTTGAATATTGCATAATGTGTCTTAAAGTGGCTGTAACTGTAGAAATACACAATGGAAACTCTTTATATACAGTACAAGCGCCTAACTGCCCTGATCTATACCTCCTAATTCACATTTAGTGCCAGTGGTTAAAGGGGGTGCAGGCTACATTTGTACATTAGTGCTAAAAACTTTGCAAACACTGTCACCCAATTAGGGCGAACGGAAATTATTCTTTCCTCTAGTTAGGACTGGTACCTTGGGCTGGCTTCATGGTAGTGCGACTGGTGCAGCTGCACCTGGTGCTGAGCTCAGGGGAGGGAAGGGGCAGTGCAGATGCTGTGTCAGAAATAACTTATGGCTTCGAAAGCCCCTAGCTGCAGAGTTCTTTGTCTGTCCCGCAGTTATCAGGCAACAAGAAAAATGTCAAGATAACTCTGGTGATTAATGGTGCTGCTGGAGAGAGAAAAAAGCTTTGTTTAGTGGCAGTTTAACTCATCATAAAATAGCGTAGAGGGTTAATATGCCTGCTGCAAAGAACGTGTACCATGCAGACCACAGAACTATATTTTAAGTGGCTAGCTCAATTGAGTACTGCTTTTGTCTCAAAGATCCTCTTGTTACTTGCAGTTCATATGTTAGAATCCTAATAGAGCACAGTAACTTTTGAATGGCCATCAGAGCGCTGCATGCAAACTGCATAGTGTAGTTTAGGACGTTATGTTTTTTCCCAGTCTCTCATTCTCTATTCCTAATGTTGATAAAAAGGGTTTGTTTGGGTAGAATTATTTTCTTATTAGTAAAGCCACCCAACCAGTGCTTTAAAACAAATACAATGCATGTGAGGGGGGGGCAATGGAGAGATGAGGGGCACTGCTGGTGGGTGGTAGTGAAGAAATGTGTGGAGAATCAGATCATGGAGGGTGGGAGGTGCCAAAAAAAGACTGCCACAGCAGGAGCCACCAGCGCTCAAGCCGGTTTTGAGGTACTTGCCCATGGCATCTTACAGATGTACTTCTTTTTGCTGCTCCATTTTGTGCTGTACACATTTTTTATCACACATACATTTGTAAGTCGTATTGTGACCATGGCATGGATTGTCATGTCATGATCTAGCTCGAAGGTGCACATCAGCCTTTTGTTCTACCAGAATGTGATTGGAGCAGATTCACTGCGCGATATGGGCCCTTCTGCTGGAGGCCGGTCTGGCAGCTCCTTTCCCTCCAATCTTCCCTATAAGCAAATCTAGTAGTTAAAATGCTTCTTCACTGTTGCTTTTTGTGATGTCATTGGGAGCAAGATTTCTAGGAATACCCTTCCCCAGTGGCGTCGGTATTGTGTTGGGGGCCCTAGTGCAAGCTGAAAATCTGGGCCCCTCATCCATCAGGTCAGTAGTAAAACACAGACACTAGTGGGGGCAGTGGGCTCCTGCAGTGACAGCAGGCACATATCGGAGGTGGCAGGGAGGGTGACGAAAAATAAAATACACTTACCTCTTCACTGCATTTCTCCTCCATTGTCTCTCCGCATCTCTTCTAGACCTGTCCGGCCGGAATGGAAGCAGGAAGCACACAGGCTCCCCTGAGCCAATCATGACGGGAGCCTCCACCCAGGCTGTGCAATACAGCCTGGTGGAGAACATGCTAAGTGTGCATGACTGTTTGGCCGGCAGAAGACTACCGGCCAAACTGTCATGCACACTTACATGATGTTCACCACTCCTCCCCCTGCTCTGTGAGCAGAGCAGCCCTGCCCCGCCCCGCAAAACTGCCTCATCAAGGAAAAATAAAACGATAATAACATTGTGTTATCATTTTATTTTTCCTTTTTTACACTACTGAAAAGCAGTGGGGCGATGCTCAGCAGAGGAGCTGCCACTGGACTCCAGGCAGTCTTGGGCTTGTTAAGAGTGCCTCATTATACCCATTTGTCCCATTTCTTCCCACTCTCGTCTCCTTATTATTTTTCAGTATCTGACCTCATTTTCACATTCCACGATATTTCTCTCTTCATACCTCTCACTTGTTTTTCTATTCTTCCTCCCTTTTTCACTTTTTCTTGTGTTCTTGCTCCACATTACCGTCTCCTTTTCTCCTTTCCACTGTCCTCATTTCAACCCAATTCTAACCTTTCCTAGCAAAGTCATTTCCCACCCACTACTTAATCTCCCTGTCGTTTATACACCTTTGCTGCCTTTTTGTTTTACATGCAGCTGTTGTTTTTGTTTTGCTTTCACTCTCGTCTTCTTCCTCCGGCTTTGCCTTACACCCATATTTTACCCCTTTTTATGTCTCGCCTGGAGTAGGTTGCGCACATGCGCAGTCTCGCTGGCGAGATTTAATGAGATGTTGTATTTTCTGTAAGGGGCATTAAGCCCTGCCCCTCTTTTCCATTGGCTGGCGTCACCGTTTATGCTAAACGGTGGCCAGCCATTGGAAAAGAGGTGTCGGTGACATATTTGCTTGGCTTTCTGAGCCGTCCCATTTGGACGGCCTGGCCTGCATTGCGTTTGTCGCAAAAGGTTTCTTATCTCTATGGGGTCAAACACATGGCCCCATAAAGAAAAGAAACCATTTCGCAGCCGAGGCCGTCCAAGTGGCTCGGCAGAAAAAGCCGAGCAAATACGTCATGGCGTCCGCTTGGTTTTTGTTGTTATCGAGTAAAACCTATGCAGATGGCGTTCGGCCGTTCACCCCTCATACTTTGAGTCACTCGAGGGGGCGTTGCAGTGCTGTCCATTTCCTGCAGATGGTGCCCGCCCTTGGGAGACGTCCAGTTTTATTTATTGAGTTCAGGCACAGGTTTGATTTGAACGTTATACGAAATAGAATTCGGATCTTACACGACCTTTCTTCCTCCCCTTGCATTGGGCCGCAGCCAATCACGTGTTAGTTACTTGAACCTCTCACAGGGCATATTGAAAAAAGCTGCACCTCAGCCAATCGGATCTCAGAGACGAACACAATCCGCGGCCAGCCTTTCGGCCAATGGGTGACTCGGCGAACAGTGAGCGTGGTCTTTGCGATGTTCTCTGTTTTCGGTTCCTGTCTCGCGTGGTACGGAACGTGGACTTGTTGTTTTTGGAGTCCCGGTGGCGGAGAAAATCACACATGAGGACCAGAGGTTGTGGGTCGTCGTGAAGCGAGAGAGAGTGTTTTTGGATACTCAGTTTACCTGTCCCTTCTGTAACCACGAGAAGTCCTGTGACGTAAAAATGTAAGAAGGTGGGAATTCTTTTAAATGTAAACGGGCCAGTGAATGTTTCATGTTTAGCCACTGACTGCTGCCTATAGAGACTTGTTCACAGAATGAGGCAATGAGGAGCGTCTCTAAGACAAGCTCTCAACATTTGACCCACCCATTCTATGTATGTTTGACTTGTGTTTGTATGGGGCGAAAATGCATATGCATTAGGGTGTTTTCAAATGTTTCTGTGCAGCGGCCACAAAATACACATATCATTTCCCATGTGTGGGATTATTGTTTCGTCTAGCAGTGTAAGGTCATCAACAGCACTTTAATGCCTACGGTTTCTAAAGTTTGAATGCAATGTGTAAATGTGGATACTGTGCTGCCCACTTCGGTTACATTCTAGGCTTTCTACTTTCGACAAGAAGATGGTACCTGCAACTTCTATTTCTTTAAGAAAGATACATTCTTTTTAAGGATAGTTATGTGTCAGTGTATACCGTCTATGTCTACGTTCAAGGCTGCAGTCCTTGCTGTGAAGCATGTGCCATTCATAGATTGTGTACACAACGGAGAGGACGTGGTCTGACGGCTAAAGTTGCCGACTTTAGTGCTGGAAACCAAGGTTCAAGCCTCGCGGTTGCATCCACATCCTGTGATTCTGGTAAAATAACTTAATCTCCCAGGGCCTACCCAAACAAACATTTGCAATGCAATAGGTCTCGCCCTTTGTGAGAGTTTGAGCTATTATCATTGTAAATAACAATGCTTTTCATTTATGTGTTTTGAAAACCTGTAAGCGGTCCGTAAACATGCACTTTGTACTAATAGTTTGTGCTTACGAGAAACAAGGCAGGCAGTAAAAGAGGCGCAGTTACTGCCAGCCTTGCTTCTTGTAAGCAACAACTATAAGTACAAAGTATGTGTTTACGTACTGTTTGCTGGTTTTCAAAACACATAAATGAACGGCATTGTCATTTACAATGCCAATAGCTCAAACTCTCGCAAAGGCGAAACCTATTGCATTGCAAATGCTTGTTTCTCCTTCCAATCCCCATTTTCTTGTTCTTATCACCTTGATCTCTCTCATCTTAACCTCCTACTCCCTTCTCTCACTTTTTCTCTTTTCTTAAAAATTAGGTTACTGGTTGAGTGGGTGTGAACCCCTCCTCAAGCAGCAACCACAATTTCTGTCACGCTAAAGTCACAAGCAAACCCCATGCTAACCTGTGCTTAACCCTCTGGTAACTTGGCAGTAAGCAGTCAGGCTTACCTTAAAGGCAATGTGTAAAGTAAAGTAAGCACTTCAAACAGTAATGAAGTGAAAGCCCAATACATGGAAATTCCCACACCAATTTAGAAAAATAGAGTAAAATGTAATACATTATTTATGACCAAAACAACAAAAATACAATCACTAGAACCGTAGATGTGCAATTTTGAAGAATTAAGTGAAAATAGTGCCTAGAAACAGAAAGTGCCAAATGTGGTGATCTGGTCTTGCTGTAGCGGGACAAAGTTACAAGTTCAAACTGACCGCATTGGAGCATGGGCCAGATAATGTGACCACGTAAGGCAAGGTTGCGGAGCATTGGGAGATCCCAAGTCAAGGATGCACTGCACAGTGGCAGCCCTGACAAAGCTGCGGGGCTCGCGTTGCAAGATCCTGCGTAATCGACGGGGATGTCATTGATGAGTGGCTTGTGATGCGAAGTCCTGCGACATGCAGCTGTGGTTCCAATGAGCTGTGATGCAATGTCCTGCATCGTTGTCGAGGATGTCTACCACAGGGGCTTTCGATACGAATACCTATATTGAGGATGGGTGGTACAGAGGAGGTTCTGATGAACTGACAGCTGCGGTGCGAGGTCCTGCAACATAGATGCAGTGGCACTGTGGCGATTCCAATGCTAGGCTGCGAGAAGATGCATCACACTGCATCTGTTCTGCCCAAGAGACCACAGCTGGGCTGGCAGGACACCTTTAGGTCTACTTCCCAGGGCCCAAGACTCACCGCAGACCGAGTCCAGGTGTTGGGTTCAAAGTGGTTGGAGTCTTTTCTATTCCTGAGGCTTTGGTCAAGAGGCCAGCCAACTAGTCCTTGGAGTCACTCTGGTGGTCCTGGTTTCAAGATGCAGGTCCGGTCTCTCTTACTCATGCAGCAGAGCAGCAGAGTAGCAGCTCAGCAGAGTAGCAGTCCTTCTTGCAGCAGAGCAGCATAGCAGTCCTTCTGAGTCTTCCAGAGGTATACTGAAGAGCTGGGTCTGAGGGTCCAATATTTTTACTTGGTGCCAACTTTGAGGTAGGAGAAGGTTCTGAAGGTTTACAATTCCAGAGGTGTTTCGGGTTTCCTTCCTCCCTGCCCTGGCCTCAGCTTGTCCCGGGGCACAAAAGACTAGGGCCAAACCCTTTGTGAGTGTGTTCAGGCAAAGGCTTTGTGATGTGCAATTGTAGTAGGTGACAGCTCCGTCCCCCTTTTAAGTCAGAATTGTCTCATCCTGACAACACCTATTCCCCCTTTGTCTCATTGTATGAAAGCAATACACAAAGACCAGCTGCCAGCTATACTTAGTCATGTGAACCAGGATACAGGATGCAGGCACCAAATGGTTGAGACAAAAAAATACCAACTTTCTAAAAGTGGACTTCACGATTAAAGATGGTTTTAAATTACAATTATTTAGACACCAAACTCTATATTCCCACTTGCTCTCAATTGTAAGTTATCACTTATTTAATGTAATAAGGTAACTCGATGTTATGCTATGGGAAAGTTAGGCCTCACAGTTGTGAAAAACAAATTTAAGATTTTTTCAGTACCAGGACATGTAAAAGTTAGAAGTATGTGTCCAACCTTTTAAATACACTGCATCCTGCCCTCTAGGCTGTGTAAGGCCTACCTTTGGGGTGACTTATATGAATTAAAAAGGAAGGTTTACGCCTGGCAAAAGGTTTCCTTTACCAGGTTAAAATGGTGGTTTAAAACTGCACACACAGGCTGCAATGGCTCTTTCTTTCAATTAATGTTGTACTTCCTATCTTTTCTCATGACCTCTTCCTCCCTGCTCTTCCTGTCCGTTCTCTAGCCTTTATATATATTTTTTAATTTTCTCCCTTTGGAATCAAACGTTGCTATGTCACCAACCTCACAGCGCATGCCCCATTATTTACTCCACCAGGGGCCTTATTACACAAGTGCCCTGAGGGCGCATCGGGCATATGCGCCCACTTTGTGCACCCCCAGTGCACTTTGGTGTTATAGAAGGGTCCACAGGCACCTGTGCGTCCCCTTCTGTAATACTGATAGCACTGCTATCTCGAGAGGGCATTCCCTCATTTGCATAGTGGTGTCGCTTCATGCAAATGAGGGAATCTCATTGCTTTTGCGCTTGTGCTATATTATTGGGCAAAGGCGAAGAAGAAGACATGAGGCGCACTGACAGTGTGCCACAAAAAAGTGGCTCACTGTCAATGCGCCACCTTAGCGCAGTCCTATGGAGGGGACAGATGGACCCCCCAACTTCCCCCTTCAAACGAGTGCAGTCACCTGCTGCACCCCCATGCAGGGGATCTCTGCCCCCTCTCTTAAGTGCAAGTGGATGCCGCTTTCATAGTGAAACATGGAGCAGCTATTTTTAAGCAGTTGCTTCATATTTCATTGAATACGCTGCTCCCAGGGCAGCCCCAAGTTCATGGCTGCCCTGAGGGCAGCTTATTCTATGTAATTGTTATTTTTGCATTTGTCATCCCAAGTGAGAAGGGTATACCCAGACATGAGTCCCTTGCTCTCCATGCCACTGGAGTCAAGCTAGCCTGGCTTATGAGGTGTGATGCCCTGAAAATGGTCCCAGGATGCTTGTTTCCAGTCCAGCGAGGACTTGGTCTGTCAGTTAAAGCTGGACTGTTCCCATGGGTAACAGGGTCAAGACTGATTTGCTTATGGCTGGGTCTGGAATGGCATGGGGAGCAAAAAACGATGGATTTAGGCACAGATCTCTGTACTTGGGTGAATGTTTGACATTGTGCAGCATTCTGTCCATCAATTGTTCTTTTTGCATTCTATGTAATACGGCACACTGTTCCTCATGTTTGTGCCCGGTGCATCATTTTAAAGGTGCACAGTGGCGCAAGCATGAACAGTGCAACTTATATACAATATGGGCCCACAAAGAGTAAGCACAGACCTGCCCTGGTAGTTCCTCGAAAAATGTGAGTGAGTCAGTTAAACAAAAACTACATCCAGTGCAAGGCACAGTGGCACCTGACAAAGGCCTGTGCCCCAGTGCCACTGTTCCACTGATTGCTCTTCCATTCTGGCCCGTGAGCCCTCTTTCTCTCTGTAGACATGTCTTCAAGTTCCACCACAAGTTCATGGCCAAACTCTTATAGCAGCCATGTTAGTGAGTACATTTTACACTCCCACTCAAGACGAAACCCGAAACCCACGCTGCCATGAACATTCATTTATGGTGTGTGTAGTTGATCATGGGGAACGTATATTTTGTACTGTATAGGTGAACGCCTACACTCCCCATTTTGTTTTATTCACAACACAATGAAATTGTAGAGAAGGCATGGACTCACTGAAGCCTTTGTGTTGATCGCTGGTATTAGAATCGGGCAATACATGTTCTAAGACGAACATTACTATGAAATATGGTGTTTCTTTTGATATTCTTCCAAGCAGTGCCGTCGGTTTTCAACTGGACCTTCCCTTTTTCCACAACTCTACTTGCCCAAGAGATCTGGGGCGGTAGTGAAAGAACGTTTAGCATTTCTTGACACTACATCTGGATCAGTAATTGTGTGTGCAGACAGCTGTGGACACAACAGCATGAGAGCTTTCGATTCACTGTTCACCAGGAGACTGACAGGACTGGGTGAGAAGTCCACCTCGGCGGTCCCTGTGGGATATTAAACTCCCGGGGGTCAAAGATCGAGAAGTAGGTCGAGACACCGCAAATAGCTCAAAGAGGGTGAATTTCTCGTGTCCACTTGAAATTTAGCACAGTTGACTTGCACATTGCAGCAGAATCTGAATTACTATAGTCAGAGCATCTTCTCTTCTAGATGAAAACTGAGCGAGAATGGGCTAAGCTATAACAAAACGTGCTTTCCAGTTATGAGAAAGGTAACAGAAAAATAAAACCTTTTTTATACAGAGCTTCATACCACACCAGCATTTTTGGGGCCTCACTGCAAGTTCCACCTTGTAGTGCAATTCCTGCACAAACATCTGTTTGGGTCAGGGGTTGCAATTATAAGTAGTGCAATGTTTAGCGCTCTTTGTAGTTACCAGGGGGCATATTACCAAGCAAATGCGATAATTATCGCAAAATGCCCTTTGCGCGTTTTTTTTATCGCCTTCTATTGCTGGAGTACATCGCCCTGTCAGCGGCGTATTATCAACATGCCGCTAACAGGAGATGTAAAATCCAGCAATAGGGGTGATAGCGGGAGAAATTCTGCGAAAAGAAAATAGCGATAAGAAAAAGCTTGCTAATATGCATACAAGTGTGTTCTTATCCCAACAATCCACCTACCATTGAAAGTATGCCTAAGTAAAGTAATTGCGATAAGCACGGTTATTGATCGTTTATGTATCGCTTCGCTGGTCCTGGGCCGCATTGCTAATAGGGCGATGTTGTGTTAGCGACCGTTTTCATTACGTTTAGGTGAGGAACGCCTACCTTGCATGTCATTAGCGATATCTATCGCTGACATGCAAGGCGTAATGGAAAACGGCCGCTAATGCTAGGAAGCAAGCGCTAAAGCAGTTTAGCGTTTGCTTGATGATAGTGCGATACAATTATCGCCGCTTTTCGTCCAAAAACGGACGCTAAAGCGGCGATAACTTTATCGCGGGGGCCTTGATGATATGCCCCCAAGTGCAATAAAGTTATCACTACCATGTATGCCCACCTACTGTTTTAAATTTGGGCAGTTAGAACCTACCAAAATTTAACAGGGGGAAAGCCCAGTAATTTACCATGAGTGCGGATTTTTGTGCGACAAGCACCAGAATCAGCATGTTATTCCCCATTATTGACCCAAAACCCTTCGGTGTTGGATTTGATCAGGTGAGATGAATGTGACTGGCTCTACAGGACACTCTTAATCGGACTGTAAATATTGTAATTATCCAGGACCCCGTTTACAAAACAATTACACAGCGCGGCACCACGTTATTTTGCTGCGCTCTGCTGCGTCATTTTAAAAGCCACAGAGATGTGAAGTATTAGCAACAATACCATGCATCCGTGTGCTTTCCCCTGCGCTGGCACACAATTGACTGTCATGCGCCAGCACAAGCACCCTTGCATCATGTTGCTAGGGTGCCTGTATTGCGGGCACAATAGTTTTTGTGCAGGAATGTACACCTTCCTCCACAAAAACAATCATTGATGGCATTTTCCTCTCTCTATGCATGTTGCGAAACAGGAGAAAAACTAGGAGAAATAAAAGTATTTCTCCTTGTTGCACCACTCCTACCCCTCCCCTGGTGAGGCGCAGGATTCTGAAGCATTCCCAGGTTTATGACACTTTGTAAATCTGTGAATGTGTCAGGTTCATGGATGTTGAATGGGAACACCCACAGCTACACCCACGGAAAGCTCCTCTCACGCAAAGTAAAGGGGACCCAGATTTACAAGCCCATGAAAAGTCACGCAGGGTGACTTTACGTGGCCTTGTAAATATGGACAGGCGCACTGAACGAGTGACACACCGGCGGCACAATGGTCTTGTAAACGAGGCCTCCAATTAACACACTTTATTTATTGTAGATACCCAAATTACACAATTTATGCCCCTAAATTTACTAAACTCAGGAGAAAGAGCCTAGCTTACCTCGGGTTAAGCTCGTGTTCTCCAGAACGCTGCATTTGTCAGCAGTTGCTCAGTTCACAGAGACATCCTGTCGGCTCAAGATATGTTTTAAGATGTGTCTGCACCTTGGTTGGTTTATAAAGTGTGCTATCATCCACAAAATGCCGCTAGTTATTCAGGCAGTTCCAGATTTAGAAGGGAACCTGCAGCGAAAACAGGCGTAGGTGACGTCACACAAATAAACGCTCGTTTTTTTGTACAGCTACAACAAAAAAGTGAAATGTTGTTTTTCTTCATCTAAACACACAGAAAAAAATGTAGAAACTTATCCCGAATAAAATATGACAGAAAGTTAGCATAAAACGGGCCTATAAGGAATGTGTTCCATGCTAAATTTACCAAGGTTATCATGCAGCCTCGTGGTTTTTGATGACGTAGCAGTGCTCGAGAGCGTGTCTCCACTGTTGAGAATATTCATTAGATTGGCGATAATTCTCTGTCATCCGGGTAGGAAGGGTGGAGCTCCTGCAGAATCAACAGTGCGGCTGCAGGGTGTGTCCCACACCCTGTGGAAGACCTATGCAAGCATTCCGTGGTTTCCGCTAGTTGGCCGGGGCCACATCTGAGGCACTGGGGGCACAAAAGCACTTATGTTTTTCGTCCTAGGATTTTAGTTTCTGCTTCTCCAGAGACTGTCAAACCTCGTCTGTATCCCCCAGCTGTTGCAATTTGAGCTTTATGAGTAAATTGACAAGCAGCTGGATTAAAATGACTCCAAGGATCCTGTTTTGGCGATGCGCTTAAAGGGGATTCCACAACTGCTGATCCGTGATGTCTGGCCCCAGGCATGTCTGTGCTTCCTCCAACCACAGACCCACCAGGAGGTGCACGGAGGGTCCTGTCCCATAGAGGCTGTCACTCGGGACCGACCAGGGTGTAGCGCGGCGCGGCCTGGTGTCGCAGTTACTGGGGTTTGGCAGCAGTAAAGGACACACGGATGCCACTGTACAGTTCTGGGCCGGAAGACCACGTGCGGTCTTGCCCACCTTTATTTATCCCCTCGGGACGAGCCCGCCCCGAAGGGTGTAGGGATGCGTGAGATGTGCTACACTGTTGGGGAGAGTCCGGATGACTCTCTACACAGGGGACGTGTGCTGCCCTGGGCTGGGCTGCATCAATTTGGATTGGATGGAACATCACAGAAAGTGGAAGGGACAATGCTTATTGTTATCAAAGAATGCTACTTTATAAGAAGTGCTTTTATTGAAAGAAACGATAGCAAATTCCGTAAAACGAGAAATAAAGACCCTCATTAAAATGATTATCGGCATCCCAAGCCCTGAAATTAATAAAAGCGTCATTCATCGCACTGAAAGGAAATAAACTCATTCCCAAGTCTCCCCAAAACAAGCATATGTGCTCCAGCCTTATTTTTAAATTTGTGTTATTGAGCATGCACAAAATAAGAGGTACAGACCTTCCAGTATCAATAAACATTACATTACACAGTCTAGAATCGGTTGATCCACACATTTTACTAGTTTACTCCTTAGCTGGCATTCTTCAATTTACATACATAGTAATAAAGCATACAACCGGAAGTCTTGCACAGAAGTCAACTATGGCCACCACTGTCTCCAATCTTCGACTGGAGAATTATATTTTACTGTGCCTGACACGTTACTCCAGAGGTCACTCCTAAGGAGACAGGGTCTGTATCAAGTCACCGGACCTTGACTGTTGTCCCTTCTTTACAATAAGATGTGCCCGGGCTGCTACTCACAGCCGGGGTCCAAATGAAGCTTCAAATTCACAAGAAGGAAGTCCATCCTTGATGGCCTGCAGAGGTTGTCAACGTGTCGAGGTTGCAAGGCTCAGGCCTGGGAAGATGTGCATCTTGGAGTCTCCCCACAACCATTCCCTTTCTCTTAGTGGCAGTACGGGTCATGAAGTCAAGCTGCCCAGTATCCCCCAGTTTGACTAGCACTTGTACCTACATTTGCCTTCATACCTGTGGAACTTATTGTGTACAGGAGTAAGCGCATACCACTAACACTGATCCTTCCGGGTCACCTTCCAAGACTACTCTGTTTAGGAATTGCTGGACACACATTTGCAAACCATTGCCGTCTGCCAAAGCTGCCAAACCCAATGTTGATATCCTTGTTGCCTTTGCCTCTCTTGCAAGTTGCTCCACCATTGATTCCAGTCAATCATTAAGTAATTACACACTTCAAAACTCCGACTCCACAAGAAAACTTCTCTGTGTTCCCACACCGAGGGTCCCACTTTAATGACCAGTACACAAAGGTTTTCGCTTGAGTTCTTCTAGTTCCTTTCATACCTATCACCTTAATTTTCAATTTGCCATCTGGAGGGTATCTCAGGGAGGACATTATCTGTGCTTGTCCCTTTGCGAGGTGAGCTCCCCAAGCTTCAGCCAGATTATGGCCGGTTTGATGATGGTTTTCTTGTTGGTAATCTCTGAGTAAAAATACTGCCCTTATGGATCAACATACTTCCCAATAGACAAAGAATAAGTAAAACTCTTTGATACACCAGGCTGTATCACTCTTACCCTCTGCAGGACCCTGCTTGTTCTCATTTAACAGCATCGCCAAGTAGTTGTCCCACTCTCAAAAGACTGCATTTTCCAGCACAAGGTCCAAACCATGCAGCAATGGCTAACAGTTTTCACCCGCTCACACTTCTGTGGCCTTCCCGCACGCCACACCACACAACTGTCCCACATTCAGGAGTTTCCCCCAAAATAATTTCTGTCATTGGAATGTGCACAGTCCATTAGGGAATAACGGCTTGCCCTCGGTTTCGCGACAGGTTTGGTAATAAAGTTTGCTATGACCCATACGCACCTACCACTATCTTGCTGGCACTGAGAATGAACACCCTCACCAAAATGCGGGTCTCAGTCAGGACCCCAAGCATATAAAGGCCTTTGCCAGGCTGCTACCATTTTGGCAACCCCCAACCTCCCATTCAGTTGGTCCTACTCCTAATCACAGAAAATGGAGCTGAGAACACAGCTGGGCCAGAGCATCAGAAGGGTGCAGCCATCTTAGAGCCAGGCAAGTCCAGCCCCCTTTACTCCATTCTATATTGAGATTGTTTCTAGATCAACTATGGGTTTAAACCCCATGTTTAGTGCCAGAGTATATCAGTCATAGCATAATTATTATGCAAGGGCTACAGTGCTAAATACACTCTGACAACCCCCAGGGTGCAAAAATAGTAGTTGAGTAAAGGAACACTTGTTGTTTGGCTACAACATTCACGAGCCCACAGCTGTGCACACTACCAGATGATTATAATTATTATTATTAGTAGTAGTAGTACCATTAGTATTACTAATAGTAGTAGTATTATTATTAGTAGAAGCAGTCGTAAGAGTATTATTATTATTATCAGTACTAGTAGTAGTAGTACTACTACTATGATTCTTAGTAGTAGTAGCTGTATTATTATTAGGAGTAGTAATAGTACTATTATTAGTAGTAGTACTATTGTTGTTATTGT
This sequence comes from Triturus cristatus, assembly GCF_964204655.1. Classification (NCBI taxonomy): domain Eukaryota; kingdom Metazoa; phylum Chordata; class Amphibia; order Caudata; family Salamandridae; genus Triturus; species Triturus cristatus. The sequence continues at coordinate 380,364,870 of NC_140581.1, read as the reverse complement.
TATTATTAGTAGAAGTAGTAGTAGCAGTGGTGGTAATAGTAGTAGTGTTTTTTAGGTCTCGCATGCGCTAGTCTGGCGAGACTTTTTAAGAGGGCTCCAAAAAGTGCTACCAGGCCAGTCTAGAGCTACAGTGCATGTGCGTGGGTGCGCGCGCTGCGCTTGACTGCGATTACTTTCCCTTTTTCGGCCGCGCCGCGCTTGACCGCGATTACTTTCACTTTCGCGGCCGCTTTGATGTTTGATCCCGATCGCTATGCCAATGCTTGTAATTATTTACTCGCCATCTACCTTTGCAGCTGCCTTTTCCTCCTCTGCCTGTCCTCGCCGTCATTCTGTGCCTGTTAGTAGTTCCACTCCTTTCTTCATCTCTTCTCCTACTGGCTATCGTTGCAGGTTTAAGAACCTAACACGTCTTGTATTTCCTACCTTGTGAATGTCCCAAAAATGTATTTAGAATTGGAAGCACAATGCCAGTAAGCCCCGCCCCCTTTATTATCTCAGTACTCTACTCCAGTCCCACAGTGACTGCAGCTTTTGTCGCTAGTCCAGTAACCCCAAATGCTGGCTGTCTGCTGTTATTGTACGCATTTAAAGAGACCCCGAATGATCCATCTCCCTGCCCCCTCCAAAACCTTGGATTATCTTCCCTTCTCCTGCATTGCACCGCCCACTAATCCTAAACAGATGAGCCGGATGTCCACGCGCTTTCAAAGGCATGAGGGCTCGTTGGGAGTCTGGGCTTCAACCCCACGGGCCTCATTATCGGATTGCTGAATTTTGGGCACTCTAGTTGGTCTCTGGCAGCAAATAGTGGCACATTTGCATTCCATAGGCAGCCAAGCGCCATTCTTCGACTGGGCATAGTTTCACAGTAGTCTAATCCTGCTGGTGCCAGGCACAGCCAGAGTTCATGATTAAAAACTGCCAAGTCTTTCTGTGTAGTATTATTTGCGGTACGCATGTTTCTGCTTTGCTCTGGTTCGCCGCCATTTTGGATCACATAAAATCTATTGTGCGTATTGTGCTTACATTTACTCCTATTTCAAACCCTCCCTAACCAGCTGCCCTTGTAAGCGTCTTTCCCAGTGTCATCCGGGAGGGGAAAGTCTTATAGTAGGATTCTTACTGTCTTGTTCTTCGTCCCCTTACCGAAGAGAACCCTATCTAAAATAGAGGCAACTATAAAATAAATACATCTCTTTGAAGCTGGACATCATTCGGTTACATATTTCCCTTTTAGGAAGGTTTTAGAAATCCTTTCATTTTGTGAGAACCTAAAACGACGCAAATTTTATAATCGTGCTAAATATTTTAGATTTATTTTAACATGCAACGAATGCATCTGTAGCACCTTCTAGCCGCCTCTTTGCGACAAAAGAAAACAGTAACAGAAAAATCGAATTGCCCTGTTATTAAAACTTTTTAATGATTTAGCCCTCGTCACGACATAATAAGCAAACCCTGCCCAGCTCTTCCCCTGATGTCTTCCAGCAAATGTCACTTTAAGCCCTCTTTCTCATAACCAATACTCCGCCAGTGAGCTTTTTCCAACTCTTCCACCATTAAGTCGCTGTAAGCCAGGATAGTTATGAAATGGCAATAAAACTGGAACACAAGAAAGCCCTGACGCTGGGCATGAAAGCATCATTTGTTGGGCTGGTGCGGCCTCGCACTAATGGCGCACATAACATAGCTGCATGGAGAGAGGAGACTGCCTTATTCCTTTGAATACGTGTTTGGGCAACAGAGCGTTTCAAGTGCAGTGAGGGCTGATAATCTTTCAAAAAGACATCATGTAAACACCCACCATAACCCGCTTCTCAGGGAAGGATCTGGGGATTTCCTCCAGAGAGAAGTTAAGAAAAGACAATATTGTGCACTTTACACCACAGCTTATGGATAAACTTGCTATAAAGCCATACGTTTTGAAGAGCAGTCAGGAAATATGGCAACACATTCACTGTGCGCCGAGCAGTCCTGGTTTTAGGAATACTGGCGGTTCCTCCGCCTCTATGAGGATTTTGACAAACTGGTGGCAAAATGGTACATTTCTTAGCACAGTTTCCCTACAAAAAATATCTAAAACGTCTTAAGAAAATAGACAAACTTTTGTTGTTGCTGGTTAAACAGACAGTCCTGAGCAGTTGAAGAAGAAAACTTACTCTGATGGGAGCATACTGGAAACCTAGACCAAGGGAAACGCAGTGTGTGTCTGTTGTTTTTTTTTCTTTTTTACTTTTCGCTCGTGTCTTCGCAGTTCCTCTGTTCCGCCACTGTTCTCTCTTTCCGTTCTGTTCCCTCCTTGCCTGTCCTATTCCATCTTGCATCTTTCGTCCATTACTCTATCTTCTGTTCCTCCCTAGTCTCTCTTGATCCCTCGTGTCTTCTGTCCTCCCTTCTTGGCTCTAACATTCCCTCCGTTCCTCTCTCCTGTGCCTCCCATTCCCTTTATGCATGTCCTGTTCTCTCTTTTCGTCTCACATTCTCCCATTTTCACTCTCACATACCCCTTCCCCCATCAACAGTTCCTCCCGTCTCTTTCTTCTCCCTCTTCTTTCTCCTGTTCCCTTCTTCCCTTTACCGTTTTTTCTTCCCTCCGCTTCTAACCTTTACAGTCCATCCTTGCTCATCCGTCTCCACGTTCCCTGTCATGTTCCCTCCTTCAACACCTGCTACCTCTCGGTGCTTCGAATTGTCATTTTGTCGGTATAAGCGTTATTCCTCCCATGAGGGGAGAGGATGTGGCGTAACGGCCAGCGCTGCCGTGCCTTTCGCGTTGCTTGTTTTATTCGGTACTGCGTCGGAAGGGCAAACTCCCGGAGCCGTTTCTGGATCTCCGAACTGCAGCCATATTTCAGTAGAAGAGCCCGTGACTGCTTTACTAATCAGCGTGCATGATGCAGCTTTGGAAAGGGTCTCTTTCTCTGTAGATTTGATGCCACTGGCTCTGCATGTAAGGCGTACCTTCCTCGCTGTGTTAGGTGGCAATAAAAACACAACAGCACTAAAACACAGGGCATATTATCAAGACAGGCTATAAAATTATCGCCGCTTTAGCGGCAGAAAACTGCCGCTAAAACGGCGATAATGGGCTTGATAATATGCTCTATGGAATTCCAATTGAAGCCCATGTTAAATGTGAAGGACGTCTAACATGGGCTTCAATTGGAATTCCATAGAGCATATTATCAAGCCCATTATCGCCGTTTTAGCGGCAGTTTTCTGCCGCTAAAGCGGCGATAATTTTATCTCCTGGCTTGATAATATGCCCCCACGTTACCACATCTAATGGATGGACCATGCCTAGAAAAGTAATCATTTACCTGAACACCAGATTTGGATAATTGTGCCCTCCCTCGCTCACTTGTTCCCTCGGCTATCTCCCACCTTCTGTTTCATGTTCCCTCCATCAACACCTGCTGCCTCTCGGTGCTTCGAAGTGTAATTTTGTCGGTATAAGCGCTATTCCTCCCATGAGGGGAGAGGATGTGGAGTAACAGCCAGAGCTGCCGACTTTTCAGCTGGAGAAGCAGGTTCGAGTCGGCGCCCTCTCAACATTCTGTGATTCTGGGCAAATCACTTCATGTCCCCGCGCCTACCAACAACGCATATGCACTTGTGTAATATAATTGGTGCTAATGTAAAGCGCTTCAATACATTAGGGTCGAGTTCGCGCTATCTAAAACTACAGAAAACAAGCACTGGTATAGCCAATAGGTCTTGTAGGACCTTATAAGTGTTTAGCCATGCAACAGTTAATGTTGTTGCACCAAGGATATTGTGCTGCATAACTAAATACTTATAAGGTCCCAAAGGCGAGACCAATTGGCTATGCCAATGCTTGTTTATTCATCTTGGCATGACAACTAAAAAGCTGTGATAGGAAAATTGCATATTGGTGATTCCGAAACTCTGGGGCAAATCATTTGTGATAAATTGAAAATATTCCGAGGTTGGCAGCGCATTTGCAGGTGGATGAACACTCACGTGCAGCTTTGCTCTGCCCCCAGAATCTGCAGAGAAAGGCAGCTTATGGTTTTTGTGGTCAAGATGCTTTTTGCATTGAAAAATGGGCCCTCTGCCCTAATACTAACTGTTTTCTCTGACGACTTGTGTAATCTAAGCACATTAATTCAATTGCATTTAAAATGTATCTGTCAGCATTTTAATTTGAAATGCGGCAGATATCTTAAAAAAACCTGCAATTTTATTTAATTTGAAATGCGGCAGATATCTTACAAAAACCTGCAATTTTACGGCTCTTCACATAGAAACAGTGGTGATCAGGAACAGAGTTGGACTTTGCAAGTGCAGTAGCAAGGGAAGGAGTAAGCACTAATATGTGCCCCTCAATACCACCACTGTGGCCCTCTTCACTATATTAACCGGACACTGAATCTCTGGCTGAAGGATGGCAAAGATCCTCGGGTATATGTACAAGCGAATTGCGCCACCAGAGCGTCACTTTTTTTGACGTTCCGGTGGGGTAATGCCCTGCACCATATTTTGAAGTAGATTTTTAGGTCTCACCTGGCGTTGCAGCGCAAAGCGCTGTAGCTTGGGGAGAGATTTTGTGAGAGAGCATATTTCTGAAGGGGGCTTGAAGCCCCGCCCCTCATTTCCATTGGCTTGTGTCACCATTTATGCTAAACAGTGGCTTGCCATTGGAATTTGGGTTTTGTAGCCGCTGCCCTTCGCCTTTTGGGGCGGCCCACCCGGACTGGATCGTTTGCTTCATGGCTGTTGTGAAGTCCTTTTTATCTAAGTAGGCGTGTTATCTAAACAAGCCGTAATCCAGTCTAGTTGAGCCATCCCAAAAGGAGGCAGGGCTACAGGCAATCAAAACGCGCCCTACCTGTCACTTTACGAAAAGAGGAAAGGGCGATCTGGTCATACTTCGGAGCTCGTCATGCTCCGACGCTTCGCTCGTTGCTGTTTTCTTGTTTTTTTTGTATTGAACACTCCCTTTCACTCTTCTAAAATGTTGCTGCTATGCATGCTGTCCTTGGCAGAGTAAAAAAAATATCCTTTTCGCCGATGTTATCTAACTTAAGGCTCGTAGAAAAGTAAGACGAAGGCAACTTTATCACTTAGAAACACAGGGCAGGTTCGTAGCAGCAGAGAGAGAAGCAGACAAAGCTGGCAGACATCGATCCGAGCTGCACAGTAAGGGGAGGGGCTGCAGGGAGGAAAATAAAGGGCCGAGGGAACACTTGTTGCAGTGTTTCAAAACTCGACAACAAAACTCTGGCTCCGGAGGCAGAGCATACCTCCTCCCGATTCTTTTACCACTACATGTCCCACCCTCCTAAACCCCATTCCCGTACCCCCAGTCCGCAGTGTGACTTTGAAAGGAAAATGACTAAATCTTTCCTAGCACTTGAGAAATGGCGGGCACAGCCCCTCGACTCATAAAGACCCCAACTGCATCCACCCTCTCACGGATCCCTGCAACGCCTCCATGCTTTTGAACACTCCTTTGATGCTATTCTACAAGCCTCAGAACTTGGGAATTCACAGCAGTTGATCACCCCCCTCTTGTCCTCTGGAAGCCCCTCGACACGCCAGCCTCCTGCTGACATAGGACATCCGCTTGACCCCTCAGCCCACGAAAGCGCTGGACCTACAACAATATCCACACATACCCTCAACTCTACTCTACTCCATCATCCCCGGTAGCCCATCACTCACCCACATCACACACTGGCACCGTATGAGCCGCATAGGAACTCAGCACTCACTCCGAGACCCCCAAGTCCTCCCACGGGCCCCTGGCCCCTTGACCTCTCAGGTTCCATACTCACCCCCACACACGTCCTCTCTTACCTGTTGCAACGTGAGCTTCAGTCAGGAGAGACAAGTTCACCAGAAATGTGGGCATTGGCCGGATCCATGAATGGCAGCTCTCCGTGGAGGGGGGCCAAAACGGGGGCACTGCTGTGGAAGGGAAGGAGGGCCACAGACAAGGGGATGAGAAGGGGGGCAGTGCTGGCCGAGTGAGAGGAAGAGGGAATCCTGATGTCAGAGTGACACAGAGGGGTCACTGCTGACGTCACACTGAGAGGGGACGCTGTCGGGCTGGCCCTTCTGTGAGAGTGGCGCGAAGAGTGACAGTCCCAGAAGAGCAGCTCTCTTCAGGTGACCGCGCTGCTGTGCCAGCCCCGCCTGGTATGGGATCTGTACAGCTCAGCAGAGGACCAATGCCGAGGGAGAGGGAACAAGGGAGAGGAAAGGGGAAGTGTGCTACAACTTCTGGGAGGCAGGAAACATGTGTAACAACAACTACAGGGGAAGGGGAGGGCTCACAACTTCAGCTACAGAGAGAGAAGCGAATGATTCCAGAAAGTGCGTGAGAAGCGATTGATTCCAGAAAGTGCGTAACAACACCAAGCTCAGGTGTGGGAAACAAAAACTCAAGTGGCCGAGAAAGGGGCAATGCATTCTAAGAGGAGTAAAGTCTACATACAATACGTCAGAGGGGTTTAGAGAGTTTAACAGACTTACAAACAAGCTTTTGCAATGCAATAGGTCTCGCATTTGCGAGAGTTTAAGCTATTGGCATTGTAAACGATAATGCCTTTTTCTTTATGTTTTAAAAACCAACACATAAATAAAAGGCATTGTCATTTACATTACAAATGCTTGTTAGCTTTGGTACCTTTTCACGCAGGTATCTACATGAAAGGGGCGTTCCATGGGTGTTGCTGTGGGCATTCCACCGCCACCCCCATTGCTTTTTAACGTACCCCAGATTTAGAAGGAGGTTTAAATCTGAGGCAGAGCCAAAAACTAACGCCATGCAAGAGCGATAGAATGGTGCAATGAGGAGAAATACTTTTATATTAATTTTATTTCTCCTCGTTTTTGCTTTTTCTATGTGTGCTGCATTTTGCAGTACACATAGAAAGCGCAAAATGCCATTAATGTGCCATTACGGTGTCCCTTCCAGCACATAAACAAATATTCTCAGCAGCGCAGGCACCCTTGCACTATGGTGCCAGGGTGTCTGTGTTGTCACTAGGCAGCTATTTTTATCGCCAGCGCTAGGGGAAACACATGGGTGCGCTGTATAGCTGTAAATACAGCGCATCCCTGCGTTTTGGAAATGGCGGAGCGTAGCACTGCAAAATTTGCTGCAGCTCCGAGCGCCATCAATTCCTTGTAAATATGCCCCCCAGTTGCCATCAATATCCTCTCCAGATCCTCTCCTAGGTGCTGAGTGATGTGAGTATGCCAGCGGTGTTCTAAAATTTCAAATGGCTATGGAACAGGAGCTGACCCAATTCAGGTTTATGTCTGCATTCTGGTACATGCGGTCCTTTTTATCCGACTATAATTTCAGGAATACATGAACCAGAATGCATATAAGAAACCAGGCCCAGAGAACCTTCTGTCTGCACACACCTGGGAAACCTGAGAGCTCTGAACTTGTAATGGGAGAAGCAAAACCATAACTCCCAAAATGCAATGTGATGCTGGCAAAAAAAGCCAGGCCTGGCTAAAACTGTACCTGTTCTGTGTTAGCAAAGCTTGAGGAAACACTTTCACTACACAAACCACAAATCATTTGCTTTTATCACTGGGAGACAAGCTAATGAGGGCATGAATGCAAGGCTCTAGTCCAGGCACAACCACCTCCAGTGTGTCTGTGTGCTAAGGAGACAAGTTGTGCTTTTGATTGAAATCTAACCTCTAAAACTAAACTATACTTGCCAATGAGGAATGCTGATGTTAGTTGAGCAGCTTTAAGTTTGTTAAGTATTGTTAAGTTTAAAGCATTGGTCATTGCCCACAAAGCCCTCCACAACTTGGGTCCCATCTATCTGCAGAGGCGGTTTGCCTTTTACGTTCCGACCAGAGCTCTCCGCTCATCAGCCCTTCTGCTGGCAAAGGTTCCGCGTTTCTACCGGTCTAGGATTGGGGGCAGCTTGCTTGCGGTCAAAGCTGCCGCGGCCTGGAATGCTCTCCCTTTTTTCCTGCGCAACACTAAGGACCCATTCTGTTTTAAGCGTCTCCTTAAAACCCATCTGTTTCCATAGCCTCTCATTTTGGTTCTCCTCACTTGGCTTCGCGCTGGGACACTCTTCGGAGTAACTATCGCGCGTTATAAATATATCTAACATAACATACCATAACATAAAGCGCCCCATGTCTTCTATCAATTTTTGCCTGTTCTGAATTTCACTTATCGGCACAGTGCTTTTTTGGGACGTATTATTTTCCTTCAATATTGTGAGTGTGAGCTCAAATATCTCCTCTTTCAAAGTTCTGTTTGCTAAAATGTCAGAACTGCCTGGGGGTGTCACACTTGATGCACGACTACATGGCAGCTATGAGAAAGGACAAAAGACCTCTGGTGCTCGGCCTTGAAAGCACATGTCCAGTGACTGCTTTAAGAGATGCTTTCATATTTCTCACAAGTAATTAAAGGCTATGGTTGATCCAATGACTGGGAGGATGTAGTTGGGTTAGTGACTGTACCATGACTCCTCTCCCTGCCCGACACTGCGTGAGTGCCGATGCTGTTGGCGTTTCGTTACTCTTTAAACCCATATTTCCAGAATTCCTAATCTGAAAAGTCTAAGCAAAAAAAAATCATCCTCTCATTGATCTATTCACTCGTCAACAAAAATCGCCTTTCTGTTCTGACATTCCTCCAGCTCTTTTCCAGCCAATGGGAATACAGATATGGAAGGGTGAGCTGGCTGTTCGAAGTGGCAGTGGTGTGGGTGGCAGGCCATTAGTCTCAGCTACTCTTTTTAGACCTCTGACGTGGAATTTTTGCCTATTTGCACAAACTTTGCTGCTATTTGGATTTATTGTATTAATTGTAAATTTTAATCGGCATCTCTTGAAATACATTGCGCTATTTGCATCGAGCATTTTCAGGCTGTAACTGTGTTTTACGGATTATTGAACATTGCGGTAGAATTTCAAATCTCACCTCTGAGCACTTAACATACGATAGTATCTCAGCGTTCGGCCCCTGTGGTTCCCGGAAGTTGGTCGGTACCGCACTGCACAGGGGTTGACGCTCTAGTCTTCCTGCCTACCACCGCTATATCTCACACGCTGGAGCGACCGCGCAGCGGGTGCGCGCAGCAGGCGCGCCAAAGGCAAGCCCGTCTGCGCTCGTCGGCACCCGGAGCGCGACCAGATGCCACAACCCCTGGTCAAATTGAACCAGCTAGATATGGTAGGCAAGCTGTGCTCCCCATAGCATATCTTTACAACATGACACCGTAGTAGACGCTCAGTGCCCAAACTGTACTTTTAGATTGATCACTGATATAATACCTGGCCCCATTCCTCTACACGAAGTAGAGAAGGGGTGGGGGGTAAAGGAACTTATCAATGATAGAAATGGGGAAATGGGAACTAGAAAGAAGGATGCGGAGCAGAAAATCAGTAACCTTAAGCAGCAACTGAATATGCTAGATATCTGCTGGTGAATGCCCGTTCTGTGGTCAAACACAAATATGAATTGGAAGATCTTATTCAAACCTCTTCACCAGACCTAGTTTTCTTAACGGAAACTTGGACTGATAGCACTTCCGCGCCCGACTGGAACGTTGCTGTTAAAGAGGGTTATGTGTGTTTTTCCCAAGATAGAGCGACAGGCAAAGGAGGGGGAATAGCTATTATTTATCGCGCTAATTTCAAAATACAATTGGAGACAATCTCCACTCTCCCAGCAGAAGAATTGCATTTTCAGATAAAACCTAATAACTTTCAGATCTTTCAAGGGATACTGATATACTGCCCTCCAGGCACTAGAGGGGCTTTCTCCCAAGCCCTTCTGACACTCCTGGAATCGTATACTGACTCTCATTCCCTCACTATTCTGGGAGATTTTAACTATTACTTAGAATCGAACAACAATATAGACACTACTAGGCTGCTAGACAATCTTGAGGCGTTTAACCTCAAACAATTGGTAATTGGACCAACCCACCAAGCAGGTCACACGCTTGATGGGATCTTTACTAGTAACTTGGATATTACTTTTTCCGATTCACTAGATCTGCCATGGACAGACCACAAGGCTATATATTTTAATCTTAAAACCTCTCAGATACATCCTGGAGTGCAAGCCAGTACCGCTAAAGTACCAATAAGGCGATGGGATTAAATTAAGGATGGAGTTTTTGAGTCGGCACTTGGCTTTTTTTCAACTGTTTTAGACCCTGATAACAACAAGGCAGTACTGCAGTTTAACGACTGGTTACTGTCAGCAGCTGATAAAGTCGCACCTGAGAAACTAGTAGCCATAAAAAGAGTCAAGATATCAGCCCCATGGTATACTCCAGAACTCAAAAGTCTAAAGATTAATTGCAGAAAGGCCGAGCGTTTTTGGCGGCAAGACTACGATAGTCAAAAGAAAACTATCTACAATCACACTATTCTGCTATATAAGAAGGCAATAGTGGCTGCAAAAAAAACAGTTTTTTACAGTAAAAATTAAGGAGGCAGGTAATTCCACAAGAGAATTGTTCAAATCCGTCAATCTGCTGCCTAAACCCCAGCAAATTAGTACTTTTAAGCCAGACCAACACCTATGTAATAAATTGGCGGATCATTTTCAAGAGAAGGTGCAAGGAATTTACAATAATTTTCCAAGCACCCCGAGATCTCAGGACATGACAGTGACCGTAACCTGCCCCAAATATAAGCTGACTAGCTTTCAGCCAATGAATAAAGAGGAGGTTTATAAACTTCTTCTCTCCTTAAAATCAGGAGCACCTACCGATCCCTGTCCACCGTTCATTATGCACCAAGCAGCATATACGATTTGTGAAAATCTTACTCCTATTTTAGATCAAGTCTTAGCCTCTATCCACTACCCTACAACCTGGAAAATGGCAGCTATCACACCTCTCCTAAAGAAACAAAGTTTGGACCCTAGTGACTCCAAGACCTATCGCCCTATTGCTGGTCTCCCAATTGCTGCCAAAGTTCTAGAGAAACGACTTAATAGAGTCTTAACAGACTATCTTGACGTAAACAGCCTGTTGGACACTTCTCAACATGGTTTTCGTCCACGTCACTCGACTGAATCTGCTTTAATTATGGCAGCTGAAGAGATTCGCAAGCTGGTGGATGGTGGTGGGAAGGCAGTCCTCGTGCTCCTTGACCTATCAGCCGCATTTTACACCGTCAATCACACTGTTCTGGTGCAGCTGCTGAGGGACATAGGGGTGGGGGGCGCCTTGTCTCTACTAGCCTCCTTCTTGGAGAATAGGGAGCAGAAGCTGTTTTGGGACGGCATAAAATCAGACAGTTTTCACCTTCCCTGCAGAGTTCCCCAGGGGTCCGCCCTATCTCCAACCCTGTTCAACTTATACGTCACCCCGCTGGCTGACCTCGTTAGGAGACATGGCTTTGCTTTGGTCTCGTACGCCAATGACTCTCAACTTGTCATCTCTATCTTCAATCAGCCAGAGACCACAGCACTTAGATATCATTCCTGTCTCACAGAGATTATGTCTTGGATGGGTCGACCACAGCACTTAGATATCATTCCTGTCTCACAGAGATTATGTCTTTGATGGGTCGGAACTATCTGAAAATAAACACAGACAAGACAGAGGTGATGGAGTTTGGGCCAGGTCTGCCCCTGTGGAACCGATCGTGGTGGCCGACTGAGGCCGGAGAATGTCCATCCCCAGTGGAGAATGTTAGAAACCTGGGTATTCGTTTTGATAATAAATTGAATTTTGGTGCACAGGTTAATAGCCTCACGTCCTCGTGTTTTTTCTTTTAAAAATTTTGAGGAAGATCTTTCCTTTTATACCTCAGGAGCTACAAAAAACAGTGATGGTAGCTCTTTTCCTCTCAAAGTTGGATTATTCCAATGCTCTGTTTCTGGGAATTGACAAATTTAAGCTGCAAAAACGACAGTCTTTACAAAACGCTGCAGCCAGACTTTTATTGGGCTTACATAGAGGACAGCCAACCTCAGCTGGAATTAGATCTCTTCATTGGCTGCCCATTAAACAGCGTATAGAGTTTAAATCTCTAACACTTGTTTGTGCATATGGCAATTTATGGAGGTGCTATTGATGATCTTCAAAAACATTTTGTACCATATGTTCCATCACGTACCCTTAGATCGGCTACTCAAGGTCTTATCAAAGTGACAAAGATAAGACGAGAAAGTTGGGGAGGCCGAGCAATTACACACTGTGCGGCCAAACTTTGGAATAAGCTGCCTCTAGCTATGAGGCTTCAATCCAACCTACAGCTTTTTAGGAAGAGCTTGAAAACCCAGCTGTTTGCAGCGACATAGTCCGTGCTATATCGTGCTTCCCTGTCACCACACTCACAGCTCCAAAACACCTCGGCATTCGAGCGCTATACAAACATTTAAACATAAACGTAAGCAGAATGGCAGCCTTTGCAGCAGGGAGCTTTGCAGAAGGGATGAAGGTAGTGATGTGGAGGGGATCCTGCACCTTACATCACAAGTCACAAAAATGCAGGCCTTCCAAAGCAACCAATCAGGTCAATTACCGTTTTGTTTAAAGAAACTCATGTGAGTGAACACTCATTCCACAATGACACACATCAATTATGACATTCAATACACACAGGAAATACGCGCTGGATTATTATTTTGCAAAACTGTTGCTATTCATTTCATTTGAGTTAATTTCACCAGCTATTTGATAATTAAAACCATACAATCTCTCATATTGTAATCACAACAGGGAAACAAACTATCACTATGCATATCACATATACATCTCAATCAACAACAAAACACTCCACAAAATATTTCATAACAAAGTACACCACAAACATATATCTGTGAACATTATGTTGGTTAATATGTGTGTCCTTTTATAATACAAGATCATTACAATTGAAGGGGCAGGATACTCCAGTAAGTAGCCGTAACATACATATAATTGTTTCAGTCTATTGGCGTCAGAGTTGCATGACACCTTCTTCAGGACAATCTAGCATTTCTCATAAATGTAGCCACTGTTGCTGGGACCAGGACAGGTCGATTACAATTCACATATTCCAAAACATCTTTGAATTCATTATAATTTCAGATTGCAGGGCAAAAATGTTGTTTTAAAAAAATATATATATATTGCAAAAGCATTTTCCTTTCGTCTAAAACGAGAGACTGTCTTAAGAAGTACTAAAAAGAAAACTTCAAGCTCTCCATTGATTTTCCCTTAATATTTAATTCAATAATATACTATCAGTCAATAATTAAAAATCGCACAAAATCTGTCTGTAGATTGTTTTTGAATCCATTTAAAATGATTACCCCAGAAAAGAGAATTTAAAACACAAATAGAATCCTAAAAAGGATTTATGATATATATTTAACTCCCTGATACTATTTATATATAATGAACTGGCTTAAATCAGGCATACTAGTTTCATCTTAAATTATGGCTGCAAACTTTAATTACAACAGCACAGGCACAGTCCTGCATACAAAGAAAATGGTCGCATTATTATCGCTCAAATCTGGAAAAAAAACAATCAATTTAAAGCTCGGGGATCTCACTAACAAGTGTGACTTGGTGCCCAAGCTATACCCAGTAAAATAGCCTTCAGATCAACAAACGGAGGTGGCTGACAGCCTCCCTGATTTTACAGTAGTAGAATCCTGCCTGCCTCTGCTTCTAAAAACCCTCCGGTCAAACACTCTGCAAAGTGATATTTGAGACTTATCAATTGTTGTAAATGCCTTTAAAGACTTAGACACATCTTTGATAAACTGATTGCCAAATAATATGCCCTTAATATACTAGTTCTGATCTTGCTAATTCAGCTAGTTTTGGGTCTATTCTGATTGATAAACCTTTTCTCCTTTCAGAGAAAATGATGGAGTTAGCGTTACCTATAAGGCATGTAATCCTTTCAATCCTATTAGATAAGTCATTAGGGTCAATGGAGGCTTTGTCTTCTTTAGCCATTTCTGCTAAAGCAAATATACTTGCAATGGGATCGATGCAATCAAAGAGTTTATCATGGCATGATGACCATGCTCTGCCGATCGCTTGTTTGGGATCTTCCCATATATATAAAGAAAAGCCAACAACTTGTATCGGTTAAAAGAACTTGGTCTGAAACTGTATACTTGGGACAATCAGACTTGCGTATCTCCAGCAGAGTCTTAAACATTAGACACATCTTCTGAGTGTGTTTTTTATTTGCATTTAAGGCACCATAAAATCCTGTGCATTTATTTATGCACTGCTTAAAGCATAATAGAGCAAGAACCCCTGGGCCCTGCTCTCCCAGCCTGCAGTTCTGCCCCAACCCAGAGACTCCGATACGACGCCAACACCCTCCACGCACTCAACGCCAGGCGAGACCACACCTGCTTCCAGGCCGCCCCGAATCGCACCCACGGACCTTTCTCCTGCCGCACCTGCAGCTTCACCTGTGACAGAACCGCCAAACCACAAAGGACCGGACCCAACCACCTCCGCTGCATACTCCTAAACACACGCTCCGCACGCAAACACGCCGTAGAGCTCTGGGACCTGCTCGACACCTCCACCCCAGACGTTGCCTTCCTGACCGAGACCTGGTGGAATGACTCCTCGGCACCCGACATCGCCATAGCAGTCCCGGACGGCTACAAGATCTCCTGCAGAGACCGTACCAACGGAATTGGAGGAGGAATAGCCATTGTACACAAGTCCACCCTCAAGGTCTTCACCCACGCAGACAACACCATAGGCACCGCCGAACACCTGCACTTCCGGATCCACACCGACCCCAACACCACCCTCATAGGAACCCTCGTCTACAGACCCCCCGGACCCCGGCCACAGTTCAGCGACTCCATCGCCGACCTCGTCAGCACCCACTCAGTCAACTCGTCACCGCTCCCACCCACGTCGCCGGCCACACGCTTGACCCCATCTTCTCCACAAGCCCCCACGTCTCCTTCGACCACACCACGAAACTCCACTGGACCGATCACCGATGCATCCATTTCACCTACAAGAAGCCCACCACGCACCACCGCACCCAACAGCTGCCCCGCCGCTGCTGGAGCAAAGTCACCGAGGAACAGCTTACCACCACCCTCGCCCAGATCCCACCCACCGACCCCACCGACCCAGACACCGCTGCACGCAACTTCAGACAATGGATCAATGACTGCGCCAACACCCTCGCCCTGCTCAAGAAACCCTCCAACAGCCGCACCAGCAAGAAAGCCACCTGGTTCACCGAAGAGCTCCAGACCTCCAAACGAGCATGCCGGAAACTGGAGAAGAAATGGCTCCACGAACGAACATCAGACAGCTACACAGCCTACAAAGACGCCACCCGCAGACATCACCACCTCATCAGATTAGCCAAGAGATCTTCTTTCAAAGCCCGCCTGGACAACAATGCACACAACAGCAAAGAGCTCTTCAGCATCGTGAAGGAACTCTCCAACCCCAACGCCAACACCAATGACATCCCGCCCTCACAAGAACTGTGCGACTCGCTGGCCACCTTCTTCCACCGCAAGATCGCTGACATCCACAACAGCTTCAACACCACGACCGCCCCGACTACGACAGATTCCACCCCCCTTGCGAACACCACCCGCTTCAACCGCCTGACCTCCTGGACCAACATCAATAACAACGAAACACGCAAGATCATGAACTCCATCCACTCAGGATCACCGTCAGACCCCTGCCCACACCACATATTCAACAAAGCAGACGCAGCCATCGCACCCCAACTACGGAAGGTAATCAACATCTCCCTCGAGACAGCCACTTTTCTGGAAAGCTGGAAGCACGCCGAGATCAACGCCCTCCTCAAAAAGCCCAAGGCGGACCCCAAGGACCTCAAGAGTTTCCGGCCCATCTCCCTGCTTCCGTTCCCAGCGAAGGTCATCGAGAAAGTCGTCAACACGCAACTGACCCGCTACCTCAAGGACAACAACATCCTAGACCCGTCCAAGTCCGTATTCTGAAGAAACCACAGCACCAAGACAGCCCTCATCGCCGCCACAGACGACATCAGGATCCAACTAGACAATGGCGAAACTTCAGCCCTCATCCTCCTGGACCTGTCAGCCGCCTTCGACACGGTCTGCCACCGCACACTAAAGACACGCCTCCAAGAAGCCGGAATCCAAGAGAAGGCCCTGGACTGGACCACATCCTTCCTCTCCGGCAGAACCCAGAGCGTCCGCTTCCCCCCTTCCACTCCGAAGCCACCAACATCATCTGCGGCGTACCCCAGGGCTCATCCCTCAGCCCGACGGTCTTCAACGTCTACATGGCCCCCATCGCTCACGTCACCCGCCAGCACGATCTCAGCATCATCTCCTATGCCGACGACACCCAGCTGATCCTCTCCCTCACCAAGGACCCGCACACCGCCAAACCCAACCTCCATGAGGGAATGAAGGCTGTCGCCGAATGGATGAGGAACAGCCGACTGAAGCTGAACTCAGACAAGATGGAGGTCCTCATCCTCGGAACCACCCCCTCTGCCTGGGACGACTCCTGGTGGCCGACCACGCTGGGAACAGCACCAACACCCACCGACCACGCACGCAACCTGGGAATCATCCTCGACTCCTCCCTCTCCATGTCGAAGCATGTCAACACCGTCTCCTCCTCCTGCTTCAACACCCTCCGCATGCTCCGCAGGATCTACAAGTGGATCCCCACCGAAACAAGAAGAACAGTGACCCAGGCCCTCGTCAGCAGCAGGTTAGACTACGGCAACGCAGTAGCAGCACCCCCTCCCCACAGCGCCTTGAGACCCTCACGGGTAAGTAGCGCGCTTTATAAGTGTAATGATTGATTGATTGATTGCTAGTGCTCACCCTCCAGTGCAGTTGAGCATGGTTCGAGTCCCAGTGACTCTCCTGCCTCAGCTTGCTTTTTTTCCCTTGCCTTGCGTTTCTGCCTATTTTTGCCCTTCTGGGCCTTAATTCTCTGCCTTTTCTTTTTCTGTGCCTTCACGACACCTCGCCTCTCTTTTGTCTTCATTGCTTTTTTAAATTTATTTTCTCCCACCCCGTTTTTTTACCGCTCTCTTCACTCTCTGCCGCTGCTGCCCCCACTGCCCCTCCCGCCTCTCAGCTGTCCCCCCTACCCCTACTTAATGGCTGCCACTGTGCAGCCGCGCTGCTGGTGCGCCAAAGTCAAACCCATCCGTACCCGTCAACGACCCGCCCCTGACCAATCCCAGGAAACCTAGTCCTCCGACCCGCCAGTGCTACCACTCCGCAACTCTCCACACACTAAACCCCGGGAGTAACAACAAATGTCAGCTATCGACACCGAACACCACCCAAGGCCAGTTCTCCTGCCAACACTGCCGCTGCACTTTCAGCCTCCCCTGGACGCCCACCTCCTCCACCAACCCACCGGACAACAGCACACACAAACCCCCTGAGCTGCATTCTTCTCAACGTTTGCTCCCTGCACAGACATGCAGTAGAAATCTGGAACCTCCTCAGCCCCCATTGCCCGAAGTCACTTTTCTCAGAGAAACCTGGACCAACGCGAGCTCCGCACACCGACATCGCAACCGCCGTCCCCGTCGGATAGAAGATTCAGAGGAAGGACTGCCCCAACCACCCTGGAGGTGGACTCGCCATCATACACAAATACTCCCTCTGACTCACCACATCCAGCACAAACAACTCCACATCCCCACATCCCCCATGGAACACCTGCACTTCCAGATCCTGAATAACCCCAGAACGACTCTACGTGGCACCCTCGCGTACAGGCCACCCAGACCGCGCAACTCGTTCACCAACACCATCGCAGACTTCATTGCACCCCACTCCCTCGCATCAATGGACAACGCATTCCTCAGAGACCTGAATTTCCACCTCAACAACCCAAACGACCCCAACTTCACAACCCTCCTGGACAACCTCGCCAACATCGGACTGAGACAGCTTGTCACCACCCCCACCCACAAGGCAGGACACACCCTAAACCCTATCTTCGCCGAAGGAAACAACACCCACTTCAGCCACATCACCCAACCCATCTAGACAGACCACCACTGAGTCCACTTCTCCTTCTCCAAACCTACCGACAGAGGCCCACACCTTGGCCACCGAGCAGGGAATTGAGCAAGATCACCGGGGAGCACCTCAACTCTGCCCTCAACAGCTTTCCTCCCCACACCACAACCAACACCAACTCTGTGGCCAAAGCACTACATAGATGGATTACTGACTGCACAGACACTCTCGCCCCCCTCCGGAACTCCAACAGAAAGTGCACCACAAAGGACACTTGGTTCACCACCGACCTCGTAGAATCCAATCGCACGTGCCAACTACTCAAGAAAACTTGGAGAAACAGCAAACCCCCCAAAGCACGCTCTGCATACAAGACCGCCATGACAGAACACCACCAACTCATCAGAACAACGAAGTAGAGCTTCATCCAGAACAGAATACTCACCAACTCCCACAACTCTCAGGAACTCTTCAGCATCATTCAAGGATTCACCAAATGCACCAGTGAATCCCCAGATGCCCCTCCCTCCCAGGACCTCTGCAACAAACTCGGCTCCTACTTCCACCTCAAGATCAGAACTCTCTACAACAACTTTGGTGAACAAAACCCAGACACCGACCCTGCACCTCCACCCGACAACGCAACCCAGCCGACCATCACCGCCTGGAACCCCACCACCACAGAAGACCACGAGAAGTATACACTCAGGAGCACCAACTGACGCCTGCCCACGACACATCTTCCACGGAGCCACCTCCACTATCGCACCCGCATCAACTACACCCTTGAAACAGGCACTTTCCCCACTGACTGGAAATGCGCAGAGGTCAAGCCCCTCCTCAAGAAGCCCACCGCGGACCCAACGGACCTCAAGAACTACCAACCCATCTCTCTCCTCCCCTTCGCAGCAAAAGTCACCAAGAAGATCGTCAACAACTCGCACACTAACTTCATAGAAGCCAACTCGATCCTAGACTCTTCCCAATCCGGATTCCACAGCAACCACAGCACCCAAACCACCCTCCTAGCCACCAGAGATGATGCCCGCACCCTCCTGTACCAAGGCCACACGGCAGCACTCATCCTACTAGACCTCTCAGCAGCCTTCAACACCGTCTCCCACTGCACACTTACTAACAGACTCCAAGACACCAGCATCCGGGGAACCGCCCTCGACTAGATTCGCTCCTTCCTGGCCGAACCCAAAGAATCAGACATCCACCCTTCCTCTCCGAACCCACAAAAATCAGCTGCGGAGTACCCCAAGGATCCTCACTCAGCCCCACGCTTTTCAACATCTACATGGCCTCTTCCGCCACCATCATCAGAAAACATGGGCTCAGCATAGTATCCTACGCGACAACACGCAGATCATCCTCTCCCTCACCAGCGAACCTGACGTCACAAGACACAACTTCCAGGAAGGTATGAAAGACGCCGCCTCCTGGATGAGCAACAGCTGCCAAAAGCTCAACTCAGAGAAAACGGAAGTCATCGTCCTCGGATCCACCCCCTCAGCATGTGACAACACCTGGTGGCCCACCGGCCTCAGTGAACCACCCACACCCACAGACCACGCTCGCAACCTTGGCAACATTCTCGATTTCTCCCTCACCATGCACCGACGGATCAACACCGTATCCTCCACATGCTTCAACACCCTCCACATCCTTCTCAAGGCCTTCAAATGGATCCCCCCGAATCAAGAAGGATTGTCACCCATGCACTCATAACCAGCAGACTAGACTACAGGAACGCCCTCTACACCAGAATAAACAAATCTCCACTCCTCAAACTCCAGACTATCCAGAACGCCGCAGTTCGACTGGTCCACGGCATGCCATGCCAACACCACATCTCCCAACACTTACGAGAACTCCACTGGCTCCCGTTCAAAAAGAGAGTGACCTTCAAGCTCCTCACCCACGCATTCAAGTCCCTCCACATCATCGGAACCAATACCTGAATGAAAGAATATTCTTCTATGCACCCAGGGGAAGACTCCGATCTGCTGATCTTGCCCTAGCCGAAATCCCTCGCATCCGCAGAGCGGGAGGTCGATCCTTCTCCTACATCGCAGCCAGGACCTGGAACGAACTCCCTCTCAGAATCAGAGAAACCCCCACACTGCAAGCCTTCAGGAAGTCCTGGCTCTTAAGGTGATACAAAGCTGCGCGCAACCTCCCCGCTGCCCCCAGCGCGTTGAGACCCTCTGGGGTGAGTAGTGCACTTCACATATCCCTGATTGATTGGTTGATTAATATTTACCTCTGTGTCTTCAATAAAATGTGTACTTTCCATCATTAGCACTAGGAAAATCCACATTCCTACCCCACTAATAAGCAAAAAGGAGCTTTTGTAGAGAGAAATCGCCAGTGCTAAATAAGTGCTAATATGTAAGCAAGAGTCCCTTTGTATCCTTGGATTCTGTGCCTAAAGTCATCACACATACAATTTTATTCCAGAACTTGGCGTTCCTAACTTTCGCTATATTTTGGCGATTATTATACCAAGCTATCTTAAAGAGATGCTTTGATCAGACTATACAGATGGCCTTATGCACATTAATCAATATTTTGTTTCCACAAAGAAGCCAGATTATTCTTAAAATTGCACCTTACATGCAAAAAATGCCCATAACAAAATTATCCCTAACATTTTGTGGAAGATGACTACTATATGTGAGTAGGGTATTGCACTTTGTTTGCTTTCTATATAATCCTGTGCATAGTAAGTAACCCATCCTCTTCGTTAATATATATATAGGTGTTAAAAAGTAATGTTATCTTTATCAGATTCAAGAGTAAACTTTAAGTCAGACCTTTCCACCTAAAGCCAGTCAGGGGACTGGTATAATTACTTCAGTCGTGTCAGTGAGATAGTGTAAAATGAGAGATATTTAGGTGTGGGCCATAAGGCCAGTCCTGCTGCTACACGCTGAAGATGCAGCACACAAGACAATGTCTCACTCATTCGCATCATTTATGATTACAAGCAGGTATTGTCAGGAACTCGAGATAAAAAAACGCACTACAATATAATGACGACAAAGAAGAAGAAAGGGCAAAAACAGAACATTTCTAGCAATTGCTGACATCATTGCTCCTCAAAGGTGCAAGTTTTTCCATTTAGACTGAGGAATAAACCAGTGTCTACCTTGGTCAATTGGGATGACAACATTGTTGTGGCCCGACCGCAGTATTTGGTGGAGGGATCAAAGAGTACTGGTAGATTAAATAAAATAAGAACTGCGTAGTGCAAACCACAATGAGTCATGCTAAGCTTTTTACCTTAAGGTTGCTTGTTGTGGGCCTGTTCCAAGGGGAAATCCGTGGAAGGTATGGCAGGAAGGTTTTGCTCATTAGCAATCAGACCAGATTGCATAGCTTGATCCCTTTTGTAAATGTAATGTAAATGTAAATGTCAAGGTACTTATAGAGCGCACTGTCACCAGACGGCCACCTTGCAGTGTCGCCTTTTTTGCGGTTTCCTGGCGCTGATACTCATACCGCTGTGGAACCCCTCCTGGCTTTCCCTGTGAAGTGTCCACTCCTGGGCACCCCCAGGGTGAAGCCAGGCATCCTTAGCGCTGTTGGGGCCGGTGTGGAGGCTAAGCAAGCTATTGCCCAGAGTTGCAGCGTGGGGCCCATGATTAGAAGAGGCACCGAGGCGAGAATAGACAGGTCCGAGGAAATTTGAGCCCGAGCCCCGCCGAGGCGGGAATCGAACCCTGGTCCCTGGCCAGAACTCTGCTTCAGGGTCTGCCGCTCTAACCATTGAGCCACACTCCTCCACCTTTGTCAGGTGTTATTACCCTGATTATTGGCTTAACATACTTCTAATAGAAAGTGATTGCTTGATAGATGAAAATGTTGGTGATGTAGTTAAAAATAAATAGGCAAAAAAGATATTGTCAATTGATATAACATATAAAGCAGCTAGCTCAGTAAGATAAATACGTCGCCTATTCAGTTTTATACTGGAATTTCAATATTTAATTCTTGAATCAATAGCAAATTATCATCATCCGCCAATAAAATATTGATGAAAAATGGATACACTCAGCAGCTACACATCTACAGAGCAACCATCAGAAAATAAAATAAGAAATACTACTCCTCTCGCTATCTACTAAGCGGGTCGGACAAGAACACAATGTCATTCTCATGTTAAAAAATGAATGGAAGTACTTCAGATGACAATTTCTGTAGGAGAACTTGTCCATAGTCACATTCTCGGATAACAGACATTACGGTGTACAGAAAATCTGAGAATACAAAGGATAATAATGTGTGAACTGTGGAAAGATGTATGAAAAGTCTGGTGAAACAGACAACTGCCAAACTTAGGGCCTCATTCCGATGGATTTGGGACCGGCCGCCTATGAGGCAGCCTCCCCACAATCCTAATCATGATGCGACCGCCACCACGGCAGTCGCATCACCTATATTTTGCATTGTGGCGGGGATGCGGTCACCAAAATAGAGGGTGCAGGCACATCCCTGCCCTACGTGGCAGGCATGTTGAGGTGCCTGCCACATGGGGCAGGGATATGTAGGGGGGCACCATAGGTGCCCCCCAGGGTACATGTCTCTGCACCTAGGATTGAGGGGGGCCCGCTATGGGCCCCCAAATCCTTTTCCGCCCTTTGTTTTGCGGCAGGTTGTCCATCGCAAAACGAACGGGGGAACGGGATATCATAATTCCTGCGGCGGTGCCTGCAAGGCACTGCCGCAATGATCGGCAATGTTGGTGGAAGGGGAGGTCGTTAAAGGTCTTGGCCTCCAGATGGGAGAAGGAGCGGCCTCTGCTCTTAAAAAAATAGTAAGTCTCCTGGGTCATTAAACCCATGACCCCAGAAGAGTTTTTTTAAAGCACTACCAGCTGAAGCTCTGTGCGTGGCAGCTGGAGTGCTTGGTCCTCATGTAGTTGTTTTTATGGCTGCCTTTTGAAGCCTGAAAAATGTTAAAAGAAAGGCTCAAAGAATTTTTTTTTTGTTGAGAAAACTATATTACATGTTTATATAACAATCAGTTTTAGCAAACATTGCAATGCGTGAATTAATGAAATATATATTTGACTTTAATTATTGGTCATTTTTTGACAACGACAATAGGTCTGCTTTTTATATGTTGATATATTAACCCTTTGATAAAGCCAATAGGCCAACGTTTTATATTTTTGCGTTTTGACCCTTTGACAAAGTCAGTAAACCTGCCTTAATTAAAAGAACACCCGTTATATTGTAACATCACATAGTCAGCATGAGGGGTTTGGGCGCAGGGCTTGGCCACAAGATAGGCCCTTCACCCACACCCATGCCGCACACAGCGATCAACATCTTACTTTATTTATTTTTTTAAAAAACCTTTGAAGTTCACTGAAAAAAACAAAGGTTAAAGGGGTGTAATAGTTAGGTGAAAATGTCAGTTAAAACATACCATTTTAAACTAACAAAACCACTGAAATTACCAGTTATAGCTATCTCAAATAAATAAAACTTGCGCTCTATAGTAGCTATAACACGTACCCCCCACACACAGTGCTGTCATCAATGAAGTTGCAGTTATTGTTTTCAATGATGTCAAAGAACATGTAATTAGTGATGTAATATATGAGGTAATTACCAGTGCATGGCATACATGTGTGTCAAAATATTTCTCACAGGAATAAAGATGGCTTATTCGTACTTTACTTACTAAGAGCCTTTTTGCTTAAATTTAACAGATAGCTTTTCTCCAATCAACCAAAAACCTCTGATTTTGCTTATGTTGTTACATTAAACCTAGACCTACTAGCTTTGCACATGCCTTAATTTTATAATTGCGTCTCACTGGCACAGAGCATCCTCAAGGCTGTGACCCACCACATGAGCCAGTCTTGCAGGGATGAGGTGGTGTGTTTGACCCAATATCTCCTCACGAGGCAGGACCTTGGCAAAAATCATGTGTTGAGTGAACAGGGACCGATGACACACTCCGAGCATTTTTGGCTCCCACCCTCCTACTTCACTTCAGTAATGCGAGTAGCAGTGGGTGGAGCTTGGGTGATATCATGCTAATGGTGATGCATTCAGGTGAAGCCTCCGATCTCCCACTCCATGCTGGTGACAAACTGCGTATCACCGTACACCCTGGCACAGTGAGCTCTCTACAGTTAAATGAAGACGTTTTGGGCATCTTTGCATTCCAATTTTGATTTCCTTCTTTGGTAAAACTGTTATAGCTAAGGTTTTTATACCATGCATCTTCCCTGTTTCTCTGCCTCTGCTGCTCAGCCAGTGTGTATGGTATGGGTAGAATGTTAGTGTGGATGGTGATGCCATTGGAATGTGTGGATTGCTGTGAGGTGGACTGTCAGTCGGATCCTTGGCTGAGCAGCAGGGAGGTTGCTCCTGGTGGGGCCTTATCTACATCTTTTCTGGAAAACCTACTTAACATCTAAAAACAATAAACCTATTCATTAGTAACCTCACCATGTCTACTGGAACTCCTTACCTATGACATAACATAAACCGGCAACGAGGATGGGATCAAAAACTACTCGTGAGGACTTACTTCAAACTTCTTAAGGATCTTTAACTCAAGGTTTCATATAAAAAAGAACCCACCTAAGGATTTCTACGCTCTCCCGCCCCACCAGTGTCCAGATTCACCGGCCAGCCCATTGACAGGGCATATGTTTCCTGCTGCCATTGACATCTTGCTGCCATTGACAAGGCGCATGTTTCCTGCATCTTGCTGCCATAGAGAAGGCGCAAGTTTCCTGCTGCCATTGACATCTTGCTGCCATTGACAAGGCGCATGTTTCCTGCATCTTGCTGCCATTGACAAGGCGCATGTTTCCTGCATCTTGCTGCCATTGACAAGGCGCATGTTTCCTACTGCCATTGACAAGGCGCATGTTTCCTGCATCTTGCTGCCATTGACAAGGCGCATGTTTCCTACTGCCATTGACAACGCGTATGCTTCATTACATCTGCTGCTTGTTTCATGCTGCCTTTGACACCCTGCTGCCATTTACTGGGCGTGTGTTTCCTGCTGCCACTGTCAAGGTGTCTACTTCCAGCTGCTATTGACACCCTACTGCCATTGACAGGGCGTGTGTCTTTCCGCCTGAATTTTCATTTCAAGCGGGATATCACACTGGACTACTGTGTTAATCTTAATTGGATTGACAGTGTTACATCTGGTAGAGTATCAGGTGATTAGCGGCGTTGTGGTGCTTATTTTGGACAAGTGAGGAGAAGATTCAGCAGACCTAGCACTACTCATTCTGTGTGCAACGTTACTGTTGACTTTACTTTCAAATCTACTCACCGCAACGTCTTAGCACGAGCGATGTGTCTGCGTGTTGGAGTGGGGCTGGTGTGAGTCATGACGTCGGGTCGTAGCTTGAAGACCTTGCGTTCCAGTTTACAGCCTTCCTGCGTTCCTTGGTGGAATCCTCCGCAGCTGACACTCCAGCCGCAGCGTTCTCCTGACGCACCATTTTCCTGACGCTTCTACCAGCGCCTTTTGCATAACATCACGTCTCCTACGTGCAGCATCCTTCACTCCATTGCTTAGCAGCGTTTGAAAGCCTTCAACGGAGATTCTCTTCAGTACGCACTTGCAACTTTACTTGTGCTTTCTATGCAGCACAATTACAAGCAGCTACCGGCAGTGTCCCTGAATGTTTAGTGCGTTAATGCGCACACCTATTCTTCAGATCTCCTTCACTAGACCTACATCGGCGGCATTTTGCTTCAATTGTGAATACTGTTAGTGCTGTGATGCGCACACTTTCTTCATAACCTTTGGTTTTCTGTTTGACGTCTGTAGAGCCATCTATGTGAGGTATTTCGGGGGACATTATTTTACTGTCTCCAGCCTTACTGTCTTTACATTAGAGACGCTTTGAAGTGTTTGTCGTTGCTTCTCCTTAAGTGCTGGACAGCAGGTTATCCTGGCACTTAAGCAACGTGATTTGCAGTCTCATTTTGGCTCCCATAACTACGGCATTTTTACTATTATGCATTTTTCTGTTACTTCCCATACCTGCATTTTTCTCCATCTGCATTTCTTGCCATTTCACATATGTTATTTAATGTTTCTCTTATTATACAATGTTTTGATGCTCGTTCGTTTCTTATAGTACTGCTATTATATTTTCTGATATTCTGCTTTAACTTAATTCATGATAGTGTGTTTCACAACATTGATATTTACATATGAAGTACTGCTAACATGTATCCTTTGTGAATTGCTGGTTTTTCGTTTGCTCCTTTACTTGATCTACTTTTACTATGCGTTTTTTGCTCTTGTCTACAACTGGTTGAATGTGCATTTCTTTACGTTTTCTTTCCTGTGTGGTCTTATTTTAGGTGTGTCTTCACCAGTTATGTTCTGTGGGGTGCGGTCCATCTAGATCACTCTCTTCTTTGCGTGTTCTATTTGGAAATTTCCCTTACTTCTGTGAGGTGTAGATCTCCCTTACTTTATAGTTGGGTGTATTTCACTTGTTGCTTGCTTTCTTGGTTGGGTGTCAGTCACCTGTTGATTGCTTTCTGTTTGGGTTACAGTCAACCCGTGCTTACTTTCTTGTTGGGTGTAAGCCACCCTTTGCTTACTTTCTGTTTGGGTGCAAGCCATCCTTTGCTTACTTTCTGGTTGGGTGTAAGCCACCCTTTGCTTAATTTCTGGTTGGGTGTAAGCCATCCTTTGCTTGCTTTCTGGTTGGGTGTCTTCTCATCCTGGTTGGGTATATCACACTCCTTTCTTGTTTTCTGTTTGGGTGCTAGCCACATGTTGCTTACTTTTGGTTGGTTGCAAGTCCTTATCTTCTCTTCTTCCTTTTGCTGTGTTTCGTGTTTCCGATTTTCTTTGCCAGTCTGGCCAGCCGGTGTGGTTGTGAAGGTAATTCGGAGCACTCTTTCTTTGTTTGTTTTCGTGGTATACTTCTTTCTTATTTATGTATGTCTCTTTCTCCTTTTGCTTTTGCGTTTTTTGGACAGTTTCCTTCTTTTTGAAATTTCTTGTTTCATATTTGCTCTGCTAATGAAGGAGATGTGTGTCTTATCTGGTTTACGCATTCTACATTTCTATTTTCGTGTTTTACTTATTGCAATGCTGTTTACATTTTTGTATGTGTTACATGTTCTCTTTTCCTTTATTGTTTCTCTTTAGTGTCATATCTCCACCTTGCTTAATTTAGCATGTTTTTGCATAGTTACTTTGCAATTGCAATTCTTCCTCTTGCAAGTTTCTTTTGTATTACTGTGATGTTTGTACTTATATTCGGTTTTGCTTTGTGCATTTTATAAAGGGGGAAGGTGTGTTATATCTGTTGTTTTTATACCATGCACCTTCCCTGTTTCTCTGCCTCTGCTGCTCAGCCAGTGTGAATGGTATGGGTAGAATGTTGGTGTGGATGGTGATGTCATTGGAATGTGTGGATTGTTGTGAGGTGGACTGTCAGTCGGATCCTTGGCTGAGCAGCAGGGAGGCTGCTCCTGGTGGGGCCTTATCTACATCTTTACTGGAAAACCTACTTAACATCTAAAAACAATAAACTTTTATCATCTGTAACCTAAACACGTCTACTGTAACGCCTTCCTACGATACAACAAAACCCATTTTATAATGGCTGAAATGTATCATTATAACAGTGCATAGCTTGTATGTTTAGGTTGTGTGGAGATAGGCATCCTGTCATCCTTGACCGCTGACACGCCATAATGGTGCTTAATGGCCAATGCCAGCCGCAGCACACAGTGGTGAGGTTCTGCTGCATTACTGGAGAAGGACTTCTTTCTTTTGCCAATCACCGCATCCAATTATAAAACTGTGCAAAATGATCTGGTCTTATACAAAATTTGATGGGAACTTGAAAAAAGCAATGTCTGACTCAAATCCCACTTTGAGTATTAGTCTCCAGAACTCAGCTATACCAGAGCTAAAAACGTCAAGGAAAATAATATGAAAATGCTACATCAAATTAAAGTAAGTATTGGCAAAGCCAGATTCTGGTGTTGGCCACAGCTATTGGCGCCCACATCAATCTAGAAAAAAAACCGTTGACTAAAAGCAAAAAATATTTTTGATCTAGAAAAGCATTAATTGCCATTGCAGTCCCTGGCACTGAATGGCATTACTTTGTGTGTGGACGTGCTCCCTGTGGAAGAGCATAATTCTGTCACTCACCATAAGTGCTCATGTGTGTTAGGCCGGCCATCTCAGGCCAACCAAAACACACATGCGCACCTAGGTTTTCTCCAGCCCAGCTGCATTGAGCAGCCGGGCTGGAGAAACCCCACAGACTCCCTCATCTGAGCAATGCCTCCTTCCTGCCTGCTCAGAACAATCCCCACGCTGATTGGATAGAGAGTCTGTCCCATGGGCTGCTGGGACCAGGCAGGAAGAGAAGATCTGCGCTGCGAGAGGCGACACTGGAGGCGGCCGGCGGCAAAAGGTACGTTAAAAAAATATATATTATATTCCCCCCTCGCTATGCCTCCCATTCGACCCCACCTACCCCACCACCCTTCGTTTATTGCGGCCGCCTCTGGTTTCCACTGTCAGGAATATGATGTTGGCTTCCAACAGGCTTTCCATGTCGGGCTTTCCAAAATGGAAAGCCTGTCAGAAAGCAACTTTGGGGGGCCCTAGCAGGGCCCTCCTTCTTCTGTGGCCCCATGCCTGCCTGACACACAGTGCAGTGATTTATAGTGACTCCCATTTCTCTATGGGAGTTTGTTTGGCGACCGTTTTTGACTACCCCACAAGCTCCCATATGAAAATGAGAGTCTGCGATAGCACCATGTGCGGTCGCATCTTAACTACGGTTTCTGACCGCTGACCCAAGGTCGGTCGGTTCTGAAACCGCAGGGATGTCAGTTGGAGGCAACTCCGATTGATATCCTAATCAGGCCCTTGGGGCCTTATTTAGAGTTTGGCAGACAGGTTACTCACATATGTGGCAAATATCCCACCTGGCTTATTACAACTGCCATAGGCTATAATGCAGCTGTCATATGGCAGACGTAATATTCGCCATATTCGGAACGGTGTATCCCATACGGCAAACTCTAAATAAGGTCCCAAATTTGGCCGCAGTGAAAGAAAAATATAATTATTACAGAATTAAAAAAAAAATGTTTACCAAAGTTTTCAGAAAATGAAATCGGGGTCTGCAGCCTTGTGAACCATAGCTCTTGTTTATGTAGGACCAGAGTAAACCCCCTCACAGCAGATTGGAACAATAACATCTGTACTTATACAAAGGCAATCATTATGGAAAGTACCTCTTCAAAAATGACTGCTGCAGGATATTTTAAAGCGCTCAAACCCTAATTGTCATCTTTTAATTGGCTTTGATTCCAGCCTGAGAGGGTAATTCAAAGTCACAGCTTCTCAGTCTCGAGGCTGAAAGCCTTGAATTAGGCATTACCTTGGCTAATACACTCACAGAGGTCTGCAAGAGCTGGCACCAGGCCACTCCAGTCACAGGGGAGCAAAGCTAATCAAGCTCGCTTATCTGTGGTTTCCTAGAAAAAGACATTGAAGGGCAATGGTTCATTTCATTCTCTGTCAAAGGCATACAAAGTAAAGTAAATGGATAATTTATTTTAAGTTTGGAAATGACATTTCAGAAAGATGTTTCACAGTGATTATAAGTGTTACTATGCATTAGTACAGTATGAAGAAATTCTTTCCTATATGTGATGATTTGTACAGAATAACAATTATAGAACCTGCGAGTTCAGTTCCTGTACCTAACTTACACCAGGGGCCATGTTACAAAAAGTGCCCTGGGCTTCAACAGCCGTTTTCACCTGCCTCTTGCACCCCTGGGCACTTTGCTATTATAGAATGGACTGCAAATGATAGTGCAGCCCTTCAATAATGTGTATTGCACCAGCTCACATTTTGCTCGAGGCGATCACTCATGGAGCGTTTTCTCAAATGCTCAGGAACATGTCCCCGAATGAGGGAATACTTTGCCTCTGAGCTGTATTACAGACACTGGTGCAGATGCAAAGGAGCTGTTGGGTGTGGACTGACTGCGTTTCACACAGAGATGGAGCACAGTGAGTGCGCTTCCTGAGGGTAACCATGTGGGGCGAACACAGGTTCCCATTGACCCTAGGGCATTCCCTTAGAGCTGGGTGCAGTCACTCACTGCACTCTCCTGCAGAGGTATCTGTGCTCCCATTTGACACGGAGGCTGTGTCGCCACCATCAGTGAAAGACAAACCGCCGGCTTCATATAGCGGGTCCACCTTTCACTAGAGGATGTGGTCCGTCGGCTTAAACTGCCGACTTTGGTGCAAGAAACCAGGGTTCGAGCCTCGAGGTCGCGTCCACATCCTGTGATTCTGGGCAAATCACTTAATCTCCCTGTGCATGAATGCGTAATGTAAATACGGTGCTCATGTAAAGCGCTCCAATACCTTCGGGTTCAGTTCGCGCTATATAAATATGCAAAAAAATTATTTTAAAAATGCACTGATTCCGTTGCAGGTGTGAGTTTCCCCTGCACGGGGAACAATGCATTTACTGTGCTACGGCACACTGTTCTGTTCTGCGGCCATAGCACTCAGGTGAAGGTGCATTGTGGCACAGTCTGGGGCAATGAGCCCTATATGTAATACAGGCCCAGACAACAACATATTTGTGAAGTAATGTAATATTATTCTCGGGTAGTGGCTGGCAGCAGGTTTTGCTCCAATTGCAGAAGTGATCATGCATTTGGGCAATCGGTAAATGGTGCGAGTTATGTCGACCTGGGCATAGGGGCAAGAGGTGTTTATGTACTTTAATTGCATTTCATCAATATGATTCATTTAGGGGTGCCAACTTGGGGGCATATGTAGAACAGAATGATGAAGCGTGGCTTTAAGCAAAACTTTCTAATGCCACGCTCTGCCATTCTGAAAACGCTGGGATGCACCATATTTACAAAGATACGGTGCACCCGTGTTTCCCCTAGCGTCAATGCGGGAACCCTTGCATCATAATGCGAGGGTGCCTGTGTTGGGGGAATGATTGTTTATCTGCAGGAAGGTGGCCCTTCCTGCACATAAACAATCACAAATGGCGATTTATAACTCCTATGTTGCTCCATTGTGCTATTCACCTCTCTAAATTTACATATAAAAATGGCTGTTTCACCTCAGCCGAGTCTCTACTCAGTGAAAGTATGACATAAATCTAAATCTGTGTTCTGTCATACAGTTATTCATTTACTTAGGAGTTTTATAAATTGCAACACGTCCCCTAAGCCATCTGGGGTGCTGAAGAGCTAAGGCAACACCAAATGAATGTGGAGAGCTGAAACCCTGAGAAGTGGTGTTCAGTTGGATGCATAGGATGAGATGAGCCGGGATAACATTTGCTCACTCCCATGGAGCTGAAGGGCTCAGTTGAGAACTTCTTCAAAAGGTTCAGTTTCTAGCAGTCTCCTGAGCGCAAGGTAATGGGATTCCCTCCGGTGATGAGAGGTAAGGCTTTCCATACATGTGTGACCTGGAACATTCAACGATTTTCTACCCACTTTAGTTTACTCTGGTCCAGCCTTTTCTATGATAAAGGACTTCAGTCTTTGAAATATACATGTAATGTGTGTTTGTATCACCCACGAGGGTATCCTGGCTCCGAGTAGATTCAGATAACTTTGATAGTTCTCTTCTACATGCTATTCTTAACATAGATAAGTACATGACTGCCATTCGCATTTGTCTGGAATATTTAGCAATGGTGTTCAGTTCCTGAGCTGGGGAAGCAGGTAGAGTTCGAAGAGAAGCCTGACCTGTAGGATTCCACACAGCTTTCTACAGGTGAAAGACACAGAAGATCGTATGCATTTAGCTCATCCCTTCCTAGCCTACCCCTAAAACCCTACCCATTCCTTGAACATGCTAAGATGTGTAGCATGCTTGACCATGCTGTAGCCAGGTGAGAGGTTAAGGAGGATCAGAGATGCTTGTTGCCCCTCAATAAAGCAGACAATGAGGGCATGGCGTATGTTACCAGCACTGAATCTGTGCCTCAAGAGGGTTTGCATCTGGCGTCAGTAGCCGATAATGAGGTTCTCCTCCACAGACTCTTGTAGTGTTTAGTAACTTGTATGTCCGAGATTTTGCTTCCATATGGGAGGTTTGAAATTGGGTGTAGATGGAATTCAGAAGTCTGTTGTAGGTTTTTAAGGAGTAGGATGATGATTGCTGGTTTTAGGTTGCAGCTCCCCTCCCAGTTACCATCATGCAAACAAATGCTGCATGCTAACAGGTACTAGTGTAAAGCCCATATTCAGAGATGCATGCTGCATGAGGGATTCCCCACTTAGGGCTCTGCTGGCACCCTGCCTGGCCCACCCGAGCCTTTTCAGTCCACTGCTGCGTATTTATCAATTACAAGTGACATAGTATGTGCACCTGTCTCAGTCTATGAAGAGTCATTTCGGAGTGTTGCGGACTTGCAGGTGAAGGTCAGTTATGGTAGATGGATGAAGGATTGGTAGATTGGAGGTGGGCTGGATTCGGAGGTGGATTGGGATTTTAGGGTGAACAGTATCATCTGGAGGAAGCAGACAAGGGTTTCAGGAAACGGGTTCACCAAGAGTGGGAATAGGGGCACACGTGCACCTATGCGGAAAGCTCCATCGTCAGTATATTCAATGGGCGTAGTTCTGTCGAAAGGTTCTTATTTGCGCCTAATGGTGAGTCCGCGTGTCGGGAAGCAGTCAAGAGAACCCCAGGCTATATATCAGTGCCGCAGCGATGGATGATTTCAGATGAATTCCCTGGGATCCTCATCTACGTGGGTAATGGATGCTGCTGTGTGGCCTTGTGCCGCTTGTGCTTTTGTGTACGCTTCTATTCCAGGGTACTTCCTTGGCTCTATTTTGCCCTAATTGTTAGTCAGATTGACAGGAAACCTACAAGGAAAACGCAAGGATTATAATGCAGTGCTGGTGCGTTTGAGAGCTCAGAATAAGCGACGTCATTCCATAGAGTTGCATGCGGCCTTGTGCCTCTTCCATGTACCTTCTTGCTTGTCTTTGTTTTTTACTCCATTCCTGGCCAATCAGAGACGAGAGAAAGGCCACTCCCCCGCGCCGCCATTCAGAGGGCTGCAGCTTAGTTCTATTCGATCAGGGATCGTAATATGATAGAACTGATCAGGAACAGGTCTGCTGGATCCTGAAGAGTTTGCCTGAGTGAAACGAGTGACCTGAATCCTTGGAGAAGCAGTCATTTTAAGGAGAACTCGATGTGTGCGTCTGTGTCCTTTTTTTTGTTTGCAGATTTATAAAGCGCAATCTTGACCCTAAGGTATTGGAGCGCTTTACATGAGCACCAGTCAGGGCTTTAAGTGGGCCGGGTCTCACCGGTGCTGAGCACCGGCAGTTTTTTTTAAAGGAGGATTCGAAACGGGTCTCTATCTGCCTCTGTTTTGAGCCCTGCACAGGCTGTCCCTTTTTTCCCGGACTGCAGTGACTACAGGCACATTGATGTGCGTGTGCTCACACTGCTAACTTCTCACTAATGGAGAAGTTACGCATGCGGGTGCTCACACTGCTCACTTTTTACTAGTGGAGAAGTTACAGCATGACGTCATGCCAGGTGAGCGTTGTAGGGGAAGGGAAATCCTTTAAAGAGTAATTTCTCTCTGGAGTTCCCTTCTCTTTTTGAAACTCAGGAGCAGCAACATTGTTGTTGTGTCACCAGGGCTTTAAGTGGAAGTTTCTTCAATATTATATACAAGCCATAGTTGTTTATTATTTATCTTATGCAACAAACAACCATTGACAAAGGCAATAGTCCTGACTTGTTGTAGGTATGATGTTACTTGTTGTATCGTATATCTGGATGCAATGACAGAAACAGCAAAATACAAGTTGGGCTGCACACAAAGCTAAACACACATTTTTAGCTTACGTGTTTTTAAGCATGCCCTTAATTACATTGGCCACGCCCCTTTGGGAGATCCCCCAGTTTCTTCATCCCACTTAAAGCCCTGGCACCGGTTACGTTACACAATGACACGTTCATTTATTTTTTTGGTAGGCACGGAGAGACTAAGTAATTTGCCTAGAATCATAGGTTGGGAGGGAGGGGGACAAGCTAAACCGAGACCCATTTTGTGTGTGTAGAAGGTCGCTTTATTGAAACAGGTGCATATCACAATGTCCAACCTAGGCAACTGCCTTACAAACTAATACCTCACTATTCCAACCCTTAACTAAAAACTTCTGCCAATCTTGGCCAACTTTTTACAACCCCGCCTGCACCTGTTCCAAGCAACAAGGATACAAAAATCTCAAAAACCCTATGCACCTGTCTCCACAAAACTTGGCCTAAAACCAAAGTAGCTGTAACCCCAAAAAGACACCTAAAAGAAAATCCCAATTATAGGGTGGGAGGGAGGGCCAAAAAATGCTAAGCTACCTCTAACGCTCCCAGTCACCAGGTCACCAAACCTAAAATGGTGGCTGGGAGTGTGAAAGAACCTTAATTATAACCGTTTGGCTACAAAATTAATTGGGCTACAATTGGGCTATACCCCAATGCAGCCCAATGCACAAAATGGTCGGTACCTGCCAGCTCCTCCCCCTTCCAATCTGCCCGGGGCAGACCTCACGGGTTCGGCTGCCCCCCACACCCCCCTTGGGAGGGAGAGGGACAAGCCAAACCGACACCCATTTTGTGTGTGCAGAAGGCCGCTTTATTGAAACAAGTGCACATCACAATGTTCAACCTAGGCAACTGCCTTACAAACTAAAACCTCGCTATACATAAAATAACTGATCCCCCATTTCCCCCCCACCCCTACGATCCCCACATCAAATCCCCCACCCTACCGATAACATAATAACATTCCATAACAACCACATTACACAGTATTGCATTGACACATCCTGCCATCCAATGAACCCAAACCCCTACCTGTCTTTCTGCAACTGTAACTACCAAACATCTAGTCTAAACTTAGCTTACCTGCCTATCCTTTCCCTGCTCCTGCTTACAAACTTCCAACACTTAACTAAAAACTTCTGCCAATCTTGGCCACCTTTTTACAAACCTGCCACCCAGGAAAAAGCGGGAGCGTACACGAAACGCTGCCTCCCCTTTTGACCCCCCCCCCCTGTCTAATGGGGATGCAGGCCTAGCGCCTTTGCACATCCAACACTCTAGACAGGACCTCTCAGATTTCCAGCAAATATAAGTCCATGCCCAAACGTGACAAGTGAACACCATCACCCCTGAAGAATTCCTCGGTGTCAAACCTTATCTCCTTATGCGTGATTCTCTGAAAACCCAGCTCTCTGCAAAAACGGACCATTTCCGTATTAAGCTTTCTCCTGGCCCTGTCCACTGCCCCTGGGTTAACAGTGCCTTTCCAAACCCTACGCGGAATAAACTCAGTCCAAATGACCGAGCACCCTGACCACTGCCATTTGAACAGGGCCAGGTCGTTTTTCATACTTCTCATAAACACTATCCCTTTTTCCCTGACCATGTCATTTTCACCCAAATGAAGCAACAAAATGTCGGGGCACCTACCAGCCACCAACAAACCGATCAATGCCCGCAAAAGCTCCTTCCAGAGCATGCCCCCCTGCCCCCTCCTAGACACTTTAAACAAATCTTTATTGAACCCTAAATTCTCTCCAAAATAACTGGCCTGTGCTTGGACATTGGCCAACTTCACATATGAATGCCCCACTATCCAAATGGACAATTCTCTGGCGAGGGGGCCAGCCACCGAACCTGAAACAAGAAAAACTGAATGAAAAGGGAGAAAAATCAGAACCGCGCTACACCCCCCCTGCAGCGCCGCAAACCTATCGCTGGTAGCAATCTGAAGATCATCTTCCCAACCTCATGATGTCCCTCTGCCCCCACCCCCTGTTACTGGCTTCTGATGCCGCCCCAATCCTGAAAGAATAAGTCCCAAAACCCTTGCCATCAATACCCAACTTGTTAGCGCTTTGCGCAACACTGTCAATAGCTGAAATGCCGTAACCCTACATCCATTCTTGTGTAAAAATACCAACCCAACCTGTCTGCCGTAAGCTCCCCACACCTTGTTTCCCACCGACAAAGGCAAGTCAAAGGTGGGTCTGCCGCCTGGAGGGACACCCATTCTCCCGTGCCCCGCTGATCTGTTTTCTATTTACGTAGCCATATACATACTCTGTCCCGATGCTGTACCACATCACCCCATTCAATACCTCCCTTACATTTTTGTCCCAACAGCTCCGACACCCGAAAAACCCAGAAAAACAATCATGTCATCACAGTGGAAAAAAGGCACGCCTCAAAACCATCGGAGCATACCCTGGGCAATACACAAATCACCCTGCCCAGCAAATTCCATGACAAAGGCTGCCTCACCCGACCTACCTGACCTTGCTCCCTAGCCCACCCCTATAGCATCTGCGAGCCGAGTTCTCCAGCGGATGGAGCATAACCCATAACAGCTTTCCTACAAATGCAATTCCCGCTTACTTGCCCGCGATAGTCACCCTAGATAGCCCTTTGTCAATCAGACCAAGAATAAACTGTATCACATCTTCCCACCTATGCACAGTTATGTGCCGCCACTGGGCTCCCGAGTGCAGGAATTCCTCCCAAGCTAAACTGTATGCCTTCCTTGTGGAGTGTGCCAGAGACACTACCACCAGTTGTAGCATCCTGTGTCACCTACGTACCACAACTGCCATGGCATGGGGTCGGGGTCCTGTCTGCATCCTTGGGTAGCCCTTGGAATCTCCCACACTATGAATGAGACAAGGCATCCGCTATGTCATTGTCCACGCCTGGCACATGCACCGCCTTAAAAGCAATATCAAAGCTCAAACAGCCCAAAACGAACACCCTCAACAACTTCAATACCTGCTCGTCCCTGGCGGACTGTTGGTTGACAATCTCCACCACTGTCATGTTGTCAATCCTGAAAATCACTTTCTTATGCACCAGTTGGTCCCCCCACAAAGTCACCGCCACTACTAGGGGAAGGAACTCCAAGAATGCAATACTCCTACCCCCCACTCTACTGGCCACTGCTCTGTGTACCATTTTCCTTCCCAATAGAGGCCCAAGCCTTTGCTGCCCACAGTATCTGAAAAAATGTGGACATCTCAAACCATGTCCTCCCCCCTTGCCAGGGGAATGCCATTGAAATCCTGCAAGAAAAACTTTCACATCCTCAAGTTTTCCCTCACTCCAGCCGACAAGCAGACGTGATGATGTGGTGGTCTCTGTCCCATCAGTGCCCTACCTAGCCATCTACAAAATGTCCTCCCTACTCTCACCACCCGGCAGGCAAAGTTGAGGTGTCCCAGTAACACCTGAATCTCCCTCACTGTGACCTTGCCTTTGGTCAGCATTGTCACTAGCAGTCCAAGCATTTGCTGTTTCTTATCCTCCGGCAGTTGTGCTTCCATTGCTTGAGAGTCCAGTTCGATACCCAAAAATGAGAGGGCCGTACTGGGACCCATCGTCTTCTCCGGTGCCAAAGGCACCCCGAGCTCCCTCATGATCTCTTTGAAGCTGTCCAGAGCTTTCCGGCACTCCGTGGAGTCTGAGGTACCGACAAAGAAAAAATCATCCAGGTAATGCGTTACAAAGTGGTGACTCGAGCGCTTTGAGAACAATCATTGGAGGAACGTGCTAAAACACTCAAACAATGCGCAAGACATAGAACAGCCAATCGGTAATGCTTTGTCCAAATACCATTTCCCAATGAAATGCATACCCCACCAACACCATTGTTGGTTTCACCCCTCCATCCCGCATTTTACCTGGCTCTAAGGAGGGTGCCCGTCATACTGCAGTCTCGTACCTCGTGGACCGTTGAGGACCATCGGGTGTTGAGGCCAGCGAGGCCGTTCGGGGTCTACTTGTGCCAGCCGCATCGAGATCCCACGCCGGTATCGGGCAGGCCGTGCGAGGCTCCATCCTCCCTTTTCCTCTGAGCCTCTCCCAGCTTTGCCAAGTCTGGCTCCCACTGGTGCTCCACCGCCTGAAATAGAAAGGACTGGTCTGGTGTGCTGGGCCTACCCGCCCAATTCCTCTTTCTTCCAACTCCTAAGGTACAAGCCGCCCACACATGCCCCACTTTACTAAGGTCTAAAGTCTGCCCTTATCCCCCCTTTCTTCCTCCTCGTCACTCCACTCCCACTCTGTCGGGCCCGAAGCCCTGGCCCAACTGGGCCCGGCCCCCAAGCACTCCTTGCCCATGCCCCACCCCTCCCCCTTGCTGGCCCCCACAGCCCCCAACCCAAATCCAGGGACCCCCATGCACCATGTACGCATCCAACTGGCCCACCCGATTCAAACCCCTCACCTCCTCGTTCCAGGAGGTGAAAATGTCTAGGCCCTCCCAATCCTGGCTACCTCCCACTCCTCAGGCAAACCCCCACCATCCTCCTCCAATACCCATGTATCCTTGCCCCCTACCCGCCTCAACCCCTGGAGCTCCCGAAAAAACCTTAACGTCCCCCCAACCCCCACCTACTGCATTCCTCCCCCACCCAGCTAGGAAGGGCAGCTCCCTGCCCCCCCATACCGCCCATCTGAAACCCCTCAGTGCCTGCAGGCCCAACCAAACCTATAGCCTCCCCAGTCAGCGCGGCTCCGTCTAAGGGGGCTGCGAAGGCCACAACCCCCTTCTTGCTCTTTCCCCCCTCGTTGTCCTTCCAAGACTTCATGGACCCCTGGGCCCCCTTTCCACCCTTCCCCCGCGGCATGCAAGGACCCGGGACCCGACCGGGGAGACCCCTCGATGATCCGCTCCTCCGGCGGGCCCCGCCCCGCCTCATCCCCATTCCTGCTCACCGGAGCCTCTTCCACAGCGGTAGGCTCCGGCTCATGGTGCACAAGCGGGCCGCTCTCCTGCCATAGCGGCGGCCCTGGACCTTGGGAGACCCGGCCGGGGAGACGCTCAACGTGCTCCTCCGGTGGGCCCCGCCCCTTTGCTTCTCTGCCACAGCCTCTTTGCTCCCACGAGGCTTCAGCCCAGAAACAATAAAAGTGGCCACACCCTCCCTCACAACGAGGCCCCGATCACTCACCTGAGTCTTTCTCGCCTGCTTGGGGGACGAGCAAGCCGCGACAGCGGCTTCTTCCCCCGCGTACGCGTGCCTCGCAGGGCACGCTCTCCCTGAGGCCTCTGGCAACAGGTCAAGCCGGCCAGCTTCACTCAAGAGCAGCACTGCCTCCAACACGCGATAATCTTCGCCTGCCATCATCAAATATTACACCTGCCCTTCAAGAAAAATTACCACTGAAGCACCCTACACTCCAAAAAATGCTAAGCTACCTCTAACGCTCCCAGCCACCAGGTCACGAAACCTAAAATGGTGGCTGGGAGTGCGAAAGAACCCTAATTATAACCGTTGGGCTACAAAATGAATTGGGCTACAATTGGGCTATACCACAATGCAGCCCAATGCACAAAATGGCCGGTACCGGCCAGCCCCACCCAATCTGCCGGGGTAGGGGGGGGCAGACCTCACGGGTTCGGCTGCCCCTCAAACCCCCCATGTGGATGCGTCCCTGAGGCTGGAACCTTGGTTTCCCAGCTCTAAAGTGGGCAGCTCTAGCTGTTAGACCACATCCTCTCCCCAATGTCCTTAACATTGCCTTGTTGTTTTCTTTGGCTACTGAACGCTAGGGTGTTGATGTGGACTGATCGCATGAAACACGTGGATGGAGAGCTGCTCTGTCTGACAGAGAGCTGGGAGGGGGCAGTTGGCAATGGCGCATTGCCATACATTACAGACAGGCGCAGGTCTCTTGTCACGGGGTGATTGGATACTCCAGTGTCGGCAAGGATCCTCGAAAAGAGACTCAGTGCGGCCTCCCTCCACAACCCTTGGAAGCTGCTGGGCAGCCAGACCGTCTCACGGGACATTACCTGTCTTTGGTTTTGTCTCCTGTCCAATCACAGCACAGGGACCGGCTCTCTGAATATCAGTGAAACAGAGAGTTGTTACTTCTAATTAAAGAGGTACAAAGAACGGCTGCTTACAGCTTCCGTGAGGGGCGGGAAGGAGTTCCCAGGGACCAGTGGGCTTCTTCCTTTCAAGTTCATATTGAAATGCAGTACTGTAAATACAGATTCAGAAGACAGAGCGCGAGGCTGCAGCTTGAGGCAAGGGAGTGGCGGGAACACCAACACCTAATGTATGGAGTGGGCTGCTCCTCCTTGGCTGGCATTGTGCCCGGTGGATGCAGTGTCTTTGGTTTCCAGTTTCCCTGGTCCTCAACAGGGGAGAATAACCTGTTTTGAAAGTTTGTGTTCCCTATCCAACAGAGGTGGATTGGACCTCCTGCAGGAATCTGAACTCAAAATGCCCTCACAGATTCCGGTGCCCTGAAGGGTAGTGGTAGAACCATCAGCAGCTGACAGAAGAAGTGCAGTGTAATGATGTTAAAATAATATTTTAGCTGGTAAAAAGGTGGCACACATGCACTTCTTACTTTGCACTCAGGGTGCATGTCATACAGCGACCAATGTAATGGTGCAGAATCAATATGGAGGGGAACTTATCCAACACATATATCACATATGTGCAATGCAGTTCAACTTTGTATCATGAGAAAACATGGACCTATAATAGATCTTGGGTGAGTAGACTATGGGAGAATAGGTCAGTGACTTTATGGACAAAAGGGTAAGTTACTGGGTATAAGGATGAATGCATTAGTGAATGAGTGCATAGATGGATGTGATAAATTCATAGTTTAATGACATTGAATGGAAGATTAAGTGAAATATTGTGAGAGGGAATGCTTGATGAAACAATGAATGCATGGATGAATGAACTGGTGAGTGAGTGGATGATGGATGAGTGACTGATGATATAGTGAGCACATGGATGGATGATTGCATGAGTAATTTGATGAGCTAGTGCTTCAATGGGTGGGCTATCTACCCAGCCACACATGCATTCATCTCCCAATCTGACATTCCATTCACTTGCACAAACTCATCCCTCCATCACCCTACACTCTTATCAATGCGTCAATGTACAACCCCACACCATTTGATTAGTCATCCATGTATCCCTCACCTTCATGTCTCCATTGGCCATCAACACTTGCTTACAGTCATGCATTACCCCTCCTGAGCTCTATGCATACTTCTGTACATATAGTCTATGATTGTATGTAGGTTTGACTGTATGTTGTCTGTCCCTCTAAGTGTGTAGCTTGTGTTTAATTGGTGTCTGCGTTTGCCAATGTGAGCCAGACTGTTTTCTTGCTTTAGACATGTTATTGGCAAAAGAAGGCAGAGGCTGTCTGGGCTTGCATGTTCCTTAATGCCTGAATGTTTATTCTCCTGTGTTCATTGGTGAATCCTGTTGCAGTCTTGTTGTTACTTCTAGATTTTGTGCTTTACCTCTGGATGTGAATATGGATATATTTTTTGTGAGTACAAGTGTGTAAGTATCTTTGTCAGACTGTATTTACAAGACTGCATTAAGGTGTGTTATAGTGAGTGCATGGACGCCACTACCAGTAATGATGAACACGAGACATCATGACTGCCACTAAGGCCATTATTTACTGGATTTTGATGAAGGGCAGCGCAGCAAGTCAATTTGCTTTGCTGCCCTACGCCAAAAAGAAAGGGCAGGAATGCACTGTATTTGTGCAATACTGTGCATTCCTGTTCTTTCTCCCTGCACTGGCACCGTTTCGGTAGCCTAGCGCATGCGGGATTGGTTTTGTGCACTGATTCCTCTCTTCTCCGAGCCAGCTCCAGCTTGAATGCATTCAACATCATTACATGTGTGCAATTGCACCCTCATACCATGGCTGTCCACAATATATCAGGAATAATCCCCCTTACGCTGGCACTAACCATACGTAATGCAATACATCATTATGAAGGGTCCAACATTATAGCAGATGTTGGTTCACCATGGATGCCCACAATCTGTAAAATATAAAGAAATATGTAAATAAAATAGCCACTATTGTGCAATGAATGTCCACAGGCTGGTCGGAAGTATCACCACTGTGCCAGGGCGGATAGTAAGCCCGATTTGAGCAACTTTGTGCAAATGATGCTCACTACGTGCCAAAAATTGCGAAGACCGCCATTAGCCTATGTTTAGCCACCACATGGATGACCACACTATACCAAGCATGGCAACCATTGTTTCAGGGTCAGCATTATGCTAGGGCTTGATACTGTTATATGATGAATGCCCACATGTTAAGAAGAGTTATTACCATTTTGCCACAGCCTGCATTTTACCTGGGGTGGGCAACAAGCAAAGGTTTCACACTAATTGTGTAGAAATACCACCATTATGCAATAGCCAGCATTTATGCAGTAGGCCTCATCCAATGTATGCCCACAAGTTGCTAAGAGTTACCATCTTTGTTTGAGGGCCAGGATTTTATTATCTTTATCATTTCAGTCAAAAATACAATAACTTTAAAACTCAATGCATAAACTCATTCCCCTGCACATTGACACGTCATTTTCCCTGCACAGTTATTTCTGTGTGTATCATGGTGATAGAAACTTCTCAATAGCTAACGAAAACATTCACTGCTGCTAACGGGCTGTAGAGTTTCAGCCTTGAAAAGTCACATTTTATTAGCTAAGAAAAAAATACACAGATGTACGAAACCATCTGATGGAATTTAATACACAGTATTTTCTGTTCTACAGTGAGAGAAACACATGCACATTGTCGTGCACATTTTAAAGGCCTGCAGATTAGCAACTAAAAAATCATTAGTACATTTTTAGTCTCTTAAATAGCTCACTGTCATCCCAATGACCACCAAATGCTGCCAAGAACTATTTTCATTGTCCGTGGGACAGCAGTGCGTGAGGGAGGGGAGTGGGGACATGGAATCCTCATGCATGAGCACACACAAACAACAAATATGCACCATCACTCACACACACACACCCACACACACACACACTTGACAAACTCAGAAACACACAGTATCAACGCCTTTTTCACACTACCCTCTGCTACGGAGCTGCCTTCTTGACTTCCGCTGGTGCTCAGTGCCTGGTTACTACCCCTCAATCAGTTCTCCTTGGAGGAAGGACAGGGGTCCTGGTGGCTTGGGTGAGACGGTGAGCAGTAGTGCCTTGGAGGGACAATCCACACAACAGCGCTTTGGG
The DNA here is from genome assembly GCF_964204655.1 of Triturus cristatus. Taxonomy (NCBI): domain Eukaryota; kingdom Metazoa; phylum Chordata; class Amphibia; order Caudata; family Salamandridae; genus Triturus; species Triturus cristatus. The sequence goes on along the minus strand of NC_140581.1, from coordinate 380,321,732 downwards.
TTATGGGCAAGAGGGAATACTTCAGGGAGAGGTGGCAGGTGGCAGTGCCACTGGGCAATGGTTTGTAAGGGGAAAGCCGGGGACTGGAGTATGGCATCCTTGATGACATGGAGTCATCTGGTAAATCTGCCTCTTCAGTAAGGTCCATCATGGCAGAAGCCATGCCAGCTTTTCAGGAAGTCCGCGTGAGACATATCTACATATTACTCCAAACAGGGATAGTCATCGGTGATCCTAAAACATTGGCATTGATATGGCCCTCTCAACCTACGTTAGAGGACCTCGATTTATAAAAAAAGAAAAAGAGAACACGATCAGTACTCTTCCCTAAGAAGCATGGGCATGTTTTACAGCGTTATCTACTTGCAACCAATAATTGAATTAATTTATAATACTAATAATCCTGCTAAGAACAGATATTGATAACATGCATTACATAACCATCTGAATTTAAATTTCGACTTTTGAGAAGGCGAGCTGGCTGCCAAGAGAGCTCTGAAGGTTTGCACACATTTCACATCCGGTTGTGCCATCTTTCTCCAGTGTCATACACAACTCACAACTGATGACAACAGAACTACAGCACCCGAAGGAGAGAGGGATGTTTCAGAGAAGTTAGTGCATCCCCAGGGCAGAGCGGCTGCGGTCTCGTCTCACCACAGCCGTAATTCCAAGGGCCGCGCATATGTAGCCGCAGTAATACTGCAGCTGAAATGCGTGACGCCGCGGGGCGCAGTATTCACCAGGAGCAGCAGTAACCGAATCTGACAGCAGCCCCGTGTACTACATCAACATTGTTTTATTGAACCTTTCCACGGCTGTAGAAGATTATTTCATTTTATCAGTAGCGCCAGAGTCAACACAACTGTTGGAAAGCACCGGGGTCGAGAATTTCGGCACAATTATTCAAATAAAAATCCCCTTATGTGCTCCAGTTACATCAAACAAACGCAGATAAGACAGCATGCCTTGGAAATGAATGGAAACCGCTTTTGGCACCTGTTATTTGTAGAGAAAGCATAGTCAATCTTCGGTTGTGTCTCTATTCTGGGGGCCCCTTCACCCTATTCAGGGGGCAGCAGAATATATATATATATATATTAGCATTTGAAACAAAAATAGCTTGGACATTCTCGGAGCTATACAGTAAGATTGATCAAATATTTGTAAACACAAGGGTCAGCAGAAAAGATATGGCTAATCCGTGGCAGAGCGTCCACGATGCTGTAATCACGTGGCACCGTGGACACCATTAGACACCCGCAGGTTGCATGGTAGTTTCACAGTCAACATTTCACAAACTTTCTCAATTCAAGCATGCAAAGTCGAAAAGCCATGACTGGGCGAGGATGTTACTCATGACTCGGTCTAGTTACTGCAATGTAATCTGAGTGACTGAAAACTTTAGTCTCAATTTAAAGCAATCCCACTAAAGAGTGACTGCAAAGGTGCCCTAAAGCAGGCCTGTGTCGAATGCAATACTGAGATAGTTAGGGGCACATTTATTAATCTTTCATGCAACACAGGGCAACTAAGAAAGTTGCTGCACTGCATTGTGTGCAAGGGAGAAAGCAGAAATGCTTCATTTATACAAAGATATGGAGCATTTCTGCTCTCTCCCTATGCTGGCACACTGTGCATCCTAGCGCCAACCAGGCCCGGCTCCAGGAATTTTTATTTGGGTGGGCCAAGGGTGCATTTGGGTGGGCCACTGAGGGCCCAATTTGTCGCTTCTTATGGTAGCCTACAAGCTCTAGATTACATGTTATCTACTTGCAAAGTCACCATGATACAACAGATCGATTCTGTGTGTATACAGAGCATGTGGAGAGTTATATGAAAGTAAGACCAATGTCTGGACCTAAGTGCAAACCCTCAAATTCCAAGAGGCCAGGCTTCAACACAAGTACTACCAGGCCCAATTATACACTTTTCTACCATCTATCTCCTGTGCACCTTATCTCACTGCTGACCTTGGGCACCAGCCCCATATCAGCCACCATTTAGCTCAAACTTAAAACATTGAATATAGCAGTAAATATAAACAGCACGCACTTAAAAATATGTTCCACAGTTACCCTAACGACCTGATTGCTAATTAAATAAAAACAGAAAGGCCATGACTAGGGCGGCCATGACAGGGGCAGCTTTATCGCTAGTGTGAAATTCTTTTTTGGCACCTCACCAATGACCTCTTTCTCCGCAAATACCATTAGTACCCGCTCTCTCATATGCATTTTATTTGTTGTATAGCGCTACTCATATCAATGGAGGGTGTCACAGTACTTTACATCACACACACATTATACAGAGACAATGAATCATACAAGAATTCAACTCAGACTATAGGGAATGTCACATAAACCAATGAGGATTACAAGGTGTAGGAATTACATGCCATCCATACTGGCGGGCAGTATATTTTAAGAGGGTTTGGGCTGGGGGAGCACAAACTCAGGATTTAAAGCATACCCCAGTGGTTGGGGGTTGGCTTTACTAATAATAATGTATATCAGCCCAAACTCTTTTTAGCAACATTAAAATAATGAAATACTGGGGAAGTTCTAACTATATAGTAATAAAAAAAAGTGAAGTTCTAACTATACCATTCAGGTTTGGATGCAGCCCTTTGATGACAGTTCACAGGTCACTGTCCTATGTTAGGATTGTAACATCTGAACTGCAAGTAACACAAGAATCTCTGTGACAAAGGCAGTAACCCACTGAGTTATCCAAATAAAATACAGCTTATCTGCATTTCAAAACTATCAACAGGCAAAGGATTCCTCTCCAGCAGGATCATTAATCACCAGTTATCTGGACATTTTTATTGTTGTCTTGCATCCATGGCCATGATAATGACACAAACTATTTAAATGAAGCATACAGAAAGTATGTGCCTTTCTGGCCCTGTGCAGATTAAAAAAATAAAAACAAATAGTAACACCTTCTCTTACCTACTATTTGTGTCACAGCCTGATCTGATAAGCAGCTGCAGGAGTCAAGAAAGGTGAATTAGAATAAACAAACTTCTTTTCTCCAATGCTGAACAGCAAAGGAAATATCCACGCAGCACAGGAGGGTAGGCAATTGTTACTCGATGCCACATTATTTCTCCCCTTTGCCATGCCCCTTTTGTACCTGCATGAGACAGCCCACCTTTCTAGAAGGAGTTGGGTGATTGGGGATGGCTGTGAGAAAGAGCCCAGGCCCAATCACGCAACTCCCAGAATAGGAAGAAAAACAACGTTCGGAGGAATTACATAGTGCCCATTTTCTATTGGCCTTCATGTCCTCACTGCGAGGGCCAAGGCTCATGTTTGGGTGGGCCTGGCCCACCCAGCCCACCCGCTAGAACCAGGCCTGGGGCCAACGCAGGCACCCTTGCACCAAAGGATAAGGGTGCCTGTGTTTCTAGGCAGGATTATGTTTTGTGCTGGAATGGACATCTTCCTGTACACAAACTAACCTTAGAGACATTTTCCCCTTTCTATGTGTGCTGCAGAATGCAGCACACTTTGAAAGTGGAAAGAAGAGAAATAAGGATACTTCTTGTTTCATCTCACTTGGAAAGCTTTGCATTTTGACTCATTCCCAGGTTCGCCATCTTTAGTTAATCTGGGAGTGCACCAAAATCCAAGGGTGGATACATGGGAACACCAGTGCTTCACTCATGGAACACCTCCCAGCTTGAAATGTATTGTAATGCAGCACAAGCTGCTGCATTGCATTATATTTCTTTAGAAAGCCATGCAAAGTGGCCCAAATTGCCCATTGCATGGCTCTGTAAATATAATTAAACCCTTTGTGGTGTCCTTGTGACACATTGGCCTTATTTATGAGCCCTTTCTGCCCCGTTGTTTCACTTTTTGTGATGCAGCGGTGGCGTAAAATATGCTCCACACTGCGCCATATTTACAAATTGATGCATCTAGGCAGATGCGTCACTTTATAAACCCCTGCGCTAAATTATACCTGCAACAGGTATAATGTATGCAGGGTGGGCGTTCCGGTGCAGAAAAGGCTCGTAGAAGTGTCGCAGAAAAATCTATGAGATTTCACTGCAACACTTCTAGGACGCCACTGCGTCAAATCTTTACGCCTGCCTCACAGCAGGCGTTAGGAGCAATGCAGGCCCTTTCACATGGGGCTTGCCCATGTGAAAGGACACATTGCTTACGTCTGTTTTCAGACACACTCCAGCAATGCTTTGCGCCTACAGATACGTCAGGAATACTGACTTATCAGTAAATCCCTGCTACATGGTGCACCGTACAGTAAATGCAGCGCATCCATGGTGTCGCAAGGATGGCGCACTGAAAAGTGTTGCATCGCTGTTTTCATGCAGCGCTGCAACACTTTTCATGAATGAGGTCCCTTGTGTGATGCAGGGATAATGCAAAGGCTTGATAAATCTGGGCCAAACTTCCACCCATGTGTTGTCTTAGAGACAGCATCATTGGTTAAAGATTGATATTTCAGACATCCTTTACAGGCAGTACACAAGCATCCATGATCAGTTCTCAGTAGCATGTCCAGCTGTAGTGAATACTTCCTTGCACTGTACACAGCTTTTGCCTAATTACTACTAGAGATAGCCCCATGCAGTGCAAACAACATTTAGAGCCCTTCTCAAAAATGGGCACCCCTTGGAAGTGCTTAAATTGTAAAATACTAAGGGCCTCATTTATGAGATACCTTGCGCCTCCAGAACGTCATTTTTTGTGATGTTCCGTGGCGCAGAAGCCTGCGTGATATTTATCAGGCAGCACTAAGCCAGTTTTTTGGGCTTAATTCTGCCTGATAAATATAAGTCCCTTTCACGCAGTGTTCTGCGTTAAAGGGGCGTGCAATGGGTGTTGCTCGGGGCGTTCCCAGCAACATCTATGGCCTTTTGACACTGCCCCAGATTTACCAGGGGAGGCGTAAGGGAGGCACAACAAGGAGAAATATCTTTATTTCTCCTCATTTTTCCTTTTTCTATGAGTGCAGCACACATAGAAAGAGGAAAAGTCCTCTTGTGATTATTTTTGTACAGAAAGGTTTCCCTTCCTGTACAAAAAAAATCATCCCCGCAACGCAGGCAACCTTGCAGCATGGTGCAAAGGTGTCTGTGTTGATGCACGGCAGCCCATTGTGCGCCGGCACAGGGGAAAAGGACAGGAATGCGCCGTATCTTATAGATAGGAAGGCCTGCTGCGCTGCGCTGCCCTACGGCAAAACCTCATAAATGAGGCCCTGAGTGCCTGTTCCCAAATCTTTTCTCGGAAGCCCTCCTTTGGCGTGCTGAACGTCGGAGTTGCTGAATCCCACGGCTATCTCTTCTTGACTCCACCTCGTGCCTCTTTAATCCACCACCAGACGCTCTCTGCCTCTTGATTTCATGCTTGCAGGTTCTTTTTGAACCCTTCTTTCTTGTTTGATCATTGTTTTTCCATCATTCTCCTTCTTTGTTTTTTTCCACTTGTCTACCTATTCTATCTTATTCTGGGTCAAAGACTAATGATGGAAAAATAAGCGCCAGTCCCAAAAAAAAGTGTGTTGGTGGTTGGTAGGCCCAACCTGCAACCAAGGGCTCAAATGAAGCTCTGCCCTTGGTACATTGTCTGCTGTACTTGCACATTTTGGAGTGTCTACCTGAACCACGCACACGGGTACTCATTTACAAGATTGTGATGCATGACAGCGCAGCAAGCCTTCCTGCTGTGCGGCTTTTGCCTTGCTGCTACATTGCCCTACGGCAAAAGAAAAGGGCAGGAATGCACCATATCTATTAGATATGGTGTAATCCTGTCCTTTTCTCTTGCGCTGGTGCACAATGGGCTGCCGTGCGCCAACGCAGGCACCTTTGCATCATGGTGAAAGGTGCCTGCGTTGCAGGGATGATTATTTTTGTGCAGGAAGGGAAACCTTTCTGTACAAAAACAATCACAAGAGACTTTTTCCTGTTTCTATGTGTGCTGGAAAATGCAGCACACATCGAAAGAGGAAAGACAAGGAGAAATAAAGATATATCTCCTCGTTGTGCCTCCCTTATGCCTCCCCTGGAGAGGCGTACATTTTTGGTGCTGCCTCAGACTTGATTTCTTGTAAATCTGGGGCAGTGTCAAAAAGCCATGGATGGCAACATCCAGTGGCGTCACTAGGGTTGGTGTCACCCGGTGCGGGTAACTCATGGTGTCACCCCCTCACGACTTACCGCATGGACCTCCTCCACCCGAGTCCGCCAGTGGACACAGTTGGCAAATAACGGGACCATACAGAATCCTTAGTTACGTTTGTAAATGTAGGTCCTATATTTACAAAATGTGCCTGTTAACAACAGTGTGATAATGACTCATTAATCAGGTTGTACAGTGGGCTACCTGCTAGTCAACATTTTACTGGAATTTATAATATCATAGGTATGGTACTTTTTACTGGTGTGGTGTTCCCACTATCCAGCAACACGATATATCAGTGGTGGAAGTGGGGGAAAAAAAGTAGGGGAACTGTGGGCGGGAATAACCCAAGGATTGGATCAGTGGGCAGAGCCAGAGGCGTGGCCAGAATGCGCAAACATCCCAATTTTTTGTATTTGTTTGGTTTCACTGCCCAGTTTTATCAACCAATGGATACACATGATTATTCAAGGTTATAAGGAGTTATTGACAGTAAAATGTGTTCACAAAGTGGGATATGCTTCTAATCACAGAATGTCCTCAAATACGATAAAATGTGGAAGCACAAGCCATTTGTCTCCGAGCCATGGAGTTCTGTCATCAGCACTTCTCTCTTTTCCAAAAGAGCAGTTCAAACATGAATGGCTAAAAATCCTAGTTTGCAAATGTTTTCTAAATAATAATGGCTCTGCCATATTTGCCTCATAATGCAAGATCTGCATCATGATCTCACCTTTTAAACTAATAAATTGTTTGTAGCTCAAACGTATCAAAAGTTAATAAAAAATTTGACTTGTGTTGCTGCGGAGTAGATGACAGTTAATAGCTCACTGTTCTATGTTAGTATTTTAACTTATAAACTGCAAGTAACAAAATGATCTCTCTGACAAAAGCAGTAGCCCACTGGCCTATTTACATTATGTGCACTTTGTGATCTGCATGGTACATGTTATTTGCAGCAGGTACATTAACCCTCTGAGCTACCTTTCCATGAGTCAAATCTTCCATTAGACAAAATTCCGATCTCTCTCTAGGAAGATCATTAATCGCCAGAGTCATCATGACATTTTTATTGTTACCGAGAATTACTGGAGGCCAGGAAGGAGGGAGCAAGCGCTTTTAGAACCATAATATACTTGCAAAAATGATGCCTCCACCTAAAGTGAGCACCTGGTGCGGTCACACCGGTTGCACCGCCCTAGAGCTGTTCCTTCTCAAGGGTCCTGTGATCTCAGTGACAGGGTCACTGTTCTAGGGTGTACTGCTTCATAGACCTGCCCGCAAGACTGGAGGTGAACTTCAGTATGAATAGTGGTGGACAAGCCTTGAAGGTTAACCTACACTTGTCATGCTAGGGTCCACCTGCTGGTGCAACGACACCGGGGCTTCTAACGTCTTGCGAAGCCTTCTAAGGTCTAGCATGAGATAGTGCTCTCTCAGGAGAGTGGTCTGGCGGACTGGTCATTAAGGCTGAACCTGGTTTCCCAGTTCCAAATTCAGCAGCTCTGGCCATAGTACCACATCCTCTCCCCCACTGAACACCATACTGCCCCACTGAGAAAAACTCAGACTGCCTTCAACTACAACCCAATTGTTGCCAGCTATAAACACCTGGATGCGGCTCAATTTAAATTACGCACTGGGCAAGAGCAATATGTGGCCTACAAAAAAAAGTGACAGCATCCTGGAAAAAGCCAACAATCATAGGGAATGCAAAATTTTGCAAACCATGTGAAATGTAAGCAGGAACAACATGGTTACCTTAACGCTTTTACACTCACTGTTCAGAAATCAGTGAGTGCTTTTGCCTGAAAAGTTAAAGACATGACAACAGGGCCCTGAATGGACCCATTTCAATGGCCATTGCTTATATCCTTACAAAACGTAAGCAATATGGTAAAAAAAGACAACATCCCTAGATACAGAGCAGCAGTACAAATTTTCTTTTTCAATCCTCACATTGCAGTACCTCCAGGATTGGTGCACTAGTTCCAAGCCCAGGGAAAACAAAGCCAAGACAACAAAAATAGCGCTTCACTGGCAAACTCTGTAAAAGTGGCGCTAATGTGTTTGGGTGTGAATAAAATCAATCTGGACAGTTTTCTACCACTCTGTCTTACTTTATTTAGTTATTTATTTTTCATATTTTTAAACTTTTATTCCCGATGCTGAATTTTGGAATTAAATGTCAGAAAAATATGACATTGATTTCCAGCAAAAGTGATTTTCTTTTTTGGATCCATTTCACAGGGAAGCAAATAAAAGAAAGGAGAGGAGACAGTGCGCACTGCGCACAGGCACCTCTTCCTCCTAAAAGGTTAGGTTGCTCTGCGCACACCGGCCCTGTTGGTGTCACCCCATGTGAGAGTGTCACCCGGTGCCGTCCGCACCGCCCACGCCCCCATAGTGACACCGCTGGCAACACCCATGGAACGCCCCTTTCACGCAGGTTTGTGCATGAGAGGGGCACATGTTTATGAGGTCATGAAAAGCTACGTAACATGACTTTACGTGGCCTTCTAAATATGCCAATGGCACATTACGCCACTGGAACGTCCAAAAGTGACGTTCCGGCAGCACAATAGTGCCAGTAGGGCCGCATAAATGAGTTCCACAGTGTTTATTGGTCGCAGATGTATGCGTGCAGGGTGCCGAGTGCAACAGGAAGAGAGAAGACACATTCATTGATGTGGAGCCATGAAAGGATGGTTGGAGTGCCTGTCTTTTATGTCAGCCATAATGTTTGTACTGTTTTTATTAATTCATTGCTAAGGCTCAAAGGCAAAAAGCTGACTATACCGTGTATTAAATAATACATTAGAAAACCACTGATGCACCATTATACAATCCTTTAGCACTAAAAGGTATGGAAAAGTGTCAGTGTTTAGGAGACATACTAAAATCTAGGATTGATTCGTGTTGAATGTTCTCTGCCAAGTTATTCTGCAATTTTGTCTCTATCACAGGGAATCTCTTGTCTCCTCTCAAATGACATCTGAGGATTTGAGAGATCTCACTGGCAATGCCATATCATTTCTTTCTTCATAGTAACCTGTCCCCAGGCTCCGAGGCAATTTGGAGCCTAACAACAAACGTGTATTCACGACCTCATAATTAGCCAATCAATTGATCATCTGGGAGCAGAGAGAGGATGGGTTGGATTTCCTAGTTTTTCACACAACGCAGCTCATTAACCAAACATTCTGCGCTACACTGCTCAAGTAGAAAAAACAGTGCAGAGACATATCTACTAAGACTGGCCTACTGCCGCTACCATCCCTTGAGCTGGCACTCTGAAAAGGCTGCCTTGCATGACACCCCACTGTGCACCATGGTGCAAATGAAACCAGGTGCAAACTGAACAAGAAGAATAGTGCGTGATAGTCCTCCCCATAACATGCATTTCATGCAAATGTATATATTTTAAATGACATTCCCATTGACGCTTGTCCCTGTGTTGAAATGTGTACTGGAGGGCGCACCTTGAGTGCATATCACTGGCTCAACGTCACACCATGCTGCTTAGTGCTTTGTTTCATGTAAAACAGGCTTGTTTAGCACAGACATGACCAATGACATCACTAGACATGACCAATGACATCACTAGACTGTGGCCTTTTCTTCAATATGTGTCAAGGTTACACTAACCTGGCTATCCAGATCCAACAGGTCCAAATATCCATAACTCACTGGCCTTGAGACCCTTGCGGGTGAGTAGTGCGCTATACAAGTATCAAATTTACATTTTTTTTTACTGGCGACCATAGAAATTTCTCTGAACCCACTGGCGACCATGCAAAGTATATTTATTGGTGTCAGTAGTAGCCAAGGGGAAAGTGGCATGGGATGAGCGAATGAGAAGCAGAGACACTGGACATCTCCAAGCTGCATGTTCATACTGCTGGGCTTAATCTGCTCTGCAATGGCACTGATATCTGAAAAAAATAAAAAGAATTGCATTTTGCCATGTACCATGAAGTTCACTATTTCTACCATGTTCTACGATATATCTTGTTACAGTCTCTGTATAATTCACTATATGATTGGCACAAACTTTATGACTTCCTTGAGCTGAAAGGTAAAATAAATCTTTGTAAGAAATGCAGAAAATAACCTGAACAGTAACACGCCTTCCCGCATAGGTAACATACTTTAGTGTATTGTAATCAAGAATGTGATTCAAATAATTCTCAACAGAGATAGTTCACCACCTTTAACATAATAAATATAGTGTTATGCTTTCTGACAATATGAATTCACTTCCCCATTGCTGCCAATAGCAATCCTATAATACCATACACGATTCAAGTAATTTATTAACGTCTGTTCAAGTTGAGGAGTCATTGGTTCCTCTCATGAACAAATACAAGAGTGTTTGTAATCCAAGGAAGGATGACTCCAGTGAAATAGAGATTATAACACCTGCAAGGAGGACTAATGTGCAAATCAAAGTCTATGGGGCAGATGTAGCAAGCAGAAATTGCTTTTCCGATGCAGCAAACCTAATTTTGCTATTTGGTAAACTGTTACCGAATCGCAAAATGGGTTTGCGATTCGGTATTAGGAAGGGGCGTCCCTTCCTAATACCGAATCGCATCGGTATGTATGAATGTTTTGTGACCACAATTGCGGTCGCAAAACATTCGCATTTTACCACCTACTTCAAGTAGGTGGTAACCCATTCGCAAATGGGAAGGGGTCCCCAAGGGACCCTTTCCCCTTTGTGAATGTTTGTAAAACTATTTTTAAGAGTAGGCAGTGGTCCCACGGACCACTGTCTGCTCCTAAAAAATGAAAAGAAAGCTTTTCATTTTTCGTTTTGTAAAGCCTCTCATTTTCCTTTAAGAAAAACGGGCTGCTTTACAAAAACAAAGATTGCTTTATTAAAAAGCGATCACGGACATGGTGGTCTGCTGATCTCAGCAGGCCACCATCCCCGTGATTTTTACGATTACTAGGGGATCGCAAATTACGACCTACCTAATTAATATTCATGAGGTAGGTCATTTGCGAGCCCTTAGGAATCGCAAAAGGTGTACTATACACCTTCATACATTGCATTTTGCTATTTCCTAATTGCGAAACCTTGTGATTCGCAATTAGGGAATAGCAAAATGCGAGCTACATACATCTGGCCTTAATTCCTTTATTTTAAGTGTTATCAAGAATACTTCAATGAAATCAAGAAGTCCTTGATAACTCCTGACGTAAGTGCAGGGAGTTGCAATCTCCTGGCAACAAGGTTTCAGCCACAATTACCAAATAGCACAATTACCTAACAAGGAACACTACAAAGAACAAACCACTTACTCCCTCCCCCACTTTGCTCCTGTTTATAGAAACCCCTAACCCACTTTGCACTCTTTGCTGTAGAAATCTCTTCCGCCCTTCCCACTTTGCTTTCTTGTATTAGAAGCCCCTTATGTTACTTCTTTTTTACAAAAGAAGGGGCATATTATCAAGAAACGGCGTTAAAATTATCGATAATATGCCCTTGAGATTTCCCATAGAACCCCATGTTCTGGTGTCAACATGGGCTTCTATTGGAATTCTCTGTGGCATATTATCAAGCCCATTATCGCCGCTTTAGCAGCAGTTTTCTGCCGCTAAAGCGGCGATAATTTTAACGCCGTGCTTGATAATATGCCCCGAAATTCCTTATTCCCCCTTTAACTCCCTTATTCACTCAGTTCTTGCAAACTCATTATTACTCCTCCAATTCATTTCCTTTTTTTACAAACCTCATATTCCCCTTCCCTCTTTTCTCCTGCTTTTTTACAAGCCCTTTATTCCCTCTCCCACTATATTCCTTTTTCTTACAAACCGCTTGCTTTTTCCATTTCCCAATCTATGCCTATCCTTTCAGTAAACCCACCCCCTTTTCCATTCATACTACAAAGAAATGCCTTTTTGTGGACAAAGCATTTCAGCATTTTAACTTCTCTCTAAAACGAAATCCCATCAGCTTGTTTTAATCAGGATGACCTTCTTCATTTTAGAAATTAATCAGAAAGACAGATCACCCAATAATTTATATTATTTGTATCTGTTTGATGACATTTCTTATCTATTGTAAAGAAGACCTCGAAACTCATTACATTTGTTGAGACCTTTGCTTGGTGCTTGTAATTTATTAATCCAGTAAGTATATCTCTTAATCTCTGCTCTCTGTTTCCTCCTCTATAATATTGCCTAATTAAATGTATTCCTGTAAATAGATGCATTCTCCTAAAATCTAGTGTCTCTAATATTTATATTGTGATTTTCTTCAAAATACACTGTAATTGTGTTAGAAAAACCACACTCCCACTCTGAAAGGGTGGTGGTGGTCTTCCGGACACACTGTGGTAGCTTGGCTCGAGTGGTCAGGAATCAGGCTCCGTGCTAAGCATACGACATACCCAAACAATAACCATGCGTGCATCCGTTCCAAAAACGACTCTACACCGTAAAAATTATGAAAATATCTTTCTTTATCTTCTTTTTCTCTTAGTTGCTGATTGGATAAAATAAATAACAATCACAATATACAAACTTTTTAGATAGTGCAGGTCAAATAAATACTGGCTTAATGATTCAATAAATAGGGGTGATCATAAATAATGAAGGCATAAATATAAGTGCAATACATACAGGCAATTAAATATTCTGAGGCAATAAATACTGTAAACCAATAAATATTGTGCATCAATAAATACTGTGAACCAATAAATACAGTGAAGCAATAAATAGGTTAAATACAATAAATACAGTGCCCCTAATAAATACTTAAAAGCTGACAGTGACACTCATAGAATCAGATCACTTTTGAATTCCTAAGGGCTGATTTGGCCCAGGCACAGCTTGTGGGGATGTGGAAGGCTTGGGGGTGTCTACTCCCTGGCTTGGACAAGGCTGAGGCCTAAACTGAGGTAGATCAAGGGGGGAATACCAGAGACCTGGCTCTCTCCCTCCACACAACTTCTCTAGATTAGTCCCAGCTCACCCCTGGCACAGTCAGGTTGGTTCCAGCACCTCCCTAGCCCCTTAGAGCAGTCTCTCAGGTCTCCACAGGGCCTTAGGCGCCCTCTACTCCACTTACTGCCCTTTTTCTGATGCTCCGACGCCGCTGGAGTCGTGTCGACGCCGTGAGGCGGTTCCAGTTCGATGTCGGCGGCCTCGGCACAATGTCAGTTCTTTGACGACGCCGGTAGGCGGCTCCGGTCTCGATGTCAGCGGCCTCGGTTCGATCTCGACCTCCGATTCGATGGCGTCGGGCAGTCTTTACTCGATGTCGACTTCGGGCGGCTCCGGTCCGATGGCGACCTCAACTTCGATGACGTCAGCCGGCCTTGACTCGATGTCGACTTCCGGCGGCTCCGGAGTGCGATCCTCACTCCCGACCTCCGGTGCTCCTCTCCTTAGGTTTCCGGCGACTCCGGAGTGCGACCTCCACTCCCGACCTCCGGCACGATTCTCTCCGGTTCCGGCGACTCCGGAGTGCGATCCTCACTTCCGACCTCCGGTACCCCTCACCTCGGTCTCCGACGACTCCGGAGGGCGGACTTCACTCCTCCGATGACGCCGCTCACTCGACCTCGGGTGACTTCCTCCTCGACCTCTGGTATTCCTCACGACCTCTGACGGCGCCCTCTCTCGACCTCTGGCGGCTCCGGGTACGACGTCTGCTTTTCCAGTCCGCGCCGCTTCTCCACCTCGGGCTCCAGGTCTCAGGCTACTCGACGTCGGACTCCAGGGAAACCAGTTTCCAGGTCAGGATCTTGCTGTTCTCTGTTTCTAAGGCCTGTTCCTGCTGTCCAGGTCCTTAGCATGGTTTTTCTTGCTTCTTCCCACACAGGGCTCCAGGCTGGGCTCAGTCAGTAGGGACTAGTATCAAGGGTGGGTTTATGGACCCCACTCCAGGCACAAGTTTCCACCCCTGCTGCTTCACTCCTTCCTCCTTCAAGTTTCTGCTGCTCTCTCCTCACCAGTCAGGTGCCAACTGCCAGCTCCAACTGCCAACTCTCTGTCTTAGCTTCCCAACATTCTAAACCGCCTCCAACTGTCACAGGGTTCTGGAATGTTCTGGAAGGTGCTAGCAGGTTCCAGTGGATGCTGGTGATGTCACAGGTGGCCACCATTTTGTGCTTCAGGCCCTCAGACAGAAGTTTCAGGGGTAGCTAAAATGGCTCCCTGAATCTGCAGCAACACTAAAAACGAAAACAAATGAGGGAAAAAGGGCCAAGTCCTACACAACCCCCTTCCAGCCAAAAGCCAGGGTAGACCGATCAATGCCTTGATGGTCTTCCCTGCTTGGGGCGAGAAAAGGTGGACGCAGGCCCGCAACGGCAGGAGCACCCGCAAGTTCTCCTCCGCTCTGGAACCCAATGGTTCCCTAACAAGCCTCCCGGGACCAACAAAACCACCCCACTGGGGCTCCCTAGCTAGTTGTGGCCAGGACCGGCCCCTGGGCCGTCCAGATGTCTCTGGCCCGGGTGATCTCACGGAGTGGGGGGCAGTAGCCCCAGGCCTGTAGTGCCCGTTGACCACTCCGGTCCTCCTCCTTGCAGTCCTAAACTGCCTCTGGTCCTTCCTCCTGGGGTTCACACCCTTAGGCTGACCAGCCTTCAGGGGCGAGGCTCTCCTCCCCCTAACTCTCCTTCTGGGGTTCCTCACCCTACCCTGCGAGGCACCCTCAAACCACCACTGTCTCCTCAGTACAGGGCCTTGACCCCTCAACTGATTCCTCAACCTAGGGTCTAAACCCTTAGGCCGAGCTGGTGCCCGAGGCGAGACCTTCCTCCCTCTGCACCCCCTCCCAGATTTCAGCACCCTCCTAACGGGAAAAGTACCCCTGGAAGTCAATTTCGGGGGGACCCTGTTAGCAGAGGCCCCACCCGCCAGGTAAGGCAACCCCTGAACCTGGCACCCCAGCCCAGGATCTAAACCCTGAAACTGGGCCAACCCCAGAACCTCAGGAGCGCTGGTTACAGTCGCCCTGGGTCCTCCTGACACTAGGGGCTCCCCTGCACTGGAGGGCACATCGGGACAGCCTAGGCTCCCAACCTGGGGCTCCCTTGCGGAACTCTCCAGGCCCTGAGACTTCGGTTGGGGCACCTCGGGACACCTCCCCGTCTCACGCCTTCCTACAGATAGGTCGTGAGGACCTACAACCCTCTCTCCCTGGGACCTAGCTGGGCTATCTGCCACTTCTCCCACCTCGCTGGGTTGGGAGATCCCTGCACTACCCCCTTCAGGTTCCCACCCCAATGCCTCCTCAGACACCCTGGTGATGTCATCCTGGGGTAAATAAACTTCTAGCTCCTGTGGAGCTTCCGGTATGCTGCCACCAGTGTCCTCGCTGGACACACTCATCTGGAGGGCACGCAGCTCCAACTCCTTCATCCGAAGCTCGTGCGCCATCCTTCTCTCCTCCATCTCTTTCCCCAGCCTTGCTAAGTCCCATGTGAGCTGTCTTTTCTCCCTCCGGTCTGTTAACTCCACTTTAGACAAGCCACCGCTAGAGGCACTGCTGCCCTTCCTGGAAAGTGTCCTGGGCCCCGCTGACAGGTTCCCCACCTCCGGTTGGTACAAACCAGCTCCCTCACTGTCGGGCTCTCTATCCCTGTCCTCCTCCTCAGCCTTGCTTTCTCGGCGTGCCTCCCCCCAAGCCCTTAAGCTGGTTTGGAGTGCACCCTTCTTTGCTCCTGGGGGACAGTACACCCCCTCCCGCTGGCAAAACTCCCTGAGTTGGGCCACAGTGTACGTTTCTAGATTTTCTAGTACAAATTCCATCTCGCCCACTCAGGTTAGAGGACAGGTTTTGTGCAGTAACTATGCAGGGGGGTACCTTTAATAATACCTCCTCCCACCACCAGAGTAAATTTGGAAAAAACAAAAACCCACAATTAGGAAGGCCGCTTTGAGAAAACTCCCGGTGTAGGCCTATGGACTACCCACAGTTATTGTTGAGTATACGTAGGCACAGCTCTATCCCACCACTGAACACCAATTTATGTTAGAAAAACCACACTCCCACTCTGAAAGGGTGGTGGTGGTCTTCCGGACACACTGTGGTAGCTTGGCTCGAGTGGTCAGGAATCAGGCTCCGTGCTAAGCATACGACATACCCAAACAATAACCATGCGTGCATCCGTTCCAAAAACGACTCTACACCGTAAAAATTATGAAAATATCTTTCTTTATCTTCTTTTTCTCTTAGTTGCTGATTGGATAAAATAAATAACAATCACAATATACAAACTTTTTAGACAGTGCAGGTAATGATTCAATAAATAGGGGTGATCATAAATAATGAAGGCATAAATATAAGTGCAATACATACAGGCAATTAAATATTCTGAGGCAATAAATACTGTAAACCAATAAATATTGTGCATCAATAAATACTGTGAACCAATAAATACAGTGAAGCAATAAATAGGTTAAATACAATAAATACAGTGCCCCTAATAAATACTTAAAAGCTGACAGTGACACTCATAGAATCAGATCACTTTTGAATTCCTAAGGGCTGATTTGGCCCAGGCACAGCTTGTGGGGATGTGGAAGGCTTGGGGGTGTCTACTCCCTGGCTTGGACAAGGCTGAGGCCTAAACTGAGGTAGATCAAGGGGGGAATACCAGAGACCTGGCTCTCTCCCTCCACACAACTTCTCTAGATTAGTCCCAGCTCACCCCTGGCACAGTCAGGTTGGTTCCAGCACCTCCCTAGCCCCTTAGAGCAGTCTCTCAGGTCTCCACAGGGCCTTAGGCGCCCTCTACTCCACTTACTGCCCTTTTTCTGATGCTCCGACGCCGCTGGAGTCGTGTCGACGCCGTGAGGCGGTTCCAGTTCGATGTCGGCGGCCTCGGCACAATGTCAGTTCTTTGACGACGCCGGTAGGCGGCTCCGGTCTCGATGTCAGCGGCCTCGGTTCGATCTCGACCTCTGATTCGATGGCGTCGGGCAGTCTTTACTCGATGTCGGCTTCGGGCGGCTCCGGTCCGATGGCGACCTCAACTTCGATGACGTCGGCCGGCCTTGACTCGATGTCGACTTCCGGCGGCTCCGGAGTGCGATCCTCACTCCCGACCTCCGGTGCTCCTCTCCTTAGGTTTCCGGCGACTCCGGAGTGCGACCTCCACTCCCGACCTCCGGCACGATTCTCTCCGGTTCCGGCGACTCCGGAGTGCGATCCTCACTTCCGACCTCCGGTACCCCTCACCTCGGTCTCCGACGACTCCGGAGGGCGGACTTCACTCCTCCGATGACGCCGCTCACTCGACCTCGGGTGACTTCCTCCTCGACCTCTGGTATTCCTCACGACCTCTGACGGCGCCCTCTCTCGGCCTCTGGCGGCTCCGGGTACGACGTCTGCTTTTCCAGTCCGCGCCGCTTCTCCACCTCGGGCTCCAGGTCTCAGGCTACTCGACGTCGGACTCCAGGGAAACCAGTTTCCAGGTCAGGATCTTGCTGTTCTCTGTTTCTAAGGCCTGTTCCTGCTGTCCAGGTCCTTAGGATGGTTTTTCTTGCTTCTTCCCACACAGGGCTCCAGGCTGGGCTCAGTCAGTAGGGACTAGTATCAAGGGTGGGTTTATGGACCCCACTCCAGGCACAAGTTTCCACCCCTGCTGCTTCACTCCTTCCTCCTTCAAGTTTCTGCTGCTCTCTCCTCACCAGTCAGGTGCCAACTGCCAGCTCCAACTGCCAACTCTCTGTCTTAGCTTCCCAACATTCTAAACCGCCTCCAACTGTCACAGGGTTCTGGAATGTTCTGGAAGGTGCTAGCAGGTTCCAGTGGATGCTGGTGATGTCACAGGTGGCCACCATTTTGTGCTTCAGGCCCTCAGACAGAAGTTTCAGGGGTAGCTAAAATGGCTCCCTGAATCTGCAGCAACACTAAAAACGAAAACAAATGAGGGAAAAAGGGCCAAGTCCTACAAATTGAGTATGTGTTGTTTCTGTTTTTAATCATCCTAACATGTGCCTTCCATCTTTCTTCTAAACAGTTTTTCCTGGAACCAAAATAAATTAATGAGCTTATGCAAACAATCATATAAATACAATACAGTGTCTTGAAATTTATGAAGTCACAGATTGGATATTTCTGTTTACAGTCATTGAATTCTAATTATTTACATAAAGTGTATTTACAACATATACAATTTCCACATTTGTAAAAACCTTTCAAGTCTTTAAATATCCATGTTCTTTGTTGGGTATTTGTTACATAGTTGATATTGCCACTTTCAATATAGCATCTATTTTGCCCTTAATATTTATGTATTTGTGAAATTTCCTCAGTTAGATGGAGATTAAGTGTTAGTAAGTGCCAATGTAAATATTTCTTTGCTTTCCATATTAAACATATTTATAAATGTATGTTCCTCTGTTCATTCATGTTGTGTTTGTTCTTTTTGAAAATCATATTTTCCAACAGCATCTCTCTAGATCAGTGTTTCCCAAACTGTGGGTCACAATCCACTGGTGGGTTGCAAGGTGATTTCTGGTGGTTCGGGAAAGTCAGAGCAATGAATAAAGATGCCTTTAAATTCTGTGTTTAATTTATCACATTTAGACGATACAAAGACAGAAGTCAAATGTCAGACTGCTTTATTCTTTCAACATAGGGACTGCTATTTACTTTTCTTTCTCTGACAGCAAAGTGAGATGAGTTCCTAAAGTGAATTATGTGACAATGTACAAAATGCATATCCCTGTAAATGAAAGGAAGCACTTCTTTTTGTAATTCTGAAGTGTGTTGGAACCAGAGATTTTGAAAGGATCAAAACAAACCATGACACTTACACAGTGATGGATGAACACATGATAAATATTCACAGAAACCCTATTTCCACATATGATCATTTGCATGCTATTTTGTTTAATCATTTAAACCGTTTGCCTGTGCAAATATGGTGAAAATGGACCAAAAAACGTTTTTATACAGAATATCGGAACCAAAAATATCATGGGACAAAATATTGTGTCAAGAATATCGAGGACAAAAATATTGTGAAAGTAAGTTTCTATAGGTAAGTAAAGTTTCACTATAAATACCTTCAAGGTACGTAGATGTGGAGTTAAGAATAGTAAATCTTTACTTACCTATTTGAACTTACCTTCTTGATATTTTAGCCATCGATATTTTTGACAAGATATTCTGTCCACGCAATATTTTTGGTTCCAATATTCTGTCAGTGGTCCCCAAAAAACATGACTCTTGAGGGATAAATGTCTTCTATTTTATGTCTACCATAGTATCTGAATTATTATTGGACTTATCACATCCTTTATCCAAACTATGCTCAATTGCATTGATTCATCCAAACAATTTCTGTAACTGTAGATCCATTTTTTAATTCATTTTTTAAATCGAATTCCGTTATTTAAAAAAAAGAAACACACAAATACAAAGCACACTGTCCTCATGTACATAAATTTATAGTGTATAGACGGGCCAAAATATAATTCTTTGTTGGGTCCGTCTTGACGTAGCCCACTTTCGTGTTCCTGTTTCTCCGCCCTGTGAGTAAATCAAAAAACGCTCCTGGGGTGCATGTGGCGGTACATGTGGCTGGTTAATATATAGTCCTCGGTACTTTGCTGAAAACATGACATCTCTCCTGAGCTTACGGTGTCTCGTAGGGTGATATTTATCCATCAAAAGTCATATTTTTGGTCTATTTTCGTGTGCTCAACTCTAAAGAGGGTAAGTTGGGCTACTCCAGCTGAACACTTTGCAAATGTAGTGGCAATTTCAATGGAAACTGTGCTGCCTGTAAATCACAATCTGCTACCACACAATGCTATAACAAGGCCTGCTGGTCTGCTCGAGCAGCCTGCTATGCCGAAAAGATTGGAAATGCCTATAATTCATCTAAAGAACCATAGTTAAATCTTTCTTAGATCCTATAGGTTTTACCCTTTCCCTCTCTCTCTCGCAGCAAAAGTGTAGTGACCTAGCTAAATTCTTTCACAATAAAGTTTCAGATATATGAACTTCCTTGTCTATCTCAGGTGCCATGGGGTCGAGCACTGCCTCCTGCAATCCTCTAAATCTAGATTTGCAAACTTCTGCCTTTTGGATGACTCTGCTTTACTGGATCAGCTTGCATCCATAAAGTATGGTTCTCTGTCTGATCCTCTTTCGCCAGGAATTATTCATAAAGTGGGTTTGCATATTGCTCCTCATATGCTTCATCTACTGAACGCCTCTTTGATGGAAGGTAGAGTCCCCATAGCATGAAAATATGCTATGGTCTCTCCTTTATTAAAAGTTAAAAGCCACCATAGATGCCCCAGTGTGGGCTAATTACCATCCTATATCGTTATTGCCCATCTGCGGAAAGATTCTAGAAAAACATATTAATTATCAACTCTCTGCATTCCTGGAATACCATGGTCTACTACATGACTCTCATTCAGGCTTCTGCACTGCTTGGTGCTGTAGAACATTTAAGATGGCATTGGACAGTAATGGTAACTGATCATGTGACAAGGGTTCAGGATTTCAAGAAAGAGTCTTTCCGCAAAGCCTACCATATGTGATTAAGGCCGGCGTTCCGGCCGAAACGCGGCATGGCAGGCAGTTGAGAGAAAATAAAATAATCTTCTATTGCCACTAAGAGGAATTTGCCTAGTTCCTTTTCGCCATACCAGGAGGTTCAGGAATGATCGGTTCCAACGTCTTTACGGAAGGGAAGTAGGTCTGCTTCCTGTCAGCGAACCCCATCCTCTAAAGCATGCAGCCGCCTTCAGCCACACGAGCGAGTAGCAATCCTGAAGGATACTTTCGGCGGCAGCCCCCTGTGTAGCTTCAAGTTCCGTTCATCAGCTGGGAAAGAGCAACGTACGGGTCGGAGGATGCGTCTGTGGCATTCTTTCGTTTTCAGCGGTGAGTTTACTCTGGGCATTAAACACAGGTGAGGAGGTGTTTGGCAATAAGACTTTCCCTGACGATATCAGGTTTCACGCGGGGCTCTCATTATTAACTGCAATGTCAAGGGACGCTTTGCGGGACGGCAAGGCAGCAGCCGACGAGCTGTTTAATAATGCGCCAAGTACTATGTTACGAAATCCAGTCCCACAAGGGAATGAACAACAAACTGATGCCAAGTCATTACTTAAAAGATTAGAGAAATGTACCAGAAATGAAATCACAAAATGGTGGGAATATAAGTCATTACAGAAGTATTGAGGAAGCAGGACGTGTGCCTCGAGGACTACGAATTTTATTGGCACCTTCATTTGAAAACCCTAATCCAGAGATGCTTAAAGAATGGTCTACAAATAATCTGGCAGCATCTATGAATTTAGTAAGGATTCTGGTGAAGTATGCCCAAAGTGATTGTGAAGAGCTATTGAAAGAAATAGAAAGCATTAATGAACAATGTAATAAGCTGGAACAAACGGAGTTCATTAATAAATTAAAAAAGGATATTGATGACAGAATGAAGAAACATGAGGACAAAATCAAAATACGGAAGGCTTTGAAATATGCACGAGACAAAGCGGATTATGAGTTGGGCCAGGTATTTACATTCTCTCGTAAATATGACCATGCCAAAAAAATCAGATCAGGAAATGTAACCCACAATGCAATGGGTCAAGAAAAAGAAACTGTGGCAAGTGGAATCACTACTGAAGTGTTGGGCTCCGAAACGGGCTCATTGACAAGCGACAATTAATCCGAAGAAGGAGCACAAAGAGCAAACAATCCTGATATGGCTAACATACTGAGCCCCTCAGAAGAGCTAACTTTTTTAGTAACGGATCGCCTGCAGACCTTACGACCACGGACTCGGAATGTAGCGAAAGCACCAGGCAAAGAAGAAACCGGCGCCGCAGAGAAAGGCGGAGGCACAGGAAGAGGAAAACCAAAGAAACAACAATGGCGCAGACGATAGAAGAAGATTCCAAAACTGTTATCAACTTATCATCTATAGTCCTAACTAAAGCGGAAACTCAGTTGTTGGCTCTCGGGCTATCTTATTGCCCTGAAAGAAACTTCAATTATGGAAAAACTTGAGTGGACATATACAAATATATTATAAAGCTGAAGTTAAAGAAGTTCTTCAGAATCAAAAATGGCAACAAAACCACGGAAAATGAGACAATTCAAGTAATCACCAGTATTCCAACCCTTCTAGCCTCGGATGCTACAACATTACTGGCCTTACATGAATTAAATAATGAGAACCATCAAAATCATGTGGGTGATAATAGTCAAACATCCACTCAAGAAAGACTGACAGCTTTCAATCTTGTTCAACCAAGTGCAGGCATCAGCCCTTTTAAAGTCAAATCCTCTTTTTACCCTATGATGCCCAAAGACGCCATTGATGTATTTCATGAGAGAGTCACTGATGAAATAATTAAACTATATCATAGGATCAATCACAGTAAAGAAAGATTCAAACATCGTGATATTGAATATGAAAATCTTGTCTACAAAATGCGTAGCAACAAGGATATAGTTATTAATAAATCGGACAAGGGCGGAAATGTTGTTATTTGGCCACGTAAAGAATACACCGAAGAGGCATATAAACAACTATCCGACCCGGCCTGTTATGTCATCAGTACCATGACGGAATATAATAAGGCTAAGGAGAGTCTCAAAAAAGATCTGATGGGTTGGAAAAGACAAGGGTTGATTTCCAATCAAGAGTACAAGTTCATGATGAATGATTTTCCTGTGATTCCTACTCTGTATCTTATTCCGAAGATTCATAAGGAAACTAGTCCAACTCCTGGCAGACCTATTATTTCTGCAATAGGTGGTATGAGCGAACAGATTACACAGTATGTTGATTATTTTTTGCAAACTCATGTACAAGCTCTCCCTTCTTTTGTTAGGGATACTAGTGCCTTCCTCGATAAGATCAAAAATATTGCATGGGAGGATAATCTTCTGCTCATTGCCATGGACATTGAATCACTCTATACTAGTATCAATCATCAAACAGGTTTGACTGCTGTAAAATATTATCTAGACAAAAGACCACTGACTTTCCATAACCATAACGTGATGCTCCTTGAAATGATTAAGTGGTGCTTATTCAATAACTTTTATACGTTTGACAATAAGTTATTCTGTCAAAAAACGGGGCGTGGCTATGGGAGCCTGCTTCTCTCCCAGCTATGCGTGTTTGTACGTTGGCTGGTGGGAGGAGCAGATTCTCATGGGATTTATGGGCAGGATATATGACAATAATGTGATGTACTGGCTAAGATATATTGATGACGTGTTTCTGATATGGAGGGGAGATACAGATAGTGCTATATCTTTCATCAATGAGCTCAATAATAACAACATCAATCTCAAATTTACATCACACATTAGTCAAACACAGGCAGCATTCCTTGATACCACCATCTATGTATCAGGAAACAAATTGGAATCCACACTTTTTAGGAAACCCACTGCGGGTAATGCTACCTTGCATGCATCAAACTCCCACCCTAGCCACCTGAATAGAAGTATCCCCTATGGGGAACTTCTAAGTCTTAAACGAATTTGCAGCACCGATGTTGAGCTCACCAAATGTACTCAAGAGGCATTAGCGAGATTTAAGGCTAGAGGCTATAGTGAGTCTATACTCAAGGAAGCCAGTGGTAAGGCGGCACTTAGAACTAGAGAGTCTTTATTAGGCACAGTCAGCAGGTCTTCTGAGATAGGACATAAGGGAGATGAGAATAATGCTCCGCGTCTTATCACCACTTTTAACAGGCAACATAAACAGTTGAAGGCTATCATTAATAAAAACTGGCCTATTTTGAGAACAGATGCTGTGTTGGCACCTTATCTAACTGACAAACCGTCGATTACTTACAGACGTGCTGCTTCTATGAGAAGCCAACTAGTCAAAAGTAGCCCTGAGATAACATCTAGGAAGACCTGGCTGCAACCAAAGAAGGGCTTCTACAAATGTACTTTGTGTAGGGCTTGCAAATTTGGTACTAACCGCACGTCATACACCACTCCTTTCAGTTCCAAGTAAATACAGATCAAAGGGCACTATACTTGCCGAACGGAATATGCTGTCTATGTTCTTACCTCTACCTGTGGCCTCAACTATGTGGGCAGCACCAAACTTCAGGTGCATGCCTGCATTCTCCAACATTTGAGAGCCATTGTTAATAACGATGCCACCTATCCGGTGGCTCGTCATTTCAAAGACATGCATAATAATGATCTCCAATGTCTCAGTTATTTTCTGATCAATGCCATCCCCAAATTACGACGGGTGGCAATAGGGAAAAGATGTTGAGACAATTGGAGACCCGTCTAATATTAGACCTTGATACTAAGGCCCGTTTGGTCTAAACACTACTGAAAATATGCATACTTATCTGTAATGTGTTATGAATTGTGACTCTTGGTTCCTCAATTCTCAGCATTCTGAACACTCGATCTGGGTCTTTCTCACCATATGTACATATTTATTGACTTGCTTATAATGTATATTTTGTCTACCTCGCACCCACATATTTATTATTTGCATGATCAGAATTCATTCTGTTCATTACATCCAAGGACACCTCCATTTATATTCGCAGTCTCCATATAATTGTTTATTGGTTACTGTTGTGTGTGTACATATATATATATATATATATATATATATATATATATATATATATATACATATATATTTTTTTAGATTTGGGCACATTTACACATTTATAGCACTTTAGATATTTTTGCACTGACATGTTTTTTTAATGTTAGTAGCATAGCATATAAAATAATTGCAGTTTGCACATTTAGGAGGTGGTGAGTTGATGTTGTACCATGGAGTTTTTTACAGACTTTCACCTATCTTTTAGATTTTTTACTGTGTCGAATAGATGTGATACATTTAACATATATGCATCAATATTTTTGGGAATTTTTATCACATCCAAGTAGTCATACTGCATTTATGCTGTTATAAAGGATCTACTTACGTGTTTTACAATTGTATTTATACAGGGATATACTTATTTATTCATTTATTTATAGTATATATTTAAATGTGTATTTATTTATTTATTGTAATTATACATGTTGTTTACCATACAATCCCAGTTATTTGCATAGAACTAACTGTTTTTTGTATATGGTTTTACTATTGTGCACCATTCGCCAGTATGTTTTTCCATCTATATGCAGTATAAAAGTACATAGTCTGTTTTCCATGCTAACTGATCATGTGACACGGGTTCAGCATTTCAAAAAAGAGTCTTTCCGCAAAGCCTACCATATGTGATCAAGGCCGGGGTTCCGGCCGAAACATGTCATGACCGGCAGTTGAGAGAAAATAAAATAATCTTCTATTGCCACTAAGAGGAGTTTGCCTCGTTCCTTTTCGCCATACCAGGAGGTTCAGGAATGATCGGTTTCAATATATATATTTATATCTATATGCCTTCAAGGTACGTAGATGTGGAGTTAAGAATAGTAAATCTTTACTTACCTATTTGAACTTACCTTCTTGATATTTTAGCCATCGATATTTTTGACACGATATTCTGTCCACGCAATATTTTTGGTTCCAATATTCTGTCAGTGGTCCCCAAAAAACATGACTCTTGAGGGATAGATGTATTCTATTTTATGTCTACCATAGTATCTGAATTATTATTGGACTTATCACATCCTTTATCCAAACTATGCTCAATTGCATTGATTCATCCAAACACTTTCTGTAACTGTAGATCCATTTTTTAATTCATTTTTCAAATCGAATTCCGTTATTTAAAAAAAGAAACACACAAATACAAAGCACACTGTCCTCATGTACATAAATTTATAGTGTATAGACGGGCCAAAATATAATTCTTTGTTGGGTCCGTCTTGACGTAGCCCACTTTCGTGTTCCTGTTTCTCCGCCCTGTGAGTAAATCAAAAAACGCTCCTGGGGTACATGTGGCAGTACATGTGGCTGGTTAATATTTAGTCCTTAGTACTTTGCTGAAAACATGACATCTCTCCTGGGCTTACGGTGTCTCGTAGGGTGATATTTATCCATCAAGAGTCATATTTTTGGTCTATTTTCGTGCATGTGCTCAACCCTAAAGAGGGTAAGTTGGGCTACTCCAGCTGAACACTTTGCAAATGTAGTGGCAATTTCAATGGAAACTGTGCTGCCTGTAAATCACAATCTGCTACCACACAATGCTATAACAAGGACTGCCGGTCTGCTCGAGCAGCCTTCTATGCCGAAAAGATTGGAAATGCCTATAATTAATCTAAAGAACCATAGGTAAATCTTTCTTAGATCCTATAGGTTTTACCCTTTCTCCCTCGCTCTCGCAGCAAAAGTGTAGTGACCTAGCTAACTTCTTTCAAGTTTCAGATATCTGAACTTCCTTGTCTATCTCAGGTGCCATGGGGTCAAGCACTGCCTCCCGCAATCCTCTAAATCTAGATTTGCAAACTTTTGCCTTTTGGATGACTCTGCTTTACTGGATCAGCTTGCATCCATAAAGTATGGTTCTCTGTCTGATCCTCTTTCGACAGGAATTATTCATAAAGTGGGCTTGCATCTTGCTCCTCATCTGCTTCATCTATCGAATGCCTCTTTGATGGAAGGTAGAGTCCTCATAGCATGAAAACATGCTATGGTCTCTCCTTTAGTAAAAAGATAAAACCCACCATAGATGCCCCAGTGTGGGCTAATTACCGTCCTATATTGTTATTGCCCATCTGTGGAAAGATTCTAGAAAAACTTATTAATTATCAACTCTCTGCATTCTTGGAATACCATGGTCTACTACATGACTCTCATTCAGGCTTCTGCACTGCTTGGTGCTGTAGAACATTTAAGATGGCATTGGACAGTGATGGTAGCACAGCCCTGACCAAAGTGTGGCATTCAACATAGTGTCTCATTCTATGCCACTTCAAAGATTAGCTGATATTGGTATTCAGGGCTCTGCTTTAGCCGGATTCAGCTCTTTCCTGTGTGATCCTTTATTCCAGGTAGTATCCAAATCGCTTACCTCTGTGATCTTACAGTTGTCATGTGGGTTGCCACAGGGCTCCTCATTGAGCCCTACTTTGTTTAATATCTAGGTTCAGCCTTTAGCTGATATTATAAGGGCTCATTGCCTAACCCTCCTTTCTTTTGCTGATGCCTAGGGAAAATTCTTTCGTTCCTTCCACCCCCTGCTCAGGAAACTATCGCACAGTACTTCTAGGCTCGACTATGATAATGTTCTGTACGTAGGTGCCAATAAAAAGTTAGTGAAAAGGCTTCAGACTGTGCTAGCTAAACGTGGTAGCATGTTAACTTTGCCATGCTCCAAAATCTACTTCTGTCGTTGCTCACCTCATGTGCTGTGTTGGCTGTCAATTGCCAAGTGCATTCAGTTTAAAACTCTGTGCTATATGCACAAAGCTCAGTGTGGGCACAATGCTATCTACCTGTGCTCTCCCAACCACACCCTCCAGCCCTGCCAGTAGCGGTCGCTAGTATTGTGAAATGGTGGGGTGGGGGAATACATACTAAAAAAATATATAAATAAATCAAAATTGCACTTACCTGATCTGACGACCGCTGCCTTGCTCCCGATCCTCGCACCTGAACATCCAGAAACTGCTGTACACTGCGCAGGCTCCCGGATTCCAATACTTTTCCCAGTATGGGAGCAGCACGGGATTGGTCTGAGTGCCCCGGTCCAACACTCATACTTGGACTGGGAGCCTGTGTTGGCTCTCCACCCAGCTGTACAACACAGCTCGGGTTGGAAAAAGGCTAAGTGCGCATGCCGGTTTGGCCGACCCCACTAGTCCTCCCGCCTCCGTGGTGCTGCAGGGTAAGTAGGGATGGCCCGCCCCTCCCTCAGCATGCAGCCTGCAGGACAAGCAATAAAATGGTAATACAAATGTCTTATTATCATTTTATTTTTGTCGGTTGCCTCTGCTGGCTTTTAGGGAGGGGGTGATGCTACTCCGCCATAATGGAGGAGCCACCCCTGAGTCCTGCATTTCTGATTTTGATATGATTCTACGTGCTCAATGTCTTAAACTAGTCAGTAGGTCCTTCCCTCTAATTGGCCCCACTTTATAAAACTCCTCACCTCTAAAGTTTTGGCAATGTGCCTACTTCTTGGAGTTTCTCGAAATATTGAAGACCTGGCTGTTCTAACCACTCTTCTGGCCTTCCGGTTTATTATGCAGGGCTTGGAAATTCAATTGGGGTAGCAATGCAGTATAAATTCATAGATAGATACATAGATTAGTAATTATAGGGCTGGAATCACAAACGTAAACCTAGAGCAAAAGTCTACAGTTACAACTTCAGTATTCACAAAGGGACTTACAAATAGTGGGGCAGATTTATGAGCCCCTTGCGCCACTTTTGCGTCACTTTTAACATGGGAAAAGTGACGCAAAAGTGTCGCAAGGGGCTCATAAATCTGCCCCAGTATCTTTATGACGGCGGAGTTTTCGCACTTCGGGCAGAGTTTCGGGGTGGAATCTTCACACTGGTGAAGAAATCTCCACACTCAGGGAGGAATGCGTGTAATTTCATGTACCTGCAGACTTTTAACACCACCTGCAGCCCCTGCAACCCTGCACTACGATAAAGGCAGCACACATTCAAGGCTCTGATTTTCCACACCAACACTTCAACTGCCTACTCTGCACCTTGCCTTGCTTTCAGCATGCAACTTTTGAGGAGAAAGAAGAATTACACGTAGGAGGAGACCAATATGATAGTCACTTTTGTATTGAGGGACCTTACACCCCTGGTGAGGAGCAAGTATCCCATCGGCACCAATATCCTCCCCACAGCCTTCCACGTGCCACCCTTTCCCATGCTGGTGGACATGACGGTCGTATCAGAGGTCATCCTATGAAGAGTGGGCTGGCAGATGGTCAAGGTGGCTGTGGGAGGATGAATTTTTCCAACAGCATGCTGATGTGAAGCAG
Organism: Triturus cristatus; assembly: GCF_964204655.1. NCBI lineage: Eukaryota > Metazoa > Chordata > Amphibia > Caudata > Salamandridae > Triturus > Triturus cristatus. Next base: position 380,292,662 of record NC_140581.1, on the reverse strand, counting down.
GGCATTTGTGCCATTGGGGCTTCTCTGTCTGACATATCCCTCAGATGGTTGACAGACAGACCGGTGTCTTGGACAGGAGGGAAAAATCTTGCAAGGTCATGGTAAGAAGACAAAATACCATCCTAGCACTTTATAGGGAAGACAGTGCCTGCCTTGGCTAAGTACATGAGGAAGGGCATGTTGAAACTGTACCAAAGTCTTTCTTCGTGGTCAACAAATGGAGGGGATCCAACACACCTACCTGCGCCACACCACACCCACCCACAAGTACCACATCTGCACAGGCACCCCTATGTAAACAGGTACCACCCTCCTGTACCTGCCCCCGCATGGTCACCTCCCCCCACCCAGCCACATCCCCCAAATGTACAGGTATCATTACCCCAGTACAGGCACCTCCCCCACCTGTACAGGCAACCACACCCCCTGTACAGGCACCTCTCCCACCTGCGCAGGCACCCTCACCCCCTGTACAGACACACACTCCAGTTGTAAAGGGAGATGCATCCCTTCACCCACACATAGGCAACAACACAGTACATGCACCAAGTCACAGAGATCCTCACCACCTCACTTGCGAAGTCACAAGAGAGACCCCCATGATCACTTTAAAATATGTATACCCCAAAAATATGTAAATAAAAAGATATTCTTCACAAGTAATACTGTTGCCGAATAGTTAGTGATGATCAATTGATTACTCTGGTTGTAGGCCACATATGTGATGCAAATGAGTGTGAGTAAGACATGCAGATAAGTAGAACCATCCGTGTAACAAGGTACAATGTTGGAAGCATAGCTAAAGTCCTAACAATGTTGACTTCCATACCTTGAATCCAACATATATAACGAACAACACAAGGCAGAGACGGTTTTAAAGAAAAATCTTTCCATATTAGTGTTAGACCTGGCATCTTTGACGTGTTTTTCCCCTATCTTTTTTTATTCTGACCTGTTTTTGACTGTGTGCTGCATTTTTTGTTGTTGCTGGTTTTAGGACTCTTGGGACAAGACCACTGCGGACGAGTGCTAAAGTGTAAGTGCTCCCTGTGTAACTTGTACCTGTGATTGGTTATCCAGGATTGGCATATCGGATTTATTGGCAAGTCCCTAGTAAAGTGCACTGTATGCGCCCAGGGACTGTAAATCAAATGCTACTGGTGGGCCTGCAGCATTAATTGTGCCACCCACATGAGTATATTTTAAAGAACAGTGATTGACTTACGAACAGCTGACTTATTGAGGGATACATTATTTTCTTTTTTTACACCAATGTTTTTAATGTTGCTCTTTTATTTATTTAATGTTGCTCTTCTCTGAAGCAATGAAAAGGTTTGTTTATTCGTTGGGAGCTCACATCTGTTTATTTCATGTTTACACATAATGCAGTTTGCTTTGGCTTTTTTGTTTTAAGTGGGTATGGGCACAGGGGAGAGATAGCAAGGATTTGTTAGGTTTTGTAATGGACAGTAAAATCGGGGGTGTGGGGGTAGAACAAGGGTTTCACGATGTTAATTAGGTTTTGCTTTATTACGTGTTGATCGAGTTTAGTTGCATCATAGAGTAATTTTGTTGAGTGCATTGTGGGAGTTGAAGTTTGGGCGCAGTATGGACTACTGATGTACAGGTGAGGGGCGTTGAGTCACGGGGGTGTCAGGAGTGAGAATGATTGGTTACATGGAGGAGCAATGTTTTCAATAAAATGGGAACATACGGCAGCGTGAAAACATTAATATTAACACTAATGAGAGAGGTGAATGAGGAGGTTAGGCTGTCGACATCGGCTTTTTCATGGTAATTAATCTTGATGGACGTGGGGGAAGAAGGGATGTTGTTTGGTTGGAGGTTGGGGTATGAGTTTAGAGGTGAAGTATTTTCATGGTGAATTGTAGTTTTTGGGTTCTTCTTTTATGTTGTAACTGGGTTCCTCTGAATGAGCGCACAATTGCATGAAGTGGGTTTAAACAATAGGAGTGGTATAATTAACTTTTCACGATTGTCTAGGGTGGTTTTGCGAGTAAAAAGGGGGGGTGGAGGATAAACACAGGAGTGTTATTTAGTTAGCAATTAGTTTAGGGAAGGGTTAGTGGGATGGTGAGGTTAGAATAAAATTCACGGGATTAGTATTTAGTTAGGTATCAGTTCAGGTCAGCTGTGAATAGTCGTTTCAGCTGTTTTTTGTTTTTTTGCAGTGACCCCTGACGAAGAGTCATAGTAGACTCGAAATGCATTGGGAAATGAAGTGATGAGCCTATTCTAATGTACATTCCACTGTTTGGATTACTTGTTGCTGCAAAAAGTCTGGATGGGCATGCAGTATTCATTTGGAGTTTTGAAAATAAAATTTAAAAAAGTGGCATGACGCTGTCTCTGCAGTGATTCACTAAGATTGCAAGAAGTAGTGGATAAATTTGGGTTTCTAATGATAAACATGGTTTATAAGGAATACATGGATTAATGAGGGAAAAGTTCCCCACTACGCTGTGCAACAGAAGAGCGCGAGATGAGTGCTCTGACCTTTACTTGCAAGTACGAGCTGTGGACTGGGACGGACCACAGGTTCTGATCGCACGCACTACAGGATGATAAATGCTTGATCAATAAATCAGAAGGTGTGCATCCTCCACCTCTACATATATGTACTGTTAGAAAGTGGGCATTTTGTACTTCTGCCTGCCTGTGGAATCCACGTCTGAATAAGGGTGATAGTTGGGTTATTGTACATTCACTCTAGACAGTCCCACAGAGGGAGTTGAGGTGTGCCATTGCATGTCCTGATGGCTCATCACCAGGCTGACCTGGTCTCAGTCTGGGGAGCCAGCAGTTGGAGCTGCAGACTCAGTGTTTGAGCAAGAGAAGTTGGAATCCTACATGGTACCTCAACTAAAAAAGATCTGCAAGGAGCTCAAATGTCCTTCCTCTAAAAAGGAAATGCTTCAAAGGGTGCTGAGGGCTTGGTGGGAAGAAAAAGAGGCTGGTTGGCACCCATAGGATGAAAATGATAATGTAGAAGTGGAGCAGTAGAGTTTGAAGGGCGATTTTGCAGATCAGAATATATCTGGGAGGAAGGCACCTTCCTGGCCAAGAAGCAGTGTTTCTTCCAGAGGTCTTTACCCAGAGGAGCTAGAGGATAGGTGGGAGACCAGGAGGCATCCATTTGAGCTGGAAAGGCTCAGGGTGGAGCATGAACGGGAGCTCCAAAAGGATAATTTGGCAGTAGAGGAGAGAAAAACGATGCTAGTTCAGGAAGTGAGCTTGAAGGACTTGGCCTTTAAGGCCAAGTCCAGCACAAATGGTGAAAGAGTTTCATCCAGGCAATCTGAGAAAGTGGTGCACTGGCCAAAACATGTGGGGAAAAAGTATTCCAAGGGGGATGATAGCCAGAGATGGTTTCAGGGCTATGAGGCAGTGCTTAACATGAATGGGGTCCCTGAGAAGAATTGTGAGGCAGTAAAATGGAATCACTTCTCAGTGGAGCGGAGGGACACACTGCTAGCCTTAGGCAGAGAACAGGACCTCACCTACCCAGAGGTGAAGGCAGCCCTCCTTACCCGCAATGGTCTTACCACTGGGATGTACAGGGATCAGTTTAGATAGAGTAAGAAACTTGATTACCAGACATGGCTGGAGTGTGTGGATTCTTTTTGCAGAGCATTGGATGGTTGGGTGAAGGGCAGTAATGTAACAGATTACAAGAGGCTATACAATTTGACTGTGTGGGAGCACTTGTCTGGTCTGTGCTTTGAAGAGCTGCACCAGCCCCTGATGGACAGCAAGCTGACTGACCACAGGAAGCTTGCTCAAGAGGCAGACCGCAGGGTGAGCACCAGGGTCCACAAGAAGCTGTATAGGTGAGACTCTGCCCAGGGTGAGCAGGGTCCCCACCAGCGGGGGGGGGGGGACAAAGGTAAAACTGGTAAGTTTTCTAAAGGGCCCCAAAATAATTCCCAGGGTAAGGGTTCCCAGCCTCCCACTGACAAGAAAAAGAGTTATTTCCCATCAGGTAGGCCTGGAGGAAAGGGTCGCTGGACGTGCTATGACTTTAGCCAGCCAGTGCACTGCAGAGGTAGTCCCCGGTGTCCCAAGCGGGTACAGGCCCCCACCACTGGGCATACACCGAGGATGGCCAGTTTAACGCTTGGGGACGAGTTGGTCCCAGGTGGGTGTGGGGAACCAGCTGGGGTGACCCTTGTCTCACTAGGGCACTGTTAGATGGTGCAAAAACCTTCCAGCCTGATAACACTAAGAAGTACAGGTAGTGGGTGACCATCAATGGACAGAGGGTAGAGGCTCTGAGAGATACAGGAGCCAGTGTGACTACTGTCAGGTGTCACCTGATGTCTGAATAGCTAGTGGTCCCTGGATTGTAGTTGCAGTAGACAACAGCAAGCACTTTTGTAAAGTGGCTTAGGTTCCCTTTGAGTGGGGGGATCTCAGGTCCTTCGAAGGCAGCTATGAGCCCACCCATGCCTGTGGATTATCTGCTAAGTAACAACCTGGAGCACACCTCCTGGAGGGAGGTGGAATACAGATCTCACCTGGAGATGTTGGGGTTGCCTGAGTGGGCTTGCCTGACCACATGGTCCATGGCAGCCGAGGGTGATCCGAAGCACTTGGAGCCCGAAACAGTTGCCCAGGTGTCTGCCAAGAAGAGGAGGGGCAAGGGGCACAGGAAATCTGCTCCTGAGGGAGACACCCCGGAACCTACAGGGGAAGAAGTAGGCTTACTAGGAAACCTGCCTGAGCTGACCCATTGGCAGCAGGAAGGGAGTCCCACCAGTGAGGAGTTAGGCACTGCATAGAAAGAGCACCCTACTCTTGTGGGTCTTAAGCAGCAGGCGGCTGGTGACGAGGCAGCAAAGAGTCCAATTCCCACCTGATCTATTTGGAGAATGATCTCCTCTATAGTGAGACTAAGGTAGCTAAGCCTGGGGCAGCCCAAGTGCTGGTGGTGCCCCATCGCTTCAGAGCCTTCCTACTGGATCTGGCTCATGATGTGCCACTGGCAGGACATTTGCTGCAGGTCAAGACATTTGACAGGCTTGTCATCCACTTTTACTGGCTTCAAACGAGAAAGTATTCTGATGCTTTCTGTAGGTGCTGCCAGACTTGCCAAGCAAGTGGCAAGAGTGGGGGGAGATGTAAGGTTCCCCTGCAACCATTCCCTGCTGTAAGCATCCCTTTCAAGCAGGTGAGCATTGACATTGTGGGGCCTCTGGATCCCAAGACAGCCATGGGCAACAGGTTCATCCTGGTCTTGGTAGACCATGTCACCTGGTACCCGGACGCTATCCCTCTGAGGATAATGATAGCTCCCATCGTGGCCTGGGCACTGAGGGGATCTTTACTCTCTTGGGTTTCCCCAAAGAGGTGTTATCTGACTGGGGTACTATATTCATGTTGCTGTACATGAAGGCCACGTGGGCGGAGTGTGGAGTGAACTACAAATTCACAACCCCGTTCCCTCCCCAGAGTAACAGGTTGGTTGAGAGATTCAACCGAACCCTGAAGGGCATGAGTGGAGGCCTGTTGGGGACCCATAAGGCGCAAGTGGGACGTCGTTTCTACCCTGCCTGCTTTTTGCCTACAGGGAGGTAGAGAAAAAGAGTATTGCTGTCAGCACCTTTGAACTTTTGTATGGGCACCCTGTGAGGGGACCTCTCAGTTTGGTGAAGGAGGGCTGGGAACAAGCTCCTAGGAAGCCACCCCAGGATGTGTTCAGCTACATGCTGGCCCTTCGAAACCAGACAGCACGCTTCAGGAAACTCGCTCAGGAGAATCTAGAAGCTATCCAGGAGGACAAGAAACACTGGTATGACTAGAATACCACTCTGGTTGAGGTTCAATCTTGTCAGAAGGTGTGGGTGATGGAGCCAGTAGAGCCTTGCGCCTTACAAGACAAGTGGTCTGGCCTCTATGAGATAAGGGAGCATAAGAGTGATGTCACCTACCTGGTGGACATGCGGACTCCTAGGAATCCCCTGGGGGTCCTGCATGTGAACCGCCACAAACCCCATTTCGAGAGGTCTGAGTTGACAATGCTCTTGGCTACTGATGATGGGGTGGAAGAGGAGATTGAACCTCTCCCCGACCTCCTGTCTGATTAAGAGCAGGAGGAGTCAGTGGAGGTTGTTATCCTCTCCATTACACGGACCCTAGAGCAGCAGAGTGACTGTCACCAGGTCCTGGGATAGTTTGCCACTCTTTTTTCACTCATCCAAGGAGCCACCCAGTGGTGTACTCATGACATTGATACTGGGGATAGTCCACCTGTGAAGCATAAGATTTACAGGTTGACTGACAGAATCAAGGCTAGCATCAAGGAGGAGGTGTCCAAGATGTCAGCTTTAGGGGTGAATGAGCCTTCCAGGAGTCCTTGGTCCAGCCCAGTGGTCTTGGTTCCCAAGACTGCTGTGCCCGGTGCCATACCAAAACTTCAGTTCTGCCTGGACTACTGTGGGCTCAATGCTGTCACTAAGACTGACATGCACCCCATCCCCCGAGCTAATGAGCTCATTGATCGGCTTGGAGCAGCCTAGTTCCTTAGTACGTTTGATCTAACGTCTGGGTACTGGCAGATTGCCTTGACCGAGGGGGCACAAGAGAAGTCAGCATTCTCAACAACGGAAGGGCACTACCAGTTCCGGGTCATGCCTTTTTGGTTGAAGAAAACCAGTGCCACATTCCAGAGGCTGGTCCACCAGGGCCTTGCTGGATTGGAGAACTTTAGTGCCGCCTACCTAGATGACATTGCAGTCTTCAGCTCTAGCTGGGAGGACCACTTGTATCACCTCCAGGAGGCGTTGAAGGCTCTGCAGAGCGCAGGTCTCACTATCAATGCCAGTAAGGGCCAGATGGGGCAGGGGTCTGTGGTGTACTTGGGATACCAGGTAGGAAGTGGCAAGGTGGCACCCCTACAACCCAAGATTGACACCATTCTGTCTTCAGCACCCTCCAAGAACCAGACAGAAGTGAAAGCCTTCTTAAGCCTCACCAGGTACTGCAGCAGATTTGTCAAGGGGTATGGCACCATTGAGGTCCCCTTGACAGAGCAGACTTCAAGGAAGCAGCCATGTCAGGTGATCTGGACAGAGGCATGCTAGATCACTTTTGACACCCTGAAGGGGGCCATGTGCACGGCGCCGGTCCTTAATGCTCTTGACTTTCTCCAAGGAGTTAGTGGTGCAGACTGATGCCTCAGAGCATGGTGTGGGAGTTGTGCTTTGATAGCTGAATGAAGAGGGCCTTGATCAACCCATTCATTAGTAGGAGGTTACTTCTCAGGTAGGAGGTTACTTCTCAGGAACAGAGGCGGAGTGCCATTGAAAGGGAAGCTTTTGCTATGGTCTGGATGCTTCAGAAGCTAAGACCCTACTTGTTTGCGACTCACTTCTGGGTTTCGACAGAGCACAGGCCCCTCAGATGGTTGATGCAAATTAGGGGTGAGAACCCAAAACTGTTGAGTTGATCCACCTACCTACAGGGAATGGATTTTAAGGTGGAACACTGTCCTGGCACAGAACACGTCAATGATGATTGTCTGTCCAGATTCTTCCACCTTAGTGAAGAGAATTCCCATGAGGTTGGGTAATTCTCCCCACATTCAGCGGGGGGAAATGTGTTAGACCTGGCATCTTTGGAATGTCTTTCCCCTGTCTTTTTGGCTTCTGACCTCCTGTTTTTGACTGTTTGCTGCATTACGGTTTTGCTGGCTTTAGGACGTTGGGCACTTTACCATTGCTGACCATTGCTAAAGTGCAAGTGCTCCCCGTGTAACTTTTAACCTGTAATTGGCTATCAATTATTGACTTATTTGATTTACTGGTAAGCCCCTAGTAAAGTGCACTGTGTGTACCCAGGGCCTGTAAATCAAATGCTACTAGTGTGTCTGCAGCACTGATTGTGCCACCCATATGAGTAACCCTGCAACCATGTCTCAGACCTGCCACTGCAGTGCCTGCGAGTGTAGTTTTAAACTGCCATGTCGGCCTGGCAGGTGCACCCACGTGCCAGTCCCAAGCCTTCCCTTTTACTATATGCAAGGCACCCCTAAGGTGGGTCCATGGTATCCCCATGGGCAGGATGCAGTGTATTTGAAAAGTAGGACATAAACTAAGGCGTGTTTTACATGTACTGATAGTGAATACTGCTAATATCATTTTTCACTATCGCAAGGACTACCTCTCCTATAGGTTATCATTTGAGCAGCCTTGTAACCTCTTACAAGTATAACTTCCAATTGGGAAGAGATAGAGATGGGGAGTTTAGTGTCCCTGAACTTTTTGAAAGTTGCCATTTTCTTGCTTTACCGTTCTGTGCCTCTGCCTGCCTATCGAATCCACGTCGGAGGGCGAGAAACAGTTAGGCTGTTGTGCATTCACTCTAGAGAGTCACACAAAGGGAGCTGAGGTGTGCCCTGCATATCCTGATGGCCCATCACCAGGCTGAAAGGTCTTCATGAGCTAGAGTGGTGGGAGGAGTTGCCACTGACACATCTGAATAGGGCTGTGCCTGCCCTCACATAAGGCTGTCTCTACCCTCCCAGTTGTGTGTCTGGAGCCAGGTCAGGAAGAGGCAGGACCTTGTGCATTACAAAGACTTTACTTTGAAGTTTGCCTACTTCAAAAGCAGAGACTGGTGTAAGTACTGGAGCTGTGACACCATAGTTTCAGAACACTTCTGGACTAAAAGGGCATTCTGCCAGGAAGAAGAGTGGATGCTGTAGGTGTGACTGAAATCATTGCATCACCTACCTCGTGGCTGTGAAATCGATGCAGCACTTGTTCTGCCATCACAACGACACAGCATGTCTGCATTTTCGACGCATCGTCCCTGGGCACCAAGCTCTTCAGCGACATTGCCTAGCAGTAAGGAACAGAGGCCACGTGTCTGGAGATCGACATATCACCTCCCTTCACAGTACGGAACCGACCCCTCACCTCCCATGAGAGTAAAGATCAGATGCATCACCTTCCCTGAACTGCAGTAAGCAACTGACACATCACCTCCTCTGGCAGTAAGGAATCAATGCATCACCTCCCCTGGAAGTAAGGAACCGAGGTGTTATTTTTTATAAATTGGCGTGGATCTACTTATTGAGTCAGGAGCCTCATTTATTGGCTGTGTGTGTATTTTGCAGATGTCTAACATCCCTCTCTGATGAGACTCAGGCTGCATGACCACACTACCCCCAGAAGAGCATCTTGGGATTGATGGAGCAAGCCCCTGTCCACCAGTAAGGGAATATCAAGACTCTTTGACCTATATACCTTTTTTGGGTATATCATGTAAAAGGACAGCTTCCTACAGTATGGCTTACAGCACAGGTTTCCAAACTTTTCATGCTGGTGACACACTTTTTTGACATTCCTGCTTTAGTGACACGGTAATGCGAGCGAGCGTAGCGAGTGAGCCGGAATCACCACAGAGGTGTTCGGGGGGGGTTTAAAAAATAGTGGGCAAATGGTGCATTTTCAATCAAATTGGAGAAAGCAAGAAGGTTTAATAAAGCAATTGTGAATCTGTTTTTAACAAAGACAGTGACTGGCAAAACAGGGAGTAAGGTTAGGTTTGTGCCTGAAACAAGAATATAATCATGCACACATCGACACATGCCCCAGTGATTTACAGCACAAAAAGGGCACCCCCACAGCATATGGAGTGTTGGTTTTGGCAAACGTTTCTTCCTTCTTAAATACTAAAAAGAAACGTGAATCAAATTAGAATAATTCCCAGTTAAAAAAAACAAGGCAGTACATTAGATCAACTGTCGGTTGGGTTGTGGAGTTTTTGTTTCGCCACGTTATCAAAAGAAAACCTATTTCCTGTATTGGGCCAAATATTAAGTTGCTGGTGAGCTATTATATAATAATCAACTTTAAGCATGTTGGCCTTGTTTGTCATATTCTGTCCTTTTTTTTTTAGGTCCCGTCTAGGCTGCGCATGTGCTGTCTCGAACAGCATGTTTTCAATCTGTGGGCTTCAGCCCGCCCATTGCCTTACCACTTGTTTGCTCCATCGTGCTCTCATATCCGTCGTTCCCGTTAGTCCATAGCATAAAAGCGTCATGCTTCTTCCTGTGTTTGACCCTCGCCCTGAACATGGACCAAGTGCTTGCGTCCTTCCACTACTCCTGTTATAGGAGCTACTATTTTCTTTGTCTTTGAGCACTCCACACGAGTGCTGGTGTTTTCACTCACTCCATCTCCTCCCGCCCGCCCCAACCCTGTTGATTCGTTTTCTTTGTAGATCGGCTTTATTATTCACCTCACTCACCGAGCCAGCAAAATGATAAGTGATGTTTACTTACCCCTTTGAGCTCATCCACTTACGCACAGATCAAGAAAATAAATGGCCTTCCTGCTAGTTAGGAGCTTGGGCCTCAGTTTTCTAAATGCACCTGTTTTAACTAGCATATTAATAATTTCCTAAACACCGCTTCATGGTTCGTTGTAAAGGAAATGTACTATGTACCTATCTACTAACGTACACTGCAAAGATCTCTTGCCCTCGCTTTTCAGTATTAGGGCACACAGGTGAACTTCATCATTACTAAAATGAGCAATAGCTGCTACATAGCGTCAAGAGATGCACATGCATCTCTTGGCACTATGTAGTAGACCGGGCACAAGTTGAGGGTAGACTGAGTCTATCCACTCTTTTCACAGGGTGATCGCAGTCTACCCTGCTATGAGATTGGGCCCCACAGAAATATGGTAAACTTGTCTTGGTGCAATTTTTAGACACCGGGACACATTCAACAGTGCCTGCACATTGTTTGCTTTTGTTCCAAGCAGCAATGTACAGACGGGGAAGGGGCTTATCAGATTCCAGCTGGGCCTATAACAAAGGTCGAAGTTAAGGGGCCATCAGGTCTCCTTTTCTTGGAGTATCCAGGCTGGGAGCTATCAGGAGCCTCACATCTAAATGAAATGGAGGAGAAACAAAGGCACATAGCTTATCACATCACATCACACAAGAGGCAGGCATGCTTTTGACTTTGTTCAGTCCTTTTATATAAGAGATATGCATGTGTGTAGGAATGTCAGATTTGTTAGTCTGTCCCAGTATTTACACAAACAACTTAAATGCCACTATTTTGTTTTGTTTCTTTTACAGCGCTATAGTGCTACTAATCCCATTGTAGTGTCAGAGTGCTTTATACATACACATTATACATTGACAATAAATGATGTGTGTAAATCAAGGGAGTGTTACATAAGATGGGGAGAGTTACAAGGTGTAGGAGCCACATGTCCTTCTTGGCTCACTGTGCTATATTAGAAGAATTACAATGTATGAACTGCAAGTAACAAAAGGATCTCTGTGTTCAAAGCGCTAACTCACTTGCCCATTTACATACAATAAAAATCTGTCATCTGCGCGTTACATAATGTGCTTTCCAGGAGACCTATTAACCCTCAATGCTACTTTGATCCAAAACTGGGACTAGACAAAACACAAACCTCTCCAGCAAATAGTTATTTTACCATTATTATTATTCCCTGAGCTTTACTGAGCACACAAAGATCTCTGCCACAGGTGCCTTAACCCCATGATATTTTAAAATACAGACTTTGCAACCAGTTGAGTAGAACAGATTTACTGCCGCATTTCTCCTTGTTGCCAGTTTCTTTGTGGCAGGATTTAAAAAAATAAATACATGTTAAGGCCCTGATTTTGCATCGGGGTTGCATAATTTTTTTGCACAACCCCGAAGCAAAATCTAATTTGTTAAATATTGTAATGAGCTCAAATGTACTTACGATAGACCTGCTAAACAAACATATAACTTTCATGTTTGGTTTCTTGTGCTACTGGCAGTGACTAATATTGATTTTTAGTTTTTGTTTTCAGCGGCAGTCATTAAAGCTGTGAGATAATTGAGAGGATTTGTTAAATAATTGATAGTTGTCATTTTGCTTTGTCGGGTTATTACCTGGTAAAAGTAATACAGTTGTTCAACTCATCGTTCAGTGGGAAAAGCCTGTTGTTTAGTTCAGCTTTTTGTAAACAGCAGTGTGCAGGGGTGAGAGTATTGCCTGAAACAGCTTGAAGCAGTAACTGCTAAAGAGCAGTGAACATGTTGCATTAGCCATGCGTTAGGGATTGTTTAATGACATGTCTTAACCAAAAGGGTTGGGGTGTTGGGTGTGTGTAAGTGAGAGAGGGACATGGAATAAGGTAGAAAAGGGCTGGTAAAAATGGCCCCATGGCCTGCGACCTCTTATTTAATTATCCTGATCAGGCCCGGCTCCAGGAATTTTTATTTGGGTGGGCCAAGGGTGCATTTGGGGGGGCCACTGCGGGATCGATTTGTCGCATATATGTCTAGGCAGGCCTGCTTCAGTGCCCTCCTTTATCTCTTCTTAGTCTTACAAGGCCCAGTAAAACGCACTCTTTTCCAAATCTCTTTCTAAATATTATCACTCTCAAAAAGTGTTTTTTCTATGAAATGTTCCTTTGATGGGAAAAGGAGGTTCCTGGGGTGGTAGTATCAGGCAACTGACACTACTCGGGCTCCCTCTGAGCGAGCCTTCAGGGAGAATCCCTCTTCATTACTACCTCCACCTGACCCCGGACTCTGCAACGCACTCCCTTACAGGCTTGATTATCCACTACTCCTCTCCAGTGCACCTTATCTCACAGCTGACCTTGGGCCCTAGCCCCATATCAGGCACCATCGGGCTCCACTTTCATTTTTCCCGGTAAAAACAATAGTAAAATCACCTTCAAACTTAAAACATTGAATAAAGCAGTAAATATAATTAGCACGCACTTTAAAGTATGTTCCACAGTAGCCTGTATGACCAGACTGCTAATTAAACAAAAACAGAAAGGCCATGACAGGGCCGGGTTTAGCGCTGATGCGAAAGTCTTTTTTGGCGCCACACTAATAACCTCTTTCTCCGTAAATACCTTTACTACCACCTTCCAACAGTGCCCCTCATCCCTCCATGGCCCCCCTATTGACCTCTTCCTCGGATTCCCTCACTGCCACACTCCACAAGTGCCCCTGATCTCCCCATAGCCCCTCCCCCTCGTGACCTCCTCCTCGGATTCCCTCACTGTCACCCTCCACCAGTGCCCCTCATCTCTCTGTAGCCCCTCCCCCTCATGACCTCCTCCTCAGACTCCCTCTCTACCACCCTCCACCAGTGCTCCTCGTCTCTCCCTAGCTCCCCCCCTCCACCCCATGACCTCTTCCTCGGATTCCCTCACTGCCGCCCTCCAACAGTGCCCCTCATTGCTCCATAGCCCCTCCCACCACCACCTCCTCCTCAGATTCCCTCGCTGCCACCCTCCAACAGTGCCCCTCATCTTTACGTAGCCCCTCTCTCATATGCATTTCATTTGTTGTACAGCGCTACTCATGTCAGTGTAGTGTGTGTCAGTACTTTACACCACGCACACATTATACAGAGACAATGAGTCATACAAGTATGTAAATCAGTCTACAGGGAATGTCACATAAGCCAATGAGGATTACAAGGTGTATGAATCACGTCATACATACTGGTGGGCAATATATTTTAAGAGGGTTTGGTGTGGGGAAACAACTTTAGGATTTAAAGAGTATTACATGGGGGTCAGCTTTACTGATAAAAATGTATATCTGCCCAAACATACTCATTTCAGCAACATTAGAATAATGAAAGACTGAGGAAGTTCTAACTATATCACAAAACAAAAATAAGCGAAGTTCTAACTACACCATTCATGTTTGTATGCAGCTCTTTGGTGACAGTTCATTGGTCACTGTCCTATGTTAGGATTGTAACTTCTGAACTGCAAGTAGCACAAGGATCTCTGTGACAAAGGCAGTAACCCACTGAGCTTCCACATAAACTACAGTTGGACTGCATTTAAAAACTACGGACAGACAAACGATTGCCCTCCAGCAGGATCATTAATCACCAGCGTTATCTGGGCATGTTGTGTTGTCTTATTTTATCCTGCATCGGTCATGATAATGATAAAAAAATTGTTTAAATGAAGCACGCACAAAGTATGTGTCCTGCTGGTCCTGTGCACATTTTAAATCGAAAAACAAATAGTGACAAATTCTCCTACCTACTTTATTAGTCAAACTATGTCACAGCCTGGTGTGATAAACTGCTGCAGGGGTCGGGAAAGGTGACAGGAATAAACAAACTTCTTTTCTCCTGCACTGCATAGAAAAGGAAATATCCACGCAGCAGGACAGTCGGCAAGGTGACAAACAAAGGATTTGTCCCTTTCGCCATGTGGAGATGGAGGGGTGAAAAAAAAAACAAAGCCTCGTTAATGGTCTTGTAAAGACCTGTGAAGTACCCGGGTGCGGCTGCGATAATCTCAAAGCTGTCTGTGTGTGTGGGAAGCTGTCTCAGCCTGGGCGCGCGCACACACAGACAGCTCTTTCAGCTCAATTCCGTTGCGCCCCTGCCTTCAAGCCCTCACTGCGAGGGCCAAGGCTCCTGTTGCGCGACACACCCACGAAGGTCAGGCGACACAGTAACGTGTCGCGACACATACTTTGGAAAGCTCTGGCTTACAGAGTAGTCTCAAGATGGAATTTATGAACAGAGTGTTAAATGTCAACCAATCATCATTGACAACAGACTGTGAAACCACATGAAGGCACAACTGATTGCTCAAGAGGAAAGGTGTTGACCAGCTGGTCACGCACCTGCATACCATGCCCTCTGTTTTGTGCAATGGCCTGGTTCCCCAGATTCACACGTAGGTGAGGGTCCAGAGGTATGTGTAAGCCATAATTGACTTCAATGTTGTGCAAGACACAACAGGCTTCTATTATCTTGCACGCAACTTCAGGGGAGTACAGCAGCACCCCCGTATGGTCAAGACATCTGAATCGTGACTTTAGGAGACCAAAAGTGTGCTCTGTGATGACTTGTGTATGTATGTGTGCCCTATTGTACCTACACTGAGGTACAGTGGTAGCACGTCTGTATGGTGTGAGGAGATGAGGGGTAATGCATATGCAGCATCACCTAAGGAGGAAAATGAGGAAATATTTGTACATGTCTCTCTTGCATCTGTAAAGTTCATAATGTGTGAAATGGTACATGCAGTGTCTGTTGGGGTCATGTATGTGTCATAATGATGAGTGATTTATAATGGTTGTGTATATAAAAACAACAATTATACATATCAGACTTGTCTGGTGCTTGAGTACTTCCCCAGAAGCCTCATGTTGCCAAGTTTTCCCGCTGCCATCCACCAGGCAAGAGGTAACCTGCGCAATATGTAGCTGTCATGTGTACTACCTGATAACACTGCATGCACATCAGTAAAGCAGCCACTGGCATCACACACACCCTGCACATTGATGAAGTGCCGGCGGTATCTGTTGCGAAAGATGTGTGCATTGTGGAGAGGTGCCTGAAGAGCCAAATGGGTGTAATCAATTGCTCCTATCACATGTGGGAAGCAGGAAAAGGGGGGGATATCCCTAGCAGCCCTTTGCCTTCCTGCCAGTGTAAGGGGCATATGTATGTGAAGATTCACTCTCCTTTTGATACAGCTCAGTACCTGATGCAAGCATCGGGACTGGCCTGTTCGAGAGCTGCCCACCATGTCACCAGACACCCTCTAGTAAGAACCTGTAGCAAACAAATAGAGAGCTGCTAGTATCTTGTCATAGGCTGGGGTGGCGGGAGAGCGACATGTTTCAGAGTCAAGATCCTGCTCCCACTCACAAACCATCTCCAAGATGATATCAGAGGGAAAACGGTATCTGGACCTGACATCTTGGCTGGACATATTAAAGAGATGTATCATTTGTGTAAATATCCTCTCTGCTCTCCTCCACCTCCTCCTCCTCCTCCTCAAATAATTTTGTCACATGACAAGCGGCAAATTGTCAAACACTTTCAACGACATGTTGAAAGGTCTGAACGGGTTTGTGTTTGGCAGCTCTGAGTTTATGTATGTAACCAGGCTGGGATTGGCTGTTGGACTAACGAATTTCAGCTGGAGTCAGGTGGGGGGAAGGTAGGCAAATGTGTTGTGATGAAAATAAACATACTCTGCCCTGAGTGCAGAGATTCTGTCCAGAGTGCGTGAACTCCACCCTGAGTATAGAAACTTTGCAGTCATAAAGATAGTCCTCATAAGCCCCTTTGTGAATACTGAACGTCGTAAACTTAGACTTTTGTTCTAAGTTTACCTTTGTGAATCGAGCCCATAGTTTCTTTTTGCTCATCTCTACAACGGCCCCCCACAGACGCCGGGGATGCCTGGTTTCACCTTGGAGATAACCAGAAAGGGACCATCTCACAGGGATAGCCAGGACGGGTTCCCCAGCGGTCTACAGCGCCGGGACGCCCCGTTGCTGGGGCAGCTGTGCGCTTTACAAGTCTACAACATTTACAACATTTACATTTACATAAGTATTTTTTTGCCTACAAAGTCTCTTAGCCTGTAAGAACTCACTATATGTATTTTTTTTTGTCTAATGCTGGGGTGACCTGATGTGGCATGTAGATTGTTTTTTACATTTGTACCTTTCCAATGCATGCTTGTTTGTATTTTATCCAAATTTATATAGATTTCACAGTGCAAAAATAGTTTAAAGTTAATTCCACATTTTAGTGCTTATCGTTTAAATATTCGTAGCATAGGGCGTGGCCAACAACATGGCTGGGTAGCTGGGTTTTTCGCGAGCTCCGCTGGCCCCAAACTAAATCCTGTTAATATCCTGTTCCTCCTCGCTTCTAAAACACCGTGCCAGTGGTCAGAGGGCACGGCAAGCGGTGGTGTGCCCGGTAAGGAGTTTCGAGGTTTCTTTCCAGCTGTAATTGAGACCTTTTCAGCGTGACGTTCGGTGCGTGGTCTCCCAAGATGGCGGCCGGGGCAAACTGATTGAGGCTACAGGCCGGAGCTATGGGGCCCTCATCCGGCGTGCCAGTGGCGGGCCTGAGCGAGCGTAAGCTGCAATGAGAAAGACTAGCACCGCGATCCGCCCTGATCCTGCACCATGGCGGCATAACTAGAGGCTCACAGCTGCCCTGAGGGATCCCGCTGCTGGCGCAGGAGCGCCGAAGCGGACATGGAGGCAGAGGTCAGAAGACAAGGGAGCTCCATTCACCGGCGAGAGACAGAGTTTTGCGGCCGTGGCGGCCGCTGTTGAGGCCTGCAGGTGTTAACTGGAGAGCGGTGGGAGCCTGCATGGTGGGGAACCCGATTCCCTGTGTCTCCTGTTAAATTGAAGACCGGAGTGGAGGTGACTGGCGCATAACAACAAAGCGCATGCCAATTTGGTTGCGGTGAAAGAAACGAACACTTCACACCGCCCTGTTCCTTCCCCGTAGCGGCATAACCGGTGGTTAGCGGCTGCTCTGCGGGACCCCTCTGCTGGCACGGGGGCGCCGAAGCCGAAGGAGAAGAGGAGGTCGGAAGAGAGGGTGACTACTCTCGCTGGTGAGAGAAGGAGTTTTGAGGCTGCTGTGGCCACCGTGGAAGCTTGCGGGTTCTGGCGGGGGAGCGGTGGGAGCCTTCGTGGAAAGATACCCAGCTCCCTGTGTCTCCAGCTAAAATGATGAGCTGAGCGACAGGAACTTGCACATAACAATACAGCACATAGTGATTTGCTCAGGGCACTAGTAACCGATGTGATTGGACATTTGATCTTGGGCCCGCAGTGATTTAGGCGGACGGTGAGCCTGAGGTCCTGTGATCCTGGACTCCCCCCAGTGGGCCGCAATAAGGGGTTGCGCCACATTCCTGGGACAGGGGTGCACTTTGGAGGTGAGCCTTGTTGTGTGCTGGCGCAGCTCCTGGGGGTGTACCCTCCTGACGCCGCGCACGGCGACATCTAAGCCCTCCATGGTGTGACTCGAGAGGACTATTGAGCTCTGACCTTCTGGGCATATTGTGTGGGACAGCGGAGCACCGGAGGCTGAGACATACCTGGACGGGGGTTTACAGTTTTGGGGAGTACCAACGCCTCCTACACTGGGCCACTTGACGTGGTGCGAGTGAGGATGACCTGGCCGAGGCTTGCTAGAGCACTGCGAACATAGCATTGGGGAGCGGAGCAGATTTTAGCTTGGTCCCACAGGCCATCCAGGGGACTGAAGTGAGTGCACGACTCTGTCCTGATTTATGTGGGGCACTACCGGCTCACTAGCCTACACCCTGGAGACACGTAAATAGAGAACGGAGTGGCGTACTGCTTCTTTGCCTGCCTGCCTGCCTGCCTGGTGAGGGTTACGAGGGCACACTCCTGAGACTCTTTGTGGCCTGGCAGGAGTAAACGTTGTGGTGCTACAAGCCTGGTGTGTAAGGTAAGGTAAGTGAGGTGCAGGGATACCCCCCCCCGGGGCAGTGATAGGCACTTAACCTAAGTGTGACACGTGGCGGCGGCCTGCCAATAGCTCAGCCACGATGGCAAAAGACAAGGAGCCCAAGGCATACAAACAGGGGAAGTTGGACCGATTCGCGAAGGTACTTTCTGCACCCATAGGGGCGTCACAAGAAAGCCTGGAGGGCAAGATGGCGGAGGTGCGGATGGAGGTTTCCTTTCTATGCCAAGACCTGCGCAATGTTTCCGAAAGAGTGACCGAAGTTGAACAGCGTGTCTCGGAGCTTGAAGAACACCTCACGGACCACACGTAAAGAAGTAGCCAAACTTATTATCAACAGTGAAGGACGTGGTCTGGAGAGTCGATGCAGCCAAAAACAGAGACCGCAGGAATAACCAGCGATTTATAGGTTTTCCGGAGAACGTGGAATGCTCTGATCTGGGACATTTCCTACTGACCTTTATTAAAGATGCCCTTCCATAGACACAATTCTCATCATGCTTTGTTATAGAAAAAGAGCACAGGATGCCTGGTGTCTGACTGCAGCCGGGGCCCCCCACCCCTCGGCCGCTGATAGCTCGGTTCTTGAATTTTCAGGACAAGGATCTAATACTCGGAAGAAGGGTGAGATCAAATATGAGAAGGCAAGAGTGAGTGTTTTCCCTGATTATTCGAGAGATGTTCAAAAACAGGGGATCCAGTATATGCTGCTGTTTCCTGCCAAACTTAAAGTTATCTTTCAGGGTACTACGCAGTTCTTCCAGACACCAGAAGAGGCATGGTCCTGGATTGAAGAACGCCCCTCGACTGAGGCGTGGGTCGCCTTCCAATGCTCTCTTGCCCGCTAACAAGCAACCAAGCCCCTGTTGAGAACGGCCTCAGGAAAAACGACGGTGACGAGTGCTCAAACACCGGACTTCCATTAGGGCTACGCCGGGGAGATCCCTGAGGCTCAGGGACCAGAAAACTACCATATCGGACTCGGATGATGACCCAGCCCTGGAATGCATGCCGGGTCTGGTGGCGCAGTGGACTAATGCATCCACTGTAGGGGCCTGTGTTTTACCTCATGGTCACATGTTCTAATCCTGGCAGGTCCACTCATCCTTTCATCCATCTGCGGTTGATAAAATGAGTACCATTGAGTTGGGTAACAATATACATCTCTTATTCAGCGCCTTGAGACCCTTGGGTGATACGTGCGCTTTACAAATACACATGTTATGTTATGTTATGTTATGTTATGTTAGAGATCAAGTGGCCATGGAGATTCTGATCAGTCGGAGAAGCACGAGTCCCTGGCTCTGGACGATGCACACCCTCTTTTGGAGAGAATTCAACAGCTGGAGTCTTCAGGCCCTCAACCACTGCAGCCTTTAAATAATGGCGAGGAGGAATGATGAGTTGGGGTCAGACGCCCTCCTGGAGACGCTGTACGATTCCCGAGGCTTAGAGGACATGTGAAACCTTTGCCATGAGAGAGGGAAGTATACAGTGGGTTGTTATTTTTGTATTACAATATAGTTGAGTGAGTAAGGGAAGGAGGAGGTCTACAGACCTCTGGGTCATTTACCTGCACCGGTGTTGTCATGTTGACGAGTTTGGGGGTCGTGGGGAACCTGCACAGTGTGGGGAGGGGGATACAATGGACACTACTACATGTTCTGGATTATGTGTTCTGGGTAGAGGGGAGGGTAGTTCTGTTTGGATAATTTGCATGAATACTGACACTGAGATGAACTGGCTTTGCATGGGCGGTGTTGGGGGACTTAGATGGGCGCGGGAAGCTTTAGCTTTTCTTACACAATGGCTATCGATTGGTACTCAGTGATGACGTGGAACTTCAATGGACTAGGGAATAAAATCAAAAGAGGGTTAGTTTCGAACTATCTTAAAAGGCTTAAACCGGATATCATACTACTACAGAAAACTCATCTCATGGGGCCACACTGCTCTTTCCTGGGTAGGGGGCACTACACCACTCTGGCACACGCGGGGTTTAGCCGAGGGTTGAGGGGAATGGCAGTTCTCATCAAAAGGTCACCCCCCTTCTGGGTCACTCGACATTGGGAGGACCTGGACGTCACATACATAGCCATCCAGGGTACCTGGAATCACAAACCTTGGCTAATTGTCAGTGTTTATACCCCCCCCCCCGTGTCTCCAGCACCGTACGCTGGATAAATTGTCCGGCCTCCTGCTACAGTCTGGCCCCGTTACACATATCATAGGAAGCGACTTCAATGATGTGAGCGATCCCGCCTTGGATCGTACATTGACGCAACCGAGGCAGCATGAGAATACCGCATTGACTAGGTTCCAGGCGGACTTGGGGCTCACTGACCTCTGGAGGCGCCACCATCCATCGACACATGCATACTCCTACTTTTCCGGGGCCCACAGGGTGTTTTCAAGGTTAGACTACCTCTTTGCCCCAGCTGGTGAGATTGAGCAGGTTGAGGAGACGGAATACTTAGCCAGGGGAATTTCAGACCACTCACCACTGCATCTGCGGGCGGGTGTGAGACGGAGAAGTCAGGGCACAACATGGAGACTGAACGCTTGGGCATTGAAGGATGAAATGGTCGCTAAAGAAATTAGGATAGACACCGAACTCTATTTTAAAGAAAATGAAGGCTCCGTGCAATCAGCGGTCACTCTCTGGGAGGCTTTCAAGACCGTGGTACGTGACAGAGCCCAAAATATTATCGCCCACAAAAAAGACGAGAACTTCACGAGACACTAGCGCTGGAACGCAAGCTGATAGACCATGAAAAAGAGGGTGCCCCTCCCTTGAGTGAACATACTCTCCGTCAAATTGACATTACTAAACGGGACTACCAGGCGCTGGTTACTAAAGAGACACAGGTGCACCAACTCGCAGTCCAACATAGACTGTACGAGACTGGGGACCGAGCGGGTAAACTGCTAGCGTGGTTGGACAGGAAGGAACAAGAGTCGAGGTGGGTCTCGTCTATCAGGGAACAAGGCAGGATTTATACCATGCCCCTGGGTATTGTGGAGGCATTTGCCTGATATTATTCAACACTTTATGCAGCCCAGACACAAGCAACTGAGGTACAAATAACTCAGTACCTTGAAGAGGTTGAGCTCCCCTGTCTTGCCCCCGATGAGAGGGACAGGCTTGATGAGGATATCACTCTGGCGGAGGTCACAGAGGCCATTGGTCGACTAAAAGTAGGGAAAACCCCAGGTCCTAATCGCATCCCAGGGGTATTTTTCAAAACATATAGTGCCCTGCTGGCCCCACATTTACTTAAGATGTTTATGGCCTCTAAAGAGGATGGGGTACTCCCAGCAGATCTTAGACTGGCAACGGTGGTGGTGTTTCCCAAAGAGGGGAAACCCCCAGATGAGTGTGGGTCCTATCACCCCATTTCGCTATTAAATATAGATACTAATATCCTGGCCACTATCCTGGCGACACATCTCGTATCCGTTATCACCTCCTTGATACATGGAGATCAGACTGGCTTCATGCTGAAACAAGCCACACGTTACAATCTACGGCGAGTAGCCAATTGGATGGACGAGGTCAGAGACCGAGAGGAGACTCATCTGCTACTCTCCCTGGACGCGGAAAAAGCGTTTGACACATCCATTGGCCCTTTATGAGACACACTTTAGAGAAATTTGGATTTCGCCCGGGATTCCAGGAATGGGTGGCCTTGTTATACAATGCGCCTGAGGCCAGGATTAGGGTCAATGGAACTCTTTCTGAGACCTGGCCCATCCGGCGGGGGACTAGGCAGGGATGCCCGATCTCCCCCTACTGTTTGCCCTTATCTTGGAACCCCTGGCCTGTGTCATCAGAGCCTTCCCCGGGGGCTGGGTAGTTTCGAGGATGACTCCCGACAGATAGCTGAAGAACGCATATTTATATGCGGATGATATTTTACTGTATGTGAGGAATCCGATGGAGACGATCCCTCAAATCCTACGAATCGTTGAAGACTATGGGCGCCGGGATATAGGATCAATTGGACCAAGTCTACCCTATACCCAGTGGGGTGCGGGGTGGAACCTCGGAATTCCCCTAGCTGCCTGCACTGGTCCACGGAAGGATTTACTTACCTTGGTCTTTACATCACTATGGATGTGGCCACCAGCCTAGTTCGCAACATTAGGCGGGTCTTCTTAAACTTTCAAGAGGACGTTAAGAGATGGCGGAAGCTTCCCTTAACCATTATGGGGAGGGCTGCCATGTATAAAATGGTAACGCTCCCCAGTTGCTCTACGTACTGCAAAATATCTACATTAAGATTCCAGATATGATATTTAAAGGCATTGATAGTGAACTGCGCTTACTCCTTTGGGATGCTGCCCATCCACGCATTGCACTTCCAACACTGCAGTGGAACCCATATAATTGGGTTTTGGCTCTACCAGATATTAGGTCGTACTATAGAGCGGCCCACCTTATTGCAATAAATGAATGTGTCCATGCATCTGGGGATCACCCAACATATAAGCTCGAAAGGCTGCAGTTTAGAGATCATACCCATCTTCAATATATTTATGGCGGTAAGGGATGTAGTAGACTGCTCCAAGCGACCCAGAGGACGCTGGAGGCATGGAAGAGTGCACAGCGACAAATGAAGTGGGAGCAAAAATGCACCAGAGAAACCCCACTGTGGGAGGAGACTAGGCTAAAAGAGAATGGAAAGTTGAGTGGCTTTAGGCAGTGGGACCTAATAGGTATTTCTTAAATAGGAGATGTCCTGGAACATGTTGTGTTGGCCTCTTTCAACATGCTCCAAGCTAGATATCAACTTCATAACACTCAGACATATGCATACCTCCGTTTGAAACATGCATGGGTGGCGGAGGGGTTAAATGGGGCGGCACTACGTGAATACACTCCATTAGAAGGTTGTCTCCTGGAGGAAATCCCGGCTAAAGCTATTTAATTTACCTACAAAACATTACTTAATAACATGCCCAATAAAATGGGTCCACTTTGAGCAAAATGGGAAAAGATCACTGGTGTATTGGAGGATAAAGATTGGGAGGCCGCTCTCATGCATCCATGTGAAGTGGCAATTAAATTAAGGTTACGTCTCATCCAGTACAAAATACTACACAGAGCTTATTTTGATAGAGCCAAATTGCATACAATAGTGAGAGCCGAGAGCCCGGAGTGTCTTTGATGCCACACTGAACTTGGGACGTTCATACATACCCCTTGGGAGTGTAAGAGATACAGGCATATTGGGGATCGATTGTGGGGTAGCTCAAACACATATTGGATGTCCAAATAGAACTGGAGTCACGGTTTCTCCTTTTGGAAATTCCGACAGAAGTAGACATCCCAAGGCGAAAACTTGTTCTAGCTAACCGTTGGTAGTAGCCAAACAGGATATAGCTATAAGCTGGGGGGCTCCGCAAATACCTACCCTTAACGAACGGAGGGCAAGTCTTGACTTGTATATGGTTGCGGAACTGGTGACATACAAGGCCCGGGCTGTCCCAAAAGTTCCAGAAAACATGTGCCCCATGGATAAAATATTACGGTCTGGAGGTGGAGGGAGAAGCAGAGGGTGGGAGTCCGTCGCTTGAAGGACCGGGGGAAGAGCCTTGAAAGATGGACTGTTTGTTCCAAGTATGGGTAACCATGAGAACTGTAGGAGTGCTTCTGATTTTTCTTTGCGCCCAGGCCGCTCAAACCTATCTGCAGATTCAATTGCGTTAGACATTCTGTTCTATAATTGCCTTACATGGCCAATGTGGAATGCTATACATGTTTTTTTTGTGTATTCATGCTTTGTTTAATGTTTTGTTTGATGTTTTGTTTTATTTATTTTTTATTTATTTTTTATTCTGCTCTCTGCTTGGTGGTGTGTTGTTCTGCAAAAAGAAAAACCAGACAATAGTGAGTGAGCGAATAAACAAGCGAGTGAACTTGTATGTGGGTGAGTGAGCAAGAGACTGAATAAGTGAGTGAACAAGAAGTAAATGCGTCCGTGTGCACTAACATCACCTGTCAACGCCTTGGAGTTTTAAGTCTATTGCAACAATTACTGCTTGCGATGGCTCCTTAAAAATAAAACTGAAGAGCAGGAGGGATGAATGTGGCAACACTTCAATGACGTACTGATGATCACTATTTTCCTTAATCCAGGAATGCCTTAGAACCGTCCGTGGGTTGAACATGTCAGTAAACGCTGATGTTCTGGCGGTATTAGCACCTTCAAATATTCTTTCACGTACATCAGGCCGTGAACCAACCACTGAACTGACAAGGGGTCAAGATTGTTTAATATTCACAGCTCTGCCTTAGGACATTTTACTGTATAAATGCAGAAATGTCTTTTTATAAACAGCTATGGGTAAAATCTCCGTGCATCCAAGTGTAAAGTGCAAATATAAGGACCAGCTTTCCTAAATAATTCTATCAGTACATTAATCCGACCACTGCAAACCTCAAAGAAATGTCCAGTAACGTGAAACCAAAGACTTCATGTCTGCAAGATATTGGGAGTGAGTCTTCGCTGCTTTGATGACTGGAAAGCATGCATTTAAGTGTTTATGAGAGAACCCAGCGCCCTTTGACCCCAGCTGTCCGTCGTTTATCTTCCTCCTTATCTGTTCTCAGAGCAGTTCTGTGACCTGCTTACATTGTCTGTAATTTGTCACAAAAGACGATTGTATTGTGGCTGTGGCTGCTTTCCTTGGAGACACATTCCAAGGGCACAGACGTCTTTAATGTTTGATTCCCAACGAAAATGCCGATTGGTGCTGGTGTTACAGTGGTGACGGTGATGGCGGTACTGTGGTGATGATGGTGATGGTGTTACAGTGGTGATGGTGTTACAGTGGTGACGAGGATGGCGGTACTGTGGTGATGGTGATGGTGTTACATTGGTGACGGTGATGGTGTTACTGTGGTGACGGTGTTACAGTGGTGACGGTGATGGCGGCACTGTGGTGATGGTGTTACCGTGGTGATGGTGACGGTGTTACATTGGTGACGGTGATGGCGTTACCGTGGTGATGGTGTTACAGTGGTGACGGTGCTGGTATTACCGTGGTGACTGTGATGGCGGTACTGTGGTGATGATGGTGATGGTGTTACAGTGGTGATGGTGTTACAGTGGTGACGAGGATGGCGGGACTGTGGTGATGGTGATGGTGTTACATTGGTGACAGTGATGGTGTTACTGTGGTGACGGTGTTACAGTGGTGACGGTGATGGCGGTACTGTGGTGATGGTGTTACAGTGGTGATGGTGACGGTGTTACATTGGTGACGGTGATGGCGTTACCGTGGTGATGGTGTTACAGTGGTGACAGTGCTGGTATTACAGTGGTGACGGTGATGGCGTTACTGTGGTGATGGTGATGGTGTTACAGTGGTGACGGTGATGGCGTTACGCTAGTGATGGTGTTACAGTGGTGATGGTGACGATGTTACATTGGTGACAGTGATGCCGTTACTGTGGTGACGGTGACAGTGTTACAGTGGTGACAGTGACGGAGTTACAGTGGTGACAGTGATGGTGTTACTGTGGTGATGGTGACGGTGTTACAGTGGTGATGGTGACGGTGTTACAGCGGTGACGGTGATGGTGTTACAGTGGTGACAGTGATGGTGTTACAGAGGTGACAGTGATGGTGTTACAGTGCTGACGGTGCTGGTGTTAAAGTGGTGACAGTGATGGTGTTACAGTGGTGACAGTGCTGGTGTTACAGTGGTGACAGTGATGCCGTTACTGTGGTGACAGTGGTGGTGTTACAGTGGTGACAGTGATGCCGTTACTGTGGTGATGGTGACGGTGTTACAGTGGTGACAGTGATGGTGTTACAGTGGTGACGGTGATGGCGGTACTCTGGTGATGGTGACGGTGTTACAGTGGTGATAGTGATGGTGACGGTGTGACAGTGGTGATGGTGACGGTGTTACATTGGTGACGGTGATGGCGTTACTGTGGTGATGGTGTTACAGTGGTGACGGTGTTACAGTGGCAACAGTGATGGCGTTACTGTGGCGACGGTGATGGCGTTACTCTGGTGATGGTGACGGTGTTACAGTGGTGACAGTGATGGTGTTACAGTGGTGACGGTATTGGTGTTACAGTGGTGACGGTGCTGGTGTTACAGTGGTGACAGTGACAGTGATGCCGTTACTGTGGTGACGGGGACAGTGTTACAGTGGTGACAGTGACGGAGTTACAGTGGTGACAGTGATGGTGTTACTGTGGTGATGGTGTTACAGTGGTGATGGTGACGGTGTTACAGCGGTGACGGTGACGGTGTTACAGTGGCGACAGTGATGGTGTTACAGAGGTAACAGTGATGGTGTTACAGTGCTGACGGTGCTGGTGTTACAGTGGGGACAGTGATGGTGTTACAGTGGTGACAGTGCTGGTGTTACAGTGGTGACAGTGATGCCGTTACTGTGGTGATGGTGACGGTGTTACAGTGGTGACGGTGATGGTGTTACAGTGGTGACGGTGATGGCGGTACTCTGGTGATGGTGACGGTGTTACAGTGGTGATGGTGACGGTGTTACATTGGTGACGGTGATGGCGTTACTGTGGTGATGGGGTTACAGTGGTGATGGTGACGGTGTTACAGTGGCAACAGTGATGGCGTTACTGTGGTGACGGTGATGGCGTTACTCTGGTGATGGTGACGGTGTTACTCTGGTGATGGTGACGGTGTTACAGTGGTGATGGTGACGGTGTTACATTGGTGACGGTGATGGCGTTGCTGTGGTGATGGTGTTACAGTGGTGATGGTGACGGTGTTACAGTGGTGACAGTGATTGCGTTACTGTGGTGACGGTGATGGCGTTACTCTGGTGATGGTGACGGTGTTACTCTGGTGATGGTGACGGTGTTACAGCGGTGATGGTGATGGTGTGTGTATTGCACATTTCATGTGTCCCTTCTCAGGGAGAACAGGACTAATATTGAGACCTTGACTTGACATTCTGTATCTGTTTCTCCTCTTTGTCTCTTTCAAACCCTGCCGCGCTCAATGAGTCATAAGGATGTGTTGGAACCGGTGTCTCCATTTGAACCAAGTGTCCCATTTCTCCCCTTTCCAATGTTGCTCTTGTGTCTGGTCACTACTGGCGGTTGGAACCACGTGCGAAAAAATGTTTAACCAATGCTCCAAAGGGAAGTAATCAAGTGTCATTCTGCAACACTATCCTCACTGCAAGGTCTTCGAATGATGTGATACTCTCAACTGTGGTGACGGTGACAGTGTTACAGTGGTGACAGTGACGGAGTTACAGTGGTGACAGTGATGGTGTTACTGTGGTGATGGTGACGGTGTTACAGTGGTGATGGTGACGGTGTTACAGCGGTGACGGTGATGGTGTTACAGTGGTGACAGTGATGGTGTTACAGTGGTGACAGTGATGGTGTTACAGTGGTGACAGTGATGGTGTTACAGTGGTGACAGTGATGGTGTTAAAGTGGTGACAGTGATGGTGTTACAGTGGTGACAGTGCTGGTGTTACAGTGGTGACAGTGATGCCGTTACTGTAGTGACAGTGCTGGTGTTACAGTGGTGACAGTGATGCCGTTACTGTGGTGATGGTGACGGTGTTACAGTGGCGACAGTGATGGTGTTACAGTGGTGACGGTGATGGCGGTACTCTGGTGATGGTGATGGTGACGGTGTTACAGTGGTGATAGTGATGGTGACGGTGTGACAGTGGTGATGGTGTTACATTGGTGACGGTGATGGCGTTACTGTGGTGATGGTGTTACAGTGGTGACGGTGTTACAGTGGCAACAGTGATGGCGTTACTGTGGTGACGGTGATGGCGTTACTCTGGTGATGGTGACGGTGTTACAGTGGCAACAGTGATGGCGTTACTGTGGTGACGGTGATGGCGTTACTCTGGTGATGGTGACGGTGTTACAGTGGTGACAGTGATGGTGTTACAGTGGTGACGGTATTGGTGTTACAGTGGTGACGGTGCTGGTGTTACAGTGGTGACAGTGACAGTGATGCCGTTACTGTGGTGACGGTGACAGTGTTACAGTGGTGACAGTGACGGAGTTACAGTGGTGACAGTGATGGTGTTACTGTGGTGATGGTGATGGTGTTACAGTGGTGATGGTGACGGTGTTACAGCGGTGACGGTGACGGTGTTACAGTGGCGACAGTGATGGTGTTACAGAGGTAACAGTGATGGTGTTACAGTGCTGACGGTGATGGTGTTACAGTGGCGACGGTGATGGTGTTACAGTGGTGACAGTGATGGCGGTACTCTGGTGATGGTGACGGTGTTACAGTGGTGATGGTGACGGTGTTACATTGGTGACGTTGATGGCGTTACTGTGGTGATGGGGTTACAGTGGTGATGGTGACGGTGTTACAGTGGCAACAGTGATGGCGTTACTGTGGTGACGGTGATGGCGTTACTCTGGTGATGGTGACGGTGTTACTCTGGTGATGGTGACGGTGTTACAGTGGTGATGGTGATGACGTTGCTGTGGTGATGGTGTTACAGTGGTGATGGTGACGGTGTTACATTGGTGACGGTGATGGCGTTGCTGTGGTGATGGTGTTACAGTGGTGATGGTGACGGTGTTACAGTGGTGACAGTGATTGCGTTACTGTGGTGACGGTGATGGCGTTACTCTGGTGATGGTGACGGTGTTACTCTGGTGATGGTGACGGTGTTACAGCGGTGATGATGATGGTGTGTGTATTGCACATTTCATGTGTCCCTCCTTAGGACGAACAGGACTAATATTGAGACCTTGACTTACTTGACATTCTGCATCTGTTTCTCCTCTTTGTCTCTTTCAAACCCTGCCGCGCTCAATGAGTCATAAGGATGTGTTGGAACCGGTGTCTCCATTTGAACCAAGTGTCCCATTTCTCCCCTTTCCAATGTTGCTCTTGTGTCTGGTCACTACTGGCGGTTGGAACCACGTGCGAAAAAATGTTTAACCAATGCTCCAAAGGGAAGTAATCAAGTGTCATTCTGCAACACTATCCTCACTGCAAGGTCTTCGAATTATGTGATACTCTCAATGGGGTGCAACTGCCTGACCAATCTTTACTGCCTCTGTGAACTGATGCAGCACAATATGTCTGGGAACAGGAGTTCCGGGTCAATCAGGGGTTACTGGGTTTGCTTCACTCGAATCCTTGCCATTTGCCGATGTTCTCCTGGGGCTTAACCCTACTTCTGGACCCAAAACTGAGAACCCAGTACATCCCTGTAGCACTTGACTCTCACAGTAGCGAAGTTGATTTGTCAAAGGTTTACTCAAGGAGGTGGTGTGGGGTTAAACAATTTGAGCCCAGATTTACTATACATTTCATGCAACGCTGCAAGGCAAGTTCCTGCGCTGCATTGCGTGAAGGGGAGAGAACTGAAGTGCATCATATTTACAAAGATATGGAGCTGTTCAGCTCTCTCACTGCACTGACGCACTTGTGGCTGCCTACTGCCAAGTCAGGCACCCTTGTGCCATGGTGCAGGGGAGCCTGCATTGTGGACAAGATTGCTTTTGTGCAGGAAGGGACATGTTCCAGCACAAAGATAATTCTTAGTGACTTTGTTCCTCTTTGTATGTGTGTTGCATTCTGCAGCACATGTGCACTGAGGAAGTAACAAGTAGAAATAAAGACATTTATCCTTGTTACGCCAAGGTCAGGTGGGTGTACCATTGTGCAAACCCAGATTTGCTGTCTTGTTTTCCACTCCAAAGGGGAGTGGAAGCCTGCACCTTCTTTTCTCTCCACCCGGAAATGCAGCTCGGGTTGGGGAGATGTCAGTGCGCATGTTGGTTTGGCCAACCTGAGACAGCCAGCCAAACTGACATGTGCACTGACAGAATTGCCCAGTGCCCACCACTTCTGCTAATGATGGCCCCGCCCCCAGGACTTGGATGACGGCTGCCTGTTTTAACTGGCTCCTACAGGTAAAAAAAAATGATATGAAAGCAGTTTTAATAATGGTTTTATTATCATTTTAGTTTAGGTGTTGACCTGCTGCTTCCAGCAGTGGGGCGACGCCCCTCTGCCATAATGAAGGAGCCGGCCCTGAGAAGGGCATGCCTGCTGGTGTTGCTTTCAGTGGGAGAACACCGCCCTGGTTGTGTGCATCTGATGCAGTCCCTGCCCCATTGTGCTCACACTCCTATATGGAGAGTGCCTGTGTCCACCAATCCAGGTCAGTAGCTGCAGTACCAGATCCAGTCTAGTGGACGTTGCGTGGGAGTTGTGGTGCTCGCAGTTCTGGTGGTCTTGTGGCTTGGGCTCTTCCCCAGTCACAACCACAACTTAAACAAGCTAGGTACCCACCCAGGTCACAGCACTTATGGCTTCATGCTGGTGCAGTCTCTTTGCAGCAGGGTGAGTTTATTTAAGTTATCTCTTGTTATTCAACCTTGACAGCAGTTGGCTTCCGCCACCACCTTCCCACAGTCAGCTGTAGCCACTTTGATGCACAGCTCACTTCATCAACTTCCACCAGGCTCCTTAGTAATTCAATTGTCGGTTCAGTTGAATAAGCTGGGATATTCAGAGAGCTCAAACTTCTCCCCCTGAGCAGTGGTGCAGGTTTCTCCCAATATCACAGAGGCAGCATCAAGTCATCTCACCGAGGCTCTTTCACAGTGCCTCACCGTCCAATCGGTCTCTTGCATGTGCAGGGGCACCTCCAAGAGCATGTCAAACTCCCCCAGGTTACTTGTCCCAAGCCTACAAAGGGGAGCTGATGTTCTAAGGATATTCCCGGTCTCCACTTGTGTGGGACCCCTTGCTTCTGGTCAAGAAATTTTGGCACACTGACTGGAGGTTTCTGCCTCATATATATATATGCTCACGTTGCAGGTAGATTTTTTGTATTAAAGCAGTTGCGTTTTGTGGCCAGTTCTGGGCAGTTCTTCACTGTTGCTCTTTCCATGCAGACTGATTCAGCCATTGACTTTGTCGAGAGAGTGAGCGGGAAGGTGGGGTGGAGTCTGGTGTCTCCTGTAAAGTGAAACCTAAAGCAAGAGTACAACAGAAATGAGAGCTGTTCCACTGTTAGCCTGTGGGGGTGGGGATGGTAGCCTTTACAGAAAACAGAGCGCTAGGAAAGTGTGGGGAAAATCCCTCGCTTTAAAGTGACCCACTGGTTCCTCTCCTAAACGCTCATCAACCTAGTCCTCCACAAAGATCCCAGGAATGTCTAGAAGAATCCTCCTATTCACATCAACTATTTGGGCTCTCTCTAACCCTCCATCTTGGATACAACTTGGATTTTCTGTAACATACAAAATGGAAGCTAGTGTGGCCATGGTCACATTTACCGCACCCACTCCATGCACTTCTACTCACATAGAAACGTTCACACATGAAACATCTATGGATCGACAAAGGCACTGTTTCTAGGTTACTGGAAGACAAATTTAAAATCACAAGAGAGGCCTTTAGGCTGCTCTCCCTACCTGGTTAAAGGTGAATATTTACAGAGAGACGCGATATGTTTTGAGTTTTTTCCAAAAGACAAGATAGTTGTCAGAATTAAGATAGTTGTCAGATTTCTTTTAATGAATACCAGACGTTTGTTCCAGTCGGGAGCCCTGTACATCAAGAAATCTCCCTCCCCATGTAGCCTTCTTGTAACATGCAATGTCTTAAAGGTTGGACTTAGATAACCACAAAGCTCTGTTGTAGGTGTATTTCTTAAAACCAGAACTTAGAAAGTGTAATGAGACCCCACTAAGCAGTTCAATAACATACATAAGGCTTTAAATTAAATTCTTGTCTTGATCGGAAGCCACGTCTGCAGTGCAACAGAGGCTTAGGAAATCTGTTAGTATATAGAATCATTCTTGTGGCTTGGTTCTCAAGAGTTTGAAGCCTTTGCATTTGAATTTCTTAGGTTACTAGATGTAGCAAGTTACAGTAATCTGTTCTGGTCCTATGATGGCAGAGATGCAAACTCGTCAACCTTGCTCTGACTAGAGTGGAAGAATCGATCTCAGCTTACAAAAGCAAAAACCATAAGTGGAAACTATCACTGAAATTTGTGTCATAAGTTTAAGATTGGGTCTAAGTTTACTCTAAATGATTTCACACATGACTTGGCAGAAACAAACCAGCCCAAATCTGTCCAGAAGGAGGGTGGCCATAGTAGGGGCTCTTTCCTACTACAATTACTTCTGTTTTCTTCCATGTTAACTTTTAAACAATTGTCGTCTATTCACTGTTTTTTTTTAAACTCTTTTTATTGAAAAATTGACATGTTAAACAGTAAAGACACAGTATTTCGCATGCAGTTAATGGCACACAGTGCGATAAAGCTCCTCCACCACTGTGCAACATGAATGTATTCGGGAACGTCACATCATCCAAAATCGTTGATCCCATCTCCCCCACCCCCTGGTGGCTCACATATCTCCCCCCGGAAAGTATTCTAAGGCCCCCAAATCTGAGACCACTTCTTCGGGCATCCCCTGGAGACATAGATAGGTATCTCAGTCACCATACACCAATCCATGTCTCTAGCCCAGTCAGCAATGCTTGGTGATGTCGGCGCCCTCCATAATCGTGCGATATTTCGCTTGGCCACCATGAAGCCCAACGTGACCCATATCCTCTCTTTGGCTGTAAGATCAGTGGGGTCCCATATGTTTAACAGAATCAATTTGACGTTGCATTGGAACTGTTGCCCCAGTACTTCCCCCATCATTAAAACCACCCCCTCCCAAAATCTCTGAATCGTCTCACATTCCCAAAGTGTATGGATGAAGGTGCCCTCTTGCCCGCAAAGCCGTGTATAGCCACTATCCTGGGCGTATCCCATGTGTGGACCAGAGAGGGGCCAGACAGGTACGTCCTGTGGAGGATTTTTAACTGAACCAGTCGGAGTCTGGAGGAGATGGCAACCTGGCAGGGAGAAGCCACTGTGGCTCGCCATTCCTCGTCGTCCAGGCCTGCCACGTCATGGTCTCATTTATCCCTTAACCGTGTCAGGAGATCCGTCATATTGTTGATAAGTTTCTTGTATATGAGGGATATGGCCTTTTCTGGCAGATCCCCATCTAGAATCCTGTCCTCTAAGGGAGAGGAGGCTGGGAGGTCTGCACCTTTAGGGAACGCCGAGAGTAGTGTGTGTCTAATTTGGAGATACTGGAACTGTTCAGAGCCAGCCGTTTCAAATTCCTGACATAGTTGGGAGAATGATATGACAGTCCCGGATTTTAAAAAGGTCTCCGATTTTAGAAATACCAATGGTATCCCATTTGTCGAGCCCCAAGGAACGCGACAATCGACCCAGCTGGTCACACTGCCAGAGCGGCGTGGCTTGAGTAAGTTTGCCCTCCCACCCCAGACTTTTAGTAGCATCTCTCCATATTTGCACGGCGTGCTTAGTTGGACCGGACAAGACATTTGTCTGAGACTTTGTGTATAGTGCGTCCTCCAACCCACCCCCGGGGAGGAGCCATCGATCAATCCGAAAGGCTGGGTCATCGTGCTGCCTATGGGTGCACTGAATAATGGCAGCAAGCTGCGAGACCCAGTCGTATCTCTTCATGTTAGGGAGTCCAATCCCCCCGTCGAACCATCCCAGTGTGAGCTTATGTGTGGGGATGCGAGGTGGTTTACCCTCCCATAGCAAGTCTCGTACAGTGCCCTCCAGTTCTTTAAAATACTACGCCGCAACCGGAAGAGAAGTGTTCTGTAACACGTACAAAACTCGGGGGAGGGATATCATTTTGAATAGGGCAGCACGCCCCATAAGGGTCAAGGAGAGTGATTTCCAGTGCTGGACATCAGATTTAAGGCGCATCAGTGGTGGCCGGAGGTTGGCGTCATAAAACTGTGTCAGGTCTTTAGATATCCAGATTCCCAAATATCTGAAACCTTCAGCGGCTTCCATCATTTGACATCGAGGTCGTTGCCCGCTGAGAACGTAAATCACCGATTTGGACCAATTGATCTGGTAGCCGGCGAATCTACCAAAAATGTGGAAAATGTCCATAACCACATTAAGTGACTTCGCCAGGGAGGCGGGATGAAGCCAAATATCATCTGCATACAGTGATATGCGATCCCCCCATTTATAAGCCCATTTAAGGCCCCGAATTGCGGGGTCTTGCCGGATCCATGCTGCAAGAGGTTCTAGGGCCAAAGCAAAGAGGAGCGGTGATAGGGGGCAGCCTTGCCTGGTGCCCCTTCCTAGTGAGAAGACAGGAGACTTCCGATTGTTTACGACCACTTCCGCCAACGGTTTGCTATACAGAAGACGTACCCAGTTGATAAATTCCGGACCGAACCCCAACCTGTGGAGCACCGCGAACATGTAGGGCCATTCAATGGTGTCAAAGGCCGAGGCGTCGTCAAGTGTCACCACCATGGCACCCTCACTGATCGTACCCGCCCTAAAAAGCACTAGATGCAGACGACGGAGGTTGAGAGACGTATTTCTAGCCGGCATGAACCCGGACTGATCCGGGTGCACCAAATTGGGAAGTACTTGTAACAGACGAGTGGCAAGAACTTTTGCCAGGATCTTGGCCTCACAGTTAAGGAGCGAGATGGGCCTGTATGAGGAACACAGGTCGGCCGGCTTACCCGCTTTGTGGATTACAATGATGTTGGCCAGTCTGTGATCCTCTGTAAGTATCCCTACCTCTTTACTTTCTCTATACATGGCAGTGAGAAAAGGGGCAGTCGTGCCTGTTGTTAACTTAAATAATTCTTTAGGGAGCCCGTTTGGGCCCTACGCTTTCCCCCCTCGCAGATCATGAATGGCCTTCTCCACCTCAGTTACTGTAATGTCATGGTCTCGATCAGGACATTCCTCCTTTGTAACAACTGGCATCTGTATATCGCGTATGAGGGAAAAAGCCTCTCCCTCCCAATAGGTCGTGCTGGAAGAGTACAGGGAGTGGTAGTAACTACCAAATGCGTTTGCTATGTCTTGCGGAGCCGTGAGTGAGAATCAGTGATAAGTTCAACCACAACGCGCCGTGTCCCATCTCTGTGATCAAGCCAGGCCAACAATTTACCCGCCTTATCGCCTACATCGTAGATCCTACTAAGGGTAGCCCCATATTGCGCTTTAGCCGCGTCTGTGGCCAGGTCTAGGAGTTCCTTGGTTTTTACGTGGAGCCGTTGGCACATTGCTTCAGAATCCTGCAACCTAACTGCCCGTTCCAGTTCAAGGATCTCATCCTCTATGCGCACCATGGCCGCAGCCTTCTCTTTCTGCTGCCCCGCGATTTGTCCCAGGACCACCCCTCGAATGACAGTCTTGTAGACCTCAGCAGAGCTGACTGACCCTTGATTTTCTTGAAAATACAATTCAGTTTCAGACAGAACCTTGTCCCTAATGGGGGGGTTGTGAGATACCACGGTTTGATCGGCGCCACCCGGCCGACCGAAGGCTCTCCCACCTCAAGTGTACACAGAATTGGGGAATGATCCGATATGCCCCTAGCCAAGTGTCGTATTCCTTTGACGGTGTGGAGATGATGAGTGAGTGTAAGCACATAATCAATGTGTGACATGGTGCCGTGGGGACCCGAGAGATGCGTATATTGATGTTCCATTGGGTGCAGGCACCGCCAGACATCCACTAGTCCCATTGTACCTAAAAAACTGTGGATCCATTTGCGGGATAATGGCAGGTCTTTCTGGGGCCAACGGTCCAGGGTATCAGAGACAATGGAATTAAAGTCCCCTCCTATCAATAACCACCCGTCCGGCAAACCCAGAAGCAGGTCACCGAGATCGATAAAGGCCTGTGTATGGAGGCTCGGTGGGATGTATACTGAGACCAGGTTAAGGGAGGCTCCTTTCCAGGTCCCAGACAGAGCTACGAATCTACCCAGCGGGTCCGTGCAGGTTGTGTTGATCATTAGGGGAAAGGAGTTACGAACGAGGATACCCACCCCCCAGGAACCGGAGCCAAAAGCAGAGTGAGCAGCCAGCCAAAAA
This sequence comes from Triturus cristatus, assembly GCF_964204655.1. NCBI lineage: Eukaryota > Metazoa > Chordata > Amphibia > Caudata > Salamandridae > Triturus > Triturus cristatus. Next base: position 380,256,421 of record NC_140581.1, on the reverse strand, counting down.
CCCCATCGTGACAGGGCCCTACGCCCGTTGCCCAGCATGTGGGTCTCCTGCAAAAACACAACATCCAGTGAGTGGCGTTTCAGGAATTGGAGAACCACCGCACTCTTTATTTTGTCCCCCAGCCCATTCACATTCCATGAGAGCAACGTAAGTTTCTGTTTACCCATATAGCTCATCACACAGGTTGAAAGATACAATATGCCCCGGGGAGGAGACATCCTGGGGGAAGACAAGGGATGAGGCCATTACATTTCCCAGCACAGTGATCTATGAGGGCATTGCCAACACCGTGCCTGCTGCAATTTTATCTGTGTCCAAGAAAATAAGACATGCCCGCACCCCAACAATAACTCAACCAAAACACAAAGAAACTCCCCTCCCGCCCACTCCAATACGCATCCCCCAAAGCCCCCCTCCCTGCCTCCCTGCTCGGCGGTACCAAAACTTCCCGTCCCCCAAACTAGCAGAGTGCCTATTGCCCACCCTTTCGAAAACTTACTGGGACGTGCAGCCCAACCGAGCACTCATCTATGAGAAATTATATTACTGATATAAACATTAACAGCCTATTGGGCTTATTCTAAGAGCATTGGCAAGGGCCCAATATATACCCACTAATGCCCACATATTTAACAATGACAAAGGTCAAGGAGTTCAGATCAACAAGGCCATCTATAACAGGCCGGCTCTGTACGGCAAAAGTCTGGCGCAATTGACTTAGTCTGCTCCTGCCCCACAACCCTCCATCTTAACGGAAACTGTTGACCATCCAAAGTAAGTTTAATACAGACCAGCTATTCGGCACCACCCGCTGCCTCATTCCTGACATGAAGAGGTGAGCCACCACCTGAGGCCCAGGCATCTCCGTCCATCCTCACACCCCGAGCCTGATGGTTACGGTGACCCGCCATACGCCAGCCCTCCAACCAGTCCCATGCTTCCTCTGGACTGGTGAAGAACCAGGACTTCCCCTCCAACTCCACCCTCAACTTGGCCGGAAACATCATGGCATATTTCAAGTCCTTGTCAATGAGCGCCTTCTTCACTTCCAAGAAGCTCCATCATTGTCTCTGCACCTTGAGGGTGAAGTCTGGGAAGAAGGTGATGCCACTATTTTGGAATTCCACTGGCGGGGCAGAACGGGCACACTGTAGGATGACATCCCTGTTGCAGAAATTGAAGATCCGAGCAAGAAGAGGTCTCGTGGGGCTCCGGGCCTCAGTCGGCCCCCTGGCACCTGATGCGTTCGCTCCACCGAGAAAAAATTGGAGAGTCCCTTTGGCTTGAGATAGGTAGTGATCAACTCCTCCATGAATAGGTCCGCTAATGGCCCCTCCGCTCGCTCAGGTACGCCAATTATACGAACATTGTTGCGTCTGGAGCGGCCCTCATAGTCGTCAAGCTGGGCTTCTAGTTTCGTAGCGTGAGTTTGTAGCTCCTCCATCTTCCTCTGCAACTCTGACGTGTCTTCCACCAGAGAGGTCGTCTTGATTTCAACGTCCTTTAATCGTGAGTTCATTGAGCGCATGTCCTCCATGATAAGGGACACCTCAGTGGACACCGTGTCAATACGCGACTCCAGCGACGTGCGGACTGTGGTGATGGCCTAAAGGATGTCCTGTAAAGTTGGTTCTTTCTGCTTTCCACCTGTCTCGGATTTGTCGGTCACGGTTGGTCCCCCTTTCGGGCTCATGCTGGGGCCCCCCTCCCAGGCGTACTTCATCAACTTGGCCTGGAGGGCTGCCTTCGAGCTACGTCCCCCCACCATGATGTGCGCGGATCCCACCAACGGGCTGGCTTGCGGCTGGTGACAAGTATTACATGCAATAGTCGACGGAGAAATCACCAAAGTCTGCCAGTCAGCCCTGTGCAGACCGATCGTAGGAGGAATGCAGGCCCCCGATTTCCTGTGTCTGGGATCCCCTCTAATACCAGAGTGTGGGCAAGTGCATATCACGTCTATACCAAAAGCACGCTCCGGCTCTGCACAGGGGGTCAAGATGGGAGGGGAGAGAGGCCCCCACCGCAGTTGTGTTGTGGAGAGCGACAGTGTTCTCTTGTGTCACAGTTACTTGCTGATGGCAGGGTGAGATGACAACACGGTAACTCTCACAGATGGCTGCAGCAGCGTCCCGGCCAGTGAGTCTTTAAACTGGTATGCAGCAGGACAAGCACCAGTCCCAAAGCCGCTCCCAACCACCAGTCTCCTCAACCGTGCGGCCGTGTAGCAGAGCCAGTGACACTGCAGTGCCATGATTCTGGCCCCGCGCCCCCTTTGGTGTATGATGGCGCCAAGTAATCTCCTCACCCAGTCCTTGCGGGGTCTCTTCCACCCCCAGGCACTGCAAGCGTTGGGTGTATGCCTCAGGAGGCCAGCGCTGCTGTCGATGCCAGTGACAGTGCGCCGTGCCTTCCTGCCTCTCAGGTCTTCACTCCACTCTCCGCCCCTTTATTTAATGGAGTAGCTGCGGGGAGTGGAGGTCTGCAATCGCGGCCCGGGTCTGTCCTTCCAAGCCTTCAAAGAGCCGTCTCCGGGTGTTTCACCACTACGCTTACGGAGACAGCTGCCGCCGAGGTGACTCTCGCCCAACAGTCCTCGCGTCTCAATCCGGCGCAATGAATGAAAGCTCGCCGATCGGGTTCCCTACCTCCGTTTCGGCCGCGGGCGGTCTCAAACTGTGCCGCAGCCCTTCTGGTGTGCAGTCAGCGTTTTAAAGCCCCAATCCAGGCAGTGTGATACGGATGGTTCAGCGGATTCGGTACTCGGTCGGCGGAGCCGAGAGATCAGGCGGCCATTGTGACGCTCGGCTTGGCCACGCCCCCGTCTAGTCACTGTTTTAATGTTGCCAAGACAGCATAACAAGCTTTCAATCTTATAGATTCACTGAGCTGAAAAATCAACTGTGTGTCATCAGCATAAGTATAGAATCAAAAAACATTTTTTGATGTGTAGAGGCAAAGATAACACATATGTATTAAAAAGGAGGGAGAAAGAATGGATCCTTGCGGGGTATTCTGGGTATTCCCCTGCTTGTGTAAAATGTGCCAGTTAATCAATCAAAAGTGAATATATGTGATTGATGCAATACGCATTTAGTTTATGTTATTTATTTTGCAATGTGATAATCAAACTTCCGTGAATATACTCGGAGAACTTCATATAAATGCTGACTGCTGTATTTTACAATATTTTGGTATTGATTTCTAAGAGTTTCAAGAAGGCTGACAATGGCGTGCCTTGTTTATTGTTATTCAAACAAAGGGGCATATTCACAAGGATCTATCGCCGAGTCAACGGCACTTTATCGCAGCCAAAGTAGCGATTAACTTATCACCTCAATCACAAGCTGGTGTTAACATCACACAGCACCAGTTTAATCGCAGTAGCAGCTGCAAAAACATCGCCACAGATGACCCCCGCAACTATCGCTAATGAGATGCAGAGTAGGCGTTCCTGTGCCAAATTCCGCGACAACACCACTCCACAACATTCTCAACGACCAGCCAGATCTGCGATAAGAACACAAAACAGGCGATAAGGCGCGTTTGCAGCAGAGAAATAACACCTGCTCTGACCTGGTGTAAAGTCGGACGGCAACCTGCACCACAAATGGGAGCCCAGCCCACAACCACACCTGAAGAACAACAGATGCACCTGGGCAACTGAAAATGCAGCCCGGAGGGCCAAAAGGGCAACAACACCCGCCGCCACCCCTCCAGAACACCCCTCCCCAGCACCCCCTGACCAAAGACATGCCACATCAGCTACACCAAAACATGTACAAAATAATCCGCATGATATCGCACAATCACAACTGGTGACATGCATGTGTCGTCACAAAAATGAGCATCACACATTCACTTTTGAAGCAACAAATGAAACTTTATGAACATGAATACTGAACTGAAATGAAGACACATGGCGGCTCTCCTCGAGACAATTCGTAGGTCACAGCCTCAAAGACAAAAATCATGATGAGAAGATGTGTCCTGCGCACATCAAAGGACAGAGACAGAGCGAAGGGGAGAGAGAAGAAGAGAGGGGGAGAGAGAGATAAGAAGAGAGTGGGAGAGAGAGATAAGAAGAGGAGGAGAGAGAAGAAGAGAGGGGGAGAGAGAGATAAGAAGAGAGGGGGAGAGAGAGAGAAAAGAGAGGGGACGAGAGAGATAAGAAGAGAGGGGGAGAGAGAGAGAGAGAGAGAGAGAAGAAGAGGGGGAGAGAGAGATAAGAAGAGAGGGGAGAGAGAGAGAGAGAGAGAAGAAGAGAGGGGGACAGAGAGATAAGAGGAGAGGGAGAGAGAGAGAAGAAGAGAGGGGGAGAAAGAGATAAGAAGAGAGGGGGAGAGAGAGATAAGAGGAGAGGGGGAGAGAGAGAGAGTGCTGCATCTGCGCACCCAGGCCACACTGCTCACCTGCTGCCACCGGTGTGTCTCCAACCACATGCCGGTATGTAGTGTAGTTCACCAGGTCACACATCTGAAACAGATCTGTCATCTGAAACAGAGTCCAGATACATGATTGGCAAAGTACATACAATTGCACAAGGCATCATCGCCTGACCACCCGTGCGCACCCAGGCAGATGCGCCCCAGCCCCTCCCGCTGCCCAGAGGTGCATGCCCACCCCTGGGCACCCAGGCCTCACTGCACACCGTCCGTCACCGGCGTGCAGACAGGAGGTCCCACCACGTGCCGCTGCAAGCCACAAGACCAGGGCCCGCGGACATGGCACCCTCCGCATCATGCAGCCCCGCTCCGCAGGCCGCCAGGTCTTACGTTTGGTGCTGGGTCTTGATTACTCCATGGCAGAGGACATACCAGTGCACCCGGCCTCATCGCAGGCTGCACACCCGCTCAACCCAATAGGTGTCACTAACTCTGGGATCCAGGAAGCGACACCACGTGGCGGTAGGCCCGTGCTGCCCGCTGGCTCTGGCCTACACTGCAGTTCAGCAGGGCACACAAACCTGAGCTGTCCGGACCGCCGGGACGGGGCATCATCGCAGGCTGCACACCCGCTCAGCACTTAAGGTGCCCCTACCTCAGTGCACCCAAAGACATCGTCCCGTGGCGGGGTGCCTGTGCCGGCCGCAAAACATCAGGTGCCACTAACCCTGTGCAACCCCAGTCCATGTCCGGCCATGGAAGTGACTGATGCATGTGTCCCTGTTGTAGTGTCCACGGCACCCAGAACACAATATGCAATGTAGCACCCTCTGACTGGCATCCCACAGGATAAGCATCATTGAAGCAAGGGAAATCACTGTCCCTACATTCATCCACACATTCATACATGAATGATGAAAGACATATAACAGCAGTGCGTTACTGGATGTTTACTGCACATCCAGTGCAGTTTTGCAGCTGGAGTGATACAGGGCAATGCCAAGCACACTCCACAATATGGGCCAGTGGAGGGCCAGACAGAGTCCATCCGGGGATGACAAGTACTGCGGAAGAGAAAGGGTACAGTCCCCAGTCTGGTTGCCATGTCATTGGTCATCAAACAGGATATGGCAGTCCATGTCGCTGTCCAAGGTGAGTGCATCGGAGTGTATCTGGGGTCAGTGGGAGGTCATGGGGCCATGTGCGGCCCCAAGCAGGAACAGGCCAGGTGGCGGAAATGAATGCTAGTGCCTCCTGATCACAAACCCATCCAAGTCCACATCCCCGGATGTGTGCTCTGCCCCACCTGTGGGTATTGCAGTACTGGCTGAGGCACGGTGTGCCACTGACACATCAGGTGCCAGAGTGGATACGTCTGCCGCACTGTGAGGCAATGGCACACCAGGGGGAGGAGATGTGGATGGTGTGGGGCAGCTGCATTCATCATCGCCACGCCTTGTGGCAGCAATGCCATGATGAGGATCTGCTGGGCATGGTAGATCCCAGCTACATTTCGCTGGTGTGCAGCGGTGGCTGCCATCCTTTCTGCCTCCACCGCACCATGTCCTCCATGAGCCTCTGCATGTGTGCCAGCTCACGGCTGGTATTGCTGGAGCCCCTCTAAGCGGACAGGTGTTCTTCTCTCTGGATCATGACTCCAGCGATGTCAGTTAGGGCTCGTTGGAGACCATGGAGTGGGACTAGACACCCATGGATGGCGTCCAGTTTGGTAGCCATGAGGTCGAACCCCACCCGCACCTGCTCAGCCATCTCCCTCTGGCCCTCCAGCACACGGCGTTGGAAGGCCGTGTGTTGTTCCTGGGGGTCTTGGGAGACAGCTGGGGCCGTGGGTGCCTCCTGCTGGGTGGTTTGGGTAGTGGGTGGGGTCTCCTCAATGCAGCTGGGCAGCCCTGATCCTGGAGGTGAGTCGCGGATTATGTCAATGATGTCTAGGAGAGCTTGTGCATCGATGCTGGGGTTGTCCTCCTCGTCATCAGTGAAGAGTGGCTGGGACTGCTCTGCAGGTGGTGTTGACGGTGGCTCTGCAATGTGAAGGGGAGATGGTGTATTGCAATGTGTCCACATGTATGTAGCTGCATGGTACATGTTGACATTCAGACAGCATGGCATTGTACATTGTGACAGTCTATAGATCTGGGCGATGACCCAGAGTCATTGAGGGTGTGCACTGTGCTCTGCTTGATTGTGCATGTGTGCCATCATGGCCATCTCCACCCGTGCCCCCAGTACCTGGTGGTCACTCACCCTGTTGCAGTTGTGTTGTGTCCTGTCGAGCAGTGTCCGGTCCCCAGACTCCGGCCGCAGTATCCATACTGATGACTGTCGACATCAGCTCCTCCATGTTATCCAGCACGAGCTGTGGCGCTGGGCCCCCACCTCCAGTCTGCATTGCTGCCTTCTGGTTGGCTGAGAGTTTCTCCTCTATCTTTTGCTTGATGTCATTCCATCGCCTCTTGACCTCGTCCATTGTCCTCTTGTGCTCTCCAACGGCATTCACCTTGTTCATGATGTCCCTCCATATTCCAGTTTTGGTGCCCAATGACACGTTGGAGGTGAAGAACAGTTGTTGATGGTGTTTCATCACCTCCGTGACTGATCCTTTTCGCCTGCGGACTGAACTTCGTCTTCCTCTTCTGCTTGTCCTTGCCCTTCCCTGTCCCCGAGTTCCCGGGCTGGTCGACGCGGGTGCTTGTGTGGCTGCGGTCGTCCTCTGCGCCTGCTCCGGCTGCCTCCATGGTGCTTGGGTGCTGGTCATATTGTGTTTGGGTGTTTTTTCTACTTTTATGGTGATTTTTACCGCCTGCCAGGTGCGTGTTGCAGGCCTGGTGCTGCTAATCGCTGATTTCCTCATCGCGCTTTAGCCCACCGCAGGTTTTTTAACGTTGGGGTTTGTGTTTTTATCTCCGTCGAGGTGGTTGTATCACGGGCATTGGCCCTGGTTTCTGCAAACGATCGCATGGGGCTGCCTTGTTGTGAATTCCACGTTGCACGGGGTTATTTTCCCGCGATAGGGTGCGATCTGTAAAGTAGCGTTAACATTTTTTGGTGATGTTTAGCACACGTTCTTGTGAATATACCCCATAGTCTCGCAGAATGAAAATATGTGAAAGGGTATCAGCCCTATTTCTGTTAATTGTTTATGATAAGAGTTTTAAGAACAATTAAATAAGGTAAACAAAAAGGTCATAAAGAGTGAAAAGTAGAGCGGAATTTTCAGGCCTGCAACACTGGGATAGGCATACAGAATCATATCTCCGGTTCCAGTAGAAGGCCTCTGTTTGGGAGGCACTTAGCCTTGGCTCACTGACTTATCTGTGCAGCCGGCCTCGTAAAATAAGAGTAGCAAAATTGAACATAAGCTCTATAGTTCAAACAAGTAAACAGATGTGTACCATCTCTTAAACTTGAAATAGGATTATTTTTGGCACTGCTACAATTAGGTTAGCACTTAGAAGTGGCACAACAAGGGTAAGATTGGTATAAATTTATAACAGCAATCACGTTGGAGTGGTTACTTTTATTCACGCTTTTAGTAAATGCTGCCGCTGTTTTATTCGTCTATTTGTCTTTATTGTGGTTATAGTTCATTTTGAGTGAACTGAACTAGAGTTTTGATTTTAAAATAAATCTTTGAAATGTGTCCCTCATGTTCTAGTGTTCTTGTGTGCGTATTTCTTTTATGAAAGAAGGTTAAGGGTTCCACTACCTATCCTTGTATTGTCTCTTGGATTTGATCGCTACCTGAAACAGATATTTCTAAACTATTGCTCAATAAGTTATAGGGGGTGGGGTGGGGTGTTGCAGTGCAACTTATTTTCTGATTCGGGTTGGCAAATTGCCTGAGTCCTTGGTGCCAGTGAATCTAGAAACTTAATGCCTGTGTTCTTAGAAAGATCTGGAAAATGTATCCATCTCATTTGATGATGAACACAATTGAGTAATCATCACTAGCTGAGATCTACAAGAAAGGATCAAAACAAGTGTAAGGCAAGACCTGTGACACTGCATTTCAACTGTCTGCCAAATAAGATGTAATGGGTTACAAAGTCAAAGACCACTGAGAGTTCAAGTAAAAATAAGGGTGCTTGTAGGGTTCTTGTCAACTGTCATTTTAAGATCTTCCAACACTGCTAAAAGTGATGTGTCAGTACTAAGATATGGCTTGAATTGAATCTAAGCATCCTAAAGTAGATAATTTCCTTCTATAAAAGAGGAGTGTTGGTTCACCTCTATGCATTTTAAAGTTATGTCTGTTGCTGGGAGAAGGGTAATGTGGTGGTAAATGGAAACCTCTTCTGGATTAAGACTGACTTTCTTTGATAAAGATCTCATGATACTTAGTTTAAATTTAGTAGGAACAATGTCAGAATAAAAAACACCTAGAAAAGATTGGTGTTAGAAGCGTATTTATTGAAGGTATATTTTTTCTGTACTTGAGAACCTGATCTACATTTCGAGAACTATTCACAAAGGTAAACTTACATTTTAGAAATCTACACATCCAATTTTACTCTTACACTTTTCAGTAACTTTTCAATTAATGGCTGGACACAATTTACAAGTGTAGAGATACTCCTAAGTGTAGACTTAAAAGTATCCACCCATGGAAATAAAGGTAAATTTGTGAGTGTAAAGTTACTGCAGCTAAAAAGGAGTATTTGTAAGTCCAGCCCACGTGGCCAACCACCCATACTGTGGCACCCTCCTAAAGAAAATAATGAAAGCAGGGACTCAAACTAGAATGCCATAGGAAAGAATATTACATTTAATTAGCCACATTTTTGTTTTTAAATATGTGTGTGTGTGTATATATATATCAGCAGTAGGTAGTTATAGTTAGGAACTAGTTTCCATAGGAAAAGCATTTTTGTTTTGCCAATAACTTTAGTGCCGTCTGACGAATCTTCCCAAAATGTTCAAAATTAATTTGCTGCTCACTTCAGATGCTTTCCTGAAAGTTCTGGGGTGACCCGTAAGAGGAGACCGAGAACAGGGGGGGGGGAGCTTAAAAGCGCGTTTCCCCATGTTAATTCTCTTAGGACATTTAGCCACGGCTACAGCCCAAACTGCTGAACGGAATGACACAAAATTTGGCAGAAAGCTTAATGTTTGTCCTGGGAAGTGCCTTTTTGTGATTTGGTGTATATCCTTGCAGTCTTTTTTAAATATGATAAAAAATCAAACTATATATATATATATATATATATATATTACCTACTGGCGGTCGCCAGTAGGTAGTTATAGTTAGGACCACGTTTCCATAGGAAATCCGCAACATTCTATTTTGAATACCTTTGGCGCCGGTCGACGAATCCTCGCGAATTTTTCAAAATAGGTGGGGCGCTACGCTCCGCTCCTACCCTGAAAGTCTCGGGGGGATTCGTCAATCGGGGGCTGAGATAAAAGGGGGGTCCCAAAACGCGTTTTTCCCATGCATTTTTCCATAGGACCTTTAGACAGGGCTACAGCCCGAACGGCTGAACAGAATTACTAGAAATTTGGCAGAGAGGTAGTCCTCAGGTCAAGGAAGTGCCTTTTGTAGGTTTGGTGTAAATCTGTTCAGTAGATTCTGAGAAAATAGCCTTTAAATCAATATATGTATCTGAGCCAGCTTATGGTGCGCTTACGGTACGCTTACCGTACGCGTACGGTGGCGTGCGCGAGCGCGATTCTGATTGGCTCTTAGATCTTAGTAAACATTCGAATCGGCTGAAACCAGGAAGCGGCGGCCGCCATTTTCCCTCTCGCACTGAGAGTGATTTCTAAAATATAAAGCCCAAAAACATGTAAAGGGGCTGTTTAGACAGCTCCCACACACATAGCCATGTTGAGGGAGTCCCCAATGATCCCCCAAGGCCAAAAACGGAATTTTTATTTTTTCGGTAATTTCGCCGATTACGCTTACCGTACGCGTACGGTAAAAAATTTTAAAAAAATAAAAATTATCCACACTCTCTCCACCCCGTGTACAATTGGTACCCGCAGGGCACCAATTGTGCATGGCTTATTAGAGCTGAGATAAACTAAAATATTTTTTAAAAAAATAATAAAAAAAAAAATTATCCACACTCTCTCCACCCCGCGTGCAAATGGTGCCCAAAGGGTACCATTTGTGCATGGCTTATAAAATATACGAAAAATTAAAATATTACCTTTCAAAACGAAGTGCATCATATGTCCTCCATGTGCGCACGGTGCGCGAAGCGCATCGTGCGTACATGGCCCATCTAGCGTAACGTGGGCGGCACTAACTGCGTAAAGTGGGCGTGCGGTGCGCGAAGCGCACCGCGTGCTCACTGTGCGCGCACGGTGCGCGCACGGAACGAACTGCGTTAAGTGGGCGCGCACGCCACAAATGGCGTAAAGTAACTTAGCATTTAAAAAAACGTACAAATTCACTGATAAACCATAGGTTTCACACACGTTATAGTTAGGAATTAGCATTTAAAAAACCTTGCAAATTCACTGAAAAAACCATAGGTTTCACACATGTTATAGTTAGCGGAAATTTTACTGATAAAAAACCAATGAAATTCCCCCGTTATAGTTAGTGCAGGCAACTATAACTCACGCAACCGCAATCTTCTGCTGATGACATATGTGTCTTTATGAAAAAAAAATATTTGTAATATATGTATAGCTAAAAATGTATGGAAGAAGACATGGGCAAATAAGTGTCTAAATACAGTATTAGCATCAGCAGAGGATTGCGGTCGCGTGAGTTATAGTTGCCTGCACTAACTATAACGGGGGAATTTCATTGGTTTTTTATCAGTAAAATTTCCGCTAACTATAACATGTGTGAAACCTATGGTTTTTTCAGTGAATATATATATACATATATATTACCTACTGGCGGTCGCCAGTAGGTAGTTATAGTTAGGACCGTGTTTCCATAGGAAATCTCAAAATTCTATTTTGAATAACTTTGGCGCCGGTTGACGAATCCTCGCAAAATTTACAAAACTAATGGGGCGCTCCGCTCAGCTCCTACCTTGAAAGTCTCGGGGGGATTCGTCAAGCGGGGGCTGAGAAAAAATGGGGGTCCCAAAACGCGTTTTCCCCATGTATTTTTCCATAGGGACTTTAGTCGCAGCTACAGCCCGAACGGCTGAACAGAATTATGAGAAATTTGGCAGAGAGGTAGCCATAAGGTCCATGAAGTGCCTTTTGCAGGTTTGGTGTAAATCTGTTCAGTATTTCCTGAGAAATTAGCATTTAAATCAATATATATATCTGTACGTGTGTACCGTGCGCGCACTGAGCAAGTCCTGTGCGCGCACCTTGCCGATCGCGAGTGCACTTCTGATTGGTTCTTAGATGTCAGTAAACATTCAAATCGGTGGAAATCAGGAAGCAGTGGCCGCCATTTTGTCTCTCGCATAAAGAGGGGGTGATAAACAAAGGGGGAGAACTTGAAAAGGGGGCAGAGTGGGGAGATATTGACCCACTAGGCATTGTAAGGGGGTCACAGTAGGACCTTGTAGGGCAAAAAAAAGATTTATATTTTGAAAAAAAATATCGCCGAGTGCGCGCACCGAGCGCGCACCCGAAAAAAACCTTTAAAAAAAAAAAAAAAAACATTTGCATTTAAGTGTTCAGATATAGGGTGGCTCTAAAAAGAGCCCTTGTGTTTATTGTTTGTTTTTTGGTACCTACAAGTAAGTACCGATGCAGAGTCTAAAGTTCAAGAAGAAGACTCTGTTGCCTTCATCAGTGAAGTGTACACCATCTCCTCTATAAATGTCTTGCATGTTGTAACGCAAGTTGTTGTGGTATATAGAACCCATACCATAGTCTCTGTGGAAAGCAGAAATAGATTTGTTGACGTGCTTCCTTGCTTTGTCAATCTGCGGACAAAATTGGTTGGACCAGTTCCACTTTTGCCTTTGGCATATGTTAGAATATACGAAGGCAGATTGAGGAAAAAGCGACATCAATTGCACAAAGGTGTCCTTAATAAGCATTTCCAGACCTACCCCAGTTAAAGTGCCTAGGTCATTTCCACCACAGTGCACAATAATAATGTTAGGCAGTGGGAGAAGTAGAAAGGTTTTCACCAAAGGCATTAATTGGTGCCACTTTAACCCTCTCTGACCAATCCATTTAATGTCTACATTTGGCAAAGCAAGGTCTCTCACCATACCTCTTTTTTCTGCATACTTGTCACTCCAGAAGACATAGCTGTGACCTACAATCCACACTGTGAACATCTTCCAAGGAGATCTGGATGCACTCAGGAGGTGTCTTTCAGTAGAAAGGCAATATGAAATGAAAGACAGTTGAAAAAAGGAGGCACACATACTTTTTTTTATAAAAAGAACTCATTGGCTGTTTCAAACCATTCTACACTAAAAACTAGGCTGTATGTTTAAATTTTAAAAAGCATGTTTTGTATTGGTTGAGAAAAATGTGTGAACAAAGAACATTAGTTTGGATTTGCTGTTAGGTTTGAAAAGTCAAGCAGTCTTGCTCTTTGAAAATGAAACATTGCCTGCTGAACTTCTGACCTCTCTGCTCACACCTGTGTTCCATGACCTGTTGCTATGGTAGCAGGCAGAAGTCAAGTTCGGGGAAGGGTACATTTGGAAAGGGGTTGAAGTTTTCAACCAATAGAAATGTGTGATTTCATTTGAAAAAATGTGGGAAGCACAGAGATTTGAAATTAACATGTATATGTGTGAAAAAAGAGAGGGAAACTGTGCCATTAACTGGTTCTGCTGAGAGGAGAGAGGTGTTCAGCTCAGAGATTCTGGTCAGATAAACTTCTGTGTGACTGTCACATTTCTTTCACAACTAACTAATTTTAAAGGTGAGTTATGAGTTTGAGAGGGGGTGTTTGTGGTTAATTTAGATATAAAAAAAGAATTGTGATTATTTGTTTAAAGTTGTGATTTACATTTTCTGTTTTGGGAGATATTTAACTGTTTTGAATATGTAAAATATTATGGAGTATGTTTTCACCATAAGTTAATGTGTACTGGTAATAATGAGGAATACTGTTTTGTGCCTACCATCAAACCATGAGTCTGTGTGCAGAGAAGAATTGTTGACAGAGAATTAATTTGTGTTGCTGTTGAAAAGTAAGACTTGCAGTTGAAAGAAAAGGACAGCTTCTTTTTAATTGTGATGGTTAGCATTTAGCAGAAATCACTTTGAAAGAAAAGAGAGGAAAATGGCAGCACATTTGAAAAAAGCTTTAGTTCTGTAAGAATTGATAACTCAGGAAAGGGGCAGCCTGTGTTTTGTGCCTACCAACACAGCATGAGTCTGTGTGTATATAGGAATTGTTGTCTGAGATTTAATTTGTGAAGTTGTTGTTCAGTAAGAAATGCAGTCCTAGGAAAGGGGCAGCCTGTGTTATGTGCTTAAAATGATGGCATGAGTCTGTGTGCACACAGGAATTGTGGGCAGACGTTTAATTTGTGAAGATGTTGTTCAGTAAGAAATGCAGTTCCAGGAAAGGGGCAGCCTGTGTTATGTGCCTAAAATGATGGCATGACTCTGTGTGCGCACAGGAAATGTGGGCAGAGATTTAATTTATGAAGTTGTTGTTCTGTAAGAAATGCAGTCCCAGGAAAGGGGCAGCCTGTGTTATATGCCTAAAATGATGGCATGACTCTGTGTGCACACAGGAATTGTGGGCAGAGATTTAATTTGTGAAGATGTTGTTCAGTAAGAATTGCAGTCCCAGGAAAGGCGCAGCCTGTTGTGTTTACACAAATTATCCCTTAGCACACATGCACTGTTACATACATCCCTGCATTCTTCATGCAGTTCTGGAAGTCTCTTTGCTCATCTGTCTTGCACCAGACAATACACAGTGTTTAGAAACACACTCTTGGCACACACGCAGCAGCTTCTCCAACACTCTCATGTGTATTACTCAGCTCTGTGTGCTGTTTCAGATAGCACTGTGTAATGCAAACACATTCAACGTCACCAAGGCCTCATTTAAATTGATCTAGTCTAATCACTCACCCTGTAACACATGGTCATGGTCTTAAGGAGCTGTTAGGACATGTGCTGTTTTCTGCTTCTGTAAATCATAAGGGAAATGTGTCAGGCTGTAACAGTAATTTGGTACTATTCAGGGACACTGTTTTGTTCCAAAAAACATAGCATGAGTCTGTGTGCGCACAGGAATTGTGGGCAGAGATTTAATTTGTGAAGATGTTGTTCAGTAAGAAATGCAGTCCCAGGAAAGGGGTAGCCTGTGTTATGTGCGTAAAAAGATGGCATGAGTCTGTGTGCACACAGGAATTGTGGGCAGAGATTTAATTTGTGAAGATGTTGTTAAGTAAGAATTGCAGTCCCAGGAAAGGGGCAGCCTGTTGTGTTTACACAAATTATCCCTTAGCACACATGCACTGTTACATACATCCCTGCAGTCTTCATGCAGTTCTGGAAGTCTCCTTGCTCATCTGTCTTGCACCAGACAATACACAGTCTTCAGAAACACACTCTTGGGACACACGCAGCAGCTTCTCCAACACTCCCATGCGTACTACTCAGGTCTGTGTGTAATGCAAACACATTCAACGTCACCAAGGTCTGATTTTCTTTGCTCTACTCTAAACACTCACCCAGGTTGCAGATACTTATGGTATGAAGTAGCTGTTAGGAAATGTGCTCTTTTCTGCCTCTGTGATTTTCCAGGTAAAATGTGTAAGGCTGTAACAGCAATTATCACTTGATCTACCAGAGTAGTAAATGTGCTTTGAATTTGCAAATCAAATTCTGTTTTCTGCTTAGAAGCACACCATGAGGCTGTGTGCGCACAGGAATTGTGGCCACAGATATAATTTGTGTTGCGGTTGTTCTGTTAAAAAATGCACTTGCAGGAAAGGGCAGCTTGTTTTTTTTCAACTGTGGTGGTTAGTACTGTGCACAAATTAGTAAATCACAAATGAGAGACAAATGGAAAAACATTTGAAATAAATGAAAAGTAAAAAAAAATATTTTAATGAATTATAATTACAAAAAGGATTTTTTTTTAGTTCCTTGCAGGTATTGCTGAGCAACAGTGAAAAAAAAATGCCTTTAAGGACAAGAAAAAGGAAAGAAAAGCAACAACAAGTATATCTGGACAAAACTGGGAAAAAAAAATAGCAGGAGAAGCTGGAGATGGCAAAAAGAAAAAGTCTACTGGTAAGCAGAGCAGAGATTTCTTAAAAAAGATTTTCAAAAAACAAAAAAATGGCAAAAATAACTGTAAAACAAAGAGAGTTTTATGTACAAAGCAACAACACAGTCAACAGCAAAAAAAAGCTAATGTACAATCAGAAGTATGTCAAAGTGATTTAACACGAAAATTAGATTTTAAAAACATTAGTCGAAAAATGTTTCATAGAAGAGTGATGTTAAATTTGCTAAAGGATGTGAAAAATATAAGAAAAAAACAAAATTTATTAAGAACATTTTTTTTATAGAAAATATTGTAAGTAAGGCTTTGGAAATAAAAAGAAAACTTTTTATTCTAATTTTGAATAGGATGCGTAGATTAGAAAAATTAGTGAATGCAATGAAGTCACAAAGCAAAAGAAAAAGAGAAGTGAAAAAAAGTAACTTTTGTAAAGTGTTCTTGGGAGAATGGAAACACAGTTCAAGTACTGAACCATTTTTTTAATGAAGAGAGTTATCTTCAAAGTATTAGTTTGTTGCATGCAGTTGACATCAATGGTAGAGCATATGAAGTTAAGGATGGTTGTGTGATGCAAAAGCAGAAAATGGTCCCAAGAAATGAGGAAGAAGTAATGGCTGCTGAGGCTATGGGGAGACGTCCAAAAGCCCCAGTGTACACTTGGAACTGTAGTAGTATTTGTACTGTGCGTCAGGAATCTATTGATAAATTACGTGACTTTCTAAGAGAATATAGTAAAAAGAGTGTAAAACAGAAGATGAAGGTGCTTCAAACACTAGATCCATGCAGAGTGAGAGAAAATACTGGTTTGCAGGGACATTCTCTGGCTTGTCTATCTAGAAAAGTGTGTAAAAGTGTTTTTCATCATTTTAGTATGCTGGCTGTTCATCATACTGAAATGAGAAAGTTTGTGAGAACATTGTATTTTGCTAAAAGTCCAGCAGTAAAGTTGAATGAGTTGAATAATGCTCTGTTCCGTGGATCTGTATCAGATGTAGTGAAGGTTACTGATGAGATTCAGTTTTGTTACTTTGGTCCAGAACAAGAAAGTGCAGAAAAGGACACAGTAAATGAGGAACAGAATGTAGAACTCATTATTACTAAAAATTTTGAGGATGAAATGACAAAATTTACTATCACCTCTAACGAAAGACCAAATATTACTTGTGTATGTTGCCGGAGAAGCCATTACAAAAATCAAACAAGGAATGTTGATCTGTATAAAAAAAGTGAAAATGAAGATAATTATAAGTGGAAGGATTTTGCAACATATATATTTCTTGAAAATTCTTTTGAATTGGGTGAAGATCAGCGTATTTGTAAATACTGTTATAATAAGTTAGAAGAAAATAGAATGCCGACCAGAGCTGTACATAATAATTTAGAATTGGATGCTATTCCTGCCGAACTTTCTGAATTAAATACATATGAGTCTATACTCATTCAATGTGTTCATCCGTTCCAGACCATAGTACGTATGGAGCCCAAAACTGGTAAATTACCTCCTTCTGATTTACTGAGAGGTTTAAAAGGAAGAGTGGTGTATTTGCCCTTGGATTTGAAAAAAAATATGGAAACTATTGATGCAGATACTTTGGAAACTGAACCATTAGTAATTCTGGTTAATGGTGTACCTACAAAGAATAAGAAGATGTGGCAAGAGCTGGTGGATGTACGAAAAGTACAAAGAGCAAATTTGTATTTGAAAAAAAAAATTAAATGGTATGAATAAATTTATATAGAAGAAGAAGAAGAAGATTTACAAGAAGACACAGAAACACCAACTGGTCAAATTGAAAAAGTGGACAAGTCAAAGGAAGAAGAAATTTATGAACATTTTAGCATACATCCTTTTCATTCAAAAGAAGTTATGGGAGACACTATTGATCTGTTTCAGATGAAGAAAGCAAAAGGAACTCCCGTGAGTGTATGGGAGGAGAGCTTGGAAGCTCGATGTTTTCCCCAGCTGTTTCCTACAGGAAAAGGAGGACGATACGATGAACGTCCAGAACAGATTCCAGCTTCTGAGTATCGGACTACAAGACTATATGCAGAAGATCCAAGATTTCGTCAAAGTATTCCTTATTTGTTCCATCTTTTATTTGAAAGCGACTTGTCTGCATTATCTTATGGAGTAAATCAAATTTTAAAAAGTGGAGTACATTTACAAAATGTGTCTGCTAAGGATTTTATGGAGAAAGTGCAGCACCGAGATGATCATTTGGAAACACAACTGATCAATCTGATGGCTTGTCAGCGTGGGACAAATGAATATTGGTACCGACGCCATGGTGAATTAAAATGCATGTTACGGAATTTAGGAACTCCTACATGGTTTCTAACCCTAAACTGTGCCGAGTACGCTTGGGATGATTTACTGGATTTTCTAAGAGAGGCAAATTCAAACATTAAAAACATTGAATACAAGACAGCTGGAGAACTGTGCTCATTGGATCCAGTTAATGTTTGCAGATATTTCAATCATAGATTTGAGGCTATGATGTCCTTCATCTGCAATAAAAAAAATCCACCTCTTGGAGAAGTAGTGGATTTCTTTTGGAGAAAAGAGTACCAGGCTAGAGGTGCTCCTCATATTCATATGCTGTTGTGGATCAAGGATGCCCCAAAGTTTGGAACACATACTGATGAAGCAGTGTTATCTTTCATTGAAGAATATGCAACATGTGCTATACCTAAAAGCACAGAAGAGAAAAAGTTAAAAGAGCAAGTTTTACGTTTCCAAAGTCATCGGTGTGGAAAATACTGTCGACGGAAGTACAAGACGAAAGATAAATTCTACACAAAGTGTCGATTTGGATTTCCTAGACCTGTTCTTTCAAAAGGAAGAGTCAACAGTTTTATGTCAGCTGTGCGACATACTATAACCAGAAAATCTCCCAAAAATACCTACAACCTAAAAAGAAATGAAGAGTCAAAATGTATAAATGACTTCAACCCAGTCATTTTATCCATGTGGAATGCTAACATGGATATTCAGTATGTGGCAGACAATTCTATTGCTGTTGCTCGGTATGTGACATCTTACATCACTAAATCTGAGAAAACAGAATTGAAGGAAATGTGGGAAGAGATTTCTCACGAGAAGACTGTCAGTAAGAAGCTGTGCAGTTTCAGTTTAAAGATGTTATCGCATCGAGAAATTGGATCCTACGAATGCTCAGATAGGTTATCATCTGCAAGTCTTTACTCGAAATCCAGAAGAATAATTTGGGTAAGCTTAGGCCTTGCAGGAATGCGAAATCGGGTACTGAAATCTGTTGGAGAAATTGAATATTTGGCCGAGAATGACACACAAAGTACAGATATTTTGAAATCAAACATGTTTGACACATATTACCCAAAGAGAAGTTATCATCTTGAGAACATGTGTCTCTATGAAGTGCTGCAGAACTACATTTATTCACGGAAAGCCACAGAAGACATCAACAATGGAAAATATAAAGTCATTGGTGAGGAAGGATGTTTGGTGAAGCAAACAAAAGGAAGTTTGATAAATCACAGGAAGCTCAGTTGCGAAACTACTGACAAAAAGGAATTTTACTACTTGGCTGTTTTACAGCTGTTTAAACCATGGCGTTCAGAGGACGAACTACTGGGAGAATCTCAAAGCTATGAAGATTCTTTTAATGCTAGCAAAGACAGTATAGAATGCAGTACTTTCTCAACTTATGTCCAAATGTTAAATGAAGAAAATGAACAGGAAGCAAAAATTGCAGCTGAAGTAGCTAGAGACAGTTCTCAAGACAGCCAAAGTTCAGTAACACTTAGTCAAGATCCCCTAGGACAACCAATCATAGAAAATGAAGATGCAGTAGCCATGACTGAAGTAGAAACGGCTATGAATCAAGCACAGGAAGATTCAATCGACTTACTAAATCTGGAACAACAACTGAATGAAGAACAAAAAGAAATTTATGAAGAAGTCACCAAAAAAATTGATCATGGATTACTACATGAAAAGAAAGAGTGCTCATGCACATCATTTGAACCAATCAGGATGTATGTGAGTGGACAAGCTGGAACTGGAAAAAGTTTCTTAATAAAAGTCATCAGAAGCTACCTACAGCAAAAAACAGCTTCAAATTTGTCTTGTGTGGTAACTGCTCCAACTGGGTTAGCAGCCTATAACATAAAAGGAATTACCTTACATCGCTTGCTAATGTTACCAGTGGAGCATGAGAACAAAATAGAATACCACAAGCTAACTGGAGAAGCATGCCTCGAAGTTTCAAGAGTGTTGAAGAAGATGCAAGTTATCATTATTGATGAGGTGAGCATGGTTTCAAATTTAATGCTTGCCTTTGTGCATTTAAGAATGCAACAAATTCTTAAGAGAGACTATGACGTGTTATTTGGAGGTAAACACGTCATAGTTTTTGGGGATCTTCTGCAGCTCACTCCAGTTAAAGGACAACCAGTGTTTAATACTGTGACACATGGAGACACGAAGAAGTCATTAGGAAGCATTGGTAATGCGAATATTTGGTCGTTCTTTGAGTACAAAGAACTCACTACCAATATGAGACAAGCAAACGACGAAGATTATGCAAGTATTCTGAAAGATATCAGAATTGGACTACTCACAGAAGTTGGCAAAAAAGCATTACAGAGTCGGTTGCTACATAACTTATTTCCAAATGAAGAAATAGTTGCAGAGAAAATATACCAGAACATTGCAGAAAAAAAACCTGTAATCTGCTTAATGCCAACACTACGTGAGTGCTCAATATTCAATGAGGAACTTTTGAAATTGGAAAAGGAAGAGATTAAGAAAATGGAAGCAGAGGACAAAATTCAGCATGAAAGAATTACTTTTACATTAACAGGCAAACTGAAAAATAAATTGGATTCACTAGAGAAGAATATTTCCAAAACAGCTGCATTAGAAAAAAATCTATATGTTTGCATGAATTGTCGAGTGATTTTAAGGAGAAATTTGGATGTAGAAAAAGGTTTAGTGAATGGAGCTATGGGAAGAGTTGTGGGTTTTATTAATTACCAGAAAAAAGTTGGAATTGAATGTTTAAAAATAAAATTTGATCAGATAGAAGAAGTTATAGATATTTGTCGTTGTTCATTTCATTTCATGCTTGTGAAAGACTTATATGTACGTAGGAAGCAGTTTCCGTTTTCTCTAGCATATGCTGTAACTATTCACAAGTCACAAGGATTAACTGTAGAAAGTGCTTTTGTAAACATTGGTTCTACTGTGTTCAAAGAAGGTATGGCATATGTTGCTTTGTCACGAGTGAAAACATTATCTGGTTTATTTATGATAGACATTGATGACTCAAAAGTTAGTGCTGATACAAACTGTGTAAAGGAGTATAACAGATTAAGAAGAACCTATGCTCCTCATTTAGGTCAGTATCCTGTGATTGAAAAACATGTTGTTTGTCGGAAAAGGAGATTTGAGAATATCTGTAATGAGGATGTACAGAAGAGAAAAAAAAAGGACAGTGATGTGATAGCAAGGAAAAAGAAAAAGGACAGTGTTGAAGCGGTTGTTGGTTGCCATTTTGAAAATAGCGCTGGTGTCAACTGCTATGCAAATGTAGTGCTGAATGTTGTATTTTATCTTGAAAAGTTGCTAGAACAGATAATAGTAAATCATGGAAAAAGATTGTGTTCTCTGCTGAGTCTCCTTTATGAGAAGCTGAGTACTGATAAAACTGAAATAGAAAGTGCTACTGATGTTAGAAATCTTTTAGATGTATGTTGTGGTTCTACACAGTTTAAAGAAAATGTCCAGCAAGATGCACAGGAATTCTTAATATATATTTTGAGTGTACTAGAAGATGAAGGAGTAGAAGTAGAAAACTTATTTGGTGTCTCTTACAAATGGGAACATTGCTGTGAAAACTGTATGAACACATGCAGTAGTAATGTTGATTCAGAAAGGTTCATATTTTTACCATTACCACAAAGTAAATCAGTGACTTTTAGTAAATTAGTTAAAGATGCCAATCACAACATGGAATGTTCTGAATGTAAATCAGACATGTTTTCAACGTTATTCTTACAGAAATATGGTCAGTATGTAATTTTAATGATGCAACGTTGTAGAGCTGATGGTTCAAAATTGGACACTTTAATAAAGAAGTTTACAGGACAGCAATTATCAATTTCTGGAAAAACTTTTGTTACAGTTGCAATAATTTTTCATGAAGGACCTACTGTAACTTCTGGACATTACACAGTTTATCTTAAATGTGAAAAAGGCTGGACACTGTGTAATGATTCCCAATTGATTTTCAAGCAACGTTTGCCTTATGATTTACCCAATTCTTACTTAATTTTTCTGAAACCTAAATTTTGAAAACTAAAAACTGCATCTGAAGAAAGCATTTTTTGTCATTTTAAGGGATTATAATTGAAGATATCACTTAAAAAGGATTTTGAAATTACTATTTGGCCTAAAGGAAAAGTAATAAAAACAATTGTGGACTCCTTTGACAGAAATTATTTTGGCATGTGTGCTTTTGCAACAAGGTTTAAAGACGGTTTGTCTAGAAAATTTTTATTCATCTAGAGAAGTACTTGTGATATATATGTAATATTTCTAACAAGGTATATTTTAGTGAGGAAAGTTTTAGGGCTTTTTTTAAACAATCTTTCAGATTGTTTTTTTTTTTGCCCGCTGTTAAATGATGAATACAATTGGTTTCACTATTTTAAGTGAAAAATAAAAAGTTCTGAAAACACCAAAAAAAGGGCAAAAAATTGCTTTGTAAAATATGTAAAAACATGTAATGCTTTTTGTAATGTATGATTTAATATTAATACTTTTTTTCTTTTTTTGCAGAACTGGAAAGAAAAGATAAAAAAAAAAATTCTGTTCCCTTGCAAAATACTTTTTAAAATATTTTTTTTGAATTACTTTTTTTTTTTTTTAAAGTGAAAAATATTAGTGTTACTCAATTCTCCCTTTTCATGCTTCCATTTCTTCACCTCTTTATGAACTTTAATTTTTTTTTTTTTTTTAATTTTTTAAAAAAAACCTTGGGTGTGCGCAGGGTGCGCGCACCTCAAAAAAAAATAAAAAAAAAATCCCTCAAAAAAAAAATTTGGGGGGTTTAGTTTATAAGTGGCTCTTAAAAGAGCCCTTGAGTTAATGGAGGGAAACAGGAAGAGAAAAACGAAAAAAAAGAAAAAACATCTATGGCCTACTTGCACTCATGGGCATCAAATTTTCTCTGAATGAGATCAAGACTGGTCTCACCCACAGAAATAAGTTTACCGCAATCAGTGCAGCGTGTGGACAACCTAGCCAAACAAGGTGGTCCAAACAGAGGAGTGGAAGAAGGCAAAGGCACCACTGCCGAAGAAGTGCTCGGCTGAGCTGCGGTAGATGTGCTCGGCTGAGCTGCTGCAGATGTCGTCAGTAGAGCAGGTGGAGGGTTTGCTCCAGAAGCTCGACGAAAAGTCACTGGATGCATTTTGTCAACATGCCTCAACATAGTGTGAATGCTAAAAGAATATTTCTTGTTAGGATTCCCACGTGACAAGACTTTTTGACAAAGTACACATGTAACTTTAGGTGCATTTACCTTTTTTTCTCCCTCAGGAAAAGTAAAAAACTGCCATATAAAGCTGTCTTTCTGCTTCCTGATCCTCTGCCTCTCAAGAGTGTCCTGGTCACTGTCTGAAGATGGTTGCTGTTCAGCCATTGTCTCTCAACAACAGAATAGCTCCTTCTCCAAATGAATCAGAACTAATAATGAGGGGAGTAGGTGTGGTTTGGGAAGAATCTGGAACTGAAAGTACTTCAAACCAATCAAAAGTGATGATTCTTGATCACATGACTTGCCATGAGGGGATTGGGTGTGGTGTTGAAACAATTAGAAACTGAAAGTAATGATAACCAATAAGAAGTGCTGTTTTATTATGCATAAACCCGAGGTGCGTGCACTGCGCAAGCTCCGAGCGCGCACCTCGTGATTACGTATGCACGAACGCGTAGGAGCGCATGTGCATACGTCATATGCACGTACGTAGCGCGCATACGTTGAACACGCGTATACGCGACCGTTATTGTGCGTAATTTTAGCGTATGCGGAAGTAAACCGCGTGGAGCGTGTAGGATGCACGCACGCATACGTACGTACGTACGCATACGTAGTGGGTGCCCGCTCCCAGCGCGCACTAGAACGTATATTTGCGTACGTAAATAACGTACGGCGGTATTCATAAAAACTTACGAAATTGTACTAGGAGCGCGCTCAGAGCGCGCACTCCAAGAATTTATATTAAAAAAAAAAAATGGAGAAAAATTAATTGCAAAAAATAAAAAAACTGTTCAACTTTATCCTAATTGTAATTTTTAAAAAAAAGCAAAAACAAATAAAAAGATACAGATAATATATAAATGAATACATAGGAATTTTATTTTTAATCTAAAAATTTTTTTTAAATTAAATAATACAAAAATTAGCATTTAAAAAACCGTACAAATTCACTGAAAAAACCAAAGGTTTCACACACGTTATAGTTAGGAATTAGCATTTTAAAAACCTTGCAAATTCACTGAAAAAACCATAGGTTTCACACATGTTATAGTTAGCTGGACATTTCACTCGTGAAAAACCAATGAAATTCCCCCGTTATAGTTAGTTCAGCTAACCATAACTTGCGCCCCCGCAATGCACTGCTGATGACGTCACATATTACATCACTCATGACATGGTCAGTGACATCACTCATGACATCACTGATGACATCTCAAATGACATCACTGATGACATCATCCTTGTGACAGAGTGGCAGACCTCCTCTCACCCTAATATAACCTTTGATACACACATTCAAAAATAGAGACTAAAATTTTCAAAACAATGGACATACCAATTACAGTTACAACAACCTCTTGAGTAATTCTAAGATCCACATACACATCCACTCATTCACCAACAGTCCTATACAGTCACTCATACATGTACTCACTCATCATATGTAATCATACACCTATACATCCTGTTACACAACGCCACTCATCCACAGAGTTACTCACACACATAGTCACTCATGCTAATAAAGAATCAAACATACATTTACTTGCATATACATTTATACACACACCACCACACTTACTTCTACGGGAACTTACACATACTTAGTCTTTTAAACAATCACTTATAGAAACACATACTTATTGATACAGGAACTTTTTCAATCTCTCACTCTCACATATACTCAGTTATATACACCAATAGTCACATATACTAGTTTAAAACATATGCAGTTATTCATAGAGACACTATTGAGACAGTCATTCACTCACTAACACACCCATGCACACACTCATCCACCCATACAGTCCTGCACACATGCTGTCTTCAACACATACAAAGAGTGAGACACTCATTCATGCACCTATGCACTACGTAATACCCCCCACCGAACCATACACACACTCACACTAATACTAAAAAAAACAACTAATAACATATATAAACACCCATGTAGCTACTCACCAACCCATGCAGCCACTTATACACAAATTGAGAGACTGATAAAGATATTTACATATTTAAACATTACTCAGTAAGCCATGTATTCACTAAGATACACTTAATCAGTCAGTTATACAATCAATTTTTCAAAAAGAAATCATCCATTTAGACACTTATAAACCCATTTATTCTTCCATCGTCCGTGAGATATACATGTATAAAACATATTTAATTTTCAGAAAAACACACATTCACTGGATGATGTCATCAGTGATGTCATTTGAGATGTCATCAGTGATGTCATGAGTGATGTCACTGACCATGTCATGAGTGATGTAATATGTGACGTCATCAGCAGTGCATTGCGGGGGCGTGAGTTATAGTTAGCTGAACTAACTATAACGGGGGAATTTCATTGGTTTTTCACGAGTGAAATGTCCAGCTAACTATAACATGTGTGAAACCTATGGTTTTTTCAGTGAATATATATATATATATATATATTCACTGAAAAAACCATAGGTTTCACACACGTTATAGTTAGGAATTAGCATTTAAAAAACCTTGCAAATTCAATGAAAAAACCATAGGTTTCACAAATTTTATAGTTAGCTGGACATTTCGCTCGTTAAAAACCAATGAAATTCCCCCTAACTATAACTCGCGCACCCGCAATCCACTGTCGATGACGTCACATATTACATCACTCATGACATGGTCAGTGACATCACTCATGACATCACTGATGACATCTCAAATGACATCACTGATGACATCACTGATTACATCATCCAGTGAATGTCTGTTTTTCTGAAAATTAAATATGTTTTGTATATGTATATCTCAAGGTCGATGGAAGAATAAATGGGTATATAAGTGTCTAAATGGATGATTTGTTTTTGAAAAATTGATTGTGTAACTGGCTGATTAAGTGTATCATAGTGAATACATGGCTTAGTGAGTAATGTTTAAATATGTAAATATCTGTATCAGTCTCTCACTTTGTGTATAAGTGGCTGCATGGGTTGGTGAGTAGCTACATGGGTGTCTATATATGTTTTTAATTTGTTTTTTGAGTATCAGTCTGAGTGTCTGCATGGTTCGGTGGGGGGTATTATGTAGTGCATAGTTGCATGAATGAGTGACTCACTGTTTGTATGTGTTGAAGACAGCATGTGTGCAGGACTGTATGGGTGGATGAGTGTGTGTATGGGTGTGTTAGTGAGTGAATGAATGACTGTCTCAATAGTGTCATTATGAGTAACTACATATGTTTTAAACTAGTATATGTGACTATTGGTGTATATAATTGAGTATATGTGAGAGTGAGAGATTGAAAGAGTTCCTGTATGAATAAGTATGTGTTTCTATAAGTGATTGTTTAAAAGACTAAGTATGTGTAAGTTTCCGTAGAAGTAAGTGTGGTGGTGTGTGTATAACTGTATATGCAAATAAATGTATGTTTGATTCTTTATTAGCATGAGTGACTGTGTGTGCGAGTAACTCTATGGATGAGTGGCATTGTGTAACAGGATGTATAGGTGTATGAGTACATATGATGAGTGAGTACATGTATGAGTGACTGTATAGGACTGTTGGTGAATGAGAGGATGTATATGTGGATCTTAGAATTACTGAAGAGGTTGTTGTAACTGGTATTGGTATGTCCATTGTTTTGAAAATGATAGTCTCTATTTTTGAATGTGTGTATCAAAGGTTATATTAGGGTGAGAGGAGGTCTGCCACTCTATCACAAGGATGATGTCATCAGTGATGTCATGAGTGATGTCATTTGAGATGTCATCAGTGATGTCATGAGTGATGTCACTGACCATGTCATGAGTGATGTAATATGTGACGTCATCAGCAGTGGATTGCGGCTGCGCGAGTTATAGTTAGCTGAACTAACTATAACGGGGAAATTTCATTGTTTTTTGACGAGTGAAATGTCCAGCTAACTATAACATTTGTGAAACCTATGGTTTTTTCATTGAATTTGCAAGGTTTTTTAAATGCTAATTCCTAACTATAACGTGTGTGAAACCTATGGTTTTTTCAGTGAATTTGCTAGGTATTTTAAAAGCTATTTTTTATATATAACGCGTGTGAAAGCTATATTTTCTTTTTCTTTTTGCATGGTATTTAAAAAAAAAAAATTCCTAAGAATAATGTGTGTGAAACCTATGATTTTTGTTTTTTTTTCTTTTTTACATCATTTTTTTCCTTTTTATTTTTTCCTTTAAACACTATTCTACATATGTATATATTCATGGTTTTAATACATTCTTCAATTTTTAAAGATTCACCTTTTTTAAATAATTGGTTAGATATAGTTGTATAACACAGTTAATATCTTCAGCAAACCTTTTTTTTTTTTTTTTTTTTTTACCGTACGCGTACGGTAAGCTTACCGTAAGCGTACGGTTCGCTTTATGTACGGTGAGCGTACGTAATATTTCTACTCTGTTTGCGTATGCTTACGCAATTTGCGTATGCATCCGTACTTTCTACACGACGCGTAAGCGCATGCTTTACACGCGCACGCGCGCACATTACGCGGAAGTGTACGAGCGTGCCTGTAATGCGCATGCGCGCGTGCGTGTGTCTTTCATACGCACATGCGTACTTTTACCGTACGCGCTCGGTAAGCTTACCGTGCACGTACGGTTGGTCATGTGATCAAGAAACAACACTTTTGATTGGTTTAAACTACTTTCAGTTCCAGAATCTTCCTACACCACACCCATTCCCCTCATTACTGCTTGTGATTTCTTAGGAGAAGGAGCTGAATTGTCTTTGAGATACAATGGCAGAGCAGCAGACCTCTTCTGAGAGTGAGCAGGGCAGCAGCATCATCAGGGGCAGAGAAGAAGGAAACAAAAGAATTATTTTGTTTGGGAGTATTTTACTTTTCCAGAGGGGCAGAAAAAGGTAAATGCTCCATTAGTCACCTGCTCACTTTGTGAGCGTGTCTTATCTAGAGGTAACCCAAGGAAGAAGTATTCCTTTGGTAACCACACTATGGTGAGACACATTAGGGATAAACATCCCAGGACTTTTGCTCGACATTCTGAAGCAAATCCTTCAGAAAGTCATCCGAGCACACCCGCAGAAGCTCAGCCGAGTACATCTTCGGCAGCTCAGCTGAGCCCTTCCTCTGCGATGGGAGCATCACCCTCTTCTGCTCCTCTGGAAATGAACCATCGATTTCTGAGGGTACAAATGAGGTGCACCAGATGTTATGGTCTAATTGTTCATGGGGAGAGCAGTGTTTTCCTAATAAACAATAGGATAGACCAGCACATCTGTAGTACTTATTAATATTCCCATTCTTTCTTTCCTCTGTCCCTGTATTAACACAACGGCTCTTTTAAGAGCCAACCTTACCTCACAACTTTTTTTAAAATTGTTTTAATTAATTTTTTTTAATTATTTGTACTCGCATTTTTTTTTTTTAAACAATTTTTTTTTTTTTTTTTACCCTACAAGGTCCTTGAGGGAGTACAACGGAAATGAGAAAAGCAGAGAGAGGAGAAGTGAAAAAAAGGGAGCATGAAAATAAATGTGTAATAAATACAGAAATTTCACACTTCCCTGACCCGAAAAATATAATATTTATTAATAAATGCTTCATTTAAATTGTTAGAAAAAACGTTAAAAAAAAGATAAAAAAATTCTCAAGCTGAAAAAAAAGAAAAAAGTATTAATATTTAAAAATACATTTTAGAATACAATACACATATTTTCATATTTAAAAAACATTTTTTTTGCCCTTTTTTTGCTGTTTTCAGAATATATTGAATTTCACTGTAAATCGTGAAACCAATAGCATTCATCACTTAACAGCGGGCAAAAAAAAATAACAATCTGAAAGATTGTTTAAAAAAAGCCCAGAATCTCTTCTCACTAAAACATACCTTTATAGAAATGTTACATATTTTTTCAAAAATATCATCTAAGAACAATAACTTTTTGCACTACATATAGTCGTAAACATTTTTTTGCATAAGCACAATCACCAAAATAATATGTGTCTAAGAAGTAGGGGTGGGCGGAATTTGCGTAATCGCGTTTCGCAAATCTCCGCGAAACGGTAAAAATTCTCCGCGAACACGCAGAAATTCCGCGAACACGCGGAATTGCTTGTTCGCGATGCTTTTTCCTGTTCACAATCACTGTTTGCGTGCTCGGGGAGAAATCTCTCGCGAACATGCATCTTGAGAACGCGAACAAGCAAAAAATTTCGCGAAGTCGCGGAAAGCAGAATTTTGGGCAATTTTGCGTTCTCCGCAGAACGCAAAATTACCCAAGTTCCGCAAATTCCGCGAGCGGAACGGAATTTACCGCCCAGGCCTACTAAGAAGTCCACAATACAAATGGTTACCTTTCCTTTAGGCCAAATGGTAATTTTTAAAACCTTTTTTGATGAAATTTCCAATGGTAATCCAATAAAATTGCAAAAATGGTTTGTACAGATGTTGCAAATTCTATCTAAAATTTTGGTTTCAGAAAAATTAAATAGGAATTTGCTAAATCAAAAGGCAAACGTTGCTTAAAAATCAATTGAGAATCCAACAGCCTCTTCAACATTATCCTTTTTCTTTTTGCTTGCAATCACATGAGTCTCTTTTTGTTTTCTCTTCTTTTCATCCTCATTACAGATATTCTCAAATCTCCTTTTCCGACAAACAACACGTTTCTCCAACACAGGATACTGACCTAAATGAGGAGCATAGGTTCTTCTTAATCTATTATACTCCTTTACACAATTTGCATCTGCACTAACTTTTGAGTCATCAAAGTCTATCATGAATAAACCAGATAATGTTTTTACTCGTGACAAAGCAACATATGCCATACCTTCTTTGAACACAGTAGATCCAATGTTTACAAAAGCACTATCTACAGTTAATCCTTGAGACTTGTGAATAGTTACAGCATATGCTAGAGAAAATGGAAACTGCTTCCTACCTACATATAAGTCTTTTACAAGCAAAAAACGGACTGAACAACGACTAATATCTTTAATCTCTGCAATCTGATCAAATTTTATTTTTAAAAATTCAATTCCATCTTTTTTCTGGTATTTCACAAAACCCACAACTTTACCCATAGCTCCATTCACTAAACCTTTTTCAACATCCAAATTTCTCCTTAAAAATACTCGACAGTTCATGCAAAGATATAGATTTTTTTCGAATCCAGCTGTTTTCGAAATGTTCTTCTCTGGAGAATCCAATTTATTTTGCAGTTTGCCTGTTAATGTAATAGTAATTCCTTCATGCTGAATTTTGTCAACTGCTTCCATTTTCTTAATTTCTTCCTTTTCCAATTTCAAAAGTTCCTCATTGAATATCGAGCATTCACGTAGTGTTGGCATTAAGCAGATTACAGTATTATTTTCTGCAATGTTCTTGTATATTTTCTCTGCAACTATTTCTTCCTTTGGAAATAAATTATGTAGCAACCGACTATGTAATGCTTTTCTGCCAACTTCTGTCAGTAGTCCAATTCTGATATCTTTCAGAATACTTGCATAATCTTCATCGTTTGCTTGCCTCATATTGGTAGTAAGTTCTTTGTACTCAAAGAACGACCAAATATTCGCATTACCAATGCTTCCTAATGACTTCTTCGTGTTGTTATGTGTCACAGTATTAAACACTGGTTGTCCTTTAACTGGAGTAAGCTGTAGAAGATCCCCAAAAACTATAACATGTATTCCTCCAAATAACACGTCATAGTCTCTCTTTAGAATTTGCTGCATTCTTAAATGCACAAAGGGAAGCATTAAGTTTGATACCATGCTTACCTCATCAATAATGAGAACTTGCATCTTCTTCAACACTCTTGAAACTTCGAAGCATGCTTCTCCTGTAAGCTTGTGATATTCTATTTTGTTCTCATGCTCCACTGGTAACATTAGCAAGCGATGTAAGGTAATTCCTTTTATGTTATATGCTGCTAACCCAGTTGGAGCAGTAACAACACAAGACAAAGTTGAATCTGTTTTTTGCTGTAGGTAGCTTCTGATGACTTTAATTAGGAAACTTTTTCCAGTTCCAGCTTGTCCACTCACATACATCCTGATTGGTTCAAATGATGTGCATGTGCACTCTTTATTTTCATGTAGTAATCCGTGATCAATTGTTTTTCGGACTTCTTCATAAATTTGTTGTTGTTCTTCATTCAGTTGTTGTTCCAAATTTGGTAAGTCTATTAAATCTTCTTGAGCTTGATTCATAGCCGTTTCAACTTCATTCATGGCTATTGCAGCTTCATTTTCTACAATTGGTTGTCCTAGGGGATCTTGACTGAGCGTTTCAGAACTTGGCTGTCTTGAGAACTGTCTCTAGCTACTTCAGCTGCAATTGTTGCTTCCTGTTCAATTTCTTCATTTAACATTTGGACATAATTTATGAAAGTACTGCATTCAATCGTATCTTTACATGCATTGAATGAATCCTCATAGCTTTCAAATTCTCCAAGTAGTTCGTCCTCTGTACGCCATGGTTTAAACAGCTGTAAAAGTGCCAAGTAGTAAAATTCCTTCTTGTCAGTAGTGTCGCAACTCAGCTTCCTATGATTAATCAAACTTCCTTTTGTTTGCTTCACCAAACATCCTTCCTTACCAATGACTTTATATTTTCCATTTTTTATGTCTTCTGTGGCTTTCCGTGAAAAAATGTAGTTCTACAGCACTTCATAGAGACACATGTTCTCAAGATGACAACTTATTTTTGGGTAATACGTGTCCAACATGTTTGTTTTCAAAATATCTGTACTTTCCGGGTCGTTCTCGGCCAAATATTCAATTTCTGCAACAGATTTCAGTACCCGATTTCGCATTGCTGCAAGGTCTAAACTTACCCAAATTATTCTTCTGGATTTCGAGTACAGACTTGCAGACGATAACCTATCTGAGCATTCGTAGGATCCAATTTCTCGATGCGATAACATCTTTAAACTGAAACTGTATGGTTTCTTACTGACAGTTTTCTCGTGAGAAATCTCTTCCCACATTTCCTTCAATTCCGTTTTCTCAGATTTAGTAATGTACGATGTGACATACCGAGCAACAGCAATAGCATTGTCTGCCACATACTGAATATCCATGTTAGCATTCCACATGGATAAAATGACTGGGTTGTAGTCATTTATATACTTTGACTCTTCTTTTCTTCTTAGGTTGTACGTATTTTTTGGAGATTTTCTTGTAATAGTATGTCGCACAGCTGACATAAAACTGTTGACTCTTCCTTTTGAAAGAACAGGTCGTGGAAATCCAAATCGACATTTTGTGTAGAATTTATCTTTACTCTTGTACTTCCGTCAACAGTATTTTCCACAACGATGACTTTGGAAACGTAAAACTTGGTCTTTTAACTTTTTCTCTTCTGTGCTTTTAGGTATAGCACATGTTGCATATTCTTCGATGAAAGATAAAACTGCTTCATCAGCATCTGTTCCAAATTTTGGGGCATCCTTGATCCACAACAGCATATGAATATGAGGAGCACCTCTTGCTTGGTACTCTTTTCTCCAAAAGAAATCCACAACTTCTCCAAGAGGTGGATTTTTTTTATTGCAGATGAAGGACATCATAGCCTCAAATCTATGATTGAAATATCTGCAAACATTAACCGGATCCAATGAGCACAGTTCTCCTGCTGTCTTGTATTCGATGTTTTTAATGTTTGAATTTGCCTCTCGTAGAAAATCCAGAAGATCATCCCAAGCGTACTCAGCACAGCTTAGGGTGAGAAACCATGTAGGAGTTCCTAAATTCCGTAACATGCACTTCAATTCTCCATGGCGTCGGTAACAATATTCATTTGTCCCACGCTGACAAGCCATCAGATTGATCAATTGTGATTCCAAATGATCATCTCGCTGCTGCACTTTGTTCATAAAATCCTTAGCAGACACATTATGTAGATGTACTCCACTTTTTAAAATGTGATTTACTGCATAAGATAGTGCAGACAAGTCACTTTCAAATAAAAGATGGAACAAATAAGGAATACTTCGACGAAATCTGGGATCTTCTGCATATAATCTTGTAGTCCGATACTCCGAAGCAGGAATCTGTACTGGACGTTCATCATATCGTCCACCTTCTCCTGTAGGAAACAGCTGGGGAAAACAACGAGCTTCCAAACTCTCCTCCCATACACTTACGGGAGTTCCTTTGGCTTTTTTCATCTGAAATAGATCAATGGTGTTTGCCATAACTTCTTTTGAATGAAGAGGATGTATGCTGAAATGTTCATAAATTTCTTCTTCTTTTGACTTGTCCACTTTTTCAATTTGCCCAGTTGGTGTGTCTGTGTCTCCTACTAAATCTTCTTCATCTTCATCTATATAAATTGATTCATACCATTTATTATTCCTTTTGAAATATAAATTTGCTCTTTGTACTTTCCGTACATCTACCAACTCCTGCCAAATTTTCTTACTCTTTGTAGGTACACCATTAACCAGAATAACTAATGGTTCAGTTTCCAAAGTATCTGTATCAATAGTTTCCATATTTTTTTTCAAATCCAACGGCAAATAGACAACTCTTCCTTTTAAACCTCTGTAAATCTGAAGGAGGTAATTTGCCAGTTTTTGGCTCCATACGTACTATGGTCTGGAACGGATGAACACATTGAATGAGTATAGACTCATACGTATTTAAATCAGAAAGTTCTGCAGGAACTGCAACCAATTCTAAATTATTATATACAGCTCTAGCTGGCATTTCATTTTCTTCTAACTTGTTGTAACAGTATTTACAAATACGCTGATCTTCACCCAAATCAAAAAATTTTCAAGAAATATATATGTTGCAAAATCCTTCCACTTATAATTATCTTCTTCTTCACTTTTTTTGTAGAGATCAACATTCCTTGTTTGGATTTTATAATGGCTTCTCCGGCAACAAATACAAGTAATAATTGGTCTTTCATTAGAGATGATAGCAAATTTTGTTTTTTGATCTTCAAATTTCTTATTTACGGAGGGTTCTACATTCTCTTCCACATTTTCCTCAATAACTGTGTCATTCCCTGCACTTTCTTGTTCCGGACCAAAGTAATTTAACTGAATTTCATCAGTAACCTTCTCAACATCTGATACAGTTCCACGGAACAGAGCCTTATTCAACTCATTTAACTTTAGTACTGGACTTTTAGCAAAATACAATCTTCTCACAAATTTTCTAATTTCAGTATGATGAACTGCCAGCATCCTAAAATGGTGAAAAACACTTTGACAAACTTTTCTAGATAGACAAGCCAGAGAGTGTCCTTGCAAACCAGTATTCTCTCTCACTCTGCATGGATCTAGTCCTTGAAGCACCTTAATCTTCTGTTTAACACTCTTTTTACTATATTCTCTTAAAAACTCACGTAATTTATCAATAGATTCCTGTCGCAAAGTACAAATACTACTACAATTCCAAGTATACACTGGGGCTTTAGGACGCCTCCCCATAACCTCATCCGCAATCACTTCTTCCTCATTTCTTGGAACCATTTTCTCCTTTTCCATTATACAACCATCTTTTACTTCATAAGCTCATCCAGTGGTGTCAACTGCATGCAGCAAACTATTACTTTGAAGATACCTCTCTTCATTAAAAAATGGTTCAGTACTTGAACTATGCATCCATTCTCCTAAAAACACTTTACAAAAGTTATTTCTTTTCACTACTCTTTTCGTTTTGCTTTGTGACTTCATTACATTGACTATTTTTTCTAATGTACGCATCCTGTTCAAAATTAAAATGAATAGTTTTCTTTTTAATTCTAAAGCCTTAGCTACAATGGCTTCAATATCTTTTTTTCTCTTGTAAAATTTAGCTCTTTTCTTATATTTTTTCACATCCTTTAGCAAATTGGACATCACTCTTCTCTGAAACATTTTCCTACGGATCTCTTTAAATGCTGATTTTCTTTTCAAGTCAATTTTAATTGCTTCTGCTTGTACATTAGCATTTAGTAAATTCTCACTATTGTCCTGTTGTTTTCTACTTGAAACAGTTTTTCCAATTTGGACATTTTTAAAATGTTTCCTTTTTTTGAATATATTTTTAAAGAATTTCTTTGTCTGCTTACCAGAAGTCTTTTTTCTTTTTCCCAACATGAGCATCTTCAACTAACTTGGGTCCTCCAGTTGTCTTCAAATATACATGTTTTTTCTGTTGTTTTCGCTTTCTTGATTTTATAGGCATCTTATATTTCCTTCACTGCTCTGCAGCAATACCTGAAAGAAACTAAAAAAACATACCTTTTTGTAATTTAAATATATTACTATATTTGTTATGATCTTTTCTAATCTTATAACACTATCTACCCCTTTCCTACAAGTGAAAAACACAACAAAACCAACACGAATTTAATCTCTAAGAACAATTCCTGTGTGCACACAGACTCTTGGTGTGATTCTAGGCAGAACACGATATTTCATTTGCAATTCAAAAGCACACTTACTTTTTTTTTTGTGCAACTGTTAATTACTCTAACAGTCTGACACATTTTCTTTATAGTTTAGAGAGGCAGAAAAGAGCACATGTCCAAACAGCTTTTTCAGAGCATGTACATGTGTAACCTGGCTGACTGACTACACTCCAGCAAAGATAATGAGCCTTGGTGATGTTCAATGCATTAGCGTTTCTCTCTCCTACCTAAAACACCATACAGTGCTGATTAGTAAGCATGAGTGTGCAGGAAAAACAGCTAGCTCTCTGCTAAGAGTGTGGTTCTGGAGACTGTCTACTGTCAGCTGCAAGAGAGACTTGAATGGACCCTTACATGACTGCTTAAACACTGTAAACATGTATGTAAGACTACATGTGTGGTAACGGTTAATATGAGTTTTTAGCAAGTAGCAACTACATGACCCATTGCAAGAGTGGAAGAAAAATCTACCATGTTGATTTCAAATATGTTAGCATTTGCCTCTTATTTGAGATACTGTTTTGGGCTGAATGCTAACCATCACATTTCCAGAAAACAAGCTTCCCCTTTCATACGAACGCAATTCTAAATGAAGCAGAGTGTCACGAAATAGATCTCTGAGAACAATTCCTGTGTGCTCACAGACTCATGGTGTGATTCTAAGCAGAAAACGAAATTTGCTTGACATTTTCAAAGCACACTCACTACTGTTTTTTTCTGCAAGCGTTAAGTACTCTAACAGTCTGATACATTTTCATTACAGTTTTCTGAAACAGAAAAGAGCACATGTGCAAACAGCTTTTTGAGACCATGAACATGTGTGACCTTGGTGACTGCCTACACTCCAGCAAAATAAATCAGCCTTAGTGATGTTGAATGTATTAGCGTTACTCACTGCTACCTGAAACACCACTCACATGTGAATACTAAGCATGATTCTACAGGATAAACTGCTGGGTGTGTGCTAAGAGTCTGCTTATGCAGACTGTGTATTTTCAGTTACAAGAGACATATGCATGGATACTTCCAAAAAGAACCAGAGTGACACGAAATACATCTCTGACAACAATTCCTGTGTGCTCACAGACTCATGCTGTGATTTTAGGCAGAAAATGAAATTTGCTTGCCAATTTCAAAGCACACTTACTACTGTTTTTTTCTGCAAGTGTTAAGTACTCTAACAGTCTCATACATTTTCATTACAGTTTTAAGATACAGAAAACAGCACATGTGCAAACAGCTTTTTGAGACCATAAACA
The DNA here is from genome assembly GCF_964204655.1 of Triturus cristatus. NCBI lineage: Eukaryota > Metazoa > Chordata > Amphibia > Caudata > Salamandridae > Triturus > Triturus cristatus. The sequence continues at coordinate 380,219,695 of NC_140581.1, read as the reverse complement.
TGTGTGACCTTGGTGACTGACTACACTCCAGCAAAAGAAATCAGCCTTAGTGATGTTGAATGTATTAGCGTTACTCACTGCTACCTGAAACACCACTCACTTGTGAATACTAAGCATGATTCTACAGGATAAACTGCTGGGTGTGTGCTAAGAGTCTGCTTATGCAGACGGTGTATTTTCAGTTACAAGAGACATATGCATGGATACATCCAAAAAGAACCAGAGTGACACGAAATACATCTCTGACAACAATTCCTGTGTGCTCACAGACTCATGCTGTGATTCTAGGCAGAAAATGAAATTTGCTTGCCAATTTCAAAGCACACTTACTACTGTTTTCTGTGATTTTAGGCAGAAAATGAAATTTGCTTGCCAATTTCAAAGCACACTTACTACTGTTTTTTTCTGCAAGTGATAAGTACTCTAATAGTCTGATACATTTTCATTACAGTTTTCAGAAACAGAAAACAGCACATGTGCAAACAGCTTTTTGAGACCATGAACATGTGTGACCTTGGTGACTGACTACACCCCAGCAAAACAAATCAGCCTTAGTGATGTTGAATGTATTTGCGTTACTCACTGCTACCTGAAACACCACTCACTTGTGAATACTAAGCATGATTGTACAGGATAAACTGCTGGGTGTGTGCTAACAGTCTGCTGATGCAGACTGTGTATTTTCAGTTACAAGAGACATATGCATGTATACATCTGAAAAGAACAAGAGTGACACGAAATACATCTCTGACAACAATTCCTGTGTGCTCATAGACTCATGCTGTGATTCTAGGCAGAAAATGAAATTTGCTTGCCATTTTCAAAGCACACTTACTACTGTTTTTTTCTGCAAGTGTTAAGTACTGTAACAGTCTGATACATTTTCATTACAGTTTTCTGAAACAGAAAAGAGCACATGTGCAAACAGCTTTTTGAGACCATGAACATGTGTGACCTTGGTGACTGACTACACTCCCGCAAAATAAATCATCCTTAGTGATGTTGAATGTATTACCGTTATTCACTGCTACCTGAAACACCACTCACTTGTGAATACTAAGCATGATTCTACAGGATAAACTGCTGGGTGTGTGCTAAGAGTCTGCTTATGCAGACTGTGTATTTTCAGTTACAAGAGACATATGCATGTATACATCCAAAAAGAACCAGAGTGACACGAAATACATCTCTGACAACAATTCCTGTGTGCTCACAGACTCATGCTGTGATTCTAGGCAGAAAATGAAATTTGCTTGCCAATTTCAAAGCACACTTACTACTGTTTTTTTCTGCAAGTGTTAAGTACTCTAACAGTCTGATACATTTTCATTACAGTTTTCTGAAACAGAAAAGAGCACATGTGCAAACAGCTTTTTGAGACCATGAACATGTTTGACCTTGGTGACTAACTACACTCCAGCAAAGGAAATCAGCCTTAGTGATGTTGAATGTATTAGCGTTACTCACTGCTACCTGAAACACCACTCACTTGTTAATACTAAGCATGATTGTACAGGATAAACTGCTGGGTGTGTGCTAACAGTCTGCTTAAGCAGACTGTGTATTTTCAGTTGCAAGAGACATATTCATGCATGCATCCATAACAGCTTAAACATTGTAGTAATGTATATAAAAGTACATGTGTGGCAAGGTTTAATTGCAGTTTTGTACATGTATGACCAGGCTCAGCAATTGCATGATTAGAAGCACAATCTGCGATATCAATTTCAAATGTGTTAGCATTTGCCTCCCATTTTTGTCTTACTGATTTATGCTGAATGGAAACCATCATATTTACAAAAAGAAAGCTGCCCCTTTCCTACAAATGCCATTCTTACAGAACCGGACCATCACTATTAAAATCTCTAACAACAATTCCTGTGTGCACACAGACTCATGGGTTGATTCTAGGCACAAAACAGTATTCCTCAGTGATACCAGTACACCTTAACTTATGGTAAAAACACACTCCATAATATTTAACTAGTTAAAGACAGTTAAATATCTCCCAAACCACAAAATGTAAAACATAACTTTTAAAGAAGAATCACAATTCTAATATTTATATCAAAAATCACCACATACATCCTCTCTCAAACTCATATCTCACCTTTAAAATTACTTAGTTGAGAAAGAAATGTGGCACTCAAACAGCATACTATCAGAGTCAGAATATCAGAGCTCTACACCTCTCTCCTCCCTCCAGAACTAGTAAATGGCAATGTTTCCCTCTCTTTTTTCACACATATACATGGTAATTACAAATCTCAGTGCTTCCCACATTTTTTCAAATGAAATCACACATTTCTATTGGTTGAAAACTTCAACCCTTTTCCAAATGTACCCTTCCCCCAACTTGACTTCTGCCTGCTACCATAGCAACGGCTCATGGAACACTGCTGTGAGGAGAGAGGTCAGAAGTTCAGCACACAATGTTTCAAATCCAAAGAGCAAGAGTGCTTCACCTGTCAAACCTAACAGCAAATCCAAACTAATCTTCTGTGGGAACACAATTTTCTGAACCAATACAAAACATGCTTCTCAAAATGTACACATACAGCCTACTTTTTACTGTAAAAAAATTTGAATCAGCCAATGAGTTCTTTTTATTTTAAAAAAATATGTATGCCTCCATTTTACAACTGTCTTTCATTTCATATTGCCATTCTACTGAAAGACACCTTCTGAGTGCATCCAGATCTCCTTGAAAGATGTTCACAGTGTGGATTGTAGGTCACAGCTATGTCTTCTGGAGTGAAAAGTATGCAGAAAAAAGAGGTATGGTGAGAGACCTTGCTTTGCCAAATGTAGACATTAAATGGATTGGTCAGAGAGGGTTAAAGTGGCACCAATTATTGCCTTTGGTGAAAACCTTTCAACATCTCCCACAGCCTAACCTTATTATTGTGCACTGTGGTGGAAATGACCTAGGCACTTTAACTGGTGTAGGTCCGGAAATGCTTATTAAGGACACCTTTGTGCAATTGATGTCGCTTTTTCCTCAATCTGCCTTTGTATATTCTAACATATGCCAAAGGCAAAAGTGGAACTGGTCCAACCAATTTTGTCCACAGATTGACAAAGCAAGAAAGCACGTCAACAAATCTATTTCTGCTTTCCTCAGAGACTATGGTATGGGTTCTATATACCACAACAACTTGCGTTACAACATGCAAGGCATTTATAGAGGAGACGGTGTGCATTTCACTGATGAAGGCAACAGAGTCTTCCTCTTGAACTTTAGACTCTGCATCGGTACTTACTTGTAGGTACCGAAAAACACATCATAAACACAACGGCTCTTTTTAGAGCCCCCTAATATCTTAACACTTAAATTTGTTTTTTACTTCTATTTTTTTTATTGTTTTTTTTTCTACCGTACGCGTACGGTAAGCTTACCGTACGCGCACCCCGCGATTTAAAAAAAAAATTTTTACATGTATTTTTCATACTTTTATGACCTTCTTGGACCCCCTGACAAACGCTAGGGGGTCTGCCACTCTCTTCGTTGCCAAATTCCACGTTCTCCTCCTTTGTTTATCAGTGTGAGACACACAAAATGGCGGCCGACTCTTCCTGATTTCGACCGATTCGAATGTTTACAGTCATGTAACCACCAATCAGAATTAAGCTCGCGCACGGCAGCGTGCGCGTACGGTAAGCTTACCGTACGCGCTCGGAGCGCGCTTATAGATATATATATTGATTTAAATGCTATTTTCTCAGCAAATACTGAACACATTTACACCAGACCTACAAAAGGCACATCCCTGACCTGAGGACTACCTCTCTGCCAAATTTCAAGTAATTCTGTTCAGCCGTTCGAGCTGTAGCTTGGACTAAAAGTCCTATGGAAAAATGCATGGGGAAAACACGTTTTGGGACCCCCCCTTTTTCTCAGCCCCCGCTTGACGAATCCCCCCGAGACTTTCAGGGTAGGAGCGGAGCGCCCCACCTATTTTGAAAATTTCGCCAGGATTCATCAATCTGAAAATGTCTGCCGCCGAAGTCAAGGAGCGCGAAGAGGCAGCACTTGAAGTATTTAATGATGCAAATACGAACCAGAGTAATTTAGTTGGAACCAGCAACAGTGGAAGTAATGAATCCAATGTTACAATGCGTTTGAAAAGATTAGAAAAGTTCCAAAAATCGGAACTTTCCAAATGGTGGGAATCAAAGTCCCTGCAGCGATACCTAGAAGTTCAGAGAGTGCCCAGGGGGTTAAGAATAATGGTGGCACAAAGCTACGAGGAGCCCAACCCAGAGATGTTGAAGGAGTGGGCCGCTAATAATGATGCTTCCCGTAGAATGCTGGGAATCTTAATAAAATACGCGGATATAGACAGAAAGAAAATTATGGCTGAAATAGATCAATTATTGGAAGAACTGAGCAAAGAAGAAAATCAGGAAGCCATCAAACAATCCAAAATTGACATCAAAGAAAGGCTAAGAAAATTAGAAATTTCAATAAAGGAACGCAAAGCGCAGAAGTTTTTGCGAGACAAACAGGATTATGACCGAGGCCAAATTTACACTTTCGCAAGAAAATTCGACAGCATAAGGAAACAAAAACTAGGAAAAGTAAGCAAAACGGGCCCAGAGCCACAGTCCGAGCAGAGCAGTCTCCAAAGCTCTGAAGTCGACACAGACCTAGAAGAAGAAGCAAATGCCCAAAGAGCAGTACCCACAATAATCGATGAGTTTGATTTTTTACGTGAAGAGAGGAAGTACAATCTGCGTCTAAGGCCACCAACACAGGGTACAACAATGCAAAGAGGAAGAGGCAGAGGTCGAAGAGGCGCAAGGGGGCAGCATGCAGGAGGCAGAGAGCCGAAAAAGCAATCAATGAAGTAATGGATGATAGCAAGGAAACAACGATCATCAATCTGACAGACATTATTCTCACCAAAGATGAGCAGGAAATTCTGAAATTGGGACTATCTTTCTGTCCAGAAGCAGAGTTGAATTATGTACAAACACGCATTGACTTATTCAAATTCATCAGAACGCTAAAATTAAAGAAACATTTTTCATCAAACCCATCGCTAAAACACACACCAGTGGAACAATCACCAGAACATACGAGCAGTCTAGCAGTAGGAGACATGAACCTCCTTATGGAAATGAGAGCCTTGGAGGCAGAAAACGATAATGAATCTGTATGCAGTGCGTCACAAATTGCTCAAGAAGAGAACATTGACATCTACCAAGATGCACCAACAGGATTCAAAAAGAGCTCGAAATTCACCCCAATGACTCCAAGAGATGTAACTGATGTATATAGCGATTTGGTTTTGAAGGAATTGAAAAACCTGGGTAAACATTCATATTATACTATGAATAAATCAAACAAGAAACAGAAAGCCTATCATGTATTGATTAAGAAATTGTCTTCATCTGACAATTGCATTATACGCAATGCAGATAAAGGAGGCAATATTGTTCTATGGGGGAAGAAACAATACCTCACAGAAGCATACAAACAGTTGAATAACAAAAGTTGCTACGTTAAGGTTGAGGAGCAAGTTATGTTGAATAGTAACGATCATTTTAACGACGAGCTAAAGATTTGGTATGATCAAACCCTCATAAATCATGATGAGCTGATGTTTTTGAAAATAGATCACCCAGTTACCCCGGTACTTTATTTAATTCCGAAAGTACATAAAGATCTGAAAAACCCTCCAGGCCGCCCGATAATATCAGCTATGGGCAGTGCACTAGAAAATACATCCAAGTTTGTTGATTCATTTCTTAACCCGTTGGCCAGAACACTCCCTTCATATATACAAGACACTGGGGATTTCCTGAGGAGAATCTATGATCTTCCCTGGGAAGATGATTATTTCCTAGTAACCATAGATGTGTCAACATTATACACAAGTATTAGACACAAAGATGGCCTAAGAGCAGTGGGGCACTTTCTCAATACCAGATCTATCAAACATTGGGCCCATACCCAGATGTTCATCAGGATGGTCGAAAAATGTCTGACCAGCAATTTCTTTCTTTTTGATGGGCAACTGTACCATCAAATATGCGGTACTGCAATGGGCACCTGCTTCGCCCCCAGCTATGCTAATTTGCATATGGGCTGGTGGGAGGAGCAGGTGATCCGAGTACAATATCACAATGAATGGGACAACCATATAATGCATTGGAGTAGATTCATTGATGATCTTTTTCTGGTATGGAGAGGCTCTGAAGAAGAAATTAAACTGTTTTTAGCTCAGATTCAAAACAACGAACTTAACCTGAAATTCACAAGTGAAATTAGCAAAGAAAGTGTCAATTTCCTTGATCTAACAATCTATATTTCAAATGGTAAAATGGAAACAAAACTGTTTAGAAAACCGACCTCCGGTAACACTTTATTACATGCCCACAGCTTCTATCCTGTAAATCTAAAAAGAAGCATTCCTTATGGAGAAAGCTTAAGAGTGAGGCGCAATTGCAGTGCACCCGATGAATGCATAAGGGAACTGAACACCCTAACTAAGAGATTCAAAAGTAGGGGTTACCCTGAGACCTGGATAGCCAATGGAATAAATAAATCATCAAAAAAGAAAAGAGAGGAGATTTTGTTTGATTCAAATAAAAAATCAGCTAAAAGTGATGGGAACCAGTGTAGGTTCATTACTAATTTTAGCAAGCAGCATGATGAAGTAAGAAAAATTTTGAATAAACACTGGCACATAATTAAAAATGACCCAGTGCTTGGTAAACAAGTTGCTAGGAAACCACAGATTACTTTTCGTAAGGCAAAATCTTTCAAACAGGCACTAGTGAGCAATGTCATTAAAAAACAACCAGCAAAGACGACCTGGTTAAATAAGAAACAAGGTTTCACTAAGTGCGCTAAATGTAAGGCGTGTTTACATGGAATAAACACGTCACAATACAGAGTAGGGCTCACAAAAGAGATGAGGAAGATCAAAGGCCGGTTTTCATGCAAGACAGACTATGCAATTTACGTACTGCAGTGCCCTTGTGGCCTGCGCTACGTAGGTAGCACAATTCTGTAAGTACACAAGCGCGTGCTACAACATCTAAGGGCGATAAAAAATGGAGACAAGTTATACCCAGTAGCTCGGCACTTTGAGCAAGTCCATAAAAAAGACACAAAAGGACTAACCTACTATGTAATTGATTCAGTGAAAGCAGATGTAAGAAGAGGCAACAGAGTAAAAAAATTGCGCAGACTCGAGTCTCTATACATCATAGAATTAAATTGTAAACAACCTGTAGGCCTGAATATGGAAGAAGACTTACATACTCATTTGTAGATGTTAATAGTCAAGTGCTGTCCAATAGAAATGTTTTTAATTAGAAATTAAATATATAAATTTAACAGACTCGAAATAATAGCTAGATATGTTTTAGGTGATGCAACTGTCATAGGTTGGTCTAAGCCCACTTGGGCGTGATGGTTACAATTACGATATCAGCCCACTTGGGCGTGATGGTTACAATATTAGCCCACATGGGCATGATTGACAAAGTATATAATATGCATAGCGTGTAACATGTATTTATAATGTGGTACAAAGATACAAGTAGAATGCAATTGTATGCGAATAATGTGCTAGTATTGAGTATGCACACTAGAAGATCAACATGTGATTTATTTGAGATAACTTAAAAAGAGGCTAACACATGCTTCTTTAGTTGAATGGTATATATTTGTTTCCACAGTCGTATTGATAAAGTTCACTTGAACTGGATTAAAAAAAAACGCTTTAACAACAATGTTAAAAAAACGCATCAGTAACTAAAGTATCGAAAATAATTAGCATAAAAGACTACATTGACAATGTTGCAAATGTATGAATTGAAAGAAAGAAATCATTTAAATAACTAAGAACAATGCCTAAGTTAACACCACGTACGAGCGTTTTACTAAAAAACTACGAGTCTGTTTTTTATGTCATTTGGAGATGTAGTATTGATTTGCACGTGTTGCACTTTAAAAATATGGCCGCATTTGTTTGATTCGCACCAGTGAGCAAGACTGCTTGGCAGTTGAAATGCGTTTGGTAGCGGCAGAAGAATAAACGCTTAAGAAACCACACACGGCGTCGTCATCATTTCTGAAATATATATATATATATATATATATATATATATATATATATATATTCGTCCAAAGGTTGCCCTACATTTGAAGACGCACACAAAGGCAAGATGCACAGCTTCCAGGCAGTGTTCTTTATTGAGCAAACAGCAGCGTTCTCAGATATTTCACCGGCCTTTCCCTACGCGTTTCAGAGCCTTCGCTCCTTGTTCACGGGACGGCTGCCAGTGAGCAGATGCACGGAGGGGCGGTCCCTTACTCAGCTGTTATATCGTCCTCCCATGGCGTCATGATCCTTTGCTTTCTGGGACTCGTAGTCAGTCTGGTCGAGAAGACAGCACCGCCTAAAGGACTGTTGGTGTCAGATACACGGTCACCGCGATAACAGAAAGGCAATTTGGGACTTTTAACTACAAATGGCAACGCGACCAGAGGCCCTATGGAGGGTTTGAAAGTATTGCCAGAAAAGCAGAACCCATTGGGGTATTATTTTAGCACGAAGACTACGAGTCCCAGAAAGCAAAGGATCATGACGCCATGGGAGGACGATATAACAGCTGAGTAAGGGACCGCCCCTCCGTGCATCTGCTCACTGGCAGCCGTCCCGTGAACAAGGAGCGAAGGCTCTGAAACGCGTAGGGAAAGGCCGGTGAAATATCTGAGAACGCTGCTGTTTGCTCAATAAAGAACACTGCCTGGAAGCTGTGCATCTTGCCTTTGTGTGCGTCTTCAAATGTAGGGCAACCTTTGGACGAATATATATCTATATATATATTCAGTGAAAAAACCATAGGTTTCACACACGTTATAGTTAGGAATTAGCATTTAAAAAACCTTAGAAATTCAGTGAAAAAACCATAGGTTTCACACATGTTATAGTTAGCTGGACATTTTACTCGTAAAAAACCAATGAAATTGCCCCGTTATAGTTAGTTCAGCTAACTATAACTCGCGCGCCCGCAATGCACTGCTGATGACGTCACATATTACATCACTCATGACATGGTCAGTGACATCACTCATGACATCACTGATGACATCTCAAATGACATCACTGATGACATCACTGATGACATCATCCAGTGAATGTGGGTTTTTCTGAAAATTAAATATGTTTTATATATGTATATCTCAAGGTCGATGGAAGAATAAATGGGTATATAAGTGTCTAAATGGATGATTTGTTTTTGAAAAATTGATTGTTTAACTGACTGATTAAGTGTATCATAGTGAATACATGTTTTAGTGAGTAATGTTTAAATATGTATATATCTGTATCAGTCTCTCACTTTGTGTATAAGTGGCTGCATGGGTTGGTGAGTAGCTACATGGGTGTCTATATAGGTTATTAGTTGGTTTTTTGAGTATCAGTCTGAGTGTCTGCATGGTTCGGTGGGGGGTATTACATAGTGCATAGGTGCATGAATGAGTGACTCACTGTTTGTATGTGTTGAACAGACCATGTGTGCAGGACTGCATGGGTGGATGAGTGTGTGTATGGGTGTGTTAGTGAGTGAATGACTGTCTCAATAGTGTCTTTATGAGTAACTACATATGTTTAAAACTAGTATATGTGACTATTGGTGTATATATGTGAGTATATGCAAGGGTGAGAGATTGGAAGAGTTCCTGTATGAATAAGTATGTGTTTCTATAAGTGATTGTTTAAAAGACTAAGTATGTGTAAGTTTCCGTAGAAGTAAGTATGGTGGTGTGTGTATAACTGTATATGCAAGTAAATGTATGTTTGATTCTTTATTAGTACGAGTGACTATGTGTGTGAGTAACTCTATGGATGAGTGGCATTGTGTAACAGGATGTATAGGTGTATGAGTACATATGATGAGTGAGTACATGTATGAGTGACTGTATTGGACTGTTGGTGAATGAGTGGATGTGTATGTGGATCTTAGAATTACTGAAGAGGTTGTTGTAACTGGTATTGGTATGTCCATTGTTTTGAAAATTTTAGTCTCTATTTTTGAATGTGTGTGTCAAAGGTTATATTAGGGTGAGAGGAGGTCTGCCACTCTATCACAAGGATGATGTCATCAGTGATGTCATCAGTGATGTCATTTGAGATGTCATCAGTGATGTCATGAGTGATGTCACTGACCATGTCATGAGTGATGTAATATGTGACGTCATCAGCAGTGCATTGCGGGCGGGCGAGTTATAGTTAGCTGAACTAACTATAACGGGGCAATTTCATTGGTTTTTTACGAGTAAAATGTCCAGCTAACTATAACATGTGTGAAACCTATGGTTTTTTCACTGAATTTCTAAGGTTTTTTAAATGCTAATTCCTAACTATAACGTGTGTGAAACCTATGGTTTTTTCACTGAATTTCTAAGGTTTTTTAAATGCTAATTCCTAACTATAACGTGTGTGAAACCCATGGTTTTTTCAGTGAATTTGCAAGGTTTTTTAAATGCTAATTTCTTTTTTTTTTTTTTTTTCTAACATATTTTTAATTTAATTATCTTACCTTTTATAAAGACTATGATTACATTTTTAAAATTCTTTAATATGTTTTTTTAAATATATTTTTTAAAATAAACATGTAAAATTTATTTGCAGTACTTTTTTTAAAAAAAAAAATATTTTTTTAGTACGCGTACCGTAAGCTCACGGTAAGCGTACGGTTTACACAACGTCCGTAATCTATCTACGCTGCTTGCGTATAGTTACGCACTTTGCGTAGCCGCGCGTACTGCGCGTGGGACGCGTGCGCGCTTACGCTACACGCGCACGTTACGCGGAAGTGTCGGGTAGTGACTGTTATGCGCATGCGCGCAAGCGCGTGTCTTTTTTACGCGCATGCGTACTTTTTGCCGTAAGCGTACCGTAAGCGTACCGTAAGCGTACGGTAGGTCATGTGATCATGAAACACAACTTTTGATTGGTTGAAACTACTTTCAGTTCTAGAACTCTCCTACACCACACCCATTCCCCTCATTTCTGCTTGTGATCCCTTGGGAGAAGGAGCTGGTTTGTCTTTGGGATACGATGGCAGAACAGCAGAGCTCTTCTGAGAGTGAGGCTAGCACTAGCAGCACTGTCTTGAGGCAGAGATCGAGGAAACAAAAGCCCTCTTATGTATGGGATTATTTTACTTTTCCTGAAGGCCAGCAAAAGGTAAATGCACCCTTAGTGACTTGTAAGCTGTGTAAGCGTGTACTTTCTAGAGGTAATCCTAACAGGAAGTATTCCTTTGGGAATCACACCATGAAGAGACACCTCCAGGATGTACACAGAAGGACACATGGTCATCTTTTTGGAGGTAACTCTTCAGAAAGACGAGCCAGTACATCCACAGTAGCTCAGCCTGGACCATCATCTGCAGGGCTGACTCCTTCTTCTGCAGGTCAGGTGAGCCCTTCATCTGTGGGGGGAGAATCTCCTTTTGCTGGCCCTCTGGAAATGAACCCTCGATTTCGGAAGGTTGATATTCATTGCACATTTTGTAAAGATCTAATTTGCCATAGGGAGACCAGTATTTCCCTAGTGAACAACAAAATAGATCAGCACATTTGTCGCTTTGAATAATTTTCCCATGCTTCCTTTCCTCTGTCCCTGCATGAACACAACGGTTCTTTTAAGAGCCAACCTTATCTTTCATCTTTTTTTTACATATGTTTTTTAAAACTTTTTTTTATTTTTTTTTTACCGTACGCGTACGGTGCGCGTACTTTTTTTTTTTTTTTTAAAAAAACACTAAAAATCATTTATCACATTACATTGTCCTTGAGAGACTACAATTATTATTATTGACTTACCATACTCACTGAAAAAATATTTATTCATTTGTTTTTTTTAAAAATAGTTTTAAAAATGTTTGTAGTTTTCGAAAATTTTCTATATCTATCTGGAAAAAAAGAAAAAAGTATTAATATTTTTAAAACATTTTATAATACAGTACACATATTTACATTTTTTTCCAAAAAATATTTTTGCCTTATTTTTGCTGTTTTCAGAATATATTGCATTTCACTATAAATTGTGAAAGCAATTGCATTCATCATTTTACAGCGGGCAAAAAAAAATACCAATCACAAAGATTGTATTAAAAATGCCCTGATTCTTTTTTTACTTAAACTTAACATTATAGAAATGCATAATATTGTAAAAAAATATCATCTAATACCAATAGTTATTTCTTTAAAATACCGTCTGATATGTTTGTTTCAGAAGTATAATCACAATATTATATCTCAAATAACTCCAAAATACATCTGATTTCATTTCCTTTAGACCAAATAGTAATTTTAAATTTTTTTGGGAATAAATTTCCAACGGTAATCCAATAAAATTCTAAAGTTTAATTTGTCCAGATCTCACCGATTCTCTGTAACATTTTGGTTCACGAAAATTTTTTGAATAATTTATTAAGTCCACAATAGAATTGGTTACTTTTCCACATGGCCAAATAGTAATTTTTTAAAACATTTTTGAAAAAATTTCCAATGGCAGTCCAATAACATTCCAAAATTTAAAATGTGCAGAAGTTACCGATAATCTCTAAATTATTGGTTTTTCAAAGTTTCATTAAAAATTCAAAAAGTCCACATTACAATTGGTTATCTTTCCATTAGGCCAAATGATAATTTAAAAAATCTTTTTTTTACAAAATTGCAATGGTAATCCAGTAAAATGGTAAAATTGTTTTGTCCAGATCTTGCCAAGTCTCTCTAAAATTTAGGTTTCAGGAAGATTAGATAGGAATTTGCTAAATCAAAAGGCAAACGTTGTTTGAAAATCAATTGGGAATCATTACACAGTGTCCAGCCTTTTTCACATTTAAGATAAACTGTGTAATGTCCAGAAGTAACAGTAGGTCCATCATGGAAAATTATTGCAACAGTTACAAAAGTTTTTCCTGAAATTGATAATTGCTGTCCTGTAAACTTCTTTATTAAAGTATCCAATTTTGAACCATCAGCTCTACATCGTTGCATCATTAAAATTACATACTGTCCGTATTCCTTTAAAATTAATGTTGAAAACATGTCAGAATTACACTCACCACATTTCATGCTATGATTAGCATCTTTAACTAATTTTGCAAAAGTGACTGTTTTACTCTCTGGCAATGTCAAATAAATAAACCTTTCATTATCAACAATAGAGCCACATATATTATAACAATTATCACAACTATGTTCCCATTTATAAGAGAGACCAAAAAAAATGTCAATGGGAACTCCTTCTTCTTCCACTACCTGAAGAAAATACATCAAAAATTCATGTGCATCTTGCTGTTCATTTTGAGAAAACTGTGTTCGTCCTGAACATACATCTAAAAGTTTTCTAATGTCAGTAGCACTTTCTATTTGAGTTTTATCTTTACTCAGCTTTTGAAAAAGGAGACTCAGCTCTGAACAGAATCTTTTTCCCTGATTTACTATTATCTGCTCTTGCAAACTTTCCAGATAAAATGCAACATTCAGCACTACATTTGCGTAGCAGTTGACACCAGAGCTATTTTGAAAATGACATCCTACAACCTGTTCTTCATTTTCCTTTTTCTTTTTGCTTGCAATTACATCACTCCTCTTTTTTTTCCTCTTCTCTACATCTTCACTACAGATATTCTCATTTTTTCTTTTACGAGAAACTACACGTTTCTCCAACACAGGATACTGACCTAAATGAGGAGCATAGCTTCTTCTTAATCTATTATACTCCTTTACACAGTTTGTATCAGCACTAACTTTTGACTCATCAAAGTCTATCATGAATAAACCTGATAATGTTTTGACTCGTGACAAAGCAACATATGCCATACCTTCTTTGAACACAGTTGAACCAATGTTCACAAATGCACAATCTACAGTCAATCCTTGAGACTTGTGAATAGTTACAGCATATGCTAGAGAAAACGGAAACTGCTTCCTACGTACATATAAGTCTTTCACAAGCATAAAACGAACTGTACAACGACAAATATCTTTAACTTCATCTATCTGATCAAATTTTATTTTTAAACATTCAACTCCTTCTTTTTTCTGGTAATTAATAAAACCCACAACTCTTCCCATCGCTCCATTAACTAAACCTTTCTCAACATCCAAATTTCTCCTTAAAAACACTCTACAGTTCATGCAAACATATAGATTTTTTTCTAATCCAGCTGTTTTGGAGATGTTCTTCTCTAGTGAGTCCAATTTATTTTTCAGTTTGCCTGTTACTGTGACAGTAATTCTTCCATCCTCAATTTTGTCCACTGCTCCCAATTTCCTGATCTCTTCCTTTTCCAATTTCAAAAGCTCCTCATTGAATATTGAGCATTCACGTAGAGTTGGCATTAAGCAGATGACACTTTTGTTTTCTGCAATGTTCTTGTATATCTTCTCTGCAACTATTTCTTCCTTTGGAAATAAATTATGTAGCAGCCGACTCTGTAATGCTTTTTTGCCAACTTCTGTCAGTAGTCCAATCCTGATATCTTTCAGAATACTTCCATATTCTTCATCGTTTGCTTGCCTCATATTAGTAGTAAGCTCCTTGTACTCAAAGAAGGACCAAATATTTGTATTTCCGATGCTTCCCAATGACTTCTTCGTGTCTTCATGTGTCACAGTATTAAACACTGGTTGTCCTTTAACTGGAGTAAGTTGCAAAAGATCTCCAAAAACTATGACGTGTTTTCCACCAAATAACATGTCATAGTCTGTCTTCAAAATTTGCTGCATTCTTAAATGCACAAAGGCAAGCATTAGGTTTGATACCATGCTCACCTCATCAATAATGAGAACTTGCATCTTCTTCAATACTCTTGAAACTTCCAAGGATGCTTCTCCAGTTAGCTTGTTGAATTGTATTTTGTTCTCATGCTCCACTGGTAACATTAGCAAACGATGTAAGGTGATTCCTTTTATGTTATATGCTCCTAACCCAGTTGGAGCAGTAACCACACAAGACAAAGTAGAATCCGTTTTTTGCTGTAGGTAGCTTCTGATGACTTTTATTAGGAAACTTTTTCCAGTTCCAGCTTGTCCGCTTACATACATCCTGATTGGATGAAATGATGTGCATGAGCACTCTTTTTTTACATGTAGAAATCCGTGATCAATTTTGTTTTTGATCTCTTCATAAATTTGTTGCTGCTCTTGATTCAGTTGTCTTTCCAAATTTTCTAAGTCTATAAATTCTTCTTGAGCTTGATTCATAGCCGTTTCCACTTCATTCATGGCTATTGATGCTTCATTTTCAATGATTGGTTGTCCTAGGGGATCTTGACTGTGTGTTCCTGAACTTTGGCTGTCCTGAGAACTGTCTCTAGCTATTTCTGCTGCAATTGTAGTTTCCTGTTCAATTTCTTCATTTAACATTTGCAGATAAGTTGTGAATGTATTGCATTGTATGCTGTCTTTGCAAGCATTAAATGAATCTTCATAGCTTTGAAATTCTCCCAGTAGTTCATCCTCTGTACGCCATGGTTTAAACAACTGTAAAAGAGCCAAGTAGTAAAATTCTTTCTTGTCAGTAGTGTCGCAACTCAGCTTCCGGTGATTTATCAAACTTCCTTTTGTTTGCTTCACCAAACATCCTTCTTCACCAACGACTTTATATTTTCCATTATTGATGTCTTCTGTGGCTTTCCTTGAATAAATGTAGTTCTGCAGCACTTCATAGAGACACATGTTCTCCAGATGTTGACTTCTCTTGGGATAATATGTGTCCAACATGTTTGTTTTCAATATATCTGTACTTTCTGGGTCATTCTCGACCAAATATTCAATTTCTCCTACAGATTTCAGTACCCGATTTCTCATTGCTGCAAGGCCTAAACTTGCCCAAATTATTCTTCTTGACTTCGAGTAGAGACTTGCAGAAGATAACCTATCTGAACATTCGTAGGATCCAATTTCTCGATGCGATAACATCTTCAAACTGAAACTGTACAGCTTCTTACTGACAGTCTTCTCGTGAGAAATCTCTTCCCACATTTCCTTCAATTCTGTTTTTTCTGATTTCGTAATGTAAGACGTTACATATCGTGCAACAGCAATGGAATTGTCAGCTACATACTGTATATCCATGTTAGCGTTCCACATGGATAAAATGACTGGGTTGTAGTCATTTATATTTTTTGATTCTTCTTTTCTTTTAAGGTTGTAGGTATTCTTAGGTGATTTTCTTGTGATAGTATGTCTCACAGCTGACATAAAACTGTTTACTCTTCCATTTGAAAGAACAGGTCTAGGAAATCCAAATCGACATTTAGTGTAGTATTTTTCTTTGCTCTTGTATTTCCGTCGACAGTATTTTCCACACCGATGACTTTGGAAACGTAAAACTTGCTCCTTTAACTTGTTCTCTTCTGTGCTTTTTGGTATAGCACATGTTGCATATTCTTGAATGTAAGATAACACTGCTTCATCAGCATCTGTTCCAAACTTTGGGGCATCCTTGATCCACAACAGCATATGAATATGAGGAGCACCTCTTGCCTGGTACTCTTTTCTCCAAAAGAAATCCACTACTTCTCCAAGGGGTGGATTTTTTTTATTGCAGATGAAGGACATCATAGCCTCAAATCTATGATTGAAATATCTGCAAACATTAACCGGATCCAATGAGCACAGTTCTCCTGCTGTCTTGTATTCGATGTTTTTAATGTTTGAATTGGCCTCTCGTAGAAAATCCAGTAAATCATCCCAAGCGTACTCGGCACAGCTTAGGGTAAGGAACCATGTTGGTGTTCCTAAATTCCGTAACATGCATTTTAGTTCACCATGGCGTCGGTACCAATATTCATTTGTCCCACGCTGACAAGCCATCAGATTGATCAGTTGTGTTTCCAAATGATCATCTCGGTGCTGCACTTTCTCCATAAAATCCTTAGCAGACACATTTTGTAAATGTACTCCACTTTTTAAAATGTGATTTACTGCATAAGACAGTGCAGACAAGTCGCTTTCAAATAAAAGATGGAACAAATAAGGAATACTTTGTCGAAATCTGGGATCTTCAGCATATAGTCTTGTAGTCCGATACTCTGAAGCTGGAATCTGTTCTGGACGTTCATCGTATCGTCCTCCTTTTCCTTTAGGAAACAGCTGAGGAAAACATCGAGCTTCCAAGCTCTCCTCCCATACACTCACAGGAGTTCCTTTTGCTTTCTTCATCTGAAAGAGATCAATATTGTCTCCCATAACTTCTTTCGAATGAAGAGGATGTATGCTAAAATGTTCATAAATTTCTTCTTCCTTTGACTTGTCCACTTTTTCAATTTGTCCAGTTGGTGTTTCTGTGTCTTCTTGAAAATCTTCTTCTTCTTCTTCTTCTTCTATATAAATTGATTCATACCATTTGTTATTTTTTTTCAAATACAAATTTGCTCTTTGTACTTTCCGCACATCTACCAGCTCCTGCCAAATCTTCTTATTCTTTGTAGGTACACCATTAACCAGAATAATTAATGGTTCAGTTTCCAAAGTATCCGCATCAATAGTTTCCATATTTTTTTTCAAATCCAAGGGCAAATACACCACTCTACCTTTTAAACCTCTCAGTAAATCTGAAGGAGGTAATTTACCAGTTTTGGGCTCCATACGTACTATGGTCTGGAACGGATGAACACATTGAATGAGTATAGACTCATATGTATTTAATTCAGAAAGTTCAGCAGGAATAGCATCCAATTCTAAATTATTATGTACAGCTCTGGTCGGCATTCTATTTTCCTCTAACTTGTTGTAACAGTATTTACAAATACGCTGATCTTCACCCAATTCAAAACAATTTTCTAGAAATATATATGTGGCAAAATCCTTCCACTTATAATTATCTTCATTTTCACTCTTTCTGTAGAGATCAACATTCCTAGTTTGTTTTCTATAATGAGTTCTGCGGCAACAAATACAAGTAACATTTGGTCTTTCATTAGAGACTATTGCAAATTTTGTTATGTGATCATTAAATGTCTTACTTACAGAAGGTTCTACATTCTCTTCCACTTCTTCCTCATTTACTGTGTCCTTCTCTGCACTGTTTTGTTCAGGACCAAAGTAACAAAACTGAATTTCATCAACAACCTTCTCTACATCTGATACCGTTCCTCGGAACAGAGCCCTATTCAATTCATTTAACTTTATTGCTGGACTTTTGGCAAAATACAACCGTCTCACAAACTTTCTCATTTCAGTATGATGAACAGCCAGCATCCTAAAATGATGGAAAACACTATTGCACACTTTTCTAGATAGACAAGCCAGAGAATGACCCTGCAAACCAGTATTCTCTCTCACTCTGCATGGATCCAGACTTTGAAGCACCTTAATCTTCTGTTTTACACTTTTTTTACTATATTCTCTAAGAAACTCTCGAAATTTGTCAATAGAATCCTGACGCACAGTGCAAATACTACTACAATTCCAAGTGTACACTGGGGCTTTAGGACGTCTCCCCATTGCCTCATCTGCCATCACTTGTACCTCATCTCTTGGAACCATTATCTCCTTCTCCATTATGCAACCATTTTTCACTTCGTAAGCACGACCTCTGGTGTCAACTGCATGCAGCAAACTATTACTTTGAAAATAGCTCTCTTCATTAAAAAAAGGTTCACTACTTGAACTATGCATCCACTTTCCTAAAAACACTTTACAAAAGTTTGTTCTGTTCACTACTCTTTTGCTTTTGCTTTGTGATTTCAGTACATTAACCATTTTATCTAATGTACGCATCCTATTCAAAATTAATATGAATAGTTTCCTTTTTAATTCTAATGCCTTTGCTGCAAAGGCTTCAATTTCTTTTTTTCTCTTGTAATATTTTGCCTTTTGCTTATATTTCTTCACATCCTTTATCAAATTGGACATAACTCTTCTCTGAAACATTTTTCTACGTATCTCTTTAAACGCTGTTTTTCTGTTTATGTAAATCTTTTCAGTTGCAGAAGGTATATTTGCATTAACTAAATTCTCAATTTTTTCCTGTTCTCTTCCTTTTGTAACATTCTTTCCAGTACAGACATTTTGTACATTTTTCTTTGTTTTGAATATATTTTTAAGAAATTGTTTTTTCTGCTTACCAGAAGATTTTTTCTTTTTCCCAACATGAGCATCTTCTACTAACTTTGGTCCTCCAGTTGTCTTCAAATATAGTTTTTTTTTTAGCGTTTTTTGAACTCTGGATTTTGTAGGCATCTTAAATTTTGTTCACTGCTCTTCAGCAATACCTGAAAAAAACTAAAAAAAAAATCCTTTATTGTATTTAAATATATTACTACATTTCTTTTCACAATAGTCACAAAACGAAATTTCTTTGCCAATTTGAATGCACACAAACTGCTCTTTTTTTTGGGCAAGTGAAAATCACTTTTACAAACTGTCACATTATGAAACCACTTTTCAGATTTTTTAAAAAGCCCATGTCCAGAGTGCTACACTCCAGCAAGGGCAACCAGCCTTAGTGATGCTGAATGTATTTGCATTACAGACTGAAACCTGAAAACCCCACTCGCTTGTAAATACTGTGCATGACTATACATGGCAAGCACATGGGTGTGTGCTAAGACTCTGCTTCTTCCCCCCAAAATTCGCTCCCCCTTTCCATCTAATGCAACTGTGAAATCACCAGAGCAAGACGCAATAAATCTCTGCCTATAATTCCTCTCTGCACACAGAGTCATGTTTTCACATTAGTCCCAAAACGAAATTTCTTTGCCAATTTGAAAGCACACTTACTGCTCTTTTTTTTTTCGGGGCAAGTGAAAATCACTTTTTACAAGTGAAAATCACTTTTACAGACTGACACATTATGAAACCACTTTTTTTGATTTATTTAAATGCACATGTCCAAACTGTTTTTTCAGACCACCACCATGTGTATTCTCGGTGACTGCCTACACTCCAGCAAGGGCAACCAGCCTTAGTGATGCTGAATGTATTTGCATTACAGACTGAAACCTGAAAACCCCACTCGCTTGTAAATACTGTGCATGACTATACATGGCAAGCACATGGGTGTGTGCTAAGACTCTGCTTCTTCCCCAAAAAATTCGCTCCCCCTTTCCATCTAATGTAACTGTGAAATCACCAGAGCAATACGCAATAAATCTCTGCCTATAATTCCTCTCTGCACACAGAGTCATGTTTTCACATTAGTCCCAAAACGAAATTTCTTTGCCAATTTGAAAGCACACTTACTGCTCTTTTTTTTTTCGGGGCAAGTGAAAATCACTTTTTACAAGTGAAAATCACTTTTACAGACTGACACATTATGAAACCACTTTTTTTGATTTATTTAAATGCACATGTCCAAACTGTTTTTTCAGACCACCACCATGTGTATTCTCGGTGACTGCCTACACTCCAGCAAGGGCAACCAGCCTTAGTGATGCTGAATGTATTTGCATTACAGACTGAAACCTGAAAACCCCACTCGCTTGTAAATACTGTGCATGACTATACATGGCAAGCACATGGGTGTGTGCTAAGACTCTGCTTCTTCCCCCAAAAATTCGCTCCCCCTTTCCATCTTATGCAACTGTGAAATCACCAGAGCAAGACGCAATAAATCTCTGCCTATAATTCCTCTCTGCACACAGAGTCATGTTTTCACATTAGTCACAAAACGAAATTTCTTTGCCAATTTGAATGCACACAAACTGCTCTTTTTTTTGGGCAAGTGAAAATCACTTTTACAAACTGTCACATTATGAAACCACTTTTCAGATTTTTTTAAATGCACATGTCCAAACTGTTTTTTCAGACCACCACCATGTGTATTCTCGGTGACTGCCTAAACTCCAGCAAGGGCAACCAGCCTTAGTGATGCTGAATGTATTTGCATTACAGACTGAAACCTGAAAACCCCACTCGCTTGTAAATACTGTGCATGACTATACATGGCAAGCACATGGGTGTGTGCTAAGACTCTGCTTCTTCCCCAAAAAATTCGCTCCCCCTTTCCATCTAATGTAACTGTGAAATCACCAGAGCAATACGCAATAAATCTCTGCCTATAATTCCTCTCTGCACACAGAGTCATGTTTTCACATTAGTCCCAAAACGAAATTTCTTTGCCAATTTGAAAGCACACTTACTGCTCTTTTTTTTTTCGGGGCAAGTGAAAATCACTTTTTACAAGTGAAAATCACTTTTACAGACTGACACATTATGAAACCACTTTTTTTGATTTATTTAAATGCACATGTCCAAACTGTTTTTTCAGACCACCACCATGTGTATTCTCGGTGACTGCCTACACTCCAGCAAGGGCAACCAGCCTTAGTGATGCTGAATGTATTTGCATTACAGACTGAAACCTGAAAACCCCACTCGCTTGTAAATACTGTGCATGACTATACATGGCAAGCACATGGGTGTGTGCTAAGACTCTGCTTCTTCCCCCAAAAATTCGCTCCCCCTTTCCATCTAATGCAACTGTGAAATCACCAGAGCAAGACGCAATAAATCTCTGCCTATAATTCCTCTCTGCACACAGAGTCATGTTTTCACATTAGTCACAAAACGAAATTTCTTTGCCAATTTGAATGCACACAAACTGCTCTTTTTTTTGGGCAAGTGAAAATCACTTTTACAAACTGTCACATTATGAAACCACTTTTCAGATTTTTTTAAATGCACATGTCCAAACTGTTTTTTCAGACCACCACCATGTGTATTCTCGGTGACTGCCTACACTCCAGCAAGGGCAACCAGCCTTAGTGATGCTGAATGTATTTGCATTACAGACTGAAACCTGAAAACCCCACTCGCTTGTAAATACTGTGCATGACTATACATGGCAAGCACATGGGTGTGTGCTAAGACTCTGCTTCTTCCCCAAAAAATTCGCTCCCCCTTTCCATCTAATGTAACTGTGAAATCACCAGAGCAATACGCAATAAATCTCTGCCTATAATTCCTCTCTGCACACAGAGTCATGTTTTCACATTAGTCCCAAAACGAAATTTCTTTGCCAATTTGAAAGCACACTTACTGCTCTTTTTTTTTTCGGGGCAAGTGAAAATCACTTTTTACAAGTGAAAATCACTTTTACAGACTGACACATTATGAAACCACTTTTTTTGATTTATTTAAATGCACATGTCCAAACTGTTTTTTCAGACCACCACCATGTGTATTCTCGGTGACTGCCTACACTCCAGCAAGGGCAACCAGCCTTAGTGATGCTGAATGTATTTGCATTACAGACTGAAACCTGAAAACCCCACTCGCTTGTAAATACTGTGCATGACTATACATGGCAAGCACATGGGTGTGTGCTAAGACTCTGCTTCTTCCCCCAAAAATTCGCTCCCCCTTTCCATCTAATGCAACTGTGAAATCACCAGAGCAAGACGCAATAAATCTCTGCCTATAATTCCTCTCTGCACACAGAGTCATGTTTTCACATTAGTCACAAAACGAAATTTCTTTGCCAATTTGAATGCACACAAACTGCTCTTTTTTTTGGGCAAGTGAAAATCACTTTTACAAACTGTCACATTATGAAACCACTTTTCAGATTTTTTTAAATGCACATGTCCAAACTGTTTTTTCAGACCACCACCATGTGTATTCTCGGTGACTGCCTACACTCCAGCAAGGGCAACCAGCCTTAGTGATGCTGAATGTATTTGCATTACAGACTGAAACCTGAAAACCCCACTCGCTTGTAAATACTGTGCATGACTATACATGGCAAGCACATGGGTGTGTGCTAAGACTCTGCTTCTTCCCCCAAAAATTCGCTCCCCCTTTCCATCTAATGCAACTGTGAAATCACCAGAGCAAGACGCAATAAATCTCTGCCTATAATTCCTCTCTGCACACAGAGTCATGTTTTCACATTAGTCCCAAAACGAAATTTCTTTGCCAATTTGAAAGCACACTTACTGCTCTTTTTTTTTTCGGCGCAAGTGAAAATCACTTTTACAGACTGACACATTATGAAACCACTTTTTTTGATTTATTTAAATGCACATGTCCAAACTGTTTTTTCAGACCACCACCATGTGTATTCTCTGTGACTGCCTACACTCCAGCAAGGGCAACCAGCCTTAGTGATGCTGAATGTATTTGCATTACAGACTGAAACCTGAAAACCCCACTCGCTTGTAAATACTGTGCATGACTATACATGGCAAGCACATGGGTGTGTGCTAAGACTCTACTTCTTCCCCCAAAAATTCGCTCCCCCTTTCCATCTAATGCAACTGTGAAATCACCAGAGCAATACGCAATAAATCTCTGCCTATAATTCCTCTCTGCACACAGAGTCATGTTTTCACATTAGTCCCAAAACGAAATTTCTTTGCCAATTTGAAAGCACACTTACTGCTCTTTTTTTTTTCGGGGCAAGTGAAAATCACTTTTACAGACTGACACATTATGAAACCACCATGTGTAACTACAACAAAAACAATTTCCATTTCTATTATTCATTTCTTAAGTTACCACATACATCCCCTCTCAAACTGTAAACTCACCTTTAAAATTAGTTAGTTGTGAAAGAAATGTGACACTCAAACAGCAGATTATCAGAGCCAGGATCTCTGTTGTGTTCACCTCTCTCCTCTCAGCAGAACCAGATAATGGCAAACTTTCCCTCTATTTTTCCACACATATACTTGTAAGTTTCAAATCTCAGTGCTTCCCCCTTTTTTTCAAATGTAATCACACATTTCTATTGGTTGAAAACCAACCCTTTTCCAAAAGTACCCTTCCCCCAACTTGACTTCTGCCTAGTACCCTTCCCCCAACTTGACTTCTGCCTGCTACCATAGCAACAGCTCATGGAACACTGCTGTGTTGAGTTAGGTCAGAAGTTCGCCAAACAATGTTTCAATTCCACAGAGCAAGAGTGCTTGACTTTTCAAACCTAACAGCAAATCCATAGTACTGTTCTTTGGTTACACATTTTTTTTTACCAACACAAAACATGCTTCTATTAATTTACACATACAGCCTAGTTTTTATTCTAGAATGGTATGAAACAGCCAATCAGTTCTTTTTGTTTTGAAAAAAATATGTATGCCTCCATTTCCAAACTGTCTTTCTTTTCATATTGCCATTCTACTGAAAGACACCTCCTGAGTGCATCCAGTTCTCCTTTGAAGATGTTCACAGTGTGGATTGTAGGGCACAGCTATGTCTTCTGGAGTGAAAAGTTTGCAGAGAAAACAGGTATGGTGAGAGACCTTGCTTTGCCAAATGTAGACATTAAATGGATTGGTCAGAGAGGGTTAAAGTGGCACCAATTGATGCCATTGGTGAAATCCTTCATTCAAATCCAACACCCTGACCTCATAATAGTGCACTGTGGTGGCAATGACCTAGGCACTTTGACTGGGGTAGGTCTGGAAATGCTTATGAAGGACACCTTTGCACAACTGTTTACACTTTTCCCTAAAACTGCCTTTGTGTTTTCCAACATATGCCAAAGGCAAAAATGGAACTGGTCCAATCATTTCTGTCCACAGATTGACAAAGCAAGAAAGCACGTCAACAAATCTGTTTCTGCTTTCCTCCGTGACTATGGTATGGGTGCCATTTACCACAACAACTTGCGTTATGACATGCAAGACATTTATAGAGGAGATGGTGTGCACTTCAATGATGAAGGGAACAGAGTCTTCCTCTTGAACCTTAGACTCTGCATCGGTACTTACTTGTAGGTACCACTAAAAAAATGACTTCATAAACACAACAGCTCTTTTTAGAGCTCCCTAATATCTAAACTCTTAAATCTGCTTTTCATTTATTTATTTTTATTTTTTTTACCGTACGCTTACCGTAAGCTTACCGTACACGTACCCCGTGATTTTTTTTAAAATCAATAAATGTTTTTTTTGTACTTTTCTGTCCTTCTTTGACCCCCTTACAAATGTTAGGGGGTCTGTAACTCTCCTCATTGCCCCCTTTCCTTGTTTTCACTCTTTTTTTTCAGAGTGAAATACACAAAATGGCGGCCGCCGCTTCCTGGTTTCGACCGATTCGAATGTTTACTAAGATCTAAGAGCCAATCAGAATCGCGCTCGCGCACGCCACCGTACGCTTACCGTAAGCGTACGGTAAGCGTACCGTAAGCGGGCTCAGATATATATATTGATTTAAAGGCTATTTTCTCAGAATCTACTGAACAGATTTACACCAAACCTACAAAAGGCACTTCCTTGACCTAGGGACTACCTCTCTGCCAAATTTTGAGTAATTCTGTTCAGCCGTTCGGGCTGTAGCTCGTTCTAAAGGTCCTATGGAAAAATGCATGGGAAAAACGCGTTTTGGGACCCCCCTTTTATCTCAGCCCCCGCTTGACGGATCCCCCCGAGACTTTCAGGGTAGGAGCGGAGCGTAGCGCCCCACCTATTTTGAGAAATTCGCGAGGATTCGTCGACCGGCGCCAAAGTTATTCAAAATAGAATGTTGAGGTTTTCCTATGGAAACGTGGTCCTAACTATAACTACCTACTGGCGACCGCCAGTAGGTAATATATATATATATATATATATATACATATATACATATA
Source organism: Triturus cristatus (assembly GCF_964204655.1). Taxonomy (NCBI): domain Eukaryota; kingdom Metazoa; phylum Chordata; class Amphibia; order Caudata; family Salamandridae; genus Triturus; species Triturus cristatus. Next base: position 380,194,133 of record NC_140581.1, on the reverse strand, counting down.
TATTATCTACTGGCGGTCGCCAGTAGATAGTTATAGTTAGGACCGAGTTTCCATAGGAAATCTCAAAATTCTATTTTGAATAACTTTGGCGCCGATTTACGAATCCTCGCGAAATTTTCAAAACTAATGGGGCGCTCCGCTCCGCTCCTACCCTGAAAGTCTCGTGGTGATTCGTAAAGCGGGGGCCGAGAAAAAGGGGGGGTCCCTAAACGCGTTTTCCCCATGGATTTTTCCATAGGGACTTTAGTCGCAGCTACAGCCCGAACGGCTGAACAGAATTACGTGAGCACGGTGCGCGAAGCGCTCTGTGCGCGCACGGCACGAACTGCATAAAGTGTGCGCGAGGTGCGCGAAGCGCACCGCGTGCCCACTGTGCGCGCACGTTGCGCGAAGCGCACCGTGCGCGCACGACACGAACTGCGTAAAGTGGGCGCGAGGTGCGCGAAGAGCACTATAACTATAACTCACGCGACCGCAATCCTCTGCTGATGACGTCAGATATTACATAACTGTATTTAGACACCTATTTACCCATGTCTTCTTCCATTAATCTTTAGCTATACATATATTACAAATATTTATTTTTCAGAAAGACACATATGTAATCAGTGATGTAATATCTGACGTCATCAGCAGAGGATTGCGGTCGCGTGAGTTATAGTTGCCTGCACTAACTATAACGGGGGAATTTCATTGGTTTTTTACGAGGGAAATGTCCAGCTAACTATAACATGTGTGAAACCTATGGTTTTTTAAGTGAATTTGCAAGGTTTTTTAAATGCTAATTCCTAACTATAACGTGTGTGAAACCTATGGTTTTTTAAGTGAATTTGTAAGTTTTTTTAAATGCTGAGTTATGTATTTATTAATATTTTTTTTTTCAGGTTTTGCACCGTGCGCGCACCGTGCATGCGCAGTGGGCGTTGGGTGCGCTTCGCGCACCAAACGCCCACGATGCGTTGTGCATGCCATGCGCGTACGGTGCGCGCACCTCGCGCTTTTTCGAAAAGAAAAAAAAAAATGTTTTCACCCTGGGGGGTCCTTCAGTGACCCCCTGACAAAGGCTAGGGGGTCAGGAACTGTCCACCCTGCCCCCTTTTCACGTTCTCCACCTTTGTTTTTCACTGCCTCAGACTGCGAGAGACAAAATGGCGGCTGACACTTCCTGATTTCAACCGATTCGAATGTTTACTGACATCTAACAACCAATCAGAATTGCGCTCGCGCACGGCAGCGTGCGGGCCTATAGATATTTATGTACTTTTAAGTGCAATTTTCTCAGGAACTAATGAACAGATTGACTCCAGATATGCAAAAGGCACATCCCTGACCTGAGGACTACCTCTTTGCCAAATTTAAAGTAATTCTGTTCAGCCGTTTGGGCTGTACCTTGGACTAAATGTCCCTATGGAAAATTGCATGGGAAAAACGCGTTTTGGGACCCCCCTTTTTTTTTTCTCAGCCCCCGCATGACGAATGCCCCCGAGACTTTCAGGGTAGGAGCGGAGCGCCCCACCTATTTTGAAAATTTCGCGAGGATTCATCAATCGGCGCCAAAGTTATTCCAAAGAGAATGTTGCGGATTTCCTATGGAAACACGGTCCTAACTATAACTATCTACTGGCGACCGCCAGTAGATAATATATATATATATATATATATATATATATATATATATATATATATATATATATATATATATATATATGTTCCACAGGTGAATGGGAGCACCCGTTGCCTCCAGAACGAAGGGCGCGTCGACGAGAGACCTCCCAAACACGGTCACAATATTCAGCCAAACTTCTCCAAGAAAAGCAGTCGACGCCGTGTCTGTGCAAAAATTGAGTTTAATGTCAGCTGAAAATGCTAGACGCGTTTCGCCTGACCTGCAGGCTTGTTCACTAGCAAGTTGATAAAGTTTTTCGTGACTATTTAACAGTGTGCATGTGATCAAGTCACATGGTGAAGCTACTACAATAGAACTGGACAACAGACTCGTAGTTGATAAAGTGCAACCTTACAAAAAGGAAAATTCCGAATTGTAAATGACCACAGTACATTCAAGCTGTTACAAAATAAAAACAACATCAATGTCCTTTACAAATTTTTAAATTCAACATGTGTGCTAACACTCCCAATGTGTTGTTAACAGGTAGTGGTTAAACTTAACACTTGAGTAGTGCCGTTAACCATCGAATGATCAAGTGATCAGATATTGAAATATCTATAAACCTGAAATAAGGTAGTATACATTTATAAACATTCATAAACACACAAACACAGAGTGCCGCCCAAGTGGGCAAAAGCACCGAAGAATTGATGCACATCGGTCTGTATATAATACTCATCGTCCAAAATAAGTGACTAAATCAAAACAAAATTAAAATTATTAAAATGAAAACCATAAAGAGCGGGAGGGGCCTACAGATGTGTATGTAAGTCTTCCTCCATGTTGAGGCCATTCGGGGTTTTGGTGTTTAATCTAATAATATAGCAAGACTCTAGTTTGCGTAATTTCTTTTCACGATTCCCACCCCGACTGCTCATTGGGATGGCATCTATGACAAAATAGGACAAGCCTTCAGTATGTCTATTGTGATACTTGTCAAAGTGACGAGCCACGGGGTAGGTTTTATCCCCATTTCTAATGGCCCGTAAATGCTGAAGCACTCTCTTATGGACAGGCAAGATGGTAGAACCTATGTACTTTAAGCCACATGGGCCCTGGAGCACATAAATTGCATACTCCGTCTTGCACGAATATTGGCCCTTGATTTGTTGTGTCATTTTGTGGGAAAAACCTGCTGGATAGCAGGTGGTATTTTTCCCAAATGCACACGCCTTACATTTGAGGCATTTGATGAACCCATCCCTTCTGCTTAACCATAGGCCAGACGGTTTCTTTTGAGTGTTGCTTGGGAGCATATTTTTGACAAGCGCTTGCTGTAGAGATCTTGCTTTTCTAAAAGTGAATTGGGGCCTCCTTTGAACAATTTTTCCCAGTACCGGATCACTGCGGATAATGTGCCAGTGTTTGTTAAAGATGGTCCTTAATTCATCCTGTTGTTTATTGTAGGTGGTAATAAATCTACACTGATTCAAATCAGGTTGTGAGATATTGGTGTGCTTCTTAGCTTTATTAAAAAGTAAGTGTTCTCTGTTGGTCTTTTTCACTTTTAGGACAGCTTGGTTCAAGCATCCTTCAGAGTATCCTCTAGCTCGAAAGCGGGATTTGAGACAAAGAAGCTCTTTATCCAACTCTTGCTCACTGCTGCAGTTTCGCATAGCTCTGAGACATTTCCCATACGGAATGCTCTTTACTAATTTGGCCGGATGGAAACTTGTGGCGTGTAATAACGTGTTCCCATCAGTAGGCTTCCGATACAGTTTAGTTTGAAGTTTCCCTTCACTTACAAAGACCGTTAAGTCAAGAAAATTAATTTCAGAAGCACTGATGGTACTAGTCAGTTTCAGATTCAAATTGTTCGTTTGCAGTTCTCTGACAAAATCCTGTGCACTTCTCATTGTACCTTTCCAAATAACAAAAAGATCATCGATGTATCGACTCCAATGCATTACATTATTTTGCCACTCTGCATGCCATTGCGTCTGGACCACCTGCTCCTCCCACCAGCCCATATGCAAATTAGCATAGCTGGGGGCGAAGCAGGTGCCCATCGCTGTCCCGCAAATCTGGTGGTACAGCTCCCCATTAAACAAAAAATAGTTATTCTCAAGACAGATGGTGATCATTTTGAGAAGCATTTGTGTATGGTGCCAGTATTTCGCCTGACGGGTACCCAAAAAGTATTTACATGCATTGATGCCATCCTTATGGCGTATGCTGGTATACAGCGTCGTCGCATCAATGGTTATCAACAGGTAATCAGACTCCCAAGAAAAAAAAAAAAAAAATGTTTTCACCCTGGGGGGTCCTTCAGTGACCCCCTGACAAAGGCTAGGGGGTCAGGAACTGTCCACCCTGCCCCCTTTTCACGTTCTCCACCTTTGTTTTTCACTGCCTCAGACTGCGAGAGACAAAATGGCGGCTGACACTTCCTGATTTCAACCGATTCGAATGTTTACTGACATCTAACAACCAATCAGAATTGCGCTCGCGCATGGCAGCGTGCGCGCCTATAGATATTTATGTACTTTTAAGTGCAATTTTCTCAGGAACTAATGAACAGATTGACTCCAGATATGCAAAAGGCACATCCCTGACCTGAGGACTACCTGTTTGCCAAATTTAAAGTAATTCTGTTCAGCCGTTTGGGCTGTACCTTGGACTAAATGTCCCTATGGAAAATTGCATGGGAAAAACGCGTTTTGGGACCCCCCTTTTTTTTTTCTCAGCCCCCGCTTGACGAATGCCCCCGAGACTTTCAGGGTAGGAGCGGAGCGCCCCACCTATTTTGAAAATTTTGCGAGGATTCATCAATCGGCGCCAAAGTTATTCCAAAGAGAATGTTGCGGATTTCCTATGGAAACACGGTCCTAACTATAACTATCTACTGGCGACCGCCAGTAGATAATATATATATATATATATATATATATATATATATATATATACACACGGATTCTCCGAGGACCAACAGTCCCTGTGGTGAAATGTGATTGGCTGTCAACCAGGAAGTGTTGGCAGCCATCTTGGGACTCTGCTTGAAGCTGAGTCCCAGAAAAAACATTTAAAAAAAGCAAAGGGGACAGGGTAGGAATACACTGACCTCCTAGAACTGCTCCGTGGGTCCCTCTGGGACAACGTAGGCCATAAAAATCATTTTTTTTAATTCAGCTGGAGTTGTACAGGTTCTGCAAGGTCTGCCAAAAAGAAAAAAGAAATAAATTACGGTCCCCCGTGCTTTGTTTGTAATTGGCCTCCGGGTGCACCAGGTTCCTGGGGCAGATGAAAAAAAGGAGGGGGGCATGACTTCCCCTCCTGGGGCTTATAAATGCCCCAGGGACCACCACCTCCCTGGGGCTAGTGTAATTAAAAATGTGGGAGAGGCCTGTACGGCCTCCCCCACTGCCCCGGGGACCATTACCTCCCTGAAGCTTATTCATTTAAAAATTAAGGGGCCTCTTGGCCTACCCAACCCTGGGAACCACCACTCCCCTGGGACTTTATGTTTAAACAATGCATGAGGTGCGTGGTCCGCAGCCCCGGGACTACCATCTCTCAGGGGCTTTTGTTCAATTGGATAGGGGGCTGCGTAAACTCCCTGGGACAAAATCAAAGAAAGGAGGGGGGCCGTGCAACCCCCCCTCTGGAGCCAATACTGGCCCTGGGGACCACCACCCCGAGGCCCGTCTCCTGAAAAGTCTCGGGGTGCCCACCCCCGGTACATTGCAGTTTGCTATGGCTTGGTGGGAGCATTACCGCCTGCTGGTGCACTGCTGATTGGAGGATGAAGTCCCCTTGGCTCCAGAGGGTCCTTTGGGGCAACAAGACCTCCTGTTACCTCCAGTAAGTCCCACACAGCCAGATTCCCTAGAGCTCTTTGTAGCAAGGCACCCTTTCTCCACCACTCTAATTTCCTGGTGCGCTGCTGGTTTAGGGATGAAGTCCCCTTGGCTCCAGAGGATTCTTGGGGGCCAACAGCCCTCCTGTTAGCTCCAGTAAGTCCCACACAGTGGGATTGCTGAGAGGTCTTTGAAGGCCACACCACCTTTACTCCACCACTCTGCACACACACCTCCTGGCTCACTATTGGTTGGGGGTGGAAGATCCTTTGGTTTCTGAGTGTTCTTGGGGGCCAAAAACCCCTCATGTTACCTCCAGTAAATCCCAAACAGCGTCATTGCTGAGAGGTCTTCGGCGGACACGGTTCCTTTCTCCACCACTCTGCAAAAGTGCCTTCTGGCGCACTGCTGGCTGAGGGACACAGTCCCCATGGGTCTAGAGTGTCCTTGGGGACCAACAAGCCCTCCTGTTATCTCCAGTAAGTCCCACACAGCAGAATTGCTGAGAGGTCTTCAGTGGCCATCCCCCCTTTTCTCCACTACACTTCAAATACAACTACTACTTAAAAAACAATAGGAATTCACTTAAAATAACAAAGGTTAGAGGTACGTAATAGTTAGGAATTAGCATTTAAAAATCCTTATAAATTCACTGAAAACACAAAAGGTTATAGGGACTTATAGATAGGAATTAGAAATTAAAAAACCTTAGACATTCCCTGAAAAAAACAAAGGTTACAGGGATGTTATAGTTGTGCTCAGGTTTCACTCATGTAAAATCAGTGAAATTCAGCAGTGATAGTTAGCTGAGCTAGCTATAACTCGCACCCCCCAAAATGCACTACTTATGACCTCCCATATTACATCACTCATGACATGGTCAGTGACATTACTGATGACATCTCAAATGACCACTGATGACATTATCCACAGGATCACTAATGCACCCACTCATACCCCATAGAACCTTTTTATACACCCATTGCCAGTCCCACATACCATTCACAAACCCATTCACAGAGCCATACCAGTACTTACACACCCACTCACTGATTCATAGATCTATGCACACATCCATATAGCAACTCATACACCCACTCATTCACTAATACAGCCACTGACATATCCACTCATACATACAGATAGCCACTCACACACTGAGTCAGTCAACCATAGAGCTACTCACACACCTACTCATTCTCCCTTACAGTTAAATTCAAACCCACTCACTTACTCATACAGATATTAACACATACTCACTCTCCTTTTTAGGTCTCGCCTGACCCAGCGCATGCGCTGGTCTGGCGAGACTTATTGAGAGGGCTCCAAAAAGTGCTACCAGGCCAGCCTAAAGCTACAGTGCATGTGCGCGGACTTTCGGTTTCGCGGCCGCAGGGCCGCATTGCATAGCCAATAGGTCTCACTTTTGGGCTTTTGGGACCTTATAAGTATTTAGTTATGCAACTGTTGCATGGCTAAACACTTACAAGGTCCCAAATGCGAGACCTATTGGCTATGCCAATGCTTGTTAATAACTGACATAAGTACACACTCACCCATACAGCCACTCTCACATTCACTCACTCACCCATACAGGCACTCATATAACCCATCACTCACCTATACTCACCTATACTACCTTTCACAAATCCAGTTTTTTTTTGTTGCAGTTTTATATAGCGCAAACGTGACCTGAAGGTATTGGAGTGCTTTACATGAGAACCAGTTACATTACACAAGGACACATTCATTTCTTGGTAGGAACGGATTAAGTGATTTGCCCAGAATCACAGGAAGCCGAGGCTCAAACCAGGTTCCCCAGCTACAAAGTCGGCAGCTCTGGCCGTAAGGCCACAACCTCTCCCCTACTCACCCATATACCACTGACACATCTACTCACTCTCCCACACATCCATACATACATTCACTCACCCATACAGCCCCTCACACATGCACTCACTAACCCATGCAGCCACTTACGCATCCACTCACTCATCCATACAGGCAGTCACTCACCCCCTCATCCACCCACACAGACACTTAGATGCACATACAGGTACTCACATACCCACTCACACACCCATACACCCACTTAGACACCAACTCACAGACTGATACAGGCATTCACACAACCAGTCACTGAGACATCTGATCACTCAGACATACAGTCAGTCACACACCCACTGAATCATCCATACAGGCACTCATACACCCACTGATTCACCAATACACCTTGGTATATATATTTAACACTCATAAACTTAAAAAAAAACTCTCAGTCCCTCAATGATGTCATAAATGATGTCATTTGAGTTGTCATCAGTGATGTCACTGACCATCATCTCATGAGTGATGTAATATGTGAAATCATAAGCAGTGCATTACAGGGGCGCGGGTTATAGTTAGCACAGCTAATGAGTGAAACCTGAGTCTAATTATAAGATAGATAGATAGATAGATAGATAGATAGATAGATAGATAGATAGATAGATAGATAGATAGATAGATAGATAGATAGATAGATAGATAGATAGATAGATAGATACTTTAATGTTAACAAATTAAATATAAGATAAAAATAAATATTATTTTATGATAAAATATTTTTGAATCTTTTTAGGTTGAGAATTATTTGTAAAAAGTAATTAAATTAGTTTAGATTAACTATAAACATACTTTTATAGTAAATATGAATACATAATATATAAATATAAACATGTCACTTCATTTTTTACACAGCTTTAAAAAAGTATGCTACTATCATGTATTTAAGTATTTAATTCAAAATTAAATTACTAGTGCAGCAGTATTTTTATTTTTTTCTACAGTTAAACTACATATATAAAAAAATAATGCATATTAATATTTAGCATAAAACATTGACCCCAGGTCCAGACGGCTTTCAATTGAATACTTTAAACACTTTTGAACCCTCCTGCTCCCCCACCTCATGGCCCTATACAGCAAAGTGGCAGACCGAGAGTCTTTTCCCCAGAGATAGACATAGCCACGATTATCATGATCCCTAAAACAGGTCAATCTCTCTTAGATATAGCGACCTTAGAGAGTGCGTCACATACCTGGTTACATACACATTGACGTCGTTTTAATCTCTCTTCACATTTTTCACTTGTATAGGTCCTGAATAAAGCCAGTTCAATATGCGGCCTGGTTGAAACATGTTGACCATAGTGGATAGGGGAGACCATAGCACTCTCCAAGTACATCCGCTCCTTTGTTTTTAATACTGCCAAAGGCCCATCAATAAAATAACCCCCTAAGGGTAGTGGGACCACTGGACAGTTTTTTAATCGACACGCACACATCACCACTGCAAACTCACTTACCAATACCCGCTCCCCTGTAAACAGGCATCGTAACACACCGGGGGCACACTCGGTGCCACCGGGTGAGGCCCGATGATGAAGCATGCCACCAACCAGGTTGGTGGGTGAGGGCTTTCATTAGAAACAGACGTTTCCTCTATCAGAGAAAACACACATATTGCTTTCATTCAGAGGCTAGTTCTTGTCGATTATTCAGGTGCCATTGTTTGCCCTTTGTCAATGGGTGACATTCCCCATATGACGGGGTAATGGGAAAGTATGACCTTTACAGTTACTTCTTCACAGTGCAACTTACAACAATTAATGATTGGTTTGATGGGGGTGGGCTGATCCTGCCTACTGAGAGGAATTGAATCAGTTGGGCCTTGACGTGCTCTTGGGACTGCTATACGGTTTACCCATTTCCCGGATACTCTCAGAATGTACACAGTTGACCTTGTTGTGGTGGAGAGGGGCACTCCGATTTATCGGTGTGGGCCATAAACTCACTAGGATGACCCCAGTGTGGCACAGTTGGTGGCTCCCCATGTGGCCAGCTTCCAGGGGTTTGGGAGGCGGAACAGGATTGGCATCACTCATCTTGAAGACATAAGGTGGGCCAATGCCTTAATGTCCTTTCAGGACATGCATGAACACGACCAGCATTCACACATGCAATTGCATTATTACCTGCACTACGCAATGCCCTCTCAGTCCACATCCCACCTGGTACGTCAATACCTGAGTTTAATCCTCTGGAAGCTAGTTTTTAATGGGAAGTCTGGCCAAAGGAGCCATTTCAAGGAATTACCACTCCCTCATCATTACTGTCCCAAAACGCTTCCCTAGATTGCAGACGCATTGGTAGACATGGGTAGAAGAATTTGATGAAGGAGATTGGTTTGAAGCTAGAATGGCACAGATGGAAATAGTAATCTACTCACACTTCCTCATGATTCAACTCAGCTATCTCCATATTGCTTACTTGACTCCCCAGCTATTACACTGAGCATGTGGAACCTCCCAGAGCCAATGTGCATGCTGCTTCCTGGAGGAAGCTGCCTTCTTCCATAAGGTCTGGGCATGCCCTGGACTGACCCTCTGTTGAGATGAAGTGGGAGAGGATTTTGCCAGGGTTCTGGGGTACCAGTTTGCTGAGTTTGTTGGAGGAGGTGGGTGAATTGAGGGTGGAATGGGTCCAGGGTCCTCATTGGGTCACAACTATGGTGACAAAACGAGATATTGCATGTAAATAGAATTCCTCGGAACCCCTGTCACTGGTGTACTGGAGAAGGGGCATGGACTAGTGCTCCCAGAAGGAACGACGGATCTATGAGGCATGGAGCTTCCCCTGGAACCGTGAAAAGATCTGGGGCAAGTGGTAGGAGCACTAAGGGATAGCTGTTACGACTTCCTAGATATATGTTTTCATCTAAAGCATATGAAGTTGGCATGTGGAACATGTCAATGTGTGTCGGTAATGTTGCTTAATCCAAAATCAATAAATAAAAATAAAAAAATATATTGTTACCATTTTCAAGTTTAATAAACTTTTTTAATGTTCCCTATATTTGACCATATGTTTATTTTAACTAATTTCTTTTTATATAATAAATGTTAATACAATTATTTTTATGACGTTTAAATCATTAAAAAAGGCTACCTAAATTAGTATATTGCTTTAGAAATGGCAAAAGACTTTGTCACTTTCTAGCTCGGCGTGGATGGCACTGTGCTAATTCTATGCTTTAAAACTTTGCTAGAAAAACACATTTGAGCAGAGCAGATTCAGAGTGTGGCTGGTGTTGCATGGTGCTCTTTACAGGAGCTGCCCTCCACTGAAACTTGGGCACTACCCAGAGTTTTCTGCTTCTTTTTTGCATATATATATATATATATATATATATATATATATATATATATATATATATATATATATATATATATATATATATATATATATATATATATATATATATATATATATATATATATATATATATATATATATATATATATATATATATATATTATCTACTGGCAGTCGCCAGTAGATAATTATAGTTAGGATCGTGTTTCCATAGGAAATCCGCAACATTCTTTTGGAATAATTTTGGCGCCGATTGACGAATCCTCGCAAAATTTTCAAAATAGGTGGGGCGCTACGCTCCTTCCCTGAAAGTCTCAGGGGGATTCATCAAGCGGGGGCTGAGAAAAAGGGGGGGTCCCAAAACGCGTTTTCCCCAGGCATTTTTCCATAGGACCTTTAGTCCAAGCTACAGCCCGAACGACTGAACAGAATTACGTGAAATTTGGCAGAGAGGTAGTCCTCAGGTCAGGGATGTGCCTTTTGCAGGTCTGGTGTAAATCTGTTCAGTGTTTCCTGAGAAAATAGCATTTAAAAGCATATATATATCTATAGGCGCGCTCCGTGCTCATACGGTAAAACTTACCGTACGCGCACGCTGCCGTGCGCGAGCGCGATTCTGATTGGTTATTAGATCTTAGTAAACATTCAAATCGGTCGAAACCAGGAAGTGTCGGCCGCCATTTTGTCTCTCGCAGTCTGAGGGGGTGAAAAACAAAGGTGGAGAACGTGAAAAGGGGGCAGGGTGGACAGTTCCTGCCCCCTAGCCTTTGTCAGGGGTTCCCAGAAGGACCCCCAAGGGCCAAAATTTCCTTTAATTTTTTTGCGAATAATCGCGGAGTACGCGTAGCGTGCGCGTACGGTAGAAATGGAAAAATTCCGCGAACTGCGTCACGTGGGTGCGTGGTGCGCAAAGCGCACCGAGCGCCCACAGCGCGCGCACCGTGCGTGAAGCGCACCTTGCGCGTAAGGTACGCGCACGGTGAAAAACCTTAAAAAAATATTTAAAAAAAATACATAACTTAGCATTTTAAAAAACGTACAAATTCACTGAAAAAACCATAGGTTTCACACACGTTATAGTTAGGAATTAGCATTTAAAAAACCTTGCGAATTCACTTAAAAAACCATAGGTTTCACACATGTTATAGTTAGCTGGACATTTCACTCGTGAAAAACCATTGAAATTCCCACATTATAGTTAGTGCAGGCAACTATAACTCACGCGGCCGCAATCCTCTGCTGATGACGTCAGATATTACATCACTGATGACATATATGTCTTTCTGAAAAAAAAATATTTGTAATATATGTATAGCTAAAAATTAATGGAAGAAGACATGGGTAAATAAGTGTCTAAATACAGTGATGTAATATCTGACGTCATCAGCAGAGGATTGCGGTCGCGTGAGTTATAGTTGCCTGCACTAACTATAACAGGGGAATTTCAATGGTTTTTCACGAGTGAAATGTCCAGCTAACTATAACATGTGTGAAACCTATGGTTTTTTAAGTGAATATATATATATATATATATATTTACATATATATATATATATATATATATATTTATATATATATATATATATATATATATATTTTTTTTTTTTCCCAAATATGTCAAGTATAACGACCACCACCGAGCATAATACAATGTGCACGGGACAGTGACTTTTCTCTGCACCTCTATTTCTCTTCTCTTTTTCGTACCAAGGATCCCAGTTTATACTCTATACTGTATACTCATGAGGTGTTTTCCTTTCCTCTCCCAATTTCATATGTGGAGCTCCACAATGGAATCAAAGAGATCGTGCCAGTAGATTTATTTAGGCACGCACAAAGCTCGATCTGCAGCGGGATTTTTTCCAACAGTATTTGGAAAAAGCCCGTGCTTTTCTTTTCACCCTAAACAATTTATTTCGGTAAACACAAGTTGCTACCTTGTGTACACAGACAGAACATTGGGCTATACGGATGATAGCGGCAATTGATGAGGAAACTGAAAGGAGAAATGCTGCGCAAAATTTATTTGCAAGAGCGCCTAATAAAAATAGAAACATCAACAATGAATTAAATGCCAAAGACAGTTCTCTGCAAGAGAAATTAAAAAGATTTGAGAAACTAAAGAAGTCTGAGACCTCAAAATGGTGGGAGGCGATATCATTGGAGGATTACGTAGAAAAAGAGATTTTACCAAGGGGTCTCCGAATATATATCACACCAAGTCATGAATCCCCTAATCCTTCAATGCTCCAGGAATGGGCAGAAAACTCAGCCTCAAGCTCAAAACGCATGCTTATGATCTTAATTAAATATGCCTGGGAAGACAGAGAGGCAATAATGACTGAACTGAAAACCTTAGAAGAGGAAATAATGAAACACAAAGAACAGGAAGCTGTGAGCAAATTCATGACAGATCTCAAAGGGAGACTAAAAAGACATGAAGAAGATATTAAGGCAAGAAAACAACGGAAGCTACATCGAGATTGCTGTGACTACGAAAGTGGGAGAATATTAACATACAGCCACAAATATGATCACATGTACGAAAAACTTGCACAAGGAGTAACAATTGAAGAGGTAGCTAGAACCCCAAGTGGCGCCAGTTCTATAACTAGCAGTGATCCAGAAGGAGATGTACAGGAAGGAGGTACTAACGAAACAACAACCGTAACAAGACAACAAACGAATTTTTTAGAGGAATATCGCCTCATGACAACAGGGAGGCAGATTCCGAGAACAGTACAACCACCGAAAACGAGAGGGAGAGGGAGAGGTCGAGGACTCCAAACAAGAGGAAGAGGAAGAAACAGGGAAGAAACTGGCGAAGAAGACAGCGAATCCAACAGAGAATCAAGAAGAGGGCGAGGACGTGGATACAGACCAATGGGAAACAAAAAGAGTGGTCAAACACAACAGAAATAATGGAGGACGCAATGGTAAACAAAACTATTGTAAACTTATCATACAGACCACTTAGCATGGAAGAAAAAAGAACACTATGTTTGGGTCTTTCATTTTGTCCCACAGGTAACTTCAATTACCCGGAAACTAGAATTGACATTTTTAAATTTATACGCAAACTTAAGCTAAAAAAATGGCACAACAACAGATGGGTAAGACCACCAAATGAAAGCAATAATAGCTGTATGGGAATAGATGATATACCTTACACCAACATAGGAGATCTCAACACACTAACAACGCTAGTGGACCTGTATGATGATCCCGAGTGTACGACTAATGTAGAAGAAGAAATGGTTACGGATTGTCCAGCTAAAACAGGATTTAAACCCAAATCAATTTTCTATCCCACGACACCGCACGACAACATAGATGCTTTCCACGAAACAGTAATGAAAGATCTAGTTACTTTCCGTATGAGAACCAAAAAACCCTCCTACAAGCAACCCAAAATGAATTTTACTAAAAACCAATGGGAATTTGTAAAATCATTAGCAGAAGACGACAATATAATAATCCGTCCAGCAGACAAAGGCGGTAATATCGTCTTATGGGATCGCAGTCTGTACATTAATGAAGCACTCAAACAGTTAAATGATGAGAAATACTATGTGATAAGCAATATGGAAGAATATAATGACAGCATAATAAAAATCTGGGCAATGCTAACGGCATGGAAAGACCAAGGCCTCATACAATGGGAAGAATTCTGTTACTTGAAAAAAGATTATCCAAAGTTACCTAGTTTCTACCTATTGCCTAAAATCCATAAAAATGCCACTTCACCGCCAGGGAGACCAATAGTTTCATCGATTGGTTGTGTTTCAGAACATATCTCTAAATACGTAGATTATTTTCTACGAGAGTACGTGGTAACTCTTCCGTCATACACTAAAGACACCAAGGATTTTCTTGGCAAAATAAATGATATCGTGTGGGAGGAGGATTATCAACTAATCACAATGGATGTAAATTCACTCTACTCCATAATTGACCATGAATTGGGATTAAAATGTTGTTTTCACTATTTGAAAAAAGAAAAATTTGCTTTTTGGACCACACTATGACAATACTAGAAATGATAAAATTCTGTCTAACACACAACATTTTTTTGTTTAATGATCAAATGTTTAAACAAGTCCTCGGTACTGCTATGGGGACTTGTTTTGCCCCAAGTTTTGCCAATCTTTTTCTTGGGGTGTGGGAAGAAGAGGTACAGAAAAAAATTACCCAAACCGAGTCAGGAGAAAAAATAATTAAATGGCTTAGGTACATCGACGACCTTTTTATTATATGGAAGGGGGATGAACAATCAGCAATTGCATTCATAAACAATTTGAATGTCAATGATTACAACCTGAAACTGACACATAATATAAGTAAGATAGCCATAGAATTTCTAGATGTTACGGTGGAAATCCGCCAGAACAAAATCTGCACAAAACTGCACAGAAAAGAAACAGCAGGGAACAGTCTTCTTCATGCCCTGAGCAGCCATCCAGAAACTTTAAAATGGAGTATTCCATTTGGAGAACTGCTCAGGGCAAGAAGAAACTGCAGTAGCATGGAAGATTTCTACATTGAACAAAATGTAATGCTTGAAAGATTCAAAGAAAGGGGATATCCCAAATGGGTGCTAGATAGAGCAGTAGAAAAAGTGAAAAACATCTCAAGAGAAACAACTCTGCTAGAAAAACCTGAGGAGGAAAAAGAAGGAACAAACCAACCTAGGGTCATCCTCACATTTAACGCAGAGTCTAAAAACATTGCCAAAATTTTGAATAAAAACTGGAACACATTGAAGACGGAACCTAGCTTGGTAAAAGATTTACCTACACGTCCACTTATCACCTAAAGGAAAAGCAGAAATCTGAAAGATATTCTGATGAAAGGTGACATTTCCAAACCCCAAAAAAACACACGCCTTAATTTAAAGGGGTTTTTTCCGTGTGGTCACTGTAGAGCGTGCCGCAACAGTCACATGCGGAAAAAATACAGTACACCTATAGGTGAAAGGAATATTGAACAATTCCTTACATGTGGAACTTCATTTGTTATTTATATCCTCGAATGTCCTTGCCACTTAAGATATGTGGGGAGTACCACTCTGGCAGCAAAAAAGAGGGTGTTGGAACATATGCGAGCTATTAAGAACAAAGATCCACATTACCCTGTGGCAAGACATTTTGCTAAGTACCATCTATCCAACAACTCACTCTTATCTTTCTTTGTTATCGAACAGATAGAGTATAACAGAAGGGGTCGTAATAGAGAATTACAACTCAGACAGAGGGAGTCTTGGCACATCATTAACTTACAAAGTAAATATCCAGGAGGATTAAATCAAGAGGAGGAATTGAGTGTGCATTTACGAGAATAACATTCATTGGATGCTATGTTCTGTATATCTAATTGATCTGTATATTTGTGTACTAAGAGGTAACTGAGTAGAATTTTAATTGGAAAAATGTATCTAATATATTTATAATTTGTTTTATTTTAGGAGGAAAGGAAGGGGCCGACTCCGGAAGGGAATCGCAATATACCCCTACCCTTTTCTTCCAGAAGAAAATTGAATCACATGACAGATAAGAGAACCTCCATATTCCTAACGATATGTTTCAGTTCTTTTCTGTAATGTATAGATTATATAAGGGAAAGGTAGCACAGAATTTTAATTTTGTTGATTTGGGTGTGGATCTTTGTGGGGGGAGCAGGGATATATCATGTCATGTTTTCTGAGGAGAATGGTTTTAAAACGGTCAACAATACTGACACTGTGTCATGAACTCGTATAGCTTATAAATACCATTATGCACACAAGCGCATTACCTCATGTGTATGCATATCAGAGCACTATGCTTTATGAATAGCAAAATTTATGTGCATATATTGAGGACTCACAAAACAGATCATAGCACTAGACTGAATATAGGATATGTCTTTCTTGCTACTATGCGTAATGGTTATAAAGAAAACATGTATAACATGAACAATTGTTTGAAACTATGAATACAATAGTTTAAAATCAGAGCACTATGCTTAATGAATAGTGTAAATTATGTATATATTGAGGACTCACAAAACAGGTTACAGCACTAGACTGTATACAGGATATTTCTTTCCAGCTACAATGTATAAAGGATAACAACATGTATAATATGAGGAAACAATTGTTTGAAACTATGAATACAATAGTTCAAAAAATTAGAAATAGCATGTTAGGCCATTTACAGCACTAGACTGAACATATGTTTCATCGATACTTTTGACTAGCTTAAAATGGCCGCCAAACTAACACACTTGGTAGATACTAGTTTGTATGATGTCCGTTTTCTGTTTTGATTCCCTGATAGTATAAACGTGTATTCACCCCACGACTAAGATCTGGTGATTGAAAAGCTCGGTGGTGGTCGTTATACTTGACATATTTGGAAAATTTTGAAGTCGGCGCGCTCCGCCGACACTGAACGACCTGCCTGCCTTGGGCGTGGGGAGACAGAAGGAGCAATCTGAAAATGAATATATATATATATATATATATATATATATATATATATATATATATATATATATATATATATCAAATCCAAAGAGTTGCCTGTGAAGGAAGGAGCCCACAGAACAGGTGAGTATCAGCCACAATCTTTATTTGAAGCAACAGCGGGGAAAAATGAAAGGCGGCAACAGGTTCAGGCACCACTGTTAAATAATGAGAGGTCCCGCCCCAGTGGGCGTGGCCACACTCTGGCCCGATGGTACTTGTGGTGCCCGTATTACTTCATTGAGCAACCATGCCATAACACCAATGTTGTCCAAAATAAAACCACAGTGTGTTTGCACAGCCAAGCACCCTTCCTCGTTGCTGACAATTGTCTTAAAAAAAAACGTCACTGTTCTCCATAGCGAAGGCGTCATTCGGCGTCTCCAATGGTGGGCTGCTCGCAGCCCCAAGGCTCCCCTCCGCAGCTCAGGCAGGCCGCTTAAACATCAAATCCAAAGATTTGCCTGTGAAGGAAGGAGCCCACAGAACAGGTGAGTATCAGCCACAATCTTTATTCGAAGCAACAGCGGGGAAAAATGAAAGGCGGCAACAGGTTCATCGTGCCTGACGCGTTTCGTGCATTGCGCACTTTCTCAAAGGCAACGGACTTCAGAGGCAGCAGCATGACATTTTCAGGCACCACTGTTAAATAATGAGAGGTCCCGCCCCAGTGGGCGTGGCCACACTGTGGCCCGATGGTACTTGTGGTGCCCGTATTACTTCAGTGAGCAACCATGCCATAACACCAATGTTGTCCAAAATAAAACCACAGTGGGTTTGCACAGCCAAGCACCCTTCCTCGTTGTTGACAATTGTCTTTAAAAAAAACGGCACTGTTCTCCATAGCGAATGCGTCATTCGGTGTCTCCAATGGTGGGCTGCTCGCAGCCCCAAGGCTCCCCTCCGCAGCTCAGGCAGGCCGCTTAAACATCAAATCCAAAGATTTGCCTGTGAAGGAAGGAGCCCACAGAACAGGTGAGTATCAGCCACAATCTTTATTCGAAGCAACAGCGGGGAAAAATGAAAGGCGGCAACAGGTTCATCGTGCCTGACGCGTTTCGTGCATTGCGCACTTTCTCAAAGGCAACGGACTTCAGAGGCAGCAGCATGACATTTTCAGGCACCACTGTTAAATAATGAGAGGTCCCGCCCCAGTGGGCGTGGCCACACTGTGGCCCGATGGTACTTGTGGTGCCCGTATTACTTCAGTGAGCAACCATGCCATAACACCAATGTTGTCCAAAATAAAACCACAGTGGGTTTGCACAGCCAAGCACCCTTCCTCGTTGCTGACAATTGTCTTAAAAAAACCCGGCAATGTTCTCCATAGCGAAGGCGTCATTCGGCGTCTCCAATGGTGGGCTGCTCGCAGCCCCAAGGCTCCCCTCCGCGGCTCAGGCAGGCCGCTTAAACATCAAATCCAAAGAGTTGCCTGGGAAGGAAGGAGCCCACAGAACAGGTGAGTATCAGCCACAATCTTTATTCGAAGCAACAGCGGGGAAAAATGAAAGGCGGCAACAGGTTCATCGTGCCTGACGCGTTTCGTGCATTGCGCACTTTCTCAAAGGCAACGGACTTCAGAGGCAGCAGCATGACATTTTCAGGCACCACTGTTAAATAATGAGAGGTCCCGCCCCAGTGGGCGTGGCCACACTGTGGCCCGATGGTACTTGTGGTGCCCGTATTACTTCAGTGAGCAACCATGCCATAACACCAATGTTGTCCAAAATAAAACCACAGTGGGTTTGCACAGCCAAGCACCCTTCCTCGTTGCTGACAATTGTCTTAAAAAAAAACGGCACTGTTCTCCATAGCGAAGGCGTCATTCGGCGTCTCCAATGGTGGGCTGCTCGCAGCCCCAAGGCTCCCCTCCGCGGCTCAGGCAGGCCGCTTAAACATCAAATCCAAAGAGTTGCCTGTGAAGGAAGGAGCCCACGGAACAGGTGAGTATCAGCCACAATCTTTATTCGAAGCAACAGCGGGGAAAAATGAAAGGCGGCAACAGGTTCATCGTGCCTGATGCGTTTCGTGCATTGCGCACTTTCTCAAAGGCAACGGACTTCAGAGGCAGCAGCATGACATTTTCAGGCACCACTGTTAAATAATGAGAGGTCCCGCCCCAGTGGGCGTGGCCACACTGTGGCCCGATGGTACTTGTGGTGCCCGTATTATTTCAGTGAGCAACCATGCCATAACACCAATGTTGTCCAAAATAAAACCACAGTGGGTTTGCACAGCCAAGCACCCTTCCTCGTTGCTGACAATTGTCTTAAAAAAAAGGCACTGTTCTCCATAGCGAAGGCGTCATTCGGCGTCTCCAATGGTGGGCTGCTCGCAGCCCCAAGGCTCCCCTCCGCGGCTCAGGCAGGCCGCGGAGGACAACATTGGTGTCATGGCATGGTTGCTCACTGAAGTAATACGGGCACCACAAGTACCATCAGGCCACAGTGTGGCCACGCCACGGATTGTGGCTTCACAGGCAACTCTTTGGATTTCATATATATATATATATTCAGAAAATCACTAAACTACCCGTCCGGCAGCAGCAGGCATCCACAGCACCCCAATCAGGACTCGAGGCAGATTCAATTCTTTTACAATTTATTCCATCACCAAGGTAGGGATACAACGGTCTACGCGTTTCGGGGATGTGCCTTCGACTGGACCATAGAGTTTTCTTCGTCTAGAATGTCTTTTTTAAAGGGATAGGTACAATTTTAAGTCCATTTTCTATTTTTAAATTTTTATATACATTTTTTTATTTTTTTTAAATACAAAACTTTATTCAACATTCACTGTTATTTTAAGACGTATCGCTGTTCCCACTCCACATAAAGATTTAATCATTATTGGCTAGATCAATAATTGTAAAGTACTCAAAATAGTTCATGAAAAAAAGGCTGAATATATTTTATGTTATATAAAGTGCATAAGTGTCTGTGCAAAAAATTCGTATGATCTCAAAAATTAAAAAGGAAATATTTTCCATATTTCCACTAGTTAATGGTCTCATGGCGATACATTTTCATTTTTTGGATCTTGTAGTATTTCCTGACATCTTCTATGTGATGTAATTTAAAGTGCCATTAATTTTGGTTTTTCTGTGCAAAATAGCAAAGGTTTCGTTTCAGTAAGTAAAGGGATACATTTGACATATTTCAACAATTTCCATGTAAAGTACATTTTTATCGAAATTGTTCATACTTATCAATATTATCTATGTCTTTTTGTTTATAACCCATTAAAATTACCAACAATTCTGTGCAAATTATGCAATAATCAGTGTATATATGATGAAAATACTCTCCCAATTAATTTAAAAAAAGGAGAGAGAACGGAAGAGGAAAGAGAAATATGTTCAATGTAAAGTACATGATTTCCAGATCCAAATTATAGTATAATCTCTATTTAAAGGCCACTTGACCAATTCTATTTCTCAAGATCATTTTAGCACCAATGGACCAACAAATAACAAAAACAAAAACAAGGGAAATATTTTTTCTCTCTCTCTGCAATAATGTTCACATTGATATTTCAGATTCATAACTTCATTCAGAATCGGAGTGAAAATAGGATATACTGTCTCTTTTTATGATGTTATTGTTGCAGATGTATGTACAGTTCAGCAACTAAGTTATGACCAAAGGGGGTCTCCGTACCAATTTTTAGAATATATCTTGATTCCATTTTTCTAAGATCTAAAGTTCTATCTCCCCCTCTGTTTTTCCAAGTCGCAATCTTAATTCCAAAGTACTTCAATTCTCGATCATTACTCCCATGATGTTCAAAAAAATGTTTTGCAATTGGGTAGTTGAAGTCTTTATTTTTGATTGCTCTTAGATGTTGCAATATTCTTAATTTCAACTTATTTATAGTGCTTCCAACGTATTGTTTCTTACATGGACATTCCAGGATATAAATTACATGATGTGATTCACAGGTGATATGATCTTGAATTTGTTCCATTTCACCATTTTGTAATTTGAAGTTTTGTTTATTTTGGCCATGTTCACAGGCCTTACATTTCTGACATTTCCAGAATCCCGGAGTGTTTAGCCAGCTTTTGGGTTTTTTTAGATTTTTTTCTTCGTAGTGGCTCTGTGTAAGAATATCCCCCAGGCTTGCAGTTCTTCTGTAGGTTATGCTTGGGTTAGTTGGGAGCTTCTTATTGAGAGTTTCATCCAATGTTAAAATGTTCCAATTCTTTTTTATCATTTTCTTAATTTCAATGTTTTCATTATTGAAATCCACAATTAGTCTGATTGTGTCCTGCTCATCAAAGTGTTCAACTTCATCATCCAAATTAAAGCTAAGTATAGATTCCCTTGATTTCCCATTGACCTTGGATCTGGCTGTTTTAATCACCTCAATGGGATAACCTCTTTCTAGGAAACGGGCGCTCATTTCATTTAGTTGTTGGTTCACATCTTCAATTTCGGAACAATTCCTTTTTACCCTTAACATTTGTCCGTAGGGTATGCTCCATTTTAGGTGCTGAGGATGTCCACTATTAGCATGTAGGATGCTATTACAAGCAGTAGGTTTGCGATGTATTTTACTGCATATTTTGTGATTTTTGATGAAAATTTCCACATCCAAAAATATGATTTTTTCTCTGCTGACAGTGGATGTAAAACTTAGATTGAAGTTGTTCTCTTCTAAGGAGGCAATAAATGTTTCTAGACCTTCTTGTTCCCCATTCCAAATTATGAACAGGTCGTCTATAAACCGACACCACTTAATGATATTCATGTTGTCATTTTTTGCTAGGACGTCTTGTTCCCATACGCCCATCAAAATGTTGGCATATGTTGGGGCAAAGGATGTCCCCATTGCCGTTCCTTGTCGTTGAAGAAAAAGATCATTTTTAAAAAGGAAGATGTTGTGTGTCAAGCAGTATGTCAACATTTCAATAAGCATATTCGAATGTTCCAAGTAGCTTGATGATCTTGTGTTAAGAAATTCCCTAACTGCTGCTATACCATCTTGGTGTAAAATTGAAGTATATAACAAACAGACATCAACAGTTGCCATTATCATTTTTTCATTCCATTGTACATCCTGGATTGTCCTCAGAAAGTCTGTTGTATCTTTTATGTAAGAAGGGAGTGAAGTAACATATTTAACCTCTTCTGTGCCCATGAAGAGATAGTCTCGTCATGGAGCACGGTCGCGCTGTGCCCATGACGAGACTATCTCGTCATGAAACCCGCCCACTAAGGAAACGCCCGGCACAGGAGGGGGAAAGGGCGTGGCACCGAAGGGGCTAATGAGGAATGTGTCGATAAACCTTGATGTATTTTCCAGGAATGACCCTATTGAGCTCACAATTGGTCTCCCTGGTGGTTTGCTGGTGGATTTATGTACCTTTGGTAAAAAATATATTGTAGGTACAACAGGATGGTTTGTTTTTAGGTACATATATTCATTGAAATCGATTAAATAGACTTCATTCCACATTTTCAATTTTTGATGGAATTCTTGTGTCCATTGTTCCATTGGATTTGCTTTCAGGCATTCATAATGTTCTTGGTTTGAGAGTTGCCTCCTAGCTTCCTCAAGATAGTCCTCAGTGTCTTGTACAACTATATTACCTCCTTTGTCTGAGGCTTTGATTATAATTTCAGGATCATCTCTCAGTTCTTTTAAAGCCTGATATTAATTTTTTGTTAAATTCCAATTTCTATTTTGATGATTTTTCAATTTATTGTTTTTTACTCTCTCTTTAGTTTGGTTCAGAGTTTGAGATTCAATTGTTTTGGAAGTTATGAGTTTATTGATGTCTTCGATCATCAACTCTTGGAACACATCCACTTTATTCCCTGGTGCTAGTTGGGGACAAAACGTTGATTGTTTTTTCAGACCACTCCTTCCTCCTTCTCCAGTGGATATTCCCATTTTTTGGCACAATTGGAGGTCACTTATTTTCTCCGTGGTATTGTCCAGTCCCTCTTCTGAGGCATCTAGTGTTCTTAGGTTCACAAGATCATTCGAATCCAATGGGGAAATTTTATTGAGACTATAAGTGTCTGACCTTTGACTAACAGTTTTTTCAGTGTAATATTTTTGCAGTTTAAGTTTGCGACAGAATTTATACAAGTCAATCCTGATGTTTGGGATGTCCAGGTTCTGATTGGGACAATATGATAGACCTCTATTCAATAATTGAATGTGATTTTGATTTAAGGTCATTTTTTGAAAGATTTATAACCAGATCTCCTTTGGTTGAAAATTTCATTAATTTTTTTATTTCTTTCCTATTTGCTTTTTGGATCTTGATCCGCTTTCTGCTTCTTCTTGTGCCTGTACTATTTGTCCTCTTCCCAATGTTGAACCTCTTCCCCTTCCTCTCTGCCGCGTCACCATTTGCATTAACCGCATCTCCCCCAAAAAATCCAAACCAGTGTTTTGTTCTTCATCTGCAGAGCTTACATCTGAGCTCTCTGGTGTAGCCGTTGGTCTTTCTCCCGTGTCTTTTTCCATCAATGCCCTGCTTCTTAGATGATCGAATTTTCTAGCAAAGGTGTAGATGCGCCCTGATGCATAATCAATGCGATCACGGTTGAATTTGGATGCTTTCCGTTTTTCAATATCTTGCTCATGTTTCTCAATCTTCTTTTCCATGGACATTAATAATTCCTTCTTTTCCTCATTTTCCGTGAATTTTTCCAATTCACCTTCCAATTCTTTGATTTTCTCAATCATATTTGACAACTTCCTTTCTGCATGGATTATCAGATTTCGCATCAATTTAAAAGAGCATTCGTTCGTGTCAATTTGCCATTGTTTGATAAGGTCTTGGTCCAAGTCATTCAATGTTGGCATTCACAAAATTCTGAGTCCACGTGGCACTCTTTTAAATTCAATGTATTTTTCCAATGTGGTCTTTTCCCACCATTTATTAACTTCCATAATTCTACATTGTTGCAGATCCCTGACAACACCTTGTAGAGATTTCTTTGTACTATCTTTTGATTTTTCCAGGGTGTACAAGCTCCCCTTAGAGACCATGTCATCATCCAGTAATTCATTAGCCCGTAGTGCTCTATTTTTACTTCTTTCAGCCATTGTTCATGAGCTTATTTTCTTTTATTTTTATTGTTTGTTGTTTTTGCCAATATGTTGTGGTGAAGCGATATTTCCACTATCCTCTACCAAGGAGTTGCATTTACTTTCACTTTTGTTTAGTTTAATTTGCCGCAGAGTCTTGGTTGTTCTTGGCTGTTCGTATACGAGAAAAGCCAAAATTCGGGAAAATGTCGCTTATTATCAACTTCCAATATTCCACCTGAGATTTTATGCCAATATTGTTTGCATGCCCATGAGCAGCCCTCGCATGCGGTGATCGAGCCTTACGTAAGCCTCGCTCCACACTCGGCTGTTCCTTCGGTGTGTCGGTTTTTCCTTAGCGCCCGGGACTCGGTGGAGATGCGGCGAACTCACGCCACCTCCATGACCTGTGCAGGTCGACACACCCACCACTTCCACCCAGGCGGTCCGTACTCACCGTGCACCACTCCCGTGTAACAGCCTCAGCTCTAAGGCACCTCCGCTCGTTTCTCAGTGTTGCATCAATATGACATCAGGTGGGATTTCTCGACAGAGGTCATGACGGCAACCTTTCACCGCTTCAGTTCAGCTGTACGAAGCGTCCGCCAATTACCTCAGCTCCCGAGTGCTTGTGGTGTGTGTTATCAGCCTCCACACGATAGCTTCAGAAAATCACCAAACTACCCATCCGGCAGCAGCAGGCATCCACAGCACCCCAATCAGGACATATATATATATATATTTATATCAACGAAACACTCCTCAAAACCTCCACATGGCGAAATGAGGAAACGGACCCATCGACTGCTGGTTAGAAATTTGATCTTTATTCCAACCTCTCTTGTTGACGCGTTTCGAGCATATAGTGCTCTTGATCACACAACGAGCACCGCGTCAGCCATTATTTTAAATGCAATGTGTGTCCCACCCCTTAGTGTTTGTCATGTGATCTTCCACCATGGATATAAAAGAGTTACTTCATTGACGCATATCATTCGGACAGCATATCAAAGGGACATAAGTATAACCCAATATTTTACCATTTCTCTTGTACAGCCCAAATGCTGCAATAGGGTACTCTTGCACAGTGTTGACCCCAAAATTGCATATATAAAACAGGTTTGTATACCTTGAATTTGTACATGATAGGTGAATATTCTTACTTTTTTGCCTGCATAAATGCTGAGAATCACTTGTAAAGTGACACATGCAAAAAATATATATACACCCATAAATATACAATATGCATTATTATAAATTCACTCAATAGTGATAAAACCTAATGAATAAATTATGTGCAGAGTAACAATACATGTGCAAATTACAGCCTGTGCAAAATCGCAAAAAAAACAACGTCCCTATATTTGCATTTGACATACTTAATTGAAGATTTAAAACATCTTCTAAAAGCCCATCTTATAGTGAAAATATTGAAAAAAGACTTTTTGATAAAAATATATACATATAAAATATATACATATATTAAACTTCTTCTAATTATTTGTGATTATAAAGTGCTATTTTTGTACCCTTAAGTACTAAAATATGATGAGTTTAAAACTCAATAAAATACCTATTTCCCCACTAAGAGTGTACACTAAGATATTTACAAATTTTAAAAGAATCTGGGTAATGGGATGGATAGGAATGATATCAACAGTACCTGACCTGTGTCGTAGACCAATCAAAAATACACATTATGTATTATAGATTCAGTCTAAAATGCTGGACAATATTCAACGTGTTTGAGTGCGCTATGGTTTAAACTTCTAGTTGGTTATCTAAGACAACAAACTAAAACCAGTTCTAAAAAGTTATAAAAAGTTATGTAGGTCCTCCGTTGTGTTTAAACCATTGGTGTATTTGCTATCAAGTTCTAGTATATTGCCGGTTTCCTTTCTTCTCAATAGCTTTTCTCTATTTCCTCCCCTTCTAAGTGGTGCCACTGCATCTATTACAAAATAAGTTAGACATGCTAAATCATTGTTGTGAGTCGATTTAAAATGGCGTGCCACCGGGTAAGATTGATCATTGTTAACAATGGCTCTCAGGTGTTGTAAGATCCTGACGTGCACCTGTAGCTTGGTACTTCCCACATAACGCAAGCCACAGGTGCACACCAGGACATACACAGCATACTCAGTGCGACAACTGTAGTTACCCCTGATCGCCACTAGATTTTTAGAAAAGGGAGTCTCGTAATGGGTTGTATTGTTGCCAAATTTACACGCTCTGCAAGACGTGCATTTAAAAAACCCATTCTTCAATTTTAGCCAGGTACTGCCATTGCTTAGTTCTGGACTAGATCTCACCAGTCTGTTATGCATGGATTGTGCTCTTCTATATGTAATATTGGGAGTTTTGGTTAATTTTTCTCCCAATATGCCATCTGTTAATATGATGGGCCAGTTCTTTGTAATGATAGTTTTAATTTTTTTAATTTTTCTTTCCTGTTTGCTGAATGTCATTATAAGACGAGGTGTCTCACATTCTGTTGTATCTTCTTTGTTTGTGGGCATCAGTAACGACTCCCTAGACCGTTCTTGCGTTTTGTTCAATGCTTTAGCCAGAGTTTGTTTACTGTAACCTCTGGCTTTCAAACGACTCATCATTGCTGCAGCCCCTTCATTAAAGCTTTCAGTTGTGCTGCACACTCTTTTGAGTCTTAATAGCTCCCCATAGGGTATGCTTTCTATTAGATGTCTGGGATGGCCACTGCTGGCATGTAAAATACTATTGCCAGCAGTGGCTTTGCGAAATATTGATGTTGATAATATGTTGTTTTTTATTTCAATTTGAACATCTAAAAATTCAGCTTTGGTTGTACTCACATTGGATGTAAACACCAGGTTATAATTATTGATGTTCAATGATTCCGTAAACTTATGGGCACTTAATTCATCTCCCTCCCACACACAGAAAACTTCATCAATGAATCGATACCAATGACGCACATGAATGAAGTCAGGGGTGGCGATGAGATCACGCTCCTCCCACCAGCCAACATGAAGACATGCAAAGCTGGGGGAGAAGCATGATCCCATCGCCACACCTCTAGTCTGTTTCCAAACCTCTTTACCAAACATGAAGAAATTGTTGTGTAAACACCAACTTATTAGGTCATAAATCATTTGATTGTGGCTGTAATATTCACAGGATCTTCTGCCTAGAAAATGTTTAATGGCCTCCAATCCTTTATCATGGTTGATACTCGTATCGAGGGATTCAATGTCTAGTGTTATCATACACCACTTTTCCTGCCATTTTATCTGGTTTAATCTGTTCAAAAAATCCCCAGTGTCCCGAATGTAGCTTGGGAGCATTTTCACAAAGTCCTGTAAATAAAAGTCAATGTATTGGGAGATGTTTTCGCTTACACTGTTGATTGATGCAATGATTGGCCTGCCCGGTGTAGGTAATCTCATTTTGTGAACTTTCGGTATGAAATATAGATTTGGTATGATTGGGTTTTCATTGTGAAGAAATGCAAATTCAGTGGGTGATATTGAACCTTCCCTCTTGAATTTCAACAATGATTTTTTTATATTTTCTTTTGCTTTTTTATACTCAATCCCATTCGATTTTCTGTAGCACTCAACATCTTCCAAGTGTCTCAATGCCTCAATGATGTAATCTGTTTTGCGCCAAAGCACTATATTTCCGCCTTTATCTGATTTATTTATAATGATTTCATGATTCATGCTGAGTTTCCTCATTAAGTTGGTATATTGTACTTCGTTGTATGACCTTGTAGTCCTAAGCCCATTCACTTTCTTGTTGAGTTTTTTTAAATCTCCAATAACACATTCATGAAAGATATCCACTGCATCTTTGGGCATTACCGGGGTAAAGATACTCTTAGGCTTAAATGGGCTTTCACCTGCTCCTTTTTGCTTGATGTTGATATTAAATAGTTTCCTTTGCGTACTTGTAACTTCCGTCAAATTGTGTTGTGAGGTATTGACAGAGGTTTCTTCAAGTTCACATAGTGTCAATAAAAGTTTGGCATCAGCTGCCGCAGTTGTAGAATTTTCATTGTTTAGAACTTTATGTGTTCCCTCAAGTGAACTCACATTAGCTGCCACATTACTGGTACTTGCTTTGATGGTGAAGAATTTTTTCAGTTTAAGTTTTCTAATAAAACAGAAAATATCTGCCCTCGTGTTGATGTAATTAAAAGTATTTTCAGGGCAGAAACTCAGGCCCAGAGCTAGGAGTTGTTTTTCTGCCGTTGTTAAAGTTTCATCTGTTAGATTAATTATAGTGCAGTCTTCTATTGCCTTTTTTTGTACCACGTTTTCTTTTTTTGCTGTGGTTTTCTTATGTTGTTTTCTCCTTGCTCTTCTTCTCGCATTTCTCCTTCTTCTGTTTTGTTGTTCCGCGTTCTGAGGCATAATGTCTGTAGCCTTTCTTCCACTAAAAAATCCACTTCTTCACCTACATTCAATACCATGTTGTTTGTATACTCTCCATTGACACTTAATTCAGAGCCTGATGTACTCGTTAAGGATGCTGTATCTTCATCTGATTCCAATCCTCTTCCACCTATGCTTTGTTAGTTTTGCTGGCGTAGTTGTGTTTGATTGTTGGGTTTCTCACCTAATCTTAATCTTTTTGCATGTTCATATCTACGTGCAAAAGTATATATTTGTCCCATCTCATAATCTCTTTGATCACGGGAGAATTTATGCGCCTTGCGCATCTTGATTTTATCTTCATGTTTGCACAATCTACTACTTATTTCTGAGCATGTTTTGGATATTAAATCCTTCTCCTCCGTTATGTCTATTTTGTCAAGTTCTTCATTGATTTTGGTGATTTCATCCAACGTTATTTGACGATCAATTAGAGCATATTTGCTTAGAGTTCATTGAGGCCACCAAGTTACTTTCTCCCCATTCTTTCAACATAACCGGATTGGGTTTTTCAAAACTCGGTGCTAATAGTATCCTCAATCCTCTCGGTACTCGTCCCACTTCCTCATATTTCGTGAGGGTCATATTTCGTGATGCTCCCACCATTTTGTAATTTCAGATCTTGTTTTTTTCTCCAAGCTTTTTAACAGTTGTCTAGTATCTTGTTTTAAACTGCTTCCTTCGCCGGTCGTTTTACTGTTGATGGCATTAGCCTGCGGCCGGTTACCAAAAACATCTTCTGCTGCCGCTTCCCGTTCCCTTTCCAGACTCGCTGACATGTTTAAAATCCGGTGCGGTGAGGATTTATAATGTGGATACGACCTGCGCCGTAACTACCACTGAACCACACAGTCGGTACCTCCCCACCTGCGTAACTGCTCTATCACGTTTATTCACCGCCGGTATGCGTCTTCAATCAGTCCTCCGACCGAATTGTCCTCGCTCACCACCCGGTTCCGTAAACCATACACAGCTGCAGGGGGCTCTCGATTCTCTATTCCTCTCCGGAAGTAAAGCGTTTGCGTAGTTGTTGATCGAGGCCGCTTCAAGGAAGGGGGTGCCGTTAACGGAGACAACTCACATCCGTGATGATTTCAAGGAAACACTCCTCAAAACCTCCACACGGCGAAATGAGGAAACGGACCCATCGACTGCTGGTTAGAAATTTGATCTTTATTCCAACCTCTCTTGTTGACGCGTTTCGAGCATCAAGTGCTCTTGATCACACAACGAGCACTGCGTCAGCCAATATTTTAAATGCAATGTGTGTCCCACCCCTTAGTGTTTGTCATGTGATCTTCCACCAGGGATATAGAAGAGTTACTTCATTGACGCATATCATTCGGACAGAATATCAAAGGTACATAAGTAGAAGTATAACCCAATATTTTACCATTTCTCTTGTACAGCCCAAATGCTTCAATAGGGTACTCTTGCACAGTGTTGACCCCAAAATTGCATATATAAAACAGGTTTGTATACCTTGAATTTGTACATGATAGGTGAATTTTCTTACTTTTTTGCCTGCATTAATGCTGAGAATCACTTGTAAAGTGACACGTGCAATAAATATACATACACCCATTAATATACAATAAGCATTATTATAAATTCACTCAATAGTGATAAAACCTAATGAATAAATTATGTGCAGAGTAACAATACATGTGCAAATTATTTATATATACATATATTATGCATAGGGTGCTCCATAGAAAAGATGCTCTCCACCTAAACTTTGGAACTAGCCAGAGTTTTCTGCTTCTTTTTTGCATATATATAACTTTAGAAGAACAGTTTGCAAATAGGAATGGGCTTACTCCTTTGTGGGTGGGTGCACGTCCCTCTCTAAACGCCTCCCTAACCCTTCTGTAACCCCAAACTTCAATTCCCTTAACCAGTGGTGGCTGCCTCGGAATGGGAGTGGTGGGGTTGGGTGATGGCTTAAAAATAATTTTAAAAAATAAACGTACCTTCTCCGCCATGCCGTCACTCGCCTCTCCCGCCACCGCTCACCTCTCCTCTGTCCTTAGTCTGCTGGAAGCACCGGAAGCACCCGGTATTCTAAACTCTCACAGCCAATCATGATGATGCAGGAATAGTGTCTTGATTGGTCTGAGCGTCCTGTTTGGATGCTCAGGCAGTGCCTGGGAGGCTGGGATCATGTTCTCCACTGGGCTGTGCATCACAGTCCAATATAAAACTAGCCAAGTGCGCATGACAGTTTGGGCGGCCCTAGAGGGCTGGCCAAACCGTCATATGCACTAAAGGAGTGCAAACAACTCCTTCCCTTCTCTGTTGTCACAGAGCCCAGCCCTGCCCCACCTCCCGCATAGAAAAATAAAATGATAGTAACGTTGTCTTATCATTTTATTTTAATTTTTTGCACACCTGAAATAGAAGTGTGGCAACACTCCTCCGCCTTAGCGGAGGAGCCGCCACTGCCATTAACCCCTCCTTACTGCTTCCATAACCGCTCCCCCTTTAGTAGAAAGTATTCCCATTTTCCAGCCACTTTTCACTGTTCCTCAAACATTTACTACTAAGGGGCCAATTCCGGTCGGAAGGGCTCCGACCGACGGTCAGAGCCCATCCGACCGATTCAGATCATGTCGGCCGGATTCCTTTCCGACCGAGCCATTCCGATGGGCTCGGTCGGAAAGGAATCCGACATGGATTTCCGGATTGCAGACGACAGGCTCGGAGAGCCCGTCCACCGTCCGGTAATCTCCCAGTACTCCCCCGGCCGCCTCTTTGTGACCGAGGGAGTACGATGGCAGTTTTTCACTGCCTTTTCGTGACGGTTTTTCTGGTACGAAAAGGCAGTCAGATACTGTCTTTGGGGGCCCCCAGTAGGGCCCCATGAGCGCGAGGCTGCCGTATGGTGGCCTGGGGGCACCTATGGTGCCCCTCTGTGTGAAGAAAATGAGTTTTTACTGGGTTCTATTAATTTCGTTACATTCCTCCATTCCTTGCCATCTCGTGACAAAACCCTGCCTACAGCCTCCATTTCTGCTGACGCTCAAAACTATTGCATACCCAAGTCCCCCTGTTCTTTGCAGTTAACCAATTCATCAACATAAAGCCATGAGACACCTACGCCCTGTGTAAACAAGCTTGTTTTTTATCTTCTGCTTCCTGCTTGGTAAACATCCTTGACACCTTGATCAGGTTGTCTGGACAATGGTCTGACTGACCGAGCCTTGATCAAGCTGATTGAACAATGATCTGGATGCCGAGCCTTGATCAAGCTGATTGAACAATGGTCTGAATGCCGAGCCTTGATCAGGTCATCAACTACAAATACCGCCTTGATCAGGTCATCAACTACAAACACCGCCTTGATCAGGTCATCAACTGCAAACACCGCCCTGATTGAACAATGGACTGAATGCCAAAAGAGTGGAGTAAAAATGTATATAAGGCTTGTTCGCTGTGGAGTAAAGCAGCAGCCTCCTGGGTTTTGTCTCTGACTAGCTTGGGACTCTGTTCCATAGCCCGGGCTATTGTAATAAAGGTGGTTCTCTCTGCAGACAAAGGTTTCTGGGTCCACATGAGGAGGGTAAGAGTAGACTCGGGTGATTCCTGCACCGCCAAGCTCCCACTCCTCCTTGAGGTGGGCTTTTCTTGGTTCTATATGTGGATACCTGCACCCGGTGGCAGGCACCTTGGGGTGCCGCCCACAGGTTGCAGGGATGAACTGCACCTCTGCTTTCCACGATGCAGGCATGCATTGCGCTCGGAATGCATGCTTGCATTGTGTTGGATACGAGTACTACCGAACCCTTTTCGGTCACATCGTAAAAGCAGGGCCGTAACCGACGACAGCAGGTCGGTCGGTTAGGGCTACTGCCCGATGTCGGATGGGACATCGGAATCGGTGCCTAAAAAGTATACTTACATGTACGAAGACTCTGCGGTTGAGGCGGAGAGCTCCACACATAAAAGACGGGAGAGGCTGAGACCTTTGCACATAGGTATGTATATAGCATTTTGCAGTACCTTAGTAGTACTATTATAGTTCTACTATACGTACCACAAAATGCAGTTTCTGAGGAGGACCCCCTTCTTTTTTTTTAAAGAGAGAAGGGTAAATTTGTATCTGAAAACTTAGCAGGTTTATGTCTTCCTGGACAAAGGTATGGCCAGCTTGCAGAGTAAGGGGATCATTCTTGCTTTCAATACTTTTACAAAGAGTGTTGATTTTGCACACAAAGAAATGAGAGAGTTTTCTCACAGAACTCTTTAGTTTCCAGATAAGATAGAATCGCCAGAGTAAGCTCACTCATCTCGTACATGATCTGAAATGTTTTCTTTTTGTATATTGGTTGAGATAGAAGATGAGAAAAAATGTACCCATCAATATTTTGTGGGGCAGTAGATTCTCACTTCAAAAAGTAGATACACACGATGTGTTTCTGTAACTAAATAACCTCATTCTGAGTTTCCCTCCATATCATTGGCTAAGAGAGGCACATTCTGTTTACTGCCATGCAGAGGACTTTCCTCTGTCCAACGACGCCACTAGTTATGGATCAGTAAAAACTTGCACGGATACACCTTGTATTTAGTTGGCATCTGCAAGGATTTTGTTTTACCTCACTGCATGCATCTAGTCTGTGGAGGAACTAAAATAAAGTAGCTCATAGCACCTCAGTGGACCACAAAATGCTCAAGGGAGTTCCAGATTGCCCAAATTGGTGATGTCTCTGCCTTCCAGTCTGTATTTCAGAAAGGCTGCGTTCTAGCAAGGCAAGGGGTTTGGTGGGCAGGACACCTGGTTACTGGGAATCATTCAGCAACCAGTGGCACATTATTTCATTTGGCTCCATTTTCACATTCTTGGGCCCTGATTTATTGGGATTTGGTGTAGGCCAGAGTGCTGCACTGCCATACGCCAAAGTGAAAGGGCAAGAATGCATTGTATTGATGCAACACTGTGTATTCATCTCCTTTCCCTCTGCTCTGGTACAGTTTCGGCAGCCTAGTGCCAATGCAGGCACCAATGCAGGTGCCTGCGTGTCCCCTTTGTGGCCTTCACCTCGTTCCAGTGCTTGCTTCCCATTGCACCATGGTAAAAGGGGGCCTGTGTTGTAAGCAGAATTGTTTTGTGCAGGAAGGGGCACAAGGAGAAATATGGATATTTCTCCTTGTTACGCCTCACCCCGGGAGACATACGGTTTTGGTGCTTCTCCACGTTTATATGCTCTTGTAAATATGGGGAAATGTTAAAATCCATTTGTGTTGCATGGGTACATCCAGCGTAATATCCATGGTATGCCTCCTGAGAACAGAGTAAGGCAATGCAGAGGTTTGCACTGCCTTGCCGTACTCCATATCTATGAGGCCATTCAAAGCCACGTATAGTGGCTTTACGTGGCCTCATGGATATGATTTTGTGATTTGCAGCACCCAAGCATCACAAAAAGTGACGCTTCTGTAGCACAAGGGGCACCTAAATATGTCCCTTGGTGGCCATATAGGTGAAAGTAGATTCTAAAAATGATTCACCAGGTGATTTATTTCTGCAATCTACAGACAGAAAAATGGTAATTGAGCCCACCCCTATCTCCTAAGCACATGATTTTTTTACTTAGTTTTACTGAACAAGTCTGGGACTATCAATAGGTTCAGTGAACAGGAAGCCTTCATGACATATGTCAGAATTACATTTGCATCAGTACGCTTATTAGCGCGTTCATCAAGATTCAGAGACACATTAATTACATGACAATCTTTTGAAACTTTATATATTCCCTTTAAAACTATTGCTTACTACAAATGAATTTATTCATCATGACAGAGGACGTTTTATCCTAATTTTATGGCCATTACATTCAACATGTTTAAGGCTGAACAACTATCATCAAGCAATATATATATATATATATATATATATATATATATATATATATATATATATATATATATATATATTACCTACTGGCGGTCGCCAGTAGGTAGTTATAGTTAGGACCACGTTTCCATAGGAAATCCGCAACATTCTATTTTGAATAACTTTGGCGCCGGTCGACGAATCCTCGCGAATTTTTCAAAATAGGTGGGGCGCTACGCTCCGCTCCTACCCTGAAAGTCTCGGGGGGATTCGTCAAGCGGGGGCTGAGATAAAAGGGGGGTCCCAAAACGCGTTTTTCCCATGCATTTTTCCATAGGACCTTTAGACAGGGCTACAGCCCGAACGGCTGAACAGAATTACTTGAAATTTGGCAGAGAGGTAGTCCTCAGGTCAAGGAAGTGCCTTTTGTAGGTTTGGTGTAAATCTGTTCAGTAGATTCTGAGAAAATAGCCTTTAAATCAATATATATATCTGAGCCAGCTTACGGTGCGCTTACGGTACGCTTACCGTACGCGTACGGTGGCGTGCGCGAGCGCGATTCTGATTGGCTCGTAGATCTTAGTAAACATTCGAATCGGCCGAAACCTGGAAGCGGCGGCCGCCATTTTCTCTCTCGCACTGAGAGTGATGATGAAAATACAAAGCACAAAAACATGTAAAGGGGCTGTTTAGACAGCTCCCACACACATAGCCAAGGTGGGGGGGTCCCCAAAGATCCCCCAAGGCCAAAAACGGAATTTTTTTTTTTTCGCTAATTTCGCCGATTACGCTTACCGTACGCGTACGTTAAAAAATTATATAAAAAAAAAAATTATCCACACTCTCCCCACCCCGTGTGCAATTGGTGTCCGAAGGCCACCAATTGTGCATGGCTTGTAAGAGCTGAGAAAAACTATAATATTTTTTTTTTTAAAAATTTAAAAAAAAATTATCCACACTCTGTCCACCCCGTGTGCAAATGGTGCCCGAAGGGCACCATTTGTGCATGGCTTATAAAAATTACGAAAAATTAAAATATTACCTTTCAAAACGAAGTGCATCATATGTCCTTCATGTGCGCACGGTGCGCGAAGCGCATCGTGCGTACATGGCCCATCTAGCGTAACGTGGGCACGCGGTGCGCATAGCGCACCGCGTGCCCACCGTGCGTGCACGGCACTAACTGCGTAAAGTGGGCGCGCGGTGCGCGAAGCGCACCGCGTGCTTACTGTGCGCGCACGGTGCGCGAAGCGCACCCTGCGCGCACAGAACGAACTGCGTTAAGTGGGCACGCACGCCACGAATGGCGTAAAGTAACTTAGCATTTAAAAAAACGTACAAATTCACTGAAAAAACCATAGGTTTCACACACGTTATAGTTAGGAATTAGCATTTAAAAAACCTTGCAAATTCACTGAAAAAACCATAGGTTTCACACATGTTATAGTTAGCGGAAATTTTACTGATAAAAAACCAATGAAATTCCCCCGTTATAGTTAGTGCAGGCAACTATAACT
Organism: Triturus cristatus; assembly: GCF_964204655.1. Lineage (NCBI taxonomy): Eukaryota > Metazoa > Chordata > Amphibia > Caudata > Salamandridae > Triturus > Triturus cristatus. The sequence goes on along the minus strand of NC_140581.1, from coordinate 380,158,148 downwards.
CACGCGACCGCAATCTTCTGCTGTTGACATATGTGTCTTTATGAAAAAAAAATATTTGTAATATATGTATAGCTAAAAATGTATGGAAGAAGACATGGGCAAATAAGTGTCTAAATACAGTATTAGCATCAGCAGAGGATTGCGGTCGCGTGAGTTATAGTTGCCTGCACTAACTATAACGGGGGAATTTCATTGGTTTTTTATCAGTAAAATTTTCGCTAACTATAACATGTGTGAAACCTATGTTTTTTTCAGTGAATATATATATATATATATATATATATATATATATATATATATATATATATATATATCAAAAGAACCTCCTTCTTGCGAAAAGAGCAGAGGCCACACAGGGGAATCTTGAAAGCGCTTTAATATCAACTGCGGCAAATGCATTTCGGCCTAACCGGCCTTCTTCAGTGCCAAAATAATTGAGGAGGCTGCCACCCACCGCGTTAAATTAGTCCTGCCATGTCTCCATTGGTGGAAACACGCTCCTCCCCCATCAGATGGAAGCTCATCCAAACGCAGTTCACGGAGTGCTGGTGAACTGCATGTCCCAAGATGCACTGTTGTTGAGGTAGGTGATGCGTGGGGACTATGTGACCAAATGATCAGCGGTAGGCAGGATCGCGGTGTCAGTGGGAACCACTGTCCTCTAAAGTTCATCTCAAAGCGCCTCCTCGGGTCCCAAAACCGCTGCAGCCCCCAAGGAAAGGAATAGTGTAGGCGGGGGCAGGAATGCCCAGGCACGGAGTCAATGACCCCGATACACCGCTTCTTCTTCTCCCGGACCTGGAGGCGGGCTTAGACCAACCAATACCTTGGAGAATCCAACGAAACTGCCGTAGCAGACACCAGTATTGTCTTCGCCCTTTGCACAGCGGGGGCCTCTGAAACGCGTCACTGGCTGGCGCGTGTCAAATCAAAAGAACCTCCTCCTTGCGAAAAGAGCAGAGGCCACACAGGGGAATCTTGAAAGCGCTTTAATATCAACTGGGGCAAATGCATTTCGGCCTAACCGGCCTTCTTCAGTGCCAAAATAATTGAGGAGGCTGCCACCCACCGCGTTAAATTAGTCCTGCCATGTCTCCATTGGTGGAAACACGCTCCTCCCCCATCAGATGGAAGCTCACCCAAACGCAGTTCACGGAGTGCTGGTGAACTGCATGTCCCAAGATGCACTGTTGTTGAGGTAGGTGATGCGTGGGGACTATGTGACCAAATGATCAGCGGTAGGCAGGATCGCGGTGTCAGTGGGAACCACTGTCCTCTAAAGTTCATCTCAAAGCGCCTCCTATATATATACACACACACTCACACTCACTCAGCCTTCGTGCCTGTCTAACTCGTTCTGGTCTGGTCTGTTATCCATCTTCTTAGGGCGGTCATTGTCATAGGCTGTTAAAGTGGGCCCCTATGCAGACCGCGGTGGTTGGTTGTTGCTTTTTGTTACCCTTAGTTTGGTGCCCATGCCAGGCATGGCAGACGCATGTGCTTCTCATCTCTGTCCAGCTATCCCTTTCATCTCAGCCGTTTTGGAAACCTCTTCGATAGATATAGCTCGAAATGCCATCGCCCAGATAGTAAGGGTAGACTCCTTCACTCCTCTACCTCCGCAGCACACAGACCCCACAGACCACTTCCGCCCTCTGTGTTGAACATTTATCCACATTTACCGTCCTGTTAACCATTTCGTTTTTTATATTACTCTTTTCCGTGAATCCTTGGCAGAATAAGCTATAGCCATATTGATATTCAAAGTTCTTTCCAATAATTCAGGGTGGGCCAATATATTCCATTCTCTCTAATTGTTTTTGTGAGAAGCGTGAGCGGCCTGTGCCCACAAGTTACGCAGATCCTCCAAGGGTAGCATGGAGTGATGGCTGCCCTGGAATCATTTCTTGAGAAGCTTCTAGAATCTGTAACCACAGCTCTAGAGGCCGCGCACATGCACTGCTTCCGGGGGGCGGCTGTGATCTTATATTCAGTGACGCAAAGGATCGGGCGCGCACGTGCTCTTCGTTGCCGAGTTGCTCTTCAGTTCTGTGGAGCTCGTGCAGGCTGGCTGCCGTCTTATTTGTCACTATCATAGAAAATGCATTCATGACACTTATCAATGTTACCTCTGTGCCTAAGAGGCTGCTTTTAATGACTTTTAGATACGACAATTATAAATTAAATAGCTCATTTGCATACCATTGTTAAGCTAAAGTTATACTGATAGCTCTTGTCACAAAACAAAGGAAGCCTTTTCTTTTTAATTTGCTCAAACTCTTCAGATCTGTTTCAAGGCTGGCTCTCTCAATAGAGGGCGGGAGCTTCAAGCAGTGGGAAGAGAAGTGTAAAAGAGTTCAGACTACACAGTGAAAGAGACTAAGCGCCAAACACAGGACACGCATATCAGATAAGCGCGGCGCTGTATTTCACAGACAGACAAAGGCGTGGGCACCTGGGCGTGGCGAGGGGATTGGGAGAAAAGATAAAGGACAGCAGGTAAAACAAGTTTATTCAGCCCCCGTCTAAGATCTCTGGTTTGCGTCCAACAACACAGATCACTGTAGTGTCCCATAGGGAGAACAACGCCTACTGCAGTGCACGCGGGAGTTTTTAAATAGCTCGATCCACAAAGGTACATTTTACATGTGTGTTTACTCCTGCGTAGATCTACTCCTACACCTAGAAGTGACTTTCCACGGGGCATATCATTAAGGCGGCGCTATGAAATTATCGCCGCTTTTGCGTCCGTTTTTATGGCGAAAAGCAGCGTTCATTTTATCGCAGTATCAGTAAGGTCACGCTATCGCGTGAATCCTTGCCTTTGCACCCTTTTTCCCAACGCCCAGCTTTGCATCTCTAATGAGATGCAAAGTGGGCGTTCCTTCCCAAAATAACTGGAGAAATGTCGCTAACCGACATTTCTCCAATTATCAATGGGCACGCTAACAAGCATAGCGATAACAAAAGTAGCACTAACCGCGGTTATCGCTACTTTCCTTACGCCTGCTTTTAGATTGACTTAGCCATGATATCCAATGGAAGCTGGATATCATGGCTGAGTCTGCCCTGCCCTATCAGCAAGCTATCGCCAAACGTTGTGCGATTATCGCTGGATTTCCAACGATAATCGCACATTTGCCAGCTTGCGCCTGGAATTTTATCACTTTTGAGATAAGCGTTGCTGATTGCACGCTATCTTAGCGATAAAATTCAGCGTTAGCCGGCAATAATTATCATCGCACTAAGCGCGCTGAGCGATAATTATCGCTGGCCCTTGCTGATATGCCCCCACTTGTTTTGGAGTTCACCATTTTCACACGGCAATTTATCACTACGTGTAGACTTACATGTCTCTACCTACCCCTTAAAGGAGGGGGTGGGGCCTCTTACAACAGAATTTACAAGTATACAGTTACTACTAGTAACTTTGCATCTGTTGGTGTAGATAATTCCTACAGGAGTGGCGATCTTTCTATGCAAAAGCATTGCAAAATGTAATTACATTTATTACTTAAAACAATATCTGTAACATTAATGCCAATTGATTTTAAATATTTATCATTACCCTGTAAATAATAAAATAACAGGTTTCAGCACATTTGCTCATCAAATCAAATGTGTGTTAAAAAAATAAACAATTGAAATATATTAATTTTAAAATATGTATTTTTGGAACCTCTATGTTGAATATGTTTAATAAAAAGAATTAAAAAAATAATTTAAAAATATGTTATGTTGAATATGTTTAATAAAAAGAATTAAAAAAAGAATTTAAGAACATGTATTTTTAATCAATTAAAATAATGCCCACCCTCACTAACATTTTAATTACTTTTTAAGTAAACATGGTTGAAAATTACATATGTAATTAATTTTAAAAAGGTGAATGTATTTTTAATATATTTATTATTACATTAAAAAACATAATTGTTTATCACATATATATATAATATATATATATATATATATTATCTACTGGCGGTCGCCAGTAGATAGTTATAGTTAGGACCGAGTTTCCATAGGAAATCTGAAAATTCTATTTTGAATAACTTTGGCGCCGGTTGACGAATCCTCGCGAAATTTTCAAAACTAATGGGGCGCTCCGTTCAGCTCCTACTCTGAAAGTGTCGGGGTGATTCGTCAAGCGGGGGTCGTTTTCCCCATGCATTTTTTCATCGGACCTTTAGTCGAAGGTACAGCCCGAACTGCTGAATAGAATTGCTTGAAATTTGGCAGAGAGGTAGTCCTCAGGTCAGGGAAGTGCCTTTTGCAGGTCTGGTGTCAATCTGTTCAGTAGTTCCTGAGAAAATAGCATTTAAAAGCATATAAATATCTATAAGCGCGCACCGTGCGCGCACCGTGCGAGCACCCTAACGTGCACGAGCGTAATTCTGATTGGTGGTTACATGTTAGTCAAAGTTCGAATCGGTCGAAATCAGGAAGTGTCGGCCGCCATTTTGTTTGTTTTCAGTGCGAGAGTGAAAAAGGAAGGTGGCGAACGTGAAAAGGGGGCAGGGTAGAGAGTTCCTGACCCCCTAGCCTTTGTCAGGGGGTCCCTGAAAGACCCCGAAGGCAGAAATTTTTTAATTTTTTTTTAAAAAAAAATCGCGGGGGTGCGCGCACCGTGCATTTTGCCATAGGACCTTTAGTCGAAGGTACAGCCCGAACGGCTGAACAGAATTACTTGAAATTTGGCAGAGAGGTAGTCCTCAGGTCAGGGAAGTGCCTTTTGCAGGTCTGGTGTCAATCTGTTCAGTAGTCCCTGAGAAAATAGCATTTAAAAGCATATAAATATCTATAAGCGCGCACCATGCGCGCACCGTGCGAGCACCCTAACGTGCGCGAGCGTAATTCTGATTGGTAGTTATGGTGCAGATCGGGGTGTACAAATTCTCCCTACTTCCACGGATAGAGTAATTTCACAGATACACGCACATGCACTCATCATACACTTGGGCCCATTTTACTAACATACGCTCAAATACTCTATCAGCACTGAACCTGTGGAAAGAAAAACTCCTAAACACCCTGCATCTACACTGAGGTCGATAAGACCTAATTGTAACTGTCCTGAGTCATGATCTAAACAATCTATACAACAATAATCAAAATAGAGTACTCAATAATTGACAAGAAATAACCACCAACACTGTATTTACAATTATGATGCTTTATCTAAAATTAGTCAAAGGAAATCAATCAAAGTAAATCATTATTCTCATAATTACCTATTCTAGCTAAATGTCAGAAATGGGTCAGGACATGTCTCTCAGTAGAAGTCTCCCGAGTCGCCGTCCTCACAGCATCGATAATCACCAACGCAGGTTTGGGAAGAGGTGGCATAGACCCTCTCTAGGCTAACAATATTTATAATAAATTTAACAAAAGAAGGCAACATAAAATGTTTAAAACGTCCGCTGAACCGCTGAGCAGAGCGAGAAGGAAAGGATGTAGCATCGCTACATTTGGAAAATCTCCGCTCAGAAAAATCACAAAAATAAAAAGACGGAAGAAGAGGACTCAAATTTGCAAATGTTTCTTTTTGAAATGTACTTCCTTAGAATCATCACAAAGCCACCGCTATAATCACAAAGTTCATTGTGGCTCCTTTGTCCTCCAAGGACACTTGGATGTCCGCCCAGAGCTGCTGTCCTCACGGAAAACTTTAAACCAGGCGAAGACTGTGGTCAGATGACTCTCGACCATGTTCAGCAAGGCCTTCTCATCACAAATCGACTACTCGAATGCAGGCTTTAAACGGCAGCCTTTTTTAACTAGGCCAAAACGTACCATCTTAATTAAAAGAGACAAAAACAACGTTACCACAGCATAGTGATTAAACAGTGTTAACCCCACTAATACCCTTATGTGTATGTAATTATCTAGCCTTTGCAACACAAGAAAAGCATTAATACACGACATTTCAAAAAACGTTTTGTGCTTTAAAATAAACAGCACTCAGCAACATTTATTTAATAAACATGCACATTATTAATAAGCACATGAACGCATCCCCACGTATAGTTTTCTCTTATTAGTACGTATTGATTAATCAGAACATTTACACAAAACAAATAATTAGTAATTACAAATTAATATTTTTTAATTATTGACAAATAGACAAACCAGAGCTTTAAAAACCCAATAGATTTTCAACAGAAAACTCTGCTCCAGCAATCCCCCCTTTGGTGATATTATCACCAAATAAACAACCCAAAAAAAAAAAAAATTCGTAAAATTTAATCCCAATTTTTAGGAGAAACTGGAAATGTCTTTTTCTCTTTCACAACACTAGACACCAGACTCCCTTTCATCATCCCTCTTTGTTTCCAAATAAACACTCTCCCTCAATTCTTCTAATTCTATTTCTTGTGGTTCTCTTTTCAACCTTTTATTTCTCTTTTCATTATTTCTTTTAATTAATTTATTTTTCCCTCCCCTGTTTTTACAACACACACACACCAGTCTTAGTATCAATAAAACAACAATTATACAAGTCAAAGGAAACAATATCTTACCTATAATAGTACTACCTATTTTTGCAATAAAACTCTTAACAGCAACTATTTTATTAGCTATTTTTGTCCAAATACTTTCAGCTTCTAGTGGTACTAATTCTTCATGCAAATCAGTAATATTTTTGATATAGACCTTCAGGTCTTTGCTTTCGTCTGGAATGTAAGTGCAACAATGTTGAACTTTCAGCATTCCACAAACTCCACCCTCCTTAGCTAATAGAATATCAAGGGCAAGTCGATTTTGCATAGACATGGCACGTACGGCAATCAATTCCGTATTCACCAAAAGAAACCCTCCAGCGGTATTTGTCGATAAGCGATCCACCACTGTTGACAGCTTCCGAATTCCATAAGCATTTAAAGAAATTCCCACTGCAGGAATTAAAGCTCCAAAAATGTCACCCACTATTTCTGACCAAGTTTCTCTCTTAAAACGTGTTAGTAAATTAATATGTTCTACATCTTCTATTCTATCTACTTGAAAGATCTTTGGAAAGACCAGGCCCACATAACACGTGCCATACCAATGGTCAGGCAACCTGTAATAAGCCTTGTTCCCACAAACATAATACACTCCTGGGAAAATTGTATCTTCTCCTCCCTTGAAACCCCATCCTGTTGCAATGAAGTATGTATCATGACACTCACTAGTCCCAACAAAATATGTATCATATTGGGATTTCCTTCTTGTAATGCATAGCTTACCCTTCTGTGGTGCATATAGAGCTAAAGTTGGACTAGCCCCATTTCTCAATTCTTTTCCCATCTCAATGTCCCAAATTGTCTCACTCATTTTATATTCCCCTGCTTTCTCATGCATGCTCATTCTCCTTTCCTCCACCATATTTAGGAAAGCTTTCTCCTCTTCTTTCAGACTGCAAGTTAAATTGTTCTTAAAAATGTAATCTAATGTTAATTCTTCTTTTTCAATAAAAATCTCACCAAAAATATTAGCTTCTTTAGCTGGATTCAGCTTTTTGTTCATTGGCAATTGCCCAAAAATGTTATCTTTGTTAGACATCTCATAATCTATTTTCCCTAACAAATAAAAAACACTACTCAGCACACTACAAGAAATTCCATACGTAGCTGGTAAATGATGATAAGTAACACCCTCTGAAACGGATGCAGGTAATTGCATACAAACGTAGCAATCCCTAACTTCCATTGTCTTCACATATTCGTATAACAACTTTGAAAAAACATTACTAGAAAAATCATTAATTGACCTATCTTTATGTATGTAAGTATTACTAATTCTAGTTGGAACTACTTTTTGTGAACTCTTCTCTGCATTTGTCACATTCTCTGTATGCATCTCAAATGTACCTATTGTAACTCTAAAAGTAACTAATAAAGCTAAAACACCCCATAGTAGCATTAATAATCCAGTACAGCAGCAGCACATTTTACACCATCTTCTTAAGAAGGCACATCTACTTTGGTTATTCTCTATGTTAGCCATTTTACTACTTTGACCTTGTCTTTTGACTTAGCCTCTTCTACTCCACTACTGAAATTTCTTGAACTCTGGATTTTTCCCAACAATTAATTTTTCAGACTTTCTTCTTTTCACTTTTCTCCAAGTGAATTCTTCTGTTCACTCAATTTGGATACTCATCACTCTTTACTTCATTTTCCTCAACATCAAACTGTATTAGATCTCCAACAATATCCTCAGTATCCGACTTTTCTCCAATGTCAGTCAAGATTACTTTCAGGATTTCACCTGTATCTTCCTCAACCACTTCTCGTACGGTCTCCTCTGGATTTCCTTGACTTTCTGCCTCTTCACCTTCAGACAGTGCCACGTACGTCCATTCCGGCGACCTATACTTCTGGTTAGGTTTTCTTATCCTCTTAATCTCCTCTGGTTCTTTTGACTCTTTCCTCTTTTCACCCTTTGCTGGATTCTGACTCGACACCTCATTCACTTGTTCAGCTTTCGAGGTATTTGCTCGTATCAGTCTGTATCTCAGCCTCTTTATTCTGTTGTTAGGCCAAAGATCTCCTCTTATAACCTTTTTCGGTCTTGTTTCTGTATTATTTCTTTCTCCAATCCAAGTTCTCTTTCTCAGAACTCGACCCTCTGATTTCTCATTCTCACTTTCATCCGATTCTGTTTCAAATGCCTCTTGTTCTTCAGCAGTTTTCTTTCGCTCCACAGTCTTTTTCACCACTGTTTGAGACTTCCCTATTTCTGTCCCTCCTCGGGTCTCCGACACGCAATCTTCTTGCTGTCTACTTGTCCCTTCACCTAGCTTGTCAAGAATGTTCCCTACACCTCCTCGGGGGTTTTCCGCAATCTGTCCCTCTCTATCTTCTTCTAACCCTGCTTCTTCAGGTATAATCTCAAGTGGTTCTTCAATCTCCTCTTCTGATTCAGGAGTAGTCTCTGTGGAATTGCTCTTTTCTTTTCTTTTTCCTCCACTGCTTTTTGGAACTTCAGGCTCTCTTACAGAATCTGATCTCCCTTCTGAGACTCTCAATGGTTCTCTCTCTGAACTTTGATTTTTTCTCACTGGTTCTGTGTCTTCATCATCACTGGAATCTGACTCTTCAAAATACTCCTTACCAGTCCCATCCTTTGGGTTTGGAACTCTCAGAGTATGACTCGCATGTACCCAGTTTTTCACACCAGCACACTTCACTGCAGTTGTCGTAGTCAGAATGACTTGTCTCGGCCTTCCCCACCTTGGAACCAAGCAATTTCTTCTTCTGTGCACTTTAATCCTCACCCAGTCCCCTGGACTCAGATCATGAGCTTGCTTCTTCTCAAGTGTGGTAGCTTCTTCTCCAACCTGGTGAAACACAGAATGAACTGCGTCAGCCAGGCCTTTACAGTAATCCAAAATCATATCATCAGTTATTGTCATCAACTTATTGACAGGTACAAATGCATGACGCATTGCACATCCCATCAAAATCTCATGTGGACTTAAACCAGTAGTTCTATCTGGAGTAGATCTAATAGTCATTAGCACTAGAGGCAAGATATCAGGCCATTTCATTCCAGTGGCTAAACACATCTTACCAATCCTGTTCTCGATCGTGCCATTTATCTGCTCCACGACACCAGAAGCCTCTGGTCTGTATGCACAATGTAGCTTCTGCTGTATGTTCAATGCTTCACAAATCAAACTCATGAGTTCATTATAGAAGTGTCCACCTCTATCAGACTCAATCGTCACTGGAAACCCGTACCTAGGAATCAACTCTCTTAACAGTAACTTTGCCACTGTTATTCCATCATTTCTCCTAGTCGGATAGGCCTCCACCCATCTTGAGAACAAACAGACTACCACTAGAACATACCTCAATCTGTTCACTTGGGGCATTTCAATGAAATCAATCTGCATTCTCGTGAAAGGACCACCTTCTCTGCCTATCGTTCCCAGACTCACCACTGTCTTTTTCCCAGTGTTAAATTGCTGGCAAATCAAACATCTTTGACAGATGCTCTCTGCAATTGTCCTGGACTTTGCATTGTACCAAGTCTGTTTAAAAGACCTGATCATAGCATCCCTTCCCAAATGTCCCTGGCCATGATACATCCTTGCCATTGTCGACAACATGGAATTTGGCATGACTGGTCTGCCATCTCTATAGACCCAAACATGGTCTGTTTCTCTTGGGGCACAACCTGCCTTGATCCAGTCTTTCTTTTCTTCCTTTCCTGCCTCATCCTGCAACTGTTTCACTTCATCCCATGTTTCTAGAACATTAGTAAACATCACAGAACAAAAAGACATTTCACTTTCTCGTTCCCGATTAATCGATTGGTTATTTTTCGCACAATACTGAGCAATGTCATTTGCATATCTGTTTCCAACAGTTATAAAATCATCTCCTTGTCCATGAGCAGCACATTTCACAACTGCTAATTCTTTAGGCAGCTGTATCGCCTCAAGTAATTTTCCAATCACTTCAGCATTCTTTATTGGAGTCCCACTCGACGTCAAGAAACCTCTCTGCAGCCAAAGATGGCCAAAATCATGCACAACTCTAAATCCATACTGACTATCAGTCATCACAGTCACTCTCAAATCTTTCCCAATTTCACAAGCTTTTGTCAATGCCACCAATTCAGCAACTTGTGCAGATTTCACTCCTTTCAATAGTGATGCTTCCATAACCTCTGAAACCTTGCACACTGCATATGCTGCACTCAGCACACCCTCATCATTCCTCAGACATGATCCATCCACAAACAGCACATGATCACTCTCAAGCAAGGGAAGATCCCTTATGTCTGGTCTCGGTTTTGTACAGTAATCAAGCACATCCAAACAATTATGATCATCTTCTGTCTTCACACCCACATTTTCAATATCCGGCAACAATGTCGCTGGATTCACATTCACACATCTCTCAAGAGTCACATTTGATGCTCCCAGAATGACTTTCTCATATTTAGTCAGCCGACTATGTGACATGTACTGGGTTCTGCTTCTTGTCAAAAGAATTGCCACATTATGAGGTACGAATACCCTTACAGGATATCCCATTATGATTCCCTCACTCTGTTCCAGGCTTCTGCATGTTGCAGCCACATATTTCAGACAACCTGGTAAACCCACAGCTACAGGGTCAAGTGTCGATGAGAAGTACGCAATAGGCCTTCTCAGCAGTCCATGTTTCTGGATTAACACTGAAAGTGCACATCCATTTCTCTCACTGCAGTACAACTCAAACTCTTTTTCATAGTCTGGCATACCCAAAGCAGGGGCTTCACACATTCTGCTCTTCAGTTCCTCAAATGCTGCCATTTGTTCTCCATCTAGTTCCAATGGGTCTGTCATCTCACTTTTTGTCAGCTTAATCAGTGGCTTTGCTATCAGAGAAAAGTTAATTATCCACTGACGACAATAACCCACCATACCCAGGAACATTCTCACTTCCCTCTGGGTCTTTGGGGCCTTCATTCCCCTGATGATTTTAATCCTGTCATCAGTCACCTTTCTCAGACCTTTTTCAATATTGTGTCCAAGATAATGCACCTCTTTCTTGCAAAATTGCAATTTAGCTGGAGATACTTTTAACCCTCCATCTGCCAGATGATTCAGTAAAGCTATAGTATCTACTTCACAAGCTTCACGTGTCTTTGATGCCATCAGGTCATCAATATACTGCACTAGTACTGAGTTTTCAGGCATAATCAAGCTCTGCAATGATTTTTTCAATAACTGATTGAATATCGAAGGACTCTCTGTATACCCCTGTGGGATACGACACCATGCTAAAATACGCTGACCAAACCTCAATGCAAAAATCGTCTGGCTGTCATGATGCAATGGAATTGAAAAGAAAGCATGACACAAATCAATCACTGTGTACCACTCAGCATCATGTGGAATCTGATACAAAATCACTGACGGATTTGGCACAATAGGACAGCATGCCACCACAATTTGGTTAACTTTTCTCAAATCCTGTACAATCCTGAATTTCCCATTAGGCTTTTTTAGCCCCATTATCGGTGAATTACACGGGCTACTCAGTAGTTCTCTCAGAACTCCTTCTTGATACATTTTCTCAATAATAGGAGTTATTCCTTCAATTATTTCTGGTGTCATTTTGTACTGAGGAATGTTAGGATAAGTAATTCCCTCTTTCACTGAAATTTTCACAGGATCTACATTATTCATCAATCCCACATCCTCTCCAGTAAAATCCCAAACTGTCCTTTTCACTGTGTCTCTCAGCTCTTGAGGCAAATCCTCCGGATCAAACACAGCAAATGCACCAACCATTTCACTCTCTCTATTTCCTAGAGTCATTCGGTACAAAACATCCTCATCTGGTGTCTCAAAAGCTATTGATGTGGTGATTTAGCAGCGACAGCCGCTAGGCTCGGGCTGCGACAGCGCTCACTTGGCATTTAAATGTAATTTGGCATTTTTAAAGTTATTTTATCTGTGTGATGGTGTGAGCGTTTTAATCATTTTATGTGATTTTAAATCGTATTTACCTTTCTGGCAGCCGGAGCACGTCTCCCGGCCTTTCTGTCCTGGTGTGCGTAGCCCGTCCGTGCGAGCGGGCCCGCCTCCATCTTTTGGGAAGAGGTTAGCGGTCTAGCGCGATTCTCCCGGCCACCATAAAACGAACGCTGGCGCGAACGCGCAGCGTGTGGTGATTTAGCAGCGACAGCCGCTAGGCTCGGGCTGCGACAGCGCTCACTTGGCATTTAAATGTAATTTGGCATTTTTAAAGTTATTTTATCTGTGTGATGGTGTGAGCGTTTTAATCATTTTATGTGATTTTAAATCGCATTTACCTTTCTGGCAGCCGGAGCACGTCTCCCGGCCTTTCTGTCCTGGTGTGCGTAGCCCGTCCGTGCGAGCGGGCCCGCCTCCATCTTTTGGGAAGAGGTTAGCGGTCTAGCGCGATTCTCCCGGCCACCATAAAACGAACGCTGGCGCGAACGCGCAGCGGACGCGCGCAGCGGGCGCGCGCAGCGGGCGCGCCGGCGGCGCGCCGAAGGCGCGCCAAAGGCAAGCCCGTCTGCGCCCGTCCGTGCCCGTCCGCGCCAGTGGCAGGGCTCCCCCCCCTTACCCCCCCCCCCGGGTTCCCTACGATACTCTCGCTCCAGCCTACTAGCTCTACGGATGCAAGAAACAGCCCATTGTCTCCCTGTCTCAGATCCAGAAGACCTACTTAGTCACCTCTGCCCTGGATGTGGTTTTTCCGCTGCTAGCGAGGCGGGGAGTTGGAGAGTGGGATCCTTGCATTCCTCTTGCGCGGGGTGGAGGGTGGGACATTGTGTCGGTTCCAGTGACATTCAGAAGAGATCTGTCGGCCGGGATTCAGGTGGGTGCTTGTATGACCATTTGGTCTGTATCCTCCTGAACGCTCGCTCTGTGGTCAAACATAAACATGAACTTGAACTTTTATTGTCCGCCCACTCTCCGGATATGGCTTTTATCACGGAAACTTGGACCAACGCAGCCTCCTGCCCTGACTGGAACATCGCCATGCCACCTGGATATGCGTTACACTGTCTGGATAGAAAGCTGGGCAGGGGGGGGGGGCTTAGCGATCATTTACAAAGAACATCTAAAGGTCCAGGTCAGGGCCATTGAAAATTTGCACGCAGAAGCACTTCATTTTAGCATATTTCTAAAAAACACTAACATCGCCCATGGGTTATTGGTGTATAGACCTCCCGGACCTAGGGCCCCATTTTTGGAGGCCCTTCAAACGCATCTAGAGTCCTGTGCTGAGTTCGAGGCCTATACGATTCTTGGGGACTTTAATCTCCATTTGGAGGCCACAAACAACTCAGACACTACGAGGTTTCTGGACTGCCTGGAGGCTTATGGACTACCTCAACTGGTGACAGCCCCAACTCATGATGGAGGCCACACCCTTGATGGTCTCTTTTCCAGTCACCCCGACCTGGTACATCTCAGGGTTGAATCCCTGCCATGGACCGATCATAGGGCAGTGTTCTTCAAGATTGGGCTAAAACTAAGGGTAGGAAGCAGTCCCCACATACCCAACAAGATCTTCTATAGGAGATGGAAGAGGGTAGCCCGAGAGTCCCTGATGGAAGCTCTGGGTAGCCCCCCTCCCATCTCGGAGGATAATAATGACACAGCTGTTGTTCAGCTCACCAACTGGATTGGGGATGCCATTAACCAGGTTGCTCCCCTCCAGTCAGCTACCCAGAACAGGCGTCCTCCGGGTGCCCCCTGGTATGGTCCGGAGTTGAAAGCCCTGAAGGTAGAATGTAGACGGTGGGAACGACTTTGGAGAACCGACTATAATAGGGACCATAAGTTGGCATACAACCTGGCCCTGCACAACTATAAGCGGGCCATTTTGAAAGCCAAGCAGGACTACTTCTCCCGTAAAATCTTTGAGGCTGGGAATTCATTTAAAGAATTGTTTAAAACTGTAGTCTTTCTGTCAAGTCCGCAGCAGACTAACCAGTTCAGTCCGGACCAGTCCTTCTGTGACCAACTAGCTACCTTTTTTCACACTAAGGTAGCTACTATCTACAATGATTTAGCTAACACCTCAGGACCCCCCACCTTGGATTTTCAGCAGGTGATGCCTACATGTACACTGACTAACTTTGATCCTCTAACCTGCGGGGAGGTTCTAGCACTATTAGGCTCCATAAAGTCCGGGGCCGCCTCCGATCCATGTCCTCCTCATATCATCCACCTAATAGCGGAAAGGATTGGCCCAAGTCTTACGACCCTAATCAATCAGATTCTAGCAGTAGGTACGTATCCAGTCACTTGGAAATCAGCATGTGTCAAACCCCTTCTTAAGAAGGCCTCCCTGGACCCCACAGAACCCAAAAATTATCGTCCCATCTCCGGCCTCCCTTTGATGGCCAAAGTCATTGAAAAGGCCATTAACCAAAGTTTGATGGGTTACTTGGATACTAACGCCCTGCTTGACAGCTCCCAGCACGGCTTCCGGCCTAGGCACTCCACAGAGTCCGCCCTAATAACGGCAGCCGAAGGAATTCGGACGACAGTAGACAAAGGAGGACGAGCTATTCTCGTCCTCCTGGACCTGTCTGCTGCGTTCGATACTGTGAACCATCTGGTGCTGATTCAGCGCCTCAGGGAAGTCGGGATTGCAGGACGAGCCTTGACCTTGCTTTCCTCTTTTTTGGAAGACAGAAAGCAATGCTTAAATTGGGCCGGTTTACACTCTGACAGTTTTGCCCTGCCTTGCGGCGTCCCCCAAGGCTCGGCTCTTTCTCCGACCCTTTTTAATATTTATGTCAG
This sequence comes from Triturus cristatus, assembly GCF_964204655.1. NCBI lineage: Eukaryota > Metazoa > Chordata > Amphibia > Caudata > Salamandridae > Triturus > Triturus cristatus. Next base: position 380,142,877 of record NC_140581.1, on the reverse strand, counting down.
ACCTCTGGCTAATTTGGTCAGGAAGCATGGCTTCTTACTGGTATCCTATGCTGATGATTCTCAGCTTGTGATATCAGTTGTTGAGGATCCTGACCGAATAGCAGCCAAATTCCACGCCTGTCTCTCTGATGTGATGAAGTGGATGCACCTGAGTTTTCTGAAAATAAATACGGAGAAGACAGAAGTGATGGAATTTGGGAAAGGCCCCTCAGTCTGGAGTTCTCTTTGGTGGCCATCGGCGGCAGGGAAATGCCCCCTCCCGGTCACCAAGGTCAGGAATCTGGGGGTCATGTTTGACCAAAAGCTAAATATGTCAGCTCAGGTCAACAGCTTAACGTCCTCCTGTTTCTTTTTGCTAAAAACCTTGCGGAAGATCCTTCCCTATATACCACTGTCGCTAAAAAAAAACTGTGATGGCTGCACTTTTCATGTCCAGATTGGACTATTGCAACGCCATGTTTCTGGGCATTGACAAGTTTCAGGTCAGAAAGCTTCAATCTCTGCAGAATGCCGCAGTTCGGGTAATTCTCAATTTACCCAGGGGTTGTTCCACCTCAGGGGGTAGGAACTCCCTACACTGGCTACCGGTTCAACAAAGAATTGAATTTAAAGCACTCTGTCTGGTGCATCGGGCCCGTTTCGGCGGGGGCGCGAATGATGGGACCAACAGGTTTCTACCTTACATTCCGTCCCGTGCCTTGCGGTCGGCCAATCTTGGCCTTATCTGTATTCCCAGACACAAACTTGCTAGATGGGGCGGCCGCTCTTTCGCCATTTGTGCAGCCAGACTGTGGAACCAACTGCCTGTGGAGCTGCGACTCCAACCGGGCTATGCCCTCTTCAGAAAAATGCTAAAATTCCGCCTGTTCCAGGCACAACCTTAGCTCATTTCCCTGCTATTTTCACACACCACAGCGCCAAGACACCTTCGGGTATACGAGCGCTTTATAAGCCTTTTTATACTTTTTTATACTTATTCCATCCGGTGTACAAAAAATTGTACAGTTCATTTTACAAAGCAGATCCCTGCCTAACAGGTTCACTGGACTAGTGTCACTGACAATAAATCTGTGCATGTCTGAAAATTTCCCTATTTGTACTCTTACTGGTTCAGTAAGACGTGTCCTGATTTGTGTATTGGCTACACCAACTACTTGGATTGCTTCATCCGAGAGAGGAAGATTTCTAATATCTGTTGACCTGACAGTTGATCTTGTCGCACCTGTGTCTACTAAAAAAGTAACACTTTCTTCATTTATTTTCCCATCTACAAATGGTCCTGCCTGGTCTATTTCTAGAGTTGCACCAAGTATGCACTCTTCCTCCTCTCTTCGGCACCATTAATAATCACCCTCAGACTCGCTCCCTTCATTCTTTAACAAGTACTGCTGTACCTGGTTAGAACGCCTTTGTTTGTTTACCTGCTCATCATTGTAGAATCCTGAATCCTGATTGTACTTTTGTGACCCTCTATTCTGCGGCAAGGGCGGTTTTGGCTCTTGACTCTGCTGTCTCACAAGAGAAGGTTGTTGCTGCTGTCGATTATTCCCTTCGTTCTGCACCTGTTGATTTAAGGTTTTACCCTCATTATTCGCTAATGGTGGATTGGTACATTCAGATCTCCAATGTCCCAGTTGGCCACAGTTGTGACATGGGAATTTCTTCTTGGCTTCCTCAAGATTCCCCTTTCCTTTCCCTGCATATCTGGGCCTATTCCCTGCATTATTCGCCTGTTCCACCAACTGTGCTTCCTGTCTTTCCGCAACTTTCACTTGTGCCCACATTGCTTTTTCTTTCAGCTTTCTCTGTTTTGCTTCAATTTCATCACTGAAGTATTTTGCATGTCTCAGAATCTCATCTATTTTCTTACTCTGCCAGTCCACTGTATGCTCACGAATTCTCTCACTAATCTCAGGTCTCAGGCCATATACAAATCTGTATACAAAATGACTCAAATCTTTGTCACCCAGGTGCTCATCCCCGCTGAATTGTTTAAAAGCCAGTATCAGCCTCTCATAAAAAGCATGAACTGATTCTTTTGCTTCCTGTTGTGTTCGATCTATTTTAACCCAGTCTGTCTCTTTTGGAGGTACTTTACTTTTCAGGTATACCATCACCTGATCATACTTTCTCATTACCTCTGGATCTGGTGCTCCTGTTCTCTGATCTCTTGGATATTCCTCAGTAGGCCAACTTACAACTATTTTACACTCAGTCCACAAGTCTGCTGGAACAATTATATCAAACAGACTATTCAGGTCAATCCACAGCACTTTTGACAATTTCACAAACCTATCTACCTGCCTATACCACTCGACGGGCTTTTCTCTCAGTCGAGGGAAATCATTCGTAAATGGTAAAATATCCTGTCTGGTCCATGGAACATGTACATATCCTCCTCCAGGTATTTCTCTCATAGGATAAGCATCCACTGTTTTCTCTTTTTCTCTCACAGGAAATGCTGAATAAGTCCTGTCCCCTGATTCTTCTCTTTTCTTGTACCACCTATCCTTCCACTTCTCTACATCACCCCATCTTCGCAACAATGCAACCATTTCCTTAATCTGTCCTGTTCTACCAGTACCATTCAGATTTTCAATGTCTTTATCCGTGAAATCCATCCTGTAAGACTTCTGCAGAGCTTTCACCTTATCAATGTCAACTCCCTGTTCATTCGCTACTGCTCTTAACCTGTCATGTGTATTTCTTGCTCTCCAGGTGATATTTTTGCACATAAACAACAGTTCACCATCATGATGATTTTTTAGAATTTCTGTAGGAACTGTCCCTGCAACAAGCTCTTCTAATTCTACACGTAACCTGGCCACATCAATAGCCTGTGAATCTTTATCCCTCTTTTGAAGGACTTTCATCCAATCATTCAAATCTTCAGCTGTTATTTCAGTAGTTTTTCTCACTGGAACCACTTTCTTCTGCGGTTCTAAAATCGGCATCCCTGAACAACTAGCTTCACTAGCATCCAATCTCGAATTAGACTGTACCTCTAATCCTTCACTACATGTGTCATGTCTGGATTGTCTCAAATCATCATTTTCTGTCCTTTTTCCTGAATCTCCTGAGGGACCAGCTAAACTTGTTATCTTATTCCCAACATATGGAATCACCAAACTATTTTCACTCGTCCTCTGCTTATCAAAAACAGGCATAACTGGACCTATGGTTACAGGCACCGTAACAGCTTCCAGATTCTTTGTCAGTTCTCTAATCTTTTCAGTCAGTTCTGATGTAGTTCTGGCTAATTCTCTCGTATTCTCGTCACCACATCGATTCTCTCTCTCCCTGAAAGGATTACCACTTCTTAACTCAGGTGTCACATTTTCTGTCTCAATGATACGCAATGTATCTCTTATCGGAGAAACAACTGGTGTGCTCTCTTCTGGTTCTGGTCTATATGGAGGTGGTCTCTTGTAAATCATGTCATTCAAGACCTCATCCTCATATTCATTAACTCCATATCTTTTCACTTCTGCCTCAGGAACCCTTTCCTCAATTGTTCTCATAGGATATAATCCCTCTGACATGCTAGCATCTCGCCATCTCTTCATTCGATCATGATGAGTTTCACGATCATGTCTCCTTCCAAACATGTATCTGTAGCTTCCTCCAGACCTCTGCTTTTCTCGCTCATGTACTTCCTCTTCCCATTCCACTAAAGCCTCAAACTGTGTCAGCCTTGGTCTTGGATCAAGACACAACATCTTTTCCCGTAAATTTTTCAACACGGCCAAATTAAATGAACCATGTTCTGGAAACGCTAGAACACCATCTTCCCTAGTATACCTAACCCAATTCTCCAACCATATAGAGGTATGATACCCATATCTTGCAGCCATGAAGGATGCACGTGTTTTCGTTGGAGGTAACAATTCACCTTCTCTTGTTTTAACATCTTTATCCTTGTCAAACCAGCGCTTTATTTTTCCAAACAAAGATTTTTTCTTTTTCTCTTCTTGGTAATACATTTTAAAACTTTCTAATCCCTTCCGTAATTCAACTATACAATACAATTTTTCATCCAATAACAGCGCGACTCACACTAACGCACCAATCCTGGAGCGTCTACGTCACTAGAATACCTCTTCCAATCCTTGCGCGGCTCACACCAACGCACCAATCCCAGTGCGAACACTATTCTGATCCAATATCCAATCAGAGCGCGGTCTGTTTGACGTCAGCAGTCGCTGCAGTTGCTTCTGTCTCCTGTCTCCTGTCACTCGTCTACCCCTCCTTTACAAAACTTCTCAGTAGACTTCGTGTCAAATTTCTACAAAATCTATTAGTTACAACATATAAACATCTCCATTGTCTGCTTCGCTAACCACAGAATAGTAAAGAAAATCTATTTCACAAGAATCCCGTCTTTCCCGGAATTAATACTCTCGTTGACACAGTAGTACATCCCTCTACTCTGCCCTTCTATCATGCATTCATTAACTGTTTCCTCTAGGACTTATCCAAAGAGTCTTACAATCGACTAAATGCTTATACATTCACACACATTCATACAAGAAAATGTAGTACATACACACAGAATTCTTCCCGAGAACAGCGAACAATCCGTCCTGCTACAGAATTATAACACGCGTTAACCAAGCAGCTTACCTCTGCCCAGTCCTTCAAACAAGCTCAGAGAATACCTATTACTTCTCCCGCGATAAGCTTTAACGGTGAACCTTACGGATCCCTGGGACTTAAGACCAGAGTTTCACAGATAACCTTCACTACCATACACACTCCTTTTATACCAGAAATATATCTAGTAGTAACACACGACGATGTCACTGATTCCGAACCCAGACAATGTGACGCGCAACTTCAATTGTCACACGTTTTTCCTACAATCCCGTCTTTCCCGAGAGCAGTAATATACTTCCCTCTGCCCTACTACGGAACTGCTACTAGCTCCCAAGTTTCAGAAGCACTACATATAACTCAACACAACGACTCCAACATATAGTATTAGTACATATACCAACATCAATCAATAATTAATAATCAATAAGCCAATGTACGAGCAATCTAATCAGATCAAGACAATCATCAATAACCATCAAATTCTGCTACCAGGAAATTGGTGCAGATCGGGGTGTACAAATTCTCCCTACTTCCACGGATAGAGTAATTTCACAGATACACGCACATGCACTCATCATACACTTGGGCCCATTTTACTAACATACGCTCAAATACTCTATCAGCACTGAACCTGTGGAAAGAAAAACTCCTAAACACCCTGCATCTACACTGAGGTCGATAAGACCTAATTGTAACTGTCCTGAGTCATGATCTAAACAATCTATACAACAATAATCAAAATAGAGTACTCAATAATTGACAAGAAATAACCACCAACACTGTATTTAAAATTATGATGCTTTATCTAAAATTAGTCAAAGGAAATCAATCAAAGTAAATCATTATTCTCATAATTACCTATTCTAGCTAAATGTCAGAAATGGGTCAGGACAGGTCTCTCAGTAGAAGTCTCCCGAGTCGCCGTCCTCACAGCATCGATCCTCATCAACGCAGGTTTGGGAAGAAGTGGCATAGACCCTCTCTAGGCTAACAATATTTATAATAAATTTAACAAAAGAAGGCAACATAAAATGTTTAAAACGTCCGCTGAACCGCTGAGCAGAGCGAGAAGGAAAGGATGTAGCATCGCTACATTTGGAAAATCTCCGCTCAGAAAAATCACAAAAATAAAAAGACGGAAGAAGAGGACTCAAATTTGCAAATGTTTCTTTTTGAAATGTACTTCCTTAGAATCATCACGAAGCCACCGCTATAATCACAAAGTTCATTGTGGCTCCTTTGTCCTCCAAGGACACTTGGATGTCCGCCCAGAGCTGCTGTCCTCACGGAAAACTTTAAACCAGGCGAAGACTGTGGTCAGATGACTCTCGACCATGTTCAGCAAGGCCTTCTCATCACAAATCGACTACTCGAATGCAGGCTTTAAACGGCAGCCATTTTTAACTAGGCCAAAACGTACCATCTTAATTAAAAGAGACAAAAACAACGTTACCACAGCATAGTGATTAAACAGTGTTAACCCCACTAATACCCTTATGTGTATGTAATTATCTAGCCTTTGCAACACAAGAAAGCATTAATACACGACATTTCAAAAAACGTTTTGTGCTTTAAAATAAACAGCACTCAGCAACATTTATTTAATAAACATGCACATTATTAATAAGCACATGAACGCATCCCCACGTATAGTTTTCTCTTATTAGTACGTATTGATTAATCAGAACATTTACACAAAACAAATAATTAGTAATTACAAATTAATATTTTTTAATTATTGACAAATAGACAAACCAGAGCTTAAAAAACCCAATAGATTTTCAACAGAAAACTCTGCTCCAGCAGTTACATGTTAGTCAATGTTCGAATCGGTCAAAATCAGGAAGTGTCAGCCGCCATTTTGTTTGTTTTCAGTGCGAGAGTGAAAAAGGAAGGTGGCGAACGTGAAAAGGGGGCAGGGTAGAGAGTTCCTGACCCCCTAGCCTTTGTCAAGGGGTTCCTGAAGGACCCCGAAGGCAGAATTTAAAAAAATGTGTTTCTTTAAATAATCGCTGGGGTGCGCGCACCGTGCGCGCACGGTGAAAAAACAAACAAAAAAAAAACATTTAATACGTAGTTTATTGTAAAATTGTAAAATAAATATATAAAAAAATAATAATACATAAATAAATTAGCATTTAAAAAAACGTACAAATTCACTGAAAAAACCATAGGTTTCACACACGTTATAGTTAGGAATTAGCATTTAAAAAACCTTGCTAATTCACTTAAAAAACCATAGGTTTCACACATGTTATAGTTAGGTGGATATTTCACTCGTAAAAAACCAATGAAATTCCCCCGTTATAGTTAGTTCAGATAACTATAACTCGCGCGACCGCCACTCTATCACAAGGATGATGTCATGAGTGATGTCATGAGTGATGCCACTGACCATGTCATGAGTGATGTAATATGTGACGTCATGAGCAGTGGATTGCGGGCGCGCGAGTTATAGTTATCTGAACTAACTATAACGGGGGAATTTCATTGGTGTTTTTACGAGTGAAATATCCACCTAACTATAACATGTGTGAAACCTATCGTTTTTTAAGTGAATTTGCAAGGTTTTTTAAATGCTAATTCCTAACTATAACGTGTGTGAAACCTATGGTTTTGCAGTGAATATATATATATATAAATGCACCCCCCCACACACACATATATATATATATTTACTCTTCAACACCCTTGATTAAAACACCAGCGCTCCTCTTTTGATGCGGTGTGAGTTTTCTCTGGCAGGGCAGCCGGTAAATTTCACAGCAGATAACCTCTGAGCCCAAAGGTTTGTTGAAAAACGTACTCTCTCGGAATCTTGTGGTTTGAGTTACTTTATTTCATGTTAGCAGTTATCGCCATGCCCAACGCGTTTCGGTTCGAGTCTCGAACCTTGATCACGGGTAGTTTATATATATACACCTCATTACGTCAATGAAGTCATTTTACTTGTCATGAGTGATGTAATATGTGAGTTCATTAGAAGTTAATGGCAGAGGCACACGTTATAGTTAGTTCAGTAAACTTTAACTGGTACATTTCTGTGTTTTTTATTTTTTAAACATTAGTTTATTTATTATTTCAAGAGCTGACTCTTACATCATTTTAGCTTTTGTTTTTTCAGTGATTTCCAGTTTTTTTTAACGGAAGGTAAGACATAATTACCAAAACACGTGAGAAGCTCATGTGATCACCATTATCCCACAGCCAGAAGTCCTACATTCAAGGTAGTTTAGGAAAACAAAAACTTGTAATGGAAGCACTTCAATTTATTGTAACCATTCAATCTTTTGTCTGTGTGTGTTTGGTATTAGCACCTCCCTCCCAAATCGCTCCTTAAATTCCTCTTAAATGCACCCATTTTTGACTAATTACTTCCCATTTTCTCTCCGCTCCACCTGGTCCCCTCACAGGAGAGATGAGAGGGGCAGAGGCCTCCGGCTGAAGGCTTTTAAACTGCATTTTGTAGTCTGAGAGTGGTACTCAAAGAGCACCACTTTGCACATTGCAGAATGCAGTTTGTGAATCAGACCCGAAGGTGCAGTAACCTGTAATAGATGACAAGTCTGTTCTTCTGTGGCTCTAACTTGACTACAAGAGGTATGTTCACTAGGCCTGGGCGGTAAATTCCATTCCGTTTGTGGAATTTGCGGAATTTGGGTAATTTCGCGTTCCGCGGAGAACGTGAAATTGCCCAAAATTCCGCTTTCTGCGATTTCGCGAAGTTTTTGCTTGTTCGCGTTCTCAAAATGCGTGTTCACGAGATATTTCTCCCCGAGCACGCAAACAGCGATTGCGAACAGGAAAAAAGCATCGCGAACAAGCAATTCCGCGCGTTCGCGGAATTTCTGCGTGCTCGCGGAGATTTTTTACCGTTTCGCGGAGATTTGCATAACGCGATTACGCAAATTCCGCCCACCCCTAATGTTCACCCAGTATTTACAGCAGAATAAACAGATATCCTATGTCTGTAATTTAACATATGTTGCCTCGACCAACTAGTACAGCTTGTAAGCACAAAGGTGCTATTTGTGATAAAACCGCTTCATTCTCTGCACTCTTTCTATCTGGGATCCTGTCTCAGCACCTCAAACATTGCATATGAACATGCAATCCAACCAAGCAATCATTTCAGCAGAAATGTATACTGCAGGCAGCACTGGTAGTACCAAGGAGAAGCATAACATTAAAATGACATGTCAATGCCAATAGCATGTAATTCTGTTGCCAGCGACCTTGTGTTGTCCCCTGGTGCTACTGATGTAATTAGTTGCAGTATGCTGGGCTGAGAGGTAGATGTGCCAATCTTAGAGGTATAGAAAGCCTTCTTCTCCCAGAGGCACCCAGTCCTGTATTACAAATAATCAGGAGTGCCCGCCAGGGAAATGCAGTGGTGGGGCGGGGAGAGTTACAAACAAATAAAAAAATAAAAGCTCCCTTACCTGCTGGTCGCCGCCTCTCCTCTATCCTCTTCTGTAGTCTCCAGGAAGCATGAAGCACACAGGCTCCCCTAGCCAATCATGACTCTGCTGTCACCAGCACGACAGCAGCGAGGTGATTGGTCTGAGCGCTCAGACAGGGAATTGGACACTTTGCATGTTCTCCACCCAGCCTTGCGATACAGCAGAGTGGAGAACATGCTAAGTGCACATGATGGTTTGGCCAGCCCAAGACAGCCAGCCAAACCAGCATGTGCGCTTTTATGGTTCAGAAACCACTCCTCCTCCCTGTGAGGACAGCCAAGCCTCGCCCCCCCAACCTGGCTCAGGCTCCGTACAAAAAATAAAATGACGTAACGTTATTAGCATTCCAGTATTATCATTTTATTTTTCCTTTGAACTCAGTGGGCGACACTCCTCTGCCTTAGTGGATGAACCGCTTCTGCAAATAAGGTTGAAACTGGTACACTGCACCCTATTGCAATATTACACTGAATGCACTATTCCCAGTGCAGGTGTGAACCTGTGCCTGCAGTGGCCACAGCTCATTAGTGAAAGGTGGACTGGCTGCTTGAAACCTCTGGTCTGCCTTTCACTATGCAGGCAGCAACCAGCCTGTGATTCACAGGGGGACAGTGATCCCTCTGCTGGCAAGTGCAGTGAGGAACTACACCTGCTTGCAGTGGGGGGTTCTGTGGTGGGGGGGTTCATAAGACCACTTATCTGCCACTCCAAGGGTGTGCCCTCAGGAGTGCACTGACAGTGCACCACCTCTCGGTGGGCATCATCAGAACAATGAGTTCCCTCATTTCCATGTCGCCACACCCCCATGCAAACGAGAATGTCCCCTTGTGAGCTCATATGCTCAAAATATGTGTCAATGCGATGTGTATAATGGAAGGGGTTGTACAAGTATCTGCAGCCCATTCTCTAACACCAAGTCCGCTCGCGGAGCAAAAAGTGGACACGAACACCCGTTGTGCATCTGGGGCACTTACTGTAATATAGTGAAATAGGGCCCACAGTGCACATTCTGCTGCAAAGTCCGCCTTATGGAACTTTCTCCATTTTAGAAGGCTACAGATTTAGGATGTACAATAAGGAGTTTAGAGGCTCCTTAACTTTTCTTTCTTTGGCTCAGTAGAGCATGGGACTTTTCAAGCATTCGGTGTATATTTTTAAGAGTAATTAATAGCATTAAAGATTAATACATACATTTCAATTCATCACTTTTTTATTTTCTCAGTATGGGAGTTCCAAAGCTTGCTAAAACTCAAGTGACACCGGACCGGTACATCTGAGGTTGTTGTGCTCTCTATGGAGAGGTAGGTGTCCTTGGAATCATAGCTGAACTGTTCAAGGCTAAAAAAAATATTTGCTCACGATTTCTTTTTGTCTACAGTGGTGCAATGAGCCATCACAACTGGAATGGAAGGCTGTATAGAATAATTACCAATAGTTCCAATTAATTCAGTCATTTCCATCCATCGTCTTTTGCTTTTCTCAGTGAGTCAAACCAATTGGCATAGGCACGCCCAAACATAGGTCACTTCATGTTGTGATGTAGGGACCCAAGTCATACCTCACAGATGAAGCTGAATTATTCCAGTTCAGGGGGTCGTGTAGCCTAGATGGATTTTGATAACGGCTGGTTCTACTCAAGATTCCAACCCAGAATAATTAAAAATGGTTACAATTAGTTGAAGTGTTTCCAGTACAAGTTTTTGTTTTCCTAACTATCTTGAATGCCGGACTATTGGCTGTGGGATGATGGTTATCACGTAAGCTTCTCACACTAGCACCAGTCCGCAAGTGCAGATCTTTATTATTTGTCTCAAGGCGTTAGGATTGCTGAGTGCATGGCCAGCTCAGCCAAGATGGAGGACGGGATTTAGAGGAGCGGCCCCCTTTCCCAGAGGCCCCCTTTCCTTCCTGCCCGCTCAGCCCCTGACGACATGCACAGGGCTGGGGCAACCACGGAGGGCCTCCTCTGCTGCTCAGCACCGGCAGACGCCACAGGACCAATGGGGTAAGTGTGTCTGAGCAGGGGGGTTTGGGTACAGTTTGCCGATTTCCCCCACCCTCTATTATTCAACTGGGGCCTCCGCTTCTTTCTCCCCATGTTCCACCACTTACAGAGACACTATCAGGACTGCTCTTACCCCCCTTTTCATGCGGAGGATTCAAGGGTGAGGCAGGTCCTGCACCGTGATTGTTTAAATGATCTACAACCAGGAGATATCCCAGACCAGGTGGTGGCTCACACTTTGAGTGTAGTTTCCTTCTAAGATTTCTGAGAAGACGGCCTGCAAGAACTATCGGGCCCTGGAGGGCTGGCACAGATCCACCCTTTCCACCTCACCCAATACATTAAAACTCTGCGGGACTGCTCATGCCGCCCCATTGACCTGTGTGAAATCAAATGGTGGCCTGACCTGTCTGTTACATGGATTTGCTGCTGTTGGAACCTTACTAGATGGGAGGATTGTGTTTGTGGGTCCCTGCCCATCAGGGTGCAGAGCGACGCCATGGGATGCAGGGGTGAAGTGGGTGCGCAACAACAGAATACCCAGCCTGGTGAGCTTGTGAGGGCACCTGGTGGGGAGCCGCCGCTAATCAGGTCGCGGACGGAAACATGGACGGATCTCAAGCTTGACCAACTACTCTCTGTAATTGAAAATTCAAGGCAGGACTGTCGCAACAGAGTGGATGCAGTGGTGATTGAATTGGGGCTCCTTCACAAAGTTCAGTGCACACTGACAGAACATGAACATGAAATTATGGATATCCGTCCATCCATGCAGGAGTTGGAAAGCAAGGTCCGTTCTCTCACTACCAAGGTCCAGGAGCAGGAGGCCCAGGCAGGGGACTCAGAGGGACGCTCTGGCCGGAATAAACTTTGCATAGTCACTCTTTCCGGAGAGAGCAGAAGCGAATGATCCGGTGAAGTTTTTTCAGACCTTGCTTTTGCAGGAGGTGGCCCTAAATCAATTATCCACCCACTTTCTGCTAGAGCATACCCACCGCATCCCAGAGCGGCTGCCGCTGGCGGGGGCTCCTCCCAGACCAACTGTAGCTTGGGTTCTAAACTTCAGAGATAGGGAAACTCTGTTGCAAACTTCCAGGATGACCTCCTCACTCATATTTGAAGATACAAGAGTATTTATTTTTTCAGACTACACAATGTCGGTAACACGTCGCAGGGCCTCCTTCTTGGGGGTGAAATGTAAGCTGAGCCAGCTGTGCCAGTGCTATACTCTGCTCTTTCCTGCCAGACTTAAAGTGATGGTCAAGAGTAATAGCTGCTTCTTTACAAAGCCACATGATGCCCGGGACTGGGTGGAACATGTCGTTATGAGACCCCTGCCCCACCATGGCCAGCATGACACAGACCGTCATCGAGTTCCTTTAAACACTGTAACAGGCGATCCCGTGGTGCTAGGGCTTCTGACCTGCAGGGGGCCCTTACTCTGGAACATGCCAAGAAGGAACAGGCTCAGGCCTTGTCGACGGCGGTTGCCATGTGGGTGGATCATAGCTCACCAATGGCGCATCCTTTGGAAAATGAAGATTCAGATGTGGACTCAGCTCACTCCATGGGCAGTGTGAACTTGTCTGTTCTTCTAGTCATAGTGTCACTAACAGCTGATGAGTTTCTATAAGTGCATTTGGAGACAATACAGTAACTCACCTCAAAAGTTCTCCTGCACTTGAATATCAAATTGCACAAAATTAATGGGTCTCCCTGACAAACTTGGTACAGGTACTTATAGCAGCCAGGATAAGGTACGGTCCAAAGATGCACTGGCCACCATCATCGTCTGGCTCCTAGACGATATCGAAGTGCATAACCGTGCACTTAGGAGCACCCCTGGTATGGGACAGTTTTTTCCATGTTTGGGCGATCAATGTTTTTGGGTTGCCCTGGGCGGGGAGTTATGGGTTCTACTTTTAGTGTTTGCTATGTTATCGAGCACACTCATATGCCGCTTTCTGTGAGTCATTACTACTGTGGATCAGAACACAGTCATAGTACAGCACTCCGCTGCTAAATTTAGGGGTTTGGCTTTTTTCTGGCACCACTTAGATGGCAACAATTACCATAATTACGTGGAATGTCCATGGTATGGGTACTTCTAGGAAAAGGCATGCAGTTCAACAATATTTGAGATGGCAAGGGGCACAAATCGCCTTTTTACAGAAGACTCATGTGGCAGATGGGGAGGACGTCCGCTTGCAGAAGTGTTGGTGAGGGCAATGTTTTTGCACAACATACTCTTGCTTCTCTAGGGGCGCATTGATCTAGATCCGTCCAGGGGTCCCTTTTCGGCCCCTGAGATCAGAGATGGACCCTGAGGGGTGCTATGTACAGGTGGAGGGGCAATTGGATGGTAGGGAGGTCCTTTTAGGAAGCATATTTGCCCAAAATGTAGCGCAATCCTCATTCATCTCTCACATCTCCATAACACTTACGAAGTGGGCTCATTTACCGTAGATTTGTGGCGGGAACTTAAACTATGTTTAAAGAGGAGAGGAGAGCGGTCCCATTCCTTCGGATGTCCGGAGAGCAGAACGAGGAAGGATTGCCGATTGCCAATTGCAGCGAGCGAGAAGCGAGAAGCAGGAAAGATGCTGAACCACGGCTCCTCCGAACCGTGGCACCACTGCTGATCCCACCGATACCGGTGCTTTTCTTTCTGTGGTGGCGGGGAGCCAAGTGGTCTGAGTGAGCGGAGCAAGCAGGAAACCGTGGTACCACCACCTTATCCCGCTGATACCGGCTGCCTTCTTTCTGTGGTGGTGGGCAGCCAAGTGGTGTCGAGTGAGCAGAGTAAGCGGCTTCCCCGCTGATCCTGAGGTTCGAGTCGGGCGGTTCACTGCAGCTGCGGTTTACTGTGAGTGCGGTGCTGCGAGAGTGCTTTCTCTGGGGGGGCTGCAGGTGCCGCAAGAGACTCCCAATAGCCTCACAACGTGGTAGGAGTATCATTGAACGCGGCGGAACGCCGCAAGGTTCCCAAACGCGTCAGGAGCCGCAATCACCATTGTTGACCGCGGTGGTAAGCCGCGAGATCCTCAAGGAGATCCTCAATGCGGCAGGAGCCGCATGAAGTATTGCTAAACACAGATAGCCGCAGAAAATAGTCACAGTGAGGATTCAGCGAGGACTAAGCTGCTGTTGCTTTTCCACCTCCAGAGATCTAATCCAGGATTTGCAGATTGCAGTCTGCTGCAAATGAGGGCGCGAGTAGAGTAGTTGAACAGCGGCGCCGGGTGATTAATAGTGAAGAGTGGAGTGGAGCTTAAACGTTCAGAACGGAAAAACTAGTAATAAGCAGGTGTGTATAAACTAACAGCGAGTAATAGCCTTTGTCGTTTGCCATTTGCCATACTACCATACTACCAATTGCCATTGGCCATACTACTGAGGAAAATAAAACGTGGAATCATTTTGCCCCTTCGGCCTCCCTTGCCCTCGTGGAAGCGGCTCAGTGGTCCCTCATCTTTGAGTTTGAGACCAAGACTGAGACCGAGACTGAGCGCAGCTTGCGGTGTGGCTTGTGGTGTGGCTCAGGGGTTGTGGGGCAAGTTGAGTGGCACAATGATGGTAACGATGTGCAAATAAGGATTTAATTAATGCGCTGCTTGTACTGCACTGAAAATTGAAAATTGAAGTGGAGGTTGGAGAAGGCTGATGGTGCCGAGTTGTTCAATACCCAAGCACTAACCCTAAGTTGAATCCAGTATTATTCCCGTTGGGCTATATTTATAATCTATATTGTGACGCACACGTGTACACGTATACATTTGCAATCTACTAGTAGTACAAAGTTTATAAGAAATAACTATTTTCAAATACAAGCAAACGAGGCAGATATTGGGAATGCGCTCAGGGAAAGAAAGAACAGTGGGCCCCCCACAAGACGAGCACGGAAAACACAAGTACCAAAAGTGTTAAAAAAAAGCCAAAGCACTGATAAAGGGGGCAAATCAAACTCTAATTGCACCAATAGCTCGGATGTTTGAAAAATCGACAAAAATACCACAGAAATTTGACTTTATGAGAGACCCAGCAGGAGCACTCATGCCAATGCAATCAGAAGTAGAAACAAAACAGTTACAGACACCGATTAAGCCAACTATCAACTTGGAAGTAAATATACAAACAGTTGGTTTAGAGTGGGATCATGTTAACAACTCGCAAATTAAGGATCTAGAGGGACAAATAACTGAACAAATGGTGGATTCGGAGCCATTAAACCCAGCATTGCTCTCTCAAATGATAAAAGAGATATGGTTAAGAAAGGGATGGAAATATCAACAAAAGAATTATCACATGTCGATATGAGTTCAATCACTGCAGGGGTTCAGTTACCGTTAGAAGTTAAGGTTGTAATAAGGAAAAAAAACAAATTAGATAATGAATATATATATTACATAGCAAGACACTAGATCAAGAGGACAGTGTAAATAATGCAGCCGAATTCGTACAAGGAAACCAATATCAAATTACTGGTATAACTAACTCCGCATTGGGGACAATGATGTCAATAAGAACGAGTGGAGACAAAAATATGGAATTGAGTTATGAAAAACAAGAATACAATACTTTAAATCAGTCAAATACATCGGTCAGCAAGGAAAAAAAATTAGGAAGCACTGATCAATCTGTATTTAAAACCGAATACACCAGTAAAAACAATAATATGGCTAAATAAAAAAAAACAGCAGGAAACCAAGAAACTTGCCAGGCTGACACCAAAACTCCCATTTGCAACAGGGAAATACACATTGACCAAAAAGCTAAAAATATAGATAATCAAGATCTGGGATCTATAAGGGATATATTTTATCAAACTTCAGCACTAACTCTTGAAGCACTGACATTTCAGTCGAACAAAATGGATACTCAAATTGAAATACTTGGAGTTATGGCAAATGCAGTCGCCGGGATTGATCATAAATTAGCTGAGATAAACAATTTAATAATCAAAGCCAAAAGGAAACAGCCTCAAATTACTTCAACTGTACATGTGCTTCCATAATACATAAACTGGTAACTATTCCGGATGTTGTGAATACTATATTAGATGATGTTAAAGACATCGTGCGTAAAAAACATGAAGATCAAAAAGAGGAGAGGTGTCATTCAGACAAAAAGCTAGCTGCCTTTGCAGAAGAGGGAAAAATTGAGCAACTTGGAGACATAATAGATTCTGATGTCTTGATTAAATTAAGCACTGTAATAAAGCAGAACACAAAACAAGAGATAAATAAGTTAAAAGGAAAAGAAATACTGCCTGATTTCCCAGTCCAGCTGAATAAAGAAGGAGAGCATAATGAAGATTCTATAGTCTTTGAAACAACAAAAAGACAAAGAAAAAAACTACGCAAAGCAAGAAATAAGGTAAAAAAGGAAAAACGCAGCAAAAATACACTCCAAATTGGAAACATCTACTGATATGATAAAAGAAGGAAGAAAACAAAGGAAAATATCAATAGAAAAACAAGATAGCGATCTATCTGGGAGTCAGTCTGCAAAAATATTGGATGAAAATGAAAAGTATTATGGTATATTTATAAAGCCTGGGAAACATCCTGATGACCAAAAACCTCTCCCGATAAACACAATTATATTAAAGGATAATACCGATCGATTGCCTTGCACATCAGAATTGGAGGGAAAGAAAGCTCAAGAAAAAAAAGAAATATATAGGCTCAAATGAAACGGCTGTGTAATAAAAAAGGAATCTATTTGTGATATCCAAAGCGATTCGATAAAAAATATGAATCAAGTAAAGAGTCCCTTAAACACCCTTGAACCTAAAACTCTGTTATGTAACCAAAATGAGGAACAAAGGTATATTGGTCCAGTGGTTCAGAGGACAATTCAACGAGACCAAATTACTGCACCAAGATTAGGCTGAAATTTGACACAACAAAAGATTATCTAGTTGCACAAAAACAAACAATTCGTTGAGGAAACTAAGAATAATTCTATGATATCAAAAGAAATGGTGGAGGATGCTAGGCATAAAACAACATGGGATAACCTAGTGATTGTAAGAAGTGGTCAAAATAAACAAATTACATATAAGGAACACCAAAACTATGAGGATAAAAAAAGAGAAGCACGGTTGGCTAAAAAGACTTCCCAAATAATTTTTACACCATTATACGACTCACGTGGCAACCATGATATTTTGAATAGAGGAAATATCCTTCGGTTGATGAAATCAGTACCATCATTAGAAAAAGTGTCAACTGAAGATATTGAATGTGTAGGTTTTTTACCAAACCCTGAAGGTAGACATCCAATAACGCTGTTAACTGTAGCCACTGCTTCTATAGCGGATCAAATCATGCAGGAACAAGAAATCTTTCATAGTTGGGGGATATTATTTAGTCAACCACCCCCAAAGGTTTCTCCAACTCCGTTTATAAAAGAAGAAAGTCTGATAAAAAGGTTAAAGGAAAAAAAAGACGATTTAGTCTATTCTAAATTAAAAAATGCCCTTGGAAAAATAGGTCAGCTAATGAAATAAAAGTCGATAAATTAAACGGAATAACCGAAAAATGGATTCTGACAGCATTACATGGTAACGAAGAACAATGACAGAATACAGAACAAGATAAAACAGAAGATCAGAATACGGACAATTTAACAATAGGGATGTGCTCATGGAACATAACTGGGTTATGCAAAAAGATAAAAAATGCCCAAATAGATACACTGTCAAATTCCTTTCAAATTATTTTATTGCAGGAAACGTGGGCAATGGACCCTGTTATGTTACAAGGATACAAAGGATACTTTGAGCCTGCAATTAAATACCACAAATTTGGTCGTCCCTTTGGGGGACTAGCAATATTCTTATTGATTGGCCTTAAAGTTGATCACGAGCAGCTAGCCACGAATAATTCTAATTTCCAAGCAGTAAAGTTGCAAAATACAACAAGTGAGGGAAAGAAACCAAAAACTCTAATTCTAATCAATATATATTCCACCAAAACAGAGTTCAAGGAAGGATATGTGTGCTGCTCTTACTAGTTTCTTATTGGAGCAAATAATGGAAGAACCTTTCACAGATTATATCGTAACAGGTGATTTTAACATAAACCTACTAATACACTTCGTACGGGATGATTTTATACAGTCCCAAAACCAACAATGGGCAATCCCTGAACAAATATTGGATCCCATAATAAACACCAAACAAAATGTAATGGGAAGAAACTTTTTCATGGATGTGGAAGCATTGGGACTAAGAATATTAAACGGTAGATTTTCAATGGATATACCACCAGCTTGGACATTTCAGTCACATCATTTTAATTCACGAATTGATTATGCAATGGTATCATTGAATTTCTTTAACAAAGTAATTTCCTATCATCTAAGGAAGGTGTCTGATAGCGACCACTGTCAACAAATGATTAATATAAAATTGTCATGTTTGAAACAACAAAAGTATCTGACAACGCAAGGTCAGACATGTACCATCAATTATAGAAAACTTATATGGAAAATAAATAATACGGATGATATAAAGGAAAAGGTACAAGAGCTAGTTAAAGAATGTTTTAAAGATAAAACCAGGAGGTCTGCAATTGAGCAATGGGAAAACTTCACACAGAAAATAGTAAAACCTAATGATACCACTTCTTGTGTACAGAAAAAACAAGTGACTCAAATGGAAAAAAGGGAAACTAACATCAACCTCCCATATACGGTTAGAAAAATCAGACGGACCCGTAACAGACTTAGGAAACAGCAATCTAAGTTTCCAAACGATGAAAATATACAGATAAAATAAAAAACTAGTAATCATAATTTGAGGAAACTAATTTGGAATGAAAAAAAAACAAAGCTAGGCAGGATCTGTGTACAAAAAATCTTTTACGCTAGTAATCAAGCAAACTCAAGCGAGTTTTGGAAAATGATTAATGGTCTAGTCAGACCTAACAAATCCGTGGTAGCATCTGTCTTAAGCGAAGATTAATGGTTTGCATTTCTTATAAAACTCTTAAACCCAGTTACTAAAGCTAATATCCAGGGTGGCAAACAGATAAAGATGGTTAAAACAGACTTAGAATGTGATATTGAAATCTATATTACAAAATCACAAGTCGCCAAACTAATAAAGAAACAAAAAGTAGGGGCCTGATTCCGTTTGCTCTCTATAAAGAAGAACCAGACTTTTGGTCTACATATCTAAGAGAGGTTTTTAACGAAGTTGTACAGACTGGGTTGATTCTGAAATCTTGGAGAGGGTCATTAATATCTCCTATTTTTAAGAAAGGAAATTGGCAATTACCGGAGAACTATCATTTGATTACCCTTCAAGATACTGACGCAAAACTGTTTGCTGGGATTTTACTATCAAGTTTAACAGATTGGGTAAAAGAAAAGCCGATATTGCCCCCGAATCAAACAGGATTCATCAAAGGTCTAGGAACTTCCACAAACATACTGATACTATCAGTATTAATGGATAAGGCAATTATGTCAAAACAGCCCTTGTATTTTTGCTTTGTTGATTTTAAATCGGCATTCGATGGTGTGAATAGACAACGTTTGTGGAAAAAACGAAAGGAGCAAGAAATTCCAGACTCATTATTGAAGTTGATTCACTTTTGCATACTGATACCTGGATCAGGTTGAGGATTGGTGATGGTCGGACGCTAACCAAAGAAATACCTACAACTGGAGGATTAAAACAAGGGTGCGTCCTGGCCCCACTGCTTTCTAATTTATATTTATCAGATCTTTCTACCGCACTGAATGAAGTAAATGCACACCCGCCTAGGTTAGCAGACAAACAAATATCCAATTTGTTGTATGCAGATGATGTTATACTTTTAAGTCAGACTAAAGTTGGGTTGCAACGGCTAATCAATCGTATATCAAAGTATGCAAAAGAAAATGATATGGTAATAAATGAAGCAAAGACCAAATTAATGGTTGTTACAAAAAAAACACGACTTAAATATAAATACAAATGGTTGTTGGAAGGAACTCAATTAGAACAAGTTCTATCCTACAAATATCTTGGTGTTATATTTAATGATAGTGGAAATTTCCTTCCGCAAAAAAAGGATATCACCAGAAAAGCAAATACTTTGGTTGCAGCATTTAAATACTTTGGTTGCAGCATTTAGGATCATACAGAAAGCTATAAGTGACTTGTCTTATGATCGCCCTTTCCTAAAGGTTATTTCGGCGAAATGATCACCTACTCTGACATACGGTAGTGAGGTACTAAATAGGAAAGATGCGGAGATCATTAATAATGCGGTTGCAAAAACCTATAAAATCTTATTTTGCCTGCCGAATAATGCCTCACAAGCGCAAGTGAGGCTGGAATTTGGGTTAAATAATCAGCTATATGTAAGGAAAGGGCAAGCGCTTAACGTGTGGAACCGAATAAAAAATGATCAAGAAAACCAAATGCCTCAGCTGTTATGGCAAGAAGTAAAAGATAATAGGAATCTGCAGGTCTGGTCCTATTTAAATACAGCAATAGAAGAATTTGGTGTAATACCAATCTGGGAGAACACAATTACCCAGGAAAGCAAAGCTTTAAAAAAACAATCAACAAACTTACTAATCATCTGTCCCTGATAAAAGATAAAGATATACTTGTAAAAACAAAACATGCATGGCCAATCATAAACGGATTTATGAAAAAAAAGGTCCAAGAATATCTTGAAACATCGTGGTCGCAGAAAAACAAACATATCTTTATCAAAGCACGATTTGGCCTACTGCCGGGATCATGTCATGTACCTCCATGGAAGAAATCAGAAGAGAATACCCAATGTAGGTTATGTAAATCCGGACAAGAGAACATTACACATTTATTGTGTCTTTATCCTGAATTAGAAAATGAAAGGAAAATTACTCTTAAGAGACTATTTAATGATCGTGGAGTAAGGACATGTAGGCAAGCTCTGAAAGCATGTCTAAACTCTGAAGATATATTTATGAATTCTGCATTTGTAAAATTTTTGTGTGCTGGTGGAAAAAAATTGGAGGAATATCATTTGAATTGCTAATCCATTGTATATTAATATATACTGTACATTGTAAAGTATAAGATATGATAACAATCATATCTCTTTTTTAAAAAAAATCTTTTATATTTGATGACGCTTTTAGTAATTTTTTGTAAGATTTTAATTAATCAAACAAAATAAATAAACTTGAAACTTGAACTGTGTTTAGACCCAAGTTTGGATCATTCACACACGCCTCTTCCCACATCCCCAGTGGTCCCCTTCGTGGCCCAACTCACGCAATGAATACAACACTGATTCCATGTTAGATTGTGGGAGATCACTCTATCCGGTTACTAGGTATTATTCCTCCTACACATCTCGGCACGACCTGTATGTCTACCTTGATCAGATCTTATGTGATCCAGCCACCTGGCTACAGGTGCAGAGTACTTAGGGAAGACTTTTACTGACCATAATCCCTTGCAATTGCAATTGGTGTGGAGTGTGGTGTGTCCGCTGGTCCTCATCTGGAGACTGCAGCCTGCTCTGTTGGAGGACCAGGTCTTCCAGGATACGACGGATGTGACCCTCTCCCAATGCCTGGTTGAAAACTGGGGTACATCTTCTTCCACACAAATAGATTAGGAGGCAATGAAGGTAGTTATTCTGGGACATTGCATCCGCAAAGTCATGGGCGCTAGGGCTGTTTTACATGGAGAGTTATTACGTATTGAGTCCTGACTCAATTAGAAACTGATGCTTGTGAGGACCACACAAAGCAGAATGAATTGATGGAGGTTCTGGATGAGCATGCCCGACTTGTTGAGCAATTGCTCTGTCACGATTTTCGTGCATACCAGGCCAAGATGAACGCAGATGGAGACAAATCGGGCTACCTACTGGCCCGATTATTGCGCAGTGCTAACCCGACTTTGCCTATCACAATGGTCAGGAAACCTCAGGGAACACAGGCCATGGATCAGGTGAGCATCCATGAGGCATTCACTACGCATTATCAAGCACTCTTTGACCCTCCATTTGTGGACCGCCATGACGCAATGCTCTTTTATGGACTCACAGAGTTGTCGCCATTAGACAGGTATGAGCTCAATTCTCCTCTAACTCTACCGGAGGATAAGGCGACCAGTAGGGGAACGGCGACCAACAAAACCCAGGGACTCAATGGCCTCCTGATTTAATTTTATAAGATATACGAGCACCACTTGGCTCCTAAATTATTAGAATTATTCCAAGACGAGTGGTGTCTCCCAACCCACACTCTGTGAATCATTGAAAGTATCCCACCCAAAACCAGACAAAGACCCATTAGACCTCATCTCTTATCGGCCATTATCGATGCTGGGTACTAACTATAAGATCTTGAGTAAAATCATAGCATGCAGATTATATGAATACGTTCCCCAACTGGTACATCAGGATCATAACGATATTGTGCCTGGGAGATCCCCTACCTTAAATATCTGCCAGCTGCACCGAGTGATGGAATTTTCCAAGGTCCAGTGGCCATTTGCCACTTGCATGGTGCTGGACTTGGAGAAAGCCTATGATATAGAAAACTAGGAGTATCTGTTTTCAACACTAGCTGCCTTTGGCATCCCAGACAAGCTACATGGCCTGATCCGGCTTTTATATACCGAACCTATGGCCCCTCTGCTATTTGCCCTGGCAATGGAACCTCTGCTACAGAGGCTTTGACGCCAGGGCCAGGCCAGGGGCATTCCGTTGCATGATGAGATCATTATATGCGAGTGATGTCCTCATTTACATAGGTGATATCCAGGAGGGAATTGTAGACATTCATGCCATATTACAGGAACTCTGGGCTTCCTCTGGGTTAGGTGTGAGATGAATGAAGTCCTGTTTACTTCCCTTGCACCCAGATTTCAGTGGACAAGATCTTCATGCAAAATCACAATTATTGCACTGGGAATCCTCCCCTTTTCGCTATCTGGGAATTAAGCTCTATCATGCAACCCAAGTCCAAATAGATGCCAATCTAACTCAGGCCATGGTCTTGTTGTGCCCCCAGATGACATTCTGGAGCACATTGCCACTCACGGTGCATGGCAGGATCTCCTTATCGAAGATGGCAATGCTCCCGTGGCTGCTTTATTACTTCCTTACCCTCCTGGTCCACATCCCAAAATCTACATTTTGTACTCTACACTCTGCACTGGGCAGTTTCATCTGGAACAAAGGAAGGCGGCGAATTGCACTGCACAAATTACAACTACTGGTCGCGAAAAGGGGGGCTAGCGACTCTGAACTTTGAGCATTATTACTTAGCAGGCCAACTGCAGTGGCCAGCGAGCTGGCTGGTGTGCTGCCTCACAAAGGAACTTGGCCTTCCCGCACCTAAATGGCCACATAGTTTGATCCACAAGATTGTCCTACCCCAGGCCAAACTCCCACACAATGCCAATGGTTACCAAAGATTGCGTATAGTAGCCTTCAGTGCAGTCTGCGACTCATGCCACACTTTCCCAGGAGATTTCCCTAAATTCTATAACCCTTACTGTTTACTGAATGGTCAGGCATGGCGGGTTGTTAGACCTGGCATCCTTGGCGTGGTTTTCCTTTGTCTTTTTGCCTCTGCCTCCTGTATTTTTTGCTGTGTGCTGGATTTCGCTTTTGCTGGTCTAGATGCTTTGGGCACTTTCCCACTGCTGATCAGTGCCAAAGTGCTCCCTCTGTAAATTGTGAATATGGATTGGTGTTTCCATGATTGGCTAATTTGACTTACTACTAAGTCCCTAGTACAGTGCACTGTGTGTGCCCAGGGCCTGTAAGTCAAATTCTGCTAGTGGGGATGCAGCACTGATTGTGCCACCCCCACATGCAGACTTTCAAAGTGGTCTCAGACCAACCACTGCAATGTCTGCGTGCAGTCTCTACTGCTGTGCACCCACTTGCCAGGCCCTAATCTTCCCTTTAATTACATGTGAGTCTCCCCTAAGGTAGGCCCAAGGTTCCCCTGTGTGCAGGGTGCAGTGTATGTGAAAGTTAGGACAGGTACTGATGTGTGTGACATGCCCTGATAGTAAAATACAGTGTATTTTTTTTCACTATTGAAAGGCTATCTGTCACATAGGATAGAATGGGAGTTTATTTATAACATTTCTCCCATCGCATCTTGCTACGCCGCCTGCAGGACATTGGCATTTGTGGTTCAGCTCTGCAGTGGTGCCGCTCCTTCCTCAGCGATCGCTCCTTCTGCGTTGCCACCCCTCCTTTTCAGTCCAAGTACCATCCTTTGGACCTGGGGGTTCCGCAGGGCTCCTCGCTGAGTCCCACGCTTTTTAATCTGTACGTGCAGCCGCTGGCTGAGGTCGTCAGGCAATGGGGCCTTACCATGGTCTCCTATGCTGACGACACTCAGTTGGCGGTTACGATCAGCGGGGATGCCAAGCAGGATGCCCTCAGGTTCCGAAGTGGACTGAGAGAGGTGGCCAGCTGGATGAATAACAACTGTCTCCAACTGAACGCGTCAAAAACTGAGGTGATGATCGTTGGAAGGGAAGCGGACCACTGGGGGGACGAATGGTGGCCTCCAGAGCTGGGATCAGCGCCGGTCCCTGTTCTGGAACTCAGGAATCTCGGAGTCTGGCTTGACCATACGCTTAGCTTTGTGACTCACACAAAGAGAGTGGCGGCCTGCTGTTTTGGAGTACTACGCGGGCTAAGACCCCTGCTGCGTTTCTTCGATGCCCCTACAAGACAGCTGGTCATTCAAGCAATGATCATCTCGCGGTTGGACTATGCCAGCTCTCTCCTATTAGGAGCAAACCAAGCCGAGATTCTTCGTTTACAACGAGTCCAGAATGCGGCGGCTAGGGCGGTGGTTGGTCTGCCTCGATCCTGCCCTACTTCTAACACCCTGCGGTCCTTGCACTGGCTCCCGATATGCAAGCGTATCCAATTCAAGGCTCTCTGCCTGGTTTTTAAAATTTTGAGAGAGTTGGCACCCGGAATACTTAATTCATTGATCTCTCCTTACGTTCCCACTCGTTCACTACGATCCCTTGGACAGTCCTTGGTGGTCGTCCCCCGTTTCAGACTTAGTCGGATGGGGGGTCGCTCCTTCCGTGTGAAAGCCGCAACCCTCTGGAACGCTCTCCCCTTGGAAATTCGTCTCTCGAACGACCTATTGTCTTTCCGCAGAGCTTTGAAAACCCTCTTGTTTTAATTATTTCCAGTTTTTATTGTCTGTTTCGTGTCACCGGATCCAGTGTTATGTGGTGTTTTCCTTTCCCTGCGCCAGGACGCTCCTTCGCTGGAGCAGCTGTGCGCATTAAAATGTAACTAACATAACATAACATAACATTTTATAAGTATAACTTCCCATTGGGACGAGATCGAAAGTTGGAATTTAGTATGCCGGAACTATAAAAATGCATCTTTTAGTAAAGATGATTTTTATATAGTGTGTGTGAAAATACCTCCTTTTAGAAAGTGGGTATTTTCTTGCTTACCCATCCTGTGTGCCTCTGCTGGTTTGTGGATTGACTGGCTTTGGAGTGACAGGGACTGGGGATGAGCATTCACTGTAGACGGCCACTGAAGGGTGTTGAGGTGTGTCCTGCTCTTCCTGAATGAGTCAGGGCTGGGCTGAATAGACCTGAGCTGCATTTAGAGCTGTGGGAGGAGATTTACTTGCACCTGAATGGCCCTGGTCTGCCTTACACAATGCTGTTTCCATCTCCTCCTGGAAATCTGGATCACGGAGGACAGAAGTGGTTTTGACTGAGCACATAGCCTTTCTGCCACAAGAGAAAAAAGAGAAATCGAGTATAAATATATGGGCCCAGACCGCAGAACGTGAGAATACTTCTGGACTCAAGAGGAACCTCTGCCAAGGAGAGGAGCTGGGAAAGCTGAAGGAGAAGTACTGCCCATTTGCTGTGTGCTGTCTGGTGTTGGCTTGCAGTGGCTGTTTCTGCCAAGGAGAGGATCAAGACTTTGCTGTGTGCTGTGTATCCTGTTTGAAGAAGATCTCCAAGGGCTTGGTGAAGAGATTGTCTCCTGTTCTGAAGTCTGAGGGACACAAAGAGGCATATTTACAAGCCCCTATCACCACCCCAACGTCACTTTTAGTGACGTTGTAGTGGCGATAGGGGCTTCGCCTTATTTACAAGGCAGCGTTAATCTACTTAACGTGGCTTAATGCTGCCTTGTAAATAAGGCCCCCTTTCACGCTATACTAAGCGTGAAAGGGGAGGGCAATGGGTGTTGCTGTGGGCGTTCCACCGCAACACCCATTGATTTTGATGCTGCCCCATATTTACAAGGGCAGCGTAAATATGGGGCAGTGCCAAAATTAAGAGCAGGGAAAACCTGGTCTTACCCTGGTGCAACGAGGAGAAATGTTTAATTTCTCCTTGTTTTTTCTGTTTTCATGTGTGCTGCATTGTGCAGCCCACATGGAAACAGCAAAACGCCAATGATTGTTTATGTACAGGAAGGTCCCGCTTCCTGCACATGAGCAATCATTAAAAACAAATTCAGTTTTGCAACTTCTATGTGTGCTGCATTTAGCAGCACACACGGAAGCTAAAAAACGGCATTGAAAGAAGGGGAACCTTCCTGCACATAAACAATCTTACCCTCAACACAGGCACCCTTACAATATGGTGCAAGGATGCCTCTATTGGTGCTAGACAGCTACATTTAGTGCCAGCACAGGGGGAAACACAGAGCTGCACGATATTCTTGTGAATATGGTGGAGCCCTGTGTTCCTAAAATGACGAAGCGTAGCATTAGGCCAAGCAGGCTAACGCCACGCTCCGCCACTTAACTTGTAAATATGCCCCAAAGATTGTATTTACTCTGTCCTCCTGTCACAGAGGGAAACAGCAACACTGACGCTGGCGAACGACGTCAGAAACTGCACCAAAGCCTTGGGCACCGCTCGTGCACAACAAACCGTCCCAACTTACACCGCAACCCCAACGCTTGCTGATGCTGCACCTTGTTAATGTTAATGTTAACGGGATTTATAAAAGCACACGAATACCCGGAGGTGTCTTGGCTCTAGGGACACAGTAAGCCTATGCAGCGTCTAGTCCTGGAACAGCCAGGTCTTTAACCTTCTCCTGAAGACGGATATGGAGCTTGCACTTCTGAGTTCAATTGGAAGAGTATTCCAGAGCTTGGAGGTGCCATAATGGAAACTGCGGCCACCCCAGTGCGATGTACGAATTCTGGGAACTGTTTAGAGTCTGGCCCCTGCAGACCGGAGGTGTCTTGTAGGTTTATACCATACAAAAAGGTTCTGGAGAATGGAGGGGCCTGTGTGATTCAGTGCCTTGTAGGCTAGACACAAAGGGCCCGACAAAATCCTAAACTTACTACCATTTTCGTATTCACAGAAGGCACTTACTCATTTTGGTATTCACAGAAGACACTTACTCATTTCGGTATTCACAGAAGTTAGTAGTCCTAACTTTAGGACTCCTAAATGCCTTCTGTGAATACCGAAAGTCTTAAAATTAGGATTTTTCTCAGTTTAGGAGTCCTAAAGTTAGGACTCCTAACTTTACTACTACTAAACTGAGAAAAATCCTAATTTTAAGGCTTTTGGTAGTCACAGAAGGCATTTAGGAGTCCTAAAGTTAGGAGTCCTAACTTTACTACCACTAAATTGAGAAAACTCCTAATTTTAAGACTTTCGGTATTCACAGAAGGCATTTAGGAATCCTAAAGTTAGGAGTCCTAACTATACTACCACTAAACTGAGAAAAATACTAACTTTAAGACTTTTGGTATTCACAGAAGGCATTTAGGAGTCCTAAAGTTAGGACTCCTAACTTCTGTGAATACCGAAATGAGTAAGTGCTTTCTGTGAATACCAAAATGAGTAAGTGCCTTCTGTGAATACCAAAATGGTAGTAAGTTTAGGATTTTGTCTTAAGTTAGTTCTGTGAATCGGGCCCACTGTCTTGAATTTAATACGCTGGGGTACCGGGAGCAAGTGCAAATTACGAATCTCATTTGATACCGATTTATATTCAGATATAGCCTGTTGCAGTAATCCAGTTTGGACTGGATGAGAGATGTTACCACCATTTTTCTAGTCTCCGCAGGGATGTACGGAAGGATCTTCCTTATTTTCTTTATAAGAAAGTGTGAAGCAGAGACAATAGCATTGGTCTGCTGAGAGAGTGTTAATTTATTGTCAATCCATAAACCCAAGTTCTTAGCTTTGGCAGCTGGTTTAGGTGGTACTCCCATCTCTGCCGGCCACCACAGATTGCCCCAAGTTGGCTGCATGTTTCCAAAAATCAAGACCTCCGTTTTTTCGGAGTTAAGTTTGAGGCAATGTGTACTCATCCATCTGTTTATTGAACACATACAGTTTTGAAACTGTTGGAAAGGAGGGGTTTATTGACTCTGACGCCTTCACTGAGGCCGCTGCCTGCACCAGAGCTGAGGGCACTGCTCATGACTCTCACGACGCACCGCCCTACTCGCACTGCAGCCCCGATCCCACGCCGGTGCTTCATCCTCATGGAGCCGATACCTGACGTGTGTGACCTTCCAAATCCATCAACACCACATCGTCGTAAGGAACCCATGCCCTGACGCCACCGCAACACCACCTCGACGTCACCTCCCAGGCAACAGTAAGGAATCGACGCCTCACCTCCTCTGCATCGCAGTAAGGAACTGATGCCTCACCTCCACTGTGGTCGTAAGGATCCAACGCAGCCTGGCACCAGCGAAGCATCACCTCCCCGACGCTGTGCACCGTCTTTGTTTTCATTGTTTACCAATGTACTGTTCTTTGGGGTCCATGTGACTCCGAGCCCAATGCTGTGCACCTCGCGGTCACACTGTACTTTGGATTTTCAGCTGTCCCACCGTCGGAAGAGCCCCAGGTGGAGCCATGTATTGCTACAAGCCTTATTTTTATGAATAACCTATTTCTGATGGTATCTTGATATATGTATGGTGGATTTCTGTTGTTTTGATCTTGTTTTGTTTAGATAAAGATTTCCTATTTTTCTAAACTGGTGTGGTGTCCATTTGTAGTGTTTTCACTGTGTTACTGTATGTGTGAACAAATGCCTCACACACTGCCTCTGAGATAAGCCTGCCTGCTCATGCCAAGGGGGTGAGCAGGGGTTGTCTAAGGGAGTAACTCCCTTATCCTGACTAGAAGCAAGGGTCCCTACTTGAACAAAGGTGCAAACCATTGAGAACTAGTGACCCCCATTTCTAACAGTGGGGATGGAGGTTTGGGAGATAGCCGAAGTCAGTACACTAGGTGCCAGATTTAATACTTACTCATGCAGCACAGTGCAGCAGCCACAAACACTGTGCTGTTCTGTGTGAGGAAAGAGCAGGAGAGTGCCAAATTTACTGAAATATGGCACTCTCCTCCTCCTTCCCTAGCGCCAGTACTGAATTCAGCTGCTGTGTCCCACAGAGACACCTTTGCATCATAGTGCAAGGGTATCTCCGTGAGTCTATCATAGGTTTTGTACTGGAAAGCCACCATTCCAGTACGAAAGACTGACATTTACCCATTTCCCTCTTTGTATGTGTTATACAGTGCAGCACATGTACAAAGTCGAATAGGAAGGAGAAATTAAAGCATTTCTCCTTTGTTGCGCCTACTTCAAAAGGGCGCAGTTTTCTGATGCTAATCCCTGCCTACTTTATTTTGTAAATAGGGTTTAGCGTGAGAAACCTTGGGTGATTGCATGGGAGCGCCCACGCTCCTCCCATGGTATGCCCTCTTGGAGCTAAGTAATGCAAAGCAGTGCTATGCGCTGCTTTGTGTTACTCTAATGTTATTTCCAGCGCTGAACACGTTTAGCAATGGAAAATAAAATGGAAAAAGGATTTTGCTCCAATTTGCATCACGTTTGTGATGCAAAAATGGTGTAAAATCTTAGTAAATCTCCCCCTGCCTCCCCGGTGCATTATTTCAGGATGGAGTGCTCATGCCCTATGACCATTTGCCAAGGAGAATGAACTTCCAGCTGATCACTTTCTGGCTCTGGCAGCCTATTGGCTATACTGGAGAGCTTGCGGGTCATAACGGACACGGAACCTGACCAGCATCCATTATTTACAACACACACTATATATAATGGGCAGCGGGCGTATAACATGGTTTTTACGGGCCCTTACATATACTACACATGATCCACTTGCGGGACCCATTGAGGTTGGGAGGGTGATGTAGGTAGAGCCCTGACACACAAAGAAAGGGAAAGTGTTCTCCACTACCCCAGGAAAGTATTGTGAAACGTGAAGTTCCAATATATCCAGCATAATATCCTTCATAGAGCAAACCTTACTCCAGCGTCACTCCATTGTTTATTTGGGACCCCTTCCACATGTCCGCGCTGCCTACAACAGGGGGCTGCTATGGGGCACATGTTCTGGAATTGTCCGGTCTCCAGAATGCTATGGAATGCAGTTTCTGAGGCACTAATGTAAGTCACCGGCAGCAAAGGGGTTTGCACCCTAGAGACCTCATTACTAGGTCTTTTTAAATGCCCCACAGCTTCCAAAGCTATAAATAGATTTATTGACTTATCATTATTAATTACACTCAGGCTTCTGGGCATGTACTGGAAAGCACAGGCACTGCCCGGAGAGGCTCACTGGTGCAGAGCGACACTTAAGTGGAGACGGATGGAGGCAGTAGTGCTTAGATGGGAAGAAGCCTATGGTCTGCGGAAATACCCCATAGCTGCAGAGTGGGACACCCTATTAGCAAGTATGCTAGCTTCTAGCGAGTGCCGCCCAGGCTAATGCAACCTAATACTTTGTCAGTTGATGTATATTCTCCCCTATCAATGCCTGTATATTGCATCAAGACTACTTCAAGCCTGGATGTCAATATACGATAATCTATGGACTAATTGTAGCCTTGTGAATATTGTGAATATTGTGATTAAACTCCATAAAATTTGTAATTGATGCACAACAGAAGGGGTCACTCAATCAATCAATCAATCCATCAATTAATCATGGATTTATAGAGCGCACTACTCACCCACGAGGGTCTCAAGGCGCTCGAGGAGGAGTGAGGGGGGGGGGGGTCAACTCCATGGTCATCCAAAGAGCCAGGTCTTGAGATCTTTTCTGAAAAGGTGCAGTGTCGGACTTCATCTAATGTGGAGGGGGAGTTCATTCAAGGGCCACGATGTAGGAGAAGGATCTGCCACCCGTTCCGACCCCGTGGATATGGGGGACCATGGCTAGGGCTAGGTCAGCGAAGCCGAGGTTTCTCTTGGGTGCTTGGAAGGAGATTCTTTCATTGAGGTATTGGGGTCCGGTGCTATGGAGGGCCTTGTAGGCATGTGTGAGTAGTTTAAACGTTATTCTTTTTCTGAAGGGGAGCCAGTGGAGATCGCGGAGGTGCTGGGTGAAGTGGTCATGTCGTGGGATGCTGAGGACGAGTCTGGCTGCCGCGTTCTGGATGGTCTGGAGTTTGCAAACAAGCGTTTTGTTGATTCTAGCGTAGAGCGTGTTTACATAGTCCAGTCTGCTGGTGATAAATGCGTGGGTGACGGTCTTCCTGGACTCGTGGGGGATCCATTTAAAGGTCTTGCAGAGTATGCAGAGGGTGTTGAAACATGTGGAGGACACAGCATTGATCTGGCGGTTCATGGTGAGTGAGGAGTCGAGTATGATGCTGAGGTTGCGGGTGTGGTCAGTAGGGATGGGAGGGTGTCTGAGGGCAGGGGGCCACCAGGATGAGGACTTCTGTTTTCTCCGAGTTGAGCTTTAGGCAGCTGCTGCTCACCCAGGAAGCAACATCCTTTATCCTTTCTTGGAAGCTGTGCCTGGTGATGTCAGGTTCCTTGGTGAGGGAGAGAATGAGCTGGGTGTCGTTGGTGTATGAGACTATGTTGAGTCCGTGTTTTCTGACGATAGTTGTGAGGAGGGCGATGTAGAAGTTGAAGAGCATGGGGCTGAGAGAGGATCCTTGGGGTACTCAGCATCTGCTCTCTGTGGGTTCAGAGAGGAAGGGCAGGAGTCTTATTCTTTGTGTTCTGCCTGAGAGAAAAGATCGAATCCAGTCTAAGGCAGTTCCCTGGATGCCAGCGTTGTGGAGTCTGGCGGCTAGTGTACGATGGGAGATGGTGTCGACGGCTACGGAGAGGTCTAGGAGGTTAAGAGCTGCAGTGTGGCCTTGATCGACAAGGGTGTGGATGTAGTCAGTGGCGGCTATGAGTGCGATCTTGGTGCTGGGGTTGCTGCAGAATCCAGATTGAGAGGAGTAAAGGATGTTGTTGGTTTCTATGAAGTGCGTTAGCTGGGTGCTGACGACTTTCTCGATGACTTTGGCGGCAAAGGGGAGAAGAGAGATGGGCCTGTAGTTCTTGAGGTCTATCAGGTCTGCGGAGGGCTTTTTAAGAAGAGGTTTGACTTTGGCGTGTTGCCAGTTGTCGGGGAACGTGGCTGTTTCGAGGGCGCAGTTGATTGTTTGTCGTAGTTTGAGTGCAATAGCGGTGGTGGCCCTGTGGAAGATGTGTGGCGGGCAGGGGTCAGTGGATGCTCCGGGGTGGATGCTTTTCATGGTCTTTACGGTGTCTTCTGTGGTGACAGGGGTCTAGGTGAGGAGGGTCAGCTGGGTGGCATCACTGTTGGTGGGTGCGGGGTCGGTGTCGTGGTCTTGGTCATCGAAGTTGTCGTAGAACATCCTAATCTTGTAGTGAAAGAAGGCGCTGAGTTTGTTGCAGAGGTCTTGGGAGGGAGGGACGTTGGTAGTTTCTCTTTTGTGTCTGGTGAATTATTGTATGATGGTGAAGAGTTCCTTGGAGTTGTGGGAGTTGGAGAGGATTTTGTCTTGAATGAAGTTTCTCTTAGTTGATTCGATGAGTTGGTGGTGTGCCGTGGTAGCGGCCTTGTAGGCGGAGCGTGCTTCAGGGGTTTTGCTGTTCCTCCATGATTTCTCCAGTCTTTGGCAAGAGTGCTTGGATTCTCGGAGGGCCGAGGTGAACCAGGTGGCTTTCGCATTTTGTCATCTGGAAGAGTTCTGGAGTGGGGTGAGAGTGCTGGCGCAGTTGGCGATCCATTGGTGAAGATCCTTTGCTGCTGTGCTGGTGTCTGTTGTGGAAGGGGGAGGAGTGCAGCTGAGGGCAGAGGTGATTTTTTGCAGATTTTTCTCCAGTTTCTGCGTGGGAGGCTTGGCATGAGCATGTGTGCAGTGGGTTTTGCCAAGGAGAAATGGATGCAGTGGTAGGCCGTCCAGAGCAATCTGTGGTGTGACTGAAATGAATGTTGTATCCCCCGGCGAAGATGGGGTCGAGAGTGTGTCCTGCCATGTGGGTTGAGATGAGTTGCTTCAGTCCAATGTTGACGAGGTTCTTTAGGAGGGCGGTGGTGTTGGGGTTGCTGAGGGTGTCTAGGTGGAAGTTCAGGTCTCTGAGCAGTATGTAGTCCGTGGCGTGATGGAGTGGGAAGCGATGTAGTCTGTGATGGTGTTGGCGAACAGGAAGCGGGGTACGGGTGGTCTGTAGGTGAGTGTTCCACGGAGCGTCATTCTGAGATTGGGAAGTGGATGTGTTCCATGGGGATGGGGCATCGTCCTAGTTGGTGGTTGTCAGTCAAAGGGCGCTTTTGTGAATGATGACGAGGCAACCTCCGGGGCGGTTGCGGTGGGCTTTTATCATGATCTTGTATCCGTTGGGGATAGCGGTTGCGATGTCGGGTGCGGAGCTGGTGTTGGTCCAGGTCTCTGTGAGGAAGGTGATGTCGGGCGAGTGAGTGTTGAGGAGGCCCAAACTTCTACTGAGTGTCTGTGGAGGGAGCGCACATTGAGGAGGATGCAGCTCAGGGGTTTGTGTACGCTGGCGTCCCGTAGGTTGGGGGAGATGTCTGGGTCCGGAGGTGGGTGAACGTGTGGCGGCAGTGTCGGGAGGAGAACGGGCCTTGGAAGTTGCTCAGAGTCAAGAGCTGGCAGTTGTTGTTGCGTCCAGGGTTGAGTGTGTAGAGGGTGCTGAGGCCGTAGCAGCGAGGGTTCGGGGGACCCCGCCGCTGTACCCACGGCGAGGTAGCATCCCTGGCTGGAGAGCGACCTTGATGAATGTTTGACTACAGGTGCTCCTCCCCTTCCATGAACAGGCTCATGGGGCACTAGATGGGTACAAAAGATACCCGGTACAAGAGTCATACCAAGTAGGGTATAGTATTGTGTGCATGTTTAATGCGATATGCACTCATATGTAATGTTCTGTGAGATTTATTAACATATCCTTAAGAGTGATTTAGGGATCTTTTTAGGTCCTGATGAGAAGCCAGGGGGATGGCTTTGAAACGTGTCGACTGAGGAGGTAACAGCCCATTGTAGCGCAGTACCTTCGTTCTTCCCCTCTCTTAACGATACCAGCTTCTATGAACATTAAAGTTTATTTTTCCACATAGCCAGGTATTTTTATCTATTCTATTCACTCCACTATTTTCTCATCCGACCCTCCACTCTCACTCCTACATCACACATAGTATTTACTATGCAATGTAATGTAAGGTGGATTTGTAGAGCGCTGCTCGTCCTCGTCACCCATGAGGGTATCCAGGCGCTGAGTGACCCTCCCATACTTTAGGTCATACCAATCACCATTCAGAAGGCAAGAGAGGTGCTTTCCATGTCTGAGCTGCGTGCTGGAAAAGAAGACTAAAGTTCACATTCCTGTGTGAAGCTGAGTCTGATGTAATGCGGCAGAAATGTAGGGACTTTCACCAGAGAAAATTGCATTGATAGTTAAATAGAAGCATATGGTATTTACAGAAATGAAGAGCGAGGTGACAAGTTATGATGAGGATGAAGATAATTATTATTATTATTAATGTTGTTATTAATATTATAGTTGTTCATAATAATTATTATTATAACAATAGTCATAGTGATCATTATGAATAATCCAGGCAGTGGGTAAAAAGATGCTAGTCCTGGCATTTTTCCATCTGACTGGGAAGAGAATCAAAGTCTATATTCAGCACAAGGAGATCTCACCTATGCTCCAGGTGGTACTGTGTGGCATGCTACCTGTCCACAGACTGGGAGGGTTATGAAGTGATATACAAATGTAATCGCAAATCAATGTAATGTATTCGAAATTATGTAGGAAATGATTGTATGTAACTATCGAGGCTGAATCATGTACACGTATAATGTATTGTCTCGTGTTCTGTGTGACTGAGAGGAATGAACTACTGTAGACGAAACATAATAACCAGCTAGTTTGCATAAGGTAATTACAAAAGTGTCATGAACCAACCAGAGTCATCATCTAGTTGGATTTGCCCCCACGAAGGCTATGTTGGCTAGTGCTTTAAAACAAAAAAACAATAAATCTGGCATTGGCAATCTGGTGTGAAGATTATTGTATTTTTGTTATTTTTTAATTTTAAGGGTATTCCACAAAAAGTAAAAAAAGAAAACATGGCAATGCCTAAAAGTATAAACAATAAGAGTGCTTCGTATGCATACTTAGAAAAGGTATAAACCCTTCTTTGTTTTTCTGCGCATCACAGAAAATTACGATTTTTATTGGTGCAAACAAAAGGTACTATTTGCTTTAAACTGCTGCAACTTCAAAACTTGAAGACATCATTTAAAGTTTAAAGACACTCTAGCCAATGTGTGTGTGTGTGTGTGTGTGCTTGTGTGTGTGTGTGTGTGCGTGTTTGTTTGTTTGTGTGTGTGTGGCCAAGTCCTGTGGCCAATCCACCCGGAGGCAGACAACACCCCTGCAGAAGCCAACCTCACTCTGCACACTACCGTTCTTCATGCACTGCGTGGGGTTGGCCTTACAGCCTGAATTGCAGCCATGCACCGCAGGCTGTGTGGCCAACCCACCTCAAGCAGACATCCGGAGGTAGTCAACTCCATGCTGCACACGGAGTTTGCTCGTAAGTGGTGTTGGGTTAACCACAATGACCTGTTTTGCAGCCATGCCAGGCTTCCAACTCCTCTCTGGCAGCCAAGCCCATGTTGCGCACAGCCTTTAGCCGTGCACATTGGGTGGGTTGATCATAGGGCTTGGCCTACCACCAGGTTCGGATCTTCTAACCGCCCAGATTTGTCGCTTTCTGATCATCTGATTTCTCACCATTTTACCGTGGGAGAGCCTCATAACATGCGACTCACCCATGGTAAACTCATGGTACAATGGACTGGCCGTGAATACTGCCAGTGTCCGCCTTGTGAGATAAGGCCACTACGACGTAGCTAGGGTATGGGGCACTAGGCTGGTTACATGTGGACATGTGTGTACACGCATGTGCAAAAGTGTGAGGGTTGCATGTGGGAGATGTCTGCTGTGTGCAGCCCAGAAGCTGTGCACAGATAGCCTCGTACAGAAGGTCCTATGCAGGGGTGGGTGGTGACCTGGAATAGGCCTTATAATGGGGGGTACACAGGTAGGGAAGTCAGTGTGCTTTACTGTTTTAAATGTAGTAACACTTCATTATACTTCTATTGAAAAGGGGCAGCTCCAGTTCCCTGGGGTTCACAAACTCCAGAGTCACACCAATGTACACATGTAACCTGTGTGAAAAGAACAATTCTGTAAAGTCAAAAAGCATATCTGTACAACTTATGGGTCATCTAGAAATGTCATATTTTCAGCTCAGGAGCAGAACACACACCTGGTGTGACCCTGCCAGGCTGGATTAATTACTTTTCTCCCCAGTTGCACGAACAAAGGCTTTGCCCTTCAAAGCAATCATTTGGCAGTGCTTAGGTCAACCTTCCAGGAGGAAGGCACTGGGCAAAATTGCTCTGCATCAATAAGCCAGCTGTCATCCTCTGCCAGGCACCGGCTCTGCCCCGGGCCCCTTAATCAGGGAGGTGACTCCTTTACACCCAAAAATTGCAGTTTTTTCCCAATTATGGGAGCAGGGTATCCCTACCCTGCTCCCTTATACCTTTTTTCCCAAACTTCAGGACAGGGGACTAAGGGCCTGATTACGAACCCGTGCTGGTGATCCAACCACTGCCGCAATGCAGGACCGCCTGCAGTATTACGACTGCGGCGGCCAGACTGCCACATGACCGTTGCGACTGCCAGGGATCCAGGATCCTGAGGCGTTCGCGCATCGTCAGAGGCAAAAATGTGCTGGCAGTGCGGCAGTGGCATCGCTGAGTATATTTCGAGTTGCCTCACCACCACCCTTTTCATGGCAGTGAGCCCGCCATGAATAGGATGGTGGTGAGGCAACTAAGGGGCTCTAATGGGGCCCTCTGCCACCTGAGGGCCCAAGGGGTGCATGCTGATCAACACCCTCAGTTCCTGCACGTTGTGGCATGTACAAGAAATTTAGAGAGCGGAAATAATACTGGGGAAAAGGGTCGCAATTGCAATTTAAATAATTGTTGGTGGAGAACTATTGATAGTATCCCCTGGGTGTAGCGATATTGGTCTGATATCTGGCAGGTCCTGAGGAAGGTGGTGCTCATCTATTCTTCAAGCCACCGAAACACGTCGACCAATGCTTTTCAGATCCTGCTATATGCAGTTGCTTTAAGTGGTCGTGGAGACTAAAATACAACTTTATGTCTCCCACTTTCCAGATATATGCAGTTATGAATGTGGTATGAGTGCAGTTGAAGAGGTATGCATGTGTGATAATTTATTGGAATGTTTTTTCTTGTTGTCTCTTTACCCGGGGGTCAATGATGTTGACATATGAAAATGTCATTATATTGTAAAATTATGTGTATATTTCTACAATATCAATTTTATATGTAAAATTAGCAAAAGATAGTATAAAAATATTTTTGATAAAACAAAGAAAATGAATAAATAATGTTAAGATTTATAAATATGTTTATGTTTTTGGATTTTGTGATTGTCTAATGATATTTTCAGCCCATGTTGAGTTCATGTTGAATCATATAAAAGAAATATAGGTCATGAGGGAGTACTCTTAGATTGTATTGTTGCTTTTTTCTCCCTCTTCTCCCTGACCTTAAAAGTGTGTTCCTAGAGGGGGTCCCCTTATTTTGCATAACCTTCCTACACAAAAGCAATCATCCGTGCAATGCAGGCACCTTTGCAACATGGCGCAAGGGTGCCTGCGTTGGTGCTAGGCTGTTGGTTTTGTAGCTCCGGGGTCAATACAGGAATGCACCGTATTCTTGTTAGTACGGTGCATTCCAGCACCTTTAGAATGATGCAGCGTGGTGCTGCAAAATTGCTTGCGGCACCAGGCTATGCCACTCCATTGTAAATGAGCTCTTATTTTTTGGCGTTAAAAAAGTTAGTGATCATGGGCAGATTCAGCAATCTACATGATGAACTAGTCCATGACCAAATTGTGATGTATGCCAAAAACAAGCCTATTCAAGAGAAGTTATGGGTCGAAGGGGAGGCCAATCTCAAAGATATCATAGCAATGGAGAAGAAAGCAGAGTTATCTGAACATTGACCAAAGCTACGTTGTCTCAGGAAAAGAAAGCCAGTGACACTGTGAGTAAAATGTCAGCTGGAAAACAACGGTGTACACTAACCAGTGGGCAGTTCAATGGACAGAGGAAGGAAAGGACAAAAGGAGATACTATGGAACGTGTAAGAAATACAAACATTGTGTGTTTTTGGTGTGGCAGTATGTCACACTCGGCTAAGTTTTATAGATGCCCTGTTATAACAGCTAAATTTATAGTATGTGCACAATAGGGCATTAAGCCAGAGAGTATATGAGGAAGTAGAAAAGGCAGAATACTACTGAAGAGAGTGAAGGGGAGGACTCCTCGGATACAAGTGAGGAGGACAAGGACATGGAAGGCATTAGGCGAAAACAAGTGGTGTTAAACATCGCTGATGAAGGAATAATGAAACCATTATGTAGGGTATCTTTTGGTGGGGTTTCCTTACAAGTTGCGGTGGACTCGGGGTCCCCGTACATGATCATTGCTGAGAACGCATGGGAGAAACACTTTATTAGGGAGATAAGCAATCATTTGGAACCACCTGATATTTCACCTGGGAGTTACACAGGGGAAGGAATTAACATTGTGAGGTTCAGGCAGTTAGTCTTCAGGCTCATGGACAGGCATCTG
The DNA here is from genome assembly GCF_964204655.1 of Triturus cristatus. NCBI lineage: Eukaryota > Metazoa > Chordata > Amphibia > Caudata > Salamandridae > Triturus > Triturus cristatus. Next base: position 380,103,792 of record NC_140581.1, on the reverse strand, counting down.
ATCCAAACATCAAGGAGTTATAGGGGAAATTAACAGATTAGGTCGCCCCCCACTCAAATCAACAATATAACAAAAAAGACCTAATCTGGCATCACAGCGATTCTTTGTGTTTACTTTGAGAGTGGGAATGGAAGTGTATTTTCTTCCTCAACAATCTCCCTTCACTGGTTTTAGAGAATTGTCCCTCCTCACAATAGCCATATATTTTATTTTAAAAGAACCAAACCAAAAGTCAACAGTCACTGGATTCCCAAAAAAATACCCCATACATTAACAGGTGTTTATAACACAACCATGTTTAAAATTGCAAAAAAGTGCAAAAACATGGTAGCACCTCATGTGCGCACCACCACAGTGAGCTTGCTGGTTAAATATCACCAGTTATGCCCACGTTTATCATCATAGGTCGCTACCTTGTAAAAAACAAAACAAAATAGTGTCCAGAAAACCAGTGAACTTGGTGAAAATATGTGACAGCATCACACACTTCAACCCCGTAGAATTAAAATTGAAGTAAATCCACAGTCACCAGCAGACCACTTTATTCACAACTCGTGGGCTTATTCAAACTAAACCATACTGCATGTTAGCAGACCAAATTATGTTGGGCCGACATGTTTCATTGCCTGTCTATTGTAGTGGCAATTTCTTCAGGGCACGAGGACTTTGTCCACCTTATCTGGACCCTTGATAAGAACAATCAGTGACTGTGTAGACAAAAATGGGGGGTTCTTTAAAACGAGCACTTCCAGCCAGAACAGAAATCAAAGAATGCAAAGCATTCCCACTGTATAACCTTATTTGCAAACCAACATAAAATTATTAATTACCCGGTAATAGCCAAGGCCCTTCGTACCAGCTATCCACCTCGTCACACAGAAGCTATACCGTCTGAGTAGCCCTGTTTCTTAAAAAGACACTTATGTTGTCATTATTCTGTAAGGCAAAAACAAGTTTTACCACCTCCTTATGTGAACATATGTCACACACATCGAAAAACGGCTCGCTTCAACCACTCACTCCCCTTTATGGTCACATACGCCCCTTTTCCCCTGGGACAACTCCAGACCAAAAGACCCACACATCGGTGTCTTCCCTTCTCAAACATGCCATGTTCCCATTTTTAGGGACTCTACAACATGCACACCCTACTGCCAGACTGTATCCACCCTGTGTATCTTTTCCACTAATAACCAGCGCTCGCTAGATTCAATCGAGAGGCAATTGTGACTTCAAATCTTTAAATCCAAAAAGTCAAATAACCAACACTCTTATCTCAACATCAACTCTGGGAGAATCAAACCGCCCGGTCCTTATTTCTAAATTGCGATGGTCTTACCGCGTAATTTCAACGTGGTGAGCCTTGTCTCATTCCGCCCCTGAAAATGAACGCGGTCCTCTTATTTAAAACACCCGGTACGGCGTCTCCTTAGGACGCGCTTCGTACTAAATCACGTGATGAATCCTACTCTGCAGGAGCCATCTTGGAGTAGATGAGTTTCCATCGTTCTAGATCAAACATTCCTGCATTTTAAACCCTTAAAAAGACCGTATTGAGAGCTATTACACAGCGGCCTTATCTCATTCCGCTCCTCTTAGGCAACGTCATGTGCTGCATTCGAAATTTTCATTTTTTATATATACACCGCCGCAGACGCTCAGGCAAGGCAGCATTGTAATAGGCACCCTTTCACGCTGTACTTTGCGTGAAAGGTGAGGGCAATGGGTGTTGTGGTGGACGTTCCACCGCAACCCCCATTGATTTTGACGCTGCCCCCTATTTACAAGGGCAGCATAAAATCAAGGCAGCGCCAAAATTAAGACCAGGAAAAACCTGGTCTTAAACAGGCAGCCCTTCCTGCACATAAAAAAACAAAAAAGAAAATGAATTTTGTAACTTCTATGTGTGTTGCATTAAGCAGCACACATTGAAGTGACAAAACGCAATTTAAAGATTGTTTATGTGCAGGAAGGGACACCTTGACTATGGAAGGGTTGTCCATGGCATCATCAAGTATTGCGCAATTATCAATGAGGCATATGAGATGCAATATGTTCCAGGTGTAAAAAACGTAACAGCTGATTTCTTGAGTGGAATGTCACTACCGCTCACAGAAATTGATCAAGAGCCAAAGAGTGAGTATTGTGTGGCAGGAATTTTTACTGATGAGTGTGGTGGCAGTTTACAACACAAAGAGTGGATGGATGCGTACAGTAAGGACGAAGTGTTGAAGGTGATTAAAGACAAAATTGAGAATAGTGGGGGTGATTCAAGCAGAGGGGGGGATGTTGATGAATTAAGAGAGTTCCAGGAAGAGCATGATGAGTTAAGTGTTGATGGTGAGTTTGTTTGCAGAGGGTGAAAAAATATCCTACCTTGAGGTATGTGTCAGAAAATTGTTTCAATTGGTCATGGGGGACATTCGGATATTACTCGCACCAAAAGCAACATAAAAATGTTGTATTGGTGGCCCACGGTGGATTTAGAAATTCAGAGGTTCGTAAGAGCATGTGTTGACTACGAGAATGCTGATTAGTCTCAGAAACTCCAAAATGCTCCCATGTCGTCTTTGGGGTGTCCCAATTTGCCTAGGGTCGAAATAGTGCTGAATATTATAGGGCCTGTTATGTGGTTGGTTGACACTTGCAAGTATGTTATTGTATTGGTGAATATAATCTCCATTTGGATGGAGTTGGAAGTAGTGAGTAAAATGGACACTGCTACGGTTATCCGATTTTTGAAGAGGTTTTTCTGAGAGAATGGCTGTGCTTTTAACAGAAAATGGTGTGCAATTCAAGTCAGTAGAGATGCAATCATTTCCACAAATTGCAGGGGTGGCACAGAGATTTACTGCATTATATCATCCTTGAAGAACTGTGTTGTTGAAAGGGTGAATGGAGTTGTGAAAGGTATAATACAGTTGGCGAGCAAAGGGAAGAAAAACTGGGAATATAAACTAAACAGAATGATGTGGTGTGGAAATTTAGCTCGCAAACTGAACATTATCTGCGCCATCTTGCCCCTCCCCAGCACCACGCGCAGCGAATGCACAGCCGCCATTTTAGGCACCCCACTCTCTCCCCGCTCACTCTCGACCGCCAGCGCTTTCCCCTGGCGCTGCAAGCATCCCCCGCGCGCCGGCCACCCCCCCCCGCTCTCTCATACAGGCCATAAACCCTCTCCTTCTGCGCGACCCTGCTACGGAACCACTTCCAACCGACAACCCATACATGGTCATGCCTCTCCTTTGATAACCCCCTTCCTCTGCGCCCCATTGTCTGAACTGGTCCCAGGCCATCACCTAGCCCTGCGGATGCAGTTTACGGCCCCTACTGTAAGGGAAACACCCCACATCAAAGGGATTACAGTAGATCAAAGCCCCTACCCCCTGAGACCCGGCCAGTTGCACACACCCCCGGGAATTAGCGGAATTCCCTGCTGCGCGATAGCCATCTCCCACTGCGGGTAGGGTGGGAACTTCTACTGTATCTATGTGTGGGATCGGATCTGAGCCGGGGCTTCAGGGGATGTTCTTTCAGGCATCAAGGGAATCTCAAGAATGTACTATATGTAATAAAGCAATAAACCAGTGTATAAGAGACCAGGTCTCAGAGATGCAGTTAGAGCACCTCGTGACGATACCTTGCTGTCTGATCTGATGTGTTCTGCTCCGACGGAATAAAACTTTGTTTCCTGCCTTCCAGTCTCCGGCGCCTGCCTCTTTCATTGGTAAATTATCGAGTGGTATAAGAGGCGATTACCGCCGGGCAAATACTTGAAAGGTTATCGACTGAAACTGCCGCTACCATTTAACAATTGGCGTCCCAAACGTGGGGCCCATCAGCGACACGTGGATCCAGTGGGAGAGGTCCCGACGACAGAGTGAACGACTGCAACGATCGGGAGAGCTCCTGCCCAATAGACCCTCGTCTGGCAGCCGATCATCCGAACTTCACTGGTTCCGAGCAGACCTCTCTCGAGTGATCTACGGTCCTGACTGGGAACCATCAGGAGTGCCGCGGCAAATACGGAGAATAGAGGACGATCGGGCGCTGGAGGCGGAAGACGAGAAACTGTCCACGCGGTCCGGGTAAGGTCGTGAAATACGACAAAAGTGCGAAATAATTGATTGATTGTTTGAATACTAGTATTGCTCATTGATTGTGCTCATTGATTGTTCTCTTTGAGATATTCGCTGTCTACAAACGGGGAGGAGTAGAAATACTCTCTCTCTCTCTCTCCCTTTGCAGATAGTGAAGGGTAGGTAACGCAGACTTTTGTCCCCGTTGAAACCCGTCGTGCCTATCTTTATCTCCCCATTGATTGATTGTCCGAACATTGATTGTTTTGAAGAATAGTGCTTTTGAGATATTCTCTGTTTGCAAATAACGTAGAATAGGAATATTCTGTCTAGTCTTTGCAAATAGGGAAGGGTAGGTAACGCAGACTTTTGTCCCCGTTGAAACCCGTCGTGCCTATCTTTATCTCCCCATTGATTGATTGATTGATTGTCCGAACACTAGTTGTTCGATATTGGTTCTTTGGAGGTATTCTCTGCTTACAAATAACGAAGAATAGAGATATTCTGTCTAGTCTTTGCAAGCAGTGAAAAGATAGGTAGTGCTGACTTTTGTCCCCGTTGAAACCCGTCATGCCTATCTTCTCCCCACTGATTGGTAGTTGGTTCTGCCCGGACCGCTTATTAGAGGTGAACCATCCGGCTCCACTGGAAGGCACCCCTAATAAGGACATGTTCACTAAATATGGACTAGTCGCCGTAGCTTATAGCAAGCTGTGGCATAAATATACCAAGAAGGACCCCGAAAATCAGTGGCCACTGATGGGATCCTTCGACGACCGCAAGATAGAAGCGCTAGAAGTAGCTCTGCGTAGCAATAAGACGACGCCTACTATGCTTGACAGTATTGGCATGTGGCGCAAAGAAGCGACGCAACGGAAAAAGAGGGAAGAAGTAAAAGCAGAAAAGGAATTACGAAAGGCAGCTCACCTTGCCGCTAAAAAGTTAGAAGAAGACATAAAAGAGAGAAGGGAAACTAAACTAAGACAGGAGCCCGAAACCTCAGGCCAGTACGCTGTTAGGACCCCTTCTTTGCTCTACCCTGAGTTGTCCTCCAAGCAGCGAACGAATGACGAATTACTGTTAGGTCCCCCGATCATTTACATGCCCCCTCCGTATGCACCCTCCCAATCAATAGTACAACACCCACAACCCCCGAACACGAGCGAAAGCAGTACAAGGGCCTCGGCCCTCACGGCCTCCGCGCCGGCTGAGCCTCTTGTGCCGAACCCAACGTCGACTACAACGCTAGACGACCATGAGATAGGAAAGAAAGAATCCACCAGAATGAATCGATTAGCTAAGGATGAACGAACAGGAATCGACAAGATAGTAAAGGCACTGGTAGGATCCTTTTTGACCTTACAAAAACTAAAATAACGCTAGGAGTTAGCCCTTTGTGGGACATATGAAACCAAGGGAAGGAGTCAAGCTCACGGTCGAGACGACCACGAGGTAGCCCGACTCCATTACTCTCGCTACCTAAACATGTCTGCCCTACTGCCCACCCCGCCCAATAAGCATGACAAAATCCCGCACAAACGGAAGCCTGCTGACACCCACCATCGACGTCACCGAACTAGGGCTAGCTCGCGCACAATTGGGCTATGTTATTTTTCCGATTGCACAGTCACCTCCTGGTGCTCGTCATCTGACTACAAATATGTACAAACACTCCAACGAAGTAATGTAGTTATAACATTTTAATAACTTATAGGATATAACAAACACACCAACAGGGTAAACAGGTTAAAACACGTTTTTAAACAACTATTTACATGACGGTCTGCTGCAACCTCCATCCCAAAGCCTTAACGTCCACGTGACACCGTCCTCGCCTCTCCTTCCTCGAAGTTGCAACATTGGCCTGTTTTGGGCGGTCCCTCTTAGTTGACTTTGGGCTATAAAAACCATGCAAAAATCCATTGACATCAGTGGCGAGCGATTGTGCGAATAGGCCGGAGGCTATACGAAGCGCCGAAGTTCTGGCAGCACCAAGGCGGAGCCCGCCACGCTGTGCGGACCTTCCCGTTTTCTTTCTTCTTTCTTCAATTATGGCTGCTGCCCTGGCGGGGGGAGGCGACGCGGACGGACCTCCCCCACCTCCCCAGGTGGAGGCTTGCCAGGCACCCCAACCGCCTTTGACTCGCCGGCCAGCTAAGCTGCACCCAACCGTCTTTCACTCACCGGCCAGCTAAGCTGCACCCAGCCATCTTTTTCATCGGCCTGCTGAATTTCACCCTGGCACGCCGTGCGGATCTTCCCATTTGCTTCTTCCTTCAATAATGGAGGGTGCCCTGGCAGGGGGAGGCGACGCGGACGGACCTCCCCCACCTCCCCAGGTGGAGGCTCGCCAGCAGATGAGGGCACCCCAAACCACACCTTTCACACGTCGGCCAGCTGAGTTGCGCCCTGCCACTTCATTCGCCGTTCGGCTGAGCCGGCACCCCTGCACGCGGCCGCCAGGCAACCACCCAAGCACCGGGTTCACCAGGACTGCCGCTAGCGCCCGACGTGAGGAGTGGGCCCCCGCAGCAAGGTAATCGGGGACCCACCCCGGTGGTGATACCATCCAAACTGCTGTCGTCACTGCTACTGGAATCACCCCGGTGGCAGCACCACCCGAACTGCTGCTGTTACTGCTGCTGGCTCCTCTCCGGTGACTGTACCGAAGAGCTGCTGCTACTGCTGCCCTTGAACTCCGGCGGTCGACCCCTCCGGTTCCAGGCCTGGCCCACCGTGAGACAATTCTGGACTCGAGAGCTTGTTTGCTAGGGCATGGGCCCCACCCTTGACAGAACGCTCCCCTCAGCCTTGCAGAATTGGTTGGAGTCATTTGACGTTCGACTCCTGCGGACTTCCGGTAAGGACAAAACCACCACCATTGCTCTTTTTGCCCCCGGGCGGCAGCCACCTTGCCTCCACTTGATACAGTGAGACAGTAAAGCGTCGGCGGAAGAACCCGCCTGCTGCCCCGCCCTAAGAACAAACCGTGGCATTGCTACAAGGTTGCAGTGACGCAAAGTTGACGCTAACGAAAGTTCTCGAACTACCGAAAGGGATTCTGGTTCAACTGCTAATTCATGGAAAGGCTTAGACTGTGCACTGGCCCGACCCCGCCCTAAGATGGCGCTGATGTAGGAGTGGCCTACAACTCCTTGTGGCGTTCCAGTCACGTGACATTCGTGTTAAAAAGAGATATATATACATGTATGCGATGCTTTCACACATGGCGGTGGGGGAGAGGGGGGAACCGATTTTTATGTTAATCCAGTGTTGCTCATGTTGCTCGACGCCTCACACACCGTGGCCGGTCTGTGGCGGCTGTAGGCCCGTATTTCCATACTGACATTGTTTTAAATAAAGGGCTTCTTAAAAAGGAATTACGAACTCAGTGTCATGACTAATCATCTAGGTTGTTGAAGGTTTTTCTTTTGAATAAATGATTGTTACTCCCTAGCGAAAGCATACAGATAATACAGACACAATTTGCCTAAAAATCTTTTTGTTTAACGGAATTTGTACCCATCACGCCTGCCCTTTTTCCAAGAATTGTCAAATCAATAATGAACTATAACTTAAGGTATATGTCGCATGCAAGGTATGGTATCCTGCACCATAATACACGACCAATTGAGAAATACATGCACGACCAGGGAACGCGAATTTAGGAGATGAATGAACTAGAGCATCTTTGCCTCAAACTAAAGAATAATGGGTCCGTGGTATTACCCAACCCTGCGGCTAGCCTGGTACATGGTAGGTAGAACCTTTCGTGTCTGCACGCGCTGGGGTATTTTGAATACTGCACCTCCCCTCCCCTCTTATTTCCCCTCTATAGGTCACGACGAAGTTCCGACTGAAGAGTGGAGTGGACATGGACCGCACCAAGTTCAATATCAGGGAAAACATAGACAAACGTTGTGAGATAGTGTGTAAAATTACAGACCACCATTGAAAACATGAAAAACCGTATGATATGAATTGTGCGTGTGTACTACGATTATACGATATGAATGTGTATGCATTTCATGTTCGGATCACTTGAAGAGAGCGTCATTGTATAATTGAAGTGTGCGTCCACCGATCAAAGGGGGAAGAATAAAGGGTCAGACAACCCACAAGATGAACTACAAAATACTGAAGGTACGCAACATGCATAGGAATAGAGGACAGGAAAGGAGAGGTCCCCGTGCTCGACGCAGCCCTGAGTCTCCGTCTTGATGCATGTACTGTCACACCCTATCCGGCATTTGTGTGTACGTGATCACCGAATTTATGTCTTTTCCCCGCTTGTGTTTTCTTACATGGAACAGACCCATGCTACTCCATGTTGTGTGTGCACCAAGTGGCCTATTATCTTACCCATCTCTCTCTCTCTCTCTCGTTTTGTGTCGTATGTACGCCAGAATAGCCTACTTGATGCACACGTCTCTCTCTCTCTCTCTCTCTCTCTCTCTCTCTCTCTCTCTCTCTCTCTCTCTCTCTCTCTCTCTCTCTCTCTCTCTCTCTCTCTCTCTCTCTCTCTCTCTCTCTCTCTCTCTCTCTCTCTCTCGCACTCTCTCCCCTCCCTCGCAAAAGGCTCTTTCTTGCCCTCTTTCTTCTTGAATAAATTAACGACATACACCTCTTTGGTAAGTGTATAATTGGCCTGAACACAGTGGTGTCCGAACAAATTGATAGAAACAAAAACGACCATACTTTACCACGTTACTACCTCTCCTTTTTACAAACATTAAGCCTAATCGGCTGAGAAGGAAAGGACAGGTAAGACGACTGATGTCTCCCAATCTGACCCACAACATGGGGACTATATGTCAGTGGTTTTTGTTCTTAAAGGACACCATCTCCACCACCCAGAATTACCCCTGACCAATTGGCCCGGAATAGAATGTCTAAAGCACCCTGTTCTCCCAAAGATAACTCCAGCCCTATACTAGCCGTCTCAGAGTATCCCGAACGAAACAGCTGATGGCCCCTGTTTTAAACTGATAAAGGGTCACCTACTGTATGAAAAGGATACTCGTGAACGCATGACCATAGCACCTCGCACTTACGGGTATTACCAAACCTTGCATTATAGGGCGCAGAAACTGACACCTAGAAGGCCAGACGATGGACAGGGACACCCACAGAACCCTGCACCACAGCAGTAATTAATAGATTAGTAACACGCACATTAACATCAGAGTTAATAGACACCAATCATATAGTAACAGATAAGAGCATTTCCGCAACTACTCAGTGGTTGGGAGAGAGAATGAAGTATGTAAATGTCTTCCCTGCCAAGATCTCTAAGACTTTCGTTTCTTATAACCTATTCAAGGATAACCTGCAGCCATCAGAAGAGAGGGGTCGGATGTGACGCACAGTCTGGCTGCGGATCATAAAACGTCTATGACATCGACCAAGGGGGAAGCGACGAAGCAACAAGGGTGTGAGACGAGGCACCATTATCAGAACGATGAGCGCGAAGGGCTACATCGAGGCCCCTGCTCACTGACCAGCGTGCCTGAAGTCTTAACCCGTCGGGCCCGATTGATGGGCCCAGTGCTGAAAAGATTCTGCTCTCCTTGGTCCGCATTTTGATCTGATCCCATGCCACCCCATTCTCTCTTCCTCTTTCATTTGGACTATGACTTTGACCTACTACCGAGGAACAAAAGGCCGGCACCCTGTCTCAAAAGTACCTGTGGTGAACTGTGTTAAGGAACAGGACTGTGATCAAAGAACAGTGAGTGGTCACACCCTGCCACGTGAAGAAATCGGATTTGAGCCGGACCTTAGTTCCACCGCCGGTGCTCAACAGTGCCAACGAAAGAAGAACAACAATGAGAGCTTACCAGTGATAGCTCTTTATAAACAAGGACACTGGAAAGAAGAACCCATGTCAAAGTTGAAAATCCTCTCCCAACCACCTTATTATATTAACTATCTTCTTATCAAGTTTTCATGATGTTGCATCAATCACTTCCGACTGTACACTGAGAAGTAAGAAAATGTAACTTTGTATAGTAACATTCATACAACACCATCCATGTACACAACTATACTGCAACTTTGAATGTACTTCCTCCTCGCCTGCTTCATCAAACTGTATGAGACAATGTACAAATGTGTCAGATTACTCCTGCCTACCCTAAAGACTCTGTATCTTTAAATGTGTGGCGAACATTGACGATACTGTAACTGAAAGGCTAACAAAGGCGAATATTGGCCGGACAAGCTGGCGAGATATGTTAAAAGGGAGGACTGTGGAAATTTAGCTCGCAAACTGAACATTATCTGCGCCATCTTGCCCCTCCCCAGCACCACGCGCAGCGAATGCACAGCCGCCATTTTAGGCACCCCACTCTCTCCCCGCTCACTCTCGACCGCCAGCGCTTTCCCCTGGCGCTGCAAGCATCCCCCGCGCGCCGGCCACCCCCCCCCGCTCTCTCATACAGGCCATAAACCCTCTCCTTCTGCGCGACCCTGCTACGGAACCACTTCCAACCGACAACCCATACATGGTCATGCCTCTCCTTTGATAACCCCCTTCCTCTGCGCCCCATTGTCTGAACTGGTCCCAGGCCATCACCTAGCCCTGCGGATGCAGTTTACGGCCCCTACTGTAAGGGAAACACCCCACATCAAAGGGATTACAGTAGATCAAAGCCCCTACCCCCTGAGACCCGGCCAGTTGCACACACCCCCGGGAATTAGCGGAATTCCCTGCTGCGCGATAGCCATCTCCCACTGCGGGTAGGGTGGGAACTTCTACTGTATCTATGTGTGGGATCGGATCTGAGCCGGGGCTTCAGGGGATGTTCTTTCAGGCATCAAGGGAATCTCAAGAATGTACTATATGTAATAAAGCAATAAACCAGTGTATAAGAGACCAGGTCTCAGAGATGCAGTTAGAGCACCTCGTGACGATACCTTGCTGTCTGATCTGATGTGTTCTGCTCCGACGGAATAAAACTTTGTTTCCTGCCTTCCAGTCTCCGGCGCCTGCCTCTTTCATTGGTAAATTATCGAGTGGTATAAGAGGCGATTACCGCCGGGCAAATACTTGAAAGGTTATCGACTGAAACTGCCGCTACCATTTAACAGTGGACCTATAGATTGACACCACATGGTAGAGTCGGTGAGACTCCCTGTGAGTTGATGAGAGGCCATGTACCACGTTCCAAAGTTAACCCTGTCTGAAGAGGAGCAAGTAGTTGGAGTGAAATGCTGAGGATGTGAGAAAGTGCATCCTGAAGTTGCAGGACAGGAACAAAGAGTACTTTGATGTTGAACAAGGTACTAAGGAGGTGTGTTTGGACAGAGGTCAATGGTTCAGGGTGAAGTCTGCTAGGAAGGTGGCTAAAGGAGAGAGCAAGTTTAGCCATCCCAAGCAGATGGTGAGAGTCATGAAAAATACAGTGGAACCAGATGAATGCCCGCCTTGCCCTTGCCAAGCAAGATAGAGGTAAAGAAAGTAACATGAGTGATGTGTTGGGCAGTGAGAGATTTTTATTTATTTTTTATTTATTAGAGAGTTTTATATAGCGCTAGCTAGACCCGAAGGTATCAGAGCACTTTACATCAGTAAATGTTCATATCAAAGATAACAAGTCTATACAGAGCACCTGAGTCAGAGCGTGTTATAACAGTAAATGTTCACAACATAGATAATAAGTATATACAAAGTAGCTAAGTGACATCAGATCAAATCAATTAATCTGGGACATTGGGACATTACATATATAAACAACAGGCGCATACATACTCCTACAATTCCGTACATGACCTTTTAAAGTACTTCTGCATATTGAAACTTCAACTGAATCCAAAATCGTAGAAAGGTTGAGAATGAACCTGCTACATACTAGAAAGCACATTAGTTTCATATGGGGTCACGCTACGGATGGAGCTTCCATGAAGGACATGATTCTGGTGGCCTTCAAAACTGACCAAGCAGCAGCAGCCTCCATGCTCCCCTCACACTCTGAACCAATGGCTCTTAACCTGTGGGCCGAAGTCCCTTGGAGGTCCGCTAGGCCTATACAGGGGGTCCGTGACTGATTTATAAAATTAAAAAATAAATTAAAAATGTTAAAACGTTTTCTATATTTGATTGTGATTTAAACAAATTATTTAAATATTTGAACATTTGATTGGTTTATACCTGTTTTTGTATTTCATTGTTTTTCTTTAGTTTCAAATCAAAGAAATTGCTTGGGCCGTGGGTGCTCCTGCTTCCAATAACTGAGTTGGGGGTCCCCGGATACCAGTAATGATTCAATGGGGGTCCACAGATGTCAAAAGTTGGGGAACTGCTGCTCCAAACTAATTACACTGAAAAATGAAAAATAACACTCTGGTGGCTGCATGTCACATGGAGTTCTCAGACATTTACTGGCTAAAAGTTTTCCGATACTCGTGGCCCTTCAACGCTCATATGTGCCCTTTTAAGCAACATATTTGGGAAATACAACTGTACCCAGACCTGTAGATTCTCATCTATCTCAGAGGATCTGGAATCCAGTATAAAACAGCAAATTAGGAGCTGTCTAGGCCCAAGTGGCTAGCTAACAGAAATACTGTTGCTTTATCAGTAGTGCCACATACCACTGCAAGGATCAGTGACCCAGGGAAGTGTCTCACATTTTTCTGAAGTCAAAAGTGGGGAGTTGTGCTCAAGCCTTAATATTCAGAATCTCTCTTGTATCAAACAACGCATATTAAAGCCTCCAAGGGGCATATTAACAAGGAACAGGAAAAATTAACGCTAAGGGCGCTTAGCGTTAAATTGTTTAACGCCCGCTATCTCTGGATAATATCGCCTGGTTATCATGTTATTAACAACGCTAACCGCCTAGGTGATAAAAAATCCATTTTGTGAGGTTATCGCTGGTAATGCAGCGATAAAACTACAAGGATAGGGATATCCTTGTTGATAGCCATGGTGGATTTAGCCATGTAATCCACCTCCCATTGGATTACATGGCTAAGTCTGAAAATTAGCAGACGTAAAAAAGCAGTGTTAATCGTGGTTAGCGCTGCTTTTTTTGTCTCTAACAGGGTTAGCGTGAAGCTTGATAATAGGAGAAATGTCGCTTAGCGACATTTCTCCTATTATTTTGCTCTGGAACGCCCACTTTGCATCTCATTAGAGATGTAAAGGGAAGCGTAGTGAAAAAGGGTGCTAACATGCGATTTTGCATGTTAGCACCCTGTAGTTGATAGGGCGATATTTTTATCTCCCCTTCTTTGGCTTTTAAAGTAAAAAAAGCAGAGATAAAGCCCTTGTTAATATGCCCCCAAATGCTTAAATCTCTCCCTTGTAGGGATTCAAACAGAGGGCAGAAAAGTGTCACCTCTCCTAGACTTCTAGAAGGCATGTACATAGGTAACAAAGAACCTACAAAAGCAGCTTCTGCTGGAGAAGAGGAAAACTATTAATAAGTGTGTACCTCACAGCTTTCTTACTGGGCATGGGATTCAACCAATCCAGCGCTCCGCTGCCTTTTGGCTAAATTCATGCTATAAAAATAAATTCCATATACATACCATAAACATATCCAAGGAAACCAATTGAAAATATGAAAATATATCCAAGCAAACCAATGAAGTATTAAAGACAGACATTTAACAAAGTGCAGGCCGCGGACAGGTAAGCAGCCACTTGTGTCTGACCTGTTAGCTGTTCATTAGCTTTGAGCGTCTAAACCATGGCTGCAGCTGTCAGGGTTTCAAGGCACAAACCCTTGGAATGTTATGAACATCTCGGGGCACAACTTTAGAAAATGGTAACAAACTAGAGGCCTCAATTTACTGGTGGTTGTAGGTCTCACAGTGTGGTGAGCAGAGTGGTATGGGCAGGTGAAGTGGAGAGTGTGAAGAGAGGAGTGGGGCGAGTGTAGGGAAGAACAGGAGAAACCAGACCAAGTGATGGTGAGGAGATTGATAATTTTATCGCTATATCAGGAAGGTCACGCTATCGCGTGAAACCTTGCCTTAGCGCCTGAATTCCTAACGCCCATCTTTGCATCTCTAATGAGATGCAAAGTGGGCGTTCCTCCCCAGGGTAACGGGAGAGATGTCGCTAAGCGACATTTTTCCTATTATCAAGCCTCACGCAAAGCAGCATAGCGACAAGAAAAGTAGTGATAACCTCTGTTATCGCTACTTTCCTTACGCCTGCTTTGAAACTGACTTAGCCATGATATCCTATGGAAGGTGGATATCATGGCTAAGTATGTGAGGCCCTATCAGCAAGCTATCGCCAAACTTTGTGGGATTATCGCTGGGTTTCCAGCGATAATCTCACGTTTGGCAGTTAGCGTTAGGATTTTTATCGCTTTTGAGATAAGCGTTGCTAATAGCACGCTATCTCAGCGATAAAAATCCACGCTAGCCGGCGATAATTATCCTAGCGTAAAAGTGCGCTTAGCGATAATTATCGCTAGTTGTTGCTGATATGCCCCAAAATTTGTGAATAGTTTACTTTGTTTGTTTATGAGGGGAATTGTTGGGTTTTTGTAGAATATACTTTTTTTTGTAAAATATAAGTTCATGCATGCTTATTTTTACATTTTAGGGAAAGGCATGTGTATTGATGGGTTTGTATTATGGCAGCAGGGTGTGGTGTCTCCTTTAATAGAATGAGGGGTATGGTAGAATGTGGTATTTATGATGTGTGGAATGTGGTTGCCGGATAGAAGCTAGTTCTCAGACCTCACGCTGTGTACATCCTTGTAAGAAGAGACTTACAATAAATCGTTGTTTGGATTACATTGTGTGTGCATTACTACACTGGTACTGCTACCGCGGATTTGGAAAGAACAGACTTCTGAAGCGCCAGACTGCCAATGTTCCTCGCATGGGTTCACCATGAGCTCACAGAGCACTACTGCAGGAGGCAGAATGCAGGGGGCGGGGCTGTGTGCCTTACACCTGCCCCCAACCCCCCATACCGTTCCACGTGTCTGCCATTACCTCGCATGAAGGCTCGGAAACCAGTGAGTGACTATCTTTTGAAACCATGACGACTTGAAATGAACACTGGCGCTATCAATCTAGAGCTACTTGCAGCTCTGTGCACCTGTCACGGTCGAGGACGTTTCGGTTTAACTGTTCCAAGTACTTCCTACCGGATTACAGCGCATGAGGTTTTGGCAACAGGGCCATGTATGTCTCTCTGAAAAATCAGGGAAACTTGAATATTCAAACCGACCCCACAGGCTGTTTTGGATGTTAATGGCGAGAAGAAAATTGAATTAACTGGCATTTTCTCCAGAGCAATTGCTTTGAATCCAACGTGATTCTGTTGAACTCAAACCCCAAGCACATCACTGTGAGGATTCGGCTGTGATGGTTTCCTGAGGCCCTTGTGCAAGGATGGTTGCCGCACTAGACATTGGAACTTTGGACCACACTGTCTCGCTGGTATCGGAGAGACCTTTGATGGGGCAGTAGGCAGTGCCCCTATGCACACCACTCTAGGTGGTAACACAGACTACACAGGGATCGCCTTTCACGCTGGTGCTTTATAACTTACCATAACCTCACATGACCAGCTCGTCAAAACCTTGTTTACTCACTGTTTGCACCCAAATCAGGGTTACGAGGCGCACAAAAGGAATTGCTTGACCTGCATGAGCTCTAATATCTCAAAGGCAAGAAATGTTGGTTGTTGCTGTAGCTTACCATCCATTATTACAGTGTGAGCAATATTTGTCATTGCAATTCTAAAATATGACCTTCACTTGGCTTCTATGGATGGTTTGTTTGTTCTGAGTGGAATGATTCCATGGCCTAGTAGTACAGAAAGTACCAGGGCCCTCATTTACAACAGTTTGATGCAGCGCGGCGCCACAAGCCGTTTGGCTGCATCGGGCTGTGTCATTTTATAAGCACAGGGATACCTCATATTTACAACGATATGACGCATCTCTGTGCGTTCTCCTGAGCTGGCGCACAATTGGCTGCCATGCTCCAATGCTGGCACCATTGCACCAGGGTAAGGGTGACTGCGCTGCGGGAATGATTGTTGTTGTGCAGGAAGGGTCACATTCCTGCACAAAAACAACCATTGATGACGTTTTCCTCTTTCAGCATGCCTAGAAAGAGGAATAAAAGTGGGGCTTATTTACAAACCCATTACACTGCTTTTTTCGACGCACTGGCAGTGCAGTGGGCCTGCCCATATTTACAAGGCCATGTAAAGTCACCCTGTGTGACTTTTCATGACCTTGTAAATATGTTTCTCTTTCACACATAACTCTGCATGAAAGAGGCGTTCCATGGGTGTTGCTGTGTGTGTTCCCACGCAACATTCATGGAACTTGATGTATTCCCAGATTTACAACATTCTGTAATCCTGGGAATGCGTCAGAATCCTACACTACCCTAGGGGAGGCATATGATTGGCGCAATGAGCAGAAATACTTTTATTTCTCCTCATTTGTTTCTCTTTCTATGCATGCTGCCGCACGCATCACAAGAGGAAAATGTCATCAATGATTGTTTTTGTGCAGGAAGGTGCTCTTTCCTGCAGATACACAAAATGATGCAAGGGTGCCTAGGATGGCACATGGCAGTCAATTGTGCACCAGCACAGGGGAAAACACACAGATGCATTGCATTATTGTTAATACGATGCATCGTGTGCTTTGAAAATGACGCCACTCAGCGCAGCCAAATGAATTGCAGTGCCATTTTCTTGTAAATGAGGCCCAAAAGTATTTCCCCTATTGCACCTCCTCGCGCCCCCACTGGGGAGCCGTAGGATTCTGTCGCATTACCAGGTTTACAAACTGTTGTAAATCTGCAGAATCTGTGGGTGTTGCTTGGGAACACCCACAGCAACACCAATGTCATGCCCCTTTCACGCAAAGTAATGTATAAAAAGGGGAAGCATTTACATGGCCATGAAAAGCCATGCAGGGCGGCTTTGCATGGCCTTGTAAATATGGCCCAGTGTCAAAAAAAGTGATGCACCAGCGACACAAGGGGCTTGTAAATAAGCCTCGTAGTATTAGCCCTCACAACAAGTTCTGTAAATCATGAATATATGTTTTTCTAATGCTTCTTACAGTAGACTGTACAAAAATATTACCATTGAATAACATACATGCGAAAGAGCGTTTAAGGGCTCTTCTGACTTAAGGCTCTCATGATGTGCTGGTGTGCTTGAAAGTTATGCGGCTCGCAGTGCGGTGTCAGGGAGCTATCTCTTGTCTGTATTTGGTGTCTGAGCTGCATGCTTGACAATTCCAGTTTGATAAAGAAGGCTAAAGTTCACATTCTTGTGTTAAGTAGTGTCTGATGCAATGCTACAGAAATGCAAGGATTACACATGCTGATTGGGAAAATATTTAGAAAATTGTTATTGGAAGGAAGCATGTCAGCAGAATCAGGCCTCCCTACCTCTCCTTCAGTAACTTCAACAGAAAACAGTCCCCCTTTCCCTCTGACTGGAAGAACCCGTCACTACAGTGAAATAAACTCAGACTAGTGAGGCTGGTCATTAAACAAACCATAACCGGGCTTTATCTTTGAATGTGTCTTGCATAGGCTGTTGAGTGTGTGTGCTTTATTGTGGTTGTGTCAGAGGGTGACTGCAGCAAAGAGCCAGTAGATGCAGAACCCAGACCTGTTGGCATTGCTAATGCTTGGATTGACTTTTCATGGCCATCTCCATCCTGCGGCTGCTCCGGTGGGCTTGGGTTACCTTCCATGGAGAGGTTCTGGTCTCCACTGAGAGTCTCCATGTTGCTCTTGCTTATTGGAGCAGCAGAGGTGGTTGATTGGTGATGATGGACATATCTAGGGCTCTTCTGTGTGATAGATGCTTTTCCTGGTGCGTGCTTGGCCAGATTCCCAACCACGCCCATTGATTTTCCCCAACAGAGGAGAGCATTCTGAAGGCAGGGCGTCTTTGGCTTTGGGCAGGGATGGAGTGCAGGAGTCTGGCTATACAGGAGTTGGGAAAGGAACATTTGACACAGTCGACCCTGGAGCAGCATCAGAGTATTGGGCTGAATTTTGGTGCGTCCAGTAGGTCTAAAGTGCTCGGCCCAATAGGGAGAGCTCGGCAGCGGTAGGGGGCGCGAGCATGAAACTATTTTTAGAGTCGAAATCCATTCTGGCTGTGCCATCCTGTCTGCCCCGCTGTAGCTGTTGGCTTTGCTGGATTGTGGGTTGCTGGGGGTCTGTGCAGCACAGAGAGTGTCTGGGGTGGATGCAGTCTTCTGCATGGACGTCATTTAGGGGTCACAGCTGCAACCCCTGGCGTGTCCCTTGCTACCCCTGGCACTGCCTTTTCGACCCCTGGCCTCAGAGGTGGCAAAAGCAGTGCCTGGAATACAGGAGCAGCTCATCCTAGTGGACGTCGTTTGGAGCTCTACTATCATGATTTTCTGTCAATTTTTATTACACGAATAGCGAAGAATATTATTTACTATTGGTGTAATAAAAAATTAAGTAAAATTGGCTGGAATATGATCGTATCTGACATCTATGGTAAGAATGTTTTTTTTTAATTGTATGTTGTACGCATGCTTGTAGGTGAGTGTGTTTCTCTGAGAATGTAGTGTGTGTATGTTTAAGCATATGGGTGTGTGACTCAAAGTAAAGGTCAAATGATGTGTGATGTCACTTCCGCTACCCCTGGCATTTTGGTGTATTCACGCCCATGGCCTTCTGGTGAATATTTGCTCCAATGCTGAAGTGGAGTCTTAATTATCTGAAGGGGGCACACGCATGATCCTGCACTTGTCAGGTGTGTGAACCACCCATCCTTGGACGCCTGCACTTCTATTTTCCAAAGTCCTTGAGCATTTGGTCATGTTTCAATCTGTAGTATTTCTAAGCTTGGCGCTGAAGGGTGAATAGTGATTTTAGATTTTATATGTAGTGTAGGCTCGCTGTGTTTCTATGTTTTGTTGATTTACTAGCTGGGCTCGCCATCTGATGGGACACATCAGAAGGCATTCATGGAAGAGTCGGAGAGGTAGCTCTTTTATTTTGTCTTCTGGTTTTCTTCATGAGTTTCTCCTTGATTTCTCTATGGATGTGTCGTTCTCTTTCTGTCACCTTCTTTGTCACGTTATTGGTAGTTTGCATGGATATGTCACAGCTGCTGCCTAGCTTCTAGCATGTGAATGCTGCAGTGAATGAAGCCCTCCCTGGGTGTAGTCGTGTGGGGCTGTAGGTTCTCAGCCTTAGTTCACGTGTTCCAGTCCGCCCGGTGCTGGCAGCTATGGACAATATCCACTGGCCAGTTGGCTTGATCAGTGTAATAAACGTGGGTCTTGCTGCTACATCCACTGTGTATGACACTAATGGGCAGCCTAAGCAGGGATATGGCTCGGTTGTGAAAAACGAAATAGTGTGTTGAAGAGAAACTATGAAAATAATTAGTGTGAAGTAGAAATAGCTGGGCTTCCTTGTGAAAAGTGCATTTCACCACACACGCGGTTTGCTTACGGCTGGAAGACTCTTCTGAATTACCATATTTGACTGCCTTAAAAACAAGCAAAGGAGTAAGTAAAGAAATTAATCCAGAATCAACACCGGCACTTCATTTGAGCCGGAGTTGCCAGTGGGAGCAACTGACACTAATTTTTGGGGACCAGCACTTATTTTTCTGCATCAGATATTTACTGAGAGGAAGAGAGGGAAAAACACACAAACTGTCTCAAAAGAAGAAAGCATGAACCTGAAAGAGTGACATAAAGGGGCATATAGTGTCTGGTAGTGGATTAAAGAGGCATTAGTTGGATTAGGACTACTTGCCTTGCTATTTGGCAAGCCAATCTTTAATTGCACTAGCTTTGGGCTTCTGAGTAGAGCTTTGGGCAGCATCACTCTTTCTTTTGCAAATTAGGCACTGGCCAATACAATGGTTTAGATTGAGGCTAACATTTTTATGTACAGATTTTGTATTGTTTAAATGATTTGCTTTAAGTGGCCCTGGTATGTCCAGATGCAGTTCCTGGGTTTGTTATGGCGTACAAGCTGCACTTTATGTATACAGGGAGACATGGGCATCTGCAGACAAAGCAGCACAGGCTGTGAGAACATGGTAGGGTTGGTGGGAGCAGGAACCTATGTATCTGGTGGTGGCAAGCCCACAGGTAGCTGGAAGGGGGATATTGTGGTCCTCTCATTCAACCTGGTGGCAAGGGGTGTTGAGGCCCAGTGGTACGAGTTTTTGGGTATATGGGGCTAATGGTGTAACATGGAGTAATTAAAGAAGTCTTAGACGCCTTAGAGAGGAGTGGAACTAGGTTAAGGACATGTTGGAAACTGCAGAGGATCTTTTCTGATGGGCTCAGTGCCAAACTGATCTTTCGTGGGTCCTTGTTCGACTTTAGATGTGGTAAGTAAGGATGCCTTTTTTCCTGCACGCGGGCAGGAGATTCTGTACGGGGACTGATTTGAACTTGCAGTAGGTGGGTGGGTTGCTTGGAAGCTAAGAAGGGCATCAGCCTTTGTGGACGGATGGAACTGAGAAGGATGTGCTCTGGGTTGGACTGGGGTGATGGGACTAGGAGCATCATCTAAGTGAATAGTTTGGTTCAAGAGTTTCAGCGGAATCTGCTGAGAAAGCCATCAGACAAGCCTTATCTAGGTTAGTATCCATGCCTTACATATGATGCCAATTTCGAGCTTTGAGGAAAATGTTTCCAATGTGACGGGTCAGACTAGTTCACTCCCCTGTTTTGCCATGATGTTCAGTTGTGGTACGATCTGCTATGATGTGGATGGCAGAGTGGACAGGGTAGGCAGTGGAGTTTGAAGAGGTTGTGTTCTTGCTGGTGATAGTTGCTGAAGGCTTTTCTCTGTCAATGGTGCATGAAAGTGACTGTAGAGCTTTTTTTTTAAACTGACTGTTGTGTCCTACTTTGATGTTGATGTGTTGGTATGTGTGGATGTGTCTTTAAGGTGAGAGTGTGAGCGTGCATGGAATGTCACTGAGTAAGTGACATTCGGATTCGGGAGAGGAGCAGTTAGTCAGCGGTGGAAGTAGAGGTGTATCCTGGCGCTCACCTGTTTATGTATCTTGTTCAATAAAGTATTGAACTACTACAAGGAGTTGTGTCTTCACTACAATTGGCGACGATCGGATGGGATAAGGAGAAGAGAAGCGGCGCGCAAAGGACTTTTAAAAAAAAAAAAAAAAAAAAACAACGGAAGTTGATTTGAGCAAGGTGGATTGTATCGTGAATCATCGTGACCCCACCTGGATCGGATTTTTGACATCAACGAAAGACGAGGTTAAAGCAGTGAAAGGAAGTTTGGTGGTACATACGCGCTGTAAAGGAAAGGATTTCGGACAGTTGAGAGGCCCGCGCTGGGAGCGTGATACGATTCGTGGTGGAGATTCCAGAATTCTGAGCGTGTGAGCTTCTGACGTAGGAGGTGCGTCCGGACACGTCAGGAGCATGCGCATTGGAACGTAATCACGCAAGGTCACGCTGCGTGACCCTACGTAGTGGCCATTTTGGATGAACTGTTTTGGTGTCGGTTGCTTGGCAACACAAGGATACGAGCGCCGAAGAGAAGTGCCGTAGAAAGGGAGGCACAGGGGGTTTTGAGCAGCGGAAAGCAGCGTAAACAGGTGAGACTGCCGGGGGGAACACCACGAACAAAGTAGTGGAGCAAAAGAAGATATAAAAAAAAAAAAAAAAAAAAATACTTCATATTTAAGTTGAAACATGGGTGATGGGGATAATGAAGGAGACCCCACAAGTGTGGAGATAGCTCATCAAAATTACTCTATCAGTAATCCACACACCTTTTGGGCGACAGGAGCGGAACCAAGTATTAAATGGTTAGAATGGAAGGAGTACTTTATAAATTACATTTCAGCGGTGGACGAAGCTGGGAAGATGAAACCTGAACAGAAAAAGAGAATACTTTTACATTCATTAGGGCCTATGGGGTTGAAAACCTATTCGAGGATGTCCAAAGTGATAGACACAAATTTAAATACATTTGAGAATGCGATAAAGGATATGGACAAATATTTTGCCCCAAATGTTTGTATAGGAGTAATTAGGCATAGATTCTTTCAAAGGAAGCAAGCTAAAAGCGAAACTGTGGATGACTGGTTGGATGATCTGAAGAAATTGGCGATAGACTGCAAATTTGGTGACTTACATGATGATTTAATTAGAGATCATTTAGTCATGCACAACAACAATTCACCTCTACAGGACCGCTTATGGGTTAATGGTGATGCACCACTGGAGGACGTTTTGGCCATTATGAGAAAATCGGAAATGTCAGGGAGGTGTGCAACTGTGGTCAAGGCAGCAGAGAAAGAACCGGAAAAGATAACAGAAGGAGTATTCAAAATACAGAGTAAAGCTAAACCTAACGTTCAACGTCCACAAGGGAGATGGACAAATCAACCAATGAGGAACCAGGGGAGAGACTTCAGGACTGAGGAAAGAAGATGCTACCGTTGCGATAGCAAGGAGCATTTAGCCTTTAGCAAAATGTGCCCTGCTTTAAAAAAAAAATGTGGTATTTGTGGATTGTTGGGGCATTTTAGCAAAATGTGTCGTAGGCGCAGTAATGTAAAGTACATTTGGGATGGTGATGAGGAGGATGATAATTGTGAGGACGAATGTGTAAAGAGTGTAAGAGGGAATTTCATGTTGAATATAGAGGATAACTCTATGGATGGGAAACCTATTTGTGAGTTATCTCTAGGTGGTGTTAAGGTGATGGTGTATGCGGATTCGGGTTCACCCTACACAATCATTAATGAAGAAATATGGAAAGAAAAATTTGTAGGGAAGATCGGAAACCAATTAAACAAATCAGATGTAAATCCCATTAGCTATACAGGAGAAAAGATTGACATGTTAGGTTTCAGGTGGTTAACATTCCTTTTTAAGGGAAGGTCCACAAGAGGGAAGTTGTACGTAGCTAAGAGGGGACCGTCAGTTTTGGGGTGGTTCGATCAGAAGGATTTGCATATAATCTTAGACCCTAATAGCGTGGAGAAAGTGCTGATAATGGATGAGTGCAGTAAAATGAGTGAAGTTTTGAGTAAAAGATTTCCTAAGGTGTTTGGGAAAGATTTAGGGGAACTCAAAGGGTTTGAACACAAGATTGTGTTGAAAAAGGATGCAATACCAAAAGTACACAAAGTAAGGCCCATTCCGATTTTAATTAGGGATGAGGTGAAAAAGGAAATACAGAACTTGCTAGGCAAGGGGGTGATTGAAGAAGTGGAGACATCGGAGTGGATTTCTCCGGTCGTAGTTGCCCGCAAGTCCAACGGAAAAATCCGTTTGTGCATAGACTTGCGCCATTTAAACAACAACATTGTGATAGAAAAGTTTCCTTTGCCTAAAATCAATGAGATGGTAGCGTCATTGAGAGGGGCTACGTGGTTCTCTACCATCGATCTATCCGCGGCCTACCATCAGGTCGTACTGGAACCACATTCAAGAAGTTTAACAGCATTTATTACCCCATTTGGGTGTTTCCAATTTACACGAATGCCTTTTGGGCTTGCATCCGCTGCAGCGGTTTTTCAGAAACTAATGCACAGGTTGTTTGGTGATGTGGATGGTGTGCGTTTTTTTCAGGATGACATTTTGGTTGCGGAAAAAAGTAAAGCGGAACATGATAACAAACTGATTCAGGTTTTGGAAACTTTGCAGTCTGTGGGATTAACAGTTGAGTTGACTAAATGTAAATTTGCACAAAGGAGTGTCTCATATTTGGGACACATTATAAGTGAGGAAGGGGTGAGACCTAAACCTACCTTGGTTGAGAACATTATTAAGTCACCAGCTCCTGTGTCTAAGGAAGAGATAAGGTCGTTTCTGGGAATGGCGGAGTATTGCGCAAAGTTCATAAAGAATTTTGCGTCAAAGGTTTACAATATTCGTTCTCTTTTAAAGAAGAACGTCAAATTTGAGTGGAGCAAGGAGTGTGAGAGAGAGTTTATGGAAGTCAAAGTGGATCTTCAAGCGGTGAATGCCCTTGCCAGTTTTGATCCGAATTTGGAGAGTTTGTTGACCACGGATGCTAGTGACAAGGGGCTTGGTGCTGTGTTGTCACAGAGAGGTAAAGATGGAAAGGAGGAAATTATTCTATTTGCATCTAGGGCATTGTCACCAGCGGAAAGTAAGTACCCGATCATAGAGAGAGAGGCATTGGCGTGTGCATGGGCACTTGAACATTTTCGTGCTTTTGTGTGGGGGAAGCCGGTGCTGATTCGTACGGATCATAGACCATTGGTTCGCATTTTATCTAGTGAGGGTACGGCAGTTGCTTCGGCTAGATTAGCCAGAATTTCGATGAGGATGAAAGAGTTCATTTATAAGATGGTTCATGTTCCGGGAAAGGAAAACGTGGTGGTGGATTGTCTGTCAAGATTGCCCACTCCGTTGGAGGAATGTGTGGATGATCCGTGGGGGAATTGTAGTGTGGCTTTCGTACACGATTCTGGTGCATCCGCTATTAGTAAAGGTGAATGGTTGGAGGAGCAGTTAAAGGATGAGGTGTTGGGGAAAGTGTTGGAATATGTTTCTAATGGGTGGCCGAGGAAGGCGGGTGTCACCGGGAGTATGCAATCTTATTGGGAGGTACGGATGGAATTGGTTCTAGACAGGGATGTGTTGTTGAGAGGAGATAGAATAATTCCCCCAACAACGTTGCGTGGAAGGATTTTACAATTATGCCATGAAGGGCATTTTGGGATTGTCAGGACAAAGTTGATTGTGAAGGGCATGTTCTGGTGGCCTGGAATTGACAAGGAGGTTGAAAATTTTGTGAAGAGTTGTTCAGTTTGCTGCTCAGCAGACAAGTCTCTTAAAACACTAAGACCCACTATGAGTGAGGGTTTGATTCCTGAGTTGCCGTGGGATACCATTGCGGTAGACATTTTTGGACCGGTGGGTGAATTGAAAGAGTATGGGTTGGTAGCTATTGATTTGTTTACCAAGTGGCCGGTGGTGGAAATTGTGGAAAGGGCGGACACCCAGTCTGTGTTGAGATTTTTAGATAACATTTTTGTGATGGAAGGGTTGCCGGGTTGCATTCTTACAGATAATGGGGTGCAGTTTCTTTCTATTATGGCAAAGGAGTATTTTAGAAGGTGTGGGATTAAACACAAAACTACTGCGTTGTACAACCCAAGTGGGAATGGTACGGTAGAACGTTTCAATAGGGTAATTAAAGGAGTCATACAGGCTTCAATGAACAAAAATCTGGATTGGAGGATACAAGTACAGAAAGCTGTGTGGTCATACAGAGTTACGTCTCAAGTCCAAGCTGGGTTATCTCCTTTTGTTATGATGAGGGGTAGAACGCCTAGGAGTAAGTATAATCCAAATTGGTTAGTACAAAGTGAGGTACAACAGTGGTCTCCTAGTGATGTACGGGGAAGGTTGGAAGAAGTGCATTCAAAGGCAAAGGTTTATTATGACAGAGTGCATGGTGCTAAGGAGGTGAATGTTGAGGTTGGTGATTGGGTACGGGTCAGGAAACCTTTCAGAGTTGTTAAAGGAGAGAGTAGATTTGAGGCACCCAAGCAAGTAATGGAGGTTTTGAGGAATTCTGTGAGATTAAGTGATGGAAGAGTGTGGAATTTGAAGGACATAGCCGTGGTTAGCGGTCGGGATGGAGATGATCGTATGAGAGATCAAGGGGTAGATTTTGACTGGGTGGAGGATTATTTTGAGAATAGTAATCTACAATCGCAGTTAGCTGCTGAGGAAGCGAGGGACTGTGAGGTGGCTCAGGAGGATAAATTACTTCATGGGGGTGAAAGGAATTCTTCTGCTGTTACGGAGGGGGAAGGGTCTGTGATGCGTCCGCCAGTCATGGTAGCTCCAGCACAGGGAAGCGTCACGGTACCTACACATGGAAGTGCTGTTTCAGGTGAAGGTGATATTGGAAAAAGGAAAAGGATTTTGCCTAGTTGGCTCAAGGAGTATATTGTGTAGTAGTGTTGTTTTTGTTTTGTGTTCCTGGAGGGAAGCTGTTATCTTATTTTGTTTTTTTTTGTTTGTTTTTTTTTATTTTTGGTGGTTGGTCGTGTTTGTTATTTAGGGGGGGGGATGTGTTGTGTCCTACTTTGATGTTGATGTGTTGGTATGTGTGGATGTGTCTTTAAGGTGAGAGTGTGAGCGTGCATGGAATGTCACTGAGTAAGTGACATTCGGATTCGGGAGAGGAGCAGTTAGTCAGCGGTGAAAGTAGAGGTGTATCCTGGCGCTCACCTGTTTATGTATCTTGTTCAATAAAGTATTGAACTACTACAAGGAGTTGTGTCTTCACTACACTGACATGTATTGAACTGTTTCCAAAATCTGTAACAAATATCTCACAGGTTTTTGGTGTGTTTAGTTTTGTACCAGAGGTTTTATTTTTATTCTTCATGTTTGCAAGCATGCTCGCTTTTTCATATGAAAGAGCTACACACCACAGTTTTAACTCCTTCCATGCTCATGACGAGCTGAGCTCGTCATGAGTCACAGTGGAGCTGTGCTCATGACAGACGCTTATTCTATTGCGCACTCGCTGTTGCTGGCGCTGCTGCTGGCGCTTCGCTTTTTAAAACTCCTGATTTTGTGAATTTGTTTTATTTTACTTTGCTGCACTTCTCCCCTGTTTTTAGCAGGGTCTTGCCCCCTTCCTCATTCCGCATATAATTGGCTCCCTCACCGCCGTTTTGGCGGGCCTGGATCCCGGGGGTGGTTCACTGTGGGCGCCATTTTGGGTAGGGCTGTAAATGTAGCTTCGGGCGCCATCTTGGAGCGTCCTCGCGCTCGCGCTAGGATTGGTGAGCCTACTTAAGGCGGACTTAGTTTCGAGGCGGCCTTGACAGACGCTTATTCTATTGCGCACTCGCTGTTGCTGGCGCTGCTGCTGGCGCTTCGCTTTTTAAAACTCCTGATTTTGTGAATTTGTTTTATTCTACTTTGCTGCACTTCTCCCCTGTTTTTAGCAGGGTCTTGCCCCCTTCCTCATTCCGCATATAATTGGCTCCCTCACCGCCGTTTTGGCGGGCCTGGATCACGGGGGTGGTTCACTGTGGGCGCCATTTTGCGTAGGGCTGTAAATGTAGCTTCGGGCGCCATCTTGGAGCGTCCTCGCGCTCACGCTAGGATTGGTGAGCCTACTTAAGGCGGACTTAGTTTCGAGGCGGCCTTGACAGACGCTTATTCTATTGCGCACTCGCTGTTGCTGGCGCTGCTGCTGGCGCTTCGCTTTTTAAAACTCCTGATTTTGTGAATTTGTTTTATTTTACTTTGCTGCACTTCTCCCCTGTTTTTAGCAGGGTCTTGCCCCCTTCCTCATTCCGCATATAATTGGCTCCCTCACCGCCGTTTTGGCGGGCCTGGATCCCGGGGGTGGTTCACTGTGGGCGCCATTTTGGGTAGGGCTGTAAATGTAGCTTCGGGCGCCATCTTGGAGCGTCCTCGCGCTCGCGCTAGGATTGGTGAGCCTACTTAAGGCGGACTTAGTTTCGAGGCGGCCTTGACAGACGCTTATTCTATTGCGCACTCGCTGTTGCTGGCGCTGCTGCTGGCGCTTCGCTTTTTAAAACTCCTGATTTTGTGAATTTGTTTTATTCTACTTTGCTGCACTTCTCCCCTGTTTTTAGCAGGGTCTTGCCCCCTTCCTCATTCCGCATATAATTGGCTCCCTCACCGCCGTTTTGGCGGGCCTGGATCCCGGGGGTGGTTCACTGTGGGCGCCATTTTGGGTAGGGCTGTAAATGTAGCTTCGGGCGCCATCTTGGAGCGTCCTCGCGCTCGCGCTAGGATTGGTGAGCCTACTTAAGGCGGACTTAGTTTCGAGGCGGCCTTGACAGACGCTTATTCTATTGCGCACTCGCTGTTGCTGGCGCTGCTGCTGGCGCTTCGCTTTTTAAAACTCCTGATTTTGTGAATTTGTTTTATTTTACTTTGCTGCACTTCTCCCCTGTTTTTAGCAGGGTCTTGCCCCCTTCCTCATTCCGCATATAATTGGCTCCCTCACCGCCGTTTTGGCGGGCCTGGATCCCGGGGGTGGTTCACTGTGGGCGCCATTTTGGGTAGGGCTGTAAATGTAGCTTCGGGCGCCATCTTGGAGCGTCCTCGCGCTCGCGCTAGGATTGGTGAGCCTACTTAAGGCGGACTTAGTTTTGAGGCGGCCTTGACAGACGCTTATTCTATTGCGCACTCGCTGTTGCTGGCGCTGCTGCTGGCGCTTCGCTTTTTAAAACTCCTGATTTTGTGAATTTGTTTTATTCTACTTTGCTGCACTTCTCCCCTGTTTTTAGCAGGGTCTTGCCCCCTTCCTCATTCCGCATATAATTGGCTCCCTCACCGCCGTTTTGGCGGGCCTGGATCCCGGGGGTGGTTCACTGTGGGCGCCATTTTGGGTAGGGCTGTAAATGTAGCTTCGGGCGCCATCTTGGAGCGTCCTCGCGCTCGCGCTAGGATTGGTGAGCCTACTTAAGGCGGACTTAGTTTCGAGGCGGCCTTGACAGACGCTTATTCTATTGCGCACTCGCTGTTGCTGGCGCTGCTGCTGGCGCTTCGCTTTTTAAAACTCCTGATTTTGTGAATTTGTTTTATTTTACTTTGCTGCACTTCTCCCCTGTTTTTAGCAGGGTCTTGCCCCCTTCCTCATTCCGCATATAATTGGCTCCCTCACCGCCGTTTTGGCGGGCCTGGATCCCGGGGGTGGTTCACTGTGGACGCCATTTTGGGTAGGGCTGTAAATGTAGCTTCGGGCGCCATCTTGGAGCGTCCTCGCGCTCGCGCTGGGATTGGTGAGCCTACTTAAGGCGGACTTAGTTTCGAGGCGGCCTTGACAGACGCTTATTCTATTGCGCACTCGCTGTTGCTGGCGCTGCTGCTGGCGCTTCGCTTTTTAAAACTCCTGATTTTGTGAATTTGTTTTATTTTACTTTGCTGCACTTCTCCCCTGTTTTTAGCAGGGTCTTGCCCCCTTCCTCATTCCGCATATAATTGGCTCCCTCACCGCCGTTTTGGCGGGCCTGGATCCCGGGGGTGGTTCACTGTGGGCGCCATTTTGGGTAGGGCTGTAAATGTAGCTTCGGGCGCCATCTTGGAGCGTCCTCGCGCTCGCGCTAGGATTGGTGAGCCTACTTAATGCTCCCCTCTCCCACGCAGCGGGACGCGCAGGTGAGGACGCCGTCGCTTAGCCGGAGTCGTGCCAGAGTCCTGCCCGTCTGCGCTCGTCCGCGTCGAGGCAGCGCGAGGCGGGGCAGGCTCTGTTTCTTGTCACTGTGTTGCTTCGCCGCTTCTGGCAGGTATGTTGTCTTATACACGGTCCGAGCTGCTGGACATAGGGCAAATGTCCAGAGGATGTGTCTGTAAGCCTGTGGACCCTTTAGTCGGCCCTTACAGCTGTGCCTGCAAAGGCTGGTCACTTAAGAGCCCTACTAAAATCCGTTCCTTGGAAGATGCTATTCCTGTTACGCGAACGTGTGTTGCATCTCGAGATCTTCGTATTTGGTGTCTAAACATTAGATCGCTGGTAAAACACCACCTGTCCATTTATGATTTGCTTGAGAAAGAGGACCCCGATGTCTTTCTAATGACAGAAACCTGGCTTCAGGATTCGGATTCTGCCATATTGAATCTTGCATTCCCTCAGAACTATACCATCTTCACTTCCAATAGGACCACAAGAGGAGGTGGTATTGCTATGGCAGTCAAATCCTGTTTTCCAGCTGAATGGAAACCGTCGGGACTACCTGCATGTGAAAGTGCTATTTTCAAAGTCGCTTTTTCCCATCAATTCACTTTCAGTGGTATGCTCATTTACCGTCCTCCCGGCAATGATTCTGTCTTCAGGTCCGCACTGGCCGATATGGTCAGTCCTATAGCACTCGGTTGTGCCAATTTCAACATCGTGGGGGACCTCAACATCCATTTTGATAATGGGTCATCCACTACTGTGAGCACTCTGCTGGCGAACCTTGAAGCTCTTCAACTCACTCAGCTCGTCACCCTTCCAACCCACTCAGGGGGCCATATTTTGGACCCCTTCTT
This sequence comes from Triturus cristatus, assembly GCF_964204655.1. Classification (NCBI taxonomy): domain Eukaryota; kingdom Metazoa; phylum Chordata; class Amphibia; order Caudata; family Salamandridae; genus Triturus; species Triturus cristatus. Next base: position 380,073,692 of record NC_140581.1, on the reverse strand, counting down.
TTCCACACTTGATGGGGTGAGGTTGTCAGATCCGAGGCTGATGGGGTGGACTGATCATCTGCTGGTAGAAGCCTTTTGTCCGGTCCACGATAAGCCTTTTATAGCTGTGGACAGACCTATTCTAAAAAGGCTTTGGCACAAGCTTAGGCTTGAAGAGTTTTATAGCATACTGGAACAGAAACCTCTGAGCACCTTTATTAATGTGGAACAAGGTTACCAACAGTTCTGCGCTTGGATCACCGATGCCCTGGACTCTCTCATACCTCTACGGTGGTCGAAAGGCCGGACAAAAACACCTAGTCCTTGGTATAATGAGTCTCTCGCAGAACTGAAAAAAGCTTGCCGAAAAACAGAGAGGGAATGGAGAAGATCCTATGACCCTGCTCTGAAAACTCGGTACTTTACTGAGCTGAAGTTCTACCATAGAGCTATTTGCAGAACACGAGCCGCATTTTACGCCCAAGAATTTGCTACCAGCCCCAACCCATCAAAACTGATCTTTAAGGTACTGAAGGACCTTATGAAAAACAGATCCACCTCAGAGGTGATTTGCACAGACTCCCACTGTGATAAGCTGGCCTTCTTTTTTGTGGAGAAAGTGAAAAAAATCTACCAAGGTTTTGACACATTCCACCAGAACCGAGAGGTTACTGTCCCCGATACGATGGGATATGAGACCCTTGCTATGCTACCTGAACTGACTATTGAGACCTTTGATAGGCTTAGCCTCAGGGTCAAGTCAGGTTCTCCCTCGGACCCGTTAAAGCCAGCCTTTATCAACACACTTTCCCCACTGTGCCGTGACCCCATATTGAATCTTATCAATATGTCATTGTCCAACGGAACGGTACCCACGGCATGGAAACAGGCAGTGGTTACTCCTATACTAAAAAAAGCCAACTCTGACCCCCGGTTGCCAGAAAATTATCGACCCATATCCCTGTTGCCTTGGATTGCCAAAGTAACAGAAGCCCACGTCAACTCTGTTCTGTCTGAGCATCTGGCTTGCAACCAGATATTGGATCCCAGTCAGAACGGCTTCCGGTCGGGACACAGTACCGAGACGGCATTACTCTACATCACGGAACATCTTCGCCAGGTACTGGACTCAGGTCGTACTGCAGCGCTTTTACTATTAGATCTAAGCGCTGCCTTCGATACCGTGTCCCACCATATACTGATCCAACGCTTACAGGAGGCGGGAGTGACTGATCTCGCTCTCCAGTGGTTTCGGTCTTTTTTATCGGATCGATCCTTTAAAGTTGCTATACCACCTGGCCAATCCGCCACTTATCCCCTGGAGCTGGGGGTACCACAGGGATCCACGTTGAGCCCTACTATGTTCAACCTCTATGTGAAACCGCTGGCTGGTGTCGTCAAACAGTGGGGTCTTACGATGGCCTCATATGCGGACGACACACAGCTAGCGGTGACACTTAGTGGAGACCCTGAGGTGGAGGCCCCCAGATTCCGAGCGGGTCTGATGGCAGTAGCAAGCTGGCTTCGCACCAACTGCCTTCAGTTGAATGCCACCAAAACAGAGGTGTTGGTACTAGGGAAGCACGCTGAGCTATGGGGTAACCAGTGGTGGCCATCAGAGTTGGGTGTCACTCCCATTCCAGCTTCTGGAGTGAGAAATTTAGGCATCTGGTTGGACTCTGCGCTCACCTTCAGGGACCACACCAAGAAGGTGGCTGCCACGTGCTATGGCATTCTGCGGGGAATAAGGCCGGTTTTAAAGTACTTTGATCCCCCTACCAGACAGCTTGTGGTCCAGGCCTCTATACTATATAGTTCACTGCTGTTAGGGGTGAATCAAGCGGAGGCCTCTAGGCTCCAAAGGGTACAAAATGCCGCGGCACGGGCCATTGTGGGCCTCCCTAGACATTGCTCAGTGTCTGGTACCATCACGGCCTTACATTGGCTCCCGGTCAGACAGCGAATCCAGTTCAAAGCGCTGTGCCTGACCTTTAAAATTTTGAAATCTTCTTCGCCGCCGGCACTTGCCAACCTACTCACGCCCTATATTCCTTTGAGATCCTTGAGATCGGAGGGGCTTCACCTGGCTGTCTGTCCACGCTTTAAATTGAGCAGTATGGGTGGCCGCTCCTTTAGGGTGCTCGCGGCAGGTTTATGGAACTCGCTTCCGGTACACATCCGAGCTCTTGAAGACCTGCTCGCCTTCAGGCAGGCGATTAAAACTTTCCTGTTTCCCGTGTTTGTTTAATTTCTTTTTCTTTTATTGTGTGTTATGTTATAGTGTCTGTCAAAGCGCCAGGACGCCCCTTTGCTGGGGCAGCTGTGCGCTATAAAAATATAAATAACATAACATAACATAACATAACATGACGAGCTGAGCTCGTCGTCACTGCCGCGACCCGCCCACGCGGGATAAATTCCCCGCCTGCGCAGGAGAAGTAATCAGTGGGTGGGGTCGTGCTCATCATGAGCACAGCTCCACTCCGCCGCGGCCCCCCCTCTACACCGTGGGGGAATTACCCCCACAGGGAAGGAGTTAAGTGGTTTGTGGGAGAGAATATGGTGTGACCATGTATTATATGGGATAAAGTGCCCCCTGGCGTACATGATAAGGATACTGCAAGTCACCTCGGAATTCCAGATCCTTATAAAGCAACTCGGCCTTCAGCCTCATTCCTCTGTATGATTATGGACTCCTCAGTGACTTGCTATATCCTTATAATGTACGGCTGGGGCTCCTTTATTCCTTATATTATTGCATGCATCAGTTTTTCGTGTTTGGTCCTTGCCAAATGAAACCTGAATTTTCATGTAAGAGCAGTAAACATGTTTTTAGTCAAGCAGTCCCTAGTTTTCAAAGCACTGAACCAGTTTGAAACCTGTTTACATCAATCTCGTGAAGGGCAGCTGTGGGACGGGGTTGGCCGTGGATTCAATGCGCGGTGAAAGGGGTTTCCTTTCTCCCTCTGCAGAGGGGCTTGCTGAGTGAGAGGGGATTTTGGAACACACGGATCTTCGTGTGTTTTTTGCTCCAGATGGGCTGATAAGCGGCTCGAATGTGTGTGAAAGGAAGTGGGACAGGAATTCCTTTCGGAAGGGTGACAGACAATCTTACCAGCCCCGAGAAGCTCAAGGCAGAAATCTGCTGAGTGCGTTCGAAAACATGAAAACCTGCCAGAAGCGAAATGGGCTTTTTTTGTGGTACTTTTGTTCCAAAGATGATTTGATTTTCTTTTAGACCAAAATACACAAACATGCCGGGAGCAAACTCTTGGCTGAAAGTAAAACGCCCTGCAAGCACTGATTTACAGGACACATTGTTATTACCACTTAATGCTTGCTTTATGGGCGCACTGCTTCCGCCCTGTGAGGTTTCCTTCCTGACTTCAGCTCCACTTTGTACAAGTGCAGGGTTTAAACTTCTGAGCTCTCTTTTGAGACTCTATATGAATGCCAGTGCTGGAGTCCCTGTGATTCCCTTCCCTTCTCAAGTCTCTGATGGTACCTCACATACATGATGTTCCATCTCACACATCACAAAATCGCACCACATACCTTTCAGGTTACGAAAAACTGCTGCACACGGAGGGGTTAACTTTCAGGCGATCTGGGTGTTCAGCAGTTTGTTAGACTTTAGTTGCTGACACCCATCCTGAATACCACACCGGAACCACTGGTGGTGATAATATTTTTTGTAGTACATCGACTTCCGGCGCCCCATGTTTTGAAAATGGGGTTGTGGCCCACCCAGTTTTTACTTGTTGCACCCATGAACCACAGAGCGATTAAAAGCCAAGATATTATTTGGTCTTTATGTCATGTGTACAGATGGTTTTGAGGTGCAGCAAGTCCTGCGCGGTCGTGATTTGTTTAGGGTGGCCCAGCGGATGCAGATGAAATATCATGCGTTCCCCGGCTAGTGAGAAACACTAAGAACGTTCTGCATTCTAGTGCTTCCTTGTGGTGACATGGACACCGGCCTTGCTGAGAGCGTGTCCTCTGTTAGGTATTTTCCCCAAGTCCATGGACAGACAGTGGCTATTGGGAAAATAACCTTAGCGGATAGTGCCTTTTGCTATTGGTGTCCACGAGCCTTGGGCAAAGAAGAGCTCAAGATTGGCACCTCACCTCGAAACCCCAGCATACAAGAAAAACAAGCATTGGCATAGCCAATAGGTCTCGCCTTTGGGACCTTATAAGTGTTTAGCCATGCAACAGTTGCATAACTAAATACTTATAAGGTCCCAAAAGCGAGACCTATTGGCTATGCAAAGCGGCCCTGCGGCCGCGAAAGTGAAAGTCATCGTGGTAAATCGCGGCGCGAAAGTGAAAGTAATCGCGGTAAATCGCGGCGCCCGCACACATGCACTGTAGCTCTAGGCTGGCCTGGTAGCACTTTTTGGAGCCCTCTCAATAAGTCTTGCCAGACCAGCGCATGCGCTGGGTGAGGCGCGCCCTAATAAAAACCCAGCACTCACTGTAGTAAGAGCTAGAGTTTGCATTTGTAAACGGCAGAGTTGAACAGGTCATCAAGACTTTGCTCCTCTACTGTGTGGCCTGAACACACACTATTTGCCTGGCGTGAATACATTTTAGCTTTCTGGCACCTTCTAGGTCAGGTCTTGGAAGAAGAAGACAATCGACCCCAATCAGCGGCTGCTCAGTTACATCAATAACAAAGCATGAACAAATCATACCGAAGGCAGTGGGGGCTGCCTCGAATGGAGGTGGTGGGAAGGCGGGGGAATGGATAATAAAAATAAAATAAACTTGCCTTTGCAACCCTCTCCTCCGTTGACTTCATCTGGACTGGCAACACTGGAAGCAGCCAATCACGACACTGCATGAGCATCATCATGATTTGTCTGAACGTCCCGTTTGGCCACTCAGGCAGTGCCTGGGAGCCTTGGCATGTTCTCCGTCAGGCTGTGCAACACAGCCAGGTGGAGAACATGCTAATTGCGTATGAATGTTTGGCCGGCCCAAGATGACCGGCCAAAGAGTCATGCACACTTAGAAAGTGCAAACCACTCCTCACTCTGCTCTGGCGAGCTCAACCTCACCCCGACCAAGCTCCAGTCCCGCAAAGAAAAACAAAATGATAATGTCTTGTTATTATCATTTTATTTCTATTATTGCACTGCTCAAATAGGAGTGGGGCGAAGCCCCTCCGCCTTAACGGAGGAGCTGACACTGACTGAAGGCAGGATATTGATTTAACATGGCAATGACAGACAAGCCACTACAGGGCGTGCTAAGACGAGAAACATGTTGGTAAAGAGGGCTATCTGTTCAATCAGAGCTGTAAAAATACCAATGATATATCACAGCATTATCTTCTTTGATACTAGAATTATAGAGCTTGATGTCAAAACAGAGAACAACATTTGATACAGGTGCCACCGGAGCAGATTTCCACACATTTTCCCTTTTTCTTATGTCCTATACACTAGGCTGGGTCACTAGAATTATTTGACTCGGATGTGTTTTCTGCATAATTATGGAGTTGCAGCACTTGCCACATAAACAATCACGGACTGCATTATTTTTAGATTTTAACAAAAATAATTTTCTCTCGCTCAAACAGATTAAAATTTACTAAAAATACTTCCACGGGCGTCGTCATGCAGTGGAAGGCCCTTTACAAGAAGGAACAGGTCACTTTTCAATTAATTACTGCTGTATTTATATGCTAAACTGATACTAATGAGGTGAAACCTCTGCACAGATTGAGTTAACTTGCGTAAAAATGACAGTATAAGGAACTATTTCTATCACAAAAGCACTGTATTATGCCGCACAATTTGTCTTTTCTGGCTTCTTAAGTTATTTTAACACTGCTGCAAAATGTGGTCGCCTCCTGAAGCAAAATTCAGGTGGCACGGCCTATGCACTATGTTCAGTGTAGAAAACATTAACACAATAGGCTCGTATCGCATTTCTTTAAATTGCCTTGCCCTTTACGGGAGTGAAATCTGAGACAAGAGCCCTTTGAAACATCTGCAGTGTGGTATTTGGGTTCCGACACAAATCCGCGGAAGCCTTCGCAAAAAAAAAAAAAAAAAAACTACTGCTGCGGGAAAATTTGGGCACGGAACCATGTTTTTCATTTTTTTTTATTCTTACAAATGCAGTGATCTCCCCGACCAAAACATGCAAGTATTCATCAGTTTAGCAACCGACACGCGTATATTAAGATGGTTCCCATTCCTCATGCGAGCCGCAGAAATTAATACAGTCGTGCCATTTCGGAGCAGTACAATGATGCACTCTGAGGCTGTCATGAGCCGTCACCGATTTCGATGGCAAATCTGCATGACAGCATGCGAGGGGGAGCTAGGTGCCGGGGAATAAGGCCGTGTTGTTGTTATCACCCCGGTGCCATTTTCGAACGCAGCGAGAGGGTGAAGGGCAGCGACCTTCCCGCGCCGACGGAAGCGCCTGACGTCCACTATGCTGTGACTGACGGTCAGCAGAAACGGCCCACAGCGCCGAGTGCACTCTGAGGCTGTCATGAGCCGTCACCGATTTCGATGGCAAATCTGCATGACAGCATGTGAGGGGGAGCGAGGTGCCGGGGAATAAGGCCGTGTTGTTATTATCACCCCGGTGCCATTTTCGAACGCAGCGAGAGGGTGAAGGGCAGCGACCTTCCCGCGCCGACGGAAGCGCCTGACGTCCACTATGCTGTGACTGACGGTCAGCAGAAACGGCCCACAGCGCCGAGTACTGCAGCACAACAAAAACAAGAAGGGCTGGGCGAGAAGGGAGGGGGGAATGCCAGCAACAGAGGAGCCCACGAAAGTGAAAGTGATCGTGATTACGATCGCTACGGAGGAAAGACACATGGCGCTGCGCGCGTGCACGTTCACGTGCACTGTAGCTTTAGGCCACGGCAGCACTTTGAAAAAGCCCAGATATAAAATGTCTCTTCGAGCCTTTGGCTCGCGAGACCTAAAAAACAGGGGTGGTACATCTTTCCATGTTCAATCAACCAAACTATGGAATTCATTACCATCAAACATAAACCACGGATAACTGTGTTATTTTCAGAAGACTACTCAAGAATCGGCTCTTTACTACATGAACACCACTCAAACACAAATATACAGCATATGGCTATCCATGTAAATATGTATAATTGGAGTATGTGTATGTATTTAGAATGTATTTAGATACGTGTATTTCTTTGTACAAATATATACTACTTATGATTTTAAAATATATAGATATTCTTTAGGTCTGCTTAACAAATGTATATATTACTTATAGTTAAAATATTTAAATATAAATATATATTTATGCATTATTTCATGCTTAACATGTATATAGGTCATTGCATATAGTTCATATAAGTTATTTGATTAAATGCTTGTGGGTCTCTGTTTATTCTATTTGTCTCTCACAATAAGTAAATACAATTAAAACAATTGTATCTATAAACGCTTCACTATTAAAATATTGAGGAAAACATAAAAATATTTAAAAAAAGAAAACCTTATAAAATACACAAATAAATTACCTTTTATGTACAGCAAAATTTGAAAGTCTGAATTTCTAATTATCTATCCATACTTGCACATATGGAACTTTATGCAATCCAATTACATATCTCTTTATTATTTTCCTTATAGATGTACAGCCTTTCTACATAGTTATGTATCTATATACTTATTACTTTACTGCCACTGATGAAATAACCCTTTAACTCCCTCCAATGCACTATCTATGTCTCATCATATACCTATCTCAATATATCCTCTGCCTCCACTCTCTGATTTATCTCAAACCTAATTCTATTACTATGATCTCCCTAAGATCCTTTTTATAATTCCTCCCTCCTCTATCCATCTTTGACTAACTTCAAACCTCGACCTACTACTATTAAATCTCCCTTTTAACCCTTTCTAGACTCTTCCCTCCTCGACTCACCCCAAACTTCATTTTACAACTATGATTTCCAAAATAATACTTCCTAGACTCTTTCCTCCTCTGATCTCATCCTAAACCTCATTTTACTACTATGATCTCCCTTATAACTCTTTCTAGACTCATCTCCCCTCTACCACACCTCTCCTTTGACTCATCCCAAACCTCATCTGACTAATATAAATTCCCAAATAACACTATCTAAACTCTTGCTGCTTCTATACCTCCTTAATCCTATTCAGTCAAACTAACAGACTCCCATGTCCACTACTCAGATTAACAACTTAGATTTCTCTATACTAATCCACCACTAATCCTTTGGGCTCCGGAGTAGAGTGCTACTCGCAGAGAAGTGCATCAGGAGTAGTAAGTGTTATATAAATACAATTGCAATTGCGTTCCCAGGCTTTACCTTTACATTCTCTGCTCTCTATGAGAAGCGCAGGTGAGCAATCAAGGTTTCCTCGTGGAGGCTTTGTAGGTTTGGAAAGTGCAATACTACAGAGTAACTACACACCATAAAGGTGAATCTCCAGTCAACGTTGTACTATATAAGGGATGTATTTATAGTAGAGACCAGGAGGGCAGTTAAAATGATGACTTAAAAAAGAAAACAAGATTCCAGTTCCAAAACCTCTTATAACGCTAAGATACAAGGACGCTATAACCATTTGACATTTGACCAATATTATCCTATGAAAGGGACTTTCCCTTCTTCCTCGTCTTTATCCCCTCCCAAATAATGCCACCTTATGCTATCACTCAACCTGGGACAACAAGTCCTGGAAAGAGTCCGTAATAAGCGTAACCCAAAGAAATCTTTCTGAGCTTGGCTTCTACAGGCCTTTCAGAACTTGACCATAGCACCTTCCAATGTATGCATTTTATTAGCTGTTCACCCTCGTTTGCGCCTGTGGGAGGTCCCGGTATCTCATACAGCCTGTGACCGCATTCAGTGCAACCACTCCTTTCCACCAGCACCTGAGGGCTATGCACAATCTCAACCAAACTACATTATGTTTGTATTTTTCTGACAGATGAGGTAAAGCCGGTTCTGGTGGCTCAGTGTATGAATACAAGCACTGCAGAGACCTCCGGCAACAGTCATATGTTCAAATAACATTGAATCCCTTCAGCTTTTCCACCTTGTAAAGTCAATACAATTGGTAAAATTTCACTGCTTAAAAATCAACATCCATTATTTATCAATAAGACTGAGAGACACATTTGTCTCAATGTGTGCTGTAACATGTATGCTTAGTTGCAGTATACTCGAAAAGGTGACATCACCAGCCAGCAGTGGGCGCCATCACAGGAAGTACAATACTGTGTGTGGACAATATATATCACCTCATCTTAAGCTGTAAAAACCTTTGTAGCAGGCCTGGCTAGGTGTTTATTATTGTAAGAGCATGGTTCACATGATCATGATTAGAGGGGAGCATTTGTATTGTGTGACCCCGGTAGAATCACGTTTTCAATGAATCTGTGCACTAGTGCTAGCATCATAATTCAAACAGTGTCCTAGAGCGTATTCCTCAGTTGAAAGTGAAACAAGACTAGAGTGTGGAATATGGTGCTGGAACTCACAACACAAGCAAAAAGAACAAATTATGGATGGAATGCTGAACAGATCAAACATTCAACCCCAGTCACAGATATGGGTTTAATCCATTGTTTTTTTGCCCACCACGCCACCCCAGTTTGGACCCAGCCATAAGCAAATCAGTCTTGACCCTGCTCCCCATAGGAACAGTCCAACCCGAATTGCCAGGTCAGGTCCTCCTTGGACCGGAAACAAGTATCCTTGGAACGGTTTCGGGGTATCACCCCTCATCAGCCAGACTAGCTTAAATTCCTTGGCACAGTGAGCTCAGGGCCCATGTCTGGGCACACCCTTCCCACTTAGGGTGACAAAAGCAAAAAGAGCAAATGATGGACGAATGCTGAACAAATCAAATAATCACCCCCAGTCACAGATCTGGGTTTAATCCATCATTTTTCTTTCTTCCTCAATGGGATGGGTATGCCCAGACGTGGATCCCTTGCTTGTTGTGCCACTGGATTCAAGCTAGCCTGGCTGATGAGGGGAGATACCCTGAAACTGGTCCCTGGATGCTTGTTTCCGGTCCAGGGAGGACCTGGCTTGGCAGTTCGGGTTGGACTGTTCCCATGAGGAGAAAGGTCAAAACTGCTTTGCAAATGGCTGGGTCCAAACTGGGGCGGCATGGTGAGCAAAAGAACAATGGATTTAACCGAGATCTCTTGAATGGGGCCGATGTTTGATTTGTTCAGCATTCCGTCCATCATTTGTTTACATAGCATTTTTCTCCCTAAGTGGGATGGGTATGCCCAGACATGAGTCCCTTGCCCGCTCTGCCCCTGGATTCAAGGTAGCCTGTCTGATGAGGAGGAATACTCTGAAACCCATTCAAGGATGCTTATTTCCGGTCCATGGAGGCCCTGGCTTGGCAGTTCGGGATGGACTGTTCTCATGAGGAGCAGGGTCAAGACTGATTTGCATATGGCCGGGTGCAAACTGGGGTGGCATGGTGAGCAAAAGATCTAGGGATTTAACCTAGATCTCTTGACTGGGGGGAATGTTTGATTTGTTCAGCATTCCATTCATCATTTGTTTACACGGAACTCACAACACATCAGCACATAATATAGAGATGTGATCTGACCATGGGAAGCCAGCGCCCTAGGTATCTTCCGCACGCGCAAGCAACACAAGGAGCAGACTCGCTTTCTCTCCCTCGCGGTGTTATTGGCCAAACGAAGCATCGCTATGCACTGGCGATCCCCCACCGGTCCCCCACTAGCGGCTTGGGTGGGAGCTACACACAAATGGGCGGCGGCGGAGGAGGAAGCATTGCGGGAGGAGGAGGTGAGAGGGATCCGAAAGAACCCGATATCCATGGAATGGGCCATGTTATTATATCGCTTCAAACAGTTAACCCCTGGCGAAGACCCTAAAGACGACACACCTACACTACCAGCCCTGCAAGCGCAGTCTCAAAACCTGACCGTCCAACCCCTTAATATACTGGGGACATGATCACATACAAAGCAGCATTATAGTGCATACTATCACAGTTGCCGGTCGGACCTATGAGGAGGTTCAATCGCGATTCATTGGGGCGCCACACCCACAGGACAGTTCGAGCATTCGTTCGCAAGGTCCGGACGTGAACTTCCATGCCCACACCCTAGTTTGTTCCTGTGTTACACCCCAGTTCAAGTGACATATTCTTTGTCAGAGCCCATAGGGTACACACATCGTTTTGTATTTGATCATTTCTTTTCCTTGCCAAATATCCATCAGTCTATGCAGATGATGTGTGATACCGCATACTGTGCTATACGGCATAATTACTTGATAGATCTGTATAATGAACAGTATATAAAATCTGAAAATGTCAATAAAAATATGTTACAAAAAAAAAATAGAGATGTGATCTGACGGAGTACAAAATAATCTTCATGTCCCAATTAGTTGTAGATGGGATGAATAGCTTCCATAGGGGCATATCTATAATAGTTGATTTGATCTAATGGACAAATGACAATCTTTTAAAGACTGGCTTGCACATCCCACTGCCTTGAATGGTACCCCACACATCATTGACTCTGCTAAATCCTTAAGTATTACCCTGGAGAAAATCTTCTCCATGACAAAGCACATCAGTGCTGCCACCAGAGGTGTCAACCTGCAACTTCACGCTGTAAGGAAATTACACCTTACCAGCCCTTGGCAGACCTCAAGACAGCAGTTCAAGCTTTAGTACTATCAAAATTAGACTGTGGCAGTGCTACACTTGTGGGCCTCCTGAAAAACACACTCACACCGCCTAAGGCCACTATGAATGCTGCAGCCAGGCTCCTCACTGGATAAATAAAATAAGTGATCATATCACCCCAACCTCCAATCCCTGAATTGGCTACCCTTTGAGGCTAGGATCGACTTCAAAATTGCCTACATGACCTACAAAGCGCTGCACCATGATAATACCCCCTCTTACCTGGCCCAGAAACTGACCCAATTGGGTGGAAAAAGACCTTCCAAAAGTACAAGTTTGCTACTACTTAAACCACAAAAATTGACCAAAAAGAAAACCTACAATCGATCCTTCTCAGGAATCGCCCCAAAAATTTGGAACTCTCTCCCGCCTGATATCAGATGCAACCCTTCCACCTCCATCTTCAGGAAAGAAGTAAAAACTGTATGTGAAACAAATTCCTTAATCAACTATGAAAATGTATCCCTTCCCTCATGAAGAATATGTTACGTCACAACACAATCAAAATGATTGCGGAACGTTACCTCGCAGTTTTTACAATGCAAGTCGTTAAAATGACTTGCGTTGCAGGGCGCTGGACTTAGGAATAGTATGATTTACTATTCCAACACCAGTCAATGTACAGCAGGGAAGGTGTTGGAATAGTAAATCATACTATTCCTAAGTTAAGAGCGCCATCCAGCGCAAGTCGTTGTAATGACTTGCATTGTATTACCCACGATGTAAAGGCATTGCGATGCAATGCCCGCGTGGTAATGGATGTTTCCACTCATGAACGACTTTTTCCTGCCTAGGCAACATTGTTTCGATTCTGTCCATGCTTATAGGTTTCTATGCTTGACTTCACCTTTTGTAATGTGTCTTATATTATACATTGATATAGTGCCTATATTCTTTGTACCATACCTTTTATTGCTTGTAAAGCGCTCTGTCACCCGAAAAGGTCTTGTTCGCGCTATATAAAACTCTATAGTAAATAAATAAATAAATGTAGAGGGCTCCAAGAGCTTGTTAGCAATGCTAGTTCAAGAGAAAGAGGACAACAGTGATTTTCAATGAAAACCTTACGCTGTTTGACATGGACTGGAGCCTGGGTACTCACAAACATTTTCCCAGGGGCCGTAAAGTTTGGTCTTTGGTGTGACCAAGGGCCACACTGATGCCAGTTGGGGAGGGGGTGTAAAGTGGGTGTAGGGGAAGTGCAGCATGTACAACTACTGGCTGAACTCAAATGCGCAATGTGAAACCACAAATCCTGGGATGAATCCAGGCTTCTTCACTTGACCAAATTGTGTGACCCTGGGCAATAGTTTTATTTTTAATTTCCCTCCTTTTTATTCATTATCACATATAAAAAGACCTCGAAATACATGACTTCAGAATGTGTGTTGTACAAAATCATCTCCTGTGCTTGGATGTAATCACTAATGGCATTGTTGTCAGGGTATGAGGGGGAGGGCATGAACGTTTCTAAATTCATGTTTGAAAAACATCACTTTAAAAAAATACTTCTGAATGCACTACTATAATTTCGTTTACTAAGGTGAAATGGTTCTACAGGTCAATGAAACGCACTTTTTGAATTTCGAAAAGACTATTGTATTTTTACATGTTTACTGTCTTCAAAAATGAAGGTGTTCCTAAAGTTAAGGGCCTAGCTACTTCCCTTTTTAGGTCTCACCTGAACCAGCGCATGCGCTAACCTGGCGAGACTTTTTGTGAGGGCTCTAAAAATGCTACCATGGCCAGCCTAGAGCTACAGTGCATGTGCGCGGGCGCGCGCTTAGGAGCAGAGGTTTTCAAACCTCATCATGCTCATTGAGCACCCGCGATCACTTTCACTTTCGCCCGCGATCACTTTTGCGGCGCCCCGTTGATGTTCTCGTTCAAAGAACATCAAAGAACATGTTGTGTTAATGCTTTGCTGCGCCCGTTTGACTTACAATGTGCTTTCTCTTTCCACAAACTCGATGTTTGTGTTCCTTTATTTTGAGATGCTTTTAGTATTACTATTTTGTGACTTAAAGAACATTAAGGAAATGTTACTGTGAAACTGGACAACGTTCACAGTGTTTATTTCTGATCGCAGCAGCTGCTTCATGTCCGTTGCAACATTCATGGAGTCCTTTCGTTGGCGCTTTCATGAGGACATGAGGAAGCTGGAAACTTTTGGTTCTTTAAAAGCACAGCATGTTGGCGACTGGTTAATCGATTAGACTTATGTAGCGCTTTAGATCTCAAAGCGCTATGGTGGGTGCAGCAGTTACAACTCATGAAATATGGGGTGCAACTCACAAGGAGGGGGCAGGTATGAGTGCACATTGGCTGCAATCGAACTCTTAAGATGATGGGCTGTGTGTATCCATTATCAGCACTCAGTCTTCGCTAAGTGATCTTGTTTGTTTTGTTGTTGTGTTAATGATTTGCAGCACAAACTCGATGTTTGTGTTCCTTTATTTTGAGATGCTTTTAGTATTACTGTCACAGACACAACCACACACACAACCACAACCACATGCAAATCCACACAACCACATACACAACCACAACCACACACACACAACCACACACACACAACCACACACACACACAACCACACACATACACACAACCACACACACACCCACAACCACACACAACCACACACACAACCACACACACAACCCCACACACAACCACACACACCCAACCACACACACAACCACACACACCCAACCATACAACCACACCCAACCACACACACAACCACACACACACAACCACACACACAACCACACACACAACCACACACAACCACACACACAACCACACAAACACACACAACCACACACAACCACACACACACACACAACCATATACACAACCACACACACACACACCACCACACACACACAACCACACCCACAACCACACCCACAACCACACACACAACCACAACCACACACTCAACACACACAACCACACACAACCACAACCACACACAACCACACACACAAACACAACCACACACAACCCCACACAACCCCACACACATAACCACAGGCACAACCACACACATACCACACACACAACCACACACACAAACACACAAATACAACCCCACACAACCCCACACACAACCCCACACACAACCACACACATACACACACACAACCACACACACAACCACACACACAACCACACGCACAACCACACGCACAACCACACATACACAACCACACCCAAACACACAACCACACCCAACCACACACACAACCACACACAACCACACACAACCACACACAACCACAGACAACAACAACCACCCCACACCCCCACACCCACACACACAACCACAACCACACCCACAACCACACCCACAACCACACACACACCCACAACCACACACACACAACCACACACACAACCACACAACCACACACAACCACACACACAAACACGCACACAATACAACGACACACACACACAACGACACACACACAACCACACACAAAACCACTCACACACAACCACACACACAACCACACACAACCACACACACAATCACACACACACAACCACACAACCACACACACGACCACACACAACCACACACACACAACCACACACAACCACACACCCAACCACACACCCAACCACACACACAACCACACACACAACCACACACACACAACCACAACCACACCCAACCCACAACCACACACACACACACAACCACACACACACAACCACACACACACAACCACACAACCACACACAACCACACACACAACACAACCACACACACACACTCAACCACACACACAACCACACACAAAACCACACACAAAACCACACACAACCACACACACACACACACACACGACCACACACAACCACACACACACAACCACACACAACCACACACCCAACCACACACCCAACCACACACAAAACCACACACACACAACCACACACACACACAACCACATCCAACTACACAACCACACACAACCACACACACAACCACACATACAACCACACACACAACACACACAACCTCAACCACACACAACCACAACCACACACACAACCACACACACAGACAACCACACACACAACCACACACACAACCACACACACACACAACCACACACACAACCACACACACAACCATACGCACACAACCACACACACAACCACACACAACCACACAGACAACCACACACATACACAACCACACACAACCACATACACACACAACCACATACACACACAACCACATACACACAGCCACACACACACAACCACACACACACAACCACACACACACAGCTACAACCACACACACAACCACACACACACACCCACACAACCACACACACACAACCACACACAACCACAACCACACACAACCACACACACACAACCACACACACAACCACACATACAACCACACTCACAACCACACACACACACAACCACACACAACCACACACACACAACCACACATACAACCACACACTCAACCACACACACACAACCACACACACACAACCACAACCACACACACAACCACACATACAACCACACTCACAACCACACACACACACAACCACACACAACCACACACACACAACCACACATACAACCACACACTCAACCACACACACACAACCACACACACACACAAACCACATACAACCACAACCACACCCAACCACACCCAACCACACATCCACACCCAACCACACATCCACACACACACCCACACCTGCACCCACACACAAGCACACACACAACCACAACCACACACACAAGCACACACACACAACCACAACCATACACATAACCACACACACACACAACCACACACAAGCACACACACACAACCACACACAACCATACCCAACCACACACACAACCACTCCCAACCATACATCCACACACACACCCACAACCGCACCCACAACCGCACCCACAGCCATACCCACAACCACACACACACATAACCACACCCACACAACCACACCCACACAACCACACACACACACACAACCACACACACACAAACCACACACACACAACCACACCCACACAACCACACACACACACACACACACACACACATCCACACACACAACCACATCAAGCATTGGCATAGCCAATAGGTCTCGCCTTTGGGACCTTATAAGTGTTTGGCCACGCAACAGTTGATGTGATTGCACCAAGGATATTGTGCTGCATAACTAAATACTTAGAAGGTCCCAAAAGCGAGACCTACTGGCTATGCCAATGCTTGTTTTGTTTGGTCTCGTCTAGGCAGCACTTACGCTGTCTCTTCGATAAATGCTGTATTCAGGTATGGACTTTAAGCTCTGCCCATTTCCTCCCATCTTTTCAATTGACTCCTATTACTGTCCTTTGTAAATGATGGCTTTTGATTCAGGAATAGGCTCACTAGACCCTCCTCCTCCCTCTCTTCTGTTGTTACCTCCCACGAGGACAGCTCCTCTTACGTGTGCTTACTCTCTTGGTTTCATTAACAGTTAGTGAGTACTATTTAGTTAATGTCTTGCTTAAGCAGGCATGACATACTGCATGGGCAGCCACTGCATTTCTTTTCCATTTATTTAGTTCTGTAGCAATTGAGGCTCGCCGCGCTTTAGCTATAAACATCTGAAGCTATAGCGCGGCATGCCGCCATTGCTACAAAAGTCAATAAATAGAAAAAGAAAAAAGGCGGACGGATGCAGCATTTGTTTTCCATTTATTTACTTTTGTAGCTGCATCGCTTCAGTTTTAAACATCTTAACCTAAAGCGCGGCGTTATGTGAATGGTTTTCTGTAGTCTTTTACATCTTCTTCCGTCCTGCCTGTCGGAATTTCAGTGTGTGCATCATGGATTTCAGCGATTTTGAGCAAGACAACAGCCGCAGCAGCAGGTTAAGCCCTACCGTGCTTCCTATGTGTATCAACGAGCTCTGTTGGTTGGGAATAATTAAGGCAGGCCCTGACCCAGTCCAGGGGGTTAGTTGTATTCTTCAATATTGCAGGGTGCAGTACCTTTTAGGGCTAATAGGGGTGCACAAGGACACCCAGTAACAGGCGGAGGTACTGCACTCTTTCCTTGCTTCATGGATTTTCTATTATTTGTTAGGATACTGCTTGGATATTTTTTGAGAAGAAAAATTCTAACAAACATTTTTATTTACAATGCCAACAGCTCTAAATTCAACTAATGCGAGACCTATTGCATTGCAAATGCTTGTTTTAAACTGCAATTAACCTTTAAATACGTGCTAGCTGTATATATAATTTTCTTTCTAATCTTAGTCCTGAATCGAGTAAACAGCAGCGCAGTGCTGCTGCTTTTCAGGGGGCTGCATGTAAAGGTCAGGAGTGCCGCATGCGCCCCCCCCCGGGCCGTACTTTGAGTATTACTGTACTGGAGGCTTACTGGTCCTGGATTATGAAATCTTCTATCTGATGGCCCAATTTAAGTGGTTGTCTAGGTGCCTCTTGGGATCGTATTTGGCATAGATGGGGGAAGTGGGAGACTCAAGATGTGGGGAAGCACTGATCGCACTGATGATGGGAGTCCGATTGAAAATGACACAAAAGCCCAAACTTCTCACCATGGCGATTCGCTGCTGGAGGACATTCTTGTGTATGGTGCAATAGTGCAGCCCATGCAACATCTATGGGGACGCAGCCCCATGGAACCACGATCGCATAAGTTACTGCAAGTTATGTTGACATTTGAGAACACATGTAGGCTAATGTCATGGTTATATAAAACAGTTTCATCAAGGGTTTCTGACAGTTTGCCGACATTGTGCGCTAAATGGGAGGAAATGATAGGTAGACAGTTTCGAGAAGAAGAAAGGGAGCAGGCATTGGAGCTTGTAAACAAGCTGTCTAGAAATACTCTATACAAGTATAAACATTGCAACTACTTACACGCCACACACCTCACTCCACACAGATTAAACGTTATGATGCAAACAGACACCATGAGCTACCCTCAAAGTGCTCTTGCCAACGCTGGGCTTTATTTACATAGCGTGGAGCTGCCCGATGTTAGCCCAGTTACCAACAAAGGTTGTAGATGAACTAGAGCGTGCAATAAATAGGAGGCCTGCTGGGATTATACATACAACTGTGGTAGAAGGATGCTGGAAATAGATTTCTAGGCTTAGCCCTAGTTCTCATCCGAAGAGATATAGCAAAGCACTGGCACTTGCCTGAGGGACCACCACACAGCCGGCAGAAAGAAGAAGTCAAGAAGTGATCAATAGCAGAAGGTGCTGTTTTATGATCTAAGGAACGTCGGGGTAAAGTATAAAAACCTACAGCAGACCAACGGATGGAGATAGTTGCATTCTTTATAGACCCCGGGGATTGATTGGCTGATGATACATTACAATGGAGATTTGGTATTGAGAGTCCCCGCCCTACCCTGTTAGGCTGATATCGGGAGATATCTTTTTGTCAAGTACCCTTGTTACACCTGCGGAGCATAATAGCTGATGGATCTCAAGAGATGTTATGTTATGTTACAGGATTTATAGAGTGCATGGCTGCCCCCACAGTGGGGCTTCCCAACGCTAGGCCTACGAGAGATGCAATTGAAATTACTGTGAGCAATACATGGGCAAAGATATTGAATGCGGGTAATCGGGCAGTTGTACTGCTGCTTAACACAGTTGTTGGTCGCTGAGCTGTTGGATGATTTTGAGATAAGATATATGTGCATTCATTATCGTATACCAATTACTGAACAAGCACATAGAACTTGTGTTTACCATATGTAACAAGACTGGAGTCCAGTAAAATCAATAGAAACATATTTTTAGAAAATCCTCATTCAAAATTTCATATTTGCATTTTATTCACAGTAATACTGAGAAGAAAAGCAGAGCATATGAGAGAACATGCCCGGACCACTGAGCACAGTATATGGGGGAGGGAGTTTATAGGGAGCTGGCTATGTTGGGCGAAAGACTCAGTCATACACAGCTGTGTGCACGTGTAAATGTGAGCGAATCCTAGTTACGATTCAACATTATTGCCCTTTAACCTCTGGCATAAGCTCATATGTGCTCACCATGGAACTTGCTATGACATCCAAGCAAATGCCTCCTTCATGCATTCTTAAAGGGTGCATGGGATTACATGTATCCTGGTTCGGCCCATGTTAGGTAGCAGCCTGCTGCTCTGTAAATAAAAGAATATATATTGTATTTTCCCTGGCGCTCCGCATCATAGAATCAGGGGTTGTCCTTCCCTTAAAGACCTCTGTGAACCACGCTTTGGATTGTCCTGTGTTACATTGAGCCCCCAAGTAGCTCAGCAACGCTGCCTTCCATGTACCCAACTTGCCTAGCAGCCACCTTGAGTGGCTGGGGTCCCTAACTGGTCCTGTAGAAACATTTACAGGGGCACGGGTTTGTCCGGATACTAGTAATCCCTCCCTGCGAAACCATTCCTCCCTTTCCACCTGAGGACACGGTTACCTCCACTCTCTTCATCAAGCAGTCACTTTAGCCCTATTCTTAGGCCTCGCCTGAGCCAGCGCGCATGCGCTGCTCTGCGAGGCTTCTAGTAAGGACTTTCAACTTGGACCACACGCACGCGTGTGTGCTTTTATTTTGCTTACACGCTACTGGCCTTTGCGTGCGTCTTTCTAAGAAAGACAGCACGCAATTGGCCAAAGGCGGGTGCATGTCCCGCCTTTTCTCTCCCCTGGCCTAGGGAGCTCAGGAGCGAGCAGCAGCGCGGCCGGGTGCCAGCTGCCAGCTGCATACCTCACATTCCTTGCAGTGCGCACACACCGTGCTTGTTTTTTTTTTATCAGGTTCGACCCCTACTTGCAAAGTACCCCTTTATTCAAAATTGGGAAGTGGAAAGAAGCAGTCATCACATAACTCTACATATTATTCTACCAGAGTCGCTGACTGGGTCTGTACCGGTTAAGGGGTGCACTGTAACCCAACACACAACCTCACTGCTTCACTTATTGATGTAAAAGTGTGCAAGAGAGTGTCTCTGTACTAGCGTAGCCATTTTAGGTTGAAGTGTGAAATCGTGCAAGGAGACCAGTGTGTGTCTGGACTCGTCACAAGTCAACAGAACTAGGCGTGCAGGGACCCCTGGCGACCCCTAACCTGTCTCTCTAGTGGTACACAGTTTCAGGGGCCCGTGCCGTGCAAGTGGTCGGGTGATGGTGAAAATATTCTAGTGCATGAAGCCCAGAGCACTTGAGGTACCCTCTCTCGCTGTTAGACTTCTTTGCCCCATTAGTCTTTGAGACTCCTAGTCTGAGAAATGGAATCACTGTGCAAAGCTCCTATCGAGATGTCGGCGCTACTTCAGCAGCACTGGCCCAGCCCCTCTGAGCTATCTGCGAGGTCTTGTCAGTTCCATCAGGTCATGGTTTGGTGACGGTTTTGGCCAGATGGACTGGGTATTTTGCTTTTTTACGTCTAAATGGTTTGCAAGCCTATTAACATATGCATGTGTACACCTCACACCAAAAAGTAGGGGAAAAAAGTAATTAATCACATTTTAGCGATGGGCGTGCGGTGCAATAGATGACGGAGGGTCACCATCGAGGCATAGACAGTGCTCCTGTCACGGGCACTGTACAGTGATAGAGTCTGCAGTGCTGTAATGAGGTTCACTGTGCAGCGCTACGCAGAGGGCTGGTTTGTGTAATCCTATGAGAAGCTTGTTCTTCGCAGCGCTGGAATGGGAGGGACTCATTTCACTGCTGCCAGAAAAGGTCACTGTACTGTACAGTAACGAGTGCAGTCATTTTTCCCAGTCTGCATTCCTGCAGTGAGGGACAATATGCAGTGCTGTAGATGAGGCCGCAGTGTGCAGTGCTCTAATGCAGTGAGGAAAGAGGTGCACAATGTTCACTTGTCGCAAGTCAACATTGTGTGGCTGCACTAATGTAGTGATTATCGCATCTGGTGCTGCGTTGTGCAGTGTTGTCACGATGGCCATTCTGTGCACCCATACAGACTTCTACCCTGTGTTATTCTTTGTGCCCCTAGTATTCCTTCTTTGAATGTGTGCTTCTCCTTGTCTGCCACTTTGCTTCAATCCCTCCCCGACCCGCCCGTTTTACAGCTAAAACTTTGTGTAAAAAAAAAACGTAAAAAAGAGTCTCTGGAAACGTACACTCACTCTGGGTTTTTTGGCTCACATGTTTCTTTTCACCTAAGTATTGCGAGGTAATACAATGCAGCTCAACATAAATGCGCGTTTGGGATTCTTCACAGTACAAATAGCTTTTACTGCTCAGGCATAAAAAACATATCTAGGTGTGTTTGCTACAAGCAGGGCTTTATGTGGGGCGGGTCTGACCGGTGCTCAGCACCGTACATCGGCCACGCCCTATTGGCTATGCCAATGCTTGTTTGGAGTATGACTGCTTATGCTGATCAGGATTTCAACAACCCTAGTGAGCGAGCAGCTCCCATCATCATCCTCCATCATCCATCAGTCAGTCTCCCCTTTCCAAACCACTGCCTTACAGTACAGTTCCTGGCACACTAGGGATCTGGTTGGGTGCTCCCTGTCCGAAGTGATGGCCACGCCCAACACTGTGCAACCAGCCAATCTACTTCACCCCATGTGTAACTCTTTAAACAACTTCTTCAAAGTACTGCAAGGAAAGCCTATTAGACTGGATGCTACTAAGAGGTTTGAGGGGCTTGGTGTCTGGTAATGGCATTGCAACAAGTGGGCTTTTATGGCATGTCCGTGTCGTTTTGTTTACCGTTTGCAGTGGAGATCTTTAGGAGTTTCGTGGTTGCTTTTATTTAATGGTAACATACTCTAGAATTCAACAAGTTCCTGTTGGAAGCAAAATAGACTTCAAAACCAACCACCCATTGGCGCCAGATTGTGCTGAAAGTCTGTTCTGCGTAATACAGTTTTATTTCATACTCAGGAGGAGTAGGAAACCACGTTATCATGTTCCTAGTAACCACGAGACACATAAATGTTAATATTTAGCCAGTGCCTCTAAGTTAAAACCAGCTATCTGTTGCTACAATGTAATTTGTGCCAATCAGGGCCCAGGTGTGCTGCTGAAAGCAGCAAAAAGAACTACCATGGTCAACCAGCTTGAAAAAAAGGAGCATGTGAACAGATGAGAGAGGTGGTGAGAGAGGAAGTAATTCCCCGGTAACTTACTGGTGATCTTCATTACTTTGACTACTGGTCCTCCTGGATGCAGTCCTGAGTCCCCCCTCCCGCTCTGGTTTGGAGGTTGACTATTACTTGTTTTACTGTTGTCTTTTTGGCGTGGTATGTTACAGGAAGTGCTTCATTAGTTCCTCCCTTTTGTGGTGCCGCCTGGGTAATGGAGGTCATCTTGGGGGAACTTTTTGGGTTTCAGCTAGGGAATTGGTTCTGCCAAAAAGAAGAAGTATCTCATGCATAAGGACTGCATCCAGGAAGACGGACAAGGAGGTTATGGGTGAGGATGAGAAAGGATCTTAAACCATGGCTATATTTGATCAATTTCTACACACTTCACCAAAGAGCGAATTCTTTTGGCCGAGAACTCACGTTGTACCAACTAGACCAATGGACATACTAAATGGCCCCTCAACATTTAGGAATAATCAGAAAAAACACAGGAGATGAAAGGAATCAGTTACAACTCCTACCTGGATCTATGCGCAATGTCACTGGTACGTTTTCCATTCAAGGAGAGGGGAAGTGTTATACTTGGGACGCTGTCTTGTTGGATTGCAAGCTGTGTTTATGGAGTAGGTGCCCTCTCTGTAAAACACTGAAAAAGTTTAAAAGCTGATGCGCTCTGCCATATTATCAACCGGGCCTCTTTCCTAGTATTTACATTAATTTGCCTACCTGCCTTTGAAGGATGATAAGTCAACACTTACAGTAACAAAATGCGATAATTACAAATCCTAGGCCACAGCCACCCAGTTGTCAGAACGGTTCCCCTCAAAACAGGACAAAGTCAGTTATACTACCTTGGGAAAAGAGGGATTGAGTACGTAGCTCATTTTGATCCCTTGTTTCTTATAGAAATAGATTAGAACTATATGACCCATACTGGTTTCAAATTTGCCAGAATTATGCTATCTGAAGATACATAGTTTAGGGCAAGTTTGTGGCAATGTTGAGAACCAAGACTAATCTGGGTGTGGTTTGACTGGTGAACCGTCAGAAGAAGTAAAGAGGGTCCAAGCTGTGCTACCTTGCTTAACATTTCCCTTTTTAGGCCTCGGCTACAGTGAGCTATGGCAGACCTATTAGGCCACATTTTTGACATCCGGTGGCGCAATGTGCCTCTGGCATATTTATAAGGCCACTTAAAGCCACATTACGTGGCCTTTCATGGCCTTATAAATATGTGCCCCTTTCACGCAGAAAACTGCGTGAAAGGGGCTTCCATGTGAGTTGGTAACACGTTCCCAGCAACATCCATGGCTTTTTGACACGGCCCCAGATGTACAAGAAATCCTAAGTCTAAGGCAGTGCCAAAAACATATGCCTCCCCAGGGGAGGCGTAAGGGAGGCACGAGGAGAAATATCTTTATTTCTCCTCGGTTTTCCTTTTTCTTGGTGTGCTGCATTCTGCCGCACACATAGAAAGAGGAAAAATCCTCGTGATTGTTTTTGTGCTTGAAGGTTTGCCTTCCTGCACAAAAATAATCATCCCATTGTGCGCCAGCACAGGGCAAAAGGCATTCCTGCCCTTTTCAATTGCCATAGGACAGCACAGCTGCCAGGCCTACTACGCTGCCCTAGGGCAAAAAAAACCATAAATGAGGCCCATTGTTTCCTATGCACAGCATATAATTAGAGAGAGATTTGGGTCAGGCTTTACTCATGATTAGATGGCTGTTATCTATCTCAGAAGCCTTCTCCTCATTCAGTGGTTTTCCCTGTTTGCGAATTTGACCCGCCCAGGAGCATTTCGGAACACCTACCTGAATAACAACTCCAGACCTCTAGAGGGAAGAGATGTACCAGGGACTAAGCTCTTATGATTTTGTAAATTAAAAAAGTAAAAAGATCTGAGACCCTGGACCAGGCCTTCTCATGCGTGGCCCCTAGACTTTAGAACATCCTGCCTGAAGACCTGAGGACCACTGACAACCTTCTACTCTTCAGAGGGAACGTGAAAACACTCCCCTAGTGAGAACTTGTCTATAAATCCTTTCTCCTGGACTGTCTCTGTTCGTCTGTAATTCCATGCTCACCACACTTCTCCTCTGTTAATCTACCTCCTTTGTTCATTAGACTTTGTTTTCTCTTGAAGTAGAGTGCTCCGCTTCCCATGTAGATAGGTCCACGATATGGAAATAGTATAGATAAATGAATAAATACATTGGATGAGACGTATCCCGCCACTGGATTCCTACACTGTATTTTGCATTTTAGATTTCCCCATGGAAGTGGTTGTACTTATTTTATCTCCGGCTCCATTGCTTTCTTTCCATCCTTCCTCCTGCACTCCCCGTTGCCTCTCTCCACCCTGCTTCCATTTTATAACTATTATTTTTATTTATTTTTAGACTTATACATTCTTCATCACCTACCCCACTCCCCAAGTCAAGCTAATATATATTTTTTAATTTGCTATTTTTGCTATGAAGGACCAGCAACAGTAAAGTGCCATGCCTCTTGCTTCCTTTTTGGCACTTCGTACACATTTTTTTAAAATGTTCTTAAATTTTAGCTTACTGTTCCAACATAGCCATCTGCCATGTTAGAACAGTAAATTAAAAATGGCCGACTGTCTCACAATACATGTGTCATGATACCAGAGTGCACATGCATCATGACACATGCATGTACATCGACGTCCATCTTGGAATGTGTTTTCTTTCGCATAAACCTATTCTAAGGCTGCAGCCATATGTGTACATGTGTCTTGGTGCGGCAGATAAAATATGGGTGTGTTCTCCAGCCCTGAGTGCCTGACTGCATGTGAAACTGATAGCCTGGCTTTTTATATTGGAGCTGACATAATTCGAATCTTGTGTGTGCAGAGGCCTAGGCTGTCCCAAACAATGAGAGGTCCAGGACCTGCCCTATGATCTAGTGGGACACACCAGCCCTTCCCTCATAGTAAGCAGTGGGCTATTGTATTTGCTCAGGGTTCATCACATGCAGTGGCAGGAGTAGCATACCATGTTTAACGACATGAAGTATGACCATACCTTAATTTCTATGTCAATGAGAGAATGGTCTTCTGGCCCCTCTTGTGTAAAGTTCTGCAGTTATGTGAGACCCAGAACATTGCGCTGGCATCCCGTGTGCATGTCCAGTATGTGGGGCGCGCTAGAAGAGTCGACGCTACTTTCACTTGCCATTACTTAACCGCCGTGAGGGGAACGGCTTCGCCAGCGGGGGAATCCTGGTTCTTTCTCTACTTTTCAATGCCGTGAGGGGAACGGCCCTGAAGAACTACCCCACCCAGCATCCCTTGCAACCGGCGCTGCGGGTGACGTCATCTGGGCGCCCCGGCACACCACAAAAGCCGCCGGGTGCCACCGCAGCGCGGGACGCGTGCGGGCAGCGCCCTGCAAAGCCCGGGCCAAGGGCGGGCCCGTCCTTGCCCGTCACTGCCCGGAGCGGACTGGGCTGGGCAACCCCCCCAACGACGCATTTCCTGCACTCGCGTTGAGGTACTGTTGTTCTCCTATCTATATGAGATTTAATGCGAGGGATACTTTTTTGAGGCTGTATACTTGGATGGTTATTTCTTATTCTTTTCGCCGTGTTCGGTTCCTCTCTAATTAACCTCGTGGCCTCTAATATGCCATCAAAAGATATTAAAGGTAGAGTGGCTAATGTACATCTCACTGGAACGATGGACCAATTTGTAACAAAGGTTAATTGTGTTATTGACCAAGAAATGATGCTCCTGGAACGCCGTGTCTCGCAGGACCTTGCGGCGGCCAGGAGGTCCTCTATGGGTCACTTCGCTAATGCGCACTCTTCTGTTCAGCAAACTTCTAATCACGTTGCTATTACTTGTTCTGATGTGGATCTTACGGCCCTGGACTTGCTACCCAGTGGGACAGTTGCTGCTGTTTCCTTGGAAGATCAGTACATGGCCTTGGACTCTTTGTTAATCTCTCCTTGTTTGTTGCCATCTGCCTCTAGCATAGTTCCAGAGTCTAGCACCAGGCAGCTGCGAGAGAGAAACCCCGGGGCAATTCCTAAAAATAAACAAGGGTGTACTTCTATTAATGCAGGGAAGGGCAGGATTAGTAAAAGAAAGCTAAAACCAGTAAGCCACACCAGAAACCCTAAAATACCTCCCGCTGCCCTTGAGCAGCCTTCATTGGCGGTATTGGCAGATAAAGTTCCTTCCCCAGTCCATTTATTACCCACTAGAATGGTGTGCCAGGATGTCATTGGGGGGACAAGTGAAGTGGTTGAGGGAAGGGCTTCTGACCTAGTGAATATACATGATATATACGATGCAATTAGGCTTCTCCTTCGTCCAGTGGAGGATAGAATACACAAGATTGAACAACATCTACTTAGGATTGAACGTGGTCTTGGGGAACTGACTGATTCTTCAAATAACATTCATCAATCTGGGGCTCTGAAACCATCGATTTGTATCAGAGCAGAAAAAGTCCCGGTGGCCCCCCATGTCCAGACAGCAGTATCCTCTCAACACCAGGCATTAACTGTAATTAATGAGCCTATATTAGTTCCCGATTACAGGAAATCCACCCAGCACAGTACAATTCAGCCAAAAGAGGATGCCAGGATATCTACACCTAGGACACCAAGTGGGGCAAATATTCCTAACCTGCCACCTGAAACATCCCCATTTGTGGTAATTTTAACAGGGGTCCCCGAACTGGGCAAAAACAAAGTTGAGTCCCCCACAACCTTGAGGAACAGGGTGGTGCATTGGCTTAACAAAAACAGACCATTGCCAACGCACAAAACCTGTAAAATACTCATGGTTAGGAGGGTCCCATGGGTAGGCCACTTGGCAAAGAACATAAGGGGGGACTGTATCTTAATTAACTTCGATGATCCCAAAATTGTCGAGTACATCTGTAACTGGAGATATCCTAGCCCAGGAGTATCCATCAGAGCCCTTCCCCTGACTTACTTTTATCCCCCTGGTCCCTTCACGGATGCGTGGACGCTTGTTCACCGGAATAGGAGGGGCTTACCGCAAGGGGGCTGGCCTATACCCCCACTGCCATTAGATGCTATCTTTATGGAAAATTGATACAGCAGCCTAGAGGCTGTTGACTGACTGCAGGGTAATGGAGGTACACTAAGCAGCTCCCCGTCCCCCTCAGGTTGCTGTACACCAGAAGCTATTATATCTCCAGAATACCCGGGTTTGGAATCATCCACTTTGGCAATTCCACCTCAGAGGCCCATTATTAGCACTGATTACCATCAAGACCATCCCCTAAGTTCTTTAATTCCCCGGGAAAATTTTTCTAGTCATCTTAAGCTTGTTTCTTGGAACGTGGCAGGTCTACGCAGCAAGCTCTCTCTTCCAGACTGGAATGATTTTATCGAGGAATATGATATATGTATGTTCCAGGAAACCTGGAGCCTCGAGCCATTGTACAAGCCGGGGTTTTGTTGTTATTTTGTACCAGCTACCTCAATTGGCCGCGGTCGCCCCTCTGGCAGACTCATGGTATGGGTTAGGGCAGAACTTAATCTTAGGACTACCCTTAATAGCTGCTCTACACCAGATATAATGAGACTTACCATCAAATGTACCTAGAGCGACTATATATGGGAATTCTTTAATGTTTATGCCCGAGGAACCCAAGGGGGCACCAAATCTTCTACTATTACAGCCCTTTCAGATATGCTTTCTACTTGTCCCTCTGGCTCCCTTCTTTTCGTCGCCGGCGATTTTAACTGTTCATTTGAACCGCTTGCTATAGACGATATTTTGGGAACACATGATGAGGACACTAGATAGGGTATCCCCTCACTATCCCTCACCCCTGTAAAAAAGTGGTCCCCGGTTGTAATTCAAATAAATGCTCTAGCGCTAGAATTCGGGCTAAGAGCAGCTAATGGGCGTACAATCTCTGACCCAGCGGGCGCAAATACTTTCAATAGGGTCTCTTGCCAAAGTAGAATTGATTACATACTGGTCGACAGGAGGGGATGGAAACTTGTTGTTGATATGATTGTGATACCATCAATTAACAGTGACCATAACCCTTTGTCCCTCAGTATGCGGGAGATGTGGCACAGGCAAGAGCAATCCCCCTCATCTGGAATGCAAATGACAACCAAGGCACTCCTGCCCTCCAATTGCAATAGGTTCCTCAAATGGCCTAAATTCATTCTGTGTAACTCAAAATTAGCTACCCTGGAGAAAATCCTTGTTGACCAGACTTCCAGGCTCTCCATTGCATCTAGGGACGCGGCTGGCTTTACTGCTGCAGTCAAAGTCTTTGAGGAAACTATGGATTCGATTGGTATTCTGTTTCTTTACCATAGGAAAAAATGCAAACCAAGTGTCAAGGCAGAAAACAAGTGGTTCAATAAGGACTGCAGACTGAAAAAAAATAGCCTGGTCCTCGCTATCAAATCTAACAATCCGGGCGAGGTCAGGCAAGCAAGGCTACAATATAGACAGGCCCTCGCATCTGCCAAGAGGGACTGGGAAGAGCAGCGTTGGGACTGTTTAAAATCTGCAAGCCATTCAAAAAATGGAGAGCTTTTTTGGTCCATAGTAAGAAGATCCACCAATCACGATCAGGACCAAATTCCCAACCATATCACGGATAGGGAATGGTTTGACCATTTTAGGAATCTATATGTAGGGGTGGAGTATACGGGGGACCCTTGCACCTGAACGGGGATCATAGCCACATATCCAGATCAGCTTTTATTTTCCAGGATTGAGAAGAAAGAGGTTGAGATTGCCATTAATAAAATTGTATCTGCAAAGGCCCCGGGACCAGATGGTATCCCGGGTGACCTATACAAAGCCAACATTGATGGATGGGCTGCGTATTTTGAGCTTTTCATTAATGCTCTGTTGGAAGGCTCACCGGTGCCCGAATCATGGAAGGGAGCTGAAGTAATCCCTATCTTCAAGAAGGGCTCTAGGGGGGACCCAGCGAACTACCGCCCAATTAGTCTCATAAATACCGGACAGAAATTGGTTGGTAGGGTCCTCCTGGAGAAGATCCACTCTTGGGTGGACGAAAATGGCATTATGACAAAGTTCCAGGCAGGCTTCAGGGCCTGCACAAGTACAATTGATCAGGCCTTTAGGCTAGTGCTTCTTTACTGGAAGGTGGTCACTATTGGTAAGGGCGCCCTTTACCTGGCGTTTATCGATCTTAAGACCGCCTTTGATCTGGTTCCCCGCGATCGCTTGTGGCTGATCTTGGAGGAGATGGGGATTCCACCATATATCCTGAACCTTCTTATTCGGATGCATGAAGATAACTTTGCTCGCATCAGATGGGGGTCTCAGGAGCAAACAACTGATAAAATCCCGGTGAATAGAGGGGTTCGCCAAGGTTGTGTGCTGGCACCCACACTCTTCACTTTGTTTGTGAACGGCGTAGTCTCTTTCCTGCTTGTAGCTGATACCGATGTCCCCACCCTGGCAGGCGACAAAGTTCCCGCCCTTCTTTTCGCGGATGATACGCTTCTAATATCAAAAACACCAGCAGGACTGCAGAAGCTTTTAGATCGCTTCACTCTGTTTTGTGAGTTGAGAGGCCTTGTCATCAACACCTCCAAAACCAAACTCCTCTATTTTAACCCAACTAGATCCTTCAGATCCACCCTGACTTTGGATGGGAAACCACTTGAGCGTGTCAAGGAGTTCGATTATCTGGGGATCAGAATCTCTGACAGACTCAAGTGGCAGCCTCATATTGATAAAATGGTGTTAAACCATAGACGGGTAATTGGAGCCCTGGGAAAGGAATTTCGCGCCTCCACTACCAAACCCATTGCCCCAGCCTTGGATATATACGCTGCAAAGGCGGTAGGTAGTGCTCTCTATGGCGCAGAATTATGGGGCTTTTGTTGTGTTGATGCCCTTGTGACTAATGAAAATAGGTTTTTTAGGGATCTCGTTTCGCTCCCAAGGGGAACCCCGACGAAACCATTATTGAGCGATCTTGGTAGGCGCTCTATTAGAGATTTAGTCACTCTTCGCCCCTTGCTATACTGGGCACGGTTGTGGCGTACCCCTGAGCTCTCCAACTACGCCGATGGCCTAAGAGAGGTCATGAATTTACGAGGAGCCCACAAAATCGGGTGGCTTACGAATATTAAGAAGCTCTTAGTCGCAACAGGCCTCACATCTGATTGGGACTTGGGGGCATCATTATCCAAGGAGGAAACCAAAAGAGCTTTTTGGGCATGGGTCGATGCTTTGGAGTCAAGAGACCCCAATCCTGGCAGACTGACAGAGGAATTCCGTCAGCATAAGCTTATGCCCTTTTTGGAACCCTATCTAGATTTCATTACGAAACCCAAGGACAGATCACTCTTTATCCAGTTTAGGTTTGGGACTCTTCCCCTTCGCGACAGTACCAGCAAGTGGAATCCCCCGCATAAGGCTCCCTTGGATTGCCCAACTTGCCCGGGTGCTACTGAGAATATTTCCCACTTCTTCTTTGCTTGTCCAGCATATGTGAAACCCAGAATGAAATGGCTCAGGCCCGTTTGTTTGCAGTTGGGAACAAGGGACTATCTTACTGCTCTGAAAATCCTCAAAACGGATGCAAATACCACTATAGTCTGCGGGGTGGCTAAATTTTTAGGCTGGGCATGGCTCATTAGGCAGAGGCTAATTAGTTCCAGTTGATTATTTTTTTTAATTCTCAAAGCTGTCAAAGTTTAATACATTTTTAAATATTTATTGTATGCAAAGAAAAAAGACTCCTTTATAATATGTTTTTAAATTGTAATTTTATGAATTGTGTTTTATGTACTTTTGTGCTTTTATGATATTTTATGTCGAAATAAAGCTTTGATTGATTGATTTTACTGTAAGTCTGTGATGCATGTATGGTAGTAGGACTCTTGGTTGTGTGTGTCTGAGCACTGGAGTCAGTGCACTCCATTTGGAATGCTCCTCATATAGCATGGCACAAGATGGAGGGTGAGAACAACTTACCAAGACAATAGAAGTCTAGTGCATACATTCCTGTTGCTGGATGGTGGAGATCAAGATGCAGAAATGAGGAGGATGAAGGCAGTGTTACCTGGAGATATTCCATGAAGACTTTGTTGGTAAGGGGCTGCTGAATAATTCTTCCTCAGCACTGCCATTTTATAGATGGTAGGGGTGAGGGGTGGGACGTCAGTTGCTGTGGATTAAAGTAAGGAAGTTTCTAAGCCCGTCTGCCCTTTTATCTGTCCCTGATAACTGATTTCAGCAAGGCTGATGACAGCCAGGCGCAGAGATCTCGCATTTCATTGTGCCCATATTTTGGATAATCCTGCTTGGAGCCAGTGCCAGTGCCAGTGCCAGTGCCAGTGCTGTGAGAAGCATCACCTTACAACAATGCTGTATTTTGAAAGCAGACTGAGAAGGACAATTGAAAGAAAACCACCCTAGACTGGCTCTGATATTTCTGAATATGGAACCACCTCCATGGTATGGAAAATATGTATACAAGTGGGATCCAAACCACCCACTTTGTTTCAGGTCCAAGTTTTTCTTGACTTTAGAAGCGTGTGTTTCACAGAGCGCTAGAATAGCTGCTGTAACCAGCGCTGGTGTCTGCCTGACATCCAGTCTCCTAGAGGTGTTCAGATATCACCTGACGTCACAATTTTCTTCCATAGGAGCTGAGGATCTTTCTGAAGAAACCTGTCTCCTTGCTGATAAAGGGAAAGAGTGCCTGGCCCTGCAGGAGAGAGACTGTCCAGGAAGGAGAGGCCTTCCATGTTCCCAGCGTGATAAGTACCCAAAGAAGGCTGACAAACGTAAAAGACAAGACCTATCCAGGAAAGGCCGGTGCTGAGATGGGTACCCCTGATCTCTCTGCACAGTGTTTGAGAAGTGGCAACTAAAAGTATAGAAAAGGGTGCCAACCTGAGTCAACCAGCAGCTTGCCACAGGCCGATTGACTGGTGCTGCAATTGCTGCTGCCACTAAACAAAAGAGGGCCCGTGAATATTTAATTATGGGGAGAGGAGGGCAGGGGAAATCACTAAACAATAACAACAAACCTCCCCCTATTCAATAATTAATAGGTGATACATCCAAAGATAATTGAAAACATCATTGTCCCACAGAAAATATTTTCATCTTTATTTTATCAAAATAGTTTTAAGGAAAGGTTATATCTATGTATATTCAATTTCAACAATTCCTGTGATTTCTCTACATAAAGATCACAAGAACAGCCCCATCAAAACATAATGCACAATAGATACAAAAATAACAGCCTCAAAATACACAGACACAACATGCATACCAAACATACTCAAATAAAGAAAAAAAGAAAAAATACATCTAATGAACAATAATGACAAAAATCACAATTACAGTCTTTTCACAAATGTCAAGCTGAAAATAGCAGACAAGAACTGTCTTTTCAAAGTTGTCAAACTAAGAATAGCTGACAAGAAGCGCTGACGCGCGTTTCGGAGTGAACATAAAGACCAACAGTTCCTTCGTCTTGTCTATTGTGCATTATGTTTTGATGTGGCTGTTCTTGTGATCTTTATGTAGAGAAATTATAGGAATTGTTGAAATTGAATATACATAGATATAACCTTTCCTTAAAACTATTTTGATAAAATAAATTAAGATGAAAATATTTTCTGTGGGACAATGATGTTTTCAATTATCTTTCAGTTCAAAAAAGATTTTATTGATAAGAAATAAAGAATGTCACAACATATTACAACATAATACATATATGTAAAACAAGAGAAAATCTACATCGTTATGAATGAATCAGGTTGATTAGAAAATTAAAAGTAATAAAACATCAAAAACAATAATACAGAATATCTGAAACATAAGTGCATTAGGAACAGTTGGGGTTAATTAAGGGGGTTTTGAGACTTGCTGCTGAGATGGAGGTAATTGAAAAGAACGACTAGCACATGCATCTAAATAAGTGGTAATGGGAGACCGCAAATCCAGACTTTTGGATCTCAAATGGAGAGGGTACACAAAGGAAGTGTCTAACCTATGATTATGGCACACAGCATACCACCATGCCCTATAAGAAAGTTTCGAGAAGTCTTTCCAGTTTGCTGTGATTTGCTAAAATGCAACTGCTAACAACAAATCACCAATTTTAACTTTAAGCGTTGTATTCTCCCAACAAGATGACAAGCTACCTAAGAAAACATGAGTAAAGGCAAAAGAAAGAGCAGTGCCGAAAATCAAATTAATTTGAGACCAAACTCGCTTCCAAAAAGTATGTACAGTAGGACAAGAAAATAACATGTGGAATAAATCAGCCTTTGGTGAGGAGCAAGTCAACAGGTTTCAGGCACAGTGGTGTAATTCCTGCTCAGAGCGTACGGTGATAGCAAAAGTCTATTATATACAAAAAACAAAGTTTGTGTTGTATTTGCAGCTCTGGAAGATTTGCGAATTTTAATCCATAAATTGTTCCATAAGGACACTGGCCAAGACAGCGCAAAATCATGTTCCCAAGCCTCTTCAGTTTTGGATTTCGGTCGAACCGTGTCAGTATTGTGTAAAAAATGATATAATGTGGACGCCTTTGGTGATGTTGCTAATAGGGATCGTAACTGTGAGGAAGGATCTGGAGGAACAGGAACAGCAGGGTTTGCTAATAATCGGGCGCGCGCGCCTAAGACAGTATTTCTAAGTATAAGGCATTTGTGGATGAATGAAGCAGGTAAATTAAATGAATGGCTAAGTGAGGAGAAGGATAAAAAGTCTGAGTGGGAAAAAAGCTGATAAATCCATAGTAAGCCTCTCTGGTGCCAGAATTTCCAGTAAAATGGTTTATTTCGAATGAGCAGGCCTGTGTTGTGCCAAATTGTGGAATTGAGAAAGGAATCGCTGGTGTTTTGAGGAGAAAGGGATAAAGGCATTAAAAGCTTAGATGTCAGTTTGATAACGGGGGTAGACAATGTTTGGGGTTTGCGTGAGAAGGAGAGATATTCACTGAAAGAAAAGGGAGACAGGAAAAGACGTTCCACCGTGGTCCATAAGGGGCAATCATCATGAGGATCCCGTAACCACAGCGAAGCTTGACGGAGAAGGAACGCTTTTTGGTATGCTGGAAATTCAGGAAAATTGACTCCGCCCTCAAATTTGGGGCGAATGAATCTGTGTATAGATATCCGAGGTTTCTTATTGGCCCAGAGGAAAGAGGAAAGAGTAGAATTAATTCTCCTGAAGAATTTTTGCGGGATAGGAACTGGGATATTAGAAATAGTGTATATGATAATGGGTGATAACATCATTTTAATGGTATACAGGCGTCCCCACCATGATAAATAAAGGGGATGCCATTTGGTGGTTAGATCCGAAATCTTTTGCGCACATTTATTCATGCACAATGAGACAGTATCTGAAATTGAGGACGTGACAAGTAAACCCAAATATTTAATGTGATTAGGAGTCCAAGTAAAATTGGAAGCACTAAAATCAGGTTTAAACGTGAACTTTGTTAAGGGTAGAATTTCACATTTATCATTATTCAATTTATACCCCGAAATATCAGAGTAAGCCTGTACTTCCGCCAAGAAGGTAGGCAGTGAGTCAGTTGGACGGGACATAAAGCGCAGGATATCATCTGCAGATGCTGCAAGTTTAATGTGAGAATGGAGCGTCTGGAAGCCATGCAAGTTAGGGTTCTGTCGTAATTTTAATAAAAATGGTTCCAGGGCTAGGTTAAAAAGGAAAGGGGAAAGGGGGCATCCTTGACGAACCCCTCTTCCTAGATCAAAAAAATGAGATATCAACCCGTTGGTACAAACCGCTGCCTTAGGTTTAGAGTAAAGGAGAGAAATTAGGGATATAAAGTTGGGGCCAAAGCCAAACCAATGGAGAGCGTAAAAAAGATACGTCCATTCAACTCTGTCGAACACCTTTTCAGCGTCTAACGCTATTGCTGCCAGGGAGTCCTTAAAACGCGAGGATTTTGACAAAACGTCAAACAAGAGTTGCGTATTATCTGTTATGTTGCGACCTTTAACAAATCCAGATTGCTCAATCCCCAACAAGTCTGGCAAAAAAGAATCCAAACGTAAGGCTAGTGCTTTAGAAAAAATCTTGTAATCAATGTTCACCAAGGAAATGGGCCTATAATTCTTACAGTGTTTAGGGTCCTTACCTTCTTTGGGAATGAGGCATATATGAGCATCTGAGAAAGAGCCTGCAGAATGCCCCAAAACACTGAAAGATAGTAGTAATGAATGTAATTTTGGTAAAAGGAGTTTAGGAAAATGTGAATAAAATTCAACTGTAAACCCATCCGGTCCAGGCGCTTTATCACGTTTAAGGATGTGAAGGGCGTTTGATAACTCGAGCTGTGTCAGATCAGATTCTAATGGAGGTAAGTCTAGAGTGGTGTTCGTAGGCCTTTGAATGCTGGAGAAAAAGTGTGACAAAGCCAAGTCAGAGGGTTGAGTTTCGGAGGCATACAATGTTTTGTAAAAAAGAGAAAATTCATGTAAAATATCATCATCCTTGAATTTCAAATCTAATTGTGCGTCAAAAATGGACTCAATATTCAATTTATTATGCTTAATTTTCAAGTAATTAGCTAAAGTTTTCCCAGCCTTATTTTTACCACTATAAAATTTGGCATTGGATTTTAATAGATATAAGGAGGCATCCTCTATGGATTTTTTATTATATTGCAATTTGGCGTTAACAAGAGCAACTAAGCTGTCGTTTGTATTTGGGGTATAATAAGAGTGCTCCAGTCGCTTAATATCTTGGAGGAGATCTCTAGTCTGTTTGCGGGCAATCTTATGCTTTTTTGCAATTAAATTAATTATAAAGTCTCAAGCTGAGGCTTTAAAGGCATCCCAGACTGTAGATAGAGCTATGGATTCGGTTTGATTTATCATAAAAAATTCGTCAAAAAAGGTGGTGAAGGAGGCTGTAAATTTCGGGTCTAAGAGCAGGGAATTATTAAAACGCTACCTTCTGGGTCCAATAATTTTGGGTAAAATGTCGATACCAATAGAGACCGGGGAATGATCTGAAATCAAAATAGGGCCGATCTCTGCGTGGGTGAGAGTTTGTGAAATATTATGAGATACGAAAATATAATCAATTCTTGATTGGGAATGGTGAAGTGGAGAGTAAAAAGTAAACTCTTTGGTAGTTGGATTGCATAATCGCCAAGCATCAAAAAGCTTATGTTGATTAACGGTATGAACAAAAGATTTATGAGGGTTATTGGGCACAAAGGGAATCTTAGAGTTCCTGTCAATAAATGGGTCAAATACCTGATTACAATCGCCTGCCAAGATAAAATTATCATCTATGCTGTGAGATATTTGCTTAGCAAGTGCAGGCCAAAAGGAAGGATCTCCGCAAGTAGGGGCATAAACATTCAGAAGTGAGACTGGAACACCCTTCAAAGACAGCTTGACATTTAACCACCGGCCATTGGCATCCGACTCTTGAGACAGAAGTGAGAGTGAGAGGGATTTATGACAGAGTATCACTACGCCATTGCGTTTGCCATCACCTGGAGAAAAGAAAACCTCTCCTACCCAACCCTTCTTTAACTTTAATGACTCAGCTTCAGAGAGGTGGGTTTCTTGGAGAAATGCAATATCCACGTTTAATTTAGCAAGGTAAGTCAAAACCCGTTGTCTCTTAATGGGAGAATTCAAACCCCATACATTCGGGGTTATAAATTTTAATGAAATTGATTAATAAAAACGACTAAACCTAAAATCATAAGATAAGAACCCAATTCAAACAACGAAGAGAAATGTAACAAACGAGAGAAAAAATTGAAAAACATATGACTCGCCTTCAGGATAAAAAGATTATGTAAACCGTAGAGCAAGAATCAAGAAAGACATTGTAAATAAAATAATGGGCAAGAAACACCAACAGCACAGAAAGCGAAAGTTGTGACCGAGAAAGAGGAATATAGAAGAATAATAAGAAATAAGCATGCAAAGACAAATTTGGGAGGGACGTAAAAAAAAGGAAAGAGGAAAGAAATATAAAGAATACCTGAAAAGCAGATAAATACAAGTTGGGAGACATATGAAAAAGATACAGGGAATGCAATACACAGAACAAAAAACAAAACAAAAAACATACCTACAAAAGGGAAATGTGACGGAGGGGGAGGTGAGGCCACGTGGACAGACGGAACATCCGGGGAGAGACACACGGAAAGCCAAGGAGAAACCACGCCATGATGAAAAAAGGAGATCTGCGGAAACAAAAAAGAACAGTTAAAGCATAAGAATAACAAGACACATATATACGCCCTAAAAGCAACTCTAACCAATAACTTATGTAAGCCACCAAGCAACTATGTCAGTGAAGACAATCTACGCAAAGCAATCTACGTAAAGCAGAAATACCTTATGCATGAACCTAGAAAATGAAGCAAAACATTGAAAAGTAGCAAAATGTTAAGTTATGAATGACGAAGAAGAAGCAGTAGAATCCATGTTATTCGGACCGCAGGAGTTGATGAAACTCTGAAGTCTCGTCGGATCTTCATATGTGGTCGTTCTGTTATTATAGGTGACCTTGAAGAGACATGGATGAAAGAGTCCATAGCGAGCTCCCATGGATCGAAGGTCAGATCTCATACTTAGGAAGGCTTTGCGTCTGTTGGCCGTAACTTTTGCATAGTCTTGGGCAAAGAAGAGAGTTGAGCCAGACCATGTAATTTTTGGAATGGATTTGGCCGCTGACAAAACTTTTAGCAAGTCTGTATACTCCAAAAAATATAGAATTACTCCTCTGGGTCGTTGCGAAGGTGAAGAATTGGAAGGGGCACGACCCAGTCTATGTGCACGTTGGATATTAAGTGCAGTGCCGTCAGGTAAGTGAAGTAGCTTAGGAAGGAAGGACTTAAAAAAAGTGAGAGCGTCCGATCCCTCAAGTCCTTCCCCCAGGCCGTAAATGCGACGGTTATTTCTTCGGTTACGATTTTCAAGGTCTTCGACTTGGCGCTGGAGCATCGAAACTTGGGAATGAAGATGTGAAACACTAGCACATGACTCCTTAAGTGAGGTAACACTTTGCTCAACCACCGAGACTCTAGTGTCCATCTTAGACCAATTCTCCGTAAGGACTTGAAGTTTTGCATTAGTGTCTTCCATAAAAGGTCGAAGCGCTCTAATTTCCTCCAACAAGAGCTCCAAGGAAACTGGCGAGGCAGACTTAGGAGGGGAAGGAGGATCTTTTTCAAACGTTTCGTGACGGACTTCCCAGAAGCTACAGAATTGGGATCCATGTTGGGCTCCGCAGATTGTGGCAAAAGCAGTAGAGAATCTTCGAATTTAGAAAATTCAGTAAAAAGCTTTGAGTTCTTAATAAAAGTGTGCTGCACTGTTGAAGAGGTATGGTTCTGCCCATCAAACAGACCAACACAGGAGATAATTATGGAGCTGTAGAAGAAGAATGACTGGAACCACTGTATATTCAGCGAACAGACAATGAACAGATAAGTAGAGCTGGAACCATGAGGAGAGCAGAGCTCAGTTAGGTCGGAGCCACAATTGGGAACAAACTGCAGGCAAACCAGAAGCGCGGCGGCAATTGTAATGATTCTCCCAAATCCTCACCTGAAAATGGCTGCCAGGAAAGTCCCTTCACAATGAAGGAAAATACACGTGGAAAATAAGGCAACCAAGTTCATGCGACAAAGGCAGGCGACAAATGGTGAAAAAATGAGTAAAAAAACATTGCTTGCTAAGATAGCACACTTTGGCAAGCTATTGCTGACAGGAACACCAAACGCAGCAAAAAATGAAAATGGCGGCTGTTATGAAGCGCCGCTCCATGAATACATAATGCGTGAGAAAAGCTCATTTCAGTGAGCGTTCGCAGACACCTTCAAATTCATTGTGGGCAGCGTACCTTCCGACGACGCTGGAAACGAAAAGCAGCGCGCCCGGTGGCAGGAGACGCGGTAAGACCGAGGCGGATCCGGGAGCCTCACACGGAAGCCGCCATACTCCGTTGGCGTCAAGCCACGCCCCCCCTTTTCAATTATCTTTGGATGTTTCACCTATTAATTATTGAATAGGGGGAGGTTTGTTGTTATTGTTTAGCAATTGCTGCTGCCAACAGGGAGACTGAGGCACAAATGAAGTAGGAAGCCCCAAACTGGGCTGCTGTGATGCCTGAAGATACATTGGCTTATGCGCCACAACTACTGCCAGCTGAAGTGCCGGTTCGCACATAACCGAGGAGTGCCACCCTGGGTGCCTGCCAGAGTTAGGTCCTCAGAAATCTTCCTGCATGCAGCAGCCACTTTTGGTGAACAGACCCAGAGGAGTCCACTGCATAAGTGCAGTGACTTAACAAAACTTGAGGAGGCCCCCTGCAGAGGACACTGAGGGCCCCCCACTGGCCCCTCACCTGGCACTTTTGCTGAGGGGGCACCCTAAAGCTCAGACCCCCCCACACCACAGGGGCTGCGTGGGCTGATGTTATGCCACACACCTGTGTGGGAGCACACCCTAACCCTCCTCAGAGCATGGATGGCAGCTGAGCGATGAAAGATTACTGCAGGACCTATTTGCGCCTTGCGGGGAGAAAGACTGATACATGTGTGGGTGGAGCCATCATGAGACATTGAACTGAGATTCCTCCTGGATTTATGAGAACTTTGAGCAATCTGCAACTGAGCCTCCTTCTGGTATATACCCTATAATAGTGGGCATGGTAAATATTGGGTCCTGATCTCAGTGGGAGGGAAGTGAGGGTGTGTTCTACAGCCTGATTTTTAACACACATCACAATAGCCTTGTATAGTGGATTGACTATATTTTGTAGTATTCAGTTTTGCTGTGAAATGAAAAGTACTTTCTTTTTCCAAAAGAAAAGCACTAGGCTGACCATTGTCTTATTGTGTTTGTTGTTTAGTTGTTGACTTCTGAGCTCTTTCTCCTCCCACACTACTCGCCTTGAGAAGCATGTGACTGTTCGCCCTCACTACCCTGAGTCAAGTGCAGAAAGAATTTCACTTGGCCCCAATGGGACCGGCCCCAGGACACCAGTGGCAAATAAACGCAACCACCACCTTCGGGGCCCAATTACCCATGTATACTCTGTAGCCCTCCTGCGGGGTCTGACTTATGAGCTGATTGTTGAAAAGGATTGGAAAGGAAAATGACTTGGCCTTTTGGAGATAAGAACTAAAGGCTTTCTTTGGTAGGTTGTTTTTTTAGCAACGATTAGCTGAGAAAATCACACAAAAGAGTGCAAATGAGGCACACAGAACATGAAAAATGAGCACATTAACAAGTAAAGTGAATTCACCAAATCAAACAATCCCAAAAGTGCGCTGGCGCGCTTTAGCCTGCTTTAACAAAACTCACAACCATGCACCGTTGTTTAAAGGTGTGCGTGTAATGTCAAGCACCGCTTTTGTACTGGAAGAAGAAAACTTTCAATACAAAATATTACGCTTAGATGTAGTTTATCACTTTTCCCACTGTCTAAGGGGCATATTATCAAGAAACAGAGTTCAAATTATCGCCGCTTTAGCGGCAGAAACAACATGGGCTTCTATGGGAAATCTCTGTGGCATATTATCAAGCCCATTATCGCCGCTTTAGCGGCAGTTTTCTGCCGCTAAGGCCGCGATAATTTTAACTCCATGCTTGATAATATGCCCCTAAGTGTGCTGTAACGACATGCAAAGCTTGAGAAGTTTGGAGAAAAGATACATTTTCCCAAACATTATGCCTTCCTCAAGGAAGCATTATTCAAAGTCCTGTCTATCTTTTTAATATATAAGGCTTTGCGTTGAAATGCCCCTTGATACAAAGTAGCACAAAACAAAGTAGCACAAATCAGGATTTGCACTGGAAAGCAAATCCTAAAACAATAGTTTCACTAATGTTAGCAAATCTCCCCCTAGCATTCCAGATGTATCATGGCCTGGGCTGGATGGGCAACTGAATCAGCCCTGGCAAAACTATTCAAACCAGCCCCTCCCACACCCACATGCGGAGGTCACAAGGAAGGAGGCTATGGGGCTTTCAGGGTAGGATCATGGCAGTCCGTCCTTCTGTTAAAGCAGCCCCTCTCTTCCCCCCCAGCCTGCAGCACAACCGAAAAATGCGAGAGTTTCAGCGCTCACGAGTGCGGCCATGATCCAGGGAAACCAATGGTGCTGCTGGTTTTTATAATTTTATGTATAAGTAGAATGTGAGTACGCCGTGAAAATGTACACTTTGTTGGCATTTACAGTATTCTAAGATGCCTCGTATCATTTTTAAATGTTTGTATATTCACAGTTTTGCACCTTGCCTTAAAGCTGCGTAATAGTGGCATCGGTGTTAAATGAAAAATAATACCTTCCAAAAATGCAGACATTCTATTCAGTGCCACTTGCTAGGAACCTTGGCACAAACAGAAGATATATAAAGTAACGCATGCCAAGTGCCAACGAGTTCCTGGCATAAGCACAGACAAGTGCACAGTTCAAACAAGCAGAACTGCTGCCGAGCCCAATCTTTCAACAGAGAATCACCTGACAACATCTGATCGCTCTAAAAAATGCCTTCACGGCAGCTGCCACTGTACTTTTCAAACTGCTCCTGCCTGAAAGAAAAAAAGCAAACATATTTTGGCTGGATCTGAAGCCTCCCGACCCCGTTGATCTTCAAAGTGTACGGGCACCACCCACAGTGAATCCCTCTGTGGTGACTGACTGCAGCCTGTAACCGCTCTTCCGCATCCCAGCACGCGCTGCGTGGCCCAGGCTCTCCTGCGGCGCGAGGCCACATTCCATGCTCCACCCCGCGCGTTTCTTGTTCTGAGGTTCGGGCGTACCGTTACTGGAAGCGGATTTTAACAACGTAGGAGACAAACGCTTCTGCTTTGACTGCCCCGAACTGAGTGCTAAATTGTTATTGAAAAAATAACCAGCTACTGGGTTTACTTTTTAAAAGAAATAATGCTCTTGAGTACTTTTCCACACTCTAAAATATTGAAATATTTCCTGTTTCTCCTAACTGTCTATAAATATACCTATTTGCCATTTGTAAAAGAATGCTCTAAAATGTATAATTTGATCCAGGCTTTAATTGGGATGAAAAAACTGGGGTGAGGGGGGTCTCTGAAAGGGGTGAGACCGATGTAAATTAGGGCGTGGCTTAAAGCACCTAATCTAAACATCTATGCTTAGAGTAGTGTGACGATTTGTCTTTTTCTGTTTCTGTCAACGCATCAACATATATAACACAACAAGTAACATTACACCTACAACAAGCCACGAATAAAGGCTTTGTCAATGGTTATTAGTTGTATTTGATAAACAAGCAACAACTGCGGCTTCGCTGTATATAATATCAAAATCCTTCAGTTCTGAAATGATGAGACTACGAAAGAACTTTAACGAGTCTCTTTTAAAAAAAACATATTTTTATTAAGGTTGGAATCATACAGCAATCGAAGTTATTCAACATACCATCAGATACTCATAAGGTTGTATTCAAAATATTGTTCTTGACAGTAGCATACACTGGCGCCCCATTACATTTCTTCCACATTAGCGCTTCCCTCCAAGTCCTTTTCTTTGTAGTGAAGGAGAGTTACACATACATTCCCTATGAGCATTCCAATTTCCCCACGTTCGATCCCAGGTCAACCCCTGTTTATGAGAACCGTTCAGCCAGCACGCACCAGTCCATATCTTGCTTCCATTTTTCAACTGATGGTGCCTCTGCCCCCCACCTACGGGCAATATTTCGATTTGCTGTTACCTTCCCCAGGGTAACCCATGTTTGTTCCGTGCGGGTCAAGTCCGTTGCCTCCCATATGTTGAGGAGACATAGCCTCGGCTATAGAGACAGTTCCTTCCCACTTACCTGTTGTAGCTGTGACGTTACCCCTCCCAGTACTGTTGGATTATCGGGCAGGGCGACTGTCTGCACTGTCGGGCCTGTCAGATGCTGGTCGTGCGGATTGGTGTATAGGGAGGTTTTATAACCCCCTGGGCCCATGATCCATCTATCCATCCAGTATGCTGGGTCGTCATGTGCAGCCGAGGCCCGTCCAGGTTAGAGCGGTGGGGCGGTGAGGCCACGTGGGAGGTATTTATTTAATTTTCCCTTGTCATTGTCCGTCAAAATACACCCCGCATGGCCCCATCGCCCCACCACTCTTACCTGGATGGGCCACGGCTGATCATCTGGACGATGTACCCAATGAATTATGATCATTAGCTGGGCCGCCTAATAGTATGCTCTCATCTAGGGCAGTGATATTCCACCATCATACCATCCCCCGGATCAGCTTGTGAACTGCTGTCTGCGGTGGCCGGCCATCCAATAGTAATGCCCTAATTCCCCTTCTATCACATTGAAATAAGTCTCTGAGACCTTGTATGGTGAATTTTGTAGGGTATAGAGGAACCTGGGTAGTGCCATCGTTTTGAAGAGGCCGCTCGGCCAAGCAGAGACAGAGGCAGGGACCTCCAGTGGCGCACGTCACTTTGCAAACATGTGATCAGACCCATGAGGTTGTGTGCATAGAAAAGATCAGTGTCAGCCATTACAGATATCCCTAGATATTGTAAGCCCTCTGTC
Source organism: Triturus cristatus (assembly GCF_964204655.1). NCBI lineage: Eukaryota > Metazoa > Chordata > Amphibia > Caudata > Salamandridae > Triturus > Triturus cristatus. The sequence continues at coordinate 380,029,251 of NC_140581.1, read as the reverse complement.
ACTACTATTGCTCCGCAATTAGGGGGCAGGGTTGAGGGGAGGCACTCAGTAAGTATATTGTTGATTTTGACCAGTTTATGTAGTATCCTGAATATTTCCCACAGTTGGTGCAAATTTGGAGTATTCTATTGATTGACGCCCGTGGTGATGCAGCGCAAACAAGAACGTCATCTGCATATAGGGAATTTTTGTCTTCCCATCCCTCCATCCATTTCAGACTGCGTATCAATAGGGCTCCACGTATCCAGACTGCCAAGGGCCCCAGGACAATGGCAAACAAAATGGGCGACAGGGGGCATCCTTGCCTCGTTTCGCGATGGAGAGCAAACATCTGAGATATATGCCCATTCACCACTACCTGTGCCAGAGGTCCTGCATATAACAGGTGGATCCAGGCTATAAACTGGGGCCCGATTCCTATTGGTTCTAGCACTGCGAACATGTAGGGCCATTCGATGATGTCGAAGGCCATGCGGGCGTCCAAAGCCAATATTACTGCGTCTTCTTTAATTTTGTCTTTTTACCCCACCATCCCATGGTGTCGACGCAGATTGAGGGCTGTGTTGTGTCCCGGTATGAACCCTGACTGATCCGGGTGTATCAGCCTGGTCACGACCTGGAGCAACCACGTTGTGAGTATTTTTGCTAAAATGTTAACTGGAAATGGGAGAGTAGGAGCTCGTGTCTACTGCTGGCTTGCCTTTTTTATGTATGACTACTATAGACGATAGTCTCTGGTCACTGGATAGTATACCCCGTTGCTTATTTTCTAGATACATTTGTCGTAGGTATGCGGTTATTTTAGTAGTTGTTAATTTATAAAAAAAACTATTGGCAAGCCGTTGGGCTCCATTGCTTTCCCTGACTGTATACTTCGGATTGTCTTTTCAATTTCGTCACCAGTGAGGTCAGCGTCAAGTTTTTGCCGCTCCTCTGAAGAGAGTGTTGGCATGGGGAGATTAACTAGGAACTCTTTGGCCTCCTCGGCTGTAGCCGTTGCGGTGGTGGAATAGAGATTTGTGAAATGGGCAGCGAAAGCCTCTGCTATTTCCTGTGGATCGGATATTGTCAAGCTATCTATTGTTCGTGTGTTTACCCAACAATTTGCCCTTTCCCGTTGGTCTAACCATGCAAGGAGTTTCCTGACTTTATCCCCATGCTGGAAGATTTTGTGCCTCCTAGCTAGGTGCTGGGCTCTGGCCGTCTCTGAGGCTAGATTTGTTTTTAGGGCCTGTTATTAATGAGAGTGCTTATCCCTCTATTACCGTTTTGAATGCTTTCCAGAGTATCTGAGGAGAGTCCAGTGATCCCACATTTTCTTTAAAATAGTTGTCTGTGGATTTAGTGAGGCTGGTTTTCATATGCAGGATTTTGAGGTACCATGGGTTAAGTGAGATTATCTCGCGCTTGGTTGCTGTCCACAGACAGTTTAAAAAACAACAGTTGATGGACAGAATGCAGAACAATGTCATACATTCACCCCAGTACAGAGATCTGGGCCTAAATCCATTGTTTTTTTGCTCACCATGCCGTTCAAGTATGAACCCAGCCATATGCAAATCAGTCTTGACCCTGTGCCTCATGGGAACAGTCCAGCTCGAACTGCCAAGCCAGGTCCTCCCTGGACTGGAAACAAGCATCCTAGGACCGGTTTTCGGGGTTTCACCCCTCTTCATTCAGGATAGCTTTTTGCTCACCATGCCATTCCAGTATGAACCCAGCCATATGCAAATCACATCTGAACTGGGGTGGCGTGGTGAGCAAAATAACAATGGATTAAACTCAGATCTTTGACTGGGGGTGAATGTTTTGCCAATGTGCAACATTCCGTCCATCATCTTGTGTGTTTTGCTGTTCGCCCTATGTGGGAAGGGTATGCCCAGACGTGGGTCCCGTGCTCCCTACGCCACTGGAGTCAAGCTATTCTGGCTGAAGAGGGGTGAAACCCCGAAACCGGTCCTAGAAGGCTTGATTCTGGTCCAGGGAAGACATGGCTTGGCAGTTCTGACTGGACTGTTCCCATGAGGCACAGGGTCAAGACCGATTTGCATATGTCCATGTCTGAACTGGGGTGGCGTGGTGAGCAAAATAACGATGGATTAAACCCAGATCTGTGACTGGGGGTGAATGTTTTGCCAATGTGCAACATTCCGTCCATCATCTTGTGTGTTTTGCTGTCCCCAGACAGTAGCATGCCCAGATCGGGGAGTGGTCTGTGATACCTCTTACTAAGTGTGTTACATCTTTGAAGTTTGGTAATTGGTCAGCTGGTACGATAATGTGGTATCTTCGAGAATGACTATTATGAGCCCCAGATTAGAATGTATATTGCCGTGCGAGGGGATTATTTTTGCGCCAAACGTCTACCATCCAAAATGCATCTAAAAAAACAGCCTGGTGAGATCTGAGTTGATGTGTGCCTCTCGGGGGTGATCGGTCCTCCTGGTCACAGAGCATCATATTAAAGTACCCACCAAGTACTATGTCTCCTGCTGGGAAATTCATCATCATTGTGCTCATATCTGCAAGTGCAGTCTTGTGAAGTGCTGGGGGGCATACACTGACACAATATTGAAATCCCTGCCCTCCCAGCTGCCGGAAAACGCGCGAAGCGGCTGTGTTTGTTTATACGGGTTTTGTCTATTAGAAAGGGGAAGCTATTGTGCAAGAGTATGCCTGTTCTTCTAGACCCAGAGGTAAAGCCCGAAAGTGCGATCAATCTATACCCTCTCCTGCTGAGTGCGTTGCATGATTGCTTGATTAAATGAGTTTCCAGTAAAAGGACAACATCAGGTTGGTGTCTTTTAATATATTGGAGCACTATTCCCCTTTTGATTTTATCTCCCAGCCCATTAACATTCCAGGAGAGCAATTTAAGTGATTACTCCATCTTCCTATTGTGTGTGTATTGATCTGCCATGGTCGTTATTGGTGAGAGCACCAGTTAGTGTATCGCGTTGGGGTAGTACAGGCGGTTTAGCTGCGGTACCTGTTTGATCGGATTGTTTTTTCTGGTTGGTAGGAGATAGCGAGTTTGGTTTCAAGTGCTGACCTGTCTGTGGTTTGTAAAGAAAGATATCTAGTTGTGATTCCTTGTCAACCCTACCATAACTATAACCATCTTAGTAACTATAACAACTTCTGCCCCCTACCCTGCCTCCCTGCATGATGGTGTGTGAACTTCCCGCCGCCCCAACATTGCAGAGTGACCGTCGCCCTTCTCCTCCCATGTCGGTAGGAGTGTGGCCCTAGTTATCCCACCTGCAATTTCCCAACTTTGCATAATGATACGGCACACTGCTATACATTACAATTTACAGTCCGTTTTCTTCTTGACGTTAGTCCTTCGTCATGTCGATCCTATACTTGGATCGTGACCACCTTGCGCTGGTCGGCCGTCTGGAGTACAGCAATCACAGATTGTGTGCTTCTCAGATTCAGTTCAATCAGAATAACCAAAATCTAAATTCCTTTGGCGGAGTTTTACAAAGCAACGCCAACTCAGAGTTGATATACTTTTCGGGCTGTCAAGTGTCTCGCCATTTATTGATTGTGCCTCTTCCGGGCTGGGGTCCGTTTGTTTCTGTGGCTTCCATGTTTGTCGCCTGCGTCTGTCATTGGCTCTTCTTTTTCTACGAATCTCCTGCAAATGTCCAACTATTCCCACGCCTCCTACGGTGCATCAAAAAAACAAGTTTTCCCCTCTGCCTCCACCCTTAGCCTGGCTGGAAACAGCATGGCATATTTCAGATTTTATTCCCTGAGGGCGTTTTTAACTTCCAGGAAGCTGTGTCTTTGTTTTGTTACTTGCAGAGTGAAATCTGAGAAGAAGGTGATGGTATTGTTCTCATACTTGATTGGTGGCACGCAACGGGCCACCTGAAGTATGATATCTCTGTCTCTGAAGTTAAAGACTCAGGCCAGTAATGATCTTGGTGGCGCACCCGGTGTGGGTGTGCCCCCTGAACTCAGTGTGCTCTTTCAATAGAGAAATAGTTCAAGAGATTTTGCATTTTTAGGTGTTTTGATGTTCAAGTCTTCAACAAAGAGGTCTGCTGCCGGGCCCTCCGTTCTTTCCAGAACACCGAGAATTCGGATGTTGTTCCTCCTCGATCTGCCTTCATAGTCATCTAGCTGCGGGACAAGATGCTTACTAGTCTCTTGCAGATCCTGGTCCTGTTTCCGAAGTACAGAGGTGCTTGTTACGTGCAACTGCGTGGTATCTTCAACTTCTTTGACTCTAGTGTCCATGTATTGCAGATCTACAAGTATATGGGAAACTTCTGTTGAGAATGAGTCTATTCGCGATTCCGAGGAGGTGTGCCCAGTGGTGCTGGTCGTCATAATATTGTGTAGGGTAAGATCACCCTGTTCCGCCTCGGCCTGAGACTGTGGTTGTGTAGGTTCTGTTTGGTTGTTAGCCCCCTCCTGGTTCTTCTGCCATGAGAATTTGTCCAGCTTGGGCTGGTGGGATACGCACCCTCCTTTGCCACCTGTCACTTTGCTAGTGAGGGAGCTGTGGCCTCTGGGCACAGTTCACTATGAGCCACTGGGTACTCGCCGCCACCGCCTGCCTAGCGCTATGTTCCCCTATCGGCCTGACAGCTTCCTCCAGTGGACCTTTCTATTTGTGGCCCAGTGTTTCTTGCTCCTTGCCGCTAATGTGTTTTCACTCTCTGTGGGGGAGGGCCTTCAGACATCGCAGCGAAGAGCCCCCGGATGTTATAGAAATGGTTATTTATATATGGCTCATTTCCGTTGTTGATGATAAGTTTTGCTGTCTCAGTTGCCCCGGAGTGGTCCCCCCCGGTTATATGGTGATTGAGGCATCTCAGATTGCCTTGTTTTAGAGGGCTGCACCACCTCCTATTGCCCGATTGCTCTGTGTCACTGCCTGACCCCTGTGTGGTCCACAGGGGGTCACCGACATCGCAGGCGATATGAATCCTCCACCTTCACACCTGCCTTGTTCTATCCCAAGACGAGTATCAGCCGCAACCAGGCTGTGGGGGAGGTGGTCAGAAGGCGCCTCTTCATTTTGAATTTCATTCCCCCTTGTGCCCCCAGAGCACAGCCCTCGGGGGCAGGACCACTCAGGCCCAACGGGACAAGCGCCGTTGTCCCCAGTCTCCCCTCGCCTCGGGTGCGCTGCGCACGCCTCCCCTAGGCCTCGTCCTCCTCCGGATGTGTCTGTCGGACCCCGCCCCACGGGGCTGCGCCAAGCCCGTTCACCTCTTCGGAGGGGAGGGGGACAGGGTTCCAGTCCTCTGCAATGCCTGAAGCCGGGCCCCATTGTAGGTCAGCTGAGCGCCTCCGCCCACCAGCACAGTGTCAGAGTTCCCACAGGCCCTTCTTCTCACTTCAGCAGGATCCCACATTGGCTGCTTTGCAGGTAAGAGGAGATTGGGTTGTTTCGGCCGTCGCTGCTCAGATTTGATCCCGGCATAGCAATGTTACGTTGTTTTAGGGTGCCAACGGATAATTGGACAGATTCATGGGATTTTGCAGCATGGGTCGCTGGAGCCGGTTTAGAGTGCGGCCATCTTCCTCAGCTGCTACCCACGCCCCCAACGAGTCTCTTTTAAGTCACCACAAAGACAGTGAAGGGTGGTACTGATGATAAAATATCTTATATAAAATGTAAACTATGCCAAGATGCTGAAAACATGGAAAAGTACACATTCAATTTAGAACATATGTGAATTTTATTTGTAGTCCAATAAAAGAACATGTGACATGTTACATAGCCAATAGTACTTTGCATGGTGGGACTCTCATTCCAGACTTATAAAGCTTAACTCAAAACTATAATTCCCAGAATGCCAGCTGCTGTTGGTTAAAACTGGGAACTGTCTAAATGTGTCCCATGTGACACGTGGGTACTTGATGGCGGTATTGAGGATTGTCATTTACTTTACAACGAAGGTGCATGTAGCAATTCCTTGACACCCAACAACTCTCCTAATAGTCAGGAGGTCGCTTCAATGTCATTTTATATTAGGACAGTACTTTAACCCATTGCTTTCTGGTTTTGTTGAATTACATTTCCTAAAGAAAGATACACTAGATCCCCAGGAGACCAAGCACTATCGTCCCATATCTTGCCTCCCGTTGCCCTCCAAAATCTTGGAGAAAGCCATGAATCTGGAACTGATGGAGCATTTGGATTCCAACAACATCCTGGACTCCACACAGCATGGCTTTAGATCTCGACTTTCAACGGAGTCAGCACTGATAATGGCAACAGAAGAGATCCGCAAGGTGATGGATGGAGGGGGTAGGGCTGTTCTTATCCTGCTTGACTTAACCGCTGCTTTCGACACCGTAAACCATACGGTGTTGCTACGGCGGTTGGAAGCAGCGGGTATCAAGGATACAGCTCTAACTCGTCTTACTTCCTTTTTGGCCTCCAGGGTTCAATTAATTCATTGGGAGGGTCTTCAGTCAGGAGAATGCTCCCTCCCATGTGGAGTCCCTCAAGGATCAGCCATGTCCCCGACAATGTTCAACCTGTACGTCACACCACTAGCTAGACTAATAAAAGGTCATGGTCTGACGCTAGTGTCATATGCGGGTGACACCCAGCTTGTGGTGCCACTCACACAAAATGTGGACATAACAGCTAAACGATTCCGTAATTGTCTCACGGTGCTGATGACTTGGAGGAATTCAAATTTTCTGAAGCTCAACACAGAAAAAACGAGGTTGTTGAATCTGGTCAGAAACCCTCAGTATGGAACCAACTTTGGTGGCCCTCCGAAGCTGACACTTGCCCTGTCCCTGTGTCTAAAGTTAGGAACTTAGGTTTCCTGATTGACAAAGACTTAACGTTTGCCCCACAAATCAATCAAGTCACCTCGGCTTGCTTTTTTATGATGAAGGTTCTACGAAAAATACTTCCTTTCATTCCTTTTTCACTAAGGAAAACGGTAGTAGGAGCCTTAGTTCATTCGAGAGTCGATTACTGTAACGCCCTGTATCTGGGAGCATCCATTCATGGACATTGCTGAAAACTACAATCCCCATCATGCACAGTCTCATAAGAGCGGCCCATGCGAGGGCGTGTAATATTCAAATGTAAATGGGATTGGCATATGCACACATCCGTTCCGTTAAAGCCTCTGAGGAGAAGTTGAGGAACTTCGAAACGCGTCAGGCAGTCCTATACGGAACGGCTGTTTCAAGTACTGCAGGAGGAATCAGTCTATACCAATTAAAGGCGGTTGTCTTGCTGCTGTTGCCCGAGTGCTGCTCGACTGGTGGACAACCTTGGAGCTGAATATATATATATATATATATTACCTACTGGCGGTCGCCAGTAGGTAGTTATAGTTAGGACCACGTTTCCATAGGAAATCCGCAACATTCTATTTTGAATAACTTTGGCGCCGGTCGACGAATCCTCGCGAATTTTTCAAAATAGGTGGGGCGCTACGCTCCGCTCCTTCCCTGAAAGTCTCGGGGGGATTCGTCAAGCGGGGGCTGAGATAAAAGGGGGGTCCCAAAACGCGTTTTTCCCATGCATTTTTCCATAGGACCTTTAGACAGGGCTACAGCCCGAACGGCTGAACAGAATTACTAGAAATTTGGCAGAGAGGTCAAGGAAGTGCCTTTTGTAGGTTTGGTGTAAATCTGTTCAGTAGATTCTGAGAAAATAGCCTTTAAATCAATATATATATCTGAGCCAGCTTACGGTGCGCTTACGGTACGCTTACCGTACGCGTACGGTGGCGTGCGCGAGCGCGATTCTGATTGGCTCTTAGATCTTAGTAAACATTCGAATCGGCCGAAACCAGGAAGCGGCGGCCGCCATTTTCTCTCTCGCACTGAGAGTGATGTTTAAAATCTAAAGCACAAAAACATGTAAAGGGGCTGTTTAGACAGCTCCCACACACATAGCAATGTTGAGGGAGTCCCCAAAGATCCCCCAAGGCCAAAAACGGAATTTTTATTTTTTCGCTAATTTCGCCGATTACGCTTACCGTACACGTACGGTAAAAAATTATAAAAAAAAAAAAAATTATCCACACTCTCCCCACCCCGTGTGCAATTTGTGCCCGAAGGGCACCAATTGTGCATGGCTTATAAAAGATGAGTTAAACTAAAATATTTAAAAAAAAAATAATAAAAAAAAAAATTATCCACACTCTCTCCACCCCGTGTGCAAATGGTGCCCGAAGGGCACCATTTGTGCATGGTTTATAACATATACGAAAAATTAAAATATTACCTTTCAAAACGAAGTGCATCATATGTCCTCCATGTGCGCACGGTGCGTGAAGCGCATCGTGCGTACATGGCCCATCTAGCGTAACGTGGGCACGCGGTGCGCGTAGCGCACCGCGTGCCCACCGTGCGTGCACGGCACTAACTGCGTAAAGTGGGCGCGCACGCCACGAATGGCGTAAAGTAACTTAGCATTTAAAAAAACGTACAAATTCACTGAAAAAACCATAGGTTTCACACACGTTATAGTTAGGAATTAGCATTTAAAAAACCTTGCAAATTCACTGAAAAAACCATAGGTTTCACACATGTTATAGTTAGCGGAAATTTTACTGATAAAAAACCAATGAAATTCCCCCGTTATAGTTAGTGCAGGCAACTATAACTCACGCGACCGCAATCTTCTGCTGTTGACATATGTGTCTTTATGAAAAAAAAATATTTGTAATATATGTATAGCTAAAAATGTATGGAAAAAGACATGGGCAAATAAGTGTCTAAATACAGTATTAGCATCAGCAGAGGATTGCGGTCGCGTGAGTTATAGTTGCCTGCACTAACTATAACGGGGGAATTTCATTGGTTTTTTATCAGTAAAATTTCCGCTAACTATAACATGTGTGAAACCTATGGTTTTTTCAGTGAATATATATATATATATATACACCCCCCCATCCTTCGTGAATTAACAAAGACAACTTGTGAGCAGTAGAGTGTTAAAGTACACACTCTAATGTGATACTGAAAGTTATGAGGAGTCCCTTTGCTATCAGCAGTGAGTGGTGACGGGACAGGAACCAGGAGTGAGGTTGTGTATGGCGCACCCCTTTGCGCCCATGCTCCCTTAAGAAGCCCACAAGCACGCCAAGGCTTTCACATCTCCCAAGGGAGTTCAGCTTAGAGAACACTCCTGCTGTGTATTGGCCGTGCTTCCCAGACAGTGCTCTCTCCAGGCTCAATGAGCTGCCACAGCCTTGTGATGATGGGGGATTGCACACCAGCACTGACGTGCCTCAGCCAACCAACACCATTAGCTCAGAGGGGTAATGCATTTGTAACCGAGATCCGTGTGTGCATCCTAAAGTTTACTCATTTTTCATTCATGAAGGTAGGTTAGGTAGTTAATGTATAAAGTGAGCTGTGAGTAACCTGCAAGTTATAAGTGCCATTACCAGTGCAATAACACAGTCAGTGTATGAAACTGCTCCAGAGATCATGATAGTACTGATGAGTAAATAATACACCAGAATTCTGTGTGTGTCCCACCCAGGGGTGCAAATTTACTTAAACTTCAAGGGTGGGGCTAGTAGTTCAAGCCATGGTGGTGAGGCTACGAGGAGCAAAAGCCCGATAATGAAGCATGACATCCTTCGGGGTGTGTGAGGGCAACTAGGAAGCAAGACTTGGCCCTCCCCTTAGGGATTGGATCCTTGATACTGGGGATGAGCCTCTGCCTCTCTCTTTTTCCCCCTCTTCCTCTAGATCTTTCCTACTCTATATCTTTCCTCTATTTAGACTGGGTGACAACCTGCACCCTCTAAATGGAACAGTGTCCCTTGTGATTTAGCATTTACTAGATGTTTATCCCTATCTTGAGATGAGTAATCAACTTTAGTGTTAAGTTCCTCTCCTTCATAAAACCGGTACTGAAAAGCGCTTCTTAAACCCAAGCAGACCTAACTCTTCAATTGGTACGTTAGACATGTGGTGGTTTGCATTGCAGTTGAACCTCTCTACATTTACCTCATCTTCTATTCCACTCTCTACTGCACACTCTCTTGCTACTCTGCCTTCTTTACCATCCAGTTATGAGCTACAAACAGTTCTGTTGGGTGAACGAAATCTCCTCAAGGGGAATTGTAAAATAATGTTTTTCATTAAAGATTAGATACTAGAAGCGCCTATAAATGATCCTTCAAACATGTGTGATTTTCAAGATGCTGCCTAGAAGCGTGAACTCTGAGCCCACATGAAAAATGAAGTACATGTGTAGAAAGGACTAGTAGCGGACATGCGTGCACTGAGGGGGAGGTCTGGTGAAGAAAGTGTCTCTCCAGCCTGTGATGTGCTGCAGTTGTCTTTGCCCTTTGGATACCATCCACACTTCTTCCATGCCTTTGAGTAGGCTTGAAGCCAGACAGGGGGGGAACGAAGTCCCAGAATCGAGACATAGAGATTCATAGCCCTGGTTTCCTAAAGCCAGTTGGTTGTATGCTTGAACCCTGCAGGCCATTTTCTCCTAGAGTATGTGTGTAACGCCCTGAACGTCTCAGGATGGTTTAACAGACACGATAATGAGAACGCAACCACTTGTGAAGGTTTAGTTATTTTAATGAAGGCAAAAATAATACAAGGAATAAACAAAGGTTATAGTCACTGGAATCCTCCAGGCTAAGTACGTTACCAGCCCACAGCATGGATGGTCCTAACCGTCCTCTGCATATACGCCGATCCCGGCGTATGCCAACAGAGGGCAGAAATGAAATGGCCGACAATGCCAATCGGTAGGCTGTGAGGGGCACGAAGAGTGTTGGGGAGAATCGAGGAGTCAGGGAAACACCCAGCCGGGGTCTCTACCTGAAGGGAGCAGCCGCTCAACCTCTTCCTCAGACTGCACCGGGACGCGGAGTCACCTCCTGGTGATGCGTCACCGATACCCCAATCACAAGCAAAGAAGACTGAACCGAGAGCAGCCGCTCGATCGATCCTGTGGACTTCAGAGTCTGTAACGCGGCAAACACCTCCTGGTGTGCGTTACAGCTGGCAGTCCCTGTATCTCTGGTCGGGCTGGGAGTTACGACTCCAACCAGCAAAAGCGCCACTGCGCTTTGACTCAGCCGAGTCAAAAAGCGAAGCTCAATGGTTATCCGGTAGAGCTTCCGGGTCCTTCACAGGTGACGATGGGGCAAGACACGGCCCAGGGAGTAACGACTCGACCTACCTCCGTTCTTGCCTTACTGGAGCACCACTCTGGAACACTGCTCTTCACTAAGCAGGTACGTCGGTGTAAACACAATATCCGACAGCGTTGTACCTCCCGGTTCCTCCCTTTATAGGGCGTGTTTTCCTTGAGTTATGTAACAGCTCTCCTGTTTACATAAGGGCGTGTTTTCCTTGAGTTATGTAACAGCTCTCCTGTTTACATAAGGGCGTGTTTTCCTTGAGTTATGTAACAGCTCTCCTGTTTACATAACCTCTCAACCGCTAAGCATCCTGGGAGATGTAGTCCGTTTTCGCTGGTACCGTTTTCCTCCCCTCGCATGACAGGAATTCTTGACAGTACATCCTCCCTCTCAGCGGCTCCCCACGGGTCCAGCGCTGGCAGGAAAACGCCGATGGAACAAGGAGACCAAGCGCGGAGCATGAACCCCTTCAGCCGGTTCCCATGACTGCTCCTCCGGGCCATAGCCTTTCCACGCAACCAGGTACCACAGCTTCCCCCTGCGCGATTCGGACGCCCGTATGCCCGACACTTCATACTCCACCTCCGACTCCACGCATACCGGCCTAGGTGTCCCAGACGGCTTGGAGGGTGCTGGTTTGAGCAATGATACATGAAAGACAGGGTGTATCCGCAATGACTGGGGCAAGCACACCTTCACGTTCACGGGACCCATACACTTGGTAATTCGATAGGGGCCCATGTACTTGGGATGGAACACACTGTTCTTTCGAAACCTCATGTTTCTTGTGGATATCCAGACGTAGTCTCCAGTGCGGTACAGTGGCCCGGGCCTTCTCTTCCTGTCTGCCGCAGCCTTGTATCTTCTCTTGGCCTCTATTAGGACAGCCCTTGAGCGCATCAACGTGTCTTTTATGTGTGCCACCCTGTCCGCTGTGGCGGGAATCCTGTCCTCTCTGAACGGATGTAGAAATGGCAAGAACCTGGGATGTTGGCCATAGTTGCTATAGAACGGAGATGACTGTGTGGAGCTGTGAGTGGCGTTGTTATAGGCTATCTCTGCAACCCATAGCAAGTCGACCCATTCTTCCCTGCCCTGGTCCACAAAACATCGCAGATACTGTTTGAGCGTTTGGTTCAGGCGCTCGGTTTGGCCGTCCGTTTGAGGGTGGTAGCTGGTGGACAGGGCGGTCTTAACATGCAGCGCAGTGCACCAAGTCTTCCAGAATTGCGCAGTAAACTGCGACCCCCGGTCCGACACGATCACCCCAGGTAATCCATGCAGTCGTACCACATTCTTGAGGAGTAGTGACGCCAATTCCCCGGCCGTAGGGACTCTCTTGCAGGGGATGAAGTGCCCCATTTTCGTCAAGTAATCCACCACCACCAGTATTGCCGTCATCCCCTGGTCTACCGGTAGGCCCACCACGAAGTCCAGTGATATGCTATCCCATGGTCTATCCGGGGTCGGAAGTGGATGTAAGAGCCCTTGGGTTCGGCCATGGTCGGCCTTCATGGTAGCACACGTAGGACACTCCTGTCCCCACCTCCTGACATCCACTCTCATGGTTGGCCACCAGAAATGCCGTCCCATGCTAGCCACCGTTTTTTCAAAGCCCAAATGACCTGCGCATGGAGAGTCATGGCACAAGATGAATGCTTGTTTCCTTAGCCTAGGCGTGGGTATCAATAGGCACCTGCCCTTCAGGGGTATCCCGTCCTTCAGCTGCCATTCTCTGTGACTGAGGAGCCACCTCCGCCATGCGAATGACCTGATCCCTCTCTTTATTCCCCTCAGGAAAGTATCCGGTTGGATAACCCCCAATACCATCCTCGGGGAAATGATGGAATGGTCGGTCGCAGGCAATGGTTCCTTAACTGCAGATTGACGGGACAGGGCGTCCGCCTTCCGGTTTTCCGTCCCCGGCCGATATGTGATGCGGAAGTTGAACCCCGCAAAGAAGATCATCCACCGCAGCTGTCTGGGAGAAAGGTGTCTTGTGGCCGTCATGAACTGTAGGTTCCGATGGTCCGTGTACACCGATACCACATGTCTTGCCCCCATCAACCAATGCCTCCATTCGGTGAAGGCGTCCTTGATTGCGAGAAGCTCCTTCTCCGCAATATGGTAGTTGCGTTCGTCGTCGTTGAGTTTGCGGGACATGTACGCAACGGGATGAAGCACCCCTGTGTCGTGGTTGCGTTGGGACAAGATAGCCCCCAGCGCCACATCCGATGCGTCCGCTTCCACCACGTAGGGGAGATCCGGATCGGGGTGAGCCAACACCGGCGCCTTACCAAAGGCGCTTTTCAGGGCCTCAAAGGCTTTGTTCGCTTCAGGGGACCAGACAAACTCCTTGGACTTCCTCAGTAGCTGTGTGATTGGGGCCACCAATCCTGAAAATCCATCTATAAACCGCCTGTAAAAGTTGGCGAAGCCAATGAAACTTTGGACGTCCTTCACGCTTTGGGGCACCGGCCATTCTTTCACCGCCTTGATCTTTCGTTCTGCCATCTCCTGTCCCTCTGGACTCAGCATCACTCCGAGGAATTCCACGGATGTGACGTGGAAGTCACACTTGCTGAGTTTACAAAACAGCATGTTTTCCCTCAGCTTTTGGAGCACAGCTTTGACGTGGTGTACGTGCTCCTCCACACTGGACGAATAGATGAGGATGTCGTCGATATATACGACCACATAGATATCCAACTCCTCTCTGAATACCTCATTCAAAAAGTACTGAAAGGCTGCCGGGGCGTTGCACAGACCGAACGGCATGACGAGGTACTCAAAAAGGCCGAACCTGGTCTTAAAGGCGGTCTTCCACTCGTCTCCGTCCCTCATGCGCACCAGATGGTATGCCCCTTTCAAATCCAACTTGGTGTAGATACGAGCTTTCTTGACCTGTTCCAGAAGTACAATGATGAGAGGCAAGGGGTACCGATTCTTTACGGTTATCGCATTCAATGCCCTAAAGTCCACACAGGCTCTCAGCTCCCCATTAGCCTTCGGGATGAAGAAGAGTGGCGAGGCGGCCGGAGACTTGGACGGGCGGATGAATCCTAGCTTGAGGAGTTTATCCAGGTACCCCCGGAGATGCACGTTTTCAGGCTCCGTCAGGGCATACAGCCTGCCGCTGGGAACGCTGGCCCCTGGCACCAGGTCGATCTGGCAGTCAAACTGTCTATGTGGTGGTAGCACTTCCGCCTTCACCTCATCAAATACATCCTCAAAACTGTGATAAGCCTGGGGGAGAGCCACATCTTTTTCTGCCGCTGTAGCCACCGTCTGACTCCCGCTCTCATCTGCGTCAAGGGATTCCGTTCCTATTCCACAATGCAGGATGCAATACGGTGACGTCAGTTCGATGCGATGTGTTGGCCAATCCACAGAGGGGTTGTGTTTCTGTAGCCACGGCAATCCCAATATGACGCCATATTGGGGCGCTCGGATGATGTTAAAATCGATTTGTTCCAAATGGTTCCTCCCACATCTCATCGGAAGGACCCCCGTGTGCTGCCCGATGGGCCCCGTCACCAATCGCCTTCCGTCTACAGCATAGACGTCTTCGGGTACAGCTTTGGGGAGAAGCACTAGCCCTAGCCTGCATGCCTCGTTGTGGTCCATAAACATGCCAGTGGCCCCTGAATCCACCATGGCCACAACGGGTATCCACTGGTCATGCACTCCCACGTGCACCGTGAGAAACAGGTGTCGTTGTCCCTTAGTGACCGAGTTGGAAAGTGAAGGGATGGATGAGTGACTCCGAGATGCCCCTTCTTTGGTCTGGGAGTCCTCTAGTTTTCCGCCGGTACGTCCACCACGGCTGTTACCGACCGGTGGGCCCGATAACGTGACGTCTTCGGTTTGGCAGGGCATTCACGTACGTAGTGGCCTTTTTTGCCACAATATAGGCACAATCCTTGTTTACGGCGTGACTCTTTCTCCGTGGCTGTGAGGCTCGCTCGTATTGCGCCGATGTCCATGGGTTCTCCCTTGGATGCGGTGGAAGTTTCAGGACTTCCCACTGTCACATAGGATGGAAGGGATTTTCCTTTTCTCCCATGATCCCCCTTTCTTTCACTTAGCCTATGTTCCAGCCGTAATACCAGGTTGATAAGGCCCTCACATGTCTTGGGTTGTGGGTCAATATGAGCCACGGCGTCCTTGAGCTCATCGCACAGCCCGTGATGGAAGAGCGCCGTCTGTTTAGCAACAGGCCACTTGGTTTCCGCAACCAGCCTTCGGAACGCGTTGAGATACTGCACCAGGTCGTTGGATCCCTGTCTCAACTCAAGCATTTCACGGTCCGCCGTGTACGAGTCAGCCCTTCTGTCGAAGACCTTCAGGAATTCCTCGCGAAAAGCACCCCAATCACATAAGATGGGGTCGTCCCTGCTCACCAGAGGTACGGCCCATTGTGCCGCGTTTCCAGCCAAATAGGATATAAGGAAAGCCACACGAGCCTGACTCGTGGGGAACGCCCTTGGTTTGCACGATAAATGTAGCGCCACTTGTGTGAGGAATACCTGCACTGTGTTAGGATCCCCACTGTACCTCTCTGGTGTTGCCAAGGGGACGGCTACCGGCATTTCCACTACTACCGCAGGGGTCTGGTTCGTGAGGGAGGTGCTGGGCGTGAGCGGGTCCAATTGGATAGCATCCAGTCTGGCTTTTACATCGGCTGTTTCTTGCCTGGAGGCAGCCAATTCAATTTGCACGGTCGCTAAAGCAGCCAGCACATCATCAAGTGTTGCCATGTCTGTTATCGACCGGGAGACAGTTAGTGTTATTAAGGTCGGATATTTTGTAACGCCCTGAACGTCTCAGGATCGTTTAACAGACACGATAATGAGAACGCAACCACTTGTGAAGGTTTAGTTATTTTAATGAAGGCAAAAATAATACAAGGAATAAACAAAGGTTATAGTCACTGGAATCCTCCAGGCTAAGTACGTTACCAGCCCACAGCATGGATGGTCCTAACCGTCCTCTGCATATACGCCGATCCCGGCGTATGCCAACAGAGGGCAGAAATGAAATGGCCGACAATGCCAATCGGTAGGCTGTGAGGGGCACGAAGAGTGTTGGGGAGAATCGAGGAGTCAGGGAAACACCCAGCCGGGGTCTCTACCTGAAGGGAGCAGCCGCTCAACCTCTTCCTCAGACTGCACCGGGACGCGGAGTCACCTCCTGGTGATGCGTCACCGATACCCCAATCACAAGCAAAGAAGACTGAACCGAGAGCAGCCGCTCGATCGATCCTGTGGACTTCAGAGTCTGTAACGCGGCAAACACCTCCTGGTGTGCGTTACAGCTGGCAGTCCCTGTATCTCTGGTCGGGCTGGGAGTTACGACTCCAACCAGCAAAAGCGCCACTGCGCTTTGACTCAGCCGAGTCAAAAAGCGAAGCTCAATGGTTATCCGGTAGAGCTTCCGGGTCCTTCACAGGTGACGATGGGGCAAGACACGGCCCAGGGAGTAACGACTCGACCTACCTCCGTTCTTGCCTTACTGGAGCACCACTCTGGAACACTGCTCTTCACTAAGCAGGTACGTCGGTGTAAACACAATATCCGACAGCGTTGTACCTCCCGGTTCCTCCCTTTATAGGGCGTGTTTTCCTTGAGTTATGTAACAGCTCTCCTGTTTACATAAGGGCGTGTTTTCCTTGAGTTATGTAACAGCTCTCCTGTTTACATAAGGGCATGTTTTCCTTGAGTTATGTAACAGCTCTCCTGTTTACATAACCTCTCAACCGCTAAGCATCCTGGGAGATGTAGTCCGTTTTCGCTGGTACCGTTTTCCTCCCCTCGCATGACAGGAATTCTTGACATGTGGCTGCAGATTTCAATTCCAAATGTGTCATCAGCACAAAGTTATCACCAAGGGAGATGGCTTTGTTTGTCTCTGTTTTAAACTCTTTAGACCTATGTGTGTGTGGGATCACCATGCACAAGCACTTGCAACTACTGCTAGTCTGCCAGGGGACTCCTGGAAACTTTATCCCTGAAGATCCAGTGCTGAGACACAGAGTGGGTGGCCTCTCTGGTCTGGTCCTATTTGGGTGTTGGTTTGTGCTGGGCCTGAGCAACCTAGCTGTTAGCAACAGAGGACAGCAGCACTGCTCCAGGGACAAAGGAACTGCAACCGGCATTGTCCTGACTCTGCTAGAGGAGTCGCTTTATCTACTGCATTGCCTCAGTGCAGGCTGCTACAAAAGGGAACCGCAACCTACACGCATGCGCCTGAAGGGAGGAGCGGAGTCAGCGGAGAAGAAGGAACTCTGCGCGAGAACTGAAAACAATAGAGAATTGTGAAATTAAAAAGTCCATGTAGAAAAACCTAGGGCTACTCTTGGGAATATAATGACGGGTTGTGCGATCTACACGATGAAAATTATATATAAAGTGATTTGATTAAACTAGGCACATAGTGTAAAAGAAAAAAGTATAAGGGTATATTCAAAGATGATATTCTTTTAGTTATTATTATATGAATGTATCAATATATTATGGATGTTATAAAACATAAACATATCATACACATAATGTCATTAGACACGTCGCCTATATCTTTCCATTCATCTGTCAATCACATCAGCAATCAAAACTACACATACACAAAGAGAAGTAACTTAGTCAAATGTGACCAAATACAATATATACAATACAGATGATATAAAAAATTTACATTAATTGATATAAGTACAATCTTATCAACAACAATGACTTTTCTTTTGCTGTTGTGGCTAGTCGAAACAATTCTTCCAAATTCATCAAATTGAGATTAAAAGGTGAAACCAGGGACTGTGCCCGAATATGAACATTTTGAACCGGCATTAGAAGGGTTACTGCTGGAATGTGTCAGCCTCGTTGTTTTTAAACTAGTGATGTGAAAGCCTTGCCGTGGAAGAACCACAGAGTCTTAACCCGTATTTTTGAATGGCGGTGACAGGCAGCCGGCGAGCTAAGCTTGGGCGTATGACTGGTTGGTTGAGCATTATCAGCCAGTTAGAAGTCTGTCAGCTCAAAGATGGATGAGTACTGAAGCTATGAGCCTGGATACAAGGATGTATCTTTATACTACTCTTGAGTTTGAGAAGGTCATTTTGAACTCGCAATTGGAGCTGTAGGAATTGTGGCAAAAAGGAGCCATGGACGTGTAAATATTGTCTGACAGATGTCTTCCATCTGGTTGGCAATATGTAGAGTGGATTGAAATATGCTGACTTGGTACCCAGGTGATTGATCCAAAAACAGCTTTGCAGGTTATTTTGGCGAGTAACTCTGCAAAGTCTTGAGAGTGTGACCCTTAGGTCTTAAAGTATGTTTTCCTTTTATCTGAAGCCAGTGGAGAAGCTTTAGTGCAGACCTGATATGCTTGTCGTTTATCAGACCAAGCCGGAGAGAGGTGGCATCATCATGGTTCTGGATAGTGATTATTTTAGAGAGAGCTGTGTTGCTAGCATTACATTCATCTATATGACATATTACCTCTAGAAGAACTATTGTGATGCATGTAAATAGAGGTGGATATTTATGCAGCGTGCTTAACCTCAAACTTCACCATTTTTTTGCACAACTGCACTAGATTTACAAACCACATAACTGGTGAATGTTTTTTTAAGCGATGGTTTAAAAGGAATCCTGCACTGCAGCTGGAATTGATCCATAGTTCTTCAGGGCCAGGTGTGTGCCACTCAGTAGTTGCATACCCTTTTTCTGCCCATACAAACTTCATCTCCATTCCCTGCTGGTGGAAGTCCGACAGCAGGACCAACAGTAGTAACATTTTCTTCCCTGGAGTGGCAGTGGAGAAACATAGGGGCATATTACAATCCCAATGCACCGTCGGTGCAAGGGGCTTGCAAATAACCCCCATAGTTTCCTATAGTCTGATGTCCTGTCCAGGCAGTGTGGGGCATTTGGCTACAGGAAAACACGCAAGCTTAATTAAAACTTTGCCCACCCTCAGTAGCATGGCAGGACCCAAGTTAGTATGTGCATATGGTGGATCACGGATGTACTGACTAAATGTACTATGAGCATAAATAAGAGCTACAGAAACACATATTAGGACTAAGGAAGGCTGACAGGCCATAGAGCATTACCCTCTAATTAATACAACAAAATGTGATCTTGTGGTCACTTAAGGGAGGAGAGGATAGTCTACTGTAATGCGACTTTCCCATTAATTTAAAGGATGGTAACCCTCCCCACCCTGGGGTCGCATGCTCCTTCATTGGGCCGCTCCTTACACCAATTCCTAACTCTCAAGGGATGGGGATCTCAAGTGGCATTGGAGGGTTTGAGGGGAGTCCTCCGTAAGGGAAGGTGGAGTCGTGGGGTTTATTGAAAAACCAAAATGTCTGCAGAGGGTGGAAAACAACTAAAACTGTCACCTGAAGGTCCTGGAAATGTTTTATTCTTGTCCCCAGTGGTAAGGGGGTAACAACATGGGCTATGTTTGCCACAGTTCATAAGATTAACATGTTTCTGCGTAAATCATACTCTCAAACAAGAGTTGTTAAGGAATTCATCAGGACCAAAAAACACACTGCTAATATGAATAATCAAAAGAAAGTAAGTACAATTAAAGTTGAGCAGCCAATGAGAAGCAAAGGAGGCCTAAAACAAGAGCTCCTGTCAAACAGCACACATGATTGTGATATTTCTCTTAGTGCCGAAAGGCTTTGGGCAGGCAAGAGGGAAGCAGAATAGGCTCACAGGGGCAACGAGCAGGACTTCAGGTAGTTCATCATATAGCAAAGTCAATTCTGAGGCATTAATTACTGAATCTGTGTTAGGGTATGAGCAACTTGGGTGAGATTCCGCAAATCCTGTTCAGGTCTGTGGTGGAACTGGGTATCAACAGAGTAAATGTGGTAGGCTAGCTAATAAGTATTCACGAGGTGTGAATCCCATAACTAGCCTGCACGTGACATTGGTAAATTTGTAGAGAAAAGGGCCGTGTTTCTGATTGCAGCCTGTCACCGTCCCTCCACAGCCTAATCACCATCAGCCCTGTGCAGTGTTTGAAGACACAATTGCTGAGTGGAGCCTCTCATCTCCCCATCACCTTTCAGTTACCTTTTGCCATCTGTCATATTTTGCAAGCCCTCTTCCTGGTGCCCCTTCTACACCCCTTCACCACTGTATGCTCTTTCAAACAATAATGTGTCTTGCTGGTGATCCAGCTCAAGACTGGGAGGAAATGGGGAATTACCTTTACCGATACCCTCCCTGCGTTGCAGACCCGACATCACACTAGCTCATTCACACACGCAATCATTGGTGGGGCTCATAACACCAACACTCACACGTCTCTTTCACGAGTCTGCACACACAGGAGGGATGAGTAATTCAAGCGCTGGACATGTGAGGGGAATACCTTAAAACCCTATAGGGAGAGAAAATTTATTTTACAAATTATACATTGACATCCTTTGCCTACAGATCCCTAATCTCAAACATCAAGGCACTCCACCCACTTGGTCGAATGGACCAATATAGTTCGATTGGTTGATGGTGATTTAGAACCAGCTAAAACACATTTTAAGATTCAGGAAAAACCACAAACTCATTAATTCACGTTAATCAATAATGGTTTATCTAAATTTTTATAATGATTATTATTTGCATTTGTCTCGTCAAAGTTTAGAGATTAGATCAATCCAAAGAAATCGCAGAACATCATATTTACCTAATCTGGCTATTTGAAGTCCTCTAATTCATTGGCTCTGCAGAACCACATTTTGTTATAAATTGTCCGGAAAGTAGGCCAAAGCTCAAAGTCCTCTGCTCAGCACGCTACAGTCCCAATTTAACAAAGGACCAGAAGCTGTGCAAGCATCTATCATAGCCCGTAGATTTTGGAAAAGTTTGCAGTCATCAAACAATCGGACAGCATCTGGATCATCAGAAAAAATGTCACAATGAACGTGGCATCCGCTGTTGCTGCTGTAGGTAGGGGTAGGTAGCTTCCCTCCCTATTCTACTAGCCTATTATAATAAAACAAATCATAGAAGATACAAATTTAAACTTTAGGGCAGTCGTGATTGGCTGGTTGAGATCGTATGACCACTGTCCCAAGATTTTCAGTACAGTTCGAGGGGTGAGGTAATTAGTTAACAAAGTATCGGCTTGTTCCGGTTTACTGTAAGGATGATTGTTCCCCTTTCTTGGCGAAAATCCCATTTGCCATCCTTGACCAGGGACAGTCTGTGCAGAGGTCGCTGCGAGGTTTAGGAGATTTCTTGCACATGCGCAGCTTACTCCGCGCCTCATGAGACAATGGCCACTTCGTCGTGTGGTGACAGCGGCCATCTTTGATTTAGGCCCAAACGCCAACTTAAGCGAAACAAATACAAAATAATAATTAATAAATTGAATTGGTGATCCTAATGTTAACCCCTTGCTAATCCCTCTATGTGCTTGTATTTATCTAGCATAGAGCGACATTTAAAGCCATTATATTCACCTTTTCGATCCAATCAGGAACGCAAACATCACAAAAGCAACATATAACATGCAGTATTCTATTACCACATACACTATTGTTAGTATGCGTACAGATTTAAGTTATAAGAGTTATTTAGCCATGCAAAATGCAAATCCCATATGTAATTCGAGTTTTAATAAAGTTGATTAATACACATGCAATACTTGTTTAATAATATTCTAATTAGTAGATTATTTAATTAGTATCTTCATGCAAAAATAGAGGAGGTATACAAAATGTTGCACTACCTGCTACATCAATCCCCCCTTTGGTGATTTTATCACCACAATACCTAAAATTTAATATATTTATTATGAAAAGGAAATGAATTCATAAAATTTAAGTGTACATCTCTGTTTCCCCAATTTCTTCTTCTCTTGCTTTTCTATACATACTATCTTTTATTTCTTCTAATTCTACTTCTTCAAATTCTCTTTCTCGTCTTTTATTCTTTCTCTTTTTCAAAGTTTCTCTTTTTAAAATTTTCTGTATTTTCTTTCTTTTGCAACATAAGCATCCTAATCTTAAAACTAATACTAGAAAAATTACACAGGTTAATGGAAATAAGATTGTACCTATAAATGTACTACCTAACTTTAATAGGAAATCTTTAATATAAGATACTTTCTTTCCAATCTTTTCCCAAACACCTTCAACCTCCAGTGGCGCAATTTCCTCATGCAAATCAGTTATATTTTTAATGTATGACTTTAGATCTTGACTTTCGTCTGGAATGTAAGTACAACAATGTTGAACTTTCAGCATTCCAAAGATTCCACCCTTTTTTGCTAAAATTATATCAAGGGCAAGTCGATTTTGCATTACCATGGCACGCATGGCAACCATTTCTGTATTTACCAATAAAAATCCTCCAGCGGTGCTTGTTGACAAGCGATCCACTACTGTTAATAATTTTCAAATTTTATGTGCATTCAGAGATATTCCCACTGCTGGTATCAATGCTCCAAAAATGTCTCCCACAATTTCTGTCCACGATTCTCTCTTTCTACGTGTAAGTTGTCTACCTAGCTCATGTACACCATCTCTTCCTCTACTCATATGGAATATCTTTGGGAAAACCAGGCCCACATAACATGTGCCAAACCAACGTTCTGGTAATCGATAATATGCTTTGTTCCCGCAGATAAAATATAATCCAGGAAAAACTGGATCATTTCCTCCTTTATATCCCCATCCACCCATGATTCGATATGTATCATGGCAATCACTGTTACCTACAAAATAATTATCATATGCTGTTTGATTCCTTCTAATACACATCTTTCCTTTCTGAGGCCAATCTAAAGCCATTGTTGGACTAATTTCTCCTTTCAAATGTTTTTCCTTTTCAACATCCCAGACTGTCTTTTCCTCTCTTCCCTCAGATACTTTCTTTTGCATGTTTAATCTCCTTTCTTCAACCATATCCAAGAACACTTTCTCCTCTTTTTTTAAACTACAAGTTAGATTATTTCTAAATATAGACTCTAATGTTAATTCTTTAGTTTCCAAGAAAAATTCACCTAATACCTTTGCAGGTTTTAATTTATTCAATTTGTTAATTACAGGTACTTGTGAAAATATGTTATCTACATCTGAAAAGTAATATTCTAATTTCCCTATTTTGTAAAACAAACTTGCTATTACACTACGGGTTATTCCATACGTTACTGGGAGGTGATGATAGGTTACTCCCTCATATACAGATGCAGGTAACTGCATGCAGACATAGCAGTCCCTCACGTCCATTGTCTTTACATATTCATATAGTAATTTTGAAAATACATTGTTAGAAAAATCATTTATAGACCTGCCTTTATGTAAATGATTTCTATCTATTTTAGTCGGATATACTTTCTGAAACTTTTCTACATTAGTTTTATTCTCACTATGTATTCTATTGCATCTAGTGTAACTTTAAATGAGATCATCAAAGCTAAAGCACCACATAGAAGCATTAATAATCCTGTACAACAACAACACATTTTTAACCACCTTCTAAGAAATATACATTTAGTTTTTCTATTCTCTGTGTTTGCCATTTCGAAAAATGAACAGTGTCTTTTCACTTAGCCTCTTCTACTTCACAACTAGTTTTGTCTAACCCAAGGCTCTAAGCACCTACTTGGTTCTATCAGTTATGTCTCTTCCAGTAATTTTATTGCCTTTCCATTGGTATCGCTTTTGGTCTTTTCAGTTTGGCATTTGATCGTCTTTCACTTTTCTTACACAATCCTGATACAGAACCTCCTGAACATCCGTTTCTTCTCCAATGTCGGACAAGATAACTCTCAGGATTTCTGATTCTTCATCTTCGTCAACCACTTCTGGTACAGTCACCTCTGGATTTTCTTGGCTATCCGCCTCTTCTTTTATTTCAGGCAGCACCACATATGACCATTCCAGCGACTTATACTTCTGGTTAGGTATTCTTGTTCTCTTATTTTCTTCTGTTGTTGTTTTTCCCTTGTCTTTCAACTTTTCTTGACTAGATACTTCATTTACTTGTTCAGCTCTAGATGAATTCACTCGTGTCAATCGGTATCTCAATCTCTTTATTTTGTTTGGCCAAATTTCATCTTTTGCTGGTCTTTTCCGTTTGTTTCCTTTATCCTTCTTTTCAGCTCTCCATGCTCTTTTCCTCAGAACTCGACCTT
Source organism: Triturus cristatus (assembly GCF_964204655.1). Classification (NCBI taxonomy): domain Eukaryota; kingdom Metazoa; phylum Chordata; class Amphibia; order Caudata; family Salamandridae; genus Triturus; species Triturus cristatus. The sequence goes on along the minus strand of NC_140581.1, from coordinate 380,004,961 downwards.
CAGGTACCTCTTCATCACTGTCTTCTGATTCTGTTTCAACTTGACTTTTACCTTCAACCTTTTTTCTTTCCACCACCTTTTCAATTCTCCCTACTTCTGTCCCTCCACGTGTTTCTTGCACACAATCTTCCTGCTGACTAATTGTCCCTTCTCCTAACTGGATGTTAGAATTCCCTACAACTCCTCGGTGGTCTTCCGCAAAAATCTTTCCCTCACTCTTTATATCTGGCACCTGACCATCTGTTTCTGTTACTTCAGGTGGAATTTCTCTCAACTTTCCATCAGGAATTTCTTTATCGAGAATCTCCTTTATTGTCTCTTAACTGTTTTTCACTTGTCCAGTACGTACTTGTGCTTGTTCTGCTTCTGAGTCTGAGCTGGTGTCTGATATCTGCAACTTTCTTCTCAAGGGAATATTCTCTGGGGCAACGGTCAAATAAGGTTCTGACTCCCCCCTTTCAGAGTTTTGTCCTGTTCTATTGTCTTCAGTATCAGATTCAGAGCTGGATTCTGATTCTTCAAAATACTCTCCTTCCTTGTTATCTACTAGATCTGGAATTTGCAGGGTATGACTAGCATGGATCCAGTTCTTTATTCCAGCACACTTTACAGCTTCTGTTGTAGTTAAAATCACTTGTCGTGGTTTTCCCCAACGTGGGACCAAACAGTTCCTTCTTCTGTCCACTTTGATTTTCACTCAGTCACCTTGGCTCAGATCATGAGCTGGCTTCTTTTCAAGGGTGGTGACATCCGATCCAACCTGATGAAACACAGAATGTACGGCGTCAGCCAGCCCCTTACAGTAATCCAACATCAAGTCTTCAAAGATAGGCAATAACTTGTTGACTGGAAGGAATACATGCCTCATTGCTCTCCCCATTACAATTTCGTGGGGACTCAAACCTGTGTTTCTATCTGGAATTGATCTAATAGTCATGGGTACCAGAGCCAAGACATCAGGCCATTTCAGTCCTGTGGCTAAACACATCTTTCCTAATCTGTTTTTAATAGTACCATTTACCTGTTCTACCACACCAGAAGCCTCTGGCCGATAGACGCAATGCAGTTTTTGTTGTACATTCAATGCCTCACAAATTAGCTTCATGATTTCATTATGGAAGTGTTTTCCTCTATCTGACTCAATTGTGACTGGAAATCCGAATCTTGGGATGAACTCCCTCAAAAGCAGTTTTGCTACTGTTATTCCATCACTTCTTCTTGTGGGATATGCTTCTACCCATCTAGAAAACAAGTAGACCATCACTAAAACATACCTCAACCTGTAACAGGGAGGCATCTCAATGAAATCGATTTGCATTCTGGTGAAAGGCCCTCCTTCTCGACCTATCGTTCCTAGACTTACTACTGTTTTTCTTCCAGGATTGAACTGCTGACATATAAGGCATCGTTGGCAAAGACTCTCAGCTACAAGTCTGAATTTTGCATTATACCATGTCTGCTTAAATAATCTAAGCATGGCATCTCTCCCTACATGTGCTTGTCCATGATACATCCGGGCCATGGCTGACACCATGCTATCCCGCATAACTGGTCTTCCATCCCGATATTCCCATACATGATCTGTTTCCCTTGGTGCACATCCTGCCTTGACCCATTGTCTCATTTCCTCATCTCCTGCTTCTTCCTGCAACTGCCTCACCTCTTCCCAGGTATTCACAATGTTAGTAAACAACAAAGGACATGAATTCATTTCCTTTTCTTTTGCCTTGTTAACCGAATTCTGGTTTCGCGCACAATATCATTTGCATACCTGTTCCAAACTGCTACATAATCTCCAGTATTGGAGTAAGCAGCACACTTTACAACAGCCAATTGCTTAGGTAGCTGTATCGCCTCAAGCAATTTTCCAACCACTTCGGCATTCTTTATAGGGGTTCCACTCGAAGTCAAAAATCCTCTCTGTGACCAAATCTGGCCAAAGTCATGCACGACACAAAAGCGATACTGACTATCAGTTATCATAGTCACTCTCACATTCTTTCCCAATTTACATGCTCTTGTTAATGCGAAGAGCTCAGCTACCTGGGCTGATTTTACTCCTTTTAGGGAAGATGCTTCTATTACTGCTGCAACTGTACATACTGCATATGCTGCACTCAGATTTCCTTCATCCGTTCTCAAGCATGACCTGTCCACGAACATCACATAATCACTTTCTGACAAAGGTTCATCTTTTATATCAGGACGTGGTTTGGTACAGAAATCAAGCACATCCAAACAGTCATGATCCACATCATCTCTGACTTCCACATTCTCAGCATCCGGCAATAAAGTTGAAGGATTCACATTCAGACATCTCACAAGGCTCACATTTGTTGCACCTAATATGACTTTTTCATATTTAGTCAGCCGACTATGTGTCATGAACTGAGTGCGGCTCCTTGTTAGAAGGATTGCCACATCATGAGGTACAAACACTCGCACAGGATTTCCCATCACAATTCCTTCACTCTGTTCCAGACTCTTACAAGTGGCAGCAACTGCTTTCAGACAAACAGGTAACGCTACAGCCACTGGGTCAAGCATAGCTGAAAAATAAGCAATTGGTCTTCTCAGTTTCCCATGTTTCTGTATTAATACAGAAAGTGCACATCCATTCCTCTCACTGCAGTACAATTCAAACTCCTTCTCATAATCAGGCATACCCAATGCTGGTGCCTCACACAGACTGTCTCTCAACTGTTTAAAGGCTGTTAGCTCTTCCTTATTCAATTCAATGGGATCTTTTACATCACTTCTCGTCAGACGTACCAAAGGTTTTGCGATCAGGGAAAAGTTACTTATCCACTGACGACAATATCCTACCATTCCAAGGAACATTCTCACTTCTCTTTGCGTCATTGGTTCTCTCATTCCTTTTATTATCTCGATTCTTTCTACTGTAATTTTTCTCAGTCCTTTTTCAATTTTATGGCCTAAATATTGTACTTCTTTCTGGCAGAATTGTAATTTCGATGGGGATACTTTAAGTCCTCCATCTGCTAGATGATTTAGCAATGCTATGGTATCCTCTACACAAGCTTCTTGTGTTTTTGCCGCTACAAGCAGGTCGTCAATATACTGGACTAGTACTGAGCTGTCGGACATCTCTAGATCCTCTAAGGACTTTTTCAATATCTGGTTAAATATTGAGGGGCTCTCTGTATACCCCTGTGGGATTCGGCACCATGCCAAAATACGGTCGCCAAAACGGAACGCAAAAATCTGCTGACTGTCTTGATGCAATGGGATGGAAAAGAAAGCATGACACAGGTCAATCACTGTGTACCATTCTGCATCATGTGGGATCTGATACAAAATTACTGATGGATTTGGTACAATAGGACAACATGACACAACTATTTTGTTTATTTTTCTCAAATCATGCACTATTCTGAACGTTCCATTAGGCTTTTTCAGTCCCATAATTGGTGAATTACATGGACTACTCATTATTTCTCTCAAAATACCTTGTTTAATCATTTTCTCTATTATAGGAGTAATCCCTTCAATTATTTCGGGTGTAAATTTATACTGAGGAATATTTGGATAACTAATTCCCTCTTTCACTGTCACTTTTACAGAGTCTAAATTTTTCATTAATCCCACATCTTCTCCTGTGAAATCCCAGACTTCTGCCTTTACTGTCTTTTTCAGTTATTTCGGTAGCTCTTCAGGGTTAAATACAGCAAATGCCTCAGTAATTTCGTTTTCCATATTGGCCACAGTCATTTTATACAATACATCCTCGTCAGGGGTCTCGAATGCTATACCATCAGGAGTGCAAAATATGGTGCAATTCATTTTGCACAACAAATCTCTTCCTAACAAATTTACAGGGCTTGAATCAGACACGACAAAGCGGTGCATTTCAGAAAATTTCCCTATGTTAACCTTTACTGGTTCCGTAAGATAGGTTTTAATCTGTCTGTTGGATACTCCAACTACTTGGATTGTTTCGTCCGAGAGAGGAAGGTTTTTAACATCAGCTGACCTAACTGTGAAACGAGTAGCACCAGTATCTACAAGGAAAGTAATATTTTCATCATTTACCTTTCCATCCACAAAAGGACCTGTCTGGTCTACTTCTAGAGTTGCGCCAAGTACGCACTCTTCTTCCTCCCCTCGGCACCGTCAATAACTTTCTTCTGACTCACTCTCATTGCGTTGTAGCCAATACTGCGAAACAGCACTCGCGCGCGGCAGCTTAGTTACCTGTTCTTCATTGTAGAATCCTGCCTCATTACTGTATTTCTGAGGATTTACGCTCTGTGGAAAAGGCGGTTTTGGCGCCTGATTCTGTTGGGCAACAACCTGCTGCTGTCGCTGTGGTGGACAACTCACCTCTTTCTGCACCTGCGAATTTAATGATGCATTATCACCATTAGTACTCGGTGGAAATTTACACTCGGATTTCCAATGCCCTATTCTTCCTCAATTATGACATAGCCACTTCTTTTTGGCTTCATCTATATTAAATTGTCCCTTTCCTTTTCCATTATTACATTTTTGTTTCATACCTGCACCATTGGCCTGTTCAATCAATTGAGCTTCCTGTCTTTCCGCCACCTTGACCTGTGCCCACATTGCTTTTTCTTTTAACTTATGCTGTTTGGCTTCAATTTCGTCACTGAAATATTTTGCATGTCTCAGTACTTCATCTATTTTCTTATTTTGCCAGTCTACTGTATGCTGTCTAATCATTTTACTTATCTCTGGACGCAGTCTATATACAAATCGGTATACATAGTGACTTAAATCCTTTTCACTCAAATTTTCATCACCACTAAACTGCTTAAATGCTTGGATCAACCTCTCATAATAAGCGTGTACTGATTCCTTAGCTTCCTGATGAGTCCTGTCAATTTTTACCCAATCAGTCTCCTTGGGAGGTACTTTGTTTTTCAGAAAGGCAATTACCTGCTCATATTTTTTCATGACTTCGGGGTCGGGGGCTCCCGTTTTTGGATCCCTAGGGTATTCTTGTGTAGGCCAGCTAATCATAATTTTACACTCTGTCCACAAATCTGCTGGTACTATTATGTCAAAAAGACTATTTAAATCAATCCATAAAACTTTTGATAACTTTACGAACCTATCCACCTGCCTATACCACTCGACTGGCTTTTCGCGTAGTCGAGGGAAATCATTGGTAAATGACAAAATATCTTGTCTACTCCAAGGGACATGTACATATCCCCCTCCTGGAATTTCTCTCTTGGGACATTCTGTTACTACCTTTTCCTATTCTCTTACGGGGAAAGCTGCAAACGTTTTGACCGAGGCATCATCTCGTTTTCAAAACTATATACTCTTCCATTTATCTACATCTCCCCATTTTCTTAACAAAATGATTATGTCTTTGATCTGGGTTGTTCTTCCTGCGGTATTCAGATTTTCAATATCTTTTTCAGAAAAATCTACTCTATATGGTTTTTGTAAAGCTTTTACCTTTTCGAAATCTATACCCATTTCATTTGCAACTTCTTCTAGTCTTCCATGTAGGTTTCTTGCTCTCCAGGTTATACTTTTACATAAAAATAGTAATTCTTCATCCTGATAGGCTTTTAACTTTTCCGTGGGGATAGTCCCTACTATTAATTCTTCCAAAACAATCTTCAGCTTAGCCACATCTATAGATTGGAATTCTTTATCTTTTTGCTGCAAACTCCTTAGCCACTTAATTCTTCTAACGTAGGCCCTACACTATCTTTCTCAGTATTTTGTTGTGCTAGTCTCTCTGGTGTTCCTGGGACTGATTCTGTCGTCATTATTATCCTATCCACTAACATTTGATTTACTGTCAAATTTTTAGGTGTACTCTGCTCTGAAATACTTGTTGTTTGTCTCCATGGGTTCTTGTCTATATTCTTTTCTGGCCTCTCTGTTTATTACTGTTATAAGGAATCGTCAGACAATGCTCACTATCCTTCTGTTTATCAAAAATAGGTATTACAGGTCCTATGGTTACAGGAACAGTTACGGCTTCCAAATTTTTAGTTAATTCCCTAATCTTTTCAGTTAATTCTAAAGTGGTTTTCGCTAGTTCAGCTGAATTTTCATTACCCATTTTGCCATGTTGTGTTTGCTCTAATTCTTTAAAAGGATTGTTCCTTCCTGTCTCTTGTAATACTTATTCAAATGTTATGTCCTGTGAAGTCTCTCTCATTGGGGCACTTGGTGTCAATAAGGTGGAATCTGACTGATAAGGGGGTGTATTTTTATAAAACATGTCGTCAAGAACATCATCCTCCGATTCATGCACACCATATCCTTTTGACTCGATATTATTTCTCTTTTCCATACATTTTCTACGCTAACTTCTTCAGTATGTCTCACAGGGAACAAACCATCAGCCATATTTGCACTTCGCCATCTCCTCATTCTATCATCATGATTCTCCTGTCCATATGATCTACCAAACATGTACTTATACCTTCCGCCACTTCTCTGTCTTTCTCTGTCATGCATCTCATCTTCCCATTCTGTCAATGCTTCAAACTGTGTTTGTCTAGGTCTCGGGTTCTAGATTCATCATTCTCTCTCTCAAATTCCTTAATACTGCTAAATTGAATGAACCATGTGCTGGAAAAGCTAAAACTCCATCATCTTTTGTATACTTTGCCCAATTGTCCAACCAAATACAAGTATGATATCCGTATTTCGCAACCATAAAGGATGCGGGTGACTTTGGTGGGGGAAGCAATTTTCCCTCTCTAGTCACAATCAGTTTGTTCTTTTTAAATAAACTCTTGATCTTTCCAAACCAGGACTTTTTCTCTTTTTCTGGTGGATTGTAATACATCATTTTCTCTTCCATGTATCGCTAGATTTCCCTACGACTATTCTATTGTTTTAACCAATCGTAGCGCGACTCACACTAACACACCAATCCGGAGCATCTATGTCACTTCTGCAATTCTCCAATCCCAGTGCAACTCACACTAACGCACCAATCAGGAGAGTCTACGTCACCCTGTAATTCTCCACTCTCAGCGCGGCATACACTAACGCACCAATCAGGAGCGTCTTCGTTTCTTACTGACTGGCCAATCCCAGCACGGTCTTTCTGACGTCAGCTTTTCTCGCTACTCCTGCTGACCCCTCCTTTACAAAAAAATTTCGGCAAACTTTTTACATTCACTTTTTACTAAAATTCTGATAGTAACGACTTAAAAACGCCACCATTATCTGTTTCGCTAACAAAGGAATAGTTAGTGACCTTTCTTACAGCAATTCCGTTTTTCCCGAGAGCAGCGCTTACCTCTGCCCTACTACGAAATCGTTACTTCCGTTGATAAAGTAGCACATCCCTCTACCTTACCCTTCTAACAAGCATTAGCCAACCGTTTCTCCAGAATTAAGACACCTAGTTGGAGACGCTCTGCTCCTGAGAAATAAAACCAGAGTTTCACAATTAACCTGAATGCTATTTCATTCATGCACTTTCATACGGAAAATGTAGTTCATTCACACAGAATTCTGTCTTTCCCGAGAGCAGCTAACAATCTGCCCTACTACAGAATTATGACATACGTTAATAAAGTAGCACTTCCCTCTACTTTATCCTTCTAGCAAGCTTAGGGAACACCTATTACATTTCCAGTGATAAGCGTAATCAGAGTGCCTTTTGGACTCCTGGTACCTAAGACCAAAATTTCACAGGTGACCTTCGCTACCATACATTTCACTCATACAGAAAAGTCCCTAACAGTAACACACGACGATGTTACCAAATCGTACCCAGACAATGCGTCGTGCAACTCCAATCGTTACACGTTTTCCCCGTGTACCTACAGGGTAACAACAATTCCGTCGTTCCCGAGAGCAGCGCTTACCTCTGCTCTACTACGGAACCGTTACAAACTTCCGACTTCCTACATCCCAGAAGCCTTCAAACAACATAGAACTCGACGCAAGTGTTAATACTTATCCACAATCAATAATCAATAAGCAATTTACAAGCAATAATCACCAAACCAAAACAATAAAAACCATAACTCTGCTACCAGAAAAATTGATCCAGCGCAAGACTGGGAGGAAATGGGGAATAACCTCTACCGATACCCTCCCTGCATCGCAGACCCGACGTCACACTAGCTCATTCACACACGCAGTCATTGGTGGGGCCCATAACACCAACACTCACACATCTCTTTCACGAGTCTGCACACACAGGAGGGATGAGTAATTCAAGCGCTGGACAGTGAGGGGGAATACCTTAAAACCCTATAGGGAGAGAAAAGTTATTTTACAAATTATACATTGACATCCTTTGCCTACAGAGCCCTAATCTCAAACATCAAGGCACTCCTCCCACTTGGTCGAATGGACCAATTTAGTTGGATTGGTTGATGGTGATTTAGAACCAGCTAAAACACATTTTAAGATTCAGGAAAAACCACAAACTCATTAATTCTCGTTAATCAATAATGGTTTATCTAAATTTTTATAATGATTATTATTTGCATTTGTCTCGTCAAAGTTTAGAGATTAGATCAATCCAAATAAATCACAGAACATCATATTTACCTAATCTGGCTATTTGAAGTCCTCTAATTCATTGGCTCTGCACAACCAAATTTTGTTATAAATTGTCCGGAAAGCAGGCCAAAGCTCAAAGTCCTCTGCTCAGCACGCTACAGTCCCAATTTAACAAAGGACCAGAAGCTGTGCAAGCATCTATCATAGCCCGTAGATTTTGGAAAAGTTTGCAGTCATCAAACAATCGGGCAGCATCTGGATCATCAGAAAAAGCGTCACAACGAACGTGGCTTCTGCTGTTGCTGCTGTAGGTAGGGGTAGGTAGCTTCCCTCCCTATTCTACTAGCCTTTTATAATAAAACAAATCACAGAAGATACAAATTTAAACTTTAGGGCAGTCGTGATTGGCTGGTTGATATCGTATGACCACTGTCCAAAGATTTTCAGTACAGTTCGAGGGGTGAGGTCATTAGTTAACGAAGTATCGGCTTGTTCCGGTTTACTGTAAGGATGATTGTTCCCCTTTCTTGGCGAAAATCCCATTTGCCATCCTTGACCAGGGACAGTCTGTGCAGAGGTCGCTGCGATGTGTAGGAGATTTCTTGCACATGCGCAGCTCACTCTGCTCCTCATGAGACAATGGCCACTTCATCGTGTGGTGACAGCCGCCATCTTTGATTTAGGCCCAAACGCCAACTTAAGCAAAACAGACACAAAATATTAATTAATTCATGGAATTGGTGATCCTAATGTTAACCCCTTGCTAATCCCTCTATGTGCTTGTATTTATCTAGCATATAGCGACATTTAAAGCCATTATATTCACTTTTTCGATCCAATCAGGAACGCAAACATCACAAAAGCAACATATAACATGCAGTATTCTATTACCACATATATTATTGTTAGTATGCGTACAGATTTAAGTTATAAGAGTTATTTAGCCATGCAAAATGCAAATCCCATATGTAATTCGAGTTTTAATAAAGTTGATTAATACACATGCAATACTTGTTTAATAATCTTATAATTAGTAGATTATTTAATTAGTATCTTCATGCAACAATAGAGGAGGTATACCAAATTTTGCACTACCTGCTCCATCACTGGTCTTGTTTCTAGGTGAAACTGGCTGCCAAGATCTTCTGATCTGGTGTGTTTTCCATGTTCTTTTCCTGAATGGAGAGTTTAGCCTCCCTGTCACTTTATACAGTTTTGAAGTCTGTTGTGTGTTGGTCACCCACATATTTTCATCTTCATTTTGCCCTCATAATCCTTCCTGTATTCAAGACATACCACTCCATCCTCTCTGCCACTTGAATCTTGCCTTCTCCTTCGGCCATGACAATCCTCTTCCATCCATTGCCTTGATCAGTTATTTATTTAGTAGGTTTATACAGCACTGCACATCACATTACAGCTACAGAGTGCTATGCATGTCGAATTAGAGGGAAAGATCCATAGATTGTAGGGTAGAAAGAGTCCACATACTGGCATGGGTCCTATTTCTCACTCACTACCAAATTCAAGACCTTAGTCAACTGTCAATCTGAATAACTCAAATTTTAGGAGGTTTGGTTCTCCACAACAGGTTCAGGCTATTCCAGACCTGTGGGCCTTGAACACCTCAAGATCTGCTTTAATGTTATAAGTTCTCAAACGTTTATTGTGTTATTGTGTACTACGGTATGATGTAGTAAATCTTTATTCAATTAAAAATTATAACCGTAAAAGAACATAACCTCAAAATACATCATACATAGAAAACAACATAGACACAAGGTAAAATACATTTTACAGATCAAAATTATAAAATCATCAAATGAAACCCCAATAGGAGAGCAACCCCAATATCACATAAATAAGATCATCAGATAGCAGCAGAAGAGTTAATCAAGCCTGGTGTACCTCGGTCTCATAGCAGCTCTTAAAAAACGTTCATGAGATAAAAGCTGGAAGCAGGTCGAACTTGCTTAAAATTCTGCATTTCAATAACGGCATAATAAACATTCACCTGGGTACCCTAAAATAACTACAAAACATCAAAAAATGTGAGGTATCCTGCGGAGACACATTGTTGCAGCTGCGAGGACCCAGTGAACCAGATGTACTCCAACCACTAGGAGAAGCCAAGAGATGATGCAGCATATTACATCTATATCTTCTCAATAAAAATCTATCTCTATCACTATTTACAATAAATATGTATGGTTCCATGGTCTGGACTGTTTTGAGCAGCATATGCCCCCGTACCATGGGTTTTATCAGCTCTGACTGGTCTCTATATAGCGACTTGCATTCCAGGACTGGTCCCTCACCCACTTCAGTTCTGAGGTGCACAAGAACTGGGGGCTCCAGTTCTCCCTACCCAGACTCTCAAAGATATCCTTAATATATGCAATCCATGGGATCTTACCAACATGGTCGAGGGACAAAGAGTCCATAAGGATCTGTCTACTAAAGTTGCCAAACCCTGATGCAACATAACAGTGGCCTGAGAGCAATCATGTCTCCTAAGTACTTTACTCCTAGCTTGGTATGATGTAACCAACCAGAGAGCCATGTCTAGCTTGTAGTGAGGGTCAAATTGGCATGACTATAATGCATATTTATATACATCAATTTTAATAGCGTTTTTATCAGATGCATGAGCAGAATTAAATATCTTCTGCAGCGCATTTGCTAAGGACTTGGGGCCTTATTTATGAGCCCTTGCGTCACTTTTACGCCGCTGGTGCGTCACTTTTTGTGACACACCAGCGGCGTAAAAAGTAAGCCTTGTACCATATTTACAAAGTGACGCATCTACATAGATGTGTCACTTTGTAAACCCCTGCGCCACAATATACCTGCGCCAGGTATAATGTATACAGGGGGGCGTTCCCACGCAAGTAAGCCTCGTAGAAGTGACGCAGTGAAATCTATGCGATTTCACTGCGCCACTTCTAGGACGCAAATGCGTCAATATCTTACGCCTGCCTCATGGCAGGCGTAAGTCTGACACAGGCACATTTAACATGGAACTTGCCCATGTGTAATGACCCATTGCTGGAGTTGTGTCACTTTTCTGACACACTCCAGCAATGCGTCACTTTTGTGCCCACAGATACGTCAGAAATACTGACGTATCTGTAACTCCTTGCACCATGATGCGTCATACTGTGGGGCAGATTTACAAGCCCCTTGCGCCTCTTTTACGCCGCGTTGTGTCACTTTTGTGACGCAGCGGCGGCGCAAAGCCAGCGCCATGGTGCGGGGTACTTATAACGTGACGCATCTGGGAGATGCAGCACGTTGTAAAGCCCTGCACCACATGTAGGTGTTCCGGCGCAGGCGGGGCGCTCCGGTGCACTTTTAAGGCCATCCTGCGTCAAAACCCTGCGCCTGCTTGAAGCAGGCGTAAGGATTGACGCAGCATTTCAAAGATAGGGCACCCTGATTCTTGCTGAGGCTGCGTCGTGCTTGCGACGCAACTCCAGCAATGCGCCGCCTTTACCGCCGCAGATGTGTCACGCATCTGTGCATTTTTGCCCCATGGTGCGCCGCATTGTAAATGCGGCGCATCCATGGTGGCGGAGCCGTGACGCACAATAACTGGCGCATCCCTGCTGATATGCAGGGATGCGCCGGTTATTGTAAATCTGCCCCTGTAAATATGACACATCATTGGTGTCGCAAGGAGGGCGCAATGAAAAGTGACGCATCGCTGTTTTCACGCAGTGATGCGTCACTTTTCGTAAATGAGGCCCTCAGTCCTCAAGCAAGGAAGGGCGTTTGTTGTTCATTTGCCCTGTGCCTAAGTGGACAGGAGTCCCAGTGGAGTAAGGATCGTCCTTCCAGGGGGCCTGGACACTTTACGTCCATTTTGAAATGGTTTTTCGTTTAAATAGCAACAAAAGCCTTCTTGTTGCCGTGGATGGACACCTGCAGGGCCTTAACTACGAGGAAAGTCCCCTCATGCGGGTCATTATTATGTGGATACAATGCCCATGTGAAGGTGACCTTGTGCTTCCAGTGGGGCTGGGATCTGCTGATTCTGTGACTATCCGCATCTGAAGGCACAGTGCGCTGCCAGATAGAATTGACATAGAATATCTTTATTGTATATGGTTATTAAACAACCTTTACAGATGTGCAAAAAGGGTATTAAAAAGTACAAAGCATTTGTAGTAAAAGCGAGTTTTAGATACATACATAAGATACCGGGAAGTGTTCTAGCGCCTTCAGATGCTCGCAGCACTATTATTCAATTATACAAGTGTGGAAAACAGATGAAAGGTTATCGCTGGTAGTCCACCAATAGACTATCCGTATTATAAATCGACTAAATATAATATAAAATCAGGTTATACATATGTGCATAAAATTCCAATTGTTTATCTAAAAAGCCTTCAGAAGGTTAGCAGCAATGTGTTTATATATGACCATTCCGAAAGAAGCCGGGCGTGGGGGCCACAGGTAGGTATTTGTCAGGCTGGGCCAAATGGAATTAAATCTATGTTGCGGGGGGAGGGGAGGGGCCTTTCCCAATGTTATAAATGAGTTTACAATCCCTCTTATACACAGTGTAAGTCTTTCCAGCCTCGGTGTTCATAAGTAGTGGGTGGGACACGGGGGCACTGAGCACAGAAGATCCGGTTTCACAAGTGACCCTCATTGCTGGCTGCAGCCCAAGGTCACCTTTGTGTGTTTGCTTAAAGGAGGAGACATGGAAGTTGTCATGAAACGTGTATCACATGAAAAAGTGCTTTGTGCAGGGATGTGACGAATTTCAGCAGAGGCCACAGAGAGCAGGAAACAGGTGCCAGGGATGACGTGTGGGAAGCTTGGTGGAGCTTCCACACTTGCCTCAAATCACTCCACAAAAATAACAATTCAAAAATAATGGCAAAGCTTCTGTTAGCAGCGCTTACTCTTCACATAACGCGCAGTGCTGTTTAATGGATTTTTCCTTTTAATGTTTCCTGTCTTTCAGTTTCCTCTTGTAGCCTGCATCACAGAAACATATTTTTAATAATGCCAATGATTTTTAAGTTAAATTTTTAGAGCCAATTGACTTTTTTAAATGGAAAATGTGTGTATAATAGGATAGTAAATGTTTTATAATTTTCATTTGAGTGCCATAAATGCAAAAGCCCATTAACCCAATTACAGATATATCTTGCTGCATAAAGAACAAACTGAACTAAATTTTAAAAAGATTTTGTGCGCTTGCAGATCTTGTGTGCGAAAGATACGCGTCATTATTTTCAAAACCTGCTTCTTCTAAAACAAAGTTAGAAACTATACATAGTAACACAGAATCTCGGAAAATGAGTTTCTCATCATCAGATCTGTGCATGTTAGGGTTTCTGGGATGGCTTTTGAGGACATTTTGTGTTTTTTTCAGTCAGTCGGTGTAGTTGTATGAATAATGCTCTCAAGACCTAATGCTGTTTGCATATTTTCTAAAACAAAATGTGCTCTTTAAGACTTCAACAAATACGTATATTTGTTGAAATACAGGTAAATGTAAGTGCACAGCAGCACAACATTAATCACCAATCGTATTCCAGGTACAACTGATTACTCTCAGGCTCATTTTGAGTGCTACAAAAGTCCCAATTTGGACGTAAACACAGAGCCCAAATCAGAGTCCAAGGCAGGTGTGCACATTTTCAACATACCCTGCACTTAAACCAAAGTTGCTGAGCTGCATTGCTCAAGAGGAGAAATCAGAGCACGTTCATAATTACTAACAAGCATTTGAAATGCAATCGGTTTCGCCGTTGGGACCTCAGATGTATTAAGCTATGCAGCACATTAGCCTGGGTGCTGCAACATCTACTGTTCTTTAACATGGAGGGAAAGTAAGCACCAAACCGCGTGACACGCCAGGTATGGGAACACATGGAGGGAAATATTGCCTTTCAGCAGGAAATGGTATAGTCCAAAGTTCTGTTTTTAATATAAAATCGGGGCCTTCGGTGATCATATCACTGAAAATACAACATTTGAAAAAAATATTATTGTCCACGGGTGCTCTTGGAAGACAATTTCTACGACTGGAATCTATAGAATGCTAAAGTGATTCTGGTATTTTACTGACCTCTGCTGGTCGTTTTCTATCAAGAAAGTTAAATAGAGGCAGTTGCCAGAAAAATAAAAAAAATAAAGTCCATCAGCAAAAAGAAATTCTGGTATTTTACTGACCTCTACTTGTCGTTTTCCAACAAGACAATTAAATAGAGGCAGTGAAGCAGAAAGCAATTCTGGTACTTTACTGATCTCTATTGGTCGTTTTCTATCAAGACAGTTAAATAGAGGCAGTTAAACAGAAAAAAAGTCCCTAGGTGGAAGCAGATAAGTCCTAGGGCTGATCTCCAGAGCCCACAAAGTACATACACATATAAGTATATACTAAAGTGTGTACAAGAGGTCTCGAATGCTCGACCTGCAAATGGCCTGCTGTTGAGTTCATCCTCTGTGCTGGCGTAAAAACAGGCTGCCTAACACCACAAACATCTTTGCGTCATTGTACAAAGGTGTGTGAATGATGTCTAGCATATGTTTTGAACTGGAAGACTACCCTTGGAGTACAAACCTCAGGCCTAGATAATATCTGTTACTTTTCACCCACTGATATGTGCTGTACGATGCAGCCACATGCAATGTGTGGAATGTGTGGGGAAATTAAAGCGCTCTCCAACTTTTCGTCTGCTTCGAGGCATTATTTATAAATGCAAAGCCCAGTTAACTATCTTAGTAGATGTGCCTTTATACCAAAAACTATGAGTGCTTGTGCTGATCCACCCAAGTCTCTCCAATGTAATGCCCCCTTGATGCAAAGTGGCACAAACGGCTATTTGTGCCAAGAGGATGGCACCTTTTCAACACATGGGGGCATATTTACAAGCCCCAAACGCGAACAGACCATCACTTTTTCCGACGCTCTGGATTCATAGTGGCATTCCCCATATTTACAAGGTGGCGCTAAGCCACTTAATGTGGCTTAACACCACCGTGTAAATATGCCCATTTCCGCCGCAGTCCTCTGCGGCAAAGGGGCGTGCAATGGGTGTTGCAGTGGGCGTTCCACCACAAAACCCATTGTTTTTTTATGCCGCCCCAGATTGACAAGGCTGAGGCAGCACCACAAACTAACACCAGGGAACACCTGGTTTTAGAATGGCAATTTGATGAGAAATTGTTCATTTCTCCTCGTTTCTTGCTCTTTCTGTGCGTGAATCATGCAAAGTGCAATCACCATTATTGATTGTTAATGTGGAGGTAGGTGTCCCTTCCTTCACATAAACAATCACCCCTACAGCACAGGCACCCGTACAACATGGCGGCAGGGTGCCTGAACTTCCGCTCGGCAGCTTTTTTAGCTCCAGCGCTGGTGGAAACAAAGCGGTGTGCCATATTTCTGTGAATAAGGCGCATCTCTGAATTTAAAAAATGTGAGAGTGCGGCGTTGCAAACTCTCCTCCTACATTTTTTTTGTAAATATGCCTCAAAATATCTTTTGCACTGGAACATAAATACCCTTCCCAGATGTTGTGCCTCTTTCCGTCACTTTGCATGACTTTGTGCCGACACAATGGTGGAAATTCCCACAATTGTGCCTGAGCAAAGTCACGCAAAGAGGGACATTCCAGTACAAAAACGAGGCTTTAATACTTTTCCAACTTTGGATTGTGCTTTACAATGCAGCACAGATGCAAAGTTTGAGAAGTATGGAGAAATTAAAACATTTTTTCTCTGTTACGTCTGCCTGAAGGGGAGAAAATTTCAGATATGCAGGATTTGTCGCCAAACTTAGGGGCAGATTTGCTAAAACGCTGACCCAGATTTACTAACACTGTGCACCAGGTTTAAGTTACATTTGTAACACAAACTGGGTGCAAAGTGTTGTAGTGGCACTTACTTTACAATGTAAATGAGGATTTGCATCGGGAAGTTGGTCAAAGTAACGCAAAGTAGCACAATGCTATGCACTATTTTATGCTACTTTGCCTCAAGAGGCAGTCCATGCGTGGTGGTCGACGGGCATTTCCAAGAAACCACCCGTGGATTTTGACATTAATCCCTATCTACTAATAATCGGCTACATTGATTTGTGCCAGAACATTGCACCTCCTCAAGAACAATTCACCAGCGAAATCTGATGAAATGTGAGCAGGGAACAGGTGAAACATGTCATCTGTGCACAGAACTCAGGGGCATATCATCAAGATGGCGCTATAAAATTATCGCCGCTTTTGCAGCCGTTTTCGCCCGAAAAGCGGCGATAAATTTATCGCTTAATCAGCAATGTCAAGTTATTGTGTGAATCCTTGCCTTAGCGCCCTTTCCCTTAATGCCCAGCTTTGCATCTCTAATGAGATGAAAAGTGGGCGTTCCTTCCCAAAAGAACGTGAGAAATGTCGCTAACCGACATTTCTCCTATTATCTACCCTCACACTAACCTGCAGAGCGATAAGAAAAGTAGCGCTAACCGCAATTATTGCTACTTTCCTTACGCCTGCTTTTCATCTGACTTCGCCATGATATCCAATGGAAGGTGGATATCATGGCTGAGTCTGCCCTGCCCTATCAACAAGCTATCGCCAAACGTTGTGCGATTATCGCTGGATTTCCAGCGATAATCACACATTTGGCAGCTTGCGCCTGGAATTTTATTGCTGTTGAGATAAGCGTTGCTGATAGCACGCTATCTCAGCGATAAAATTCAGTGTTAGCCGGCGATAATTATCCTCGCGCTAAGCGCCCTGAGCAATAATTATCACCGGCCCTTGCTGATATGCCCATCAGTTTTCGCTTTGCTATGCCTCATTTCGAGCACAAAAATTGGTAAAGATGCGGTACTAAATAATTCATGAAAATCTAAGCATCGCAGTGTTGGTTTTGCCCTTCAACAGCAATGAATTAATTATGCATTAATGTATAATTTTAGAGCAGGACTCGTAATGTGCCCCAAAAGTATTCCAAAACCAGGGAACCAGTAAATGATGTGCCCCTCAACCAAGGCCTGAATCAAACAGCAGGCACTGCCAAGGCAAGCACTACCCACCTGCTTTGTGGGTAATCATGGAACAGTAAGAAGTCAACCTACCACAAAAGTCAACGTCTGATAACATATGCTGTACTAGGCATTCTGGGCTGAACTCTCTTGAAACTGATCTACAGAAAAAAACACGTCTCTTTCGAGAGGCAAGGATCTTCTCTGACTCTATAGTTTGTGCTGCTACTCCTTACATAAACACTGAACAACCAACTCAAAACAAAAACACAGGCCTGCAGTATCAAGCCCACCACGGCAAGCACGCTCGCTGGGTTTTTATAACTGCAACGCCTCCTACTGGACTGCTGAAATAGAGCAATCGTGCATCGGTGATTGAGCAAGCCACCTAAAGTTGGATTTCACACCCAGTTTCGACATCTCAGTATTTTTCACCACTAAATTTGAGCGCTCAATTTGTGTGTGAAATTAACTGGGAATGTTTGCAAACTCCGGCAAGGTAATGGGTTTGCAGGTGTTCACCACCTCCCCAGTGGCCCCCCTCTGACCCCTCCTTATTGAGCACCCAAACCCCACAATTTCCCCTCTTCATACAGTTTTACGCATTCGTTTTTAGTATTTAACAGTCGAAAAAGTCCTCATTCTCTGATTTATGATTTCATAATTCCAACCTCAAATCCAACTTTTCCCCACCTGTTTTTGTGTCTCAGGAATCAGACACTTCATTCATACTTTACGTTTTGTAATTGTGAACAGAAACCATAGGTTTTACAGATCCTTAATCAGAGTCCTCTCAATATATTCCTCATTTGTATAAAATCCTTCCTCTAAATCTTCTAAAAGGCACAATTTTCCAATGATAGCTCTATTGTGGACTTTCATTTTGCATTATCAGTCCCAGTCTCACATTTGCACACATTGGGCCTTATTTATGAGAAGTGTCGCATAGCTGCGACAAAGCAGTGATGCAACACTTCTCAGTGCGCCCGCCATGTGACACCATCCATGCGTCATATTTACTGTGTGACACATCATGTCGCAAGGAATGACAGATACGTCAGTATTACTGGCGTATCTGTCGGCGCAAAACTGATGCATTGTTGGAGTTGTGTCAGAAGCCTGACACTACTCCTGTGTCAGTCTTACGCCTGCCACGAGGCAGGCGTAAGATATTGACGCAGTAGCGTCCTAGAAGTGGCACACTGAAATCTTATAGATTCCAATGTGCCACTTCTACGAGTCTTTTTGCGGGGGAACGCCTACCCTGCATACATTTTACCTGCCGCAAGTATAATGTGGCGCTGGGGTTTACAAAGTTACGCATCTGCCTATATGCAGCACTTTGTAAATAGGGTGCAACGTGGTGCATTTTTTGAACAGCTGATGCGTCACAAAAAGTGTTGCACCAGCAGCACAAAAGTTTTGCAAGGGCTCACAAATAAACCCCATTGTTTCTTGTACCAGTTACAGCTTCCCTATGTTTTGCAAAGCTGAGGTGTTCAATGTGGGTCACAATAGTCAAATCCATGCACAGATTTTCAAGATAGCCACTGATGATATGAATGTTTTCCATTTATAATCTTGGCTTTATAACGTTACCAAACTATGCTAATAATAAACACATATTTAAACTTAGTCAGAACTCCCTACAATATTTCCTGAGGATGGTAGTCGTTGCACCTCGCAGTCCAAACCATCGACACACCAGTTGTATGTAGTGGGCCAGTTGTCATTTTTTTTAAAGTTGTGGTTTTTAACCTCGGCCTCAAAATGCAACCAAAATATGTGCTCTTGGGCCAACACATTTTGAGTATGTTGCTGTGCTTTTTTTTTGCCAAAACTGGTAGCATTTGGAAACAGGCTTGAATGCTTGTGGTAAGTGTGGGTTATGAAACATGGTCTGAAACCGAATACATGTTGAGTGGTACACAGGGGAGGAAGCACCCGGTGTTATGACTTACTTGCTAAAATATAGTTAATTGGGAAATGTACAGGTCTTGAAAAAGAGCAGTCTGAGTTACAATCTTGGTTCTCCTACTTGACTAAGTTGTTTGATCTTGGGCAAATCATGTTCTCCATATTCCTTTGTCCCGCTATCTGCCACTATGTGATCATTTAAAAACAGTCTCAGAATATGAGCATCAAGGATTGAATCCTAGGTCGGCCCTCAGGGATTGTTTTTTTTTTTCACAACACATTTTATTAAGTTTCCAATGCACTTGGTGGGTGGAGCCCAAAACATACATGACAAAGACAATTAGCAAGTACCAATTATTATTAAGCATCAAACTAGGTTGCAGAACAGCAGGCCCAGAAACTAAAACTTGACACAGGTTACCACATAATTCACTGGACGCAGTATGACTAGAAGTGAAAGTACAGACGACAGAGCTACTCTTCTTGGGCATCTTAACAGTCAGATGATTGTACTGGCAGAGTACATGGAGGATCAGTTTGTAGCAAGGGAGGTAGTGCCTCTGAAAGTAGCCCAGTGGGACCAAATCTTCCTCTGTTTCTGCAGACAGCTTCGTGCCTGATAGACCGCGATCTCTTCCCCCATACAACTATCCATGGCCATCCTCCACCCACCTACTGTGGGCGGTGAGGCCCTCTTCCACACTTGGGTGATATCCCGTTTAGCAAGTGTAATGACTAGAAACAATAGATGTTGTTTGTAGCGGTTCCCGCTAATTCCCTCTGTGCTGTGGAGCAGAAACAGCTTAGGGTCAAACAGGAGGTCCCAGTACAAGACGCGGCCAAAGCAAGACAAAATTTTACGCCAAAATGGCTGTAACGCCCTGCAGCTCCAGACCGTGTGAAAGAAGGTTTCCTCCGCTAACCCACATCTGAGGCATGAAGGGGACTGGATAACACCCATCCTCCAGAGACAGGAACGGGTAAAGTAGGCTCGGTGGGGATATTTGAATTGGATGAGGCGGTATCGCTTGGAGACTGCAACACCCCGGGGGTTAGCGAGGGCCTCCATCCAGTCGTCTTCTGTCATGTCTGGTATGTCCATCTCCCATTGGTTTTATGTGGTGTAGTTTGGATGTGGGTGTTCAGTGTATGGTAAACCTGTTGAATCTTGTGCGCCCCCAAGTCACCCATCAGTAAGCGGCCCTCCAAGGGCTTAAATTCCGGAAGGTCATTCAGCTGGCGAAGCAGAGGTGTCAGAGCTTGTCTCAACTGTAGATACTTATAGAACTGCGTCCGCTGGAGCTGAAACTCTCTTTGTAATTGCTGAAACTATTTGAGGGTGGTACCCTGCATAATATCTCCTAATGTGGAGATGCCCAGGTAGGTCCCATTTCTGGAAACCAGATAGTTCAGCAACGGGACGTAGATATGTGCCTTTTTTTTTACAGAGTTTTATATAGCGTGAACTTGACCCTAATCGGGTATCAGAGCACTTTACATAGCACCAGTTGCATTACATGAGGACACATTCATTTTTGTTGGGCACGGGGAGATTAAGTGATTTACCCAGAATCACAGGATGTTCAGCGTCATTGCCGAGACTCAAACCCAGTTCCCCAGATTCGAGGTTGGACTCCCTAGCCGTTAGGCCAACTCCTCTCCCCTCTTGGCCTTGACAAAGCCGGGTCATCTGTTTCAGACGCCCTGACCAAACCAAGTCTTACGATGTATCGCCAGAGTCGGATTACCATTCTGCTGGTGGAAGGTAAGAAGTCTAAGTTCATTTGGCTATACAAAAGCCTCTGGAGGGGATAACCACCCATTGCCAGGCGCTCCACCGAATATGCTGGGACCGTATGTGGACTGCACCACTCATTAATGACCAGCAGATGGGATGCAGCAAAATAGGCATATACATCAGCCGCGGCGATCCCTCTGCAGTATGTCAACTGTGTGCAAGTTCAAAGTGCCACTCGCATAATGCCCCCACTCCATAAAAATGCATTCAGGATTGCATCAACTTCGGCAAACCATGTGCGAGGGATATTATATGGGAAGTTTTGCACCCGATAGAGTATCCGAGGCAAGGAGACCATCTTAAATATTGCTGATTGCACATGTCGGTGGCACCATATTGTGGTCTCGTCCCTTATACTTGAAAGCAGTGGAATAAAATTATGTGTCCACGATACCATGGGGCAGGGTGAGATAAAAATTCCTAAATATTTTAAATCGTCTGATGCGTGGGATAGTTGCGTGGCCCAGGTTTGGCACCCATGGTCCCAACAAATAGGAAATAGCACCGATTTTAAGGGATTCGCTCCCAGGCCCGAAATCTCCCCGAAAACTCGAAGAAGCTGAAGGATGCAGGTCCCGTGAACCATGGATCAGTCAAAAAGAACAGCACATCGTCTGCATACAGTGCCATCCTGTCAGACCGCTCCCACGACCACTCGAATCCCCTGATTAGTGGATCCTACCGCACCCAGGCGGCCAGGGGCTCTTTTGCCAGGGCAAATAATTAAGGCGACAGGGGACAGCCCTGCCTCATGCCACGGCATATAGGAAAGGGTGCCGACCTGTACCCGGCGATCCGCACTGAGGTCGAGAGGTCTGTATAGAGCAGCTGGACATATGCCAAAAAGCGCGGGCCTAAATTAATGGATTGGAGGAGGTGAAATAGGTACATCCAACTTAGGGAGTCGAATGCCTTATCTATGTCGGCTAGGTGTAAAGCCGTGGGGCGGCCCAGCTCAGGAGCACTTGCAATAGCGTGTGGAGCCGTTGGATATTGTGCCTTGTGGACCGATGTGGCATGAAGCCGGACTGGTCAGGGTGTACCAGGTCATAAATGCACATGCGAAGACGGTCTGCGAGGACTTTACCCAAGAGTTTGGATACAAAATTGAGAAGGGATATGGGGCGATGTGAAGAGGGATCTTCCAGTGGGTGGCCAGGTTTGAGGAACACAGCGATTTCAGCGTGACGCCAATCAGGAGGTAATATGTGTTGTTCAAGAGCCCTATGGAGGGCCTCCAGCAAGTGTGGACCTAGTATAGTCATATGTGGCCGTAGAAAATCACTAGGTAAGCCATTGGGACCGGGTGCCCAGCCGGGATGTATGCTATTTAGCACGGCTCTGAGTTCGTCTACAGTGACAGGAGTGTCTAATTGGTCACATACATGGTCAGGTTGCTTTTGGAGAAGTATATCTGTCAGAAAGTCTCCTATCAGAGCTTTCAATATGCATTTGTTTTGCTTATATAGGGACGCATAGTAAGCTGCAAATGCTTGGACCACTGCATCCGGGGAAGAGCACAAGACTCCGTCAGTGTCCTGAAATGCCGGAATAGGGGTGGGGGCCATCGCGGCTTGGCACAGTCGGTGGAGCATTTTACTAGATTTATCACCCCATTGGTAAATCCTGTGTTGTGACGCCAGCCAAACCTCGCGCGTCTCATTGGTGAGAAGTTGATGTATTTGTTGTTGTGTGTGGCGGATATTACGTTGTATTATAGGACTAGTACCTGATATATATTGAGCTTCAAGGGACCTCTGGCGGTCTTCCAATTCTACAGTTTGGGCGAGGCATTTGTCCTTTTCGCCAGCACGGAAGCTGATGTCAACCCCACGTATTGTGGGTTTAAGGGCTTCCCATAGGATAATACTGGATGGTGCCAAGGCAGCATTGGACGAGAGTTAGTCGGAAATGACCTGATGAAGAACATCTTGGTATTTCGGGTCTTGGAGATGCCAAGGGGACATATGCCATCGAAACCGAGGGTTTGGGGACCCTATGCGCAGCTTGAGTAAGACCGGGGAATGGTCTGACAGTCCCATGGGCAACATAGAAGTGTGGGACACCCTATGTATAAAGCTATTTGGCAAAAAGATATAATCTAGCCTTGATAAAGAGCCATGCACGGTTGACAGGAATGTATAGCCCATGTCTGTGGGGCGATGGGCTCGCCACGAATCTGATCAGCCCAATGTATTTGTCAAAAAATGGAGTTTAGAGCTGCCCCCTTGGGGCACATGTCCTGGCTCTCGCCGCCAATAGGGGGGACATAACGTCGTTCTAATCCCGGGCCAGCAATGTCAGACTGTCCAGCAACTCCCCCTATAACTGTGAGATTTTATCGACAAAGGTAGGCCACAGAGGAGGGGGAGTGAGATGCTTCCTATATTTATACATTCGCCATACAGTGTACAGGAGACAATGGTGAATTCGACCCCCATGGTCAAGCCACTGTCTGAATAATGTAAACGGAACCCAACGATGTATCAGGATGGCCGTGGCCCGGGAGCCTCATGTGAACCCCGAATGAGAACCTGTGTTGTACCTGAATCTAGTGAGGCGCAGGGTTTTGTTGCCTAGGAGGTGGATCTACTGCAAGAGGAGGACGTCGGCTTCACAGCGCTTGGTTTGCTGGAGAACGGCGGCCCTCTTAATCTTGTTAAGCAGCCCTCTAACATTCCAGGATACTATAATCAGTTCCCCAAGCTGGGGAGAATGTGCGTGTGAGGTTATCTATCGTCAATGGAAATAGCTATTACTGTCGCATTTGCGAAACTGTGGTGTAGACTCTGTGTGCGGGTGAAAAAAGCAACAATATTAACGTGGAGGAACTGAACTTTCCCCTCCCAAACCCCCCGCCCCAATACTTCCACAAACAAGGAGAATCTGTTGCGGTGGAGATGGTCCTAGGACCTCAACGGGGGAAACCCGGGGGTCTCCACCAATCATACCCAAACTTCCCCAAAAGCTTAAACATAAAGGTTCAGGGGCGTATTAGTTCCTTGGATGGGCCCCCAAGCCGAAGTGGTTCTCCATGCGGTACTGTAATAGTAGGAAGATTACTGGTGCTAGTCAGGGACAGGGGCCGGAGAGGCAGCGGATGTTCATCATCCTGGGTCTGGGAGCACCAATTGGATCTGGACCTATGTCTCCTCTTGGAGTTAACCCTCTTCTGCCTGTTTCTCTGTGATCCTTGTGAGGAATCACATTCTAGTGGTGGTGGAATGTGCGTTTTAGATGCATTGTTTCATCCGCCCAGGTGAAGACCGCCTCCGGCGAATCAACGAAGAGGGATTTAGAATTATATGTGACTCTCATCTGGGCGGGGTACAGCAACATTTATTGAACATTGAGTTCTCTGAGCCTACGCTTGGCAGCTTTGAATTACTGGCACTGTTGCTGCACCAGTCAAGAGTAGCCCGGGAAGATCATAATGGGCTGGGACTCGAAGATCAGCTGCTCTCTGTGGTTTCTTGCGTATCGGAGAATGGAGTCTCGGTCTGCGTAGTTCAACAGCCTGGCAATCACCGGCCTCAGGCGCTCCCCTGAGGGGGCATTTTGGTCAGCGCCCTGTGAGCACTCTCCACTACAAAAGAAGAGGATAGGGATTCTTCTGGCAGGAGGGCCCGCAGCCATTGCATAAGAAAGCAGTCCATGGACGAGCCCTCACATCCCTCGGGAAAGCCGATAAATGGTAAATTATTGCACCGAGACAGACCTTCGGCATCTTCAACGCAGGACGCCAGCTCCTGTGAGACCACAGTGAGCTTATTCACCTTTTTCTGTAGAGAGGCCACAGTGTCTTCAACGGTCGAGATTCGGGTCTCTGCCTCCGTGATACGGTCTACAGCCTTGCGGATGTCCTGGCGTAGAAATGAGACCACAGACCCCCATGGCGCCAATCTTCGCATCAAGGATATCTCGGGCAAAAAACGCTGTGTTGTCGGGAGACGGACCTCCAGCATCGCCTCTCCTCGCACTGGCAGATGCGGTGGTAAACTGATCTAGTGTGCTTTGTTTGGGACCGGAGTCCATCGGTTTACCTTTCCCCAAACTGGGAAGAGGGGGGGAATAAGGAGAGAGAAGCACAGTGGGAAGCCTCCCGTCTCAGGCGACAGCGGCCTTGTGCCCGTATGAGCTTCTATAGGTGCCTGCTGTTATCCGTTGGGGCTATCTGGAGATGACCTCCGTGGCACCCCGACAGGAGCCCCTGACGACCATATTGCAGGCCGGGCTTCATGGAATCTATCCTCCTCTGGCCACAAGCTACACCAAGCCTGCTCTCCGTTTCCCGCGAGTGCGGTATCAGGGCCTGGTGGGGCAGGCATGGCCGCGGGCCCAGGTCTCCCTGGGGACCTTCTCAACCCCTCCGTGGTGCCTCTCTGTGGCTGGTGTTCACTGCTCCGCCGCCCAAGTCCGCCAACGATGCAGTAAGGTGCGCGAGATGCTCGATAGGTCACACGGTGACTGCAGGCACACAGATGCCTCCAACTCGGCCCCAGCTCAGGCCACAGCCTCCCCAACAACATCACTCTGCAGCGACACCTCACCTTGGGGGCAGGGTCCACCGGTTGGATCCAGATCTTCGCAAGTCTCTCACGCTGCATCAATTCCCTGAGGAGTAAAACAGGACACTTGGGGCCATATTTATGTAGGGATTGTGCCGTTTTGCACCACACAACATGGTGCATGCATGACGTAATCCTAAAATGTGATTTATCAAGCCAAGCAAGGCCCCTTTTTGTGACCCTGAGTGGCTTGATAAATCTGGAGTAATGCAACACAAATTACTGTGCTGCGTTACTCTACCATAGGGAGACATTCAATGGGTGTTGCATGGGTGTTCCCATGCAACACCAATGGATTTTTTTACGCATTCCCAGATTTACCATTACTGGTAGACCTAGGTATGCACCAAAATGGTACGCCTGTTCTAGATGAGGTGTAACGAGGAGCACACATAGGAAAAGGAATATGCCTCAGGGAAATGTTTTTCTGCAGTAAGGTCTGCCTTCCTGCACAAAAACAATTCTGCATGAGATGCAGGCACCCTTGTACCATTAAGTAAGGGTGCTTGTGTTTATGCTAGGCCGCCCATTGTGCACCAGTGCTGGGAAAAGGCTAGAATGTGCTGTATTGTGATAAATACGGAGCATTGTAGCCCTTTCCCTCTAAAGTAGCACAGCACTGTGTTACATTTTGATAAATATGCCCCTTGGTGTCCTCCATTATCTGTGTGCAGAACAGAGGGCAGATTACATCTTAACTGTCAAACAATCCATCACAAATCAGGGCAGTTGTCCACCCTCGACTGAGGCAGAATATTAGCTATTATAGGTGCGACCGGTGCAGTGGCTCGAGGGCTCAGACTCTCGGAGGACCCTCTGCTCCCCATTTATGAATAATTTTTAGATCTCAGCATTGGAGTTGGAGGCCCATTTTCCCTTCCTGCTTTAGGGCCCCTGGCACTCTTGCTACACCACTGTACTCTGGAGGTACCATGTTCCTGCTGCCATTGTTAGTGCTCAGCTGCAGCATTGCTCCAGTATGGCATACTTCAAGTGCTGTGCTGCCTTATGTGCTTGACAGAGCTGTTTGCTGGGTGATTCCTGGCTGCCAGAGAGCACGATGGAGGTACACTCATTACACCTTGCTTCTGATTGAGATAGTGGTACTCAGAGAGCTGTATATAGGGGCACAGATTGTGGATGCTTTGAGAGAGCTATGTGCTCTCTGGGTACATGTTACAACAGCATGGAAGATTTTTAATATAGCTCTGTTATTGATGCTAGTTGCTGCAGTTTGTGATGGAGATGCCTGATGGAGCTATGACTTGTCGTACAGGTCAACTTGTAGGGCTGCTCAGTTTTCTAATTCATGGGGCCAGTTCTGTCCCTATCAAAGACACCCAAAAACCAAACAGAATGCTCTTCAGCCCAATAAAAGATTACCAATAAGTAATTGACTTGTTATGATCAAGATATAGTCTTTGATCTGCAGCAAGTGAATGGTCTTCAGAATTGGTTTTGTTTGGCGAAAATGCTTGTGTCTATGGTGTTACAGGAGGGTGTAGGAAGAAAGACAGGTCAAGCAATTGCCCTAACATAGATTCTCAGCTGGGTAGAGCATATATGATAAATGTACTAGATGGAGTAGACAAAAACATTGTCTATTTCTTAGCCGATCTGCATAGGGACTTATCTGCTACGGTTAGGTACGATCAACAGGGCAATTGTACGGAAGATATACCCATATTAAATGGAGTCAGACAGGGGTGCATTTTGGCTCCCCTGCTTTTTACACTATATATAAACAATCTAGACAATGCCCTAATTGCTTCATGTAAAGATATCCCGTGTGCCGGGAAATGCCTGATTCCCGCACTCTTATATGCGGATGACGCCGCCTTACTTGCAAGAACGGCAGTGGGTCTTCAATTACTGTTAGATTCTTTTTCGGGTTTTATGAAGGCATTGGATTTAAGTGTCAATTTTTCAAAATCGCATGTAATGGCCATTGGACAAAAATCTTTAAAGGTTAAAACCTTTAACTGTGAGGGGCATATACTAACTAGGGTGTCGTCATTCCCATACTTGGGCGTACTTTTTGACGACCAAGGATCCTGGGGAACCCAAATTACAGCAAAAAACATTGTATTAACCAGAGCAACTCTGGCCGTACTGGGTTTTGCCAGAAAGCTAGGAGCCAGGCCAATGAAGGCCCTTATCCAAATATACAGAGCCAAGTGTATCTCTTTAGCTATGTATGGTGCCGAGTTATGGGGCATAAAGAATGTAAAGAACATACAGATTGTAGAAGATAGGTTTTTAAAGAACCTCCTATCTGTCCCAAAAACAACAGCCAATTACAATACCCATCAGGAGCTTGGAATTGGCTTTGTGGAAGATTCTATTGCCGTGGCACCATTACTGAAATGGATAGGCATTTGGTTAAATCCTGACCTACCGCTTAACCGTATCATCATGAAAGATTGTATGTCACTTGACCATGGGTCGAGTATACCCTGGCTTAAATATATCCAAAGACTGGCAACAAAGTTGGGCCGCCCAGAATTATATCACTCTCCAGAAGCTCTAGTGAAGGGCGATATAAAATGGTGCAAGGAAATTTATTTGCGTATAGCCACCATGGATAGGGAAGAGAGTGAGTTGTTAAAGGTTACAGTAAGGGCTCACCAGTTATGTAAAACAACACCATCCATGGAACCATATTTATGTTTCGTCACAAATAATAACCATCGTTTTTTATTGACTAGATTTAGACTTAACCAATTGCATCTACTTATTGGAGAACAGAAAGGATGGAAAAGGGTAGAGGATCTTGGCCCCTGTACCTGTGATAATTTCTCACAACAAGATATCACACATTTCCTTTTTTTCTGTGAACACCTTATTGACATCAGGAAACGTTTTATACTCCCTATCTTAAAAAACAAAGGCTTTGTGCAGGTGAGACCTGCCCTTCTCTACCTCCAAATGCTAAATGACGTTTGGGAAACTTTTAACATTGCTAATTTTTTATCCGCAGCTATTAGATTTTCGAGGAAATGAATGTAAAATTATATCATGTACATCCTCTTTTTATTGCTTTTAATATAGAATTGTTTTTATTTGTCCTATTGAATGTTTTTATAGGTTTTTTAGGAGCTATGATTGTGCAAAATGAATTACGTACCTTCAACTGTTTTTACAAACATTATGTTTTGTAGTATGCTTTTATGGTTTGCACTTAAACCGAATAAAGACTTTTGACTGACTGACTGATAAATGTACTCAGGTTCCAACTCATGATGCAGAAAGCCTGGATCTCTATGTTTCCAAGAACTCCAGTAGTCCTGACTCTGCGTATCTTTCTGAGTTTCCACATATAACGCACGAGCAGGTCACTAAACTTCTTTCTGTTGCCAAATCTGGTTCACCATTGGACCCTTGTCCTCCTAAGATTACTCTCTCTGCAATCGAGCCAATAGCCGAACATCTCAGAGAAGTATTCAATCTATTTCTTAAAACTGGCGTTTTCCCCCCAAAATTGAAAAAGATCTAAATTCTTCCACTACTAAAAAAAAACAATTTGGATAAAGCACACCCAGGCAACTATCGTCCCATTGCCCGTTTGCCATTACCAGTGAAAATTCTTGAAAAGTAAGTTTACCAAGTATTATCCTCTTTTATCCTTAACAATAACATTTTGGATCCATCTCAATACAGTTTCCAACGTGGTCATAGCACCGAGCTTGCACTGATCACGGCGTCTGAACAAATGAGGCGCTCTGTACATAAGGAGGCATGGTGGCATTGATCCTGCTGGATCTTTTGGCAGCGTTCAATACGGTGGACCATGGCCTTCTACTACATCGCCTGCAACATATAGGCATTGCTGGTACCGCGTTATCATTGCTTAATTATTTTGTTTCGGACCGGGAACAATTTGTGGAGCTGGACGGTCTCAGCTCTCTGAGCTTCAATCTTACTTGTGGGATTCCACAGGGGTCGTCTTTAAGACCGACTCTTTTTAATCTCTACATAGTCCCCCTGGCCAGGCTTAGCAAATCCTACTGATTTGCTATGGTGTCATACGCTGATGACACCCAGATTATAGTATCCATCTCAGATGATTCCCGAAGCACAGTCCATAACTTTCACGCCTGTATGGGACAGGTGAGTAGATGGATGTCAGAGAACTGCTTTAAACTGAACTTAAATAAGACAGAGGTTCTCCTTTTTGACAGAGATGTCTCTTTCTGGTCTTCCGACTGGTGGCCTTCGGAACTAGGCCCTCTCCCCTCACCAGTCGCCAAGGCAAAAAACCTGGGTGTCATCTTTGACACCACTCTGTCATTTTCCCACCATGTGAATGCAATCACCTCAGCTGCTTGCTTTTCTGTGAAGATCCTGAGGATAGTCTTCCCTTTCATACCACTGGACCTGCAGACAACAGTGGTTTCGGCCCTAGTTCTATCAAGGCTCGACTATTGTAACGGCCTTTTGATTGGAGTGAACAAAGCCATCCTGGTTAAATTGCAGGTTGTACAGAACACGTCTGCTTTTTAGATTGTCAAAATATTCCTCTGCTAAGGTGGCCCTTAATACCCTACTTTGGCTACCAATAGAACAAACATTTGCAATGCAATAGGTCTCGCATTTGCGAGAGTTTAAGCTATTGGCATTTTAAATGACAATGCCTTTTATTTACGTTTTAAAAGCCAACATGTATAAATAGAAGGCATTGCCATTTACAATGCCAATAGCTCAAACTCTCACAACTGCGAAACCTATTGCATTGCAAATGCTTGTTTTTCTGTTGCTGCTAGCACCTACTGCACGCTCAGTATTGCTGTCTGCTGGGCTCCCCCTCATTAAGTGACGCACTGCTGTAATTTTCTGTGACGTAGATGGTGCGCAGTGCTAAGTGACTGCATACAACTCTATAAACCTTACGCTCTTGCACAGGTGTGAGCATATGGTCATAATAGCAACGTCGGGCCTCCAGGCACGGTGCTTTCACCAATTACGTCTGATGAGGTCATGGTCGAGGGCAGGAGCGCTTAACTCCGTGTGGCCTGCAGGCCAAGGAGACGCCATATAGGAGCCCGTGGCTTCTGCTTTCACCCCCTTATTAGCAAGGAGGTGGAAAGGGAAAGTTGCAATTTGATTCGTACCTGGTTTCTAATAATCTGCAGAATGCCCCGGAACAGCACTAATCATGGAGGAGTCACACTGGACAGGTATTAGCTGTCCTCGGTGGAGAGGACCTCTCGGCTCAGGGATCTGTCAGGCTACATGCGTTGCCTGGTGCATACTAAGGGGGGCTACCGGTCTGCTGTGGGTGGCGCACGGACCCCTGCTAGGACCTCAGCTTTGCATCACGTGCCGGCCTGTACCATTAGGGACTGTGTGTGCCTTTCCGTGGCAGCCGAAACCACGCTGTAGCATTAAAAAAATCTGCATGTTCACAGCCCGAGGGGTTTAAGTGGGCTGGGTCCTGCTGGTGCTCAGCACCAGCAATTTTAACAAGTGCTGATGCACATGGTAAAAGTCATAAAACGGCATGAATGCGGGTGAAAAGGGCAGGTGAGACCAACACAACTCTGGTTGTCTTATGCACCTGCCCCTTGAATCCATAAAGCTCAACATTAATTAGACTCTGAATTGCACGTTTACAAGATACAAGCCATCCTCACTGTCACATTAGTCAGCGGCCTTTTAATTAAAAAGTATACATGTAAAGTACTCCAATATCTACAGATCGAGTTTGCGCTATATAAAAAAAATATATAAATAAATGTAAACAACTCACAGGGCTTTTGCCTGTCAGTGGCAGGTTGAACAAGCATGTGAGTGGTGCGCGCGCGCTCACGCGCCATAGCGAGACATCTGGTTTCAATTATCGTGCCCGTGTCTGGGCATGATAATTGAAACCTCATGGCGGCCGTGCGGGTAACCAACACCAATAGGCCATGGGTGGAGCAATGTGCCCACCTTTGGCCAATTGCGTGCTGCCTTTGTTAAAAAGACGCACGCAAAGGCCAATAGCCTGGGGCAAAAGTAAAAGCACACACGCAGCGTATGCGAGCATCTGAAGCGATTTCTGAAAGCCCCTACATGAAGTCTCGCTGCGTGAGCAGTGCTGTGCACTGCAACGCTAGGTGCGAGACCTAAAAACAGATCAATTTTAAAGCACTCTGCATTGCCTTTGGAGCATTGCACAACCAGGGACCTACATATCTGATCAACCACTTTCGCTGGTACACACCAACCAGAAGGCTGCGGTCCTCCTCACTTATGTTGGTGGAGGTTCCCAAAGCAAGACTGTCTAACTGGGGTGGTAAAAGCTTTTTAAATATCACTACTTATTGTGATTGTGGAATCAGCTGCCTCTCACTCTTAAAACCTCACCGGACCTGTCCTCTTTTAGGAAGGGCCTAAAGACCTGGCTCTTTAAGGCATAACCTCAGTACAATTCTGTCAATGTAATCATTCAGCACTTTTTTACCTCATGGCTGCTGGGGAGTGTCGTCAAGCGCCTACCCACCTTCGGGTATTAGTTGCGCTATATAAATAAATAAATATAAATACAATCTGCTTCCAATTCCTAACCAAACACATCACCAATCTAGATCCCAATATCCAACACTGGAGGCTGTGGGGATGCATTGCTTTTAGTAAAAAGTAGACTTACTGCCTAGTCAATGGAGAATTGAAGGGATCAGGACAATCTCAAAGCTGCTGGTAGGCAGGCTTCCCAGCAATAAATTCCTCTTTACACATTGATCCTAATTTAAGGCAAGCATATAAAACAAGGCGTGTGCCCCACTTCTCTGTGGGGTGACACAGACAAAAGGGGGAACAACGTTTACAATGCAACTGTTACAACGCACTACACTTACAACGCATTTTTTACAACGCAACATCCACTACAACGCGTTCCATTACATAGCATGACACTACAACGCATTTTTAAAAACTACCTTTACAATGCATTCCATTACATCGCATACTACCTTTACAACGCATACCATTACAACGCATAATATTACACTACACTATCCAACACTTACCCTACTGTTGCACCCCCTGGAGTTAGAATAGTAATTTTTACCCCTATACTATCCAACACTTAACCTACTGTTGCACCCCCTGGAGTTAGAATAGTAATTTTTACCCCTATACTATCCAACACTTACCCTACTGTTGCACCCCCTGGAGTTAGAATAGTAATTTTTACCCCTATACTATCCAACACTTACCCTACTGTTGCACCCCCTGGAGTTAGAATAGTAATTTTTACCCCTATACTATCCAACACTTACCCTACTGTTGCACCCCTGGAGTTAGAATAGTAATTTTTACCCCTATACTATCCAACACTTACCCTACTGTTGCACCCCCTGGAGTTAGAATAGTAATTGTTACCCCTATACTATCCAACACTTTCCCTACTGTTGCACCCCCTGGAGTTAGAATAGTAATTTTTACCCCTATACTATCCAACACTTACCCTACTGTTGCACCCCCTGGAGTTAGAATAGCAATTTTTACCCCTATTCTATCCAACACTTACCCTACTGTTGCACCCCCTGGAGTTAGAATAGTAATTTTTACCCCTATACTATCCAACACTTACCCTACTGTTGCACCCCCTGGAGTTAGAATAGTAATTTTTACCCCTATACTATCCAACACTTACCCTACTGTTGCACCCCCTGGAGTTAGAATAGTAATTTTTACCCCTATACTATCCAATACTTACCTTAAATGCAATTTAATATCATGCGTTGTAATGGTATGCGTTGTAAAGGTAGTATGCGATGTAATGGAATGCGCTGTAAAGGTAGTTTTTAAAAATGCGTTGTAGTGTCATGCTATGTAATGGAATGCGTTGTAGTGGATGTTGCGTTGTAAAAAATGCGTTGTAAGTGCATGCGTTGTAAAAGTGTGCGTTGTAACGACATACATCCAGACAAAAGTGTTTGCTTCCAAATTTTAATTTCCAGGCATCCTTAGTTATCGCTCACCTGACTCTCACAGCAAATCTTTGCAGAAAGGTATTAATGTGGTAGCACAGTCATCCCTTTGATATGCTAATATTACGCTTTGGGTGATTTTAACCTACATATGGATGACTCCTTCGTGCCTTTCTTTTTTAAAGCGGACTTAAAGTTTGGGTCGAGTGGCATCTCCCACAGAACGTCAAGGCCGGGTGGAGGAAATACATATGTGCTGATCCTGTACCAGTCTTCCAGTCTTATGATCAGGGTTGCCAACTCATTATATTGATGTCGCAGGCACTACAAAAATAAGCAGTCACCTAAAGCCTACTTGCAGCACTTATCTGTGCATACTTGGAACAGAAAATATAAATAGAAATGATTTTTAATTGTGTTCAGGGGCTGCCTGAATGATCCATGACTCATAATGAAAGGGAACAAAGACAGAAAAGTCACATTATAAATGAATACACATAATTTTGTTTATAACCCTGTTTAGTGCCAAGGCGAGGCCTTTCCAAGCTCTTTAAAAACGTAATGGCTTATCAGCTACCCACTTTGCACTTTTTTAAGTATTTGCAGCTGCGTGAGTATTTTGTTAAACTGAATATTGTGAATGTGTCTAATCCTCTTATTGAGGCAAATAAAAAGTGTTCTCGTATAGGAGTATTATATAATATAATCATTGAGACACTTTCTAACGACTTGGAAACTCATCGTACGAGATGGGAAGAAAGATTGGGGTGCCCTGAAATACCGTTGGAGCTCTCGATTGAATTGGCTTGCCGTTTATTTATGTCTGCCAATCTCAAGGCACAACATTATAAGACTCTGTTTTATCTTTATCGCACGCCTGATAAAATTGCAAAGTGGGGTGGAGATCCAGATGGAAAGTGTTTCAGATGTAATACTCTACATGCTGATGTAACACATATTTTCGCCACTTGTGATAAATTATCAGAATTGATCAGACATATAAGCAGGTTTTTATCTGAGATTCTTGGTGCTTCTATACAATTGTCAATTAGTGAGATTCTGCTGGGTATAGACGCAGGTGGTGTGCGCACAGACCCTAGTAATGAAGTTAGGTATCTGATATTCATGGCAGCAGCAGTGCTTAGGATGTGTATTGCCTCAGCGTGGTTACAAACTGATGCCCCGCCAATTGATATGTGGAGAACTCGTTTTTTGTTCACGTACAATATGGAATACAATCTGTATACTTTTAAGGGGAGGCGGAAAAAGGCATTGGGGCAGCTAATATGGGGCACCGTCAGTGCATATATGGACATGTAAGATATTTTTTTTTTGTAATGAACGATATAATGGAATTATTTTATGTATTAGTAGTATAAGTTGTCTCACAGGTCGAAATCTGCTGAATACTATTGTAAATTTAAACTCTGCGAATTGATCCTGCATTGCATAATTAATTGAATGTTGTGGTATGTTTCTTCTTGTCTGTACCCGTGGTCTCTATTCAATAAAGAAACTTAAAAAAAAAAAACGTAATGGCTGGTATTTTACTTTTGGCAACCCTACTTTGTATTTGTTTTCATGAAATACATACTGGCAATACAGCAGTAAAAGAAAAATCCAAAGGTAAGGAATAGGCAGAGTGGGGGCCCAGGGGGTACACAACCAGAAAAAAACACACGCCTTGTTAAACAGTGAACAAAGGTATGTAAAGTGTCTTTAAAGACCGTGAAAAGCTCGGGCGAGCCGGAGGTCAGACTCCGGACACTGCCCAGCCGAGCTCACAGCAGCTCGAGCTGCAGCAGCCCGGGCTGAGACACACGGCGGGGGGTGGGGTGGGGGCAGAGGGCAGGGCACAAAGTTACTGAGCCCTTTTGTCACAATGTTTGTAGTCCACTCTGACCCGATCTTCAGACAGCGATGCAGAAAATGTAAACAATTGGTGAACCCAGTGGTCGAAGTGGGGGAAAAAAAGTAGGGGAACTGTGGGCGGAGACTCAGGGGGCGGGACTAACCCAAGGTTTGGATTAGTGGGCGGAGTCTGAGGTGTGGCTAGAAATAGCAAAACATACCAATTTTTGAACGTTTGGCATTTCACTGACCAGTTACAGCTTATAACGTTATTTAATTCAAAAAATCAATAAACATGTTTATTTGAGGTTTAATATATAAGTTGTTTATATTTAATTCATTTACAATGTGGGACATGTTTCCAATCACAGAATATTCCAAATACGCTTATAAGTGGAATCATAAGCCATTTGTCTCCGAGCCATGCAGTTTCTTTCATCTGTACTTCTCCTCCCTTTTTCTAACCATTTCTGAACATAAAATTCAGGTTTAAATTCTATGACAGGTGGCCCCACGATATTTATGAACATTGTAGAAGACAGACGATTGATTGATATTCTGTTCCGCAGATGTGTGAGCACATCATTCATTACACTAAAGCCCCGTTCACATTCAGCAGTTGAGGTACAAAAGGTGTTTATAATGTGCATTAATGGTTTCAGGCTTTCAGAGATGCAATTTTTATTTTGTTTGTACTCTCTGAAACCAAGGATGTACTGCCTGGTCTCAAATACATGCAACCTGCTACAAAGGTTTTGTAATTCTCCCTCACCGTATAAGATGTCTACTGGATCTGGCCAATAAACTGGTTGTAGGAGTTTCATTCTATGTACTAACTCTTTGTATTCGATTTCATCATTGTTTGTGGTTGTGCATCTAGAAACATTTGATGCATTAGACATTGTCATCCTTTTTCGCAGGTTATTTGCTAAGCTCCTAAAGAACTGTGCCCTATTGATGCTAACACAGCCTTTGTTCTGTTGCAGTCCTACACCAGCAAACTGCATCCGTTCAGCAGCATCTAATGCAGTTGTAGCAAACAAAGGGCCCAGGTGCATCAGCCATTGATTCAAACACTAAAATCTGCATCTGTATTGAACGATCGGCCTCATATATGGTCATATCACGCCGCTGCAGCCTTCTGGATAGGTCACCCAATTCTGTGAGAGCATCATATAAAATGCCCATATTTTCAACAAACACCAGGGAGGTTAATAAACGGTTTAAACCAGCATATTTCCTCTGCTCAATGTCTCTCCTCGTTGAGTCTTCGGAAGATTCCATGAAATGTTTAATAAGTCCTTTGTAGTTATTCCAAACAGCTCTCACAGATATTTCACTTGAGGACACCCAACGTACATCTAGCACCTTTCCAATTGCCAGAAGTCTTACTTCTACCTCCAGAGCACATTCCCCAAGCTCTCTCTGATTTTTCGGAGAGGTCTAGTGGGGCCTTCTAAAGTCTATCATGGGTGCTCCCTCAGGAGTAGTCTGATGGACAAGGCATGAAGGCTGAACCAGGTTCCCCAGTTCCAAAATTGGTAGCTCTGGCCATAATGCCACATCCTATCCCCACCGAACACCCTTCTGCCCCACTGAGTGAAACTCGCACTGTCTTCAAAACTGTTTTTTCTATGTAATTTTCCTTTGATGGGAAGAGGAGGTTTCTGAGGTGGTAGTATCAGGCAAGTGACACTACTTGGGCTCCCTCTGTTCGAGCCTTCATGGAGGATCCCTCTTCATTGCTACCTCCACCTGACCCCAGACTCCGCAACGCACTCCCTTACAGGCTTGATTATCCACTACTCCTCTCCAGTGCACCTTATCTCACAGCTGACCTTGGGCCCCAGCCCCATATCAGGCACCATCGGGCTCCACTTTCATTTTTCCCCGTAAAA
This sequence comes from Triturus cristatus, assembly GCF_964204655.1. Taxonomy (NCBI): domain Eukaryota; kingdom Metazoa; phylum Chordata; class Amphibia; order Caudata; family Salamandridae; genus Triturus; species Triturus cristatus. The sequence goes on along the minus strand of NC_140581.1, from coordinate 379,967,525 downwards.
ACTAGGCCTGGGCAAAAATTTCGTTCCGTTCGCGGAAATTGCGATAATTTGACATTTTTGCGTTCCGCGGAGAGCGCGAAAATGTCAAAAATTCCGGTTTCCGCAGCTTGGCGATAATTTGTTTCTTGCTCGCGCTGTAAAATGATACATTCTCGCGCGCGCGCGATCGCCTTACCTGAATCCCTGCGTTCGCCGACAAGTTTTCTTGATCCGGTCACGTTCTCCATGAGATGTTGTATTGTTTTTAGCCATTTGCGCTGTCTCGCGACAGTTCGCGCCCGCAGTGACGTCATGCGTCGCGCGATCACGTCTTTCTTCTCGCGATCATGCACCGCGAGAACAACTCAAAACAAGATGGCCGCGCCCGCAAGCAACCACATGGGTAAGTTGGCGACCCGCAACCATGCAGAAAATCTCGCGAACATGCCGGAAAAAAACGTCCGCATCTTCGCGATATTTCTGCTTGTTTGCGATAATTTTAAACATTCTCGCGATAATTTGCGAAGGTTAATTCCGCAAATTCCGCCCACCCCTAGTAAAAACATTAGTAAAATCACCTTCAAACTTAAAACATTGAATATAGCAGTAAATATAATTAGCACACACTTTAAAGTATGTTCCACAGTAGCCCTTATGACCCGACTGCTAATTAAATAAACAAAAACAGAAAGGCCATGACAAGGCCGGCTTTAGCGCTGATGCGAAAGTCTTTTTTGGCGCCACACCAATAATCACTGCCATACGCCACAAGTGCTCCTCATCTCCCCATAGCCCCTCCCCCTCATGACCTCCTCCTCGGATTCCCTCACTGCCACCCTCCACCAGTGCCCCTCATTTCGCTGTAGCCCCTCCCCCTCATGACCTTCTCCTCAGAATCCCTCACTACCATCCTCCAGCAGTGCCCCTCATCTCTCCCTAGCTCCCCCCTCCCCCCCATGACCTCTTCCTCGGATTCCCTCACTGCCACCCTCCAACAGTGCCCCTCATCGCTCCATAGCCACTCCCACTACCTCCTCCTCGGATTCCCTCACTGCCACCCTCCAACAGTGCCCCTCATCTTTATGTAGCCCCTCTCTCATATGCATTTCATTTGTTGTGTAGCGCTACTCATATCAGTGTAGTGTGTGTCAGTACTTTACACCACGCACACATTATACAGAGACAACGAATCATACAAGTATGTAAATCAGCCTACAGGGAATGTCACATAAGCCAATGAGGATTACAAGGTGTATGAATCACACGTCATCCATACTGGTGGGCAGTTATTTTCAGAGGGTTTGGTCTGGAGAAGCACAAACTCAGGATTTAAAGAGTACTCCAGTGGTTAGGGGTTGGCTTTACTGATAGAAATGTATATCTGCCCAAAGATACTCATTTTAGCAACATTAGAATAATGAAAGACTGGGGAAGTTCTAACTATATCACAAAACAAAAAACGCGAAGTTCTAACTATATCATTCAGGTTTGCATGCAGCTCTTTGATGACAGTTCATTGGTCACTGTCCTATGTTAGGATTGTAACTTCTGAACTGCAAGTAACACAAGGATCTCTGTGACAAAGGCAGTAACCCACTGAGCTACCCACATAAAATACAGTTCATCTGCACTTAACTTCTAACAGAGAAATGATTGCTCTCCAGCAGGATCATTAATACCCAGCGTTATCTGGGCATTTTTTTATTGTCCTATTGTTGTCCTGCATCGGCCATGATAATGATAAAAACGGATTAAATGAAGCACACACAAAGTACATGTCCTGCTGCGCCCGTGCAGAATTTAAAAAGAAAAACAAATAGTGACACATTCTCCTACCTACTCCATTAGTCAATCTTAGTGTCGCAGCCTGAAGTGATAAGCAGCTGCAGGGGTTGGGAAAGGCAGGGCTTTAAGTGGGATAAAAATACTAGCGGGTCTCTGGAGGGGGCGTGGCCAATATAATGAAGGGCGTGACTTAAACATACATAAGCTAAAAATGTGTGCTTCTGTTATTGCATCCAGATATATGATACAAAAGTAACATCATACCTACAACAAGTCAGAACTATTGGCTTTGTCAATGGTTGTTCGTTGTATAAGAAAAATAAGCAGCAACTGTGGCTTGTTTATAATATTTAAAAAGCTTCCACATAAAGCCCTGGTGACACCACGACAATATTGTTGCTCCTGAGTTCCGAAAGGAGAAGAGAAATCCAGAGAGAAAATGACTCTCTTTAAAGGATTTCCCTTCTCCTATAACACTCGAAAAAACGGACCGCCTGTGCCAGGGCACAAAACAGAGCCCGATAGAGACCCGTCTCGAGGCCTCCTTAAAACAAGCATTTACAATGCAATAGGTCTCGCATTTACGCGAGATTGAGCTATTAGCATTGTAAATGACAATGCCTTTTATTTATGTTTTGCTTTTTAAAACATAAATAAAACGCATTGTCATTTACAATGCCGATAGCTTAAACTCGAGTAAATGCGAGACCTATTGCATTGCAAATGCTTGTTTTCCTATCTTCCTTTCTTCCTGTTCTTGAAAATCATTTAGTTTTCCAGAACGTATGAAATATCATTTATGGTTTAGGAATGCCTCTGGTATAGATTGTGTAATTCCTGATACTACTAGGGATGGTATGCAAAGCAGGCCGTTCCAAGGCAGGCCATTCCACTCCTGTATATGCGTTTACAAAAAAAAAATATATACTAATGTAGTGCATTTTATTTGCTTCACATGATCATCAATTTCCGCCTAACCATTGACGTACTCTGGAGTAATTCTGTCTATGGAAAGTAAGTCACAAGACGTTCTATACAATATCTAATGTATTTAAGCCTGCGGCAGGAGCTGCAGTCTTCACATAGTGTCTACAGTGTGCTTTCTGTGCTATAGTGAAGGCCATCGTTCAGAATGTGGGGGAGGGGCTCAAAGCAGAGGGCATCATGTAGGACTGAAATATGAGAGAGGGGCCCAAAGCCTCCAGCTGTGGCCAACGATTACAGCTGAGTGTATTTATGGGATCTTTCCACTTTTCATAGATATTATTGTCACTGTACTAAACTTTAATTTCTGTTGTACTGAGTATTCATCTTTTATTTAAAAATGGTCCATGGCGGATGCATTTGTTTACAGCTCTAGAAATGCCTGAAGTGGTGGATGAAAATGACAATAAGGACACAGCAGCAGACAACGAAGTGATTTGGACACTCATGATCCATGAGTTGAAGCCTTCTGGCCTCGGGCTGCTCCCACTAAGAGCGACAGCGAAAGCGACACCAGTGAATCCGAAGACGAGAAGAAGCCAGTGAAGGAGCCGCCGGGTAAACCCACTGCAGGCGATGTAGTAAAGGAGGAGGAAGAGGAAGAGGAGGAGCAGGAGACCGTGGATCCAGCTGTCATGGTCGCTGGACAGCAGCACCTCTACAGTGCGGTCAGTCAGAATCCACAACTGGTGTCCTTCATGACTGAGGAAGAGCGAGAGTCCTACATCAAGGTGGGACAACAGATGTTCCAGTCTGCTTTTGAGTGATTGTATGCAAAGGTTTCTTCGTGTTATGGTTCATTGGGTTATAGTTGGTGAGAGAAGAAATGCCCACAGCAGGATGTACATCATACAAGGGGGAAAAAATACACACATTTAGATTAATTTCGAATTTGATCATTAAATTCAAACCTACATCTTTATACTCTATTTTTTGTTTCTGTCTGATGTCGTTGGCAGAAGTATGTTTTTGGCTAGTAGACTCTGCCTTCAAATAGAAAAGACACTCGTGGCTTCCAATGCTTTAAAAACATTAAATAAATAAAAGGGGGTGTCTGCAAGAGAATATGTAAATCGCAACTTTTGTTTTGCCGTGGACTCTAGTAGAAACTCTATAATAGAGGGGCACAGGGGCTTTGTGTTTGAGTATATTGTTTACTATTTGCACTTGGATGAAACGCAATTATCTATCTTATTAAATACAAAAATTAAGTATTTCCTTTGCATATCACCTCATACCTAAACGCTGGTGTGTGCGTACAAACGTTCTAGTGACAAATCCGCCCTTGTACAATAGATTTACTGCTTGGTGTAAGAAAGCACTTTACTACCTTTTATTGAAGTGGTCTATGCCTAAAACAATATAACTTCATTGACACTTGGAATACGAAGTTATTCTGTTCATCGCCTTTGAAATTGGTTTGTGCACAGTAAAATTATGAAACCTGAATAATCACTTTCTATATATAATAAATGCTGGATTCCTTCAATGAAATACGAGTCTATGGCCCTGCTTGCACTTTCATTGAACTGTTTGATGTGAATGAACTGCAAAAAACTTGCTTCGCAATGAAGGAGAGAGAGAGTATGTGGCATAAGAGCAGGAGCTGCCGATTTTGGATCTGGGGAGCCAGGTTCCAGTGTCTTCATCGGCTCAACATCCTATGATTCTGAGCTAATTACTTAATCTCCTCTGCATACAAAAAACAAGCTTTGGAAACACGGCCGCGAAAGTGAAATTGATCGTGATTACGATCGCTACGGAGGAAAGACACATGGCGCTGCGCGCGTGCACGTTCACGTGCACTGTAGCTTTAGGCCACGGCAGCACTTTGAAAAGCCCAGATATAAAATGTCTCTTCGAGCCTTTGGCTCACGAGACCTAAAAACTGCCAGTGCTCAGACCCGGTGAGACCCGGCCCACTTAAAGCCCTGGGGAAAGGTGAATCGAAATAAACAAACTTCTTTTCTCCTGCGCTGCATAGAAAAAGAATATCCACGCAGCAGGACAGTAGGCAAAGGTTACCGCGGCCAAAGAAAGGATGTGTCGCCTTTCGCCATGCCCCTGTTGAAGATGAAGGGGTGAAAAAATAAACAAAGCCTCGTTAACATGTAAATGGTCTTTTAAAGACCTGTGAAGTACTCAGGTACGGCTGCGATAATCTCTGAATCTGTCTGTGTGTGCGCGCCCGGGCTTTGAAGCACTTCGAGCCCCATGGCGTTTCGCGCCTGCCTTCAAGCCTGACTAGAACCGGGCCTGAATTAGGGCAGTCCCGGGACGCTTTTTTAAAATAAAGAAGTAGGGGAACGGACTAGCATAATTTTTAAAAGTAGGGGCACGCCGTGCCCTTCCGTTCCCCCCCACTTCTAACACTGGGTGAACCAATGCCTTAGATAGGTTTACCCCCTTTACAATTCATTCTCCAAAAGAGGATTAGACCGACAGACTCTTGGTTCACATCTTTAAAGGAAACAAGGGTTTTGTAAATTATGGCAGAGAAAATGGCGGAAAAGCTATAATGCTGAAGACAAATAAATATCTGTCAGCACTGGGGAATTTTCGCAAATCAATAGGCAAGTCCTGCGCAGATCTCAGCAGCTGCTAATACTGTCCGATTCCACCGCTGGTTGCCCATTCCTGCTCGGAATTTGCCATGGAACTTCCAGCTGCTTTGAACCGCGGGGGTCCTCGGACCTCCGGTGTTTCGCATTACTGGTGATCCCGAGGAAACTCCCGTACCGGCTTAAATGGAGATTACGAGTACCTCGCAACGGGGGCCTTGGTGTTTCACGCTAACAGTGGTCACATAACACACAGGATGTCATCGCCGTCTCATCACCACACACTACGGTATTTCTTTAGATGTCTGCCATCGCATTTGCGGTCCACTTCTGAAAATGCTTTCACTTAATTGCTGTCTTTCATTTTTGTAAATCAGGCAGTGTTTGGTTGAAGCCCCTGTTTCTTGTCAATGCCCCCTTCCTCGGTCGAACTCAAGAGACATTTAAATACAGTGACAGGCATTGATGGGACCGAAACATGTACGTCTTGTTTATGTAATGACACTTCTATAGCATCATTGTAGCGGGAAACGCTGGAACCGGCCTGTTCCCTTGGTCTTTTTGTACTGCCCCCCCTCCCGGCCCCCACTTCCACAATGTTTGAATGTGCCATTGTATATACATACACACACACTCGCGCCTTCACTCTTTACTACTGACCTTTGTAGGTGGTATCACATGTTTTGTGGGCGAAATAGTGCACCTCCCCCGCCCGCACCTGTAAAATTCACTTTTAGAGGAACAGCGTTGAACAATGGCTCACACACAGCCGGGGGTGGGATTCACGGTCGTTTACAATGAGCAGGTAACAAGTATGCAGACAGTAACAAGCATTTACAATGCAATGGTCTCGGCAATATTATAGGTAGAGCTATTGGTATTGCTCATTATTTTTTTATCATTTTTGTATCCCTAAATAAATGGCATTGTCATTTCTATTGGCATTAGTATTTTTTGCATATGTGATACCTATTGCATTAGCAGAGAGAGAGTGAGGTAGTGAGATAGAGAGAGAGTGAGGTATTGAAAGAGAGAGTGAGGTAATGAGAGAGTGAGGTAGATAGAGAGTGAGGTAGTGAAAGAGTGAGTTAGTGAGTGAGGTATTTTCTGACGTAGTGAGATAGAAACAGTGAGTGATGTTGTGAGATAGCGAAAGATTGAGGTAGTGAAAGAGAGAGTGAGGTAGTGAGGGATGTTGTGAGGTATTAAGATAGAAACAGAGTGATGTAGTGAAGTAGTGAGATAGAGTGATGTAGTGAAAGAGTGAGTGTAAGTGACTTAGTGTATTTGAGAGAGAGAGAGTGAGGTAGTGAGATAGAGTGAATTAGTGAGTTAGAAAGAGAGAGTGAATTTGCGAGGTAGTGAGAGAGTGATGTAGTGAAGTTTTGAGAGAGTGTGTTGTGATATAGTGAGGTAGTGAGAGTGAGATAGAAATAGATAGTGATGTAGTGATAGAGTGAGGTAGTGAGATAGAGAGAGAGTGAAGTTTCTAAGTAGTGTGTTAGAGTGAGAGATAGTTAATGTGGTAGTGATATTGTGTTGCTGTGAGAAAGAGAGAGTTGAGTAGTGAGTTAGAGAGTAAGGTAGAGAGTTCGTGAGAAAGAGTGTAGTATAGTGCAAAAGTCGGTTTAGATGGAAATCTTTGAGCCAATGTACAAATCAGATAGTGACGCTATTACCATATGCATGTTCAAATACAGACTAATGCGGGGATAAGTCTTGCTTTAGAAAATCCATGCGTGTTTTGTAACCAAGTTGCGGTGTGGCATTCTCGGAGAGGAGCAGCGGTGCTACCCACAAGACATGACCATGTTCAGTATAGGTCTGTTTCAAAGCCACATTTGGGGGCTGGTTGACTAATGCCATCCACTCCTACCTGTGTTGGAGACTCCTGGGGACTGATGGTGAGTGGCGAGACCCACAGATTTGAGCGGGTGCTCCGAAATTTGCATATTAAGCCGTGGTGTGCAGCGGGCCTTTCAACAAGATGGCGCCTTGCCCGGCTTGATCGACCCGCTTCCTGCTGACAGTGAGGCGCGAAGGCCTATAGCGGAGGAGCGGCGGCTACCAGAGGAGGTATGGCGGGTACTCCCTGCCGACAGCGAGGCGTGCGAGCCTAGAGCGGAGGCGGAGGAGCGGCGGCTATCAGAGGAGGTACAGCGGGCGCTCCCTGACACTGGTGAAGGCATAGGTGGGCTAATTCAACCTCCTCGCCCCGGGGCTCCTTCCGCGGGAGACAACCGAGGGCAGCTGCGGATTTAGAGCGACCCAGGGGACACGAGAATGCCATCTCCGCTGCCCAAACGCCGATAGTAACAGAGCTGCGAGGCGCCTTCCAGCGGAACCTGCCTTTGATCCTGCCTCCAGTGAGCGCCTCGATGATGGGGAGGTGTGCCCCTCTCGCTCGCGGAGGACCGGAGTGATGCGTGATCCGTTCCTGGCGTTCTGGCCCGCTGGGTGATCTGGCGCTACGAGGAGCAGGTGCGGGCGGCGGACGGGTGGTGGAGGTCCCCCCCTGATCTCCTATCTGCTTTTGCATCCCTCCAGGCTGAGACTTTTCTGCCCCCCGGATTTTGACATCTAGAGGGTCTGTAGCACGTCAAAGGGTGAGAGTGGGAGCCGATCCGGCCTGGCCTCATTGTCGCGCTCCCTGGAGATGACGCGGCGCGTAGAAGGAGGGGACTCTGGTGGTGGCTGCAGCGACTGCCGGGGCGCAACTCTGTAGGCCTCCCTGCTACCCTGCGGGGTCTGAAGGAAGATGGCACTTGGGACTGTTTTCGCTCTCCGGGAGACGCGCTCTGAAGCCCTCGGGCGCCCCCGAGATGATCTATACACGCTGGGAACGCTGGACACGCTGGGACCACAGGAACAAGGCAGAGCAAAAGGCAAGCACACCACTGCCTTTCTCCGAGGCAAAGCAGAAATGCCTCGGAGAAACGCAGCAGCGGTTTCAGATTCGGGGGCGTGTTTCTTTTTCCCTCCTCTTGCCATTGGCAGGAGGAGAGAAAAACACGCCTAAAAAAGGGCGTTGCTAAAAAGTGGAAAGAACAGCAAGAAAGACGCCCCCGAATCTGAAAAAGACGGAGCCTATTTGGAGGGACGGCTCTCTCCTCCAATGGCTGGCCTCCGTTTAGGAAGCCAGCCAATGGAGGAGAAGCAAAAAGAGAGGCGGGCTAAATAGCCACTCTAGGAAACATTAAATCTCCGACTTCCGGTTCTGCCTTCGGCAGACCGGTAGTCCTCGACCTAAAAAACGGACAAGAGAAAGACAATGTGCCAGAAAGGAGAACAAGTGGCCGATCAGATTAGAAAATCGAGATTCTCCAGTGAGGGAGGCAAATACATGGGTCCACAGACAGAAAATCAAACACGAGCAGCCACACCACTAGAGGTAAACATGGGCAGTATCATGGTGGCCTGTTTTTATTTCATAATCAACTTAAATTCCGTCGTGCATTCTAGATCCCAAACCTCGTAAAGACACAAATAATACAGAACGTTACATATTGAATTTAGCATTTTTATCAGCAACGCGCTCTTTTTTAAAGTCCTAGCGCTATATGTTCAATTGCTTTTCTGCACTCAGCATTGTTAATGTAATTAATTCACTACACCTAGAGCAAGCCCCCTCACTTCCTCCGCCCAACATGTATTCATTTTCAATCACTGCTAATGCGGTGGTGCTGAGAAAATCTCAAATCACATGTCAGGGCCAGGAAAACAAGGAACCTCCTGCTCAGAAGGAAGGAAACAGCTTAACAGCAGCAGCACACACACCAAGAAATCCCCAAGGAGAGCTGATTAACACCGACCCCTGGGTAAGTGACAGCCGACTATTGTATGCAAAACAGTTTCAATAGAAACGCCTGAGTCAAACTGGGAGGGATTCTGAGCTCATCAGATATTTTGGTCTGTAAATGGTGTTTGGGCAGGTGCCCTTTGTTCAGCCTTGATTCTTGTTTTTTTAAGATCACTGAAAAAGTTGCTGCCCATTATATAACGAATGACTTTTCTTGCACAGCAGGGAACTTTTGACAAACCTGTTTACAAAGAGGTCTATGTAGCTCCCAGCCCAAAAGACCACAGTACTGAAGCCCTGGGCGGTTTAAGCACTGGTGGCACCCAGTGCGACAATTGTTGTTGGCCCACCTCTCAAAAAAACTCCTTCCCCACAAATTCCCTCACTACCACGCTCCACCAGTGCCCCCGGGTCTTTCCATAGCCCCTCACTCACATGCATTTCATTTGTTTTATACTCATACCAGTGTAGGGTGTCCAAGCACATTACATCACACAAACATTACACAGAGCCAATGAATCATGCATGTGTAAATCAGCCTATAGGAAATGTTACATAAGACAATGAGGATTACAAGGTGTAGGAGTCATATGTCACAATATGCGTAGGCAGTATATTTTAAGAATGTTTAGTCTGGAAAAGCAGAAACTCAGGATTTGAAACGTACCACAATGGTTGGATTTTTAATAAGATTGTATTTCTACCCAAATAAACCATTTTTAGCAACATTAGAATAATGAAAGACACAGGGGTAAAAAACATAGGGTTTCATTTACCAGGCCCCTAGCAGCACTTTTTGCGCTGCCGTAGCGTCACTTTTTTACGCTCTGGTAGCGCAATGTGCCGCAGCATATTTACAAGGCCACCACACAAAGACACTCTGCTTGGCTTTTCATGGCCTTGTAAATATGTGCCCCTTTCAAGCAGAACACTGCACGAAAGGGGCGTTCCATGGGTGTTGCGGTGGGTGTTCCCACGCAACACCCATGGAATCTGAAGCATTCCCGAATTTACGAGAAATCGTAAACCTGGGAAAGCGTCAGATTCTAACGCCACCCCAGGGGAGGATTAACAGTGATGCAACAATGAGAAATAGCCTTATTTCTCCTCATTTTTCCTCTTTCTATGTGTGTTGCATTCTGCAGGAAAACCTAGAAAGAGGAAAGCACCTCTCGTGATTGTTATTGTGCAGGAAGGGGTTCCATCCTGCACAAAACAATCACCCCTACAACCCTTGCACCATGCAGTAAGGGTGCCGGCGTTGGCGCATGGGAGCCCATTGTGCGACAGCGCAGGGGAAAAGAATAGGAATGCTACATTCCTGCCCTTTTCTTTTGACGCAAGCAGCACCGCAGGAATTCCATGCGGCACTGCCCTGCGCCAAAACCTCGTAAATGAGCTCCACAATGTTTTAACCTATTCTATGCAGCTCATTGATGACAGTTCATAGTTCACTGTGCTATATATCACAATTGTAAGTTGTGAGCTGCAAGAAACAAAAGGATCTCTGTGAAAAAAGCAGTAACCTCCTGAGCAAACCACATAAAATACAGTTCGGTCACTTGCATGGCACAGGTTCTTTGCAGCAGGCATGTTAATCCCCTGCGCTACTTTATCATGAGTGGAAACTGCCACTAGGCAAAACCTCACATTCCCTACCAGGAACATTAATCCCTAGAGTTATCTTGACACGTTTACTGTTGCCTGAAAACCACTGGACACACAAGGAAGTCTGCAGCAGGTGCTTTTTTAACCCCTGTTATTTGTAAACTGCGACCCCCCTCCAAGGTCACAATGAATGTGTCTTTACAATGCATTTCTTTACCACGCATGCCTTTACCATGCAATTTTGTGGTAAAGGCATGACTGGTAAAGGGATGTGTGGTAAAGATTACTACCACCCCTGCTCTGAGCCCTAAAAACTACCCTACCCCCCCCTGAGCCCTAAACACCACCCAACCCCGAGCCCTGAGTACTACCCCAATCCCCCAAACCCTAACAACGACCCGACTTTTCCATAGCCCTAAAAACTACTCCAACCATTACAAACTACCCCCACCCCCCAAAACCCTGCCGCAGCCTCACTTACCTCACCACATCCTCTCCTGATTCTTCCTGTTCCTGGACCCGCCCATCCCAGCATCTCGACTGATCACTGCCTTAACCACGCTTCTGTGTGGTTAAGGCATATGCGCGGTTAAGGCATGCATGTTTAAGCTTGCGTGTAAACGGCACACGTGGCTCTGCCTGCATTGTAAAGGCCGTTTGCTGGCCCTGCCTAGCTGTTTAAGCTGAAGAAGCAGCTTGACCAACAGAGCTGCACTTTTATAAGGAAATGGGTCACTTTTCGTGGAATGTTCACTCCTAAGTGCAAACTTGTTTTAACGTTAACACGCAAGACTTTTTCACGTACTACAGAAAAATGTTACATGAACAAAAGTGGATCATAAATGCTATGTATGTATGTATATGATATTTGTAGTGTGAACCTAGCCAAAAGGCAGTAGGACACTGTATTTAATCGAGATTGGTAGCTAAATGTGCTAAACACAGTTTTTAGATCGTCAATACTCGTCATCAATTTCTAGCCATAGCGCGGAGGATATATTTTGAAAGAATTATATTAAACATAATTCAATTGCTCTGAACGTGACTAACATCACACCTTGGTACTTGTGAATGCTTATGGTTCATTGAGCCCTGGTCGGTTTTCAAGATGAGCGATTCTGTGTACTATTAATTATTAGTTTGATGTTCTACAGCATGGAACAAAGGATGGCAAGGAAATACCATTGCATGACGTATGTTGCTGCTGTAACTGATGATTTCTCGATGTATTTATTTATTTATGAAGGGCAAACCCCACTCTGGGTATTCTGCTGTTAGAACCCCCAGGATCATTATGAAGCAACAGGTGTAACCAAAAGAGTTTCTTTTCCTTCAAAACTGATCAAAGTTAGAGGCATCAAAAAGAATTGATTTTGCTGAAAATATTTTTTCATTATACTCTGAAACTGATCAGAGTTAGAGAGACAACAGAGGTCGAGGGGAAGGTGGCTCCAGATTTAAGAGCTCATCACTCGGAAAGACCTTCTGGGGCCTCTAACCCGCTCAAAGTGAATAATGACCACAAGGAATTGACCTTGGGATCTTTGAGTTTTCACAGGAGTTTGAGGGAAGCTGGTGGCCTCATCCATAGAAGACATCGAGGACAGGCATAGAGTTGCAAACTGGACCATTTGCTTGACTAGCAGCCAGCTCAATCCTTGCCTGGGAGTGGGTACGGGGTCGTAATACAGTGGACCACAAACTAGTCTGACCACCAGGGTTTGTAGTCTTTGAAGGTTATCCACAAACTTAGCTGGGATCCCCAAGTAGGCGGCACTGCAATATTCACTATGTGACAAGCTGCATGCTCCTACCACTGTTACCGGCAAACCGGCTTAGAAAAGACAGATCTCCCAAACAGACCCCCCAGGATATTGCGGCATGGATTAGCAAATTTAGCGGCACAAATATGGAAATTTAGCGGCACAAATATGGAAATTCAGCTGCATTTTTGCGGCACTTTATTTTACTCATAGTCATTTATTTTCAGCCTTAAATTAATGGAAACTGTTTTAGCAGAGTATTCCACTTTGAATAGGCAACCTGGGAAATGGAACAGAGGAAGCAGCCCACAGGTGAAGGCTGCTATCCCTTGGAAATGCAATCCTCCATTTGCTTTAGTATTGGTTCTGAGAAGCCCATCAAAGATGGCCTGGTAGCATCCCATAGGAAATGGCATTCTAGAACCTACCTTAGTGTATGCTCTGGGGGTCTAGAATGGAGGGACATGGAGATACCCAAAGAAATTAAAATGATGCAACCAGTCACAGTATATGACCTGTGGAATCCACTTAGGAGCAGCAGAGGAGAAACTCATAAGAAAGGCACTATACAACCGTGTGATACTTCAAGGCAAATCGTGAAATCCTGGAGGGTCTGGCTAGGGCTCCGACCGTTTGTTTTCACGGGTGAAGGGGGCAGGGGGGCACAACGTTATAACATTTGCAATGTAATAGGACTTGCATTTACGCGCATTCAAGCTATTGTCATTGTAAATGACAATGCCATTTATTTATGTTTTAAAAATCAAAACATAAATAAAAGGCATTTTCATTTACAATGCCAATAGCTCAAGCTCATGTAAATGCGAGACCTATTGCATTGCAAATGCTTGTATTTTTACTATTCTGCTAGGGTGACAGACATTTACACAGGACATGTATGGATGGATTTTGCTGCTGCTCTGTCCTCTCTCCACCACTTCCTTGCCGCCTGACAGTTTCCAGAGTGTGACTTCTTTTTACCTGATCTGCCCCTTTGGGTTCACTGCCTGCCCCCTAAGTGTCCTGTTCTGGTCCCTTGTCTCCATGGTACCCATCACCTTGCTGCCCATTAATTACTTGCCTGTATCCCATTTTGCCCCCAAGATGGTCCCTTCCTGTTTACCTTTCCTCTGCTCCCTGCTTTTATCCAGTTGCCACCTCATCAACTCATATCCTGGTCTTACCTCGTCACTTCACTTGATGCCTGGAAAATGTCCTCCTCTCTCTTGATTTCTATCCGCGCCAGGTTCTGCCCTAAGGTGCTCGCTGCCATCCCACTCCTTCCTGCCTTTGTCCTCATCTCATCTACTTGTGCTGCCTTTTGCGCCATGATGCCCGACACCTTTCGTCCGCCTGGCCCTTACTTGTGCCAAATCTGTTACCAGGAAGCTTGCCGCCTGCCCTTCTCTCGCTTGCCACCTACATTTGTCATTTTGCCATTACCATACCAGTTCCTTTACTTGGTTTAGCTTCCAAGATGTCCTCTTTCTACCCGAGTTTGCTATGATAAAGGCACCCTCTTAAAATGTGGAAGAAGCTTCTCCCCATGAAACGTAGTCACCAGCAGTTACTGTCTTATTGTGCGCATTGCCGATTTTGCAGGCACTTTTGTAAAAATCGCGGCAAACAGCGAATTCGCGAAATCGCGAAATTCTGGAGGGTCTGCCCAAAGCAGTGTAACTTGCAGCTGATTCTCAAATGTGAGTTGTCTATTGAGCACTACACCGAGGTTTCTGATGATGAGCTGAGCAGGAAGCGGTTCACCGCACTGAAATATTGCCACCAACCAGTAATTCCTTCTTATCCCTATTAAGTTCCACAAAATGTGCTGTTATCCAGTTATGAGCGGCACATAGAAACCCACTGAGGCAGCTAGTAGCCTTAGTAATCTTTTGTTCTAATCTAAAAATTTACTTCGTGTCCCTGGCACGCTTTGGCCCATGAATAGGTGTTAAAGCAGTGGCGTAGATAGAGCTTCTGGCGCCCGGGGCTATCCCTCAGATTGACGCCCATGATAGGTACTTTGCGGGGGGTGCTGGAGAAAAAGGACGGCGAGCAGCGGGGGTGGATTGGCAGGGTTTCAGACACTGCAGGGTGCTATCTAGTCTTTTCTTTCTCTTCAGTCCAGGAATTCCAGCTAACTGGGCGATTCCTTACAGTTTTCCTGCGAACAATCTGATCTTGGAAGGGTCCTCCTATTCGATGGAGTTGCCCAATCCATGGGATCGAGGGTGGTGTCCGGTTCAGACAAGAAAGTGCCACAGGCCCTTTTAAAGAGGTAGGTTTTTAAAGTGTTTGCTGAACTGAAAGAAGATGAACTCATAAACAAAGTCTAGCTGATTTCACAGGAGGAGGACCATAACTATCAGAGCTTTAATCAATGCTTCCGATGCCTGTAGTTATTTTAGTAGGAGCAGGCAGCATTTCTGGATAACAGATTTCTCATGGGAAGGGTGTGACCATTTCTTATAAGTGGCAAGTGCCTCTACAATGAAAGCTGCATGTATGGGACACAAAACCTGGAACTGGTTGTTTTACTGCTTCAGAATATAAAGGCGGGGCATCAGTGCCCAAGTGACGTGGTTGTGTTCTTTTTTTTATTTAGGAATAGTCTACATGGCAAGTTCTGGATCATTAGCAGTTCCACATTTGTGCTTCTTCTAGGTCCTTAACTGCATTTAACCCATTTGAAATTACGAGTAAAAATGCCAGAATTGTTGGAATAAGAACCCATAAGCATTCTGCAAGCAGCTAGCCTTCTTGTCTTTCGTTTGCTGCACCATACACAAGGTGAACAGGAGGATTAGTGCAGACTCAAAACTGGGGGAACCGAAAAGCAAGATAACACATTTATTAACCCGCACAAGACAAGTCATCTCCACTTGGAGCAACTGTCACTGGGCTGGTGACTATGGCGAGGTGACAGAGCCTAGAGAGGCGAGAAATCTTGTACAAGTAACGTCAGGCCTGACTAGAAGGCATTAAATTACCAAAAGAGCGCACCAGAGGGCTTGTTGCTTTTCAGTAGCAGGCTTGTGGCCTCTTGAAGGGGCCATGAGCCTGCTACTGAAAAGTAACAAATCAATTAGATGTCGGCCTGTCAGGAGATTAATAAATAGGTCTTTCACACTCCTATACTCGCACTACCTAAATCTGCGGGTCCAGAAAAGCTCTGCCTAGTATTGTGCGTATTCTTACTCGCACACGAAACACACCATCCTTTAGTAAAACACCAATACACACAAGCAGAGCAGGCCTTTCCTTAAATTAAGCTGCCTCTGTCAGCACCTCTAAGCGACAAGTGGCACCTGCAAACACGACCCGTTCTTTGTTGGGTTGGGAGAGGGAGGGGTTCCAGTAGGAGAAAAATGATGTAAATTTGGCAAAATATCACTTACTTTTGATTGTGGCACGAACAGTATTCATGTGAATGCTTTACATACCCCCGGTCCACGAGTAAGTCAGAAGACTCACGGCCCTGAAGCAGAAACAGGGGTGGAATTCTTGTACATGACCAAGACCACAACGGGCCGGTGGCTGCCAATGGGCCCATGATACGTGTAGCAGCTTTTGCTAGACCTGAGGTTGTACCTAACAATATTTCACCAGCCTGGACTTGCAGAACCACACACAGGAGACATATTGTTAGATCGAGCACATTAACTTGTCTCACCTTTGCAATGTCATTTACCTCGACAATTGCCACGTCTTCGTCTTTGTTTGCCATTACAGTCGTCAACATTATCTCATGTAAAGGTTAATTGAATGTAGTTTTATTTAATTGATATTATATTTTTTATATTTGGTTATGGTTAGTATTAAGGTCTTCCCAAGGAATAGGGTTAGGGTAATGGCTGCTTATGTTTTAAAAAAACTGTCATTGGATTTAATTAAATTAATATAATTAAATATTTAAATTGACTAGGATTAGACCCAACATTATCCTTATGGTAAGTGTTCATTTCTTTAATTTAATTGTGACAATTAGGTATGTAACATTGGTTAAGTTCTACATACTTAGCTCTAGATATTACATTTTAGGATACTTACATGTACTTAATATGAATATGATAGAATGCTTAATATTGGTCAGGGTTAGAGTGAAGGTTAATGACCCGTCGATGTAAATATTATAATGAGGTTATAGTGTTTCGGTAATAATATTGTTATTGTTCCATATTGATTGAGAAGTGAGCAGCTCGCTCGTGAGGCATGAATGATGAGGCAGTGGCTGACGAGGTATTTTACTACAATCTAATAACATATTTCAGCGCCTCGTCAGGGATAGTAAGCGCTATATATAGTAAGTGCTCACGGCCCGGTCGGAGATCTCGAAGCGGTGGTGGTCGGTCTCGAACTAAGTGAGACTGCTGCTGTTCTTGACCTGCTGGACTGTCTGCTGCAAATCGCCCTTCACTGCAGAGACTCCACTAAAGAGAGTGCGTGGTGGTGATGCTCGTTACTTGTATATTTTAACCGTGAAGAGCGGGGGCTGGCCGAAGGCCGTCATTGGTAGCGCTTTCGCGCGCTACAAGATTGACGGCCCTGGGATCGACATACACTGTACGCCGAGCGCTGCACCACCACTAAGCTAGGTGATGCAGTATTTGCCAGCATGTGCACTTGCACTTACCTACACGTGTGCAGAGCTGCTCAGTTGCAGCAGCATGTGTGGGGGGTGGTGGGTGACCGTGTACATCACTGTCAGTGTCTCTAACAAAATCCTGGGCTGGCCACGGGCCACCAGTGCCGCGAGCCGCCGCCCGCAAATTAGTGCCACCTGGAGCGGACCGGCCCCACCACCTCCCCCCCCCCCCAGCTACGCCACTGTGTTAAAGCCACAGACCTCGCTGAACTCACCCAATTTAACATTGACATTGAACAGTTCTAGGAATAGGAAGGAGCCCTGTGGGACCCCACAAATCAGTTTGGCTGCCGGCAGCATCTAGAAGGTGGCAAGGCAACAACCTGAGCTAGGCCAGAGATAAGTGAGTAGAACCAGTCTAGAGCTCAACCAGGCAAGCCAACATCTGCCACTTGAACGACTGAGACATAATGGCCAAACTTCTTGGAAAGCAGCTGGCATCTCCAACAACAATCACTGGTTTGCTTCAAGTTGTCGTTTTGTTGTGAGATATTTTAATTCATGGTTTATTCTCTTGGTATGTGTTTCTTTTGTTGCATAAAAGCTTCGCGGACCCTGTTTTTATTCACGTGCTAACTTTATTCACGTGCTAACTAGAAGATGTCTATAACAGAAAACTCTGGTCATTCAGAGACACAGCCTTACATTTCAGACAGAAATCACTCAGTGATTTAATGTGCCTGCTGCAGAGAGCAGTTTGCAAATCCTGGGTCATTAGGAGTAGGGTAGGGTGGGATTATTTTTCTCTCCACTGTATGCAGATGCCTGCAGAAAATGAGACTTTTCTTTTAATAACTGAAATGTGGCAATAGAGAGAGCATATTGTATGAGTCTGCGCACTGCCATGAACCACTGCGAGGTTGACAGCCTCTTCACTCATCTAGGACAATAAGTGATTGTGGTGCCAATGACATTCTGATTGACTGCCGAGGTTCCAATCAGAACGGTCTACACACAGAGGCTAATTGTAATTGGTTGGTAGGCGGCCCTGCAGAGTTGCTGGAACAATGTGTTGTTTTAGTATGTTTGATGTACAGTCTTTCAACCAATCAGAATATGTTTCTGTGTTTACACCGGTCTCAGAGAATCAGAAAAGCTGGGCCTGTCTGGACGCCTGTCTGGACTACAAAACCCTCCAAGGAGTAGAAGTGGGCAGTCCAAGCACGGGTGGTTTCTCACAGAATTTGACAACCAGCGACAGGTTGTGGCATGGGAGAGTTAAGCCCATGGTGATAATTTTCAGAGGTGCCCACAGAGCAGTCTCCATTAAGAACGATCAAACATCAGCATCCCTCTCTCTTGGCTTCAGGTACTCAGCTTAAAATGCTTCTAATAATGTTGTAATATGCAGTAAGTACTGTTTTTAGCATACCATTAGCCCCTTACTTACCCTTTCATCTACCTCTATCTCCCTTCTGCACACACCAACAACCCCCCCCCTCAACAAACACCCTAAGAGCAGCGTGACCGAGCTGAGCTGCGAATGAATACGTGCTTTGGGAGGGAATCGCAGATCTTTGCGTTCATAGGCCAGTCACTGCTCTGACGTCATCAGCCAGGAACTGGCCAGGCAACACAAAAGAACCCCCTCATTTTATGTAACAGCACCAGAGAGGAGACACAATGCTCTCTGGTCATTGTGCTTCCCGCGGTGTGGCCGGTTCTAGGCCCTTCAGTTTGATACGTCTGGAAAGCAGATTTACCCAGACAAAAACTGTTCTGCATGTAGACTGAAAAACATGTAGATTCTGCAGTGCCCACATTTCACCAGGCAGTCTTCCACCGCTGCTGTTTACCTCCCATAGCTGAGCAGCTCTGCAGCAAGATTGTGGTCCCTGCAATGTGTATGAAATAAGTAGACTTTACAGCGTGCATTATGTGGGTAGGGATTCTCTAGCACCTTCAAATTCTCGTAATTCATCAAGGGCAGGCAAACAAATCTCTGTTCTGCCAAATATTTTGTGAAAATTGCACAGATGGACTGTTTATTTTCGTACTTGTTCTTGAACTTGGCAACAAAATCATCTCGGTTCCGCTGAAAATGAATGTTATCAACAAGATTTCAAGATATATGTCTAAAATATCCGAAAACCAAAATGCTGCTAAATATTTGACACTGAAATAAATATGAGAGAAAATAACTTTCCACCCATACCAAACTTCTCCAACATTGTTAAGTATCCAGTGACTTCCATCAATAAGAAATTGCCTAACACCCACCAAACCTCCTGTTAGAGACTGTGTTGCTGAAATCTGTCTCTGTTGCCCAGGGAACAGAGCAAGGCTAACTCTCCCCTGCACCTTTCCAAGAATGAAAAACTGAGGCCCACTACATCGGGGTAGTAGTAAAACTGTGGTAGCAACCCCCGTGGCAGCTAAGTTACTCTAGTTATTTATTCTACTTTGAAGCAACACAGTCAGGGATAGCACTCATTTTAAGTCTGCAGGACTTGAAGAAGTAACATATCACTTTATGATCATCGCTCTCTCTATGTTAGATCCCTTTTCAAGTTCCTTTAATGAAGGTGGCGCTTTGTCTGCCTTGCATTTACGTCTCATCAGAATATAGGTAATTGGAGAAGCCAAAGGAGGAAACTAATATTTCCTCCGGGAGAGGTGGAGTAGAAATAACAAAAAGCATAAGGGACAAAGGGTATTGGTTTGAGGATGCCTCCGGGGAGAGGTGGGGCAGAGGACTGATTTCTGCACCAGGAAGCAGAGATGAAAGGTGGAGAGAAGTAAATGAGCCATATATTGTATTTGCCAGTATTGCGACTGATGATAGATTGATGATGACATTTGCATGATTAATGGTGTCTAGCACAGCAAACACTCTGAGAATGAAAATAATGTATAAATGGTAGTTGTCATTAGTAAAGTGATACAGTCAGAGTCATGACATGTCAAGGTGGAGTGGAAACCTCAGAAGCCATTGCGAGAGGTTTCGATGAAGTAGGGCAAGGATGTGTATATAGTAAGCTGCTTAAAGACCACCCTTTCTAGGACTTTGGTGAATATAGGCAACTGGGAGAAGGGGCAATAGTTAGAATGGGAGTGGGAGTGGTAGTACCATGGCAGTCCTCAAACATTGTGGGTAGATGCAAGACAATAGGTAAAGGTTGAAGAATATACTATTAAAGGCCAAGACTCTGGAGGTGAGAGTCAGCCATCTGATTGGTTTCGGTCTATAAGGATCAAAAATGGCACATGAACATTGGAGGGGACTTCAACGATGTGGTCGAGCCCTCCCTAGATCGAACCCACCTAAGACCTGGACCCCAAGGCCCCACAATGTTGGCAAAATTCCAGGATGCCCTTCGACTGACAGACTTGTGGAGACAACACCACCCAACTTTGCGTGCCTATTCCTACTTTTCGGGGGCTCATGGCGTATTTTCGAGATCAGACTATCTCTTTGCTCCCGCGGGGGAGGTCGGACCAGTGGAGAGGGTGGAATACCTAGCTTGGGGCCTCTCAGGTCATTCACCACTTTTATTAACGGTGGGTGGGACGGGCGATTGCCAGGCAACGAAC
Organism: Triturus cristatus; assembly: GCF_964204655.1. Lineage (NCBI taxonomy): Eukaryota > Metazoa > Chordata > Amphibia > Caudata > Salamandridae > Triturus > Triturus cristatus. The sequence continues at coordinate 379,946,867 of NC_140581.1, read as the reverse complement.
TGGAGACTGAGCCCATGGGTATTGAAAGTTAGAAGGGTTGCTAAAGAGCTCAGGGTAGATTCACAGCTTTACTTTAAGGAGAATGTAGATTCAGTATAGTCAGCAGTCACTTTGTGGGAAGCATTCAAGACGAAGTCTTACCCATAAAAAGAGACTAGAAACCCAGGAGATGGAGGCCTTAGAACGCAAGCTCTTGACTCTGGAGGGCAGTGGCGCCTCCACAATGACTGTTCATACCCTTCACCAAATCAAAATAACTAAAAGGGAATATCTGGCGTTGGCAACCAGGGAGGTGAGGGCTCGGCAATTAGCAGTCCAACATCGACTCTACAAGACAGGCGACAGGGCAGGGAAACGGCTAGCGTGGCTGGGCAGGAAGGAAATGGAGTCAAAATGGGTAACGTTCATTACAGACCAAAGCTCCACACATACTACACCCACAGATATTGCAGAGGCCTTTGCACCGTACTACACGAATTTGTATGCGGCCACATCTCAGGCGGACGTGGCGCAAATATTCCACTACTTAGATGCAATCAAGCTTCCCTCGCTCTCTCGGGAGGAGAGGGACAGGCTAGAAGAAGACCTCACTATCGAGGAAGTGACAGACGCCATTGGCCGACAAAAGTCGGGAAAAAAACCTGGCCCAAACTGACTCCCAGGAGAATTTTTTAATTAAATAGTAGTTTGCTGGCACCACACTTATTAAACATGTTCCTGAAGGCCAAAGAGCAAGGGATTCTCCCACAAGATCTTCGAATGGCCACTGTAGTGGTAATTCATAAGACAGGGAAACCTCTGGAGGACTGTGGTCCTATCGGCCCATATCTCTGCTCAACATCGAGACCAAAATTCTGGCTACTATTCTTGCAACGCGGCTCCTGACGGTCATTACCCCCTTGATACATAGAGAACAATCCGGTTTCATGCCTAAGCGAGCCACGCGTTTTAACCTACGATGCTGGCCAATTGGATGGCCACGTTTCAGAGTAGGGAAAGCCCCCATCTGCTCCTTTCATTGGACGCCAAGAAGACGTTCGATACCATTCATTGGCCCTTCATGAAATTCCCCTTGGAAAAGTTTGGCTTCGGCCCAATCTTCAGGGATTGGTTGGCGCTCCTGTATGATGTGCCTTAGGCTAAAGTCCGAGTTAAGGGGTGGTTTTGACGAGTTGGTCGATTCAACGAGGCACTAGGCAGGGTTGTCCCCTGTCTCCCCCACTATTTGCACTTATAATGGAGACTTTGGCCTGTGTAGTTCGAACTCGTCAAGGTTTGGGGGGCTTCGTAGATGAGTCCCGATTCTTAGAAGAAGAACGCATATCGCTGTATGCGGACGATATTTTATTATACGTCACTAACTCTGCAGCGACACTCCCTATACTGCAAATTTATTTTTGAAGAATATGGCCGACATGCCGGATATCGGATTAGCTGGGGTAAGTCTACCCCATAACTGTAATGTTGGAGCCCCATACTTATCCGAGTTGTCTACAGCTATCCACAGAGGGGTTCACTTACCTGGGACTCTATATTACCACTGAGGTAGCAACTAACTTAGAGCGCAATATCAGACTAATTCTCTCGAAATTCCAAGAAGATGTCAAGAGATGGAGGAAACTCCCCTTGACCATCATGGGAAGGGCCGCTATGTACAAGATGGTCACACTACTGCAGTTGCTGTACATCTTGCAAAATACCTATTGTGAAATCCCAGAGACCGTGTCCACAACACTCAATAGCGAGCTACGCTTACTTCTATGGGATGGTGCCCACCAGCGAACAGCGTTACAAACGCTACAGCGAAACCCCTACAGTGGAGGGCGCGCCCTGCCAGATATCAGAGTCCACTACAGAGCAGCTCATCTCATTGTAATTAATTAATGGAATCACGCTCCAGGAGACCACCCACCTACAGGTTGGAACGGCTACAATTTAGAGAGCGTACACAATTACACTTTATCTATGGTGGCAAAGGCTACACTCGACTCCTACCAGCTACCCAACGCGTGTTGGAGCCGTGGAAAAGTGCTGAGAAGCAGATGAAATGGGACATGAAACCAACAAGGGAGACCCCGTTGTGGGAGGGAACTAGACTGACTGGAAATTGAGAGGTTTTAAACAGTGGGACTTAATAGGGATCTCTAAAATAGGGGATGTACAGCAGGCAGGCGCACTGGCCCCATTTGCCTTGTTGCAAGCCATGTATCAGCTACATGACACTCAAGCCTATGCATATCTCAGACTAACACATGCCTGGAAGGCGGAGGGACTGGACGCACAGACACTGCTGGAATATGCCCCATTAGAAGGTAGACTTTTACAGGAAGAGATTCTGACTCAAGCCATCTCTTTGACTTATAAAACACTGATTAACAATATGCCTGACAAACTAGGCCCTCTTCTGACTAAGTGGGAATTTTCCACTGGTCCACTAGAGGATATCGACTGGGAAGCCGCCCTTATGCACCCAAGAGAAGTAGCTATCAAACTACGACTAAGGCTCATTCAGAATAAAATCCTGCATGGGACCTACTTTGACAGAGCACGACTTCATTCCATGGGTAGAGCAGATAACCCAGATTGCCTTAGATGCCATACACAACGCTGTACATTCATACACACCCTCTGGGAGTGCAGTAGGGTTTAAACTTATTGGAACAAGATAATACAGGAACTAAACAACATACTAGAGGCCCAACTTGAGTTGGACGCAAAATTCCTCATACTGGGAATCTCCACAGATGTGGACCTGACAAGGCATAAAGTCATGTTGGCTAATTTGGGGCTGGTAGTAGCCAAGAGGGAAATAGCTAGGTATTGGGGTGCCCACCGACTTCCTGTGCCCACCGACTTCCTACACTTAAAGAATGGAGAGCAAGCTTGGCTCTATACATGGATGTGGAGAAAGTGACATAAAAGGCGAGGGGTGGCCCCCGGAAGTTTCGAAAGATTTGGGCACCGTGGATAAAATATTATGGGTTAAAACTCGGTGATGAAGAGGAGGAATAGCTCTTGCCACTGGGAGGATTGGGAAAAGGGACTTGATGATTGTGAGACCGGACCTATCATTGATGAAGGGGATTTAATTGAATCTGACCCTTAGCATATGTATACGTACTGTGTTGGAATCTAACCTCGTGCTCTCTTTCAGAGGAACTGTTGATATAAATTTTGCCCTATGCCAATTGCGACTCCCCAACTACCAATTTATATTGTGCATTCATGACTTCTTTGTTTCTAAATTCAAATTCTTAAAAATAAATAAACATATTTTTAAAAAACAAGATGGCACATGAATGGTTGGCAGGCTTTAAAAAAAAGAAAGAAATCCAGGAGGAAATGTTGCAACAAAAGAGCTCAGTTTTTCAGAATGGAATGGTGAGTTAAAGTGGGAACAAGGACAACGGGGAGTTTGGAAAGGATGACTCCGATGTTGTCATTGTTAGTATGGAAGGAGGTGTCAAAGTTGTTGGCTGAGAGGTTGGGCAGAGGCAGAGTTAGGGTGGTCTAAGAAGACATAGGGTGTCCAAAGAGTTGAAGTTGTTTGTAAATGTTTAGAGAAATGTCAAAGTGATGAGGATAAATTGTGCTAATATCATACGTTACCATTAAAAGAAGCAATGGTGGGTTTGCTTAAGGGACATTTATATTTGTCATTGTCCTTGCTTGACATTTCCCATTAAAGCAGGTACCATCTTCCCCCACATTCTCTTAGAAGCAACCTCCACTTCCTCTTCCTGATTAAAAAACTCTGGCATCTTAACCACCTTCACCACTCAATGACGCTGTGTATTCGTCAACTCCTACAACTGTGAGTGGTTGCAAGAAACGTAATCATCTTTTCCTGGTTCCTCTATCCTTTTCACTTTGTCCCAATCAGCAACTTTAAATCACACTCTAGTAATATCTTCTTTCTTACATCGCTGATCACCCCTCATTTTATTTCCTGTATACACTTCATCCTTTTTAACCGCCTAGCCCACACCATGACTTTCGACTTCCTTACTTGTATCAGTTCATAGTGACAGCCGCGGTCGGTAGTAGGAGTACCTGCAGGGCGGTGACGTGGGGAGGGGGAGGGGCAGGGTGGGGGGTAGTAAAATATGGATTACGGAGGTTTACAGGTAAGTTAACATATAAATTAATAATACGAATTTCGTTGCGTGCACTGCATCGCATTTGGGGATGCAGTGCACGCAACGAAATTCGTTTTATTAATTTCTATGTTAATTTACCTGTAAACCTCCGTAATCCATAGTTTACTACCCCCCACCCTGCTCCTCCCTCTCCCCACGTCACCGCCCTGCAGGTACACCTACTACCGACCACGGCTGCATAGTGAATCTCACTCTTGTAGGCAACTGTGGTGGTGTGATACGCCCACACCAGCTTTTTGAAGCAAACTCTATAGTCCCCTCCTGCACAATGTGCTAACTGCAAACCCTCCTTCTGAACTCTGTTCTACCTCTCAAAAAGCCATTGCCATATAGGTTTATGACTAAGCCTGGGTGGCGAACTCTGCTCTGCCAGTGGAGTTTTGCCCACTCCGCGGCGGAGCAGAGTTAGCCCCTGCCCATGCCCAAAGAATAGTAAAAGGGCAGCCCAGAGACACCAGAGCAGGTAAGTGTTTTTTAAAAATTATCTTTAAGTGTGGGAGGGTGGAGCGGAGCGGAGCGGAGTTCCATAGAGTTTTTTTTAAACTCCGTGGAACTCCGCGTAGTGACACTCCGCGTACTCAGCCAAGGGTTAGTTATGACCTGAGGACTTAATGTGCTTCTTCACTGTGTGAGCCAAAAATGTTCTCAGTTCATACGAAACCAACAGCATTATATTGTCAATCATTAACACTTCTGGAAGTCCTTCCCTAAAAAATAGTTCTTCTAAGAGCTCTATTACTTCTTTTGTTGTGACTTTACTGACAAACCTCAACTTAGGCCAATACGAGAAGTAATTTACCACTACCATGGCATTCTTAGCAGAATCTCCCACTTACAAAAAGGGGGCAACATTTCTAAAGCTATTTTCCTCTAAGAGCCATCCACCCTAACAGTTACCACATGAAAGTAGCTAATTTTTTCCAGGATTTATCACTCCATGCACGTAGGATGAACCCTTCAGTTTTCCTTTAAACATCACAATCTAATCCAGGCTATCAGAAATTCACTCTGATATGTCGTCTTGTGGCACTCAATCCAATGTGACCCTCAAGGGCTAAGGTTAGACTTTTCTCTTTTATTTCCTATGATAATGCAAATAGCTCCTTCCCGAACAATATTCCCCCCGCATAGCACATTAACACATTAACGTTCCTCAATGTTTTCACCTCATCCTTTGACTCCATCAAAACATGATTGATCATGTTTGGCAGCACTCATGTGAAATGTTACCTAGAGTCCTTTCTTGTATGCTGGCTACAACATGTTGATCAAATTCATTGACCGCCCTGCATTGTGCTCTCTCAACAATAAGTAATACTGCAAGGCAATCTGCCATCCATTTGTCTTCCTGGGCATGTATACAACTTCAAAGCTGTAGTCTTGTCAACCATCTTAAATTGTCTGACTGGCCCCCTTGGTTGTGAATAAATCTACCAATAGCCCTTAATCTGTCTTCACAACAAAATTGATCCTCGTACATACTTCTTAAAGTAGCTTACCCCAACAACAGGCCAATGCCTCTTTTTCAATTGTGATGTAGTCCTTCTCAGCATCTCTTAAAGGTCTCGATGCCTAAGCAATTGTGCCTGATCTACATTTCCTTACCTGTAACAATACCTATCCCACCCTAGTATTATCAATATCAGGACTAATTATACTTTTGTCTTTGGTGTTAAATGGCTTCAATGTTTGTGTGGAGGCAATTTATTTAATTCTTTAAATTACTTCTTACACTTCTCACCAGACAAGCTTTCCATATTTCATTTCTCTACACCACACCCTGATAGGTATAGCTTTGTCTGCACTTTTATTCATAAACTAAGAATATTATTCCACCAACCCTAAAAAGTTACACTGAGGTGAAGGAGCTCCTTCAGTAGCCCTTACCAGATTGAATTTAAATGAATGTTTATACTTATTTGGTATGTGCCAAAAAATAGTCCACACCAACTTATCAACTTGGTTAGAGCCAAGTCATACTTATGCTTTCTCACTCCAAAGTTCAAAATATCTTCCTGGAAGTAAGTAGAGTGGTCCTCTGAGACACTGCAGCCAATTCTAAAAGCATCCATTTCTACCTATATACTCCTTTGTACATGACAAATTAAGTAAAACACTACTGCTCTTTGATTGTTGTCAGAATTTTACTAATATTGAGCAATGGATGCCTCTCCATCCAGATGGCAGTGTTGAGATCAAGGAGGTCAATACAAAGCCTGAGTTTGCCTTTCTCCTTTTTGCCAATACTACTGGGCCAAACATTCAGACACTTACGTACTCTCAAATATATTTTCCTAGCGCACCATTAAGAGCGCCCTGAAAATAGAGTCACACATTACCAAGTGCACATACAACTTTTATGTGCAATCTGTATGGTAACCTTCGTAAGAATTATTTTGTGGAAAACCCCCTGAGCAATGCCTGTACCCTCTCTAAATATCTTAGCAGTTGCAGCCGGCATGGCTTGTGAGTGGAGGGGCGGTCATGGGGGGGAGGGGGTTGGATAGCGGGGATCGTGCACAGGGGGTCATAATAAATAAAAAAACTTACCTCAAGGCCGGGTCCTGCGTCTTCTTTGCTCCTGCTCTCCTGCCTCTGACAGGAACAGGAAGCAGGCAGCCAGGCTCCCTCCCCTAAGCCAATCACAGCAATGCAGCGTTGTTATTGGTCTGAGCGCCGTGACACGGTTCTCAACCAGGGGCTGGAGAGGTGGGCATTTTCTCCATGCAGGCTGCATTGCAGCCTGCATGGAGAAGGGGAAAGTGTGAATGACTAGTTTGGGTGGCCAAGGAGGGCAGACCAAACAGGCAATAAGACCTCAAGATTGGGCACACTGCTCCTCCAGTGCCCTGCTCTGTAAGCAGAGAAGCCCGCCCACCTGCCGGCAAAGGAAACATAAAATGGTAATAATTAAAGTTACTACCATTTTATGTTTTCACTTCTCGCACTGCGAGAAAGCAGTGGAGCGACGCTCCTCTGCCATAGCGGAGGAGCCGCCACTGCATTTTAGGGATTTTATTTGCCCAGTTATTAATCAAAATAGCATTTATAATGGCATCCTCTGTTTCAAGAACCTGGTCTGGGTGATTAGAATCATGTTATATTGGAAAATCTCGATTATGAAACCACCTCTATAAACATGAGACATCTCTGGCCACATATGCTTTGCACTGAATGCGTACTCCCTTGAAATCTAACTCTGCACAAAATATCCAATTATTTTGATGGGCTTGTTCCCAAAAGCTACACATTACGTATTCGGTTTATATCCTTTGAATAGAGGTAAATAATTTTCTACAAGTGTTATATCTGGAGGATTCAGTTGATATCCTTCGAATAGAGGTAATGAATTTTTTCAAAGAGAGAGTAACAACATGCATACACTTGAATCAGCCATCACTGACTTCCCAGCCATCAATCTTGATTATACAACAAGGGTTATCCATGTCTTTGCTCCCCACCTCACTGATCTGCAGAACAAATCCTTCTGTAAATTGCTATCAACTTTGCAGCATCAACATACACTCTGTGTCAACTAGCAGTCCCTTGACTGTATATTCAAACCAATGTGATTAAAAACATAATATTCACACTCTCACGTTTTTTAAAAAAAAATATAGTTACCATTTATTGTTTGTCAAGCATGTTATGCATCACCATTAAAAACTCAATCTATTCTAGTCCCTACTTAACATTGATCAAAGCAGAGGATATCATTCCAGCAATATATTCAATTTGAACAAAAACAAAGATAAAAAAGCTAAGAGGTCATTTGATACTACAAATAATCAGAAAATACAAACAGAACAAATTGTTACATTACAAACGCCTCGTTATGAGCCAGCATAACTGAGAAAACACACCAACAAAAGACAATACACTTTGTCATGTATTCACACATCCAAAAACAATACTGGACTTTGACCGCTTCTGGGATGTTTTAGGTTTTTTATCCCTATAAGCATGTATCCGTCTCTGTGGATTGTGTGTTATCCATAAGCGTCGACGCGTTTCGATAGGCTTTGTTTTATGCCGCTATCTTCCTCAAGACCATAGATAGTTGTTTTCTCTCAATATTCTGTGCTTCTTTCGTAGTTGATGTCGTTACTATGCCAACATAATTCTTTGTAATTCAATCTCCATCCGTTTATACAGCTCAGATGGTATTGGGGATAAAGCTTGTGTAAAATCCTTCGTGTGCCTTCCACCCCGTGTTCTTTCTTATGATCCACTAATATTCTCCCGCATTGTCCGTGGTATATAAATTGTCCTCAATTGCAACAGCGGAAGGCTTATAGACGAGACCGTTATGGATAAATAGTCCTTCGTATTATGGGCCCTCTATAGCCTTGAATACGCCGATAGTTGCAAGAATGCGGGGAAACGTCTTGGTTCAACATACACTCTGCCTTTCAGTCTACAAAAATTCCAATTCTTTTTTGCTCTGTCCACCCAGGGATAGTGACCCTTCATTTTACATTTTCGAAAAACCTAGCCTACTGTGTGGCAGCTTTTATCTGCAGCTAACTACCCCTTCTGCCCACATTTGAAACACACATATTTAGAATGATTTATATGAAATTTCCCCTTAGCCACTCTTATCAGTCTTATTGGATTCCTGATCTTTTGACTTCTTCACCCTTCACTATTGCCATTTACTCAGCAGCATGTATGTATATATTACATATGCATACACACATTTAACACCATTTTGTCAGACAAAATATAGCTTTTCTGAACATCATCATGATAATTAAAATTTACGAAAAACTTAGTGCAAACCCTCATCAAGGTAGAAAACGGACAATGGCCATCAATTTTCAATAAACCCGCTCCATAATGCTCACATGCGATCTAATTAGAACTTCATGTTACATAGCAAGGCATTTTCAGGTCTTCTCTCAGAAAATGTTACACACATATATATATATATATATGCTGCTGCTGCATCCTTTTGGGAGTTCTAAATAAAGATTGCAGTTGACGAATTACGGCGGTCCACGCTCTTTCTTTGCGCCCTGGAAAACTGACGAATTAAGAAAGAGTTTGGTTGGATATTTGGAAACTGATTCGACTCCTCCAGTTTCAAACGTGGACCCCTCTGAAACTTGGGCGTACCTGCTACAATGGAGCAATGGCTCGGCAACGAGCTTCACAGTGAATCCGGAAGGATTATCGGCAGACCAGCCCCCCAACGGAGTTAGAAAGGACAAGAGCATAAGCCCACTACACCGCCACTGTCCAGGTAGGCGAGTGCGGGTCGGAAGACGCGCTAAGCGCTGAACCGGCAGTGAATGGTGGGTGAGCTCCAGAAAAACAACTTCAAGTTGGGTTCAGAGTTAACGCTGTCAACAGGACACCAACGAGGAATTGGTGGTCACTTGCTATTAACGCGAATTCCCCAGTTGACCAAATTGCACAATTCACATTCAACTCCCAAATCGACAATGGCAGCCGACGCGCTAAGAGAGAGGGAAAAGGCGGCGGCAGCTATGTTTAACGATGAGATGCCACCCAGTATGGACTCAGTTACCCACAACCCACCAATCAATCCAAGAAATGTTGGCATTAATGACAAAAGCAAACAGTTAGAGAAAGTGATGCGTGCAGAACAGAAGAAATGGTGGGAAGCCAAATCTCTGCAGCGCTACATCGATGTGTTAGATTATCAGAAGAAATCGATAAATAAAACAAGGAACTTGATGAAATGGGTCAAACTGAGGACGTAGAGAAAAAAAAGGAACAAAATGAAAAAAAGACTAAACAAGCATTTGCAATGCAATAGGTCTCGCATTTGTTGCAGTTGGAGCTACTGGCATTGTAAATGGCAGTGTTTTTTATCAATGTTTTTGTTTGCAGTGGAGTGATTATTTAAAAATTACACACTATACCATATTATAAGCTATTCTAGCAACTGTACAGTAAAGCTATGGCTATTTTAACATAAAGGAGTGTGAATGGATGAATAAAAATACAAAAAACAGGATCTAAAAATTTACGATGGAATGTATAGCAGGGGACAGGGACTACCGATCACAACAAATGTACTTGAAGTGATTGGGGCATCATATGCAATAAAAAAATCGGTAGTACGGGGTGTCAGCGACGCTTGTGCAAATGTTGTTCAGCTGGTGAAGTGGTCAGCTCTGTTTGCAGATGCAAAGTGGTGAAAGGTGAAGTATTCAGCTCTGTTTGCAGGCACAAAGGGATGAATGGTGAAGTGGTCACTCTCTTCAGCGGTGAACATGCTCTTTACTGTTGCTCATGGGCATCAAGAGACTCTGCCAGGTCTAAGGCATTCCAGAGACCTTATATGATGGCTGGGGTTTGTAAATGAACCTACATTAAACACCACTAAGAGATGAAGCGATTTCTGCAACATCACATGATTTTTTTACCAAAATGTGTTTTTTCAGTTTTACTTTTTGGATTCCTGGGATGCTCTGGCATAAGATTCCCGGTTCCACCATGATTCATTTGGTACAGTAAATAAACACAATAACCAAAAATACTCTCAAACTGCAGTTTAACGGAGACATGGTTTTCTGTGTAACAGACAAACGCCTGACCATGGTCCCAGCAGGGGCACGTGCCACCTAATCTAGAGACACTTCTCTCACAGGAGTTGTGCCAACTCACCTGCAGCCAAAGCTATGGGTCACGGGAAAATGGGATGGAGAGTAAGGGGGGTACAGGGAGAGAGAGAAAGGGGGCACAGGGAGAGAGAAATTGGGGCATGGAGAGAAATGGCAGACCGAGAGAGAACGGGGGAAGAGAGGCTGGAAGGGTGAAAACGAAAGGGAGAGAGGGCACTAGTGAGGGGGGGTACCAGAAGGGGAAGGAGGTGGACAGGTGGTATACATTTTAAAAAGCAGGTCTTTGGCAGTAGGTGATGACTGCTGGCAAGGACCAACACCCGGAAAGGAGGTTTGACATCCGAGCCCCCACTATTATAATGTGAAACTATAATGCAACTACAATATCACAAAAAGGTGCTAGTTTTCCAAAGACACGTGACCCGCCTGATGTACACACTACAAGATTCTTATAAGTCCCAAGAGCATAAAGACAAATTCATCTGGCACATTGGAAAAAAATTATACTTTTCAAATAGCCCTCCGTATTAAATTTGCTCCATTTCTACGCTCGGTTAACAGATATAACTACTACCCAATCAATGGTATTCAATTGATCCACCTCGGAAGAATGAAGGCTGAGGCAGACTTGCCGGGAGTGTAACCTCTGCCCCTTACAAGTGTACGTCTCAATGAGCCCTTCTGCCGGTATTGTGTTGGACAGCTGGTTACAATTCGATCAGTTGAGCCCCTTATGTGTAGCCTTTAAACAGAAACACAGCAAAGCCCGCTTTTGTATTCGCCAGATAACTAGGAAAACCAGCTATACACGAGGCGCGAGCAGCAACCGGAGTCACAGAGGTAGAGAGACCAGCCTTGGCTCCGCCGGTTATGAATAACTTAACATCCACGTACCTACCAAACATGAATGTGTCCTTCTATAATTGATGTGGTATACATGTAAAGTGCTCCAATACCTACGGATTGAGTTTGCGCTAAATAAAAAAAACTAAAAAATAAATACAAACACCTAACAGATCTGTTCCAGGTCAGGCAGTGGAGTCATAGTTCGCCCGACCCTTGTGAAGACAGAGCAGCCGTCCCTGAAAATCAGCAGGGCGAGGATGTGGTCCGTCGGCTAAACTGACGACTTTGGTGCTGGAAACCAGAGTTTGAGCCCTGAGGTCTCATCAACATCCTGTGATTCTGGGCAAATCACTTAATCTCCCTGTGCCTGAATATGTAATGTAAATACGGTGCTCGTGTAAAGCGCTCCAATAAACTTCGGGTCGAGTTTGTGCTATATATATATGCAAAAAAAACCAAGTGCAAAGGCAAGTAACAGTACAAGGACATGTCGCCAGCTAGTCACATGCACTCATAACCACACCTACAGGCGACGCAACAGCACAGTGAACCCATCCGCCCAACACCGGACATTTTGCAACTTGCTTTTATATGGTGTACGCATAATTATACATTTGCCACATTTGCCTCAGACCATCATCTCCTGCATATTTTTCCTTTTCTCGCATAATTTAGCCAACCCTGCCAGTTATACTATAATAAAGTAAACAAACTAAACAGTTCACAGAACTTACCCCAGTAAAACAAGCGTCTTCAAATAGGTCGTGTCGCCAATGAATGTCGCTGATTCGCCTTCTTTGAAAATGTTCAGTGCTGCACGTTTAAATAGAGCATTGGATGCACGAAAGATATCACTAATAGCACTAAGTAAACAAAGAAATTGCTAAAAATGTCCTAAAACATGCCGCCCTAATTATCGCTTGCCATGCAGCTTTTATGACTAATGAAGGCGTGACGGTGGCGCCAGTAATACGCCTGCTCCGATCACAACACAGAAAGTGAGAATTATCACAGCATGAGACCCCACAGTAATCATTAGCACAGCATGTCGACAGGCGCCCCAGGCTGCTGGAGCACTCAACTATAATTAATGCGCAGCACGTCTTCCGGAGACGAGCACTCAACTGGAATTAACGCGCACAAGCTGTTCCACTGTGAAGCGCGTTCACAGACCAGAATCGGCTCGTGCCCAGACCAGAATCGGCGCAGCACGTCTTCCGGAGACGATCACTCAACTGGAATTAACGCGCACAAGCTGTTCCACTGTGAAGCGCGTTCACAGACCAGAATCGGCTCGTGCCCAGACCAGAATCGGCGCAGCACGTCTTCCGGAGACGATCACTCAACTGGAATTAACGCGCACAAGCTGTTCCACTGTGAAGCGCGTTCACAGACCAGAATCGGCTCGTGCCCAGACCAGAATCAGCTGGTGCCCAGGTCTGTCTCCCTTGGGAGTAAACAGGCAACAATAGTCTCGTTGGCGGCAGCGCTTCGCGCTGCAACGCCAGCGAGACCTAAAAAGGAGGAAGACATAATAAGAGAACACAAAGCGTTTAAATTCCATAGAGATCGATGCGACTACGAGTGTGGAAGGGTGTTTACCTTTGCACGAAAATACGACACCCTGAAAGCAGATAAATCAGGCTCACGGCAAAACACTACCTTAGAAGCAACCATAGCTAATATGTAGCCAGATTTAACATCGGCGCCTGACGCCAGCTCCGCAGCGGAACGTAAGCCAGAAATGGAGTCCCGTAGGAAAGCCAGGCAACAAGTAGGGGTGGGCGGAATTTGCGAAATTAACTTTTGCAAATTATCGCAAAAATGCTAAAAATCTCCGCAAACACGCCGGAAATATCGCAAAGACGCAGAAGTTTTTTTCCCGCCTGTTCGCAGTAATTTTTGCGTGATCACGGGTCACCAACTTACCCATGCGGTTGCTCACGGCCGCGCCCATCTTGTTTTCACTTGTTCCGCCCTCTCGCGATGCTTACTTCCTGTTCCGGGTCGCGCAATGCATGTTCGTGCCCGTTCGCGTTGCTTTTTGCTTGCTCGGGGAGAAAATATCACGCGAACTTGCGCACGTGGTCGCAATGGGCGCGGCCATCTTTTTTGTCACTCTATTGCATGGTTCTGGGGCCTGATTTTGAATCCTCCCTACATCTTTTCAATCCTTTGTTTAAACCCACTTTTTTTTATCTTTCTTATTTATTATTTCTCTAACTATTTTCCTGCTTCTATATTTTTGGTTTTTGTCTCCTTTTTTTTGTTTTTTAGCCACTTTTTCTCTTTCTATTGCCTGCTATTATTTATTTCCTTTACTTCTTTAATTTTATTACCTTTTCTTACCCCAGAACCATGTCTAAGGGTAGGGCTGGTCGCCGTCGCAGCCAGAGCCGCGACCGCCTTCCTTGCGGAAGGCGGCGCCCACAAGGGGTGCAGGCACGGGCCTTATTTGGGGAGGTGGAGTTGGCTGGACTGATTTTCTTTGTGCAGCGCCACCTCCCCTCAACCCTGGCAGCAGGTGGCAGGCCTGGGTCCGGGTACGGCCTCCGGGAGCGTCGGCAGCAGTGGAGGAAGGTGCGCCGGGCAGAGTCGCGCTTCTCTGGGGTCTGGTGCACCCAGGCGCAGCTGACGCACCGTTGGTCCGACATCCTGGACCGTAAGCAGGACCTGCTGGACCTGCTAGGAGTGGAGGTCCCAGGGCTTGGTGAGTAACTATTTAATTATTACTACTTTGTGTCTGTTCTTCTGCTCTGTGTTGTATATTGCGAATAACTTTTTTTTCTTCCAACCAGCTAGAATGTTGCTGCTTACATTCCAGGTTAATTACGTTTAAAAGTCTTCTGTGATTATGACACAGGTGCTCTTCTGCGCTACTACTAATCATACTTGTTTGCAACTTTGCGTTTGCGCTCGCTTAGCGTGATTCTGTACGAGTTTATTTTAGAGAAATTAAGTTACGTAATGCTACAGTGACTCTAGTCCACTCCTTACTTTGTCCTGTCACTAATAGATAGGGGCGGATTGATACTTAGGTTTAGGTACTTTGTATGAGTTTCTAATTTGTTAGTGGTATGCGTGATGCCCCCTCAGTTACGTGACGTGCTGCTAGTACGGCAGTCTTTATTAGAACCTTTTCTAGTTTGTTCAATGAGTGGTGGTAATTGGCTTAGCACTAGCAGAACATCAGCATCAATCAATCAACCCAAAATTTGGTGTATACAAAAAATGTAGTCATGTGTCCTCCATTTGACCATATGCATTGTTGAGGAATAAAAGAAGTGGAAATGCATACTTAATGTATAATTGGCATGCCTGGATTAGGTGGGCTAGGTTGGGTGGTACGTCGTATTTAGGCTTAGTTGCTTGTAAGTTAGTATTCTGGAATCAGAATGGAAGACTGGATTACTGTTGATAAATAGTAACTTAAGTAGTCGATCCGCGAATCCCCCGATACTACTTGTTGACCAGGTGAGATCGGTCAATTTAGTTATTGCAATTGTTGTTTACATAAGTGTTTTTTGACCGTTGTTGAAAAATATTGTATTTGTTTGACATCAATGTTTGTCTCTTTCTTATATCTTTCCTGTTCATCAGCACCCAGCTTAATTCTAAGTCTAAATTTAGGACTACTAAATTGAGAAAAATCCTAATTTTAAGACTTTCGGTATTCACAGAAGGCATTTAGGAGTCCTAAAGTTAGGAGTCCTAACTATACTACTACTAAACTGAGAAAAATCCTAATTTTAAGGCTTTCGGTATTCACAGAAGGCATTTAGGAGTCCTAAAGTT
Source organism: Triturus cristatus (assembly GCF_964204655.1). Classification (NCBI taxonomy): domain Eukaryota; kingdom Metazoa; phylum Chordata; class Amphibia; order Caudata; family Salamandridae; genus Triturus; species Triturus cristatus. Next base: position 379,931,470 of record NC_140581.1, on the reverse strand, counting down.
AGGAGTCCTAAATTTAGGACTACTAAATTGAGAAAAATCCTAATTTTAAGAGTTTCGGTATTCACAGAAGGCATTTAGGAGTCCTAAAGTTAGGAGTCCTAACTATACTACTACTAAACTGAGAAAAATCCTAATTTTAAGACTTTCGGTATTCACAGAAGGCATTTAGGAGTCCTAAAGTTAGGACTCCTAACTTCTGTGAATACCGAAATGAGTAAGTGCCTTCTGTGAATACCAAAATGAGTAAGTGCCTTCTGTGAATACCAAAATGGTAGTAAGTTTAGGATTTGGTCTTAAGTTAGTTCTGTGAATCGGGCCCTTAGTGTCTACTCTACTACTACCTGATTTGTACTAGTGATGTATGTTAATATTAACTAATTTTTCAACCTTGCTACTGATCAATAGGGGGGAGGTGTATATGACGACTAATAAATGTGTAATGTTTTCTAGGCGCACTACCGACCACTATTGCCGGGGCCAGCGAAGGCGACGCGGAGGGAGAAGATGCGGCAGTTTCTGCAGATACCAACGGAGGGATAGGGGGAGTGGCAGCACCAGTGGCGGGCGGTGGTAAGTTAGATTCATAATCCTTAACTATTGTTGAACTTGACAGTACACTCAGTGCAAGGGTGTACTGTACTGTATGTATATGTACACTGTACTGTTGAGACTTAGGGCCCCGCCGACACCGCAGGGGCAAACCTTCCGCCATCCCTGTAGAAAAGAGTCAGACCCCCACCCCCACATGTCGACCAGGCGAAAAAGGGTTCAATATGGCGGTGGTGTCTCTCTGAACACACCGGCAGCCATATAATCTGCATTTTGGAATGCCTTTGCGTGGCGGCATTGCCGTCCGCCACGGAAAGGCATGCAGACATTGCAGAGTACCCATGGAGGGTACCTACCTATGCTATGGTACCCCCCCTGCCTTTCAAGGCAAAACGTGACAGGCTCCGTGCGGGGCCCGTCATGTTGTGCTTGGAAAAGCAGCACAACATGTATTTTTAGCATTGCTTTCGGTGCCGCCAACCAGAATGTAAAAAAAACAGGATGCGCCCGCCACTATGCCGGGTCCATCATCCTAATTAATTGTCCCCACGGGACCCCCACCCTTTTTAGCGTAAGGATTGCCCGCCATCCGAAGTCGTAAGTAAGTATGAGTTGTTGTGAACGTTTGAAGAGTGAACTTGAAGACTAGAATCCCTTTAATTGGCATAGGAGCGGGAGTATTGAGTAACCAATGGCCTCATCTATCTGATTTCAACTCCGCTTTGAAAGTTTTATGGAGAAGAGCACCTGGTGCACTGTTCAACTAAAAAGTGAAAGACGGGTGGAAGGAAGAAGGACGGGCGAGATTTAAAATGTTATGTACTACTGTGCTTTATAGTGCTACTCTATCATGCCACTATGTGTATAAATAATTAACTTGTCTTACTGTTTTTCTAAGAGTATATTTTACAATTGTCTTGTTTTTTTCTTTTTGATACACAGCTACTCCTAAACTCAGCCGAAAGGAGTTGGCCGCCAAGGCACGGCGCCGGAAGCTGGAGGCAATCCAGCGGGAATACCGGCGGCTGGTGGTTTTAGCAGAGGAGGAGGAGGAGACTACGGCAGCAATTGAAGCCTCCTCCAGTGCCCCGGGCCCCGGGCCCCAGCCACCGCCCTTCAGCGGTACGGCGCCACCGTCTGGCGGCTGCCTGCCGCCACCGTAGTGCCATCTCTCGTGCCCCCCCACTGTGGCGGCAACTGCCGCGCCCTCACATGCCGCGTCGCCCGTTTAGAAGAGCAGATGCGTGTCCTCCTTGAGTCCCGCCCCACACCTTAGTCCCTGTCATCAAGTTCTGCCCCTTTTTTAATTCTTGTTTGGGTGGGTGGGAACTGGTTTGGGCGTTGGGTTTGGGTTTTTGCTTTACGGACATTTTCTCCTGGACTTTCCTATGGACATTGGTTGGGGTTAGGGAGGTGGGTGGGTCAGCTTTTGTGGGTTTAGTTTATTTTTGTTAGGGTAAATTAAATATATTTTTCTATGTTACATGCAATGTTGTTAATGTTTTGTAGGTGGGGTAACTGTTTTACATCACATTTTCCTTGCCGGTGCAGGGCCGCCCATAGGCTGTGTTTGATTAAAATAATTGGCTGACTGTGTAAGACACAAACAGATAGATGCGACGCACCTCACTGATTGACTTGTCCTTCTAGTACTTTCAGTCTGTCCTCTAGTATATGCATTCTTTATCTGGACTGGTGTGTGAAATTGAAATCATTGACAACATGTCCATTATTAATTCTGCCTCCCCCAAACTTCTCTCTTACCTGTGCTTGATGTTTATGTTTAACTTTGGCACAGCAATGGCTGCATGGTGAAGATGGTTTCCTTTTTCTAACATGCCATGATTGGGGTGGTGGTGGTGGTAGTATAGTAGTAGTAGTAGACACTGGCAGGGCGGGGCAGCATTTGCAAAAAAAGAAAAGGAGACAGTCAATTGCCTTTGAGAGACTGTTAGAGGAGTAGTAGAATGAAGTACAGTGCAGAACTTACCGAGCAACAATAATATGCTAAAATATTTTACAACAAAAGATAATGGTGGTTGGGATAGCCTACTAGACAGAGTTACAAACTATAGTTGTGTCGAGTCACTTGACTAGGCCTACAGCCTAACAGTTAGTGCTGTATATGAGGAATGACAACAAACAAATCCAATCAATGCCGGCAATTAATGCTGAGGTATATGTTCCTTTGTTAAATAAAATAACCTCTAAAAAATCCTACTCATGGGTGGGCAAGCAGAAGAAGATCATCACTCTGCCTTGAAATTGAAGTACTGTTGCTTTTGCCACATCCGCCCCAGCAAGTGTGTGATTAAGTATTGGTGTACATTTAATTTAGTCACACCTCGACAATAAGTCACACAGCCCGGGGGAAGAGGGTTAGGGTTTGTTGAATGGATGGGAAGGGGGTTTTTGGGAAAGGTTTGACATAGAAAAACAGTATGCAAGGACAAATAAATGACAATCATTGAAGACTACCATATCCATATGTTAAGGGAGAAAAAGGAAATGCATGCATGATGATGAGAGACCCGGATTACATACACTTCTAGTTCTTGTTCTGTTGTTCCGGCCTTAATACTTTTACAGATAGCAAATAGAAAATTTAAATATTGGTAGGGAAGAATCGTAAACAGAGAGCAAACCTAATGATGATAATAACAACTCCAAGAACACACTGTTGTGAAGATTGTATACAAAATCAAATTATTTAAAATAAGATAAAAGTGGATACTGTTACTGTAGGATCCTGGTAAAAAATGTGGACTGGATTTGCATCTTGGCATTCCTCTTGGTCCTCTCGTCCATCAATCTTGGGTGTGTTGCCTCGCCACTGCTCGGCTGGAAAAAAAATGTTGATTTATTGGTAAGGTAAGTGTGCATTGTAATGTTTTCCAAAGTATAGGGCAAGGCCCGGCCTGTAATTGTAGATGGAAAACCAAAGGGGATATTGAGAAACAAAGTTGAAACAAATGCACAAGTTATGGTGTAGTGCAACAAGAACACTTTCTGAGGTGGCATGTATGCATCATCTCTACTCTAGTCTGTTTCCAGCATTGACCTTCAACAATAACAGGAGAGAGCAGGCCCACAGTGCTTAGCAGTAGCACATCCTACGTTAAGACTTTAGAGTACTTTTTTTTTTTTTTTAAGAGTTGGACAAAGGCAAAGCACATTATCCATTCCAAACATAGCATTTTACAGTTTAAGTTAGTAAATCAATGCATTCCAGTCATCCCACCGCTACACTCTATTCCACTTCTACACAGACATTTGGGTCTGCTGTGGTTGTTGTTGACGTGTTTACCTTTAGGCTTTTAAGTTTATGCCACTCATGAAACGTCCTCCTGACTTCATCATCATCTCCGATACTTTTACTGACTGACTGTGAAGATCGGCCTGCAGTAGAAGTAAAATTTGTATTACACAACAAGAGTAGAAATTTTATTGACTTGAGTCAGTCTTTAGTGTGTACAGAAAGATAGATTACTAGTACACTTTGACTTCACTTTGTGCACAACAAACAACGAAAACACAAAGACCAATCGCTCAGAGTCAGGTGTCCAATGCATGCCATTAATTGTCATTACCTGTTCCTTCTCATCTTAAGTTAACGGGCCGTCTATTTCGCCATCATCATGATGGACGGTGCTGTTGTGTCAATCATACTCATTGCGCAGATAGAGTGAGTCCCCTTCCTGTATTGAATTAAAAGCAATGTATCACCAAGCTGCAGGAGAAGTACAAATTTCTTATTTGCAAGAAGGGGAAAATTGAATTCACCTTGAGTTAAGTTTAGTGTGTTCTGTAGAAAGTTGATTAGTGGCAGTGCTCAATTACATAAATTCATGCACAACAAACACAATAAAATCATTCAGTCTGCGACTCTGCGTCCAATGCATGGCATCAATCATTACCTGTTCCATCTTATTTTCAGTTAATGGCCAGTCTCTCTCAGCTCTGAAAGGAGGATAGCTATAGTAGTCATCTGATTCATGCTCCACTTCTTTTGGCAGGACTAGGAAAGTTTTAAATTGTTCTTGTAGTATTTTACCATCATTCAATCATCATTCATGAGGGCAATGGATTTGGGCGGGAGATTCAGTATGATGGAGCGGAGGAGCTGGCTTTGGAGGACTGTACTGTCAAATTGCAGACATCTGAAAATTGTATATTAAATAAGAAGAGTAGAAGACGGTGGTAATGGATTTGTTGTGATTCACAAGTTTGTAACCGGAACGACAGACACACAAATAACGGTGGGAAAGAAGGGAGGAAGACAGTAAGTGCAAGCCTAATTGTCAGGGAAGTATAGCTCGTCCTCAAACTCTGGGGGTTCTTCCAGTAGTAGGTAATCATCATGTGACACACTACTTCCTTCACCTGAGCCGCTGTCCTCATCTTCCTCCATTGCTTCATGTATTGTGTAATTCGGTGGTATGAAGTGCTGATTCATTTTGATCATTGTTAACCTCTCCACGTTTCTGGGCGAGAGACTGGTCCTTCTCAATGTTACAATGAAACCAGCAGCACTGAAAACACGTTCGGAAGAGACACTTGCGACAGGGCAAGCCAGATAGCTTATCGCCTGCCTGCTGAGCTGTGGCCATTCAGACCATTTCCTATACCAATACTGCAATGGGTTTTGATCAATGTACACCTCTGTTGGGTCGTCCAGATAGGCCTGGACCATCCGCTCAATGTTCAGGGTTGCTGCTGGTAAGCTTTCGTGCTCTTTTCTCTGTGCATCAGCACTGTGCTTATTAATGCCTAACTGTGCATACCAATCGTGTAATGATTGTACTCGGCCTAATGATCCAGTTATTGTTTCTGTGGTCGATAGTGATGGTGAGTGTTGTGATCCAAACGCACTGCCCTCAGCCGACGAAGTTGCACTTGATCCTGCATGGCCTGCTGCAGTACTTCTTGTGGGTTGATCTTGCGGGCTTTTAATTAGTAGCCGTTCATTTTCCAACTTACTGGCTGCTTCAGCTATACAAGTTTTGTAGCGGGCAACATCAATCTCGGAAAAAGCAAAGAATGTCTTCAGTCCAAATTTTGCACGTGGATCCAGAATTGTGGCACAAATGTAATGTTCTTGTGACAAAATTTTATTTTGTATCCTTACATTTTCAGCTAAGCGATGGGATAAGCTCTCCACCAAGTCATGGGCTTGCCTTTTGTCCTCTACACCTTTGTATGATTCAGACACATTATTCAGCTGATGCTCTAGCATTTGCAATAATGGGATAGCTTGGCCCATTGTACAGTCCTCCTTGCTGACTTCACGTGTGAAGACCTCAAAAGGACAAAGCATCTCAGTCAGGCATTTAATTAGGCTCCACTGCTCCATGTCAAGGTTCATGCCTTTAACAGTAGCATCCCCTCTTATTTTCCAGACATATTCATGGAGTGACCTGTACTGCTCATACAGACGATCAAGCATGTAATACGTTGAGTTCCAACGTGTTGCCACCTCCTGGATGAGTGCCTTGACTGGCATCCTATGTTCACGTTGGATGATCCTCAGCTGCTTCCGAGCTTTAAAAGAATGGCTGAAATGAGTGCATATTCTTCGGCAGATGGCCAGTAAATTGCTGACTATGGGTTCTTTTTTCAGAAAGTCTTGAACTATAATGTTTATGCAGTGAGCCAAACACGGAACCCTGAAATAGGAACCAAGTTCCATGTCCTTAAGTACATTACTGCCATTGTCCGTGGCAACAAAACCAATGCCAAGCCCTCTTGGCCGCAGTCATTCCAAAACCTTGCTGCGAAACTCGTGTAAAATGTTTTCAGCCGTATGAGATTTCTCCATGGCGAACATGGCTACAGTTGCATGTTTACAAGTACCTTCAAAATTTGCAGCTGTGTCAACAGCACCTCGTGCAGATAGCTTATCTCTAACCCCCACAAAAGAGATCGAGTGTGCAGTGATGCACATGTAATCTGTGGCTTGGCAACTGGTCCACATGTCTGTTGTCAGGTGGATATTGTGAACAGCACTCTGCTGCAAAGCTTGTCCAACCAATTCCAGCACATCATGATGTAGTGCCGGAACAGCAATTCTTGCGAAATATTACCGGCTGGGAACCTTCCATTTAGGGCAGATGGCAGACACAAATTCAAGGAAACCCACCCCTTCCACAAATGAAAAAGGAAGAAGGTCCAGCGCTAACATTTTAGCCAGCTTCGCATTGTACAATCGTGCCGTTGGGTGGTTGCGTTGGAACTGCCCCTCCAACCTAAAAATGCTCTCAATGGTAGGCTGGATTACTTTCCTTTGTGGTGCTGTTTTCATTAACCCACTTAGGCTCAACGACACAGTTTGTCTCATTGCGAGTATTGTCTCATTGCGGTACTCGGTCGCCTTGGTGTCTCAGCCTGACTCTGAGTATGGCTCTTACTGCGGTGCCACTCTGATGTTACTGAGGAGGATGTGGGCGGTACCACTGCACTACTGGGGACAGGGCTAGAAATGCCTCCCTCTTCTTTACCTTCCACCGCAATAATATCGCTCCCTGATTCTTCCTGACCAACTTCAATGGGTTGAGTTTTTCTACTTTCTTTTAACTGAAGTAGGTGATTCTCCCAGATGATAGTGTGGTGTATTCTGAAATGACTTGCTTGTCCTCCGGTACCATAGTTTGTACCAAGCTTACCACGCCGAACACCTTGACGACAAATTGAGCATATAGCAACGTTCTCCTCCTTGGTGCTAACAGAAAAGAAGTCCCAAACTGGGGAGGAGAACTTTCTGGCACTGCTGGATGTGCCACTTTCAATACCAGATGAACTGGAGACTGTGCTTGAAATGTGACCCTGTGCACTTAGACTATGACTTTTACTACCACTACCTACTGAGATGGTTGAGCTGGATGTAGGTCCCTGCCGGCCCTTGGAAAATATGGCAGCTGGAGGTAGTGGTGGTGTAACCTGTGTTGGTGATATCCGTGCCACATCCCGCTCAGTAGCAGCCTTTCTGGATAGGGTGAGAATGTTGGTCTCCAATCTCTTTGGGGCGGGAGTAATGTGCGTGATGACTGGCTCGTCTTCATCAACATCATCACCCCCTCTTCTACATCTACCTCCATAATTCTAAGTTTTTATGGGACCTTCCTTTTCAGAAGCATTGTCTTGTGGCGTATATCACTCTCAGACTGAGCTGGTGGGAGCCAAGTGGCATCACGATCATCAGAAGCGGGGCTTGAAGAAGAAGATGATGGACTAAGCCTCCTTTTCCTTGCTGGTGGTCTGGAAGACAATAGATCTTCTGAAACAGTGGTTTGACTTTGCTCCACTTTGTCTGCAGGAAGCTCGATTTCCTGAAATGCCCCTACGTCAGGACCAACAACTACTATGGTGGGCTGTTGCGGCCGCTGCTGTTCTTGTTGCGGCTGCTGCTGTTTTTGTTGTGGCTGCACACTTATCTGCTGAGTTTGCGCCTGCATTGAACTTGATTGTGTACTACTTTGCGGTAATGACATTTCTTCAACATCGCTGCTCGTTAGTAGACTGGCTACCTCTGCGACACTAAAGCCCTTGGGCCTAGGTTGGTGGGGTTGGACCGCTGTGCTGCTCCCAGCTTGGTTCCCGGAGAACGCTGCTGCAGGCGTAACTTTTTTGGTGCCAAAATTGTCCGGCACACCACCAGTCGTGGTTAATTGCACTTCCTTTTTCTGTTCCTTCTTCTCACCGGCAACTTTCTTGGTACTGGACCTGGTTCCTTTCTTTGGGGCCATCTTCTTCAGATGTCAGGCAGGATGCAGATGAAGAACAAGTTCTGGTCACACGTGGACGTGATGCGCAGCAGGACTTCTGGCTGGCTGGCAGTACAACGGGTAGCCGGGTGATGCTGATGACACCTCCTCCTCTGTCTTTTGTGCACCTAAAAGCAAAAAAGCCTGGAGAAGAACATCAGTGAAATGTTGCATTTGTTGTTGTGGTTGTTACTTAGTACTGTACTAGTGCAAACAAAAGATATAGTCTAGCCATTTATGACTTTTTTTTTAACAAGGGCTATGTTATACTACTGTGTACAGTCACACACTACACTCTCAGGAAGGATAGGAAAGTTAATAATAACCACCAAAATAAAAATGTAATGGAAGTGGGGTGGACCCTATTTGCCATGAAATTACTTGAGCATCTCAGCATCCATGGAGCTGCTGCTGGCAAAGGGGGTGGATGGATGGAAGCAGTAAGCCAAATAGCCAATAGGAAAACCATGCAGGCCTATGGCAAAAGCAGGACACTAATAACTCCCAGTCCAAACACAAAAAAAAGGCCACCAGCCACATGGACACTCACAAATCACAAACAAGCAGGGGGCCTGGGAAACACCAGGAGCTGACAAAAGGCCTATAAAAGCCAGGTAAAGGATGCATGCTAAAGCACACTGCTCTGCCTTTTTAATGCAACAAAATGTAAATACGAACATTCACAGGCCCCAAAAAGGTCTGCAGGATGCATGCATTGCACACCAACACAGTGCACACCAGACACATACAACAAAAGCATGTCTTTAAGACAACCAACATCAGAAAGGCCACCCCAAAAAAACACACTTCCCTAACTCAATCCAATGCCATCCATGCCCTAAATGATGTCTAAATTCAACAGACCACACAGAAAACACTTGATTAATAAAGCTGTGGCTACCTGCTCTGATCCTAGTGGATGAAAAAGCAGGCCTGTTGGCAGACAAGGCCAGGCAAGCTTGCAGGCCTAGGCTTCAAAATGGCCACCAGCCACATGGCCAAGCCCAACAACATCAGAAAGCCCACCCCCCCAAAAAAACACACTTCCCCAACTCAATCCAATGCCATCCATGCCATAAATGATGTCTAAATTCAACAGACCACACAGAAAACACTTGATTAATAAAGCTGTGGCTACCTGCTCTGATCCTAGTGGATGAAAAAGCAGGCCTGTTGGCAGACAAGGCCAGGCAAGTTTGCAGGCCTAGTCTTCAAAATGGCCACCAGCAACATGGCCAGGCCCAACAACATCAGAAAGCCCACCCAAAAAAAAACACACTTCCCCAACTCAATCCAATGCCATCCATGCCATAAATGATGTCTAAATTCAACAGACCACACAGAAAACACTTGATTAATAAAGCTGTGGCTACCTGCTCTGATCCTAGTGGATGAAAGCAGGCCTGTTGGCAGACAAGGCCAGGCAAGCTTGCAGGTCTAGACTTCAAAATGGCCACCAGCCACATGGCCAGGCCCAACAACATCAGAAAGCCCACCCCAACAAAACACACTTCCCCAACTCAATCCAATGCCATCCATGCCCTAAATGATGTCTAAATTCAACAGACCACACAGAAAACACTTGATTAATAAAGCTGTGGCTACCTGCTCTGATCCTAGTGGATGAAAAAGCAGGCCTGTTGGCAGACAAGGCCAGGCAAGCTTGCAGGCCTAGGCTTCAAAATGGCCACCAGCCACATGGCCAGGTCCAACAACATCAGAAAGCCCACCCCCCAAAAAAACACTGCCCCAACTCAATCCAATGCCATCCATGCCATAAATGATGTCTAAATTCAACAGACCACACAGAAAACACTTGATTAATAAAGCTGTGGCTACCTTCTCTGATCCTAGTGGATGAAAGCAGGCCTGTTGGCAGACAAGGCCAGGCAAGCTTGCAGGCCTAGGATTCAAAATGGCCACCAGCTGTATGGCCAGGCCCAACAACATCAGAAAGCCCACCCCAAAAAAACACACTTCCCCAACTCAATCCAATGCCATCCATGCCCTAAATGATGTCTAAATTCAACAGACCACACAGAAAACACTTGATTAATAAAGCTGTGGCTACCTGCTCTGATCCTAGTGGATGAAAAAGCAGGCCTGTTGGCAGACAAGGCCAGGCAAGTTTGCAGGCCTAGGCTTCAAAATGGCCACCAGCCACATGGCCAGGCCCAACAACATCAGAAAGCCCACCCCAAAAAAAACACACTTCCCCAACTCAATCCAATGCCATCCATGCCATAAATGATGTCTAAATTCAACAGACCACACAGAAAACACTTGATTAATAAAGCTGTGGCTACCTGCTCTGATCCTAGTGGATGAAAGCAGGCCTGTTGGCAGACAAGGCCAGGCAAGCTTGCAGGTCTAGACTTCAAAATGGCCACCAGCCACATGGCCAGGCCCAACAACATCAGAAAGCCCACCCCAACAAAACACACTTCCCCAACTCAATCCAATGCCATCCATGCCCTAAATGATGTCTAAATTCAACAGACCACACAGAAAACACTTGATTAATAAAGCTGTGGCTACCTGCTCTGATCCTAGTGGATGAAAAAGCAGGCCTGTTGGCAGACAAGGCCAGGCAAGTTTGCAGGCCTAGGCTTCAAAATGGCCACCAGCTACATGGCCAGGCCCAACAACATCAGAAAGCCCACCCCAAAAAAAACACACTTCCCCAACTCAATCCAATGCCATCCATGCCATAAATGATGTCTAAATTCAACAGACCACACAGAAAACACTTGATTAATAAAGCTGTGGCTACCTTCTCTGATCCTAGTGGATGAAAGCAGGCCTGTTGGCAGACAAGGCCAGGCAAGCTTGCAGGCCTAGGCTTCAAAATGGCCACCAGCTGTATGGCCAGGCCCAACAACATCAGAAAGCCCGCCCCAAAAAAACACACTTCCCCCACTCAATCCAATGCCATCCATGCCCTAAATGATGTCTAAATTCAACAGACCACACAAAAAACACTTGATTAATAAAGCTGTGGCTACCTGCTCTGATCCTAGTGGATGAAAAAGCAGGCCTGTTGGCAGACAAGGCCAGGCAAGTTTGCAGGCCTAGGCTTCAAAATGGCCACCAGCTACATGGCCAGGCCCAACAACATCAGAAAGCCCACCCCAAAAAAAACACACTTCCCCAACTCAATCCAATGCCATCCATGCCATAAATGATGTCTAAATTCAACAGACCACACAGAAAACACTTGATTAATAAAGCTGTGGCTACCTTCTCTGATCCTAGTGGATGAAAGCAGGCCTGTTGGCAGACAAGGCCAGGCAAGCATGCAGGCCTAGGCTTCAAAATGGCCACCAGCTGCATGGCCAGGCCCAACAACATCAGAAAGCCCACCCCAAAAAAACACACTTCCCCAACTCAATCCAATGCCATCCATGCCCTAAATGATGTCTAAATTCAACAGACCACAAAGAAAACACTTGATTAATAAAGCTGTGGCTACCTGCTCTGATCCTAGTGGATGAAAAAGCAGGCCTGTTGGCAGACAAGGCCAGGCAAGCTTGCAGGCCTAGGGGCAGATCTATGTCGGAGATGCGCCACTTTTACGCCGCCGTTGCGTCACTTTTGTGACGCAGCGGCGGTGTAAACCCTGCGCCACGTTGCGCCATATTTACATCGTGACGCATCTATGGAGATGCGTCACGATGTAAAGCCCTGCGCCACGTAAAACCTGCGTCAGGTTTCACGTGGGCGTGTCGACATAGGGGGGGGGCGTTCCGTCGCAGGAACGCCCCTGAAAAGTGACTCAGTCAAATCTATAAGATTTGACTGAGTCACTTTCCCAACGCTGATGCGCCAAAACCCTGCGCCTGCTTGAAGCAGGCGTAAGGCTTGACGCACCATGTTAGGGATAGGGTTGGTTGGAACAGTGCTGGAGGTGCGTCGCGCTTGTGACGCAACTGAAGCACTGCGCCAACCTTACGCCATTGGATGCGTCACGCATCTGTTTATTCCTGCGCCATGATGCGCCGCATTATAAATGCGGCGCATCATGTGTGGCGCAAGGGTAAACTTGCGTGACGCATCATTCCTGGCGCATCCTTGCTGATTTGCAGGGATGCGCCAGGCAACATAAATCTGCCCCCTAGGCTTTAAAATGGCCACCAGCCAACTGGCCAGGACCAACAACATCAGAAAGCCCACCCCCAAAAAAACACACTTCCTCAACTCAATCTAATGCCATCCATGCCATAAATGATGGCTAAATTCAACAGACCACACAGAAAATACTTGATTAATAAAGCTGTGGCTACCTGTTCTGATCCTAGTGGATGAAAGCAGGCCTGTTGGCAGACAAGGCCAGGCAAGCTTGCAGGTCTAGACTTCAAAATGGCCACCAGCCACATGGCCAGGCCCAACAACATCAGAAAGCCCACCCCAACAAAACACACTTCCCCAACTCAATCCAATGCCATCCATGCCCTAAATGATGTCTAAATTCAACAGACCACACAGAAAACACTTGATTAATAAAGCTGTGGCTACCTGCTCTGATCCTAGTGGATGAAAAAGCAGGCCTGTTGGCAGACAAGGCCAGGCAAGCTTGCAGGCCTAGGCTTCAAAATGGCCACCAGCTGTATGGCCAGGCCCAACAACATCAGAAAGCCCACCCCAAAAAAACACACTTCCCCAACTCAATCCAATGCCATCCATGCCCTAAATGCTGTCTAAATTCAACAGACCACACAGAAAACACTTGATTAATAAAGCTGTGGCTACCTGCTCTGATCCTAGTGGATGAAAAAGCAGGCCTGTTGGCAGACAAGGCCAGGCAAGTTTGCAGGCCTAGGCTTCAAAATGGCCACCAGCTACATGGCCAGGCCCAACAACATCAGAAAGCCCACCCCAAAAAAAACACACTTCCCCAACTCAATCCAATGCCATCCATGCCATAAATGATGTCTAAATTCAACAGACCACACAGAAAACACTTGATTAATAAAGCTGTGGCTACCTTCTCTGATCCTAGTGGATGAAAGCAGGCCTGTTGGCAGACAAGGCCAGGCAAGCTTGCAGGCCTAGGCTTCAAAATGGCCACCAGCTGTATGGCCAGGCCCAACAACATCAGAAAGCCCACCCCAAAAAAACACACTTCCCCAACTCAATCCAATGCCATCCATGCCCTAAATGATGTCTAAATCCAACAGACCACACAGAAAACACTTGATTAATAAAGCTGTGGCTACCTGCTCTGATCCTAGTGGATGAAAAAGCAGGCCTGTTGGCAGACAAGGCCAGGCAAGTTTGCAGGCCTAGGCTTCAAAATGGCCACCAGCCACATGGTCAGGCCCAACAACATCAGAAAGCCCACCCCAAAAAAAACACACTTCCCCAACTCAATCCAATGCCATCCATGCCATAAATGATGTCTAAATTCAACAGACCACACAGAAAACACTTGATTAATAAAGCTGTGGCTACCTGCTCTGATCCTAGTGGATGAAAGCAGGCCTGTTGGCAGACAAGGCCAGGCAAGCTTGCAGGTCTAGACTTCAAAATGGCCACCAGCCACATGGCCAGGCCCAACAACATCAGAAAGCCCACCCCAACAAAACACACTTCCCCAACTCAATCCAATGCCATCCATGCCCTAAATGATGTCTAAATTCAACAGACCACACAGAAAACACTTGATTAATAAAGCTGTGGCTACCTGCTCTGATCCTAGTGGATGAAAAAGCAGGCCTGTTGGCAGACAAGGCCAGGCAAGCTTGCAGGCCTAGGCTTCAAAATGGCCACCAGCTGTATGGACAGGCCCAACAACATCAGAAAGCCCACCCCAAAAAAACACACTTCCCCAACTCAATCCAATGCCATCCATGCCCTAAATGATGTCTAAATTCAACAGACCACACAGAAAACACTTGATTAATAAAGCTGTGGCTACCTGCTCTGATCCTAGTGGATGAAAAAGCAGGCCTGTTGGCAGACAAGGCCAGGCAAGTTTGCAGGCCTAGGCTTCAAAATGGCCACCAGCTACATGGCCAGGCCCAACAACATCAGAAAGCCCACCCCCAAAAAAACACACTTCCCCAACTCAATCCAATGCCATCCATGCCATAAATGATGTCTAAATTCAACAGACCACACAGAAAACACTTGATTAATAAAGCTGTGGCTACCTTCTCTGATCCTAGTGGATGAAAGCAGGCCTGTTGGCAGACAAGGCCAGGCAAGCATGCAGGCCTAGGCTTCAAAATGGCCACCAGCTGCATGGCCAGGCCCAACAACATCAGAAAGCCCACCCCAAAAAAACACACTTCCCCAACTCAATCCAATGCCATCCATGCCCTAAATGATGTCTAAGACCACACAGAAAACACTTGATTAATAAAGCTGTGGCTACCTGCTCTGATCCTAGTGGATGAAAAAGCAGGCCTGTTGGCAGACAAGGCCAGGCAAGCTTGCAGGCCTAGGGGCAGATCTATGTCGGAGATGCGCCACTTTTACGCCGCCGTTGCGTCACTTTTGTGACGCAGCGGCGGTGTAAACCCTGCGCCACGTTGCGCCATATTTACATCGTGACGCATCTATGGAGATGCGTCACGATGTAAAGCCCTGCGCCACGTAAAACCTGCGTCAGGTTTCACGTGGGCGTGTCGACATAGGGGGGGGCGTTCCGTCGCAGGAACGCCCCTGAAAAGTGACTCAGTCAAATCTATAAGATTTGACTGAGTCACTTTCCCAACGCTGATGCGCCAAAACCCTGCGCCTGCTTGAAGCAGGCGTAAGGCTTGACGCACCATGTTAGGGATAGGGTTGGTTGGAACAGTGCTGGAGTTGCGTCGCGCTTGCGACGCAACTGAAGCACTGCGCCAACCTTACGCCATTGGATGCGTCACGCATCTGTTTATTCCTGCGCCATGATGCGCCGCATTATAAATGCGGCGCATCATGTGTGGCGCAAGGGTAAACTTGCGTGACGCATCATTCCTGGCGCATCCTTGCTGATTTGCAGGGATGCGCCAGGCAACATAAATCTGCCCCCTAGGCTTTAAAATGGCCACCAGCCAACTGGCCAGGACCAACAACATCAGATAGCCCACCCCCAAAAAAACACACTTCCTCAACTCAATCTAATGCCATCCATGCCATAAATGATGTCTAAATTCAACAGACCACACAGAAAACACGTGATTAATAAAGCTGTGGCTATCTGTTCTGATCCTAGTGGATGAAAGCAGGCCTGTTGGCAGACAAGGCCAGGCAAGCTTGCAGGCCTAGGCTTCAAAATGGCCACCAGCCTCATGGCCGGGCCCAATAACATCAGAAAGCCCACCCCAAAAAAACACACTTCCCCAACTCAATCCAATGCCATCCATGCCCTAAATGATGCTTGAAAATGAAATACATTAAAAAAACACCAAAGGAAAAGTTGCTTCATCATGCACACACCCATGAGGCCATGCCCATGACTAGCTCGGGCCTACTACTGACTACTACTACCCACAACATTTTTAAAAAAGGAATGATGATAGTTGCCAAAAATAAATTGTAGTTACAACAACTGCAATGCCCACAATCAAACAGACGCAACAACCACTTACTTGTAAAATATCCAAATCAAAAAATCCTCAAATCCAATTGCAATGATGCAGCAGACAAAAAGAGTGATCTTTCCAGCTCAAAATCCAAAGGCAGAATGAGCAGGAGATGGACAAAGCACTGGGCGGAGCCACCTGGACAGGAACAGGAAGTTGGAGATTCTGTGTCACTTCCTCCCTCTCCCCACCTTTTTAAAAAAGGACTCCTTGCACAAAAAAGGACAGCCAAATGTCAATCTGAGGAGTTGTTTTCATCCAAAATCATCATTTGCAGAAGGTTTCATGCTGCTAGAGTTGATATTCTTCTCCAAATTGAAAATTTTACATGTTCGAGTTCTCGAGCTTCACAATACTTCCGCCGGATGTCGATGGCGTGTCCAAAATGACTTGATCGCGTTCTCTCGCTCCCTTTCGCGTTGGATATGATGTGTTCGGGGTCTCTTTCTCCTTTTTGCGTTCGATTAGACGTGCCCGCGCGCACACTAATGACGTGTTCGAGATCTCAATCTTCTCATACTCGCGCGGTGCATGATCGCGAGAAGAATGACATGATCGCGCGACAAATGACGTGATCGTGCGACAAGTGAAAATAATGCGAGCGCGAACTGTTGCGAGACAGAGCAAAATGGCTACCAACAATCCAATATCTCGTGGAGAACGCGACCGGGTCGGAAAAACTTGCCAGCGAGCGCGGGGATTCAGGTAAGGCGATCGCGCGCACGCGAGAATGTATTTTTTTACAGCGCGAGCAAGAAACTAATTATCGCTAAGCTGCGGATTGCGGAAATTTTGACATTTTCGCGCTTTGCTTGGAACGCGAAAATGCCAAATTATCGCAATTTCCGCGAACTGAACGGAATTTTGGCCCAGGCCTAGCAACAAGTCACCAGGAAGTTCTCTTTAACTGAGGAGGTGGATTTTTTATGTCAGGAACGTCTGCACTCCCTGCGCCCGAGAAAACAACAGGGCAATCAGGGAGCAGCAGAAGTAGAAAGCGCAGGGAGAGGCGCAAGGCGTGCAGACGACGAAAGGGACAAAAGGCAGCCGAAACGCCAACAGAAGAAATATTGGCGGAAATAGCACCTAAGACGTCCAAGGCAGATTACAAGACAGTCATTAACCTAACGGACACTGTATTGAACACGGCAGAGGAACAACTTCTGGCTTTGGGGCTTTCTCACTGCCCGGAGAGTGCCTTCAATTATGCAACCACCCGGGTCTATATTAACAAAGGTGTCAGAAAACTAAAGTTACAGAAATACTTTAGGCATTCAAAGTACAAAACCTGGGGCCCATCACAAACCATTGATGACTTAAATAATCCGACACAAGAGGAAGAAACGGCAAGAATATTCAACAGTGGCTCTGAAAGCCAGTTGGTCGACGTATTACAAGACTTATTAAATGAAGGAGAGACTTTGAGCATAAACCAAGAAACACTGAGGTCTCCCATCAATATCCACAAAGCAGGTCAAACACCATTCAAACCTCCGTCTACATTTTACCCCTTGATGCTAAAAGACACGATTGATGTATTCCAGGAACAAGTTGTGAATGACCTAAAAAACCTCAATCGCAAAATTCAAAGTATAAATAAGAACGGCAATACAAGCAAGAACAAAAAGAATAAAAAGGAACTTCATTACCATAAGCGCATGACGAAACTAAAAAAATAACAGTGAAATAGTCGTCAGAAGTGCAGACAAAGGTGGGAACGTGGTCTTATGGAAATGAGATGATTACATCAATGAGGCCATGTACCAACTGAATGACAATACTTGTTATTGCCGGAGCAACAGACAAACTTTGTAAGCAATCCATGGAGCGTATAATTTGAAACTGGCGGCCTGGAAAAATACGGGACTGATATCTATGGATGAATATAAATATTTAAGGAACGATAACCCGGTAACACCAATATGATATTTCATCCCCAAGATTCATAAACATGCAAGCAAAACCGCCAGGTAGGCCGATTATTTCTGCTAGAAACAGTAAATTTGAAAAAACATCAAAATATATTGACTTTTTCCTCCAGGAATATGTTCAAACATTGGCATTGTACATCAGGGATACAGGGGACGTTTTGAAAAAATGCTTGATTTTCAATGGCAGGATGACTATTTACTCATCACGCTTGATGTGACCTCGCTGTACACGTCGATCAGACATAAGGATGGCCTCAGAGCCCTACAGTATTATCTAGCACGCAGGGGGCCTGAATATATCGAACATACTAATATGTTAATCGACATGGTTGAAAGTTGTCTAACAAATAATATTTTTATGTTCCAGAATGCTTATTTCCAACAGGCAAGGGGTGTTGCCATGGGAGCCAGCTTCTCCCCCAGCTATGCATGTCTGCATATGGGCGGGTGGGAGGAGCTGGTTCTCATGAAAGAACACAGTGAAGCCATGACTAAGCATGTAAAGGTATGGTGGAGGTTCATTGACGACCTCTTCGTGGTACACACTCAGAAGCAGAAAGATTATTTGCCCAAATCAATAAAAACCAACTCAACTTACACTTTACTGCCTGCATAAGTAACAAGACTGTGAATTTCTTGGGCATTAAAGTATATATTGAAGAGAACAAACTGGAAACATGACTTCATAGAAAACCAACAGCTGGTAACGCCATTTTACATGCCAGTAGTGCCCATCCTGGGCACCTGATACAAAGTATACCATATGGCGAATTGTTGCGTCTTAAGCGCATTTGCAGCAATGATCAGGACCTTCATAAAGCTCAGGGTGAATGTCTAATGAGATTTAGGGAGAGGGGGTACAGTAAAGAATGTTTGGAAACTGGCCTGAAAAAGAGCAACCAGGAATCCAGAGTGTCCCTTCTCAAATCTAAACCTATTGGGGATGAAATGACGAACACGCCTGATAAAATCAGAATCATCCTGAAATATAATCAACAGGAGGGTGCTGTAAGAAAAATAATCAAGAAAAAATGGCCCCTGATTAGATGAGACCATGTAAGTGGCACCATAGTCCCCAAGCAACCTGCAATAACATACTGCAGGGGCAAATCAATGAAGGATGTCTTAGTCAAGAATGACCCATGTGGCCCTCCAATTAAAAGTACATGGCTGTCACAAAGATTGGGATTTTATAGGTGCAAAACCTGTAAAGCTTGTCAACACGGTATATCTAAGACTAGTTACCAGACCGCATTTGGCGAAAAAGAAATAAAAATAGACAAGGTGTTAAGTTGTAAAACAGATCATGTGGTCTATGTGCTGGAGTGCCCTTGTAAATTGAAATATGTAGGCAGTACCATCTTACAGGGCCACAAAAAGGTGCTCCAGCACATAAGAGGCGTCAAGAACAACGATCCAGCATATCCGGTGGCTCGCCCTTTTAATGAAAGCCATGCTGGCAACCCTAAGGATCTGCAATATTATCTAATAGATTCTATTCCAAACAACAAAAGGGGAGGTGATCGAGAAAAGGCAAATTGGAGATGCAATATATTTTAAATCTCGATACCAAGTACCCCAAGGGGTTAAATGCCACGGAAGTCTATATAACTGAACCATCTGCAGTTTTGTATTGTAAACAATGTGTAATTTCCTTCTTCTGCATCCATGAATTCAACCACACTCTTATTGATTAATTGATTATGTATATAGGTATACATATTTATATGTATTTAAATCTTTTTCAGAGTTCCTCTATAAAATTCCTTTATAGCATAGCCAAGTCGCCTAACCCGCCCCCATTGTTTTTCTTTTATTTAGCTTAGCACAGTTGGCACATAGAGTGGTGTGTAGCACAAGTCACTTTTTTCACACGTTTTATCAGATAGAAACAACAGAAAACAGGCAATAGAAATTAAAATGGGAGAAGTTGCCGCAGCTATATTTTTGAAATAATTTTATTCATGAGAAAAATTAGTTTCAGTACATACACATACATTTATGAGGGGGTTTTGGTATTAAAACCAGGACCACAATAAGCAAGACAATATGATCTATTTTAGTATTTATTGCAAAATAATATTAATTTATATATTTATTTATTTATATATTTATATAATTTATATGACTTGCTGCTCAAAAAATGCATTTATGCACGTACTTCTATATACTCTGCTGTTTGTTTTAAATGCACATGTCACTTTAAGTATATGTCTCATGGTATAATAATGAAACGTATTTAAAGAATTGGCTAGGCTAGTAGGGCGTCATGTGATCAAGTCCCCTGCGAGGGACGAAACGCGTCATGGCTGCTGCATCCTTTTGGGAGTTCTAAATAAAGATTGCAGTTGACGGAAAAAAGAAAAAACAAGCATTTGCAATGCAAAAGTTCTCGCATTAACGTGAGTTTAAGCTATTGGCATTGTCAATGACAATGCCTTTTATTTATGTTTTAAAAACAAAAAACAAAATAAAAGGCATTGTTATTTGCAATACCAATAGCTCAAACCTGCATAAATGCGAGACCTATTGCAGGGTAAGTTAGTTAAGACTCTTTTTGGAGACCTTAATCCATTGTGTACCCATTCAGAGCAGGCTATTTGGTGGCTATTCAGTCATTCTGCATAGTATCAACCCAATAAGGCAGGGGTTGCTAACGTAGTACCAGGAAGACTTCCCTGTAACAGGTTTTCTAGATTTAGACATGACAAAGGTATATACATTTAATCTAAATAAAACTAGTTTAAATATTCAGTGGGTAACCAGAAAGTTTTGCAGGTGTGGCTTTCTGTCGTACACACGACACCCCTGAGATAAGGTATCCACGTACATTTTCCCTAACTACCAAACAGATGGCAATGAATAACTAAGTAGCTTACACTGTACAGCACCATCCCTCGCCTCCTTCACTGCTGTAGTGAAGATGAATGCATCACACACGGTGTCCCTCACTGCACTGCACCTAGCCTCCCTTTCTGCTGCAGTGATGCTACTGCACTGCGCACTGGTACCCGCACTGTACTGCACCCATCTCTTGCCTCCCTCACTGCTGCAGTGCATGCTCATCACTGTACAGGGGGCTTCCTCATATGGCAGCAGAGGGGGTGTCACTGCACTCGCGGACTACAAAACTGACAGAGCAGTGGGGCGCCCATGTGCGTTTTATTTGAAACTGCCTAGACCCTCACAGTGCAACAGTGACAAGCGGTGACTGAACCATACTTTGCCCCCACAACACTACACCAGAGACAAGGTGCCACTGAACATGTACCTGCATTGCTCACACTACAACAGCAGCAATCAAAGTGAAGTGAGGGGAGGGGCGGGGTGGAAGAGTCACTGCTCACCTAACCGAGCAGCGCTCACCAAAAAGCAGTGATGTTGTGTCTATATTCCTATCAAGCCTCCCTCACGCTGCCGCAGGGGCCAGAAGTTACTGCATTCATACCTCGACTCTGATACTAGCAGTGGCAGGCTGCCCTCGTACGTCGAGCTCTCGCACTGTAGCAGTGATCAGATGTTACTGCATTCACTGCTCGGCTCTGACTCTACAGCACTGATTAGCTGCCCTCGCACACGCGGATCCCTTAAGTCATAGGGCAGCAGTGGGCAGTTGTTACTGCATTCATATTTCGGCTCTGTAGCATAGATTGACCCACCCAGTACGTACTTCAGGCTCTTGGGCTGTACCAGTGACCGGTGGTACTGCACTCACTGCATCAGCTCCCCGTTACTGTAGCACCGAGGCTTTCCCCGTACGCTTTAAGGGGCATATGTATGAAAGCAAAAATTAGTCGCAAACGCTGCGAATCGCAAAAAACAGCGTTTGCGACTGATTTTTCGCTATTTCATATGTATGACACATTTCCAAACTGAAAAATAAGAAATCGCTAAATTAGCGATTTCTTAGGCTGCGAAACAAGAAAACTGCGAATTTCCTAGCGAATACCTAATTTGCGATTCCTTAGCGTTGCGAATATCGCTAACAAGAAATCGCTAGCTAAGAAATCGCAAACACATGTATGAAAAAATCGCAAATTGCGATTTCACGAAATTCGCTAATTAAGAAATCGCAATTAACACCAATTGCTTGCAGGTGGTAAACTGGTGCAAGGTACAAAAACCAGCCCACAATGCAACAAACACACCCACAATGGCTGCAATGTACGTGATAGCCAGGAGGCTGCGTATTCGGGCCCTTGCACACAGGAGAATGAGACAGGAACGTATCTTCAGGCTGCGCATCACCCTGTTACAGAACACTGAAGAGGAGATCTATGACAAGTACAGACTGCACCCACAGACCATAATGGACCTGATTGAGGAGCTGAAACCCCACTTGGAGCACCCTACTCGCAGGACACAAACAATTCCCACACATGTGCAGGTCCTGTGCTCCCTGCACCTCCTCGCGTCAGGGAGTTTTCAACGGGTCATAGCGGAGGTTGGTGGTGTGTCACAGAGTGCACTTTCGCGCTTCTTCCATGCCTTCCTAGATGCAATGCTACTGAGGCTCCCACATCACATTTACTTCCCCACCACCCAACAGGCATTACAACAAACGATACTGGACTTCTACCAGATTGCACGTTTCCCCCACGTCATCGGCTGCATTGACGGGACCCATGTGGCCATCACACCCCCAGCAGAAACTGAATATGTCTACAGGAATCGGAAATGCTACCATTCCCTCAACATACAGATTGTGTGCAACGCTAAGTATCACATCACCGACATCGTAGCCAAATACCCCGGCAGTACACATGACTCCTTCATCTTCCGACACAGTGGAATACACAGACGTCTGAGTGCTGGAGAGTTTGGGGAGGGGTACCTGCTCGGTAAATACATTGCACACATCAATACATCCACTACATCAGTTGAGGGGGGGGACATTGACTCACCTATTGTGTGTTTTTCCATGCAGGTGACAGTGCCTATGCAGTGCGCGACTTCATCCTGACCCCATACCTGGATCCTGCAAATGCAAGTGAGAGGAGCTACAACAGGGCACACAGATCTACACGCTGTGTCATTGAGCGAACCTTCGGAATCCTGAAGAGCCGCTTCCGGTGCCTGCATAAGAGTGGAGGCGCACTGCAATACAGCCCTGAGACCTGCTGTAAAATCGTGGCAAGCTGTGCAATGCTACACAACATGGCAATGAGGAAAGGCACCACAATTGATGTGACCGATACAGACACATCGGATGACGAGCGCCCTGCTCCCCCTGCCAGACCAGCACCAGGAGTTGGGGCAGCTGCTGGACGCCAGAGACGGACTGAGATCACACAAAACTACTTTTAGGTGAGTATTGAGGAAATGAGACTACAAAGCCTGATGATGTGTCAAGTGTTTAATCACACTTAACATGAAAGAAAATGTAATTGTACCCAGCACATGTTGTACACACAGTGCAGAGAAGGCACAAGAAATAGGGCAAACAGCCTTTTGCGGGTTAATGCACCCGTGTTGCAGTCAGTGTCCCCGCAGATGATCACCTCCGTCGGTGCCGTCCAGGGTGGTTGACCCCCATGGTGCGCCCTTGGCCTGCTACCTGTCTGCCACTGCGGCGTCTTTCACCTGGCAAGGTTGGAGTGATGCTGCTGCGACTCGATGTGTCCTCACTCTCAGCAGAGGCCATTAGTGCGCTGCCACCTGCATTGGCTGTCTGCAGCTGTTCCACAGCAGTGGTCACCTGCGCCAGCCCTCGCGCTATGTCCTGGCAGCAATGTGCCATGTCCACCTGCATGGTTACGCTTCTGCGTGTGAGTGCGCTGGTGGTGGTGCAGAGGCGGTTGACTGCCTTGGTATAATTGTGTAGCCGTGCATTGGCACGTCGTCCAGCCCTGTCATTGGCAGCTTGGGTGTCCCTCAAAGTGGCACAGAGCTCTCGTATTGCCGCTACCATGTTGCGATTGTCCTGATGTAGGCGGCCTAGCTGGCGATTCATTGACCGCATTGCCTTGCTTTGCAGGCGCTGTTCCTGCAACATGCACTGTTCCAAGCCGGAGAACACGGTGCCTTCTCCTTCTGTTGCAGTGCTGCTCCTGGGCCTTGACCTGGAAATGGCCTGTTCCCTTTGCCTTGGTGTTGGTGCGTCATGACGGGGCATGTCTGTCACACCCTGACTCCCCTCTCTCCTGTCGGTGTCATCGCCTGTTGCTGGGACTTCATCCTCAAATGGAGGCAGTGGGGGCACATGTGCGCGCTTCCTGCGCTGAATTGGCTGCTGCTCTGTCTCATCGCTGGAGTCCGCAGGGTCTGCAGGCTCCTCTCCCTCAGCGCTGTCTTCTTGTGGCATGGCGTGTGCTGTGGATGTAAAGGGGACTATATGAGTTTGTGTTACTGTCTGCATGTGGCACTCAATAAAGTTACAAATCTTTGACGGCTAATCTCTGACACATTTCTATTCAATGATCCCCAAAACACATATGTTGCATTTACTTGTGATGGTGTCATGGACACACAGTCAGACACAGTACTACGAGTACCATGATGCATTGCTGGGTGTGCTGTAAGACCTGGGCTGGATTGGCATGTTGGGAGTTAACTATGCGCATTTGGGGGAGTGTGCAAGGGATGGGGAGGAGTGCAGGGTGATTTGGCATGCATCTTACCTTGTCTGCTGGATGAGGGGTCGGAGCTGTCGATTGCAGCCACACCACCAACGCTCTCAGGCAGGAGGGTTGACTCCACAAGCTCCTCATGGGGGGTTGGCTGCTCTGCAGTGGATGGTCCTCCTCCAGTCTGACTGGCATCCTTGAGTCTGGCTGCCACCCTCTCCTTGGACCTCTGGCGCATATCATACCACCGCTTGCGCAGCTCCTCGATGGTGCGTGTGGTGACTCCAACAGCATTCACCTTGCTCTGTATTTCCAGCCAGATTTTCCTCTTCCTGGCCTCTGGGACTTTGAGTGCCTTCTTCCCAAACAGGAGCTCATGGCTGCAGACCATCTCCTCAATGAGGACCTCCTGCTCCTTTTCTGAAAACTTGTGTTTTCTCTTTCTTTTTTCTGCATCTTTGCCCTGCTGGTTTTGTTTGGGATCCATTGCTGGTTGCTGTCTCCAGGAAAGCCTCCTCACACTCCACAAGCAGCCTCTGGGTGTGGCTCAGGTGAGCAGGTGCAGGCAATCACTACAGTTTCCTGTTTGTGATGTCATCAGCCTGCACCAGGCTTGCAGATTCCCGTTTTTGCGATTTCTTAGTTAGCGAATTTCGCTATTAAGAAATCGCAATACGGGATTCTGCGAATTATTTGCGATTTTTAAGGAATCGCAAATGATTCGCGATTTATTTTATACATCCCGTTTAGCGAATCTGATTTTGCGAATCGCAAATTCTCGCAATTTGAGATTCGCTAAAGGGGAGTTTGATACATATGCCCCCAAGTGATTTGCCCAGAATCACAGGATGTTGAGCCGATGCTTCGGTTGCTCTGGTTGTTACGTCACATCTCCAAACTAACATTTGCGTTAAGTAAACCTCAATATAATGCTTAATTAAAATAAATACAGCAGAGAAAACACATCAACAACTTGGCAGTCGTGATAAACATTTGCGCTGCATGGAAAAGTGTTGAACAGAGAAGATTACTGGATCCATCCATTCACTCCTTCTCAACAATGCATGCTTGTGGGTTAATAAGAATCGTTCTAAGCTCCCTTTATGTCGGGCAGAAGCAAGCACAAGGCACTACAAAACTAAAGTGATAATGTTTTGGAGAGTGCACTGCAGAAG
This sequence comes from Triturus cristatus, assembly GCF_964204655.1. Taxonomy (NCBI): domain Eukaryota; kingdom Metazoa; phylum Chordata; class Amphibia; order Caudata; family Salamandridae; genus Triturus; species Triturus cristatus. The sequence goes on along the minus strand of NC_140581.1, from coordinate 379,905,918 downwards.
CAGAGGGGCTCTGGGCCAGGGCCAGTTCTAGAACGGTTCAGTGGCCCAGCGCCGATATTACCCGATGAATGTGCTGTATAGAATATATACCTGCAGGTCTGCGGGCTGTGAGGGTCTGAGAGAAGTAGGGGGGAGCAGCGCACTGAGTATGGGGGTCCCCAGTAGCGCCTGGCCTGTGACAGGGGGAAGGTATCATCGCAGCACACCCTGACTCCCGTTCAGCGCAGGCTTTCTTCTCAGGGCTTTATAGTTTAATTTGGCATCAGTATAGCGCTGTCCGTGGCCCACGACCCCAAAGCGCTTGTAAATGCCGCAATCCTGAGAGAGGGCTTTTGTTGTGCTGCAGAGCTGAGCGACCTCGGCGCGCTCACTGAAGCCCGCAACGCTGTCCGCGCTGACTTCGTTGTTGCCTTATATAACCGATGGAGAGTGCATCCTAAAGCTTTTGGCAAAGTGTGAAAAGAAATAAAATACACGGCATGCCTGCCGTGAGGATTGCACCACCGCAAGAAAAGCGGGCCGCAGAGCCCTGGATATTGGGAGCCAAGGTCGGTCCATCGGGATGGCTTATGTTATTATTGGCAATGTTGACTGCTGTCCTGGGATAGCCCATTTATGGCGGAATTGAGAAATATATATTTGAGTGGACGTTGTTTGTTTACGAACTACAAGGCCTATTTTAAGAACTGCTGATCCCATCATGCAATTTTGTGAAGATAATGAGGCCCCACCCGTAGGCAATTAAAGGTACTTGTAATATTCAGCAGCAGTCTTTGCCTTCATTTTGATGTCACTCAGCCTGTGAGAAAGGACAATCTATGTCTGAAACGCGTAAGGCACTGATATTATATCCTTGGATATGCAGACTTCGTTGTTGCCTTATATAACCGATGGAGAGTGCGTCCGAAAGCTTTTGGGAAAGTGTGAAAAGAAATAAAATACACGGCATGCCTGCCGTGAGGATTGCACCACCGCAAGAAAAACGGGCCGTAGAGCCCTGGATAAGGGGAGCCAAGGTCGGTCCATCGGGATGGCTTATGTTATTATTGACAATGTTGACTGCTGTCCTGGGATAGCCCATTTATGGCGGAATTGAGAAATATATATTTGAGTGGACGTTGTTTGTTTACGAACTACAAGGCCAATTTTAAGAACTGCTGATCCCATAATGCAATTTTGTGACGATAATGAGGCCCCACCCATAGGCAATTAAAGGCACTTGTAATATTCAGCAGCAGTCTTTGCCTTCATTTTGATGTCGCTCAGCCTGTGAGAAAGGACAATCTATGTCTGAAACACATAAGGCACTGATATTATATCCTTGGATGTGCAGACTTCGTTGTTGCCTTATGTAACCGATGGAGAGTGCGTCCTAAAGCTTTTGGCAAAGTGTGAAAAGAAACAAAATACACGGCATGCCTGCCGTGAGGATTGCACCTCGCCAAAAGCCAGGACACATCGGCTGCGGAGCGCACCAGAGTCCGAGGAAACCCTGTAATAGACTCCAGTTCACTGCGCAACTTGGTTGCAGGCGCACACTCCTTGCCGCAATATAAAGGAACAGTCCAATAGTGCTTGGGGAAATTTATTTGTGGTACCAAGCCATAGGCAAGGGGTTGCTTTTTCTCATTTCGGGTTGGCTTGGTTGGTATTTTACCAATTCAAAGCTGTAATACTGTGCCTGGAGTGGTAAATGGCTTTTTTTCATTTTACAACTCGGGCATGGACAGCACTGTGCTAGTCCTATGCTTAAAGACTTTGCTGTAGAAATGGTAAAAGACTTTGTCACTTTCTTTCTCGGCGTGGATGGCACTGTGCTAATCCTATGCTTAAAGACTTTGATAGAAAAGCAGACATTTGAGGTGAGCAGATCTAGAGTGTTGCTGGTGTTGAGAGTGCTCTATACAGGAGCTGCTTTCCAGCTAAACTTGAGAACTACCCAGAGTTCTCTGCTTCTTTTTGGAATAATGTATGCGTCACTCTATGTCTGAAAGGGTGTTATTTTGAAAATCTATATATATATATATATATATGTATATATATATATATATATATATATATATATTCACTGAAAAAACCATAGGTTTCAGGGGTGTTATAGTTAGCTGGACTTTTCACTTGTACAAAACCATTGAAATTCCCCCGTTATAGTTAGTTCAGCTAACTATAACTCGCGCGCCCGCAATGCACTGCTGATGACATCACATATTGCATCACTCATGAAATGGTCAGTGACATCACTCATGACATCACTGATGACATCTCAAATGACATCACTGATGACATCACTGATGACATCATCCAGTGAATGTGTGTTTTTCTGAAAATTAAATATGTTTTATATATGTATATCTCAAGGTCGATGGAAGAATAAATGGGTATATAAGTGTCTAAATGGATGATTTGTTTTTGAAAAATTGATTGTGTAACTGACTGATTAAGTGTATCATAGTGAATACATGGCTTAGTGAGTAATGTTTAAATATGTAAATATCTGTATCAGTCTCTCACTTTGTGTATAAGTGGCTGCATGGGTTGGTGAGTAGCTACATGGGTGTCTATATAGGTTATTAGTTGGTTTTTTGAGTATCAGTCTGAGTGTCTGCATGGTTCGGTGGGGGGTATTACGTAGTGCATAGGTGCATGAATGAGTGACTCACTGTTTGTACGTGTTGAACACAGAATGTGTGCAGGACTGTATGGGTGGATGAGTGTGTGTATGGGTGTGTTAGTGAGTGAATGACTGTCTCAATAGTGTCTTTATGAGTAACTACATATGTTTTAAACTAGTATATGTGACTATTGGTGTATATATGTGAGTATATGTGAGAGTGAGAGATTGAAAGAGTTCCTGTATGAATAAGTATGTGTTTCTATAAGTGATTGTTTAAAAGACTAAGTATGTGTAAGTTTCCGTAGAAGTAAGTGTGGTGGTGTGTGTATAACTGTATATGCAAGTAAATATATGTTTGATTCTTTATTAGCATGAGTGACTATGTGTGTGAGTAACTCTATGGATGAGTGGCATTGTGTAACAGGATGTATAGGTGTATGAGTACATATGATGAGTGAGTACATGTATGAGTGACTGTATAGGACTGTTGGTGAATGAGTGGATGTGTATGTGGATCTTAGAATTACTGAAGAGGTTGTTGTAACTGGTATTGGTATGTCCATTGTTTTGAAAATTTTAGTCTCTATTTTTGAATGTGTGTATCAAAGGTTATATTAGGGTGAGAGGAGGTCTGCCACTCTATCACAAGGATGATGTCATCAGTGATGTCATCAGTGATGTCATTTGAGATGTCATGAGTGATGTCATGAGTGATGTCACTGACCATGTCATGAGTGATGTAATATGTGACGTCATCAGCAGTGCATTGCGGGCGCGCGAGTTATAGTTAGCTGAACTAACTATAACGGGGGAATTTCAATGGTTTTGTACAAGTGAAAAGTCCAGCTAACTATAACACCCCTGAAACCTATGGTTTTTTCAGTGAATTTCTGAGGTTTTTTAAATGCTAATTCCTAACTAGAACGTGCCTGAAACCTATGGTTTTTTCTGTGAATTTCAAAGGTTTTTTAAATGCTAATTTCTAACTATGCCTACAGAGATAGGACATGTGAAGAAAGAAGAAAAAATGCACCGAAAGAAACAAAAGAAGTGCAGAAAGAAGCAACAGAAGTCCTCAAATACGAAGATAAGTGCAGGAAGAAGGATAACGTGCAGAAAGAACAAAAAGAAGAGCAGAAAGAAGCCTTGTTGCAAAATCATCCTGTACCCTCAACTTTTTCAGACGGATACTGGTGGTAACTGAGTCTGACTAACCAGTCCTAGAGCCAGTGCTATGTTAAAAGACACTTAGAATACAGTGAAAACTCCTACATACACTAGGGAACATTATGCATTGGGGTCACCCTGTGATTAGCATGACCTCCTCTGTAAGCCCCTAGTATATAATAGGGCATGGGGATTAAAACTACCTCTTAAAACAGGCCACAGGGCGTTTTTGCACACGTTAACTCAGGCCCCGTCCCCTCCCTTCACCACTGTGTAAACACGCCCTGTGTCCATTTTTAGTTGGGAGATTAAGTTCATTTGAATCCTGAGGGTCCCTAGGGTCCAACTAGCCCACTAGGTACCTCCAGTAAGTGCCACAGAGCTGCGTTGCAGAGAGGTGTAAAAAGTGGCACGGCCTGGACCACCTCTCTGCAATGCCGCTCAGTGGCGCTTACTGGAAGCACTTGGTGGGCTAGTTAGCCCCCAGGGGCCCTCAGTATTGAAGGGAAATTATATCCCCAATTTAAAACGTGCCATAGTGCGTGTTTGCACACGTCACCTCAGGCCCCATCCCCTCCCTTCACCACTGTGTAAACGCACCCTGTGGCTGTTCTAAGTTGAGAGATTAAGTCCCCTTGAATCCTAAGGGTCCCTAGGGTCAAACTAGACCACTAGGTACCTCCAGTAAGCGCCACAGAGCTGCGTTGCAGAGAGGTGTAAAAAGGGGCTTGGCCTCAGAACACCTGGCTGCAGCGCAGCTCCCTGGTGCATACTGGAGATGCCTGTTGAGGGCGCGTTTGCAGAGTGCTACACGGAGGGGGCATGGCCTCCGGCACGATGCCAGTCTTTTATTTATTTTAGTTTTTTAAGAAGGGGGGCTGTTTGGTTCCCCTTCTTATTCTAATTTATTGGCCCTGATGACCCCATCCCCCAGGGCCAGTCTCCTAATTATATTTTTTTGACCCCAATCCCCAGGGCCGGCCACTGTTTTTTATTATTTTTAATAAGTATATATTTATAGACACACCTAGGACATGCTGGACAAACCGTACGTACCTATCACCATGAAGATTTGCGTGATATTCATTAAAACATTAAAAGGCGACTATGCATGCAATGAATCCACGTGGAATGTATTTACACCACTAGTGAAGCTCTGACATGTCTGATGCCCTACCGTGCCTAATCCCGGTAGACACCCTTGTTGTTTATTTATACAAACATGGGTAGCTATTGACGGCCACATTTAATACACATGCACACCAAGCCATTCAAAGGGGATTCGACAAAAATTCGACGAAAACTATGCAAGAAACCCCCCTCAGGGTTAATAAAACACACATCCACTGCCGGATGTGTAATACTTTTTATTTTACTCTCTGGAAAGGGGAAGAACATCACTTGAGAGTCACAGCGCGCTCCTGACAGAGCCCAATGCTGTGTTACACCCACCATTGCCTGCCGAGTGCCACACACCTCTGTGTTGTATTCCACTAGCTAGTGCATATGCTATAACACTCTCTAGCCCATGTGCACTGTAACACCACCCCGTGAATATGTCATGCCACACTTGTCTTCGCACGGGTTATATTGCCCCATCTAACGTGCCTTTCTCGATGCCTATGTTATAACGCACAGTGCTATGCCATACATATTACAATCTGGGATCCATATCTTTGTCACAGTGCATATGCAAAGTTACACTCCCCAGCACATATTTTATATTACAACTTTAGAGACTAGTTAGGTTACACAACACTGCCCTGTGCATATTACACTCCAAGGCGCATATCGCATAGCACGCGCTAGTGCCTGTGCTATCTCGCGCTCTCCAATGAATCTGTCATTGCGCACAATGTATTGCATATTATATTTCACGCCCGGTTCATCTTATATCACACTTTTTGGTGCATAGTTTATACCATACACTATATCTAGTTTTCATTTTCAATCGTGCTCTCAGGACTATGTTCTATATAACACTGTGTTCACCTACCCTTTTCACAGGCATTACATTTTGCGATAGGGGGTGGAGGGTCAGGGGGTGTTTCTGCCAAGTGAGCCCGGAGTCACAGTCACAAACGTCCTCTTCTTCCTGAATAAAAGTGAGATTATGCTGCATACTTGTTCATATTTTAAGTAGTTCGTACAGACACAATGTTTTAAAAACAATAAAGTTCCTAATACCCGCCTTCTCTGAACAGTTAGCTTGCTGCCCCATCCCCCTCCTCCCTATCCTCTGTTGTGTGAATCCATGGACTAGCCTCCTCCCTCCTGCCATGCATGGTCTGATGTGCTGCCACTGCCCTCAATTTAGTATGATGTACCAGTCCACTCCTCCTGCCCTCCATTGCCCAATTTTATGCCCCATCATTGACCTCCTGCTTAAACTCTGTGCTTAGCTTGCTGCCCCTATTCTCCTTCCCCCTGCCCTCCGATGTCTTTGTGCATGCCCCTGCTCCATCCTTTTTGCCCACCATGTCCCATGGACCTGCCACTCCTATCTACTCTGAGTGTTCTGTTGAGCTGCCACTCCCCTCCCACCTGCCTAGCATTGTCAGATGACTGTAACCTGTCCCTGCCACCTCCACCCTGCCTGTCTACATGCCATGCCCCTATCCTCTTCCTCCTGTCCTACATGGTCCATTGTACTGCCACACCCTTCTGCCCTCCCTGGTCTGTTGTGCTGCAACTGCTCCTCCTGCCTGCCCCGTGTGGTCTGTTGTGAGGTCCCTTCCCCTGAACTTTCTTGTCTGTGCACAGGTCCTGACCCTCCCTTCTATCCTCCATCGTCCTTTGTGCATGCCCCTCCACCCTCCTTCTTGCCCATCATAGCCATTGTGCTGCCACTAACCCTCCCACTTGCCATGCATGGTCTTCTGTGCTGCCATGGCCCCTCCCACCTTCCCTGTGTGGTCAGTTAGCTGCCCCTGACCCCCTCCCACCTTCCCTCCATGGTCTGTGTGTCTGCCATCACAGTCTCACTGTTGCTCTTCATGGTGTGTCTTGCTTCTAGTGCCCATCCTGCCTGACCTCCATGGCTATCTTGCTGCTCCTGCCCTGCCCCCTTGCCCCCAGCCCCTCCCTCCTGGCTTGTCTGTTCCATTGTAATGCCCCTGATCCGTCCCTCCTGCCCTTTATGGTCTGTTATGCTGCAGCTTTCTCTCCTGTCTGTCCATTATGGTCAGCTAGCTACCATTGCCTCTTGCCCCTCTGTTCTCTGTTGTCCATGTGCATGGTCCTGTCCCCTCCCTCTTGCTTTCTATGGATTGTTGTGCTGCACTCCCGTCCTGCATGCCCTGTGTGGTGTATTGTGCTGCTGCAAACCCTGATGCCTGCCCTGCAGGGTCAGTTTGGTGCACCTCTCCATGTCCCTCCTGTCCTCTGTTATCCAAGTCCATGTCCATATCCCATTTCCTTCCATGATCCAATGTACCATACTTGCGAACATTTTTAACTTGGTAACCGGGAGATTTTGGAAAAAAACTGGGGTATTGATTTTCCCTTTTGAGTTACATTGAAAAAGAGGATATTGTAGACAGGAGACAGATCAAATAAAGCCCATTTGAGCTTAAAAACATTGGACGTTTCCTGGCTGAATCGGGTCTGTTGGCATGTATGGTTGTACTACCATTGCCTCTTCCTTCTGCCCACAATGGTCTATTACATTGCCACAGCCTTGAAGGAGGGTAGATTTTGTATCACAGGGGGCCCCTGGCCCTTTCTGTCCACACCTGAAGTATGAGACCCTTGTCCTTGCCCTGCCAGCTGCATTTGTAGGCCGTATTAAATTGACCAGCGGGTCCTGTGTTGCTATATAATTATCCTGAGACATCCTTACCACTCAGCCAGCATAAAACCCCTGTGTAGGCCCTTCTGTTCAATATGTAGGCCTCTTTGTTAAATTGACCATAGCTCTGCAATTTTAGTGTATAGCAGTCTGAAGGCAGGTCTGCGAGGCCTTCTGCTCCGAACTAGTAGCTCCCACCCTACCCGAGTGCTCCGTGCTCGGTATCAAAGTTCAACATACCCCATAAGCTGTCGACATACAGTAGGCTGCATCCTGGACTGGTACTTGCTTCCTGGGCAGGTTTCCCGCTTTTAAGGAAGTGGCAACCGCAGAGCGTCAAGTTAGGAGAACGGAGGAGATTTTATACATGAATATATTGAATTCCCGTACAATACCCATTATTTTCTGCTTGCTCTATGGAACTTACGATAAGCGATTGGCCTGAGAGACTGACCGTTTCACCCAGTCCATTGTCAGCATTAAGTGGGTAAATGACGAAATGTCTGGTAAAATCTGCAGACGAAGCTTTTGGGTAGCATACGTAGGTAGATGTAGCGTGCAAAGGAGCCCACAAAATGATATAAAAAGGGAGCACCCACAGATATCGACGGACTACCTCGCCGTCTGTATGTAGGTTAACAGGCAGTGCAGGTTTTCCCCAAGAGCTGGGAGCTCTTGTCTTCCTTTGCTTAAAATGTCTTGCTCTGCTTTGCTTGAAGTATCTTATTCTATTTTACCTATATGAAATGTCATGTTATGTTTAACCATTGTTCTCTTTACTTTTGCATTTAAAAGATTTTGTATTGTAATTGCAGGAATGCTTGCTCTAAGAGTAAACGTGAGTGTTCCTAGGTAACATTTTCCTTGGTGTAACTTGTTTCTCATGATGCATTTATAGATGTGTTTTCTCTCTCTCTCTGTCAGTACATTAATTGAGATACAGAGAATATCATGACAGCTGTATGATTATCTGGATTCTGTATTTTGTACTTTATGTCTCTATTCTGCGGTTTCTTTGAAGTTGCATCTTCTCATTAAACTGCCATTGTATTCTGCCTCCAATTCCATGTCTCATATGTCTGTTTTCTTCATTTTTGGAGCAAGCGTTCCTAGGCACCCCGGCTCAAATTAAGGTGCCCCTTTTGTCCCTGACTCACTCTCCTGCTCAGTTCTGTGGTGGCTCCCGGGGATCTGGGGACCGCCCCTAGCTTCCTTGACCCGTAATAGATCTTCCCTCCAACAGCCTCTCTTGCAAGTCCTGTATTGTTGGTTTGTTGCCCCTGCCCCCCTTTCCACTGCCCTCCATAGTCTGTTGTGCTTCCACGGCCCTTCCTGCCTGCTCAGTGTGGTTAAATTGTTGCCTTTGCACCCTCCTACCTGCCTTCAATTTTCAGAGTCCGTGCCCCTGGCCTCTGCCTCTCAACAGTATCCTAATGAACAACTAGATTGCTAACATTCTATATTTATTACAAAAGTGTGGAACGCCTGACATCATCTTGATGTAATCAAAACTGTAATACCTAGAGCATTTCCTTTAGATATTACATATATGAGAGGGTCTCATTGGCATCAAAATTATGGTTAGTGCTCTAAAAGACTAAAATAAGGACATATTTTCTGAGTTTTTAAATAGCGACAAAGCACTTTTAAATTATTTGTTATCTTTATGTTTTTTTATCCAGTTGACCACTTGATTAAATGTTGCACTTAGGGGAGAGGATGTGGTGTTACTTCCAGAACTGCAGACTTTGCAACTGGGGAACCAGGTTGAAGTTTCTGCTTCAGCTCGACATTCTGTGATTCTGGTCAAATCACTTAGTCTCCCCATGTCTACAACCAAAATGAATTTGTTCTTGTGTGATGTAACCAATGCTCATGTAAAGCACTCCAATACCTGACAAGTCTGCACTATATAACACTGCAAAAACACAAAATAATAAGTGTTTTGCACACTTCTGTCATTGGGCTATATTTGGGCTACATCTGGGTGATTTTGGGCTACATTTGGGCTCTTTTGTCTCCGGTGGCCATCTTGGGAGATTTATTTGTTATGAAGTTTCCTAATTTCCTCATGTACTGCAGTCTCCTCAGTAGGAAATGCTTTCAGTTTTTTACTTTGATTCCATCATGAAGGTATTCAGATATGTCACACATTTGCCATAAATTCTGAATGTTAGCACTCTAGTTGCTCATTAGATCACTGTAGTAAAACTACTGCACCATGGAAGTCTGCTCCTGGTATTAAAAGTGCATGTTTCAGTCTGCATGTCAGAATTTTTTAATGAAATAGAAGAGGATTTGAGAAGTCACTCAAAATGTGCCCTCATTTTCTTTCTTCAGCATTAATCATAATTTCTATGGCAAAATGAACCCCCTCATTGTGTTCCTTTTTAAATTAAATGTTTTAAGTGTTACCAGTTTATTCCAATCAAGATGGCTTCAGGTGTGCCATACTTTTGTCATAATGAAGACAGTAAGCGCTCTAGTTGTTTTTATGAACATTCTGGGACATTCTGTCATTGGGCTATACTTGGGCTACATCTGGGTGATATTTGGGCTACATTTGGGCTCTTTTGTCTCTGGTGGCCATCTTGGGAGACTTATTTGTTATGAAGTTTCCTAATTTCCTCATTTACTGCAGTCTCCTCAGTAGGAAATACTTTCAGTTTTTTACTTTGATTCCATCAAGAAGGCATTCAGATGCGTCACACATTTGCCATAAATTCAGAATGTTAGCACTCTTTTTGCACATTAGAACACTGTAGTAAAGCTACTGCTCACCAGGGAAAACTGCTGCTGGTATTGAAAGTGCATGTTTCAGTCTGCATGTCAGAATTTTTTAATGAAATAGAAGAGGATTTGAGAAGTCACTCAAAATGTGCCCTAATTTTTCTTTCTGCAGCACTAATCATACTTTTTATGGAAAAATGAACCCCCTCATTTTGTTCCTTTTTAAATTAAATGTTTTAAGAGTTACCACTTTAATCCAAGCAAGATGGCTTCAGGTGTGCCATACCTTTATCATAAGTAGGACTGTTAGCGCTCTAGTAGTTCTTTGGAACACTCGGGAAGCTGCAGTAGAACACAAAGGAATCAACTGACAGTCTCTGCCCTTGTTGGATGTACATGTTTTACTGAGAATGTCAGACTTCATTCTCACATGACTGAGAAAGATAATGTGAATTTACAGAAAATAAGCTCTCAGTTTAGCCTATAGATCACCTTCCAAACCTCTGTGGTAAAAGCATGAGAAAATATTTTTCTCTCAATCATGATATCCCAGCAGAAGGCTTTTTCACATGGTGAAATCACCTTAGAACATACCACAATTCCTAAAATGAGTATGGTACCATCAACAAATGATTTATAATGTAACTAAAGTCTTAAAACCTTCTATTAACTGCAATGCTTTTTAATGAGGTGCTATCATGTATATTGGTCCCAAGATGGCTGCCAACACTTCTTGGATGAAGTGCTGACAGCCAATCAGATCTCAGGATGAGATGTGTGGTTAGGCTCCGCCCACATATATATATGCTTTTAAATGCTATTTTCTCAGGAAATACTGAACAGATGTACACCAGACCTACAAAAGGCACTTCCTTGACCTGAGGACTACCTCTCTGCCAAATTTCAAGTAACTCTGTTCAGCCGTTCGGGCTGTAGCTGTGTCTAAAGGTCCTATGGAAAAATGCATGGGAAAAATGCGTTTTGGGACCCCCCTTTTTTCTCAGCCCCCGCTTGACGAATCCCCCTGAGACTTTCAGGGAAGGAGCGGAGTGTAGCGCCCCACCTATTTTGAAAATTTTGCGAGGATTCGTCGACCGGCGCAAAAGTTATTCCAAATAGAATGTTGCGGATTTCCTATGGAAACGTGGTCCTAACTATAACTACCTACTGGCGACCGCCAGTAGGTAATATATGTATATATATATATATATATTCAATGAAAAAACCAAAGGTTTCACACATGTTATAGTTAGCTGGACATTTCACTCGTAAAAAACCAATGAAATTCCCCCGTTATAGTTAGTTCAGCTAACTATAACTCGCGCGCCCGCAATGCACTACTGATGACGTCACATATTACATCACTCATGACATGGTCAGTGACATCACTCATGACATCACTGATGACATCTCAAATGACATCACTGATGACATCATCCAGTGAATGTGTGTTTTTCTGAAAATTAAATATGTTTTATATATGTATATCTCAAGGTCGATGGAAGAATAAATGAGTATATGAGTGTCTAAATTGATGATTTGTTTCTGAAAAACTGACTGATTAAGTGTATCTTTTTGAATACATGGCTTAGTGAGTACTGTTTAAATGTGTAAATACCTGTATCAGTCTCTCACTTTGTATATAAGTGGCTGCATGGGTTGGTGAGTAGCTACATGAGTGTCTATATAGGTTAATAGTTGGTTTTTTGAGTATCAGTATGAGTGTCTGAGTGTCTTCATGGTGCGGTGGGGGGTATTACGTAGTGCATAGATGCATGAATGAGTGACTCACTGTTTGTATGTGTTGAAGACAGCATGTGTGCAGGACTGTATGGGTGGATGAATGTGTGCATGGGTGTGTTAGTGAGTGAATGACTGTCTCAATAGTGTCTTCATAAGTAACTACATATGTTTTAAACTAGTATATGTGAGTATTGGTGTTTATAAGTGAGTATATGTGAGAGTGAGAGATTGGTAGACTTCCTGTATGAATAAGTATGTGTTTCTATAAGTGATTGTTTATAAGACTAAGTATGTGTAAGTTTCTGTAAAAGTAAGTGTGGTGGTGTGTGTATAACTGTATATGCAAGTAAATGGATGTTTGATTCTTTATTAGCATGAGTGACTATGTGTGAGTAACTCTATGGATGAGTGGCATTGTGTTACAGGATGTTTAGGTGTATGAGTACATATGATGTGTGAGTACATGTATGAGTGACTGTATAGGATTGTTAGTGGATGAGTGGATGTGTATGTGGATCTTAGAATTACTGAATAGGTTGTTGTAACTGTTATTGGTATGTCCATTTTTTTAAAAATTTTAGTCTCTATTTTTGAATGTTTGTATCAAAGGTTATATTAGGGTGAGAGGAGGTCTACCACTCTGTCACAAGGATAATGTCATCAGTGATGTCATTTGAGATGTCATCAGTGATGTCATGAGTGATGTCACTGACCATGTCATGAGTGATGTAATATGTGACGTCATCAGTAGTGCATTGCGGGCGCGCGAGTTATAGTTAGCTGAACTAACTATAAAGGGGGAATTTCATTGGTTTTTTACGAGTGAAATGTCCAGCTAACTATAACATGTGTGAAACCTTTGGTTTTTTCATTGAATTTCTAAGGTTTTTTAAATGCTAATTCCTAACTATAACGTGTGTGAAACCCATGGTTTTTTCAGTGAATTTCAAAGGTTTTTTAAATGCTAATTCCTAACTATAACGTGTGTGAAACCCATGGTTTTTTCAGTGAATTTGCAAGGTTTTTTAAATGCTAATTTTTTTTTTTTTCTTCTTTTTTTTTTTACATATTTTTATTTTAATTTTCTATCCTTTTTTAAAGACTATGGTTAAATTTTTAAAATTCTACAATATGTTTTTATTTTACATTTTTTATAAAATAAACAGGTAAAATTTATTAGCAATACATTTTTTCCTTTTTTTTAATTTTTTTTTAGTGCGCGTACGGTAAGCTTACGGTAAGCGTACGGTTTACGCAATGTCCGTAATTTATCTACGCTGTTTGCGTATAGTTACGCAATTTGCGTAGCCGCGCGTACTCCGCGTGGGGCGCGTACGCGTGTACGCTACACGCGCACGTTACGCGGAAGTGTCGGGGAGTGACTGTTATGCGCATGCGCGCGAGCGCGTGTCTTTTTTACGCGCATGCGTACTTTTGCCGTAAGCGCACCATAAGCGTACGGTGGGTCATGTGATCATGAAACACAACTTTTGATTGGTTGAAACTACTTTCAGTTCTAGAACTCTCCTACACCACACCCATTCCCCTCATTTCTGCTTGTGATCCCTTAGGAGAAGGAGCTGGGTTGTCTTTGTGATACGATGGCAGAACAGCAGAGCTCTTCTGAGAGTGAGGCTAGCAGCACTACCTTGAGGCAGAGAGCGAGGAAACAAAAGACCTCTTACGTATGGGAGTATTTTACTTTTCCAGAAGGCCAGCAAAAGGTAAATGCACCCTTAGTGACTTGCAAGCTGTGTAAGCGTGTACTTTCAAGAGGGAATCCTGACAGGAAGTATTCCTTTGGGAATCACACCATGATGAGACACCTTAAGGATGTACACAGAAGGACACATGCTCGACTTAATGAAGGTAACCCTTCAGTAAATCAACCAAGCACATCCACAGCAGCTCAGCCTGGACCATCATCTGCAGGGCCGAGTCCTTCTTCTGCAGGTCAGGTGAGCCCTTCATCTGTGGGGGGAGCATCTCCTTTTTCTGGTCCTCTGGAAATTAACCCTCGGTTTGCGAGGGTTGAAGTACGGTGCGCCACTTGTCACGATCTAATTACTTATAGGGAGACCAGTATTTCCCTAGTGAACTGTAAAATAGATCAGCACACTTGTCGTACCGTCTAATATTCCCAATCTTTCTTTCCTCTGTCCCTGCATGAACACAACGGCTCTTTTAAGAGCCAACCTTACCTTTCATCTATTTTTTATATATTTTTTTAAAAACTTTTTTTATTTTATTTTTTACCGTACGCGTACGGTACGCGTAATTTTTTTTTTTTTTTTTTTAAAACACTAAAAATCAATTATCATATTACAAGGTCCTTGAGAGACTACAATTAAAAACTGAAAATGTGATTGTAGAGAAGTGGAAAAAAGGGACCATGACATTATTGACTTACCATACCCACTCAAAAAAAGATTTATTCATTTAATTTTTTTTTTAATTGCTTTAAAAATGGTTCTAGTTTTCGAAAATTTTCTATCTCAATCTGAAAAAAAAGAAAAAAGTATTAATATTTAATAAAACATTTTATAATACAGTACACATATTTACATATTTTTCAAAAAATATTTTTGCCTTTTTTTTGCTGCTTTCAGAAAATATTGCATTTCACTATAAATTGTGAAAGCAATTGCATTCATCATTTAACAGCAGGCAAAAAAAAAATTAACAATCTCAAAGATTGTTTTAAAAAAGCCCACAATCTCTTTTTGCATAAACATAACTTTATAGAAATGCATAATATTCTTAAAAAATATCATCTAATATCAATACTTATTTCTTTAAAATACCGTCTGATATTTTTGTTTCAGAAGTATAATCACAATAATATATCTCAAATAACTCCACAATACATCTGGTTCCATTTCCTTTAGGCCAAATAGTAATTTTAAAATTCTTTTTTTGTTTAATTTCCAATGGTAATCCAATAAAAATCTAAAGTTTAAATTGTACAGATGTCACCGATTCTCTGTAACATTTTGGTTTCCGAAAGATTAATTAATAATTAAATAAGTCCACAATAGAATTGTTTACTTTTCCGCATGGCCAAATAGTAATTTTAAAAATCTTTTTTGAAAAAATTTCCAATGGCAATCCAATAACATTCCAAAATTTAAATTGTGCAGATGTTACCGATTTTTTCTAAATTTTGGGTTTTCCAAAGTTTCCTTAAAAAATTGAAAAATTCCACATTACAATTGGTTACCTTTCCATTAGGCCAAATGATAATTTGTTAAATCTTTTTATTTGTAAATTCCAAATGGTAATCCAATAAAATGGTAAAATTGTTTTGTCCAGATGTTGCCAAATCTCTCTAAAATTTAGGTTTCAGGAAGATTAGATAGGAATTTGCTAAATCAAAAGGCAAACGTTGCTTAAAAATCAATTGGGAATCATTACACAGTGTCCAGCCTTTTTCACATTTAAGATAAACTGTGTAATGACCAGAAGTTACAGTAGGTCCATCATGGAAAATTATTGCAACTGTTACAAAAGTTTTTCCTGAAATTGATAATTGCTGTCCTGTAAACTTCGTTATTAAAGTATCCAATTTTGAACCATCAGCTCTACATCGTTGCATCATTAAAATTACATACTGTCTGTATTCCTTTAAAATTAATGTTGAAAACATGTCAGATTTACACTCACCGCATTGCATGCTATGATTAGCATCTTTAACTAATTTAGCAAAAGTGACTGTTTTACTCTCTGGCAATGTTAAATAAATAAACCTTTCAGAATCAACATTAGAGCCACATATATTATAACAGTTTTCACAACTATGTTCCCATTTATAAGAGAGACCAAATAAATTTTCAATGGGAACCCCTTCTTCTTCCAGTACCTGAAGAAAATAAATAAAGAATTCCTGTGAGTCTTGCTGTACATTTTGAGAAAACTGTGTTCGTCCTGAACATACATCTAAAACTTTTCTAATTTCAGTAGCACTTTCTATTTGAGTTTTATCATTACTCAGCTTTTCAAAAAGGAGACTCAGCACAGAACAGAATCTTTTTCCCTGATTTACTATTATCTGCTCTTGCAAACTTTCCAGATAAAATGCAACATTCAGCACTACATTAGCGTAGCAGTTGACACCAGAGCTATTTTCAAAATAACATCCTACAACCTGTTCTTCATTTTCCTTATTCTTTTTGCTTGCAATTACATCACTCCTCTTTTTTTTCCTCCTCTCTACATCTTCATTACAGATATTCTCATTTCTCCTTTTACGAGAAACTACACGTTTCTCCAACACAGGATACTGACCTAAATGAGGAGCATAGCTTCTTCTTAATCTATTATACTCCTTTACACAATTTGTATCAGCACTAACTTTTGAATCATCAAAGTCTATCATGAATAAACCTGATAATGTTTTCACTCGTGACAAAGCAACATATGCCATACCTTCTTTGAACACAGTTGAACCAATGTTCACAAATGCACAATCTACAGTCAATCCTTGAGACTTGTGAATAGTTACAGCATATGCTAGCGAAAACGGAAACTGCTTCCTACGTACATATAAGTCTTTCACAAGCATGAAACGAACTGAACAACGACAAATGTCTTTAACTTCTTCTATCTGATCAAATTTTATTTTTAAACATTCAATTCCATCTTTTTTCTGATAATTAATAAAACCCACAACTCTTCCCATAGCTCCATTAACTAAACCTTTTTCAACATCCAAATTTCTCCTTAAAAATACTCTACAGTTCATGCAAACATATAGATTTTTTTCTAATCCAGCTGTTTTGGAAATGTTCTTCTCTAGTGAATCCAATTTATTTTTCAGTGTGCCTGTTAATGTGACAGTAATTCTTCCATCCTCAATTTTGTCCACTGCTTCCAATTTCCTGATATCTTCCTTTTCCAATTTCAAAAGCTCCTCATTGAATATTGAGCATTCACGTAGAGTTGGCATTAAGCAGATGACACTTTTGTTTTCTGCAATGTTCTTGTATATCTTCTCTGCAACTATTTCTTCCTTTGGAAATAAATTATGTAGCAGCCGACTCTGTAATGCTTTTTTGCCAGCTTCTGTGAGTAGTCCAATCCTGATATCTTTCAGAATACTTCCATATTCTTCATCGTTTGCTTGCCTCATATTAGTTGTAAGTTCCTTGTACTCAAAGAAGGACCAAATATTTGTATTACCGATGCTTCCCAATGACTTCTTTGTGTCTTCATGTGTCACAGTATTAAACACTGGTTGTCCTTTAACTGGAGTAAGTTGCAAAAGATCTCCAAAAACTATGACGTGTTTTCCTCCAAATAACACGTCATAGTCTGTCTTCAGAATTTGCTGCATTCTTAAATGCACAAAGGCAAGCATTAAGTTTGATACCATGCTCACCTCATCAATAATGAGAACTTGCATCTTCTTCAATACTCTTGAAACTTCCAAGCATGCTTCTCCAGTTAGCTTGTTGTATTGTATTTTGTTCTCATGCTCCACTGGTAACATTAGCAAACGATGTAAAGTGATTCCTTTTATGTTATATGCTGCTAACCCAGTTGGAGCAGTAACCACACAAGACAAAGTAGAATCCGTTTTTTGCTGTAGGTAGCTTCTGATGACTTTTATTAGGAAACTTTTCCAGTTCCAGCTTGTCCGCTTACATACATCCTAATTGGATGAAATGATGTGCATGAGCACTCTTTTTTTTCATGTAGGAATCCGTGATCAATTTTTTTTCTGATCTCTTCATAAATTTGTTGCTGCTCTTCGTTCAGTTGTCTTTCCAAATTTTGTAAGTCTATAAATTCTCCTTGAGCTTGATTCATAGCCGTTTCCACTTCATTCATGGCTATTGATGCTTCATTTTCAACGATTGGTTGTCGTAGGGGATCTTGACTGAGTGTTCCTGAACTTTGGCTGTCCTGAGAACTGTCTCTAGCTATTTCTGCTGCAATTGTAGTTTCCTGTTCAATTTCTTCATTTAACATTTGCAGATAAGTTGTGAATGTATTGCATTGTATGCTGTCTTTGCAAGCATTAAAAGAATCTTCATAGCTTTGAAATTCTCCCAGTAGTTCATCCTCTGTACGCCATGGTTTAAACAGCTGTAAAAGAGCCAAGTAGTAAAATTCCTTTTTGTCAGTAGTGTCGCAACTCAGCTTCCGGTGATTTATCAAACTTCCTTTTGTTTGCTTCACCAAACATCCTTCCTCACCAATGACTTTATATTTTCCATTGTTGATGTCTTCTGCGGCTTTCCGTGAATAAATGTAGTTCTGCAGCACTTCATAGAGACACATGTTCTCCAGATGATGACTTCTCTTGGGATAATATGTGTCCAACATGTTTGATTTCAAAATATCTGTACTTTCTGGGTCATTCTCGGCCAAATATTCAATTTCTCCAACAGATTTCAGTTCCCGATTTCTCATTGCTGCAAGGCCTAAACTTGCCCAAATTATTCTTCTTGATTTCGAGTAGAGACTTGCAGAAGATAACCTATCTGAACATTCGTAGGATCCAATTTCTCGATGCGATAACATCTTCAAACTGAAACTGTACAGCTTCTTACTGACAGTTTTCTCGTGAGAAATCTCTTCCGACATTTCCTTCAATTCTGTTTTTTCTGATTTCGTAATGTAAGACGTTACATATCGAGCAACAGCAATGGAATTGTCAGCTACATACTGTATATCCATGTTAGCGTTCCACATGGATAAAATCACTGGGTTGTAGTCATTTATATTTTTTGATTCTTCTTTTCTTTTAAGGTTGTAGGTATTCTTAGGTGATTTTCTTGTGATAGTATGTCTCACAGATGACATAAAACTGTTAACTCTTCCATTTGAAAGAACAGGTCTAGGAAATCCAAATCGACATTTAGTGTAGTATTTATCTTTGCTCTTGTATTTCCGTCGACAGTATTTTCCACACCGATGACTTTGGAAACGTAAAACTTGCTCCTTTAACTTTTTCTCTTCTGTGCTTTTTGGTATAGCACATGTTGCATATTCTTCAATGTAAGATAACACTGCTTCATCAGTATCTGTTCCAAACTTTGGGGCATCCTTGATCCACAACAGCATATGAATATGAGGAGCACCTCTTGCCTGGTACTCTTTTCTCCAAAAGAAATCCACTACTTCTCCTAGAGGTGGATTTTTTTTATTGCAGATGAAGGACATCATAGCCTCAAATCTATGATTGAAATATCTGCAAACATTAACCGGATCCAATGAGCACAGTTCTCCTGCTGTCTTGTATTCGATGTTTTTAATGTTTGAATTTGCCTCTCGTAGAAAATCCAGTAAATCATCCCAAGCGTACTCCGCACAGCTTAGGGTAAGGAACCATGTTGGTGTTCCTAAATTCCGTAACATGCATTTTAATTCACCATGGCGTCGGTACCAATATTCATTTGTCCCACGCTGACAAGCCATCAGATTGATCAGTTGTGTTTCCAAATGATCATCTCGGTGCTGCACTTTCTCCATAAAATCCTTAGCAGACACATTTTGTAAATGTACTCCACTTTTTAAAATGTGATTTACTGCATAAGACAGTGCAGACAAGTCGCTTTCAAATAAAAGATGGAACAAATAAGGAATACTTTGTCGAAATCTGGGATCTTCAGCATATAGTCTTGTAGTCCGATACTCAGAAGCTGGAATCTGTTCCGGACGTTCATCGTATCGTCCTCCTTTTCCTTTAGGAAACAGCTGGGGAAAACATCGAGCTTCCAAGCTCTCCTCCCATACACTCACGGGAGTTCCTTTTGCTTTCTTCATCTGAAATAGATCAATATTGTCTCCCATAACTTCTTTTGAATGAAGAGGATGTATGCTAAAATGTTCATAAATTTCTTCTTCCTTTGACTTGTCCACTTTTTCAATTTGTCCAGTTGGTGTTTCTGTGTCTTCTTGTAAATCTTCTTCTTCTTCTTCTTCTATATAAATTGATTCATACCATTTGTTATTCCTTTTCAAATACAAATTTGCTCTTTGTACTTTCCGTACATCTACCAGCTCCTGCCAAATCTTCTTATTCTTTGTAGGTACACCATTAACCAGAATAATTAATGGTTCAGTTTCCAAAGTATCCGCATCAATAGTTTCCATATTTTTTTTCAAATCCAAGGGCAAATACACCACTCTACCTTTTAAACCTCTCAGTAAATCTGAAGGAGGTAATTTACCAGTTTTGGGCTCCATACGTACTATGGTCTGGAACGGATGAACACATTGAATGAGTATAGACTCATATGTATTTAATTCAGAAAGTTCAGCAGGAATAGCATCCAATTCTAAATTATTATGTACAGCTCTGGTCGGCATTCTATTTTCCTCTAACTTGTTGTAACAGTATTTACAAATACGCTGAACTTCACCCAATTCAAAACAATTTTCAAGAAATATATATGTGGCAAAATCCTTCCACTTATAATTATCTTCATTTTCACTCTTTCTGTAGAGATCAACATACCTGGTTTGTTTTCTATAATGAGTTCTGCGGCAACAAATACAAGTAACATTTGGTCTTTCATTAGAGATTATTGCAAATTTTGTTATGTGATCATTAAATGTCTTACTTACAGAGGGTTCTACATTCTCTTCCACTTCTTCCTCATTTACTGTGTCCTTCTCTGCACTGTTTTGTTCAGGACCAAAGTAACAAAACTGAATTTCATCAACAACCTTCTCTACATCTGATACCGTTCCACGGAACAGAGCCCTATTCAATTCATCTAACTTTATTGCTGGACTTTTAGCAAAATACAACCGTCTCACAAACTTTCTCATTTCAGTATGATGAACAGCCAGCATCCTAAAATGATGGAAAACACTATTACACACTTTTCTAGATAGACAAGCCAGAGAATGACCCTGAAAACCAGTATTCTCTCTCACTCTGCATGGATCCAAACTTTGAAGCACCTTAATCTTCTGTTTTACACTTTTTTTACTATATTCTCTTAGAAACTCACGAAATTTATCAATAGATTCTTGACGCACAGTGCAAATACTACTACAATTCCAAGTGTACACTGGGGCTTTAGGACGTCTCCCCATAGCCTCATCCGCCATCACTTGTACCTCATCTCTTGGAACCATTATCTCCTTCTCCATTATGCAACCATTTTTCACTTCATAAGCACGACCTCTGGTGTCAACTGCATGCAGCAAACTATTACTTTGAAAATAACTCTCTTCATTAAAAAAAGGTTCACTACTTGAACTATGCATCCATTTTCCTAAAAACACTTTAGAAAAGTTTGTTCTGTTCACTACTCTTTTCCTTTTGCTATGTGATTTCAGTACATTAACCATTTTGTCTAATGTACGCATCCTATTCAAAATTAAAATGAATAGTTTCCTTTTTAATTCTAATGCCTTTGCTGCAATGGCTTCAATTTCTTTTTTTCTCTTATAAAACTTAGCCTTTTGCTTATATTTCTTCACATCCTTTATCAAATTGGACATAACTCTTCTCTGAAACATTTTTCTACGTATATCTTTAAACGCTGTTTTTCTGTTTAAGTTTATCTTTTTAGTTGCAGAAGGTATATTTGCATTAACTAAATTCTCAATTTTTTCCTGTGCTTTTCGATTGAAATCATTCTTTCCAGTACAGACATTTTGTACATTTTTCCTTTTTTTGAATATGTTCTTTAGAAAAATTTTTGTCTGCTTACCAGAAGATTTTTTCTTCTTCCCAACATGAGCATCTTCAACTAACTTCAAACAGTTGTCTTCAAATATAGGTTTTTTTTGTGGTCTTTTTTTACTCTGGATTTTGTAGGCATCTTAAATTTTGTTCACTGCTCTTCAGCAATACCTGAAAAAAACTAAAAAAAAATTCCTTTATTTTAATTAAATATATTACTACATTTGTTTTCACATTAGTCACAAAACGAAATTTCTTTGCCAATTTGAAAGCACACTTACTACTCTTTTTTTTGGCAAGTGATAATCACTTTTACAGACTGACACATTATGAATCCACTTTTCAGATTTTTTAAAAAGCACATGTCCAAACTGCTTTTTCAGACCAGCACCATTTGTAACCTGGGTGACTGCCTACACTCCAGCAAGGGCAACCAGCCTTAGTGATGCTGAATGTATTTGCATTACTGACTGAAACCTCAAACCCCACTCGCTTGTGAATACTGTGCATGATTCCACATGGTAAGCAGCTGGGTGTGTGCTAAGAGTCTGCTTCTGCACCAAAAAACTGGCTCCCCCTTTCCTTCTAATGCAACTGTGAAATCACCAGAGCAATACGCAATAAATCTCTGCCTGTAATTCCTATTTGCACACAGAGTCATGTTTTCACATTAGTCACAAAACGAAATTTCTTTGCCAATTTGAAAGCACACTTACTGCTCTTTTTTTTGGCAAGTGATAAACACTTTTACAGACTGACACATTATGAATCCACTTTTCAGATTTTTTAAAAAGCACATGTCCAAACTGCTTTTTCAGACCAGCACCATTTGTAACCTGGGTGACTGCCTACACTCCAGCAAGGGCAAACAGCCTTAGTGATGCTGAATGTATTTGCATTACTGACTGATGCCTCAAACCCCACTCGCTTGTGAATACTGTCCATGATTCCACATGGTAAGCAGCTGGGTGTGTGCTAAGAGTCTGCTTCTGCACCAAAAAATGGCTCCCCCTTTCCATCTAATGCAACTGTGAAATCACCAGAGCAATACGCAATAAATCTCTGCCTGTAATTCCTATTTGCACACAGAGTCATGTTTTCACATTAGGCCCTTAAACGAAATTTCTTTGCCAATTTAAAAGCACACTTACTGCTCTTTTTTTTGGCAAGTGATAAACACTTTTACAGACTGACACATTATGAATCCACTTTTCAGATTTTTTAAAAAGCACATGTCCAAACTGCTTTTTCAGACCAGCACCATTTGTAACCTGGGTGACTGCCTACACTCCAGCAAGGGCAAACAGCCTTAGTGATGCTGAATGTATTTGCATTACTGACTGAAACCTCAAACCCCACTCGCTTGTGAATACTGTCCATGATTCCACATGGTAAGCAGCTGGGTGTGTGCTAAGAGTCTGCTTCTGCACCAAAAAATGGCTCCCCCTTTCCATCTAATGCAACTGTGAAATCACCAGAGCAATACGCAATAAATCTCTGTCTGTAATTCCTATTTGCACACAGAGTCATGTTTTCACATTAGGCCCTTAAACGAAATTTCTTTGCCAATTTGAAAGCACACTTACTGCTCTTTTTTTTGGCAAGTGATAAACACTTTTACAGACTGACACATTATGAATCCACTTTTCAGATTTTTTAAAAAGCACATGTCCAAACTGCTTTTTCAGACCAGCACAATTTGTAACCTGGGTGACTGCCTACACTCCAGCAAGGGCAACCAGCCTTAGTGATGCTGAATGTATTTGCATTACTGACTGAAACCTCAAACCCCACTCGCTTGTGAATACTGTGCATGATTCCACATGGTAAGCAGCTGGCTGTGTGTTAAGAGTCTGCTTCTGCACCAGAAAATGGCTCCCCCTTTCCATCTAATGCAACTGTGAAATCACCAGAGCAATACGCAATAAATCTCTGCCTGTAATTCCTATTTGCACACAGAGTCATGTTTTCACATTAGTCACAAAACGAAATTTCTTTGCCAATTTGAAAGCACACTTACTGCTCTTTTTTTTGGCAAGTGATAATCACTTTTACAGACTGACACATTATGAATCCACTTTTCAGATTTTTTAAAAAGCACATGTCCAAACTGCTTTTTCAGACCAGCACCATTTGTAACCTGGGTGACTGCCTACACTCCAGCAAGGGCAACCAGCCTTAGTGATGCTGAATGTATTTGCATTACTGACTGAAACCTCAAACCCCACTCGCTTGTGAATACTGTGCATGATTACACATGGTAAGCAGCTGGCTGTGTGCTAAGAGTCTGCTTCTGCACCAAAAAATGGCTCCCCCTTTCCATCTAATGCAACTGTGAAATCACCAGAGCAATACGCAATAAATCTCTGCCTGTAATTCCTATTTGCACACAGAGTCATGTTTTCACATTAGGCCCTTAAACGAAATTTCTTTGCCAATTTGAAAGCACACTTACTGCTCTTTTTTTTGGCAAGTGATAAACACTTTTACAGACTGACACATTATGAATCCACTTTTCAGATTTTTTAAAAAGCACATGTCCAAACTGCTTTTTCAGACCAGCACCATTTGTAACCTGGGTGACTGCCTACACTCCAGCAAGGGCAAACAGCCTTAGTGATGCTGAATGTGTTTGCATTACTGACTGAAACCTCAAACCCCACTCGCTTGTGAATACTGTGCATGATTCCACATGGTAAGCAGCTGGGTGTGTGCTAAGAGTCTGCTTCTGCACCAAAAAATGGCTCCCCCTTTCCATCTAATGCAACTGTGAAATCACCAAAGCAATACACAATAAATCTTTGCCTGTAATTCCTATTTGCACACAGAGTCATGTTTTCACATTAGTCACAAAACGAAATTTCTTTGCCAATTTGAAAGCACACTTACTGCTCTTTTTTTTGGCAAGTGATAAACACTTTTACAGACTGACACATTATGAATCCACTTTTCAGATTTTTTAAAAAGCGCATGTCCAAACTGCTTTTTCAGACCAGCACCATTTGTAACCTGGATGACTGCCTACACTCCAGCAAGGGCAACCAGCCTTAGTGATGCTGAATGTATTTGCATTACTGACTGAAACCTCAAACCCCACTCGCTTGTGAATACTGTGCATGATTCCACATGGTAAGCAGCTGGCTGTGTGCTAAGAGTCTGCTTCTGCACCAAAAAATGGCTCCCCCTTTCCATCTAATGCAACTGTGAAATCACCAGAGCAATACGCAATAAATCTCTGCCTGTAATTCCTATTTGCACACAGAGTCATGTTTTCACATTAGTCACAAAACGAAATTTCTTTGGCAATTTGAAAGCACACTTACTGCTCTTTTTTTTGGCAAGTGATAATCACTTTTACAGACTGACACATTATGAATCCACTTTTCAGATTTTTTAAAAAGCACATATCCAAACTGCTTTTTCAGACCAGCACCATTTGTAACCTGGGTGACTGCCTACACTCTAGCAAGGGCAACCAGCCTTAGTGATGCTGAATGTATTTGCATTACTGACTGAAACCTCAAACCCCACTCGCTTGTGAATACTGTGCATGATTCCACATGGTAAGCAGCTGGGTGTGTGCTAAGAGTCTGCTTCTGCACCAAAAAATGGCTCCCCCTTTCCATCTAATGCAACTGTGAAATCACCAGAGCAATACGCAATAAATCTCTGCCTGTAATTCCTATTTGCACACAGAGTCATGTTTTCACATTAGTCACAAAACGAAATTTCTTTGCCAATTTGAAAGCACACTTACTGCTCTTTTTTTTTGCAAGTGATAAACATTTTTACAGACTGACACATTATGAATCCACTTTTCAGATTTTTTAAAAAGCACATGTCCAAACTGCTTTTTCAGACCAGCACCATTTGTAAACTGGGTGACTGCCTACACTCCAGCAAGGGCAACCAGCCTTAGTGATGCTGAATGTATTTGCATTACTGACTGAAACCTCAAACCCCACTCGCTTGTGAATACTGTGCATGATTCCACATGGTAAGCAGCTGGGTGTGTGCTAAGAGTCTGCTTCTGCACCAAAAAATGGCTCCCCCTTTCCATCTAATGTAACTGTGAAATCACCAGAGCAATACGCAATAAATCTCTGCCTGTAATTCCTATTTGCACACAGAGTCATGTTTTCACATTAGTCACAAAACGAAATTTCTTTGCCAATTTGAAAGCACACTTACTGCTCTTTTTTTTGGCAAGTGATAAACACTTTTACAGACTGACACATTATGAATCCACTTTTCAGATATTTTAAAAAGCACATGTCCAAACTGCTTTTTCAGACCAGCACCATTTGTAACCTGGGTGACTGCCTACACTCCAGCAAGGGCAACCAGCCTTAGTGATGCTGAATGTATTTGCATTACTGACTGAAACCTCAAACCCCACTCGCTTGTGAATACTGTGCATGATTCCACATAGTAAGCAGCTAGGTGTGTGCTAAGAGTCTGCTTCTGCACCAAAAAATGGCTCCCCCTTTCCATCTAATGCAACTGTGAAATCACCAGAGCAATACGCAATAAATCTCTGCCTATAATTCCTCTTTGCTCACAGAGTCATGTTTTCACATTAGTCACAAAACGAAATTTCTTTGCCAATTTGAAAGCACACTTACTGCTCTTTTTTTTGGCAAGTCATAAACACTTTTACAGACTGACACATTATGAATCCACTTTTCAGATTTTTTAAAAAGCACATGTCCAAACTGCTTTTTCAGACCAGCACCATTTGTAACCTGGGTGACTGCCTACACTCCAGCAAGGGCAACCAGCCTTAGTGATGCTGAATGTATTTGCATTACTGAGTCCAACCTCAAACCCTTAAACTATTCTTTTTTTATACCAGTACACCTTAATTTATTGTGAAAACATAGTCCATATTATTTTACTTGTTCCTCACATTTAAATTTCTCCCAAAACAGAAAATAATAAACACAACTTCAACAAAAAGAATTGCATTTCTATTATTCATTTCTTAATTTACCATATACATCCCCTCTCAAACTCTAAACTCACCTTTAAAATTAGTTAGTTGTGAAAGAGATGTGGCACTCAAACAGCAGATTATCAGAGCCAGGATCTCTGTTCCTTACACCTCTCTCCTCTCAGCAGAACCAGATAATGGCAAACTTTCCCTCTCTTTTTCCACACATATACATGTTAGTTTCAAATCTCAGTGCTTGCCCCTTTTTTTCAAATGTAATCACACATTTCTATTGGTTGAAAACCAACCCTTTTCCAAAAGTACCTTTCCCCCAACTTGACTTCTGCCTAGTACCCTTCCCCCAACTTGACTTCTGCCTGCTACCATAGCAACAGCTCATGGAACACTGCTGTGTGGAGTTAGGTCAGAAGTTCACCAAACAATGTTTCAATTCCACAGAGCAAGAGTGCTTGACTTTTCAAACCTAACAGCAAATCCATAGTACTGTTCTTTGGTAACACATTTTTCTGTACCAATACAAAACATGCTTCTATTAATTTACACATACAGCCTAGTTTTTATTCTAGAATGGTATGAAACAGCCAATCAGTTCTTTTTTTTGTTGAAAAAAATATGTATGCCTCCATTTCCAAACTGTCTTTCTTTTCATATTGCCATTCTACTGAAAGACACCTCCTGAGTGCATCCAGTTCTCCTTTGAAGATGTTCACAGTGTGGATTGTAGGGCACAGCTATGTCTTCTGGAATGAAAAGTATGCAGAGAAAACAGATATGGTGAGAGACCTTGCTTTGCCAAATGTAGACATTAAATGGATTGGTCAGAGAGGGTTAAAGTGGCACCAATTGATGCCATTGGTGAAATCCTTCATGCACATCCAACACCCTGACCTCATAATAGTGCACTGTGGTGGCAATGACCTAGGCACTTTGACTGGGGTAGGTCTGGAAATGCTTATGAAGGACACCTTTGCACAACTGTTTTCACTTTTCCCTAAAACTGCCTTTGTGTTTTCTAACATATGCCAAAGGCAAAAATGGAACTGGTCCAATCATTTCTGTCCGCAGATTGACAAAGCAAGAAAGCACGTCAACAAATCTGTTTCTGCTTTCCTCCGTGACTATGGTATGGGTTCCATTTACCACAACAACTTGCGTTACGACATGCAAGACATTTATAGAGGAGATGGTGTGCACTTCAATGATGAAGGGAACAGAGTCTTCCTCTTGAACCTTAGACTCTGCATCGGTACTTACTTGTAGGTACCACTAAAAAATCACTTCATAAACACAACGGCTCTTTTTAGAGCCCCCTAATATCTAAACATTTAAATCTGATTTTCATGTCTTTTTTTTTTTTTTTTTTTACCGTACGCTTACTGTACGCGT
This sequence comes from Triturus cristatus, assembly GCF_964204655.1. Classification (NCBI taxonomy): domain Eukaryota; kingdom Metazoa; phylum Chordata; class Amphibia; order Caudata; family Salamandridae; genus Triturus; species Triturus cristatus. The sequence goes on along the minus strand of NC_140581.1, from coordinate 379,877,888 downwards.
ACCCCGCGATTTTTTTTAAAATCAATAAATGTTTTCTTTGTACTTTTCTGTCCTTCTTTGACCCCCTTACAAATGTTAGGGGGTCTGTAACTCTCCTCCTTGCCCCCTTTTCAAGATATCACTCTTTTTTTTCTGAGTGAAACACACGAAATGGCGGCCGCCGCTTCCTGGTTTCGACCGATTCGAATGTTTACTAAGATCTAAGAGCCAATCAGAATCACGCTCGCGCACGCCACCGTACGCGTACGGTAAGCGCACCGTAAGCGCACCGTAAGCGCACCGTAAGCTGGCTCAGATATATATATTGATTTAAAGGCTATTTTCTCAGAATCTACTGAACAGATTTACACCAAACCTACAAAAGGCACTTCCTTGACCTGAGGACTACCTCTCTGCCAAATTTCTAGTAATTCTGTTCAGCCGTTCGGGCTGTAGCCCTGTCTAAAGGTCCTATGGAAAAATGCATGGGAAAAACGCGTTTTGGGACCCCCCTTTTATCTCAGCCCCCGCTTGACGAATCCCCCCGAGACTTTCAGGGAAGGAGCGGAGCGTAGCGCCCCACCTCTTTTGAAAAATTCGTGAGGATTCGTCGACCGGCGCCAAAGTTATTCAAAATAGAATGTTGCGGATTTCCTATGGAAACGTGGTCCTAACTATAACTACCTACTGGCGACCACCAGTAGGTAATATATATATATATATGTATATATATATTTCTCCAAGCGTTTCTTTGTCAGGGACATAAAACGTGGCGCACACACTTCGATAATCTTTTCAAATTCTTTTATTCCGCTCCAAGGGCAGACAAACGCGTTTCGGCCATGCTGGCCTTTGTCAATGTCAATGCACGCAATGTTTGCACCGGATAAATAATCATTGTTTAACCCACGTCATCTCAGGTTGAAGTAGAAAGAGGACTGCAACATTCAGAGAACTCTTTCAAAGCAGGTCTAAATAGCTGCCATTTTGAACTAGTAAGGAGATGCTATATTCCTATAACTGAGTTCTACCAATATGCACATACATAGCTAACAAAAATGTTGTTTTCAATTTTTTGGCAGGATTATTCCTAAATTCATTGGAATACCCTTTCCTCACAAATTTACGCCCTGAATGAGCAAAAACATATATGTGCAAGTATAATTACAGTGAACATTTCATTCATGTTTTTCATAGCTGTTCTTTAGGCAATTCGAATAGCCCTCCTTCATCATGTTACACCCAAATGGGCTAAAGATATATTGCATTTAATCCGTAAGATCTTTCTTCACAGGGCTTTATAGTTTAATTTGGCATCAGTATAGCGCTGTCCGTGGCCCACGACCCCAAAGCGCTTGTAAATGCCGCAATCCTGAGAGAGGGCTTTTGTTGTGCTGCAGAGCTGAGCGACCTCGGCGCGCTCACTGAAGCCCGCAACGCTGTCCGCGCTGACTTCGTTGTTGCCTTATATATCCGATGGAGAGTGCATCCTAAAGCTTTTGGCAAAGTGTGAAAAGAAATAAAATACACGGCATGCCTGCCGTGAGGATTGCACCACCGCAAGAAAAGCGGGCCGCAGAGCCCTGGATATTGGGAGCCAAGGTCGGTCCATCGGGATGGCTTATGTTATTATTGGCAATGTTGACTGCTGTCCTGGGATAGCCCATTTATGGCGGAATTGAGAAATATATATTTGAGTGGACGTTGTTTGTTTACGAACTACAAGGCCTATTTTAAGAACTGCTGATCCCATCATGCAATTTTGTGACGATAATGAGGCCCCACCCGTAGGCAATTAAAGGTACTTGTAATATTCAGCAGCAGTCTTTGCCTTCATTTTGATGTCACTCAGCCTGTGAGAAAGGACAATCTATGTCTGAAACGCGTAAGGCACTGATATTATATCCTTGGATGTGCAGACTTCGTTGTTGCCTTATATAACCGATGGAGAGTGCGTCCTAAAGCTTTTGGGAAAGTGTGAAAAGAAATAAAATACACAGCATGCCTGCCGTGAGGATTGCACCACCGCAAGAAAAACGGGCCGTAGAGCCCTGGATAAGGGGAGCCAAGGTCGGTCCATCGGGATGGCTTATGTTATTATTGACAATGTTGACTGCTGTCCTGGGATAGCCCATTTATGGCGGAATTGAGAAATATATATTTGAGTGGACGTTGTTTGTTTACGAACTACAAGGCCAATTTTAAGAACTGCTGATCCCATAATGCAATTTTGTGAGGATAATGAGGCCCCACCCATAGGCAATTAAAGGCACTTGTAATATTCAGCAGCAGTCTTTGCCTTCATTTTGATGTCGCTCAGCCTGTGAGAAAGGACAATCTATGTCTGAAACACGTAAGGCACTGATATTATATCCTTGGATGTGCAGACTTCGTTGTTGCCTTATGTAACCGATGGAGAGTGCGTCCTAAAGCTTTTGGCAAAGTGTGAAAAGAAATAAAATACACGGCATGCCTGCCGTGAGGATTGCACCTCGCCAAAAGCCAGGACACATCGGCTGCGGAGCGCACCAGAGTCCGAGGAAACCCTGTAATAGACTCCAGTTCACTGCGCAACTTGGTTGCAGGTGCACACTCCTTGCCGCAATATAAAGGAACAGTCCAATAGTGCTTGGGGAAATTTATTTGTGGTACCAAGCCAAAGGCAAGGGGTTGCTTTTTCTCATTTCGGGTTGGCTTGGTTGGTATTTTACCAATTCAAAGCTGTAATACTGTGCCTGGAGTGGTAAATGGCTTTTTTTCATTTTACAACTCGGGCATGGACAGCACTGTGCTAGTCCTATGCTTAAAGACTTTGCTGTAGAAATGGTAAAAGACTTTGTCACTTTCTTTCTCGGCGTGGATGGCACTGTGCTAATCCTATGCTTAAAGACTTTGATAGAAAAGCAGACATTTGAGGTGAGCAGATCTAGAGTGTTGCTGGTGTTGAGAGTGCTCTATACAGGAGCTGCTTTCCAGCTAAACTTGAGAACTTTCCAGAGTTCTCTGCTTCTTTTTCGAATAATGTATGCGTCACTCTATGTCTGAAAGGGTGTTATTTTGAAAAAAAAAAAAAAAATATATATATATATATATATATATATATATATATATTCACTGAAAAAACCATAGGTTTCACACATGTTATAGTTAGCTGGACATTTTACTGATAAAAAACCAATGAAATTCCCCCGTTATAGTTACTGTAGGCAACTATAACTCACGCGACCGCAATCCTCTGCTGATGCTAATACTGTATTTAGACACTTATTTGCCCATGTCTTCTTCCATTAAATTTTAGCTATACATATATTACAAATATTTTTTTTTCATAAAGACACATATGTCATCAGCAGAGGATTACGGTCGCGTGAGTTATAGTTGCCTACAGTAACTATAACGGGGGAATTTCATTGGTTTTTTATCAGTAAAATGTCCAGCTACCTATAACATGTGTGAAACCTATGGTTTTTTCAGTGAATTAGCAAGGTTTTTTAAATGCTAATTCCTAACTATAACGTGTGTGAAACCTATGGTTTTTTCAGTGAATTTGTACGGTTTTTTAAATGCTAATTTATTTATGTATTATTTTTTATATATTTATTTTACAATAAACTACGTATTAAAAATTATTATTTTTTTTTTTTTTGGTTTTCACCCTGCGAATTTTTTTTTTTTTTTTGCAAAAAAAAAAATTTTTTTTTTGTGTTTTTCAGGGTGCGCGCACTGTGCGCGCACCCCCGCGATTTTTTAAAAAAAAAACTTTTTTTTTTTGCCTTCGGGGTCCTTCAGGGACCCCCTGACAAAGGCTAGGGGGTCAGGAACTCTCTACCCTGCCCCCTTTTCACGTTCGCCACCTTCCTTTTTCACTCTCGCACTGAAAACAAACAAAATGGCGGCCGACACTTCCTGATTTCGACCGATTCGAACGTTGACTAACATGTAACCACCAATCAGAATTACGCTCGCGCACGTTAGGGTGCTCGCACGGTGCTCGCACGGTGCGCGCACCCTGCGCGCATATATATATATATATGCTTTTAAATGCTATTTTCTCCGGAAATACTGAACAGATTTACACCAGACCTACAAAAGGCACTTCCTTGACCTAGGGACTACCTCTCTGCCAAATTTTGAGTAATTCTGTTCAGCCGTTCGGGCTGTAGCTCGTTCTAAAGGTCCTATGGAAAAATGCATGGGAAAAACGCGTTTTGGGACCCCCCTTTTATCTCAGCCCCCGCTTGACGGATCCCCCCGAGACTTTCAGGGTAGGAGCGGAGCGGAGCGCCCCACCTATTTTGAGAAATTCGCGAGGATTCGTCGACCGGCGCCAAAGTTATTCAAAATAGAATGTTGAGGTTTTCCTATGGAAACGTGGTCCTAACTATAACTACCTACTGGCGACCGCCAGTAGGTAATATATATATATATATATATATATATATATATATATATATATATATATATATATATATATATATATATATGTGTATATATATATATATATTCACTGAAAAAACCATAGGTTTCACACATGTTATAGTTAGCGGAAATTTTACTGATAAAAAACCAATGAAATTCCCCCGTTATAGTTAGTGCAGGCAACTATAACTCACGCGACCGCAATCCTCTTCTGATGCTAATACTGTATTTAGACACTTATTTGCCCATGTCTTCTTCCATACATTTTTAGCTATACATATATTACAAATATTTTTTTTTCATAAAGACACATATGTCATCAGCAGAAGATTGCGGTCGCGTGAGTTATAGTTGCCTGCACTAACTATAACGGGGGAATTTCATTGGTTTTTTATCAGTAAAATTTCCGCTAACTATAACATGTGTGAAACCTATGGTTTTTTCAGTGAATTTGCAAGGTTTTTTAAATGCTAATTCCTAACTATAACGTGTGTGAAACCTATGGTTTTTTCAGTGAATTTGTAAGTTTTTTTAAATGCTAAGTTACTTTACGCCATTCGTGGCGTGCGCGCCCACTTAACGCAGTTCGTTCCGTGCGCGCACGGTGCGCTTCGCGCACCGTGCGCGCACAGTGAGCACGCGGTGCGCTTCGCGCACCGCGCGCCCACTTTACGCAGTTAGTGCCGTGCACGCACGTTGGGCACACGTTACGCTAGATGGGCCATGTACGCACGATGCGCTTCGCGCACCGTGCGCACATGGAGGACATATGATGCACTTCGTTTTGAAAGGTAATATTTTAATTTTTCGTATATGTTATAAGCCATGCACAAATGGTGCCCTTCGGGCACCATTTGCACACGGGGTGGAGAGAGTGTGGATAATTTTTTTTTTTATTATTTTTTTTTAAAATATTTTAGTTTAACTCATCTTTAATAAGCCATGCACAATTGGTGACCTTCGGGCACCAATTGCACACGGGGTAGGGAGAGTGTGGATAATTTTTTTTTTTTTTATAATTTTTTACCGTACGCGTACGGTAAGCGTAATCGGCGAAATTAGCAAAAAAATAAATATTCCGTTTTTGGCCTTGGGGGATCTTTGGGGACTCCCTCAACATTGCTATGTGTGTGGGAGCTGTCTAAACAGCCCCTTTACATGTTTTTGAGCTTTAGATTTTAAACATCACTCTCAGTGCGAGAGAGAAAATGGCGGCTGCCGCTTACTGGTTTCGGCCGATTCGAATGTTTACTAAGATCTAAGAGCCAATCAGAATCGCGCTCGCGCACGCCACCGTACGCGTACGGTAAGCGTACCGTAAGCGCACCGTAAGCTGGCTCAGATATATATATTGATTTAAAGGCTATTTTCTCAGAATCTACTGAACAGATTTACACCAAACCTACAAAAGGCACTTCCTTGACCTGAGGACTACCTCTCTGCCAAATTTCTAGTAATTCTGTTCAGCCGTTCGGGCTGTAGCCCTGTCTAAAGGTCCTATGGAAAAATGCATGGGAAAAACGCGTTTTGGGACCCCCCTTTTATCGCAGCCCCCGCTTGACGAATCCCCCCGAGACTTTCAGGGAAGGAGCGGAGCGTAGCGCCCCACCTATTTTGAAAAATTCGCGAGGATTCGTCGACCGGCGCCAAAGTTATTCAAAATAGAATGTTGCGGATTTCCTATGGAAACGTGGTCCTAACTATAACTACCTACTGGCGACCGCCAGTAGGTAATATATATATATATATATATATATATATATATATATATATATATATATATATATATATATATATCAAACCGATCCCAAACACAATGCACTCACAGCTGGTGATTTGAATCTCATGATGGATATCATGAAATTACACCTTGCCTATACATATGATTGAATTTCATGGCACTTAGCTATCAAATGCAATATTTTTTTATATTTTTTAATTGACAACACAAGTACTGAACTTATCTACATAATGTACAGGCTTACATATAATTCAGCTCATTATAAATGGATAAAATGTAGAATGTAGGATAAAAACCTTGAAAATAACTGGAACATTGACTTTTGGATATGTAACAAAACATTGTTTTTAACATATTTATCGAACTACAATTCCCATAATGCCTCATCATGGCCAACATGGTCTATGTGTATATATATGACATAAAAATAGGACTCACCCAATCCTGACCAATACTTCACAGTCAAAACGCGTTGGTGTTAGTGGTTTGATTAAAGAACCTTAAAAGAAAATGAGTGTGGCATATCTCTTTTGTGGTCTATGATATATATATATATATTCACTGAAAAAACCATAGGTTTCACACACGTTATAGTTAGGAATTAGCATTTAAAAAACCTTGCAAATTCACTTAAAAAACCATAGGTTTCACACATGTTATAGTTAGCTGGACATTTCACTCGTGAAAAACCATTGAAATTCCCCCGTTATAGTTAGTGCAGGCAACTATAACTCACGCGACCGCAATCCTCTGCTGATGACGTCAGATATTACATCACTGTATTTAGACACTTATTTACCCATGTCTTCTTCCATTAATTTTTAGCTATACATATATTACAAATATTTTTTTTTCAGCAAGACACATATGTCATCAGTGATGTAATATCTGAAGTCATCAGCAGAGGATTGCGGTCGCGTGTGTTATAGTTGCCTGCACTAACTATAACGGGGGAATTTCAATGGTTTTTCACGAGTGAAATGTCCAGCTAACTATAACATGTGTGAAACCTATGGTTTTTTAAGTGAATTTGCAAGGTTTTTTAAATGCTAATTCCTAACTATAACGTGTGTGAAACCTATGGTTTTTTCAGTGAATTTGTACGTTTTTTAAAATGCTAAGTTATGTATTTTTTTTTTTTAAGGTTTCTCACCGTGCGCGTACGGTACGCGCACGGTGCGCTTCGCGTTCCGTCTGCGCGCCCAGGTTACGCAGTTCGCGGAATTTTTCCGTTTCTACCGTACGCGCACGCTACGCGTACTCTGCGATTTTTCACAAAAAAATTAAAGGAAATTTTGGCCCTTGGGGGTCCTTCTGGGACCCCCTGACAAAGGCTAGGGTGTCAGGAACTGTCCACCCTGCCCCCTTTTCACGTTCTCCACCTTTGTTTTTCACCCCCTCAGACTGCGAGAGACAAAATGGCGGCCGACAGTTCCTGGTTTCAACCGATTCGAATGTTTACTAAGATCTAACAACCAATCAGAATCGCGCTCGCGCACGGCAGCGTGCGCGTACGGTAAGTTTTACCGTACGCGCACGGTGCGCGCTTATAGATATATATATGCTTTTAAATGCTATTTTCTCAGGAAATACTGAACAGATTTACACCAGATCTGCAAAAGGCACATCCCTGACCTGAGGACTACCTCTCTGCCAAATTTCAAGTAATTCTGTTCAGCCGTTCGGGCTGTAGCTTGGACTAAAGGTCCTATGGAAAAATGCATGGGGAAAACGCGTTTTGGGACCCCCCTTTTTCTCAGCCCCCGCTTGACGAATCCCCCCGAGACTTTCAGGGAAGGAGCGGAGTGGAGCGCCCCACCTATTTTGAAAATTTCGCGAGGATTCGTCAATCGGCGCCAAAGTTATTCCAAATAGAATGTTGCGGATTTCCTATGGAAACACGATCCTAACTATAACTATCTACTGGCGACCGCCAGTAGATAATACATATATATATATATATGTATATATATATATATATATATATATATATATATATTCACTGAAAAAAACCATAGGTTTCACACACTTTATAGTTAGGAATTAGCATTTAAAAAACCTTTCAAATTCACTGAAAAAAACCATAGGTTTCACACATGTTATAGTTAGCTGGACATTTCACTCATAAAAAACCAATGAAATTCCCCCGTTATAGTTAGTTCAGCTAACTATAACTCGCGCGCCCGCAATCCACTGCTGATGACGTCACATATTACATCACTCATGACATGGTCAGTGACATCACTCATGACATCACTGATGACATCTCAAATTACATCACTGATGACATCACTGATGACATCATCCAGTGAATGTGTGTTTCTCACCAATTTTAATATGTTTAATATATATAGGGAAAGACCTGTAGAAGAATGAGTGGTTGTATAAGTGTGTGAATAGATGATTTTGTAGGTGCGTAACTGACTCTTTAAGTGAGTCATTAAATGTATCTTATTTCAGACTAGTGACTAAACTGTGTGAATGTCTGTATGTGTCTGTGGGTGGTGTATAAGTGGCTGCATGGTTTTGTGAATAGCTATATGAGTGACTATATGGGTTATTGATTGGTTGTCTGAGTATCTGTATGGGTGCCTGAGTGTTAGTGTGGGTAGGCTGTTAGTGACTCTGTGCATAGATGTGTGAGTGGGTGATTCTATGGGTGCATGGTTTTAAGAGTGCATCTGTGAAGGACTGTATGGTTGAGCGAGTGTATGTATGGGTGTGTTAGGGATTGAATGTATATCTCAGTAGTACATTTATGACTAACTACATATGTAAAAGGCAGTATATGTGTGTGTAACAGTATATAAATGAGTAGATATGAGAGTGTGTGATTGTGAATTTGACTGTGTGGATGAGTGTGCGCTTGTATGAATGATTCTATAAGAGGGTAAGAATGTGGTACTTTTTTTATGATTAAGTGAACTTGAGTGTTTATAACCACATAGGTGAGTAAATGGGAGTGTGATTATTTGCATGACTGACTAGGTGTGGCAGTACCTCTATGGATCATTGGTGTTGTGTGAGTGTCTATATAGGTGTATAAATAAATATGATAATCTTGTATGGAGTGACTGTAAGTATGAGTGACTGTACAGGTGAATGAGTGGAGGTGTATGTAGACCTAAGAGTTAATAAGTGGGTATGTAGCTATTGGTATTGCAGTATGTGTGGTTTTGAGAATGGAATTCTTAAATTTTTAGTCTGTGTATCAAAGTTTATATTAGGGTGTGAGAAGATGTGCTATTTTTTCACATGGATTATGTCATCAGTGATGTCATCAGTGATGTCATTTGAGATGTCATCAGTGATGTCATGAGTGATGTCACTGACCATGTCATGATTGATGTAATATGTGACGTTATCAGCAGTGTATTGCGGGCGCGCGAGTTATAGTTAGCTGAACTAACTATAACAGGGGAATTTCATTGGTTTTTTACGAGTGAAATGTCCAGCTAACTATAACATGTGTGAAACCTATGGTTTTTTTCAGTGAATTTGAAAGGTTTTTTAAATGCTAATACCTAACTATAACGTGTGTGAAACCTATCGTTTTTTTCAGTGAATTTGCAAGGTTTTTTAAATGCTAATTCCTAACTATAACGTGTGTGAAACCTATGTTTTTTTTTAGTGAATTTCAAAGGTTTTTTAAATGCTAATTTTTATTTTTTTTATTATATTTTTTATATTTTTTTTTTTCCAAAAATTTCCCCATGTATACATTAATAAATTATCTGTTTCCTTTAATTTTGTGTGGGGGTCATTTTTTTTTACTTTTATTTTGGATAAAGTTGAACAGCATAGTTAATATATTCTATTAAGTTTTGTCCACTTTATTTATTTTTTTCTATAAATTCTTAGGGTGCGCACTCAGAGCGCGCACCTAGTACGTTTGCGTACGTTTTTCATGTATGCAGTCGTACGTTATCTACGTACGCATACATACGTTTTAGTGCGCGCTCGCAGCGCGCACCCAGTACGCATGCGTACGTACGCTTGCGTGCGTCGTACGTGCTCCGCGCGCTACACTCGCGCATACGCGTAGAGTACGCACGCTGACGTTCACGCATGCGCGCGTGCTGGGTATACGCGTTACGTACGCGCATAATACTTATGCGCATGTGCGCGTACGTGTTCGCGCATGCGTAATTGCACCGTGCGTGCTCGGAGCTTACTCCGTGCGCGCACCTCGGGTTATTTGATTAATAAAAGAACACTTTTAATTGGTTTTCATTACTTTCAGTTTCATATTGTTTCAACACCACACCCAATCCCCTTATGGCAAGTCATGTGATCAAGAAACATCACTTTTCATTGGTTCAAAGTACTTTCAGTTCCAGATTCTTCCAAAACCACACCCACTACCCTCATTATTAGTTCTGATTCCCTTGGAGAAGGAGCTACTCTGTTTTTGTGAGACAATGGCAGAGCACCAGCCACCTTCTGAGAGTGAGCAGGACACTCTTGAGAGACAGAGGCAGAGGAAGCAGAAACACTCCTTTATATGGCAGTTTTTTACTTTTCCTGAGGGACAAAAGAAGGTGAATGCACCAAAGGTCACCTGCATACTGTGTCAGCGCACCTTGTCACGTGGGAATGCTAATAAGAAGTACTCTTTTAGTATTCACACTATGATGAGGCACGTTGAGGCAATGCATCCTGTGACTTTTCGTCAAGCTTCTGGAGCAAACCCTCCACTGCTCAGCCGACGACATCTGCAGCAGCTCAGCCGAGCACATCTTCGGCAGCTCAGGCGAGCACTTCTTCTGCAATGGTGCCTTCACCTTCTAACACACCTCTGGATATTCGTCCTTGTTTTGGGAGGATGAGTACACGGTGCATGGATTGTGGTTTTCTTATTTCTATGGGTGAGACCAGTATTGATCTCATTCAGAGGAAATTTGAGGAGCACCCTTGCACTAGGCCATAGTTTTCTTTTTTTTTTCCCGTTTTTCCCTTCCTCTGTCCCTACATTAACTCAAGGGCTCTTTTTAGAGCCACCTAAAATCAAAACACAAAAACTTGTTTTTTGAATCTATTTGCCATTTTTTTTTTGGGGTGCGCGCACCCAATGGGGTTTTTTAAAAAAAAATAATCATTTTTTTCACCTTTAGTAAACCTTCAGGGACTCCCTGACAAAGAGAGTGGAGTGGCAAAGTAATTAAAAAAGACATGGTGTACATTTCACACATGAAGGGAAGAGAGTCTTCCTATTAAACTTTAAACTCTGCATCAGTACTTAGCTATAGGTACCCTAAACCTATCAAAAAAGATAATAGCTCATTTTTAGTGCTGCATTTGAATTGGCTGTATTTACAAGGAGAGGAAAAGACACACAGAGTGGCTTATCCTCTCCTTGTATATATGGAAAAGCACCCTGCGCCACTACTACGTCAAGAAAAGTGACGTAGTGGTGGTGCAGGTGGCTTGTATATGTGCCCCAGAGATGTTAAGGAAATTAAGGGTAAAACAGACAAACCGAGAGTGACAGATACAGAGACAGAGAGCAAACAACTGAACCTTTCAGAATCTACATTACTACTGCTTGTGTTCATACAGTTATTACAACAATGTTCCCATGTATAAGAGACACCAAACAAATTTTCTATTTCTACTCCTTCATCTTCCAGTACCATCAGGATATACATCAAGAATTCCTGTGCATCTTGCTGGACATTTTGTGTAAACTGTGTACATCCAGAACATACATCTAACACCAGAAGCACTTTCTATTTTATTTTTATCATTACTCAGCTTCTCATAAAGGAGACTCAGCAAAGAACAGAATCTTTTTTCATGATTTAGTATTATCTGCTCTTGCAAAGTTTCAAGATAAAATACAACATTCAGCACTACATTTGCGTAGCAGTTGACACCAGAGCTATTTTCAAAATGACAACCAACAACCTCTTCCACACTATCCTTTTTCTTTTTGCTTGCAGTCCCATCACTATCTTTTTGTTTTCTCTTCTGTACATCCTCATTACAGATATCCTCAAATCTCCTTTTCCGACAAACAACATGTTTTTCAAACACAGGATACTGACCTAAATGAGGAGCATAGCTTCTTCTTAATCTAGTATGCTCCTTTACACAGTTTGCATCAGCACTTACTTTTGAGTCATCAAAGTCTATCATGAATAAACCAGATAATTTTTTCACGCGTAACAAAGCAACATATGCCATACCTTCTTTGAACACAGTAGACCCAATGTTTACAAAAGCACTATCAACAGTTAATCCTTGAGACTTGTGAATAGTTACAGCATATGCTAGAGAAATCGGAAACTGCTTCCTACGTACATATAAGTCTTTCACTAGCAAAAAACGAACTGAACAATGACTAATCACTTTAACCTCTTCAATCTGATCAAATTTTATTTTTAAGAATTCAATTCCATCTTTTTTCTGGTACTTTACAAAACCCACAACTTTACCCATAGCTCCATTCACTAAACCTTTTTCTACATCCAAATTGCGTCTTAAAATTACTCTACAGTTCATACACACATAAAGATTATTTTCCAAACCAGCTGTTTTTGAAATGTTTTTCTCCAGAGAATCCAATTTAGTAGCCAATTTGCCTGTCAATATAATAGTTATTCGTTCATGTTGAATTTTATCCACAGCTTCCAGTTTTATGATCTCTTCATTTTCCAATTTCAAAAGTTCTTGATTGAATACAGAGCATTCATGTAGTGTTGGCATTAAGCAGATTACAGTAGTTTTTTCAGCAATTTTCTTGTATATTTTCTCTGGAACTATTTCTTCTGTTGTAAACAAATTACTCAGCAATCGACTCTGTAATGCTTTTCTGCCATGTTCTGTGAGTAGTCCAATTCTTATATCTTTCAGAATACTTGCATAGTCCTCATCATTGGCTTGCCTCATATTGGTAATGAGTTCCTTATACTCAAAATATGTCCAAATATTTACATTCTTTATACTTCCTAACGACTTTTTCGTGTCTTCATGTGTAAGAGTATGGAATACCGGTTGTCCTTTAACTGGAGTAAGTTGCAAAAGATCCCCAAAAACTATGACATGTTTTCCTCCAAATAACACGTCATACTCTGTCTTCAGAATTTGCTGCATTCTTAAATGCACAAAGGCAAGCATTAAGTTTGATACCATGCTTACCTCATCAATAATGAGTACTTTCAATTTCTTCAATACTCTTGAAACTTCCAAGCATGTTTCTCCTGCTAGTTTGTGGTACTGTATTTTATTCTCATGCTCTACTGGTAACATTAGCAAACGATGTAAGGTAACTCCTTTTATGTTATACGCTGCTAACCCAGTTGGAGCAGTAACAACACAAGACAAAATGGAATCCATTTTCTTCTGTAGGTAGCTTCTAATTACATTAATTAAGAAACTTTTTCCAGTTCCTGCTTGTCCACTTACATACATTCTCATTGGTTCGAAAGATGTGCATGAGCACTCTTTCTTTTCATGTAGTAATCCGTGATCAATTTTTTTCCTGACTTCTTCATAAATTTGTTTTTGTTCTTCATTCAGTTGCTGCTCCAAATATGTTAAGTCTACTAAATTTTCCTGAGCTTGATTCATAGCTGTTTCTACTTCATTCATGGCTATTGCTGCTTCATTTTCTACGATAGGTTGTCCTAGAGGATCTTGACTAAATGTCCCAGAACTTTGACTGTCTTGAGAACTGTCTCTAGCTACTTCAGCTGCAATTGTTGCTTCTTGTTCAATTTCTTCATTTAACATTTGAACATAAGTTGAGAAAGTACTGCATTCTATGCTGTCTTTGCTAGCATTGAAGGAATCTTCATAACTCTGGAATTCTCCAAGTACTTCGTCCTCTGAACGCCATGGTTTAAACAGCTGCAAAAGTGCCAAGTAGTACAATTCCTTTTTGTCAGGAGTGTCGCAACTCAGCTTCCGGTGATTAATCAAACTTCCTTTTGTTTGCTTCACCAAACATCCTTACTCACCACTGACTTTATATTTTCCATTGTTGATATCTTCTGTGGCATTCCATTTAAAAATGAAGTTCTGCAGCACTTCATAGAGACACATGTTCTCAAGGTGATGACTTCTTTGTGGGTAATATGTGTCCAACATATTTGTTCTTAAAATGTCTGTACTTTCTGGTTCAAACTCTGCTAAATACTCAATTTCTCGAATAGATTTCAGTACCCGATTTCGCATTCCTGCAAGGCCTAAACTTACCCAAATTATTCTTCTGGATTTTGAGTACAGGCTTGCAGATGATAACCTATCTGAGCATTCGTAGGATCTAATTTCTCGATGCGATAACATCTTTAAACTGAAACTGTATAGCTTCTTACTGACAGTCTTCTCGTGAGAAATCTCTTCCCACATTTCCTTCAATTCCGTTTTCTCAGATTTAGTGATGTAAGATGTGACATACCGAGCAACAGCAATAGAATTGTCAGCCACATACTGTATATCCATGTTAGCATTCCACATGGATAAAATGACTGGGTTGTAGTCATTTATATATTTTGATTCTTCTTTTCTTCTTAGGTTGTAGGTATTCTTAGGCGATTTTCTTGTAATAGTATGTCGCACAGCTGACATAAAACTGTTTACTCTTCCTTTTGAAAGAACAGGTCGTGGAAATCCAAATCGACATTTTGTGTAGAATTTATCTTTACTCTTGTACTTTCGTCGACAGTATTTTCCACACCGATGACTTTGGAAACGTAAAACTTTCTATTTTAAGTTTTTCTCTTCTGTGCTTTTAGGTATAGCACATGTTGCATATCCTTCGATGAAAGATAAAACTGCTTCATCAGCATCTGTTCCAAATTTTGGGGCATCCTTGATCCACAACAGCATATGAATATGAGGAGCACCTCTTGCTTGGTACTCTTTTCTCCAAAAGAAATCCACAACTTCTCCAAGAGGTGGATTTTTTTTATTGCAGATGAAGGACATCATAGCCTCAAATCTATGATTGAAATATCTGCAAACAATAACCACGTCTAATGAGCACAATTCTCCTGCTGTCTTGTATTGGATGTTTTCAATGTTTGAATTTGCCTTTCGCAGAAAATCCAGTAAATCATCCCAAGCGTACTCAGCACAGCTCAGGGTAAGGAACCATGTAGGAGTTCCTAAATTTCGTAACATACACTTCAATTCTCCATGGCATCGGTACCAATATTCATTAGTTCCACGCTGACAAGCCATCAAATTGATCAATTGAGATTCCAAATGATCATCTCGCTGTTGCACTTTGTTGAGAAAGTCCTTTGCTGACACATTATGTAGATGTACTCCAGTTTTTAAAATGTGATTTACTGCATAAGATAGTGCAGACAAGTCACTTTCAAATAAAAGATGGAACAAATAAGGAATACTTTGACGAAATCTGGGATCTTCTGCATATAATCTTGTAGTCCGATACTCAGAAGCAGGAATTTGTACTGGACGTTCATCATATCGTCCACCTTCTCCTGTAGGAAACAGTTGGGGAAAACAACGAGCCTCCAAGCTCTCCTCCCATACACTCACGGGAGTTCCTTTTGCTTTTTTCATCTGAAACAGATCAATAGCATTTCCCACAACTTCTTTAGAATGAAGAGGATGTATGCTGAAATGTTCATAAATTTCTTCTTCTTTTGACTTATCCACTTTTTCATTTTGCCCAGTTGGTATTCCTGTGTCTTCTAGTATTTCTTCTTCATCTTCATCCATATAAATGGCTTCATACCATTTATTATTTTTTTTCAAATACAAATTTGGTCTTTGTACTTTTCGTACATCCACCAGATCCTGCCAAATTTTCTTATTCTTCGTAGGTACACCATTAACCAGAATAACTAATGGTTCAGTTTCCAAAGTATCTGCATCAATTGTTTCCATATTTTTTTTCAAATCCAATGGCAAATAGACAACTCTTCCTTTTAAACCTCTTTGTAAATCCGAAGGTGGTAATTTACCAGTTTTTGGCTCCATACGCACTATGGTCTGAAACGGATGGACACATTGAATAAGTATAGACTCATACGTATTTAAATCCGAAAGCTCTGGAGGAATTTCAACCAATTCTAATTTATTATGTACAGCTCTTGCTGGCATTCTATTTTCTTCTAACTTGTTATAACAGTATTTACAAATACGCTGATCTTCACCCAATTCAAAACAATTTTCCAGAAATATATATGTTGCAAAATCTTTCCACTTATAATTATCTTCATTTTCACTTTTTTTATACAGATCAACATTCCTTGTTTGAATTTTGTAGTGGCTTCTCCGGCAACAAATACAAGTAATATTTGGTCTTTCATTAGAGATGATAGCAAATTTTGTAATTTCATCTTCAAAATTTTTACTAACAGTAAGTTCTACATTCTCTTCTACATTTTCATCAATAACTGTGTCATTTTCTGCACTTTCTTGTTCTGGACCAAAGTAACAAAACTGAATCTCATCAGTAACCTTCACTACATCTGATACAGATCCACGGAACAGAGCAGTATTCAACTCATTCAACTTTAGTGCTGGACTTTTAGCAAAATACCATGTTCTCACAAACTTTCTCATTTCAGTATGATGAACAGCAAGCATCCTAAAATGGTGAAAAACAATTTGACAGACTTTCCTAGATAGACAAGCCAGAGAATGTCCTTGTAAACCAGTATTCTCTCTCACTCTGCATGGATCTAGTCTTTGAAGCACCTTAATTTTCTGTCTAACACTCGTTTTACTATATTCTCTTAGAAAGTCACGTAATTTATCAATAGATTCCTGACGCACAGTACAAATACTACTACAATTCCAAGTGTACACTGGGGCTTTAGGACGTCTCCCCATAACCTCATCAGCCATCACTTCTTCCTCATTTCTTGGAACCATTTTCTCCTTTTCCATTACACAACCATCCTTAACTTCATATGCTCTTCCATTGGTGTCAACTGCATGCAACAAACTATTACTTTGAAGATAACTCTCTTCATTAAAAAATGGTTCAGTACTTGAACTATGCTTCCATTCTCCTAAGAACACTTTACAAAAGTTATTTTTTTTTACTTCTCTTTTCCTTTTGCTGTGTGACTTCATTGCATTGACTAATTTATCTAATCTACGCATCCTGTTCAGAATTAAAATGAATTGTTTTTTTTTTATTTCTAATGCTTTGGTAACAATATTTTCAATTAATTTCTTTTTCTTATAAAATTTGGTTTTTTTCTTATATTTTTTCACATCCTTTAGCAAATTTAACATCACTCTTCTCTGAAACATTTTTCGACGAATGTTTTTAAAATATATTTTCCGTGTTAAGTCACTATTTCTTACTTCTGAGTCTACATTAGCATTTTGTTTTTGCTGTCGACTCTGTTGTTGTTTTGTACTTGGAACACTGTTTGAATTTATCTTTCGATCATTTTTTTTTTTTGGAAGATATTTTTTAAAAATTCTTTAGTTTGCTTACCAGAAGACTTTTTCTATTTTCGAACACACGCTTCGCCTCCTATTTTTTTTTTACCAGTCGTCTTCAAATATAGTTTATATCTTTTCTTTTCTCTTTCTTGACTTTATAGGCATCTTTATATTTTTTCAGTGTTGTTCAGCAATACCTGCAAAAAACTAAAAAAAATACCTTTATGTAATTTTAATTCATTTCAATTTTGTTTTTCAACTTTACAAATCCTATCACATGAGCTGATCCTTTCCTACGAGTCCAAGTCTTACAAAACAAGAGAAACATGAATTAAATCTCTGACAACAATTCCTGTGTGCACACAGACTCATGGTGTGATTCTAGGCAGAAAACGAAATTTGTTTGGCAATTTGAAAGCACATTTACTTCTGTTGAGGAGCAAGTGATAATTACTGAGACAGCCTCACACATTTCCCTTACATTTTAGAGAGGCAAAAAAGAGCACATCTCCTAACAGCTACTTGAGACCATCAGCATGTGTTACAGGGTAAGTGATTAGAGTAGAGCAAAGGAAATGAGCCTTGGTGACGTTGAATGTGTTTGCGTTACACACTGCTATCTGAAATACAACACACAGCTGAGTATTATGCATGGCAGTGTAGGAGAAGCTGCTGCATGTGTGCTAACAGTGTGTTTCTGGAGACTGTGTATTGTCAGGTGCTAGAGGGATCTGCATGGAGACTTTTACAAGTGCATGAAGACTGCAGATATGTGTGTAAGAGTACATCTTTGGTAAAGGTTAATTAGAGTTTTGTACATGTAGGAACTACCTCACCCATTGTAGGAGTGGATGGACAATCTACCCTGTTGATTAGAAATGTGTTACCATTTGCCTCTCATTTTTCTGATAGTGATTTCTGCTGAGTACTAACCAACACATTTGAACAAAACCAGCTGGCCCTTTCCTGAAAGTGCAAGTTTTACAGAACAACAGCAACACAAATAAAATCTCTGACAACAATTCCTCTGTCCACACAGACTCATGCTGTGATTCTAGGCAGAAAACAATAGCTGAGTACTAACCAACACATTTGAACAAAACAAGCTGGCCCTTTCCTGAAAGTGCAAGATTTGCAGAACAACAGCAACACAAATAAAATCTCTGACAACAATTCCTCTGTCCACACAGACTCATGCTGTGATTCTACGCAGAAAACGATATTTCCTTTGGCAATTTTAAAGCACATTTAGTACAGTGGATGGAGCAAGTGATAATTACTGAGACAGCCTGACACATTTCCCTTACATTTTAGAGAGGCAAAAAAGAGCACATCTCCTAACAGCTACTTGAGACCATCAGCATGTGTTACAGGGTAAGTGATTAGAGTAGAGCAAAGGAAATGAGCCTTGGTGACGTTGAATGTGTTTGCGTTACACACTGCTATCTGAAATACAACACAGAGCTGAGTATTATGCATGGCAGTGTAGGAGAAGCTGCTGAATGTGTGCAAACAGTGTGTTTCTGGAGACTGTGTATTGTCAGGTGCAAGAGGGATCTGCATGGAGACTTTTACAAGTGCATGAAGACTGCAGATACGTGTGTAAGAGTACATCTTTGGTAAAGGTTAATTAGAGTTTTGTACATGTAGGAACTACCTCACCCATTGTAGGAGTTGATGGACAATCTACCCTGTTGATTAGAAATGTGTTACCATTTGCCTCTCATTTTTCTGATAGTGATTTCTGCTGAGTACTAACCAACACATTTGAACAAAACCAGCTGGCCCTTTCCTGAAAGTGCAAGTTTTACAGAACAACAGCAACACAAATAAAATCTCTGACAACAATTCCTCTGTCCACACAGACTCATGCTGTGATTCTAGGCAGAAAACAATAGCTGAGTACTAACCAACACATTTGAACAAAACAAGCTGGCCCTTTCCTGAAAGTGCAAGTTTTGCAGAACAACAGCAACACAAATAAAATCTCTGACAACAATTCCTCTGTCCACACAGACTCATGCTGTGATTCTACGCAGAAAACGATATTTCCTTTGGCAATTTTAAAGCACATTTAGTACAGTGGATGGAGCAAGTGATAATTACTGAGACAGCCTGACACATTTCCCTTACATTTTAGAGAGGCAAAAAAGAGCACATCTCCTAACAGCTACTTGAGACCATCAGCATGTGTTACAGGGTAAGTGATTAGAGTAGAGCAAAGGAAATGAGCCTTGGTGACGTTGAATGTGTTTGCGTTACACACTGCTATCTGAAATACAACACAGAGCTGAGTATTATGCATGGCAGTGTAGGAGAAGCTGCTGCATGTGTGCAAACAGTGTGTTTCTGGAGACTGTGTATTGTCAGGTGCAAAAGAGATCTGCATGGAGACTTTTACAAGTGCATGAAGACTGCAGATATGTGTGTAAGAGTACATCTTTGGTAAAGGTTAATTAGAGTTTTGTACATGTAGGAACTACCTCACCCATTGGAGGAGTGGATGGACAATCTACCCTGTTGATTTGAAATGTGTTACCATTTGCCTCTCATTTTTCTGATAGTGATTTCTGCTGAGTACTAACCAACACATTTGAACAAAACCAGCTGGCCCTTTCCTGAAAGTGCAAGTTTTACAGAACAACAGCAACACAAATAAAATCTCTGACAACAATTCCTCTGTCCACACAGACTCATGCTGTGATTCTAGGCACAAAACAATAGCTGAGTACTAACCAACACATTTGAACAAAACAAGCTGGCCCTTTCCTGAAAGTGCAAGATTTGCAGAACAACAGCAACACAAATAAAATCTCTGACAACAATTCCTCTGTCCACACAGACTCATGCTGTGATTCTACGCAGAAAACGATATTTCCTTTGGCAATTTTAAAGCACATTTAGTACAGTGGATGGAGCAAGTGATAATTACTGAGACAGCCTGACACATTTCCCTTACATTTTAGAGAGGCAAAAAAGAGCACATCTCCTAACAGCTACTTGAGACCATCAGCATGTGTTACAGGGTAAGTGATTAGAGTAGAGCAAAGGAAATGAGCCTTGGTGACGTTGAATGTGTTTGCGTTACACACTGCTATCTGAAATACAACACAGAGCTGAGTATTATGCATGGCAGTGTAGGAGAAGCTGCTGAATGTGTGCAAACAGTGTGTTTCTGGAGACTGTGTATTGTCAGGTGCAAGAGGGATCTGCATGGAGACTTTTACAAGTGCATGAAGACTGCAGATACGTGTGTAAGAGTACATCTTTGGTAAAGGTTAATTAGAGTTTTGTACATGTAGGAACTACCTCGCCCATTGTAGGAGTTGATGGACAATCTACCCTGTTGATTAGAAATGTGTTACCATTTGCCTCTCATTTTTCTGATAGTGATTTCTGCTGAGTACTAACCAACACATTTGAACAAAACCAGCTGGCCCTTTCCTGAAAGTGCAAGTTTTACAGAACAGCAGCAACACAAATAAAATCTCTGACAACAATTCCTCTGTCCACACAGACTCATGCTGTGATTCTAGGCAGAAAACAATAGCTGAGTACTAACCAACACATTTGAACAAAACAAGCTGGCCCTTTCCTGAAAGTGCAAGTTTTGCAGAACAACAGCAACACAAATAAAATCTCTGACAACAATTCCTCTGTCCACAGAGACTCATGCTGTGATTCTACGCAGAAAACGATATTTCCTTTGGCAATTTTAAAGCACATTTAGTACAGTGGATGGAGCAAGTGATAATTACTGAGACAGCCTGACACATTTCCCTTACATTTTAGAGAGGCAAAAAAGAGCACATCTCCTAACAGCTACTTGAGACCATCAGCATGTGTTACAGGGTAAGTGATTAGAGTAGAGCAAAGGAAATGAGCCTTGGTGACGTTGAATGTGTTTGCGTTACACACTGCTATCTGAAATACAACACAGAGCTGAGTATTATGCATGGCAGTGTAGGAGAAGCTGCTGAATGTGTGCAAACAGTGTGTTTCTGGAGACTGTGTATTGTCAGGTGCAAGAGGGATCTGCATGGAGACTTTTACAAGTGCATGAAGACTGCAGATACGTGTGTAAGAGTACATCTTTGGTAAAGGTTAATTAGAGTTTTGTACATGTAGGAACTACCTCACCCATTGTAGGAGTTGATGGACAATCTACCCTGTTGATTAGAAATGTGTTACCATTTGCCTCTCATTTTTCTGATAGTGATTTCTGCTGAGTACTAACCAACACATTTGAACAAAACCAGCTGGCCCTTTCCTGAAAGTGCAAGTTTTACAGAACAGCAGCAACACAAATAAAATCTCTGACAACAATTCCTCTGTCCACACAGACTCATGCTGTGATTCTAGGCAGAAAACAATAGCTGAGTACTAACCAACACATTTGAACAAAACAAGCTGGCCCTTTCCTGAAAGTGCAAGTTTTGCAGAACAACAGCAACACAAATAAAATCTCTGACAACAATTCCTCTGTCCACACAGACTCATGCTGTGATTCTACGCAGAAAACGATATTTCCTTTGGCAATTTTAAAGCACATTTAGTACAGTGGATGGAGCAAGTGATAATTACTGAGACAGCCTGACACATTTCCCTTACATTTTAGAGAGGCAAAAAAGAGCACATCTCCTAACAGCTACTTGAGACCATCAGCATGTGTTACAGGGTAAGTGATTAGAGTAGAGCAAAGGAAATGAGCCTTGGTGACGTTGAATGTGTTTGCGTTACACACTGCTATCTGAAATACAACACAGAGCTGAGTATTATGCATGGCAGTGTAGGAGAAGCTGCTGCATGTGTGCAAACAGTGTGTTTCTGGAGACTGTGTATTGTCAGGTGCAAAAGAGATCTGCATGGAGACTTTTACAAGTGCATGAAGACTGCAGATATGTGTGTAAGAGTACATCTTTGGTAAAGGTTAATTAGAGTTTTGTACATGTAGGAACTACCTCACCCATTGCAGGAGTGGATGGACAATCTACCCTGTTGATTTGAAATGTGTTACCATTTGCCTCTCATTTTTCTGATAGTGATTTCTGCTGAGTACTAACCAACACATTTGAACAAAACAAGCTGGCCCTTTCCTGAAAGTGCAAGTTTTACAGAACAACAGCAACACAAATAAAATCTCTGACAACAATTCCTCTGTCCACACAGACTCATGCTGTGATTCTAGGCAGAAAACGATAGCTGAGTACTAACCAACACATTTGAACAAAACAAGCTGGCCCTTTCCTGAAAGTGCAAGTTTTACAGAACAACAGCAACACAAATAAAATCTCTGACAACAATTCCTCTGTCCACACAGACTCATGCTGTGATTCTAGGCAGAAAACGATAGCTGAGTACTAACCAACACATTTCAACAAAACAAGCTGGCCCTTTCCTGAAAGTGCAAGTTTTGCAGAATAACAGCAACACAAATAAAATCTCTGACAACAATTCCTCTGTCCACACAGACTCATGCTGTGATTCTAGGCAGAAAACGATATTTCCTTTGGCAATTTTAAAGCACATTTAGTACAGTGGATGGAGCAAGTGATAGTTATTGAGACAGCCTGACACATTTCCTTTACATTTTAGAGAGGCAAAAAAGAGCACATCTCCTAACAGCTACTTGAGACCATCAGCATGTGTTACAGGGTAAGTGATTAGAGTAGAGCAAAGGAAATGAGCCTTGGTGACGTTGAATGTGTTTGCGTTACACACTGCTATCTGAAATACAACACAGAGCTGAGTATTATGCATGGGAGTGTAGGAGAAGCTGCTGCATGTGTGCAAACAGTGTGTTTCTGGAGACTGTGTATTGTCAGATGCAAGAGAGATCTGCATGGAGACTTTTACAAGTGCATGAAGACTGCAGATATGTGTGTAAGAGTACATCTTTGGTAAAGGTTAATTAGAGTTTTGTACATGTAGGAACTACCTCACCCATTGCAGGAGTGGATGGACAATCTACCCGCATTGGAGAGGCTGAGAACTCCTCAAAGGAGCTCTTTAAAATTTTTAAAGAAATCTCGGTAGTATCTAATGAGAGCAATGCCCAGAATGACTCTGTTGAATCATGCAATAATATTGCTAGATATTTTGCTAGCAAAATTACTAACATCTATGCAAATTTCTCCAAGGATCTGCCCTCGGGCTCTGCTTTCACTGAGAATTTGGAGATCACTCATGATAAGGCATGCCTATACTGCTTTACTGTTCCTGGTACTACTACTCTAAATAATATCTGTAAAAGCATTAAATCGGGCTCCCCTCGAGATCCTGCCCCTCCCAAGATTTTAGCAGCTAGCCTTAAAGTCTTAGAACAACACTTCAGACATATTCTCCAACTCTCCTTTTCTACGGCCATCCTCCCTGTGGAGTGGAAGCAAGCCATTGTACTTCCAATAAAGAAAAAACCTAACATAAGTCAGGATATCCTTGAAAATTTACGGCCTATCTCGCTGCTACCTTATCTGGCGAAGGTGGCCGAAAAAATAGCTAACAGTCAACTCATGGCCCATCTAGAGTCTAATAAAGCTTTCCACAGCTCTCAATCTGGGTTCAGGGCAGGGTATTCCACTGAAACCGCCCTTCTGAGAGCGACCGAAACCTTACGTGCAGGTGCGGATAAGGGCCAGACTATGGCTTTGATTATGCTTGACCTTAGTGCCGCGTTCGACACTGTGGCACATTCCATCTTGCTGCAGTGTCTGAACAAAGCCGGGGTCACCCAGGAAGCACTGGGCTGGCTTAAAGCCTTTCTCACCAACCGCTGCTTCCAGGTTCAGAGAGGCATGCATCGCTCTAATAGCATAGCTTTAGAACAGGGGGTACCTCAGGGCTCCGCCCTGAGCCCCACCCTGTTCAATCTCTACATGGCCCCCTTGGCGGAAGTGGTTGAATCGTACGGCATTGAATTAGTCTCATATGCCGACGATACCCAACTCCTCCTTTCCCTGTCTCAAGTACCCTCCACTGATGCTAACAATTTTAAAACCTGCATGCAGGCTCTGGCAGGCTGGATGACCCAGCACTGCCTGAAGCTAAATGGCTCTAAAACGGAGGTTCTGGTAATTGGAGGAAGGGATGCGAGCTGGACCAAGGAGTGGTGGCCATCATGTTTGGGACCGCTACCCACTCCCTGTAAAGCAGCTAAGAATCTGGGGATCTGGGTTGATCCCAGACTCTCTTATGATAACCATGTACATAAAGTGGTTGGGAAATGTTTCGGGGTAATGAAGACCTTGAACCGTACCCTTGACCTTCTCCCTCTGGAAGCCAGGCGCACTATGACCCATGCTCTAGTGACCTCGAGGATAGACTATGGCAATGTGCTTTTGCTCGGAATCACACAAAAAAACTTCAGGAGACTTCAAGTACTCCAAAACACAGCAGCACGCCTAGTCCTTAGACTTCCGAAAAGATCAGCCTCTATGCCAGCCCTAGCCACTCTGCATTGGCTCCCCATAAAAAAGAGAGTCCTATTTAAAGCTCTTTTAATGTGCTATAGGATTATCTCACACAAAGCTCCCCTTTATATGACAGATCTGGCTATCCCATACGAGCCTAATAGAATTCTCCGCTCTGGGGGAACTGGTTTGCTTAAAATTCCCCGCGTCAAGAAAGCCAGAATGGGCGGATGTTCTTTTCGTGTTATGGCTGCCAAAGAATGGAATTCTCTCCCCATGAATATCAGGCTAGCGGATTCAGAGCCCTTGTTTAGAAAACTTTTAAAAACCTATCTGTTTTCTTCTTAATTGCCCTCTCTTGGCTCTGACTTTTCTCCACAGCGCGGGGACACGCCGGGATGGCGTCACCATGCGCTTTACAAGCTCCTTTATTATTATTATTATTATTACCCTGTTGATTTGAAATGTGTTAACATTTGCCTCTCATTTGAGAGATAGTGATTTGTGCTGAGTGCTAACCATCACATTTGAACAAAACAAGCTGGCCCTTTCTTGAAAGTGCAAGTTTTACAGAACAACAGCAACACAAATTAAATCTCTGACAACAATTCCTCTGTCCACACAGACTCATGGTGTGATTCTAGACAGAAAACGAAATTTTCTTTGCAAATTGAAAGCACATTTAGTACTATGGTGGAGGAAGTGAAAATTACTGTGACAGCCTGACACTTTTTTCTTATATTTTACACAAGCAGAAAAGAGCACATGTCCCAACAGCTCCTTGAGACCATGACCATGTGTTACAAAAAAAAACTGCCCCTTTCCTGCGAGTGCAAGGGTAACAGAGCAAGAGCAACACAAATTAAATCTCTGATAAGAATTCCTGTGTGCACACTGTCTCATGGTGTGATTCTAGGCAGAAAACATTATTCCTGGGTGATACCAGTACACCTTAACTTATAGTGTATACATACTCCATAATATCTAACATGTTCAAGGCACTTAAATATCTTCCTTAACATAAAATATAAAACACCACTTTTAAAGTGGTAGGAAAATGTACCATGCAATTTTCAAATGTGTTTGCATTTGCCTCTTTTTTGTGAGTAACTAATTTCTGCTGAATGCTAACCATCACACTTTAAGCAAACAAACTGCCGCTTTTCTGCGAGTGCAAGGCTAACAGAACAACAGCAACACAAATTAAATCTCTGACAACAAATCCTGTGTGCAGACAGACTCATGATGTGATTCTAGGCAGAAAACAGTATTCCTCAGTGATACCAGTACACCTTAACTTACATTGAAGACATACTCCATAATATCTTACTAGTTCAAGACAGTTACATTTCTCCTAATTCACAAAATGTAAAACACAACTTTAAAACAAGAATGACAATTCTATTATTTATATCAAAATACACCACATACTTCCCCTCTCAAACTCATAACTCACCTTTAAAATTAATTAGTTGAGAAAGAAATGTGGCACTCAAACAGCAGATTATCAGAGCCAGAATCTCAGAGCTGTACACCTCTCTCCTCTCTCCACAACCAGTAAATGGCAATTTTTCCCTCTCTTTTTTCCCACATATACACGTTAATGTAAAATCACAGTGCTTCCCACATTTCTATTGGTTGCAACTTTCAACCCCTTTCCAAATCATCCCTTCCCCCAACATGACTTCTGCCTGCTACCATAGCAACAGCTCATGGAACACAGGTGTGAGCAGAGAGGTCAGAAGTTCAGCACACAATGTTTCAAATCCAAAGAGCAAGAGTGCTTGACTTTTCAAACCTAACAGCAAATCCAAAGTAATGTTCATTGGGAACACATTTTTCTGTACCAATCCAAAAAATGCTTTTAAAAATGTAAACATACAGCCTAGTTTTAACTGTAAAATGGTTTGAATCAGCCAATGAGTTCTTTTTATTAAAGAAAAGTATGTATGCCTCCATTTTTCAACTGTCTTTCTTTTCATATTGCCATTCTACTGAAAGACACCTCCTGAGTGCATCCTGTTCTCCTTGGAAGATGTTCACAGTGTGGATTGTAGGTCATAGCTATGTCTTCTGGAGTGAAAAGTATGCAGAAAAAAGAGGTATTTTCAAAGACCTTGCTTTGCCAAATGTAGACATTAAATGGATTGGTCGGAGAGGGTTAAAGTGGCACCAATTAATGCCTTTGGTGAAAACCTTTCTACATCTCCCACAGCCTAACCTTATTACTGTGCACTGTGGTGGTAATGACCTAGGCACTTTAACTGGGGTAGGTCTGGAAATGCTTATTAAGGACACCTTTCTGCAATTGATGTCACTTTTTCCACAAACTGCCTTTGTATATTCTAATATATGCCAAAGGCAAAAGTGGAACTGGTCCAACCAATTTTGTCCGCAAATTGACAAAGCAAGAAAGCACGTCAATAAGTCTGTTTCTGCTTTCCTCAGAGACTATAGTATGGGTTCTATATACCACAACAACTTGTGTTACAACATGCAAGACATTTATAGAGGAGACGGTGTACATTTCAATGATGAAGGGAACAGAGTCTTCCTCTTGAACTTTAGACTCTGCATCGGTACTTACTTGTAGGTACCAAAAAGCACTCAATGAACACAAGGGCTCTTTTTAGAGCCACCTAATATCTAAACACTTAAACGTGATTTTTAATTCAATTTTTTTTAATGTTTTTTTTCGGGTGCGCGCTGGGTGCGCGCACCTCACGATGTTTTTAAAAAAAAGTAAAATCTCTTTTTTGGCCCTTCGTGGTCCTACTGTGACCCCCTGACAATGGCTAGGGGGTCAAGAACTCCCTACTCTTCCCCCTATTCACGTTCTCCACATTTCCTTTTCAGTGCGACAGACAAAATGGCGGCCGACACTTCCTGATTTCGACCGATTCGAATGTTTACTGACATCTAACAACCAATCAGAATTACGCTCGCGCGCGGCAGGGTGCGCGCACAGGGCTTGCACAGTGCGCGCACCCTGCGCGCGTATAGATATTGATATGCTTTTAAATGCTATTTTCTCAGGAAATACTCAACAGATTTACACCAGACCTGCGAAAGGCACTTCCTTGACCTTATGGCTACCTCTCTGCCAAATTTCAAGTAATTCTGTTCAGCCGTTCGGGCTGTAGCTGTGTCTAAAGGTCCTATGGAAAAATACATGGGGAAAACGCGTTTTGGGACCCCCCCTTTTTCTCGGTCCCCGCTTGACGAATCCCCCCGAAACTTTCAGGGTAGGAGCTGAACGGAGCGCCCCATTAGTTTTGAAAATTTCGCGAGGATTCGTCAACCGGCGCCAAAGTTATTCAAAATAGAATTTTGAGATTTCCTATGGAAACACGATCCTAACTATAACTATCTACTGGTGACCGCCAGTAGATAATATATATATATATATATATATATATATATATATATATATATATATATATATATATATATATATAGATAGATATATATAGATATATATATATATTAAAAAAATTGAAATTTAAGAAATAAGTTTGAATATATAGCAGAGCAAGAGAGTGTTTATTCATGCAACAGAAGATAGTCACCTTATCAAAAAAGAGAGTGATCATGTGACATAACTCAAGTACTACTAGATTATATTGTGTTTCAATTGCAGGAACATCAGAGTTTCATAAAATCCCAGAGAGTCTGAAGCATAAAGATATTCTGGAGGAGTATCATTTGATACTGCTAGGGTGGAGGGCACTATACAGAGATAATATGTTAAAGCTACTAATCTTGTCTTTAGATATACAGCCAGTAGACATCATTGTCCAGCAGAGTGATGAATCAGAGTAGTGATATATAGTCCCTGTTTCTCTCTCTTATCCCATTCCATTTTCCTGTGTCTGCTGCTAAACGGCATACCACTATTGTGTAAAAGAATATGGAGAAGTGTGGAAAAGTACATCACTCCTGGTGTATTCAGGTCATTCCAGTCTGACATCCCATTCCTCTGAAGTCCTATTCCCAGTGACAGATACCAAAGACTCACAATGCAGCAGAATATATCATAGTCTCAGTACAGCAGCTGGTCTTCAACTCCTTCTACTGTTGAAATGCGTACATTTCTATTGATCAAACTATTTCCTGCCATTGTAATTTGAAAATGAGATCTTTCCATTTGCAAGATTTTACATTGCTCAAATACCTCCAGGGAGATCATTTCTTTTCTCAAAGTGTGAGATGGATTTCAAAAACACATTGGGGCCTCCACTGAAAGCCATACAATGCAAGTGGACTACTAAATGGCGTCAAAAACACTGAATGGCAAAAAACTTGCCAGGCACTTTAAATAAGTTGTGCCCAATGCTGAAAGGAGTTATTTTTTGCATTAAACATTTTTTTATTCGTTTTTAATAAAGCAATGCAAACAAATGCATAACTATTACACACTGGGGATGACAGTTACAGAATCACAACACAACAAATCATGAAATGAAAACTCCCAGTTGCACCCAGCAGGAACAACCCACTGTATCATGGAAAATGATGGTTATGGTGTTAAAACTACAAAGAATTGTATCGACTGCTTCTCTAATCACTAGAGAAGAGAGTTTCCTGCCTTCACCCTTCTAACCAAGAGCACTATCTCATGCAAAGTAGTTCAATAACCTATCAAGAAAACAAATCTTAAGCATGTAAATTAGGTGGCGGCATCAGAAGAATGGCCTGCGGACATGTATCCAAACAGAGGTTTCCATAAAACATCAAACTTCATTTGTTGCCTCTTCACATTGGCAGTGAGGCACCCTAAAGCCAAGATATTACACAGTAGTGCTTGACGTCATGTCAAAGGTGGCATTTCCCTTTTTACCATGATACCACAATCATGAGTTTCGTCGTCAAGACACTGCCACTACCATGATCTGTCAAGATGTCTGATTACACATCATCCATAATGAACTTACCTGTTACCTATCTATAGGTTGCCATGGTGTATTGGTCCAGGGTTTCCCAGTCCCTACTAAGATTGTGTTTCCCAAACTCCTGTATCTTTGTCTGATGGGTGAGTTTGGACTCTACTTTTATCATACACAGCTTAGATATAATCCCTCTGCTGCACATGATCGTGGAAAATTGTTTTTTAAATACTGTCTTTTCCCTGGCTTCTTTCAATACACATTCATATCCCAATGTTGCAGTAGGCCATTGTATAGTATCTCAGATTCATGTGTGAAAGATTTGACAATGCACTTATTGAACCTATATGTTGTGTCTGCACCCTCCTATCCTCCATTCATCGAAGAGCACATAGCAAAGAACCTTTGCTAAATCAAGATTTGGGTAAGTAGTAGTATTTTGAGATGATTGGAGGGGACATTTTGTGCTTACGTGATATCTTATCCCAGGTGCCTAGAGTAGTGCAAATTGGGATACTTAGGTAACGTGCCTCAACAAGCCCCAGCTCAGCCATACAATATCACTTGGGCCATATCTAGCACCTCCATTCTCGCATTTGGCTAAATTGTGTCAGTTTCAGTTTTGGGCCTATCTATCAGCACACTTAAATGTGTTGCTGATAAAATACAGAAAAGTCTGGCAAAGCCAGCCCCTAGCGTCTTTTAATGGGATTATTGGCCTAGACCCCTTCTACACTACGTGGGATATGGCTTATTGTAGTGAGTCCAGAACGCATGGACGAACCCTCACAGTAAGTGCTTGAAAAAGATGTAAAACTCTTGGGAATAAATAATATGGGGGGACAGGGGTCATCCCTGTCTTGTTCCCCTTTGCAACTGCATAATGATAGTTGAATGGCCATTCGTAGTAATCCTAGTTGTGGGCTGTGGTTTGTCAATATTGTTTTAATGAACCTCGGTCTAAATTGAAACATCTTCATGTCCAAATGCATTAAAAAACCAGTCTACTGACTCTAACACCTTGTCAGCGTGCTGTGACACTAAGACTACTGAGACTATTGTTGTAGTCTTACGACCAAGTGGACTGCCCTCCTGATGCTATCATGGGTGTATCCATCCCTGACAAACCAGACTGATCTGAGTCTGTCAGACCCAGACGTTAATATGCTAATCAATTGACTAGCATTTTCATATACAATTTCACATCAGTGTTTAAGAGGGCAATGGGCCTACAACAGATTTTTATGGGGGTAATAATAACAGTGACACCTGCTTCACATATTGGGGATAATGGCTTCCCCATCTCAGCTGTAAGATTGCATTTGGCTGTTTATTTAGGAATTAATTGAGGAAGGCAAAAAGATTTACAAAAATGACCTGAATACCTGCTGAGTCTCTGGGCTTTGTTCAGGGGCGAACGACCTTTACAACGCGGTCGTTACACCGTGGTATGTTTACATCGCGGTCATTACAACGCAAGTTGTTACAACGACTTGCGCTGGATGGGGCTATGCACTAAGGAATAGTATGATTTACTGTTTCAACACCTTCCCTACTGTTATGTAGGCTGGAGTTGGAATAGTAAATCATACTATTCCTAAGTCCAGCGCCCTCCAGCGCAAGTCGTTGTAACGACTTGCGTTGTAATAACTGCGATGTAACGTACCTCGGTCTAACGACCGCGTTGTAACAACACATATTCTTGTTCAGATTAAGAGATTCCATAGCTTGCAACACCTACATGTTGATGATGGATCCAATTCGCCAGACCAGCAGACCTCAACCACCGCCTCTCGTTCCACATACCCACCAGACACCTTCGCTCCACCCAACTATCCCTGGCCACTGTACCTCAGTTCATTAAGACCAGGACTGGAGGAAGATCCTACTCCTACCTCACCACCACAACCTGGAACACCCTGCCTCTCCAACTCAGCTAACCCCGTCAATGACCCAATTCCTCTAGACCTGGCTCTTCAACTAAACCTCAGCGCCCAATCGAACCTGCAACCCCCCATCACCCAGCGCCTTGAGACCCTCACGGATGAGTAGTCATGCTTAACCAGTACTCATTGATTAATTGATTGATGGATATTTCTAATAACTCACAGTGTACTTGTAGGAGCTTATGAATGGTTTGCTTGCTCGATATAATTTCATTGATCCACAGCGTAGTATGGTTGTGCAGAGCAAAAGTCAACATAAAAATCTCCAGAAGTCTTATACCTAATTGCTTTCATTTGTCAACTTCACCCCTGAGCAAGAGAGAATTTCCTTGACACATAGCCTAATCTTCTTTTACCAACCTTGTTACCTGCCCCTAATATTGCCTCTTGAAATGTATAAGGGCTAATTCAGATTAATAAGTAAGTATAGTTCTTAATTGACCTTTGATAAGTGAAAAATATTGAAGAATTCTGAGTGAGGCATCATAGTGCAAGGGAGCCTGCGTTACCGGCAGGATTGTTTTTGTGCAGGAAGGGACACCTTCCTATGCAAAAACAATCCTTAGAGGCACTTTCCTCTTTCTATGTGTGATGCATTATACTAAAATCCAAATAGGGTGTATGAGAATTCCCATGCTCCACCCATGGAATGCCTCATAGTTTCAAAGTGTAACGTAACATTGCGCAAGCTGCTGCATTGTGTTATATTTCTTTAAAAAGCCACCCAGTGTGGTACAAATTGCCTGTTGTATGGCTTTGTAAACTGAAGCCTTGTTTTGGCCTTGTGCCACCTTGCAAGATGCAAGCACAAAGCAAAGGCAGGATAAATTTGGGCCCCATTTTGAGCAGAAAATGCTTTGCAAGAACTGCAAAACTGGATGTGTCATACACTCCACTAGTATCATTCGCCATGTGTCGTTTGGCACTACATGGGCAATATATTGGTCCTGGTATATCATTAGCCTTTAGGATGGGAAGATATACCCTGCATGTGATTTTCACGCAGATGGAGCCCATGCATAATACTATTAAAAGCCAGGATACACTGGGTATGGTACTGATGGAAAAAATACGCAGTTTCGCCCACCGCTGGCTGACAAAGATTGTGTAATGCGGTCAGGGCTCTCAGGGGTCACCCTCAGCACCTCCAATATACCAACCTTTTGAGCTTTTGAGGGAGGAACATCTCACTCCCATCATATACTTTGCAAGTAGGGTGACCAACCATCTGCAAATTTCACGGACTGCCCGTTATTTGGGCCCCTTGCCCGCTGTCCGTGAGCATTTCTTTCACGGACGCCTTTTGTCCGTAATTTTGAGGTTGGCAGCAAGCTGTGCTGTTCCCCTGTGACTATCGGAGCCAGCTCGCAGTTCTCTGAGGCTGCAGCAGCCCCTCCCCGACCTCGCTCAGTCAGGCCCATTGTCATTCTGATGTAGCTGATTATTAGGCCTGGGCCAAAATTCCGTTCCGTTCGAGGAAATTGCGATAATTTGGCATTTTCGCGTTCCTCGGAAAGCGCGAAAATTTCAAAATTTCCGCATTGCGCAGCTTAGCGATAATTTGTTTCTTGCTCGCGCTGTAAAATAATACATTCTCGGGTGCGCGCAATCGCCTTACCTGAATCCCCGCGTTGCCGACAAGTTTTCTCGATCCGGTCGCGTTCTCGTGACAGTTCATGCCCGCAGTAACGTCATGCCTCGCGCGATCACGACTTTCTTCTCGCGATCAAGCACCGCGAGACAAGTGAAGACAAGATGGCCGCGCCTGCGAGCAACCGCATGGGTAAGTTTGCGAGCCGCGACCACGCAGAAAATACCGCGAACGGGCAGGAAAAAAACTTCCGCATATTCACGATATTTCCACGTGTTTGCGGAGATTTTTAACATTTTCGCGATAATTTGCGAAAGTGAATTTCGCAAATTCCACCCACCCCTACTGATTATCACCTAAAGAATGACAATGGGCCAAAGGTGTAGGGTAGCACCCGGGGTCAGATAAGTGTGTCATGGCCCTTCCTAACTTTGATCTGTGACTAGCAGATCAGCACAGGACAGAATAAGAAACAAATAAATAAAGCAAGAATAATCACTATGATGCAGCTGTGTGTGTGAGTGGGGCGGGGGGATACAGAGGGGCAGATGGTGCCGAAGTAGCCAAAAGCGGTGACAGAAAGAAAACAAATTATGATAATGGTAAATGAAAAACAAGCACAGGGCAAATGTAGTGAGAAAGTGAAGGAAGAATAGAATGCAAATAATGAAAGAAAGCTGGAAAGATAGAGAAAGATTTAGATTTAACAATGGAAGGAAGGACAAGAGGACGATGAAATGGAAAAAAAGAACACAAAATGAATGTAAATGTG
This sequence comes from Triturus cristatus, assembly GCF_964204655.1. Classification (NCBI taxonomy): domain Eukaryota; kingdom Metazoa; phylum Chordata; class Amphibia; order Caudata; family Salamandridae; genus Triturus; species Triturus cristatus. Next base: position 379,843,766 of record NC_140581.1, on the reverse strand, counting down.
GAATATGAAAATATGAAAAGAAAATGAAATATGAATATTGGGGCAGATTTACAAGCCCCTTGCGAGACAATTACGCCGCCGTTGTGTCACTTCTGTGACGCAGCGGCGGCGTAAACCATGCGCCATGTTGCGCCTTATTTACAACGTGACGCATCTAGGGAGATGCGTCACGTTGTAAAGCCCTGCGCTACATTAAACCTGCGTCAGGTTTAATGTATGCAGGGTGGGCGTTCCGTCGGAAAAAGCCTCGGAAAAGTGACGCAGTGAAATCTACAAGATTTCACTGAGTCACTTTTCCGACGCTTCTGCGTCAAAACCCTGCGCCTGCTTGAAGCAGGCGTAAGGCATGACGCAGCATGTTTGGTATGGGCAGCCCCTGAGCATTGCTGGAGTTGCGTCGTGCTTGCGACACGACTCCAGCAATGCGCCGCCCTGCGTCACACATCTGTTTATCCTTGCGCCACGATGCGCTGCATTGTAAATGCGGCACATCTGAGGTGGCGCAAGGGTAAACTTGCGTGACGCATCTTTCCTGGCGCATCCCTGCTGATTTGCAGGGATGCGCCAGGAAACATAAATCTGCCCCTTAGAGAATAGAGAGAATGAGAGATGAAATGAAAGGATGCACAGACAGAAAGATGGAAACAAAGGTGGATAGAAAGAAGGACATAAGGAAAGTAAGAAAATGAAAAGACGGAAAGAATAAATGACAAAAGTCAATATAGGTAAATGCAGTTTTTGACCAAGTTTCTTTCCTGCTGTAAAAAGCATAATTTTGCATTATTTTTGCAAAATTTCATCAGGGGAACAATTTTCACAGACTTAAAAGGGAAAGACCTGGATAGCTCACTTTGGTCCTTTATTTAGTGCCATATATAGCGGTGGGTATTTTATTTTTCTGGCTACTCCCTTGCAATGGGGCCTTGTGTAGTTACAGCATGTGGCGTGCCGTCCTCTGCATAGGCCTAGGGCACAGCATGCTGCTTTTGTGGAGGAGCTGTGCTGGAGGACTAAGCTACATTTTGAAATATCCAACAGGATGAAAGGCAAAGACTTCTGAGTGTTTTGTGTGCCTGCAGTTTTCAGGTCATAACAAAAATGTCTATTTAACTTTGGTGCTTAATGTATCTCTTGGAGAGATCTGAGTTTTCACTAATACCGGTTTTGACTCATCATAAAGAAGCATAGAGGCATAGAGGCATAATGCACCTCTTGTAAAGTACAAAGTGTAACATGCAGAGCAAAGTATTAATTTGTATAATAATTGTAAAGACAACCCAACCACTATGTTATGTGTTATACCCTCAGTTTGAATTTCGGGGTCACTGGAATTCTGCGATTGTGCGGCTTCCACAGTTTTCGCATGATTATGGATTTGCCGCATGCGCCACATAATCCATCATTAGCTGAATATATCTGAAAATTCTAATTTAAAAACGGTTTCTACCTCAAATGGTTAAAAAATAACTAAAAAGGCTGTGACGTTTTGCAAAGGCCCTTTGTAAAGGTTGACTGGTCACCTTCGTTTGCATATTACTATATTTGGGTATTATACGGGTACTAACAAGGTGCAACCTATTCCAGAAAGTGTTAAAATGGGCAAAAATTAGAAAATAATATGGTAATACCATGACAAAATTTGCAGCATTACACTGCATAAATTCCCTTTTCCTGCCAAATAATTTAGTCAACCCTGCAGCATAATTTGGCCCTCCCTGCTGCATCATTCCAGTGGCACTGCATATAGTACCTACCAGTATGGATGCCATGTGACTCCTACACCTTGTAGCCCTGCTTGTCTTAAGTTACATTTCCTATAAATGTATATTTCTTCACTTCTCTGCTTCTTTTCCTTTTATTCCTGCTGCGGCCACACACGGAGGGGATGAGATGCTTCGTCCTCCACACGAATACTCGTCGCCAATGTAAAGATCCGCTTAAAATGAAAAAGGTCCGCTCTCAATAAGTTGAAGTAGAATTTAATGTAGATCATTAGCAAAACATCCATCACCCAGCAGTTACAGAGCAACGGTTATTGGGAGTGCGGGTTAGAACGCTCGCCACGTTCCACGGGCGTTCCAATGGTGGGGGTGTGTGGAAGGAACCAAACAAGAACTAAACATAACACATCTTCCTTCCAATACAGTTTTGAGAACACAATAAGGTCAATACGTGACATAGTCTTTTTGCCAACATGGTTTGGAGTGCACCTTTCTCATGCACATCCTTTCATCAGGATTGGTATCCTGGTGGTTACTGTTAGGTCTTACATTACTCTCCTTTTGGGTAGAATCATCGCTCCTATCATGAACTATTCTGTCAACACTCCAATACTGGCCATCGTCCAACTTTACAACATTCTTAAATACCTTGCTTACCACTTTTTTCCCCGAGAATTTAGAACAGCCAGACATTACAAAATTAGGTAATTTCACATTTACAACATCACCTACTTGGAAGACTCGAGGCGGCCTCTGTATTCTTTCATTGTACCTATCCACATATTTCCTTTGATTGAGTTGTATCTTTTCCATGATCGTACCTCTACTCACTTCCTCTTCTCTTCCCCCAACAAGCCACAATGGGCTTAACTTGGTACCTGGCACTCTACCTTTAAGAGACTTAAATGGTGACACGCCAGTGACTGAGTGAGGAGTGATAAGATAAGACCAAACCATGTCCTCCAGTGCTTTCCCTACATTGCTGCTATTTTTAACATTGAGTTGGATGCAGTCCTTAATCATGCGATTTATGCGCTCTACCAGCCCATTTGCCCTAGGGCAGTACAGTGGTGTAAGTTGATGTACAACCGAAAACTTGTGCAGGAACTCTTTTATACATGCAGATGTAAATTGGACCCCATTATCTGTGACCAAAATCTGTGGTACCCCTTCGGTACGAAAAACTCCTTGGAGGAAACTCTTTACACTTTCAGTAGTGATGTTTTCTACTACCTTGACAGTTATCCATTTCGAATGGTAGTCTACTAATGTAATAATAAATCTACCGCCTTGTCCTCTTACATTTAGTGGGCCAACAATGTCCATGGCTAATTTGACCCAAGGAGCAGTAGGAACTTCCACTGGAGAAATGTTCCCTTTGCTCACCACTTTACTCTTGTCACTCATGGTGCAAGGTATGCACTCTCTTACTTCCCTCTCCACCATGGTGTCCATTTTCGGCCACCAATAATGTAGTTGAATTTTTCTTTTGGTTTTGCTGCAACCTAAATGACCCTCATGTGCCAAATGTAATACTTTTCCTCTTATGCCCTCTGGAGGTACCAGTTTGTTCCCTCGATATAGGTTAATACCTTGTACATGTAACTCGTTTCTCACTTCCCAAAACAACTCCTCACCCTTGTCCAACATTTTTGAACTGCACGGCCACCCCTCCTGGATACGCTTTTTCACCCTTGGAAACAACTCATCCTTAGATAAAGCTTCCTCCCATTCTGATTTGTCCAACCCATCAGAGACTGCAGACACTACAATTTCTTCTCCAGGTTCCTCCTCACTTTCCTGATTCTTTAGCGGTAACCTGGACAAGCAATCGGCTGCCTGATTCTTTTGCCCAGGTATGTACACCACTTCGAAATTGTAACCCTGGAGGCCTAGGAACCATTTTGATATCCTAGGTGTGGATCTTCCTAGATTTTTTGTTGAAAAAATACTTACTAAGGGCTTGTGATCTGTCCTTACCATAACGGGTATCCCCACACAAATGTTCTGAAATGCAATATGGCCCAATAACATGCTAACGCCTCCCTTTCGATTACTGAGTAGCGTGATTCAGCTGCAGTCAGAGCTCTTGATGCAAATGCCACTATCCTTTCTCCATTTTCAGTCACTTGACTGAGAGTAGCTCCGACCCCCTTTAAACTCGCATCTGTAGTAATGATGGTGCGTTTACTAGTGTCGAAACATCCTAGGAATGGTGCCTCTGATATACCGTCTTTAATCATTCTGAAAGCCTCTTTACATTTTCCATCCCACTCAAATTTAGTACCTTTCTTCAGTAAGCACCTCAAGGGGTAAGTAGTGTCAGCAAAGTTCTTTATAAACTTTGAGTAATACTCTGACAGCCCCAAGAAGGACTTGATCTCTTCCTTGTTAGTAGGACATGGCGCTAATTTAATGGCATCTACCAGATTTGTTTTAGGCTTGATTCCTTCTTGTGAGATGACATGCCCTAAATAAGTAACTGAACGGACACCTATCTGGCACTTTTCCTTCTTCAAGGTAAGGCCTGCTTCCTTCAATCTACTTAGAACCAAACGTAGTTTCCCATTGTGTTCAGCCTAATTTTTTCCATACACTAACAAGTCATCTTGGAAACATAAAACTTGCTCCAACCCTTCCAAAATTTTCTGCATTGCCCTTTGGAAAACTGCCGCCGCTGAGGCTAAGCCAAATGGCATTCTACAAAATTGGAATGCCCCAAACGGCGTTATGAACGTTGTCAATGCTTTACTATCAGGGTGAAGTCTTATTTGATGGTAAGCTGATGACAGATCAATTACTGAGAAGAGTTCAGCTCCACATATCTGGTTTAACATTAAATAAATATTAGGCAAAGGGTGCCTATCAATCCATATGTTCTTGTTTAACTCTCTTAAATCTATGCATAACCTGATGCTGTTAGTATTCCCTTTAGCTGTGATAACTATGGGTGCAACCCACTCAGCACTTTCCACCGACTCTATGACCCCTTGACTAAGGAGTCTGTCGAGTTCCACCCTCAATGGTTCTTTCATCATGATCGGAATATTCCTACATTTATGAGCTACTGGCTTTGCTCCCACCTTCAATTTTATTCTATGTTGGTATTCTTTCATGCACCCCAGTTGGTCTGTGAAAATTTCAGGAAATTCATCAAAAATCTCTGCTCCACACACACCTCTTCCCACCAACATAACCGGAGTATCAGCGCTGGGGTCCAACTTCATTCCAAGGTCTCTCTGGTGTCCCCATCCTAGCAGGTTTGCCCCTTTCTTTGCGATATACACTTTTCCAACTGTGCTCCTGTTCTTGAATGATATCCTCATAATGGCTACTCCATCTAAGAGAATAGGATCCTTGTTATACCCTACAGGTATTACATCTGGAGTGTGTACTTCAATCTTCTCCTCCTTAAATTTCTTCCAAAATGTCTCACTATTCATGAACGTGAATGGTGAACAAGAATCTGCAAACATCTCCACCTTTTCTCCATCTAGCCCTATTTCACATTTAGGTAGCTCAATGTGGTTCACACTGCTTCCCTCCAAAACCCTCACTTGTAACACAAAGTTCCTTCTGTATCCTTCCCCATTCTCTACACTGTTCACTGTTCTGCTTGACATATCTTTGCACGCTCTTGCAAAGTGTCCTTTGCGATTGCAAATTCTGCACGTAGCTGTTCTTGCCATACAATTCATACTATTAGCCAAATGCCCACTACTCCCACATCTGAAGCATTTCAACCTGTTCTCACTGTACATCTTCTCTTTATTGATCACCTCCTTTCCTTCTCTCTTCTTTACATTCTTTATAGCACAAACCTCTCTTAGTTCCTCACTTACCTCATTCACACTGTTATCACCCGTTGTGTTCATTTCCTTCATGCATTCCACCAATGCTCAACACTCTTGGCAATATCTATTGCCATTTTCAAGTCTGGATTTCCTACAAGTAATTTTCCCTGAATCTTCTTGTTATTCGTACAGCGTACAAGTTGGTCACGTATCAAGGATTCTGTAAGATCATTAAATTCACATGTATTTGCGAGCCCTCTTAAACTAGCAATGTAGTTTCCTACCTTCTCATTCTTTCCTTGAACCCTTCCATAAAATTTATGTCTTTCAAGAACCACATTAATTTTGTCTGCAAATTGAAGTTCTAGCTTCCTCATACTACAATCATATACATCTCCCCCTTCTTCATCTGCTTCCTCATCCTCTACCTCTGGCAAGCTATCGAAGATCTTCCTTCCCTCTGCCCCTAGATTATGAAGCAGAATATGCTGTCTCCTTATTGCTGAAAACCCACTTGCCCATATAGCAATGAGGTAAGATTCAAAGCTTTTCTTCCATTCTTTCCATATGACTAGCGGTTCCCCTGCTTCGGATAGAAATGGTGTTGGTTGTAGCATACTTGCTGCTGCCATAATGATCACTCTATCACACACACAAATACTGACTTTACCTCACGTATGGTCCTTCACCCTACGCACTATCAAAATTACTTCACTATACTCCTTAAAATGTATTTTTTTAAATTGTCTCGAGTTCCTCTATTCCTTTCACAACTTTATAAGTGTCTTTACAGTCACTAAGTTCCAGTAGATAGAAATCTTCCTGACTACACCCCTCCGATATTCTTTTCACTCACAACGATAACTGTCTCACCATACTTCTTCCAGGTCAGTTTCCACCTACTGCCTCTTCCGATTGAGTTCTCCTCAATTAAAGTTTCCTCCTGTCTCCGTCCAGGCGTCCTTAGATTGTTCACGTCTCACAGCAATGCTCTGCCAGTCTTTATCTCCTTCTCACGCACCGCTGGTAACCATCTTACGTGTAATTAGTTAAATCCACGCTGCGCATGCCTGACGAAAATTCGCCCCTCTTCAGGTTTCACTCACGCGCAGACGCCCCTTTCAGTCAGCTCCGTCGATGCTCTGCGCAAGACTGCACTCGTTTCCTCTCCTCACCACACCGCGCATGTGCTTGCTCTTCACACTAACTTCTACGCAACTTCAGAGTCTTCCACCTGTTCACTTAATTTTCCTTCACCACACGCGCTGCACGTCCGAGGAAACCTCTGCTACTCACGTCTCTGTTATTCCTCTTGTACTTCCTCACTTCCTTCAAGATTTGCCTCAGATTTCACCGTACTCTCTCTACGCACGTACCTCCGAGAACACCTCTGTACCATGCGTATTTGTATCGTGAAACAGTGAGTCTTCTTTATAATGTATACCGTATATTTCTTCACTTCTCTGCTTCTTTTCCTTTTATTCCTGCTATGGCCACACACGGAGGGGATGAGATGCTTCGTCCTCCACACGAATACTCGTCGCCAATGTAAAGATCCGCTTAAAATGAAAAAGGTCCGCTCTCAATAAGTTGAAGTAGAATTTAATGCAGATCATTAGCAAAACATCCATCACCCAGCAGTTACAGAGCAACGGTTATTGGGAGTGCGGGTTAGAACGCTCGCCACGTTCCACGGGCGTTCCAATGGTGGGGGTGTGTGGAAGGAACCAAACAAGAACTAAATATAACAGAGTCATTGCCTTTGAACAATAGTTGTGTGAGCTACAGCGCTCAACACCCTACATAGGGCTGAGCAGCACTGTAAAATAAATGACATAGACATGAGCATGGGTCTATATAGAGATGAGGGGCACCATGGGAGGTTGATAGTGAGGGAATCTGTGCAGAGGGAGGTCTTTGGTGAAGGGTTGTCATGAAGGCTGAAGGCCTCTGCATCCCCTGCAGTGCGGGTGGGACAACACGTCAAAGGAATAACCCTGGGCGTAGTTCGCGTAGTAGTGCTACGCGTAGCTATGCGAAGTGCAGTTCGCACTATGCAAGATACGCATAGCACTATGCGAACTGCGTAGTGCGCTGTTCGCGATGATTGCACAGTGCTGGATGCTTGTCCGCAGTGTGCAATCATTGAAAACGGCATCTTGCACAGTGCGAGCTGTCGTTTTCTGCCGCTCAAGTAGATTTTTACTCGAGCGGCAGCTTTCTCAACGCGGACTGGTAGTTTCTCATCGCGAGCGGTCGTGAGCATACGCGACCACTCGCAATGAGAAACCTGACCTCGCCGCGTTGAGAATCTCGCCGGGAGGTTCATTTTCCATGCTCGCGATCGCCAACTTGATGTTGCTGATCGCGAACACGGAAAAAGTCTCACCTGGATGTCATTTTGCTCGCTCACGGTCACCAACTTGACATTGAGGACCGCGAGTGAGCAAAAAAAGCCAACTACGCTACTCGATTTTGCACTGTGCTACGTGCAAATCGTGTAGCGCGAAGTAGCACAAACAACGCAAACTTCACGAGCGTGACGTAGTTGTCCGTCCAGGGTTACAAAGGAACCCCAAATTGTAAACAAAATATCATATGAAATACCACAAAAAGACCTGCACAGTGGCTCAAAGCTGTGCACATGCCAAAATGGTGAGGTGCACGATTGTCTCAACTTAATATAAGCTTATTTTGACGTGTACTTATGCTGGTTGTCTATTTACATACTTATACACTATTGTACGACCTCCACTGATGTGTCCGAAAATGTACCCTTTGTCCCAAATTTCTATCCTAAATTTTGACCTTCTGACCTGAATTTTTACACTCACTGTCCTGAATTTGCACCTATACCAGTTGGTCACCCTATTTGCAAGGGAATAAATGTTCGTGTTATGTCACACAACTGACTGTGTAAATTGCTTACGGTCTAACATGAACCACGCACGTTTAATTTGAACTTAAATACGTGTGAAGACTAGATGCAAGTTTTCTTGGTTGAAATGTAAGGGACATGCGGCTGTCAGGATGTCTGGCTGAGATCGTCATTGCATTAAGAACCTTCCTCTCTTCGACTCAAAGGAACGGTGTGAATAAAGCTTTGTGGAAATCTAGGTCTGTGTAGGAAGTGATAAATAAACGGAGCAGAGAAGGCTCCAGGGTCCAGATATGTGCTGAAACGCAGGCTGTACTGGTGTTACATCATGACTCCTCTCGAGGTGTCTGCCACGTAAGAATGGGGCGTTCCAGCGCGCACGAGAAAACACTCGTGATTTAAGTAATGCTATTTTATTTTTACCAGAAGTATGAATAAAACATTTTTGACTTGTTTTACACATACTAAAAAACTAAACAAATGACACAATATCAATATTTTGCTACATTAATGCGTCCTTTATTTAGTTCTTGCCAGATTCGGAAGACCTTTGCTCTTCTCTCCGTATTAGACTGGTTGATTTCACTCGTCAGATTCCAGGGCTCGGAGCATCAGCGACTGCACTGCTTCGAAAGCACAGTTTCATTAGGAAATCTCCGGCAGCTGTGGTGCAGGCGGACACTGGCCGACTCGGAGGTTAGCTTGAACCGCCTGTGTCCTTAAAAAGGAGAGACCTGTCATTGCCATGGTAACTGAGGATAACCGAGAAGCACAAGCTCAAGGGCAGCACCAAGGCAGATTTTCCCATGCTGGAGTGTACTGGAGCAAGAAATTATGGGGCATATCAACAAGGGCTTTATCTCTGCTTTTTTGGCTTTAAAAGCCAAAAAAGGAGAGATAAAACTAGCGCCCTATCAACAACAGGGTGCTAACATGCAAATTTGCATGTTAGCACCCTTTTACTCTACGCTTCCCCTTGCATCTCTAATGGGGCGTTCCAGAGTAAAATAATAGGAGAAATTATCAAGAATGTCGCTAACCCTGTTAGAGACAAAAAAAGCAGCGCTAACCGCGGTTAACGCTGCTTTTTTACGTCTGGTATTTTTCAGATTTAGCCATGATATCCTATGGAAGAAGGATATCATGGCTAAGTTCGCCTGTCCCTATCAACAAGGTAACGTGAGATTATCGCTGGGTTTCCAGCGATAATCTCACGTTAGCCTGCTAGCGTGAGGATTTTTATCGCTATTGAGATAAGCGTTGCTAATAGCACGCTATCTCAGCGATAAAAATTCACGCTAGCCGGCGATAATTATCCTAGCGCTAAGTGCGCTTAGAGATAATTATCGCTGGTTGTTGTTGATATGCCCCCAAGGTCTGGAAGAATTGAGACTCTCGGGCTGTGCAGGGGATGGCCAGGAGGCACAGGTATAATCCTGCGCCACCTCCTGGTGCAGAGCAGAGTTACACGAATGTGATTCCCCGTTATATATCCTGCCTGTACAGCAACCCATCATATTCAGCAATGAGACAAAAAGCAAGGAGATGAAACTGCGTTCTAATTCAAAACCACCAAACAAGGCACATCTCCTCTGAAGCAGGGGTGGCTCCTCCATGTGGGCGGAGGAGCGTCGCCCCACTTGCTTTCTCGCACTGCGAGAAGCATTAACATAAAATGGTGTACCATTTGATGTTACTGCTTCTCGCACTGCGAGAAAGCAGAAGGGTTTGGTTGGGGGCAGGCGGGTGGACATTCTAGCAACATGGCAGGGAAGGAGTGTCTAGCCCAATGTTGTGGCCCCCGCCAGTCATGCACACTCTGCCATTTTCTCCATGTAGGCTGCATGCGGCCTGCATGGAGAAAACGGCCTCCCCATAGACACCTGTGTGGTCGCTTCCCAGCCAATCACAACGCTGCCATTGCCCAGTCGCATCCTAATGAAGCAGTCTGTACCGCTGATCAGAGGTCGGTCGGTCCCAGGACCGAGTCGGTGTTGGGAGGAAGCATTTCCGCCCGACATTGAAATCGGCCCCATAGTGTCCAATGAGGCATCGTAAATTTTGCGTTAATGAAAATATACCAGGCTCTGTAAACAACACATATTTTGAATGGCGTACTATTATAGGGAGGGCATTCAAAGGAAACAATTCCCAAAGGTTCAAACATATGTGCATAACGTATGCTATTGCATCATAAGCATGTCTGCTAATTCACATACCGCTCCTTCCATATTCTCAGAAAATTGTGCATGACGTAAGATGATCAAGGAAAATGATGCGAGTCATAGAACCTAAAACCACTGTCGGAAGTCCAAACTAGGCAACTTGAGGATGGATGTAAAGGCCAGGATGAATTCCTGATTTACATCAGATTGGACTGTGAATTCTTTACTACTAAGGGACACACAAGGATATCGTGTGGTTTACCTTTGCTGCAAAGGCTTCCTCACACCCACGACCTGGCCTTGCCCATTCCCCCTTTACCCCTTCGAGCACCCACATCATTGGGCCTGTTTACATTTTGCAGGCCTATATAAATCTCTCCTGCAGGTCATAATATGTGCATGCTTGCCGTAAAGTGTGCAGGATAAGTAACCCCAGGTCCATCCCATTGTGATGCATGCACATTTTTTGACTTTGTTACGTTTTTTACAACACATTCCAATTTACAGTCCAAAAAATTCTTTCAACTTAGCCCATGATTTCTGAATCTGTGTCGATGTGCTGTGAGGCGGCGTGGCATAGAGGCCGAACCCCACTAATGCCCCGGTTACTTGCCGGTAATCTTCACTACTCTGAGTGCAAGAGTTCTTCGCCACAGTCATTACAAGTGAGTTTGTCTCCTGTTGACAAAACCTCCAAAGACAAAATAGCACACATCCCCAATTGTGCATCAGTTTGCACAGCTCTCTCGCGAGCATCAATTAGGGACGGCCACGGGCAGCAGCTTCTTCCATTTCCCTTCCAGTGTGTACTCTCAGGGGTCACGAGAAGTCCTGTAGTATTGACTCCTCAAACGACTCCTGTAGTTTCGACTCTTAGGTTGGAAATGCATTATGTATGTCTCAAAAGCTCAGTTAGTTATTGCAGTGGGAAATAGCCATGTGTATTTATAGTGCTGTGAGCTCCCAGCGTGCCATGGAATGCCCTACGAAAATGCAATTCAATATTTTAAAATTATACTACACACATTAACAGGTAGGCTGATGCCAAATCTGCAAAGAGATTTAGGGCCTGGTTCAGGCTTTGGGGGATGGTACTCCATCTGCAGCTGCCACTCTGACGGACTACCATCTGTCAAATGTAGAGATGTACACCAGCCCAGCAGTTCTCTCTACCTTGAAAAGAACCACTGTCACAGCGCTTCCTTTCAATATACAAAGAGTTTCATGGATGGCTGACGTCATTCAAACTTTTACAAAGCTATTATCTTTCAGAAACATACTCCTAAAGCACAGGGTACCTCCTCCCCAAACACGCCATAGCACACCAGGGGAGAGAAGTGCCACAGTGTGGGGGGGGGGGGCTTATTTCTTTTTCTCTGTTTCCCACTGCCAGCTTTTAACTGGCGGTGAGGGACAGGAAAAAGGACATTTCAGTGTCCATCCAAAGTAAGGCTTGTGCTGTGATGCTGTTCCTCCGACGGCCCCTACATAGGCGGGCACCTCAGGAAGATTTCTACTTCCATTGTCGGGACCAATGGAGGGTCCGTTGACAGAAAGCATAGTGTCCGCCCAGCCCTACACGAGGCAGGCCGACCAAGAGATTGGCTGAGAGGGTACTCCATCACAGTTACACTAGAGCACCCTGTCCGCCAAACTCAAAACCATGCCCTCAGCATTTAAGGTAAGCAAGTACTTTCAAAATATATACTTTGTAGTAATGCACAATCCGACAGTGCTTGGTATCCATGAGATGTATGCACGCCATACCTCAGCTGGTAACACCCTTACATTACCTTTCAAAATTAATACACTTTTGTGACCATGAAGCCTCACATGATTCCATCAATTAAAGACGTATACCGGCTCTGAAGCCCCCTCTAGATTTCCACATTTACATTTCTTTCAGATAGCAGGGAAAAGGCTTGTTTCTCCCTTTACTGTTCTTTGGCTTCACAGTCCAGGAACCCCCCCACCCCCATTCCCTCACAGTCAGAGGCACCTGAAGGTCTGCATGAACTATTCAGCAAAATGTAGGGAAACTGTGTTTGTAAACTTTGTTCCCAATGGATCCCGCCCACTTTGACCACTGCTCGTAAGAGGCTATAAGAGAGAGAAAGCAGGCAACCCTGTGATGCTGTGGTGGTTAAAGGGTGTGTGATGTCACTTGTGGTAACCTGGAATGTGGTGAATTGATGTCCCTGAGTTTGTTGCACACTTTTAAACAGGGGTGGGGTTACTGTAAGCCAATGCTACCCTTTCCCTTATTAAATGTTCACACAGGACAGATCAAGATTGCATAAATAGATCCGTGGCATAATTAGTTTTTGTTTTGGTAAAATATTTCTAACCGTGGCATAATTAGGCTGTTTTTAGGTCGAAGCCTACCAGACAGTCAAGCTGTCTGGTCACAAGAGACTTCTTGGGACATGCTGAAAGCTGACCTGTGAACGCAGTCTGCCCTTTGCTTACTATTGGCTTTTTGTTTTGTCATACCCTCTGTATTGTTCTCTATTAGCTGCTGTTTTTTGTTTACCCTAGCCAACTAGTGTTTGCCCCTCCCATGGAGCATTGCTTGTTTACCAGCTCTCGGGATAGCTGCATCTGTGCCCCCACCAGTGTCTACTTTTCGGGAAGTATTTTGGACTTGTTTGTGAAGTACTCCATGAAAGTTCATGTGCATTCCAGCTGTCCCCCTCGTGAACTTCCCCACCTCTGCCACGATTGTGCTGCTCCCTCTCTACTCATGTGCTTCTCCTCCCCGCCTTGGATTTTCCCCTGGGCCCTACTGCCCCTAGCCACAGTGGCATAACACAGGCCCCCGAAGTACCTGTGGTGCGGGGCCTCCAAGCTCAAGGGGGCCCCCTCAGCACAATACTCTTGCTGTAGGGATCCTGATTGAGTCTGGAGGGGGGCCCTCCACGTACCTTGCAAGGGGGCCCCCTCAAGTTTTGTTATGCCAGTGCCCACCCACCCCAAACTCCATGCTGTATGCTCTATCGTTCTTTTGCTTCCCGCCCTAGAGCCCTCCTTCCTGTTGGTTCCCCTGCCCCTCATAGATCTAGGAAGGAGTGCATGTTGCACTTGTACTACAGTACAGGAGTGCACTACAAACAGGCTTGGTGTGTGGTAATGGAAATGGAAGACTACATGTCCCAGACTGCAACAGAAGGAATGGCCCAATCACATCTGAAATTAGAGAGCTTGTCATTCCAGGGTTATATCTTGGAAGCAGTGTGAATTGCATATTTCACTGAAACCACGCAGAAGCCCCACATGGTCTTCCGGTCACCACCAAAAGCACAGATATGCACTTGATGGAGCCAGTCCTGCATCTGTAACAATCGGAAACACAGTTACCATAAATTCGTGGAGGTGCAAAATAGCCTACCCCAGAATTTAAAAGCTTGACTTATGTCACAATTAAAAGCACGCACCTTATATTTTAAAGCAGCAAATCCTGCGATTTCTGCAAAGTATACAAAATGAATTCCTATCTATATGTTGTTAATGTTTCTGCTACTCTCAAATGAGTTTTGTTTTTATTTTGCTGGACTCCAAAAGAGTGGTGCCCATCCTCGAAGTGCAGCCTCATATTTAAGCACTGCATCATATTCCCCAAGAAGCAGATGGGCTCCCATCTCCACGTGATGATAACAAGCATTTGCAATGCAATTGGTCTCGCAATTGCGAGATTTTGAGCTATTGGCATTGTAAATGACAATGCCTTTTATTTATGTGTTTAAAAAACCTGCAATATTAAAAGGCATTGTCATTACCAATACGATAGGTCAAAGTTTCTAAAATGTGAGAACTATTGCATTGCAAATGCTTGTTGTTTACAGGCGCCCCATGCTGCGCTTTCACATTAATAGAGGCCATGCCCCTTTCTTTAGAGGAACCGTGTGTAAAGAAAGCTCAGCAGCCACTATTAAAGTGAAAGTGCGGTATGGGGCGCTTTTACCAAAAAAAGCATTTGTTTGTCAAGTTGGCAAACAGATGCTTTTTTTTTGGCACAAGTGCCCCGTGAAAGCGCATGGCACGCTGAATGCGATAAATGTTGCAGGAAAGTATGTAGTTGGAGAAACTCATTAAACAAAATAGGGGCATATTTACAAGGCGGCGATAGAAAATTATCCCCGCCTTTGCGGACGTTTTCGGCCGAAAAGCGGCGATAATTTTATCGCCTAATTAGCAAGGTCACGCTAACGCATGAAACCTTGCATTAGTGCCTGAAATCTGAACGCCCAGCTTTGCATCTCTAATGAGATGCAAAGTGGACGTTCCTACCCTGACATGACTGGAGAAATGTCGCTAAGCGACATTTCTCCTATCATCAAGCCCCACGCTATGAAGCATAGCGGCAGGAAAGGTAGCGATAACCCCTGTTATCGCTACTTTCCTTACGCCTGCTTCAGGACTGACTTAGCCATGATATCCTATGGAAGGTGGATATCATGGCTAAGTTTATGAGGCCCTATCAACAAGCTAACGCCACACTACGTGAGATTATCGCTGGGTTTCCAGCGATAATCTCACGTTAGGCAGTTAGCGCTAGGATTTTTATCGCTTTTGAGATAAGCGTTGCTAATAGCACGCTATCTCAGCGATAAAAATCCACGCTAGCCGGCGATAATTATTCTAGCGCTAAGTGCGCTTAGCGATAATTATCGCCGGTTGTTGCTGATATGCCCCATAGTGCTTACAGACTAAAAGACGTACCGTGTAAAAAAGCGTAGTAAAAGGAACAGTCCTCATGGGAGGTTACAAATGAAGACAAGGAGGTACTAAGGAGGGACTAACAAGCCTATTAAGGAATCAGAGGCCAGCATTTATGCAGGACAATGACACAAGGTAATGACAAATATGGGCGGAGAATGGGTGGGGCTTCAAGTCCATACTCCAATACGGCATGCCTCGCAGAGCAGCGCATGCGCTGCCCAGGCTCGATCTAAAAAAAATGGGTACTTCTCCCTGTGATTTATAGGCAAGTAAACACACGTTTTCCCATTCCATCACGCTGCGGCCTGGCGAGGCGATGGGAAGGGGTATTTGCAGAGGAATCTGAGAAAGGAGACATATGGGAAACACGTAAAAACTCCAGGGACAACACTTTCCACTAAAGAGGACTGATAGACTGGTAATTCTAGAAATAAAAGATGCAACCATTTTGTACTGCGAGTTTCTATTGTAAACATGGGCCAAAACTACCACAAGAGAACATGACTACCAGGACTTGTAAGAGACAGGCGGACTCAATGAGTTAAGTTAAGCGCCTGCCATTGAAATATGCAGCCACTCCTACTGCCATCCTCCCAAAGTCGTTAAATTAGGTAAAATTAAAATGGCCGGTAGGAATATGTTATATCTAATGCCAAGAATTGAGAGAAGTGCAATATGATGCACTATTGCCAAAACATTTGGGGGCATATTAGCAAGGGCGTGCGATAAATATCACAAATCGCGCTTAGCGCATATTTTTTTATCTTCGTCTATCGCTGGATCCTATCGTGGAGATAGCGCGTTATTACCAACGTATATCTCCAATGCGATAAAAGATACAGCGATAGTGGTGAAATCCACCAAAAACACAAGTAAAACAGCGATAAAACTTTTATCGCTAACGTAAAGCTTGCTAATAGGCAGGGGAGGTTTCAGCCTTTGAATCCACCCCCCTTTGAGGATAATGGCTAAGGGGCATATTATCAAGAAACGGCTTTAAAATAAAGCGGCGATAATGGGCTTGATAATATGCCCTGGAGAATTCCCATAGAAGCCCATGTTCTTGTGTCAACATGGGCTTCCATTGGAATTCTCTGCGGCATATTATCAAGCCCATTATCGTCGCTTTAGTGGTAGTTTTCTGCTGCTAAAGCGGCGATAATTTTAACGCGGTGCTTGATAATATGCCCCTAAGTCAGGATTTTAGCAGGTGTAAAAATTCCTGCGATAACCCCGGTTACTTTTGTCATCGCTAACCGGGGCCGGAGCCTCATTGCTAATAGGCGTTGGGTCTGTTAGTGGCTGTTTCCGTGGTCTTTTGGTCGGGATTGCCTACTTTGCATGTCATTAGCGATGAATATCGCTGACATGCAAAGCGGCCCCCAAAACGGTCCCTTTGCCCAGAAAGCTGTCGCTAACAGCTGTTAGGCGATTAAAATATCTCCGCTTTAGCAGCAAAAAGTGCCGCTAAAGCGGCGAGGACACCCGTGCTAATATGCCCCATGATTATTAAAACAAGCATTGGCTTTGCCAATAGGTCTTGCCTACAAGAGCTATTGGCTTTGCCAATGTCTTTTAGCTATGTTGTACAGCAGCACATCTGAAAGTTAGAAACAAAAGCAGCGTCATTGCATTTTTTTGCTAACTTTCATCCATGCTGCACAGCAGCCATATTACAGTACAACGTGGCAAAAAGCCACTCAGAGAGCCAATAGCTCTTGTAGGCGACACCTATTGGCTTTGCTAATGCTTGTCTGTGGGACAGTAAAGATAGTGACAAGACCTATAATCTTTATAAAAAGAATAAGGTACCATCATCTCTTGTGTCGTGACAATTTATTTTTAGTATTTCTTTATTGATGTTTGTTTTTATGTTTTATTCAGACATATCAGCAGCCACAATTGTGGTACAGAGCCATCCAATAGGGTGGACACCAACATTAAAAAATCATAATAGCCATTTACAGCAAAATAATAAGCAAAGGGTGGGTCCTTTGGTATGATCTGCAGTTCAGTTCTCGGTGTCACCTGGAGGAGGGCGCGCACACATTCTGATATTTATAATAATTTGCAGAATAATCATTGCCACTACCACTTTGGATAACACCGATAGTTGTAATGTTTGGATCTGCCAGTGGGGTCTGTGTCAACCAACATTACATGCACCACCCATGATGGTGCGATGGATGAGTCTACTATGTCTTCATCCATTTCTTGCCACCCATTGGTTGACAATGAAGGTAAGATTTATGTGGTATCTAGTGAAATCTTAGAGGCTTATTTACAAGCCCATTGCGCCGCTGGTCAGTCGCTTTTATTGAGGCATTGGCAGCGCATTGTGTTACCTCATATTTACAAGGCCATGTAAAGTCACCCTGCATGACTTTTCATGGCCTAGTACAGATGTTTCCATTTCACGCATAACTTCCCACACAATATCCATGGAACTTGACGCATTCCCAGATTTACAACATTTTGTAAATCTGGGAATGTGCCAGAATCCTATTCCTTTCCCGGAGGAGGCGTTAGTTGGCGCAACGAGGAAAAATACTTTTATTTCTACTATTTTTTCCTCTTTCTATGCGTGCTGCATTCTGCAGCATGCATAGAAAGTGGAAAATGCCTTTAATTATTATTTTTGTGCAGGAAGCCTTCCTGCACAAAAACAATCATCCCCTCAGTGCAGGCACCCTTGCAAAATGATGCAAGGGGGTTTGCGCTGGAGCACAGCTGTGGTTTGTGTGCCCACTCAGGGGAGAAGGCCAGGAATGCGCCATATCTTGCAGATACGGCGCATTCCTGCCTTTTTATTTTGACGCACAACAGCGCAGCAGGAAGGCTTGCAGCACTGCCCTGCCTCAAAATATTGTAAATGAGGTCCCAAGTGCGCGTATCAGTCATCAGTGTAGGTTTGAGTGGTTTTGAGATGATGCTGTGTCTTGCAAGCTTCACACTGCACATTAGCAGCATCTAAAAAGGGTAACATGTGCCTACTCAACAGCTGCACTAGAATCATTCAGTAGACACTGTACATATTTAATACTGTAATGCTAGATGTTTGCATCACCACAGATATGTTTAGAGATTACTTGCATAATTAATTCTAAGCAGTACAGGTGAATGCACGTTTGTACATTAGGCACAGACCAGCTCTATGACTCTTCACATGCAAGCAGGCTCAGATGTCAGCAGGAAGGCAATTATACAGTATGGAGGCCTACAAGGGACACGCATGACTGGGCTCTGAGACACAGCATGATAAGGAGGATGTTCTTTAGAAAAACGTGAAAATTAGACACTTGTACTGCAAGATGTACGTAGGAAGACATTCTTATTTAACAAGGAAATAAACTAATGGTATATGTTCAGGTAAGGCCTTCCGTTTATGCAATGCAAACCGCTGTGGAGAGACAGCATTTATCAGTGAGACTTGACTGACCTCATAATTATGTCCATCTGGCGGCATGTCTGCAGAAGCTTGTATCTAGAGCCCAAAGAACCCTTGAACAACTTTACAATGTAAATGTGAGCTTGTTGCTTTCATGTTTAGTTTGGGCATGATTAGCCAAAGTGTTTGAGTACCCATGTACAATTTTTTTATGCAAGTGCAGACATTTACAAGGGCAAAAGCAAGTAGGTTCCTGTGTCATAGTATTAGTGATAGTGGGTTTTTGTCTTTGTCAATGTCAGTTGTCATACAGGAGTTCTGACAGAGGGTGGTTCTACATACGACGAATTGTGAACACCCACAAATTTACTCAGATAGTTTCCCACCCTGAAAACAGTTGTACATTTACTCTTGTCAAGGACATGAGTAAATACATGTATTTCCAGGCTGTCAATGTTTCTTCATAGTCAGCAATAATTATTTCGATGTAGAAACCAAAAAGATAGCGTGAAGGCACTCTAGCTTCACATTTCAGTACATTACTGTTAGCATAAATTGTTAGCATAAATTGAAATGAATGTGCCAGTGGCGGCTCCTCCGCTAAGGCGGAGGTGCATCCACCCCACTGCTCTCCGAGCAGTAGAAAGGAAAACTAAAATAATAACCAGCATTTTCATAATTTTAGTTTTCTGTTTCCTGGTGTGGCCATGTGGGGCGGGGCTGGAGTGCCAGAGCAGGGGCCAGGAGGAGGAGTGGTTGCCCCACTCTAAAGTGCGCATAACTGTTTGGCCGGCCCTCTTGGGCTGCCCAAACATTCATGCGTACTTTGCATATTCTGCACCTAAGCTGCATTGCAACCTGGTGCAGAACATGCCCAGGCCCCCATTCGATGGAACGGCGCTCAGACCAATCACAACACTGCACTGCAGCGTTGTGATCGGCTAGGGGAGTCAGGAGCCTGGGTGCTTCCTGGTTCCTGCTTTCGAGGAGCAAGAGGCGGTGGCGAGTGGACTGAGAGGCGACGGCCGGCTGAGCGACCGGCCTGAAGGTAAGTGTTGGACTTGGCCCTTTTTGGCTAAAGTTTTCTAAACCTTTTGCCTTCCCCCTAGACCTTTTTTCTGACATGGTGTTGCCAACTTAGATGCTTTGGGCACTTTACCACTGCTGATCAGTGTCAAAGTGCAAGTGCTCCCTGTGTAAAGTGTAATGGTAATTGGTTGTCCATGATTGGTATGTTTGGCTTACTAGTAAAGTGCACTATGTGTGCCAGGGCTGGTAAAGCAAATGCTACTAGTGGGCCTGCAGCACTAATTGTGCCACCCACACAAGTAGCCCTAAAGAGAGAACTCAGGCCTGCCACTGCAGTGCCTGCGCGCAGTTTGTTAAACTGCTATGTTGTCCTGACAAGTGCACCCACGTGCCTGGCCTTACCCTTCCCTTTTTATGCACATCAGACACCCCTATGGTAGGTCCAAGGTACCCCTCTGGGCAGGGTGCAGTGTATGTGAAAGGTAGGACATGTACTAAGGTGTGCACCATGTCCCCCTGACAGTAAAAAACTGCTAAATTCGTTTTTCACTGTTGCAAGGCCAGCTTGCCCATAGGACAGAATGGGGAAGGCTGTGTAATATGTTTCCAGCCTATCTTCCCAAAGGCTTACGATGGAGCGGTGAAGTTTAGTGTGCCTGAACTCACAATTTAATAACACACCTTTTTGTGAAGGTGGTTTTTGCATTGTGTGTTTAGAAACCACTCTTTTAGAAGTGGCTGGTTTTCTGTATCCTAACATTTCTGTGTGTCTCTGCCTGGTTGTGGATTGACTGTCTGGATTTGAATGTGATAGGCTCTGGGGAATGTCTTGACCCAGGGGAGGAGGTGAGACAGCAACAGGCTGACCTGCATCTGGAGTGTAGTGGGGAGGAGTAGCCCCTGGAGGTGAAGTGGTCTGGGCTGCTGCCATAAAACAATGGCTCCATCTCCTGCTGAGTGATTGAGGATCCAGACCCCCACTATCAAAGGAAGAAGGTGTCACTGGCAGGGAGACTCCCAGAACTGGTTTGGACAGGGGTCAGTGCCCCCCTGAACACAAAGAATTCAAAGACATTTAGGGGTATAACTATGAGTGCTGAAACCCCTGAACGTTGGAATGGAGCTGTTCAAGACTGAAAAGGATTGAAACCACTTCGTGGTCAAGAGGAACCTCTGCCAAAGAAGAAACAGCTGAAGAGACTGAAGGAAAAGCCTGACCCTTGCTGTGTGTTCTGGGGCTGGCCTGCAGTTTGCTGAGTTAACCAAGGAGAGGCTAAGGGACTTTGCTGTGTGCTGTGTCCCCCTGCTTGAAAGGACTTTGCTTTGTGCTGCATCCCCCTGCTTGAAAGGACTTTGCTGTGTGCTGTGTCCTGAAGTAACTTGTCCCCAAGGGCCCGAGGAGAGCTGGCTCCCTGTTGTGGAAACTCAGGAACATAACATTTTCCAAGAGTGTCTCAGCGACGCTGTGTGCGTGTGGTTTTTGCAGCCTGAGACCCTCTCAAGAATTGCTCTGTGATCGTGGGCACCTGGAGTCCAAATGAATCTCAGCGCTGCTGTGTGTGTGTGCTTTGTGCAGCCTGAGACCTTTGTGAGGATTGTCCTGTGATCATGTGCACCCAGAGTCCAAGTGAGTCTCAGCGACGCTGTGTGCGTGTGATTTGTGCAGCCTGAGACCTTCGTGAGGATTGTCTTGTGATCGTGTGCACCCGGATTCCAAGTGAGTCTCAGCGACGCTGTGTGTGTGTGCTTTGTGTAGCCTGAGACCTTCGTGAGGATTGCCCTGTGATCGGGCGCACCCGGAGTCCAAGTGAGTGTCAGCGACGCTGTGTGCGTGTGCTCTGTTGCAGCCTGAGACCTTCTTGAGAAATTGCCCCGTGACGGTGTGTCCTGGAGCAGTCGTGTTCTCTGAGTTGATCGACAGCATAACCAGAAGTACTGTGATCATCATTGCAATCGGCCCGGAACGGCATCCCCAGAGGAGCTGTGAGGATTCACCGCCACCGGCCCGAGCCTGCCTTTGCCAAGGAGAGGCATTGAACAATCACGTTGGGGGTCTGTGTTCCACTGCCCAAGATCAACGAAGTCGCATCGGAGGCCAAAGCCGCGAGGAGAGGAGAGTGAGATCGTACCCCTCAGATAACGCTCAGCGAGTGTGCGTGTGTCGCGCCTGGGGTGGGTTGCAGGCTACAAGAGAAACGCTCTCGGTATTTCCCATCTTTGCAGCGTGAACCTCCACTCAAGTTCGTATCGCGGCCCGTACTTGCCGAGGAGTGGTAGTACCGGGGCCGGAGTGTGGAGCTGCACTTTGTTTTCCACCATACCCGAGTTGGAGGGCATATTTTGGCTGTAGCTGACCGCGAGTCAGTAAGAGTGGCATAGAAACCGTCCAGAGCACCGTGATCGGTGCCGGAGTACTTTATTGTTGGCATTACAAACTGCCTGATTGTTGCATTACGCATTGCATTATTTTTGAATTACGAACTGCCTGATTGTTGCATTACGCATTGCATTATTTTTGCATTACAAACTGCCTGATTGTTGCATTACGCATTGCATTATTTTTGCACTACAAACTGCCTGATTGTTGCATTACACATTGCATTATTTTTGCATTACGAACTGCCTGATTGTTGCATTACGCATTGCATTATTTTTGCATAACAAACTGCCTTATTTTTGCATTACGAACTGCATTATCTTGCCATTACGAGCTGACTGATTGTTGCATAACAAACTGTATTATTTTGACATTACGAAGTGCCTGATTCTTGCATTCCGAATTGGATCATTGAGAATTGTTCATTAATACTGCAAGAACCTACAAGGGCTTGCTGGCCTAATAACCGGCAAGGTGAAATATTACAAATGCACACATGTTGGATTTTTATCATGTGGTCTCATCGTATATCTTTTCTTTTATAAACACATAATTGTTTTTTTATGAAACTCGTGTGGAGTTCCTTTGTGGTGTCATCATTGGGTTGCTGAGAGCGTGGTTGCAAATACTTTACACATTTGCCTTGAAGATAAGCCTGGCTGCTCGTGCCAAGCTACCGAGGGGGTGAGCAGGTGCTATCTGAGAATGTGTCCTTCCTTTCCCTGACTTAGAAGCCAGGGTCCTATTTGGACTAAGGTACCTACCTCAGCCAACTAGAGACCCCCAGTTCTAACAGTAAGTTTTATTTATTTTTTGAATGTATTTTCATTTACAACCCCCCTCCACATCCTCCCCTTGCCCCGCCACCCGCTGTAAATAGCGGTCACCACTGAGTATTTCTGGGTATTTGAGAAAGCCATTACTTCTCAGGAGTACTCCTCGAATTCTTAAAAAATTTCCAGAAAAGTAGGAACTCTCTATTCAGAAACGTTTTGGGAGTAATTTATGAGAAGTGACACATCGCTGCTTGAAAGCAGCGATGTGTCACTTCTCAGTGCTCCCTCCTTACGACACCAATGATGCATCATATTTATAATATGACGCATCATGTCGCAAGGAAGGACAAATACGTCAGTATAACTGACGTACCTGTCGGTGCAAAAAGTGTCGCATTTCTGGAGTTGTGTCGGAAGCCTGACGTAACTCCAGCAATGTTCCTTTCACATGGGGCAAGCCCCATGTGAAAGGGTCTGCGTCATCCTTACGCCTGCCATGAGGCAGGCATAAGGTTTTGACGCATTGGCGTCCTAGAAGTGGCACAGCGAAATCTCATAGATTTGCTGCTCCACTCCTACGACCCTTTCTTGCGGGGGTATGCCCACCCTGCATACATTATACCTGGCGCAGGTATAATGTAGCGCAGGGGTTTACGAAGGGACGCATCTACCTAGATGTGTCACTTCGTAAATATGGCGCAACATGGTGCATGTTTTACGCCACTGGTGCGTCACAAAAAGTGACGCACCGGTGGCGCAAAAGTGATGAGCCCCTCTGACTTTATCAAGGCCACGCTGTGAAGCTCTGTTCTTTTCTACTTTGCCAGCACTCTCTACGGTTGCTGGCTAGTCAAAATACAACACTAACCTATGGCTTTGCATTTAACGCAGGCTGTTTTTCTGTTGTGTTGCTGCAACTTGTGGGAGGAGGAAGAGGCCTCCTCTCACGCCGACCATAGGCTCCTCGCCTGGCGCTTCATTTTCCACTGTGGCTGGTTTGTGAGCCCTTTACAGGGGTTTGCAGAAAACAAAGGAGAAGATGACAGGCCCTCGAGCAGGGCAACAGACTGGAGCCGGCGCGGGAACCCGTGCAGGATCATGGGGCCATGCTGTACGCCGACAGGACGAGCAGCTGGCTCAGGCAGGCCACAGGGTCAACGAACGGAAGAGGCTAGTGCAGCTACTGCTACTATGTTTGAGCTGTCACCCGAACTGCACAGTGAGGAGTTCAAAGAGCCCAAAGCATTAGGTGCCATGCGCAGAGAGTATGTGGAGTGCCAACTGCCCCATGGGACTACCGAACTGATAATTGGCAAGTATGTACCTTCATAGCTTAACCATATAGGGGCAACTGAACATGATGAGATCAGTTCCCACTATATGATGAGCAGGGAGCCCTAGAGACAAATGGCATGTCCTACGGAAAGGCCAGAGGGACTGGCTCCACTGAGCTTGACAGAGGACCTGCTTCATTTCCTGCAAGCCAGGCATCCAAGGTATGCGGTCAGATAAATTCTTTAGTAGGGGTCCCTCTGATTGTTCTTCTTTACCTCCTGTTAAAAGAACCATGGTAGTTTTTTGGGAATTTAAGGGGACAAGCCTGTGCATCTCCCTGCTTGCACCTCCCATCTCCGCTCTTTATGTACTGCCTCCTCCTTTGTCTGGCTCTTTGAAAATACCATCAGATATTCATGGCGCTATTGATTTTAATGGCCTGTCTGGGGGCAGAGAGGTTGCTAACAATGCTTGCAGTACAGCTCAGGACCTGCCTTCTGCCTAGGGGGCTGGGGATGCCTTCTAGTGGCCCATTTGCTCTGAAGGGGCATCAGCTCTGGAGGTCCTTAGGGGCATATTAACAAAGGCCGGCGATAAATATCGCAAAGTGCGCTTAGCGCTTGCATATTTATCGCCGGCTACCTGTGGAATTTATCGCTCGGTTAGCACGTTATCAACAACGCGCATCGCCGAGGCGATAAGAATTCCAGAGATAGTGTGGATATCGCCGCTTTCCATGGTGGAAAACGGCGATATCCTAGATGATAGGACCTGTGGTCTTAGCCACAAAATCCACCCCCCATGTTAAGTATGCCTTAGTCAGGAATTTAACAGATGTTAAATTCCTGTGTTAAGGCATACTTAACACGATTTAAATAATCGCTACCCTTCCTTGTTAATATCGCGAAGCTGCCTTCGCAATATTTTCCCTGGTTGGTTTCACAGCCACGCCTACTTTGCATCTCATTAGCGATGCAAAGTTAGGCGTGCTGGAAACGGGTGCTAAGTCAGTAAAACACACTATAGCGTGTCTTTGATGATAAGGCAATAAAATTATCACCGCTTTTCGGCCGAAAACGGCCGCAAAAGCTGCGATAATTTTATAGCGCCGCCTTGTTAATATGCCCCACGTTCTATGGAGCCACATGAGTCCCATGAGGCCCTGGAGGCCGTTTTCTCACTATCCGATCACTCTCAGACTGGCAGAATTACCACATCGGACACTGGGTCAAAGAATGAGGGTGTTTTGGAGAACCGGGAGTTATATAGAGCTCAGGTGGCTGAACCTGGTGGAAGTGTGACCCCGGAGAAGTCTATAAAAACATCTTGGAAGTCAGGTGGAAAGTCAGAGAGAACTCTGAACCCTTTGGATAATTTTGGAGACACTAGTGAGGATGAACTGCTATGGGATCTGGAGAGTGTAGAACTAACCCCTTCTAACGTAACTTTACATCAAACAAAAGATAACTGCTCCAACATCTAAATCAGTTTTCATGGGTACCTACAAGGACATTTATTAGTCTGTCCCTACTCTGCCACTAAAGTGACATTCCTACTTAGCATCTCCCAAACGAATCAAGAAAAGGTGTCAGCGAGTGAAGACTTCCTAAGAAGTGCACTCACTTTGCAAGGGTCAACAGCCAAAGCTACTGCTTCCTCTCTAAGTTGCCTTCCTCAGTATTGATCTCTTCCTTCTACCCTCTAACGGCTCTCTACTCCATCTACCCTTATCTGAGTCTTCTCTGCTGCTCATCCCTCGGGGCACTGTCCCTAATACAAAATGCACAACATGGAGGACATGCCTCCGTAACACCTCTTCGGGCTGGACACCTCCTGAAGGTAAATTTCCACTGAAACATGTATTTCATCCAGCAACGGTTGAAACGTTCTTGGGTCCCAGGCTCATTCAGCACCGAAATTATCGGCTCCTCATTATCTGCATTCCTGGAGACACTTGTAGCAACTCTCCTCCATAACTAACTCTTAAAACAAAGGGTTAGTCTTAGCTAACGAGAACGGTGTCCTTGCACCTGTAATAGAAGCATATGAACCGAAAATCTTTCCCAGGGCATGAAATTCGCTGTCTACTTCCAAATGAGAGCCTTCCCAAGGAAAGTATACTTCGGTCTGCACAATTCAGCTAACATAAGGAACGCAAGTAGGCCTTTCATAGCAAAACATAGACATTCATTTAGGCCTCTATACATAAAGAACTACACACATTAATAAACGTTGCATCTGTAAGCACTATATTTCATTACATGCAATATATAAGTAATCATTCCTACACATGCAGACTTTAATATTGTGCATGTTTATCTAATGCATTACGTTACACATGAATTTTCGATAGGCACTTTGCAGTAGGCAGTTACATTTAAAGGTCATTTTACTCTTTCGACTAATACGGACTACATTACACTCACATTGTTCATTATTACGTTTACATTTCTAATGATCATTTGTTAATACAACACAAGAGTATACACGGGTGCGGACTATACGTGATTATAATGCACCCCTACAATTTTCAGAACCTCATGGTGCTCTATCAGTTCCCCCCTTTGATGACTAGTGTCATCACCAACACCACAATTCCTTGGAGAAAGAACCAACCTAAACAGAGCTCGTAGCCATTCTTCCCTGTCGGAATTTCTCTAAATTCTTGATATTCTTGTAGTGACTGTCCTGCAGTCTAGCCATCCTTTTCTCTTGATCCCTAAGATACCTTTCAACTTGTTTCACCTTGTACCACTGATACGCTCTAGGAAATCCCCACAAGCAAACCAGACAAACCACAATGATAATGATAGGCTTCAGAATATAACCAAGAATACCTTTCCCCAAATTCGCAAACCAATTTCCCACACTGCCAAACCCTTTTCCAACTTTTTCCCAAACACCCTCTTCAGTCAGATCCTGGATCTCATGATGGATCACAGTGATGTTACTTATATACTTCTTCAGATCTTTGCTGTTGTCTGGTATATAAGTACAGCACTCTTGAACCTTCAACATTTTACAGACTCCGCCCTCTTTTGCCAGTAAAACATTTGAAGCAAGTCGGTTCCGCACCACCATTGTCCTTATCGACAACATCTCTCCGTCCACAAGTATCAACGACTTAGCTGTATTCATTGACAACTCGTCAACAACTGTTGCCAATCTCCTAATCTTCACATCATTCAGAATCACTCCCAGACTTGGTATCGCTGCTCAAAAGATATCTCCAATCACTGCTCCTGCATTCGCACCTCTTCTCACTCTAGAGGGCTTTCCATCTTCCAAAAGCTCTAATTCCTCTGCATGGTATATTTTGGGAAAAATAATTCCCAGCTAACAAGTTCCATACCAATTTGCAGGCAATCTCACATAAGCATTCTTTCCAAACACATAATATACTGTTGGCACCACCTGCACCAAACCCTGCAGAAAGTCCTTTGTGGACGCTTCCATAGTAAAGACATGATCACACGTACTTTGTCCCACATAGACCTTATCATAGTAGGCCTGTACACGTTTCACACACAGCTTCCCCTTCTGCACTAGGTCCAATGCTATAGGGCCATAACTCCCCTTTGCTCTGTGAGATCTCTCCTCCTCAGTCCAATCTACTGGACTTTCCCCAGTATCACATGTTTGTGTTAACTGTCTATATCTATCTTCTACTTGGTCTACAAATTTCTTCTCTACCTCAGTTAATGAACAAGTTAAGTTGTGTCTATGTACATATTCTGTATCTAATGTTGATGTCGGTATGCAATACTTCCCAATCCTATCTTCCTGCTTGTAATAATCATACTTGTTAAAATGCTTGTAAGCTGGTACCTCTGAAAGCATTGCATTGTAATTCGAAAAGAAGTACTCATAATGGCCTCTCCCATAGAACATACTAAGCAACAAACTACATGAAATCCCATTCGTCAGTGCAAGATGGTGATATGTAATCCCCTCGTCCACTGAGGCAGGCAACTGCATACACACATAACAGTCTTTCGCATTGATCGCCTCCACATACTCATATAGCAGCTTGGCATATGCATTAAGCTTAAAATCACCTCTCGACAAATCTACGTGCAATCTACGACTATCTTGATCTAGCAAAGCCTTTTCAGCTCCTATGATACCTCTTTCTTGGTCGAAGTACTGGGTGTAGGTGTTCCCTTCACCTCTACGACACCTACCTCATGTGGAATAGCAACTGACACTATCATAACAACTACAACTATCGAAACTATCACTCCCCCTATGAGTGCAGCTATCATACATTTGGTCATACGGTTCGGATCTCGAGCCTCCCTTTTCGTTGACGGTTTTGGGTTCAGCAACGAACACTTAGAATCTTCCTCCACCACAAGTTGCTGTTCAAACCAGTTCAAACACCACTGTGGAAGTGCTGGAAACTCCCTTCCTTAACCCTCTTTCTTCTTATACGGAAAGCCCCTAAATCTCTTCTTCTTCCTCTCTGACCTAGGTTATCTTCTTTTAAACACTTATTTACAAAACACAGTTCATTCACAATCAACGATAAGTTCAGATCCAATTGCAGCTAAAACATGATGCTAAATTTCAAGACGAACATCTACCATTTGGTGAGGTGGCAGTTCAAATCCAAACGATGGGAAGACCAATCTGTGCAAGATCAGGATTCGTACCTTACTCAAAACTGGAGGTTCTGGGACCGTGATGGTAAACACACCTTCGATCTCAAGTCCTGGAACTAGCAATTCCACATCGATTTTCTCCTGCTGATCACTTTCACTGTCCTCAGCCTCCCGGAAATAAATACTCCCGGCATCAGTTACTGCGTGAGTCCACTCCGGGGCACCGTATCTCTGGCAAGTCACTCTTGTCCTTTATGATCTTCTCAGACTTTGCGCTTGTTCTTCTTCACTCTCTTCCGATTCAGAGTCCTCGGACAGAGGGGCAAGATCGCTCTCGGGAGCCAGTCTCAGATTCAGCCTTTTATGTCTCCCAGGCCAGGCTTCTTCTGCGCTCCCAGCTCTTCTGCTTTCTTCTTGGTCACTCTGCGCACCACTTCCTTTCGCTGAGTCTGACTCTAGGCCACTCCCAACGTCACTTTCTTCCTCAGAGTCAATATCTGGATTATGGACAGCTTGACCCTCCTCACCCTGGTATGGTGAGCAACCAGCTTCTCCAGCAGCCCTCACAGCTTGACTTGTCTTCTCTCGTGGCCATGCTGCCACAGCTGGATTTTCATTCGTGAGAGGAGCTGTTTCTTCCAAGGGTGCTGAAACTCTGCGTGTGGGATGCATGTACCCAGTTTGGCAATCCTCCGCACTTCACTGCTGTGTTCGTTACCAGTATTACTTGATAAGGGCCTCGCCACCGAGTATCCAGGCAGCTCTTCCTCACGTGCTTACAGACAAGTACCCTATCACCCGGGCACAGGTCGTGGCATAGGTCACTTGAAGCTGGAACAGCGGCAGCCTTCACCTGCTGAGACACAGAACGGACCACATCAGCTAGTCCTTTGCAGTAGTCAAGGATTAAGTCATCAGTGATGTTTATCAAAGCTGTGGACGGTACTGCTGGCAATCTCATTGCCCTCCCCATCAAAGTCTCATGCGGGGAAAGGCTAGTTCTTCTATCTGGGACACTGTGAATACTCATCAATACCAAAGGCAATGCATCAGGCCATTTCAGAGATGTAGACTAACACACTTTTGCCATCCGTGCCTTTAAAGTTCTATTTATCTGCTCCACTATCCCAGAAGCTTCCTGTCGATAGCTACAATGGAGTCTCTGATCAACATTTAGGGCGGCACAAAGCAACTTCATGATCTCGCTGTAGAAGTGTGTCCCCCTATCTGACTCCAACGAGGTTGGAAAACCCAATCTAGGTATCAACTCCCTCAGTAGCAGCTTTGCCACTGTGAGGGTGTCACACCTTCGTGTTGGGTAAGCTTCCACCCACCGTGAGAAAACACACACCACCACTAGAATGTACCTCAATCTGTTGCACTTAGGAATCTCAATAAAGTCTAACTGCATTCTATTGAAAGGCCCTCCCGACCTCCCAATGTGACTCAGCGTAACTACGGTCTTCTTTCCAGCATTCATCTGTTGACAAGTAACACATCTCTGACACACTGCTTCAGCAACCGTCCAAAACCGTGGGTTATACCACGTCTGTCTGAACGCTCGCACCATTGCATCCCTTCCAAGATGCACAGAGCCATGAATCTACCTCGCCATCGGGCTCAACAATTCATCGGGTAATACTGCTCGACCATCACTTGAAACCCAAATGTCAATGTCCCTTGTCTCACAACCTGATTTAACCAATAAATCCTTTTCCTGCTCTGAAACCTCTTCCTGCAGGCGCTTAAGTTCATCCCAAGTGTCTACCATGGCTAGCATCATGTTGAGCTCGGTTCCCTCTTGGCGCTCTCCAGTAAAAATACAACCTTGTTCAGCGCAAAAACGTGCAACTTCGTTGGCATACTTATTGCCGAGAAAAACGAAGTCTGTTCCGCTCCTATGGGCTGCGCATTTCACAACAGCAATTTCCTTGGGACATTCAAAGCCTCCAACAGTTGTCGCACATATTCCCCATTCCTGATAGGTGAACCAGATGATGTCATGTAACCCCTCTGAGACAATAGCTGTCCAAAGTCATGAACCACACCAAACCCATACTGGCTATCAGTGTAGATGGTGATTCGGATCTGATTAGCTGCCAAACAGTCGCGAGTCAAAGTATTGATTTCGGCCACTTGTGCGGAGTAAACTCCTTCTAGACAGGCGGCTTCGACCACTCCCGTGATGGTATATAGAGTAAACACTGCTCTCAATTGCCCAACATTGTCTCTTGAGCATGAAGCATCGACAAAGAAAATTTCACCAGGGTCAGGCAGAGGTTCATCAACAATGTCATGTCTCGGCTTGGTGCAAAGTTCAGTCACATCAAGACAGTCGTTGTCCTCACAATCTTCATCATCTGCATTTGGCAAAGGCATTAGTGTAGCAGGGTTTAAACAGAGCACCTTCTAAGAGTCACATTCTCCGCGGCAAGTATAACTTGTTCGTAGCATGTTAGTCTATTGTTTGTCAGTTGCAGTGTTTTAGTCCTCGTCATCAACAATTCAACAGAATGTGGAACGCACACAATCAAAGGGTGACCCATGACGATGCTTTCACATCTCTCAATGCTGACACCGGTTGCAGCAACGGATTTGAGACATCCGGGCAATGCTGAAGCTACTGGATCTAAAGTAGCTGAGAAGTAGGCAACTGGTCTACGGACACTTCCATTATTCTGAGTCAGGACTGACAATGCACAACCTTCTCTCTCACAACAAAACAATGAAAAGGGTTTGTTGGAGTCAGGCATTCCCAGTGCCGGAGCACGACACATGACCTCTCTCAACTCCAAAAATGAAACCAAACAATCATGGTCTCATGGTGGCAGATCACTTACATCCTTGTGAGTCAATCTCTGTAAAGGCTTTGCCTTCAGCGAGAAATCGGGAATCCATTGGCGACAATAGCCGACCATCCCCAAGAACATTCTGACCTCCCTCTGTGTAGTAGGTACTGCCATGTTCATGATCCCCTCAATCCGATCTGGTGACACCTTCCTCTTGCCTTTCTCAATTCGATGACCCAAGTACTGTACTTCACTCAAACAGTACTGCAACTTGTTTTGGACACCTTGTGTCCATTCTCTGCCAAATGATTCAGTAGGGCAATCGTATCAATCCTGCAAGCATCCGCAGTTTCTGACGCAATAAGGAGGTCGTCAATGTATTGCACAAGAACAGAGTTCTGGGGCAACACAAGACTCTCAAGATTCTTTTTCAAGATCTGATTAAAGATCGATGGACTCTCAGTATACCCTTGAGGGATACGATACCACGTTAACACACAGTCTTCCAGCCGGAAGGCAAACAAAAATTGGCTTTCCTCGTGGAGATGTATCGAAAAGAATGCTTGACACAAGTCAATCACAGTAAACCATTCGGCTTGGCATGGAATCTGAAATAGTATCACTGATATATTCGGTACCAATGGACAACAGGGAACAACAATTGTGTTGACCTTTCGCAGGTCTTGCACAATTCAGAATTTCCCACTTGGTTTCTGCAGTCCCATAATTGATATGTTGCATGGACTGCCCATTATCTCCTTCAGTATTTCCTGCTTAATCATGGAATCAATCACAGGTTTGACCCCTGCTATCCTCTCTGGTGACATATTATACTGGGGCATTCTCGGAAATTCAGCATTCTGCTTAATCTGGATCCAATGAGACAGAGTCTCCCAAGTCAAGTGGAAGCTCTTCCACCGTCAGCACAGGATACATCTCTATGCACAGATGCTGGTTCTCAACCTTAAAGGTGGCATCATCGTCTTTTGTCTGTACTTCCACTCCCTTGGGCGTGCAATAAATGGTGCAATTCAACTTGCACAAAAGATCTTGTCCTAGCAAGCAGACTGGACTTGAGTCACACACCACAAACTGGTGTCGATCTTGGAAGGTTCCTATTCTCACAGGAATCGGCTCAGTCAATGGGTTCATCATTTTCTTATTTGCCACTCCTACAACTTGGATTGATTGTCCCGAGAGGGGTGGGTCAGGAACTACTGCAGATCTTTCAGTAGAACGGGTAGCACCAGGATCAACTAGAAAGGTGGTAGGATGACCGTCAACATCCGCCTCTACAAACGGTCCCCTCTGGTCTACCTCTAAGGCTGCCCCAAGAGTGCAGACGTCCTCCCCCCGCAGGCACCGTCATTTCAACGGGTCTGAGCTGTACTCATTAAAGTTCTCAAAAAGGGGCATCTGCTGGTACGTCTGATTTCCCTGTGGAATTCTCTTAGGTTGCAGGACTTGGACCTGTGGGACCATCGTTCCCCCTTGCATAGATCTAGGTCTCCTTACTGTTTTGACAGCCTCAGGTACCTGCACTATCTCCGCCTCCTATTGCACCTGATTTGCTGGATTTAACCTACACTCACGCTTCCAATGCCCGATCTTGTGACAAAGATGACATGCAGTGGTCTTCTTCAGTGTTGCCACATCCATCCCTGTCTTGGGGTCTATAGGTTTCCCTTTCCCTTCACCCTGCACATTCTGATTCTCTCCTTGATTGTTTCCCTGCCTTCTCCCTAGCGTCCCTCCATTTGATTGCGCCTGGAGTTCCCTGTCAGCGGTCTGCATCTGAACTAGCATCAGCTTATCCTTAAGTTTCTTGTGTTTCGAATCCACCTCATCACTGCAGTACCTGGAATATCGCAGGATTTCATCCACTGACTTGTTCTGCCAGCAGATCAGATGTTGCTGGATCATAAAGCTAATTTCCGGTCTGAGACCCAAAACAAACTTAGAAACAAACTGTCCCATGTCTTTGGGGTCTAACGTGTCTAGCCCACTATATTTCTTAAAGGCTTGTAAGAGCCTTTCGTAATATTCATGGACGGATTCTTTCGGTTCCTGAGTGGTTCGATCTATTTTAACCCAATCGTTATCTTGTGGCAAGATTATAGATTTCAGCCATGTGATTACCTGCTCAAACTTTTTCATAACAATTGGTGAAGGACCATTTGTAACAGAATCCCTGTCTGGTTCAGAAGTGGGCCAATCAACTGCAACCTTACAAGCTGCCCACAGATCACTCGGCACAACAATATCAAACAATGTATTCAGATCAACCAACAACACCTTTGAGATTTTAACAAAATGATCAACCTGCTTGTATCATTCGACGGGCTTCTCCCTCAGTCGTGGGGAATCGTTCGTAAATGCCGCCAAATCACCTCTACTCCAAGGCACATGCACATACCCTCCGTTCTGTACTTCTCATAATGGGTAATTCTCCACTTCTATCATCCCCCCTCCTGGAGGTGGCGTCTCTCCTATGTTCCTTTTAGTGCTTTTCTTTTTAGATCATCCTACCTCCCACTTATCAAGCATGCTCCATGCGTGTATCCCTATAATCAATACTCAAATGTGAGCTTTCAATCCTATGACTCTCTTCTCTTCCAATTCCTGATCACTGTACTGTAACTTGTGGCTTCCCTCTAACATCTTTGTTTTGGACAGATCCACCTCATACCTTTTTGCCAATTCAGTCAATTTCTCGTGTGCTAACCTCACCTTGCGAGTTACATCCTTCGCCACAAACAGTAACTCATCTGGCTCATAAAGTGCCACTCTTTCCAAAGGCAGGTTCCCACTAATTATCTCGTCTACTTCAGCTTTCAATCTCACCACATCCAACATCTTTGCTCTTATAGCAACTTTCAGGGTCCCTCTACTAGATGCGCTACTCGACTCTTCATTCTCACTGCTCTGATCTCCGCATCGGTTCTTTTCTACTACTTCCCTAAGACTGGTCGACCTCCTGAATTCCCTCAATCCATCGATTCTCCTGCCATTCTGTCACACTGGTTTTATACTGGTGGCTCCCACATTCTTAGATCTGATCTCGACTCGGCCAAGGACTTTGGTCTCACCGGTCTCACATCCACCTGTCCTCTAGAGGAGTCAGCAGTAGCTGGCAATGGCGTACTTGATTCTATGGGTCTCGAAAGGTGAGCTACTCCACTCACCGTGCCATTCCCTCCAGAGCTAATCCCTTCTCCTACTGCTGACTGCACCAAACTCCCATTCCTCGCCTGATCCGGATCATAAACTGACACTATGGGTCCAATGGTAACCGGCACTGTAAGAGCATCCAGTAACCTTGCAGTTCCGTTAGCCACCCCAGCTGAGCCTAATCAGGTGGGCTGGTGCAGCACAACTAGAATTAAAGTGCTGCTACACTCATAATATTGTCTCGATACACACTGCTCTTGGAGTGGTGAAGTCTCGGGTTGTGGGATGGCATGCAGTAACGTTTCTTAGGACT
Organism: Triturus cristatus; assembly: GCF_964204655.1. Taxonomy (NCBI): domain Eukaryota; kingdom Metazoa; phylum Chordata; class Amphibia; order Caudata; family Salamandridae; genus Triturus; species Triturus cristatus. The sequence goes on along the minus strand of NC_140581.1, from coordinate 379,808,767 downwards.
GACTGCACAGGTTTGAATGTACGTTGTTGAGCACAACATTGCTTTCGCAGATGCCAAGCCCCTATGTGGACAGGTACCCTCCTTGCCCCACCAGAAGTTCCGCTACTCTAGTGGAAAAAATTAAAGCACTGATATGGGAAGAACTGGAGGTAGGAAGAAAGTGCAGAAGACTTATCCACTTGTGAAATGTACTCAATTGTATCCATTTTAGGATTGGATAATTCTGTTTGAAGCTCTGCTGCTGCTTCCTCGGCACACACACTGTCCCCTACCCTATATTTATTTTATTTATTTATTTATTTTAAAAACTTGTACAGTGCATAAATACCCGTAGATGTCTCGGCGCTATGAGCTGGAAGGGTACGCAAAGAGCTGGCCGGAAGCCTATTGGTTAAAAAGCCAGGTTTTAATTTGTTTTCTAAATAATATCAGCGTGGGACTTGCCTTAATCTGCAGGGGAAGAGAATTCCACAGTTTGGATGTGGCAACTATGAAACTTCTGTCACCCCAGTTGGCTTTCCTTGTTCTGAGGACGATCAGAAGATTGGCATCTGCTGAGCGAAGAGATGTACCCCAATAATGCTAGCGTGCCTGGCTCCGACCGGCTCATCAGCTGTGGCTTGTGACTTTTCAAACTGCTGGGGGCAGTGCTTTAAATGGGCCGGTACTCACCGGTACTGAGTACTGTCACTTCTTCTTTTTATCCCTTCAATTACCGCTACTTCTCCCCCGTCAAGGAGAGTACCGGTACTCATGTCTGATGTACTGTTTATTGCTAATTCTGCTGAGGCAAGGTGGAGCCTGCCTCCAGGATACTCTGACAGTTAAAGTGCCCCTGGAGTCCTGTGCTAATCCCCTGCTGAACTGTTCAACAGAAGCTCAGTTTCATTATTTATTCTTGGAGCTGTGGGTGTTGAAAACGTCACCTTCACGCTGAGCTTAACAGAGCAGTGTCCATACCATTCAGACATTGCTCAGTCAGTCACATTTACACTATGGTGCGCATTTGTGCACACCCTGGAAACCAGGCGACCCACTGAGAGCGGCAATTAAGGAAGCCACTGAAGGTAAGGAGTTAAAAGTGTCCTTTATCCTGCATGAGCCTTTTGTGTGAGTGTTTGACTGATTGTGAGTGTTCAACGACTTGTGTGCACATTTACGTGTAAAGGAAAGAGGAAGAGAGAGAATGTGGATACTCTACGAAGGTGTTTTAAAGAAAGTGTGCAGACTGCTTTGTATGTGCATGTGTGCTCGGTCGGACCTGTGTGAGTGTGTGCGCACACGAGAATTTGAGTATTGACTTGAGCCCAATGCAAATAAATGATAATAATCAGGGCCACTGTAATTATGCTGCAGGTTTGATTAAATTGTGCAGCAACAAAAGGCAAAGTATGCGGTGTAATGCAGAACATTTCCTGATTGTATTAATTATTTTGTTTTTTTTATACTTGTTAATACTGCCGGGCATAGGTTGCACTTCAGTTTAACACCCAAACAGCAATAAGCAACAGAAAGGTGAGAAGTCAACCTTTGGAAAGGACCTTCCACTACGCAGCAGCATGTGTTGCTACTATTTTACCAACTTTTGAACTGTTTGAGATAGAAACTATTTTTTTGTTGTTAAACTCTGCAGATTATGCAGCAGATGATGTGGCAAATGTGGCAGATCAAAAATGTATATGAAATGGAATCGCATAATTCCACTTCCCTGACAATAACAGTGTGGCATCAAGAAGCTGCACTAGATGAACTAGTATTGGCACAGCCATTAGTTATGGCTTTGGTAACGCTGTTGCAATCGTTAATTCAAAAAATAATACTGCACTATTATGCCACAAAAAAGAAAACATACCTCCTATATGTGGAGAGCCTAAGCATGCAAAAATTAATGTAAATAAAAAAGGATTTACCATTGCATATAATTTAACAGTATCGATTTGGGGGAGGGGGGGCGGAGTTTTTTTATAGCTAGAACTAGACCCAAATGTATCACAGTGCTGTACATGAGCACCAGTTGCATTACAGACAGACACTTCATTTTTTGGGGGAGGCACGGGGAGATTACGTGATTTGTCCGGAATCATAGGATGTTGAGCATCCCTGTCAAGACTTGAAGCCGGTTCCCCAGCTTCGAGGATGACCGCTCTAGACGTTCGGCCACATCCTCTCCCCAATTGGTTTAGAACCCCTTTTTAGTTTAAATACACATCACAGGAAATTATGATTCATATTGGTGCAAGGAAAAGCGACTATTGGCCCTTAATTACTGTAACTTGGAGACCTATTTTAAACAAATACAATGACTAAAACATTGCTAAGGAGTGGAAAGAAAAAAAGAATTGCCAAACTAAAGTACTGGCCCACGAGCCTGGCACTGAAGTGCACATTTTAAGGCAAATTTGCCCATTTGATCAGGACAAATGTTGTCACTCACAGTGCAAGATGGTTAGTTGCCTTCATGGGCACACGCTTTACCGCATGCTATTTGTTGTGGAGCGTGGAAGCAGAATGTGAATGATAGCTGACAGACCCATGGATGAAGAGGGTTGAGTAAATTCCTCTCTACATGTATGCATTTTTTATTTATGGATGTATTTTAATTTCATAAGGCTGATGAGACAGCTAAAGCTGTCTTTGACCAAGCCCAAAAATGAAAAGGGGTTAGTTGGGCTTCATTTTCAGGCAGAAGCTGAAGAAGGACAGATCTGTGATTTTTTTTGCTGCAATTAGTGTTCTCTAATGACTCGAGTTAAGATGAGAGAAGAGAAGGGCGTGTCTGTGTGTGTGTGTGTGTGTGTGTGTGCGCGCGCGCGATGGTGGGACAGCAATTAATAGAATCTGGCATGGCTGCATAAAATGCGTCATAAGAGTTCAGTATGTTGTAAGATAAGGATCCTTTGCTCTATATTGTCATTGTACAAATCTTTAAGATGGGGAATGGATGAATTGGGTATAATTCCAAGACATGTCCAGCAAGCAGAGAAACTTGCAGAATCCGGCCATTGTACTTAGTGAGTTCATTTAGGCTGTCTTTTCACTGTGGGCAATACACCTCTGTTACATCACCAATCAGAAAAAAAAAATTGGTTGAGAGCTGAGATTCCTTCTGTGCCAGAAGACACCACAAGTCAGTCAGTCTTGATTATTTGAGGCCTCAACCATATTTCCATGTGTTACGTAGGATAGCTAGAACCAGGACCCTAGAAATTCCTAGAAGGTCGGTGGCTTCAAGCAGAGAGTGGCAGATGGTAAGTATTCCATAGTGTGGTGGCAGTAATGCATGAATAGTAATACTGTTCAAAGAATGTGATGTCATCTTTAGGGATAACTGAGCTCAGATAATGAGATGTGCATAGTGTTAAAAAGAATGTACTCTAGAATATGTATCTACTCACCTTCTGATACCAACTAACGATGATGTAAGGAGACCAAGTGGGAGGGAGACACGATTACACATCTGCCTTAATGCTTGGCTGTGCCACGCCTTGGCTGGTGGATTCATGACTCATAAAGAGGGATAGTTGTGATGTTTGACATCCTCCTTCCAGAACCTAAAAATGTTTGTCATTGACTGGTTTCCATAGTGCTTAAAACCCATGAACTAACCCAGGTCCCACCCATCAATGCCTCTCCTCTGCTCCGCAGACCCAGTATGACACAGTGCTTGTCTGGTGTACAGCAATGACCCAAATTAACATACTAAACTACCAACACCCAATACCCCACAGTGCTGAGATATCAGAATGCTGGCCTACAACACCATGCAGGCCTAACATAACCCACAGTAATGACCAATATGCACTGTTTTTAATTTGTCAAACTCGTTCTGAGTATTCTTTCACAATGTCTGATCTGGCCAGTCCATATAAATAGTACAGGATGCATGAATATGCCCATTGTGTACAAGCGGAAATGAGGATGAGCCCTTTAAATGAGGATCTCTTGAAAACTATGGTGCTAAAGGAGGGACGGTGCCCAGGACTGCCCACATATTGTTTGGTGTTACCTGGTTTAAAAGAAAAAAATGGTAAAGCAGTAGTCTATGAGTGTGCATGTTTAAACTGCTGTGCCAGAGTTTTCCCCTGCAATCTTCTTTCATGTAGTAAAGATCGGTGGAAGGACCATGACCACTTACATTACAGACCCCCAATGTGTACATGTCAACATATTGGGAATACCTAAGAGCTACATTTCAATTTCATTTTCTGTTAGCTTTCTTGAGAATGAAGGAAAAAGGATGACAAAGTTAAAATATAATTCAAAGCTAAAAGTCTCCCCTCTGTTTCACAAGTTTTCACATGCATGCCATTATGAACTAAGTGCTATTCTTCGTGAGCTCATCCTGATCTTTTCTTGGTCTGTATTCTGTGTGAGGAACAAGGTACTGAGCAAAGATCTGAAATTCCAGAGGCAAGGTCTGATACTGTGAACCAGGACCCCACATCACTGGCACAAGATAGTACATTGGTGGCCCAGCATCACTCAGTGATGGCCTAAATCACAGCAATGGCGCAAGATCAGACAAGGAAGGTTTAAAAATCACACAGTGTTGAGCAGTGTGAAAACATTTCTGGCCAAAGACCACACAGAATATGTCAAGATCACGTTAAGTGCAATGGGCTGCAGACATATTTTAGTGGGTCAGAACAGCAAAAGCTATTAATTACTATGCATGTGTTATATCACGTGTGCAGAGGGATTCTGCACATATGGAAAATTTGAGATGACTATCAATGACAATGCAAGTACAAAATGAATACACTTAGTTTGCTGAGATGGGTGGATGAGTCTAAGATTCACACCACATTGGTCAGGACCCAATGTTTGGGCTGGCATGCGCCTCACAAATCGCTACACCCAAAAGCCATTGGAAATAGAATAAACGCAGCTATTGGTGGAGGGCTGTGCCTGTTAATCAAATTTTGTAAACGGAATAATAATTTCCAAATCTCATATTCATATGTGCTTGGTTTGGCAGAATGTGTTGTTTTATTAAATCGAAAGGTGAAATCATATGAAAAAGACAGCCGACACATGTTTCAATGGCCGTGGGCTTTCTCATGGCAGGGATTTCAGTTTGTGGTCCTATTGTCGAAAAACAATGAAAGAAGCAACGTGGTCTCTGCGGTCCCGGAATACGGAAAATTATTATTCCGTATACAGCATTTGATTAACAGGCACAGACCTCCACATACAACTACAAAATGAATACACAACAGATGGAAGTAGTGCCATTGTATCATGTTTCACCCCTAGCCCCGCCCACTAGCCACACCTCTAACTCAATTTGATGAGTACCTGCACTTATTTTTTTCCATTTAAATCACTGGCTGGGTGTTAACACTTGCCCTGGATTCCAGAGAATGAGGTTTGGTCTAGGCGGGATTTAGGGATAGATTTTTGTTATATTAACAAAAGGGGGTCAAAGAATGCATTTTGAAGCACATTTAAAGCACAATTCTTTTGATGCAATTGGCTTTGACGGGGCATTCATGAACTATTCCAGTACTTTCACAGTGTGAAAAGAAAACCTGTCCATGCACAGGAGTGACCCCATTTATTTCACATGGGTAATATGCCAGTTTTAGCATGGGTGTGCCCATTTGCCAAGAATTACCCCCCAAATGCCAGGCCCTCTACTATAGAATAGGTAACCCCATCCCCTATGCTATGAGTGCCCTCTACCTTAGGCCAAGAATTAGCTCCCTCATGCCAGGTCCAGCAGCACACTTTCAAGCACAAATCAATCCCTCTCTCTCTCTCTCTCTCTCTCTCTCTCGCTCTCTCTCTCTTGTCTCTCTCTCGTCTCTCTCTCACTCTCATGGTGCTTGCAGTTTGTGTGGGCCTCCCTCGCCAGCAAAACCTGGTCCAGTGAGAACCATACAAATTGCATGTTATGCATGAACCACCCGAGCTGCCAGAGAACTGGTAGTTCATGGTTTGTTTGCAGTTTATTGGCTGCCTTACTCCCTATTTTTCATCCATGACGGGTAAAAGAGGATTCTCAAAACAATCCACTCACCATGAAATGAATATTACACTTCGCCAAACCATAATCACCATGATAGAAAAGCTTGCACTGCTGCTAACACCCTCTGCCCGCAGGAGCCCACCCACCCCGACAGACCACGCTCGGTACCTCGGCATAATCCTCGACTCCTCCCTCTCCATGAACCGCCAGATCAACGCAGTCATGTCCACCAGCTAAAAACTGCCTCTGCATCCTCTGTAAGACCTTCAAATGTATCCCCCCTGACTGCAGAAAGACCATCTCCCACACACTCATGACCAGCAGACTGGACTACGGCAACGCCCTCTATTCCGGAATCAACAAAACTCTTCTACACAAACTCCAAACCATTCAGAACGCCGCAGCCAGGCTTGTCCTAGGGACACCGAGCCACACGCACATGACCCAACACCTACGAAGCCTTCACTGGCTCACCGTTGAGAAGAGGGTCACCTTCAAACTCCTCACCCACGCCTACAAATCCCTCAACAACATCGGACCCAAATACCACAACGACAGAGTATGTTTCCACGTACCTAAGAGGAACCTCGGCTCTGCCGACCTCACCCTGGCAGAGGTCCCCCGCATCCGCAGAAACAGAACCGGCGGGAGAGCCTTCTCCTAAATCGCAGCCAAGTCTTGGAACAAGCTCCCTGTTAACATCAGACACTCCCCGACCCTAGACACGTTCAGAAAGCACCTAAAGACCTGGCTTTTCGTCTGAACTGGATCTGCTCCCCCCCCAGCGCCTTGAGACCCTAACGGGTGAGTAACACGCTCTACAAACCCCTGATTGATTGATTGATTGATTGATTGATTGATTGATTGATTGATTGAACGCTGCTACTTGTTGTCTTGTCTAAAAGCCTTACCACTGCACAAAGATCAAACCTGTGGTATTGTCATTGCCTGTATTCATGCAGGTGCAAATCAAATAGTGCACTTCAATAGAATAGGTGAACTGGCTTTACATTTGGTTTTACATGCGGAGCATGCAGTATCAAACAGAACTTGAAATGGACCAGATGATTGTAAACTTTAGAACTGTAGATTTCAAGTGACTGTATGTTTCACATGACTCCTTCAGACAGTGCAGGCTTTTCTTCTGGCAAAGCTGGGGTTTTTAGCTATTCATAAAAACCTTTAAAAAAAACTTCAAATCCCATACTGCAAGAAAAGTCAGGGAAGGCTGAAGGTGTCATACATGACAGTCGGCTACTTTCCAACTAGGTAAAATGTTTTTTTTTTTTAAATCAAGTTTCAGTTTCATCTAGGAACCAATCAAGGGTTATGTATTTATTTATTTATCTGGTGTTTTCTATAAAGCCAACATGACCCTGTGTAGGGTATCAGTGTGCTTTACAATTGCATTTCCAAAAACAAAACCATTTATGTTTCCAAGTCATCAGTTATTGTACCATGACTAGAACTAAACATTAAGCTTAAAATACATATCTTAATCTTTAAGTGGTGAAAAGGCAGAGAATGCGTTTCATGTGCAGATGCTGAAAGTGCATTTGTAAGGGACACATGTTCACACTCCTCTAAAGCAAAGGGCATATTATAAGCCGTACTGGCCGCCACAATAAGAGCCCCTTTGGCCTAGCACCCCTACAATGCCCACTTCCCTGGGGTCAAATGCCACAAGAGCATAAGAAAGCCTCAGTGTTGGCCCCTCTATTTCCCTGCAGAGTCCAGGTTTTAGGGGGCATTCTAATGAAATATTACTGGGGTTCAAACCCCGGTGTCCCACTGAAGTTGGGGCCCCTGGTTACCTTCCCCTTTCCATGGCCTCTTCGCTTACATCAGCCTGATAATGTTAACTGGTTCTTCAAGTGTCCCCCCTACACTGGGTCTGACTCGAGACATTAGATTCACCATTTACAATTAGTTGCAAAATTCGGCGCTAGAATCTCTCGCTTCTAGCTACATTTCCACCAGAATGTCAGCAGTTTTACAGCCAGATTTAGGGATTTTGAAGTGTCTGTGCCTTTTTTGAGCCCCTTGCACAACCTATTTAGTGCAAAGTTCTGTACAGTTCCAAGTCCCTCTTCTACCCCAGGGCTCCTAGGACTCTGCACACAATTGTCCTACATCTTCATGACTACTTCATCCACTTCCTTTTCTGCTCGAAGCCGTAGGTGATCGCCCCTGCACGCGTCTTCCGGCTTCAGGCCAGATGCCACAGCCAGACCCAATGCTTCTTAATTTATTGCCTTCCTACTGACACCTACTCTATTTGATTGAACGCTAGAATAATAACATCTCTAAGCTGGGGCCCAAAATTACTTCTAACTGTTTGCATTTCTAAACATATAGATGTGAGCGGTTTTAATTCACTTATTTCCTTATTTTTTTCAGTATGGTAATTATTAATCACAGTAGTGGTGGCGGTAGCACTAATCGTAGTGGTAATAACATCAATATTACTAGCATTATTTCTAAATATTTCTTCAATTAATTGCTTTTCATCATCTACATCGTTTGGTCAATGGTGGGAACCTTTCCACACTGGCCACCATCACAAAACCAGAAGTAGGCAATTGCTTAGGGCATCATGAAGGCAGTTATGAAAAGAGAAAAAATGAGGTCCATTACCCTAAAGCAGATGGCCTCCTATCCCATGCCCTGCCAGCACCTTAACCAGAAAGTCCCAAATATCTACGATTGATTCTATGAATATAGAGTGGGAAACGACCGTCCGTGTCGCTATCATGCAGTCAAGTGATCACTGCAGATATCTGGGGTCGTCTCACTCTTTGGGGACTGCAGACTCTACATACAAAGGCTTGAATTTAAAAACGCCAGGCCTGTGAGGCAAAAGGTTGTCCAGCGATCCACTTTCCTGGATTCTGCCAATTAATATATTCTATGAATCTCACAAATCGAATAAGTGAACTGAACTTTTTTTTAAATAAAAGGGGACCATCAACAGTCCAAGTCTGCACAGAAATAGTGGATTATACAGAGCTTTTTACAGTGTAATACACTGAAAAGGAGACCCATAATTTATAATACGGGTTTTCAAAGAAATTCAGAGTATACAGGAGCAGTAACAGTGTCCTTAGAGTCATTAAATTAGACACATTGGAAATTGATCACCCCTGATAGCCAAATATGATAATCTAGAGGCTACAGAGTCACGACCAAAGATTTTTAAATTGCTCTATTGTCCTGAAGAAGGTGACGAAATACTTTATCACCGAAACGCCACGTCAACAGTTTGTTTTTCTTCTTTTTTGTAATATTTGAAAATTGACAAATGTTTTTTAATAATGTAAAAACAGTGTGCTCTAGCTAATCACCTACAGTGAATTTTGTGGAATCATTGTCAAAATTTTTTAATAAACTAATTATTATAAGCATTCCTTTTCAATATTGTTTGATTTTATATCTTTACATTTGTTTCTCTTCACACATGATTTTTTACTTTAGCAACTTGGAAATGTATTGTTGTCCTTATACATTTAGATCACGGATTTATTTTATCTGATTCACTAGTCTTAGGGTCACCTCTTCAAACTTGGGAAAAGGCAACGTTTGATCTTATGTTGATATATACCCATCCCTTTTCTGAGGATCAGGGTACCTCCTTTATATTGTGACACCCCCTGTAGAGGCAACATTACACGTGGTTGCTAACTAATGGTCAGAGAAGGTAGTGGAAACTTCTCAGTCTGGTGGGTGCTAAACCTCATTCCTCCACCCCTGCGCCATTTTACAGACATTTGGACCTTCAGGGCCACATTGAAGAGGCATCTATTGAACAATGTGTTGTGAACTAAAAAACATGGGTACCGAGGGGAGCCGTGGCACACTTCTGACCCGAGTGTAGATGATGTTTTAGAGCACAGAATTTAGCACAAGTTAGGTGTGAAGTGGGACCCAACATGGTGGCGGGGAGGCAGCTACATCTATGGTCTCAAAGACAAAACCATTGTGTTCCCGAACACGACACAAACAAGCTCTCAAACCAAAATGTCAATATTATATCAGTCCTTAAATAAGGAACAGTCCAAGACCTTTTATTCCAGACTTCAGCCTTTTTAAATATACTCCAACACAGCCAGCACATTTAAATACAGTTGTGATCTGTTCAGTTTCAAATATGCGCGTATCTTTTAACGTTAATTAAGAGTACAGCTTTTTAGATGTCGAGCTCTGCGAGGAGTGGTATGGTGTTACGTTCCGATTCCCAAAAGTTTATGCTATTTTAGGGGCTACAGGGAGCCTTTAATGGATGCTTACTTCTCACCCCAATACAATCGTTTCTGCTGTAGACCTACACTGTTATACCATTGTGTGTCTCGAGCAATTTACAGTACCCTGGGGCATTATGAAACCAAATAAACATGACATGGTGGTCAGGGTAACACAAACCACAGAGGTTCAATATAAAATGGAAAAGACCATATTTAACTGGCTCAAAATCCCTTCAGAGTCTCACAATACAAGCCCATATTCAATGTAACACAACCCATGAGGCTGAAAGGATTAGGTTACCTCATCGCAAGGTTCAAATGATACAAGAACCAACCATAGCAATTAAATCCAGCCAGGTTGAACTGCTGGTCATCTCTCTACTCAAGAACTCAACGCGTAGGTGGGGGGAAGGGGGGAGGGGGGCAGACGGCGTTGGCTAGAGAATTGCAGTATAAGGTCTTGGCGCTAAACATATAGTCACCATCGAAGAGTTTCAAGCTCATGCAAGCTTTGGGAAGTCTAGCCTACCCCAACAGCTCCTTTTAGATGTAAGATTCAAAGACTGTCTGCCTTCCTTCTTTCCTCCACTAACTCTTCCCAGGACCTAGGGCTCTACCTCCTTTGTTACCCTTTATCAACTGTACTCTCAAGGACATAAGCCACTGCATGCAAAATCTGTATACAAACATAGATCAATAAATTGCAATTAAGAGTTCATATCATTTTAAGCGAAAATCAACAAAAGTCTAACAAGTCTGATTGTTTACCTTTAATGTTATTTGTTTAGGAGTGGGGGACAGACAACTTTTTAATTGTAGTATAAAGAAAGCATAGATAATGCAGTTGTTCTGGCTTAAATCTCAAAGTGCCTCTTCAGTCCCTGGTGTAGGCAACTGGACACCTAGCTTGCCACTTTACAGTGGCCTCCAGTTCCTGCTTGTTCAGACTGATCCAGTAACAAAGAAGCTGCCCAGGTTTTCCCGCTGGGGTTTTCCTGATCAGGTTTTCCCACTCACCAATCTTCCTGCTAACAGCAGCCCTGCCCACTCCAGGGCCTACTTATTGCAGGCTGCAGCGTGACCGTGCAGCGGACCTGCACTGCGGCTGCACCACTGACACACTGAAGACATGCCAAAAGCAAGCCCATCTGCGTCCTCCATGTCTAGACCGTGCCCAGAGTCACGACACCTAGCCCTTCCACCCCCTGAAGATACACCATCACCGAGCTCTACACCCTCGATCCTGGATGCAGCAAAAAACAATGCCGCTGTGACGACCCACACACCACGGTAGGACCTTTCACCTGTACCCACAGCCACTTCGCCTGCCACTGCACACACACCAGCCCAGGAACAGCCATCATCCACAAAGAGATCAAACAGTGTACCATCACCACCAACAACACCACCACACCAATGGAACATCTCAACTTCAAGCTCCAAACGGACCGCAAGACAACCATTAAAAGCACCCTTGCAAACCGACCCCCAGGCCCACGCTCCAGCTTCTGCAACACCATTGCACACTTCATAGCGCCTCTAGCCTTAGACTCCAAGGACTATATCATATTCAGCGACCAAAATTCCACATCGATGACCCCAACGACAAAAACACTTCTTACTTCCTCGACAGTATGAAAAGCCTGGGATTGACCCATTTAACCCACGAACCTACACACACCGCAGGACACATCTTGGACCCAATGCAGCTTTGTCACAGAACTCACCTGGACCGATCAACCCATTATCCACGTCAACATCTCCAGTCCCCACACCGCCACCCTCAAGATGACCACCGCCCCCCACCAGAAGTGATGCTAAATCTCAGAGAACAGCTGGGCAAATGCCCTCAACACCTCCAACCCTGCTACCACCACCAACCTCGAACTGGGAATGAAAACTTCAACTCCTGGTATACCAATTGAACAGACAGCATCGTGCCCCTCAAGAGCAGCATCCAGAGAAAAGCCTACAAAAGGCCAGCTGGTACACCCAAGAACTCAGAGCAGCGAAACGGTAGAGCAAACAGTTGTTGAGGAGATGGCGCACCAGGAAGGATTATTCCGAAACAGCAGCCTTCAGGACCTCCCTCAATCTCTACCACTGCCTGCTAACGGCAACAAAGAAGACAGCCCTTGACGCATGCATCAAATCCAGAGCCTACAACACCAAGGAGCTTTTCAACATCATTAGGAATTCAAGAATCTGAATACCATTGAAAACAACATCATACCATCACAAGAACTTTGTGACAACCTCACCCACTTCTTCCACAACAAGATCACAACCATATACAGAAACTTCGAACCCCAACCCCAACCCACACCTATGGATTTCCTCGGCAGATACTCCACGGCTGTAACCAACACGAACCATACACTGACCATCTGGAACATCCTCTCCACCCAGGACTCCACCTCCACTATGAAATCCATCCACTATGGAGGTTCTACAGACCCATGCCCACATCACATCTTCACCCTCAGAAACCAAAGGATTGTCCAGGAACTCACCATCCTACTCAACACCTCTACCACCAACACAACATTGCACGATACCTGGAAACATGCTGAAGTCAGCCCACTATTCAAAAACCCTCTGCCACCCCAGTGAATTCAAAATCTATGGCCAATCTCCCTGCTCCCATTGCCAGTGAAGGTACTGGAAAAGATCATCACAAATCAACTTATGACACACCAGGAGCAGAACCAGCTACTCGATGCCCCCCAATCCGGCTTCCGCAGCAATCACAGAACCGAAACCACCCTTATTACAGCCACTAATGACATACAAACTCTCCTCGACTAAGGAGAAACAGCAGCTTTGATCCTCCTCGACCTCTCAGCAGCCTTCAACACTGTATCCCACCACACGCTGATCAAAAGACTCCAGCTCATTGGCATCCAAGGAACGCACTCAGATGGATTACCTCCTTCCTCACCGGTAGAACCCGGGGATCCACCTCCCAACTTTCACCTCGGAACCCAAGGAGGTCGTCTGCTCTGTCCCCAAGGGCTCATCCCTCAGCCCCGTGCTCTTCAACGCAAATAGACCCTGCTGGTCAACATTGTCAACTCCCATGGCCTCAACATAATTTCCTATGCAAAAGACACCCAACGCATCCTCTCGCTCACTGACGACCCCACCACCACCAAAACCAACTTATGCAGATGCATGACAAATGTCCCAGACTGGATGAAGAACAACTGCCTGCAGCTGAACACAAACAAGACGGAAGCACTGATCATTGACAACAGCAGAAACACATGTAATGACTCCTGGTGGCCATTGGACCTAGGACCTGCACCCACTCTGAACATGCGAGAAACCTCAGAATCATCATTGACAACAAGCTCACCATGAAATCACAGATCAACGCCATCTCCTCTACCTGCTTCTTCACTCTGTGCACACTATGTAAGATCTTCAAGTGGATATCCCTACACACAAGACACACCCTGACACAGGCCCTCATCACCAGCTGACTGGACTGTGGCAACGCCCTCTATGTAGTAATCACCGCACACCTCCTACAAAGACTTCAGACCACACAGAACACCACAGCCAGAGTCACCCTCATCCTTCTCTAACAAACCTCCATCACATCGTACATCAGGCAACTCCACTGGCTCCCTGTACAGAAGAGATACCAATTGAAGCTGCTGACCCGCGCGCAGAAGGCTCTACACAACCAAGGGCCCGAATACATTAACCACCACCTGAACTTCCACCAACCATTGAGAAGTTTCCCTTTCACTTGTCCATACTCCCCACATCTACCGAAGCAGAAGTGGAGAATGCTCCTTCTCCCACATTACAGCAAAGACCAAGAACAACCTCTCCACGCACCTCCGGACCATCACCTCACTTCTGGAATTCCGAATGCCCTTCAAGACCTGGCTGATCAAATTAGCTTCCGGGATCGGCAAGTGCCTAGATACCCTATCGGGTGATTAGCTGCGCTTTATAAATCCTGATTGATTGGTTGATTAGTGAGTTTCAGGTCTTAATACCTCATCATACATGCACTCTGTCACTCATCCTTGCAATTATGCATACTTTCATATACACACTGGCCTATTCTTACAGCCATTCACCCAGCCATCCACAATAAAACACACGCACAAACTCGACAAGCATGCACAAGATAAATGAGTAGAATAAAAATAGAAAAAAAAAAACACTGCATAATCATGACGGGCATGTGAATGAATTAAAACTAGAAATGTAGCAGTGAGTGGTCATTTTGGAATGGTATTCAGTATGGTAAATAACTGTTGTAACTATCAGAGGGCTGACATGTTGCTTCTAAATGTGTCAGGCAGTGTGGAATGGTAAAACAATGAAACAATATGGACAATACCCTTCATGTGGCTACCTGATTTAGAAGCAGTAGCTGAGTGGAATAGGGTGCACTGCTGTTTAAATGAGCTGCAAATGAGCGGAAAATTAGCTTGGCGCTAAAACAATTTTTAAAAAAAGAAGGAAAACAAAAAAATGATGGCGTTAAAAAGAGAAAAGCATTACTAAAGTAACTGGTGCACAAACCCTGGCTCTGAAGTGCTCTCAAGTTCAGGCAGATGAGCCTATGTTATCAGGCACAATGCTGTCACTCTGACGTTAACAGCACAAATGGCTGAAGTGGCATGACTCATTGCCCCACGCTGTAGGTTGTCATGGCTGCCATGGACAGAAACAGAATGAAAATGACCCTCAAAGTGACCAATGATGGAATAAGGCTAACCATAAGCCCTTCCATGCAGCCGCGGCTGGTGCAGGTAAGAGCGGTGGGCCGGGTTGGGGGGGGGGGGGGGGGGGGATTTCGCCAGACGATGCAGAGGGAAAATGTATTATTTATTTGATTTTTCCTCCTCATCGTCCGTTGAAATCCCCCTCCCACAACCCGACCCCACAACTTTTACCTGCTTACCCCACTGCTGCTTCCAAGTATGAATGTGTATGTGTTGTGTCTTAGGGAAATGTTGGGTCTTGTAACGTATGTCTCATGAGTGTTTTTCTGGCTTGTTTGTCTTGTGACAATTTAGAATTGTGTATATTTGATTGGTGTTGTTTCATTTTGTGTGCTTGCCCTCAATCAGTGCTTCATTTGTAAAAAAAAAAAAGTGTCAGGGCCCTTGTTAGGAGGCTACTGCAGCTTGAACCACCCATTGTCCCTGCCTGCACTGCTGAGGATAGTACCAGCACAACTATTAACCATCGCACTCCTATTAGTGTGACATTTTTTACCATCTAGACACACAAACGGAAGGGTGGAAAGGCAAAGTCTCTCTACTACGGCCTCCCCAATCACACAATTATAACACAAACAAGGAGTAGTGAGTAGTATTAATAGGGCGGCACATGCTCAGCATGAAAATACTGCCCTCACTCACAAAAGTCTGACATGCTTCATCATTGGGCTTGCTTCAATAAACCCCCACGCAGACCAATGCCTGGGGTGGAGCAAAAGGGAGAGGGAGACAATACAAAAAAACACACAAATAATGTACAGATATATTTGGGCTCACTAGAAGAAAAGTGCAGTGAGGGTTAAAATAAGTACGGTGGTGTCTCTGCGGAACAATTTTGTGAGTAAGTGCAGTATTTTCACACTGAGCACGTGCCACCCTATTAATACCACTCGCTACTCTCCCGTTTGTGTTATAACATTTTTGACTATCCCAGGCCTCCAAAGCTATAAACAATGGCTTGGGTGGCAGGTATTAGTCATTTTTAATGTATATTGAATTAATAAACAACTGTTGCTGTGCTCAGTTCATTGTTGTGTGAATTGGACAAACAGCATCATCATGTGACAGACTCTCATAAGTTCTGGTGTTGACAATTAAGTACCAGTGCTGAGCACCGGAAACCACTGGCTCAAATTAGGCCATGCACTGAAGGAGGGGATGTTAGATTAGACTTCGGAGCCACCGGTGCAGCAGTTGTACTTGGCAAGTCCAGAATAAAAGTGGAGTTTTAATTTTATATGCAGCATCTGTGCCATCATAACAGTGTGTATGTATTTTATATGAATTTATTTATTAGAGGACCCAGGCAGACAGCTAAAGCTATTAGGCTAGTTCTAAAACGTACTTTACTACACACACAGTTGGCAAAACATTATACAAAACCTCCCAAGAGTGTCTGACAAGGAATATCACAGAACACATCTTCTCCCCTCGCCAGGGTTTGTCAGGGGTTATCCAAAACAAAAATATTGCCTACTAAAGTAATCTGTCAAAATACCAGTCTAAAGTTTTAAAAGCCTAGTGACTTTCAATTATGGTTTTAAATTATAAATAAGTAACCCCTACTGCATTTTTGTAACAGTTCAAACCTGACATAACTTTCCCAATGAACCAATCAGACCTAAAGCATTTAATATGGGCTAGTCGCCATAATCAGCTCAGGCCTCCTACTGTCTTTTAGCATAGGTTTTTCAATAAGACTTACAGTCATAAAACTACTAATTTGGACATAATTACAGTTTGGAGAAATATACAGAGCCTCATTTACGAGGCCCTGCACCACCAGAGCGTCACTTCATTCTAGGTTCCAGTGGTGCTGTGTGCTGGCTCATATTAACAAGGTCACGCAAAGCCACTCTGCATGTCTTTTCATGGCCTTGTAAATATGGTCCCAGTACTCTGCGTGAAAAGGGCGTCCATGGTTGTTGCTGTGGGTGTTCCCAGCAACACCCATGGAATCTGACGCATTTCCAGATTTCCATGTTTTTTTGGAGAGAGGAGTTGGCCTAACGGCTAAGGCGGTCAACCTCGAATCTGGGAAACCGGGTTCCAGTCTCGGCAATGACGCTGAACATCCTGTGATTCTGGGCAAATCACTTAATCTTCCCGTGCCTAACAAAACTGAATGTGTGTCCTCATGTAACGCAACTGGTGCTATGAAAAGCACTCTGATACCCGAAACTGAGACAAGTTCGCGCTATCTAAAACTCAGAAAAAAAATTCAGGGAATGCGGCAGATTCTTACGCCTCCCCAGGGGAGGTGTAAGGGAGGAGCAACGAGGAGAAAGGCATTTATTTCTCCTTGTTTTTTCTTTTTCTATGTGTGCTGCATTCTACAGCACACATGGAAAGAGGAAAACACCTCTTGTTATTGCTTTTGTGCAGGAAGTTGTCCCTTCCTGCCCAAGAAAAATCATCCCTGCCAACCAGGCACCCTTGCACCATGGCGCATGGTTACCTGCGTTGGTGCATGGCAGCCCATTGTGCGCCAGCGCAGGAGTAAAGGATAGGAATGCGCCCTATCTCATAGACACTGTGCATTACTGCCCTTTTCTTTTGATCCAGGGCAGTGCAGCAAGATTCCTTTTTGGAGCTACCCTGTGCCAAAACCCAGTATATAAGACCTATAATCTTTACTAAGAGAGCCTTAAAGAATTTTCAAATGCTATCCTAAAAACTCCCAGGGCTTAGTAGGAAAAATTTAAGAAGAATGAGAACACTTACCTAAAGCTGTAATCTTTGAGATTCCATGTAATAAAATACCTGTAAATAGGCATTTTCAACCTACACTTAAAGGCCTATTGGCTTTAACAAATGTTTTTCAAAATAAACAGGCCACACCTACTGCCTTTCTCACAGGCCTTTGCAAGAAACGGACCACACATATGAGATTTAGCATAACTTTTTCCAGTTATACTATGAGGACTGTAGCTTTTACCATTGGCTTTTCACAATAACTAGCACAGACCACTATGTTGAGTGTATGGGTTCCAACAAGAAAACCATTTGGCAAACAGGCCTAAAATTACAAATATGTAGAATTACACAGTTGACAAAAAAATATAAGAATTATCACAATACAAATCTTCTACATTCAGGGTTTGCCAGGGTAATGATCGACCCAAAATCCCATGCTATAACACAGCTGTATAACAATCCACCCTTAAAGGCTTATTGGCTTTAACATATGTGTCTCACTATTATTGTAACTTTTCATAATATACATATCAAACTTTTGGCGTTTGATGTAACTTTTCCCAACAAACCCATCTGGCCAATAGACCAACCAATCATAAATAACCAACTTAGACCTACTGTATTGAACATACGCTTCCCGTCAGGGAAACTATCTGCATTCAGTCATAAAATTACAAAATGTTTAAATTGCAGTCAGCAAAATAATATACAGCCCTCCTAACCAGTAGCGGCTCCTCCGCTTTGGCGGAGGAGTATCGCCCCACTGCTTTTAAGCAATGCAAAGAAGAAACATAAAATGATAATTACTTTTAGTTATGATCATTTTATGCTTCGTGCTGCTTTGTAGGTGGGGCGAGTGGGTGGGCTGCTCTCTTCTCGGAGCAGGGCAAGGCAGGGCAGGAGTGGTTTGCCCACTCCCAAGTGCGCAATGACTGTTTGGTCGGCCCTCTTGGGCTGCCCGGACCAGTCATGCACACTTTCCCTGTTCTCTATGCAGGCTGCATTACAGCCTGCGTGGAGAACAAGACCAGATCCCCATTCCCTGGTTGAGCATCGAACCAGGATGCTCATAGCTCTGCCAGAGAGGGTAACCAATGCAAGAAAAACTTACCTACTTCGTGTACGATTCTATACAGCAAAATACCTGTACACAGGCTTTATCACAGTGTAATAAGAATCCACCCGTACAGGCCTATTAGTTTTAGCAACAGTTTTTCACAATGAATAAGTCCAATCAAGGTATAAAGTGGTTGCAATCGTCCCAACAAGGTATAAAGTGAAGCACAATCATTCTTTTTCAGTCAAAGGAACCAAGGGGCATATCAACAAGGGCTTTATCTCTCCTTTTTTGGCTTTAAAAGCCAAAAAAGGAGAGATAAAACTAGCGCCCTATCAACAACAGGGTGCTAACATGCAAATTCACATGTTAGCACCCTTTTACTCTACGCTTCCCCTTGCATCTCTAATGAGATGCAAAGGGGGCGTTCCAGAGTAAAATAATAGGAGAAATGTCGCTAAGCGACATTTCTCCTATTATCAAGAATGTCGCTAACCCTGTTAGAGACAAAAAAAGCAGCGCTAACCGCGGTTAACGCTGCTTTTTTACGTCTGGTATTTTTCTGACTTAGCCATGATATCCTATGGAAGGAGGATATCATGGCTAAGTTTGTCTGTCCCTATCAACAAGCTAACGTGAGATTATCGCTGGGTTTCCAGCGATAATCTCACGTTAGCCTGTTAGCGTGAGGATTTTTATCGCTATTGAGATAAGCGTTGCTAATAGCACGCTATCTCAGCGATAAAAATTCACGCTAGCCGGCGATAATGATCCTAGCGCTAAGTGCGCTTAGAGATCATTATCGCCGGTTGTTGTTGATATGCCCCCAAGAGCTGTAGTTCAGGAAATCAACGAGGATACAGAGCCAAGGTCCCTCTGCGGAACTGGGGGCATATTATCAAGGACGGCATTTACATTATCGCCGGTTTAGCGGCAGAAAACTGCCACTAAACCGGCGATAATGGGCTTGATAATATGCTCTAGAGAATTCCCATAGAAGCCCATGTTCACACCAGAACATGGGCTTCTATGGGAATTCCATAGAGCATATTATCAAGCCCATTATCGCCGCTTTAGTGGCAGTTTTCTGCCGCTAAACCGGCGATAATTTTTTACGCCGTCCTTGGTAATATGCCCCCTGGTTCTTGAAGCTCTCTTTCGGTGGATCACGTAATGGCTGCCAACAGTAGATCTTAAACACAGTGCTCGTGTAGACATTTCTGTTGCCTGTCTACTGTACGTGGCAACGTTTGTTTTACCAGTTGCACTAGTTGTTAATGGTTTATTAGATCTGCATTTTGCAAGACAGAAAACACCCTTGATTTTGTTCGGAAGATCCATTTCTTGAAAGACTGATCCCAAGCGCAGATTCGACCCTATAGGTTAAAACCACATAACAATGATTCACAGCGGCCATCTTTGCCGAAAACATAAACAGCACATTATCCCCTTTCCTATAAAACTGACCAGGCTGAAAATGTGTCGAAGGGTAGTTTTACAGCATTGTATTCGTTGCAGGTGCAGCAAGTGTCTAGTTGGCTGTCTGTGCAGTGTCAATCGTTGCATAAGCAATAGTATTGCTGTGACGGCAAGTAGCACGTGCGGTGTAACAGGCCTCGCGATGACTGCATCCTCTATTCTCATATTACCCTTCGTCTGACCTCACCTGCACGCCTCGGGCTTGGGTGTGCAGAGTGCAATAAGGCGCGAGACGTGCAATAAAAGCAAAGCATGTGAATCCCATTTTTTAACACATTGAAACATGGCCGATGCTTTTCAATTATAGCGAATTAAACAGAACGTGTCCCATGTCACCATTCGTAACTTTGTCACCCATAACCCCTCCCCACAAGTAAAGAGCTGGTTGGCCGTTGAGTTATTCTTAGAACAGAGAAGAACGTAATAAGGAGACTATTAACACGATCCCTGAGCCCTGCCCTGATGCCTCATGCTTAGTTGAAGTACGTAAACTGAGAGCGTATACCATGATGAGGAAAATCCAATTAAAGATGGAATCACCCCTTTTCAGAAATTATGTGTCTCCACCATCCTCTGATGGAATAGAAACGTGCTGCTGCGTTCCTAAATGTCCTAGCACTTTTCCTGTCACGTCAGTCTCATGACCATAAAATGCTAATTTGTGGAGGTAATACGCATGAAGTGTGCCTCTACTCATGACACTTACACGGAGAGGTATGAAAGTTCAACCAGATCTGTGTTCAATTCTGAAACTAGAAATGGTGTTTGTGGCAGTAGGAGGCCCATAGGGAGACTTGGAAGTATCCCTCACGGGTACCGCCCGTTGCCGGTACCCCACTAAGGTGATTTTACAGGGAGGGTGTTGGACCTGGCATCCTTGGCATGGTTTTCTCCCTTTTTGCCCTAAGACCTGCTGTTTTGCTGACTTCTTTTTTGCTGGACTTAGTACTCCGCGCACTTTACCACTGCTAACCAGTGCTGAAGTACTTGTGCTCACTTCTTAAAAAATTGTCAAATTGGCTTACACCTGATTGACATATTTATTTTACTTGTAAATCCCTAGTAAAGTGACACTGCCTGTGCCCAGGACCTGTAGATTAAATGCTACATGTGGCCGTTCAGCACTGATTGAGCAACCCACTTACGTAGCATTTTAAGTATGTCTCAGGTCTGCCATTTAAATTGCCATTTCAACTTGGCAAAATAAACCTTTTGCCAGGCTCAAACCTTCCTTTTCAATATGTATAGGTCACCCCTAGAGTAGGCCCTGGACAGCCCAGAGGACAGGGTGCAATGTATTTAAAAAGTAGGACATGTACTTGTAAGTTTTACATGTCCTAGCAGTGACAAACCGTTATATCTATTTTTTTTAAGGCCTACCTCTCCCATAGGATAACATTGGAGTTACCTTATTACATTTAATAAACTGTAATTTCCAAATGTGAACAAGTAACTCGATCATGTTTGGTGTCTCTAAAATTGTAAAAAAAATAGTAACTTATAATGAAGTCCAGTTTTTCTAACATTTTTGAAAATGCCACTTTTAGAAAGTTTTTTTGTAGGGGGAAGGGATGCACACCATTGTACCATAGTTTATACTAACTTGTCCATACGTCCTTGAATGTGCGTGCAGCTTGGTATAAGTGCCTTGCCCAATTGGCACCTTGAAGATAAACATCATTGAAAAATGGAACGCGTGTGCGCCCCAAACCAAACGCACTGCGAGAAGTGCTGCATTAGCAAAAATTAATTCCTTTTAAACATTATTTAACTTGTTTCATTCATCCTTGTACTTTTCTGATTGATTTAACTCTCGTTGATTTGTAATTCCCATGCGACATCGTGCGCCTATTTTCCAAACTTCTAATGTTCTGACTGTGTCCCTCCGGACCTCTTGAAAGAACACGAAAGATGCGAGGTTCATCAAAGGCAGTGTTTATTAAATAAAACCCAATGCATTTCGGGCAAACGAATGCCCTTCGTCAGGGGTCACTGTGAACAACAACAGAAATAGCAAACAATCAATATCGATTATGCTGCCTCAACATGTTAAATTACTCTTTTTACGATTTCAAATGCAGTTAGTTCATACCAATATTGGCTTATGAACTCAATTTTGTATTACCCTCATTAATTCCCCGTCATTTAACCACCAGTCTCCCTTCATTGTGGACAACATGCTTTAAAAATAAAATGACGTGTCTCCCTCCCTCGCGTACAACAGCCGTTAATCTATCCTCACGGTAGTACTGTGTGTGCCCTTTCAGATTATCACCAACATCTTCCTTTCTCCCCATGCTACACACATTGACAAACGATTCCCATTATGCCACATTAAAATAGCAAACATTGTCAGTTCTTGTTTGTAGAAACACACATACCTGCCGTAAAAAGGATTAAAAACAGCGCGTCCTTCTTTTCACACCAAAATCTTTTTCCTCCCACACTCCCTTGCGTTTTTAAATCCCTCCCAATCACGCAGCTGTTCCGGCTTTCCGTCCTACGAGGTGACCTGAGGAATTATTCATAGGGTAAATACTGCATGTCCCATAATGCAATATGATCAACACAACTCAAATTCACTGTTTGAAAATCCAGCTAAAATGCAAAAATACTGTCATTATGTACACCATAACAGACTCCGAAGTTCATTCATATGCTTTTTGACACTGACTTCACAAGATGAACGTGGATGTTCCGATGATCGCATTGGGAGTTGTATTTTCATCTTTTAAGTTCTTGTCATCCTGCGGGTGCAAACCCTTATCTGGGCAAATTATTTCAACACGAACATTTGTAGGGGGAAGGGATGCACACCATTGTACCATAGTTTATACTAACTTGTCCATACGTCCTTGAATGTGCGTGCAGCTTGGTATAAGTGCCTTGCCCAATTGGCACCTTGAAGATAAACATCATTGAAAAATGGAACGCGTGTGCGCCCCAAACCAAACGCACTTTTAGAAAGTTGACATTTTCCTACCGTAGCCATTTGGTGGCTGTAGCCTGTGTCTGGGTCACATGGCTGGGGTAGTTGTCTGTTGGGCTTTGTGTATTCCTCCTAGATAGCCACACACAATAAGGAGCTTAGTTGTGACTGGATGGGCCAGCACTGGCAAGAAGGGAGGGAGGAGCTGGGCCCAGCCCCACTTAAACTTGAATAGGCTGTGCCCTGTCTCCACACAAAGGGCTGCATACTTCCTATAGATAGTCTGGAGCCAGGACCAGGGAGACAGGGCACCTGTACATTTCAAAGGCCTGCCTCTAAAAGCTTCTACCCACTTCAAAGTCACAACTAGGTATAGATATTGGGCTTCAGACACCAACCCTTCAATACCCTTCTAGACCTGTGGATACTATGCCAGGAAGAAGGACTGCTATGCTGCTGAAAGGACTGCCACTCTGCTGCAATACTGCTCTGAAGGACTGCTGCCCTGCTGTGCTGACCTACTGCCTGCTATCCTCTTTCCTGGATGAGAAGGACTGGACGTACCTTACGTGAACACACAACCCGGAGTGATTCCAAGGGCTAGTTGGCTGGCCTCCTGTTCTGAAGCCTCAGGGATACAACAGGCTTCCAACAACCTTGCACTTGAACCTGGACTCTGCCAACTGTGAATCTACCATGCCAAGTGGTACCACCCCAGTTATGGACCATTGGAAGTGGGCTTAAAGTGCTCTTCAAGCCTGGAGATCCAGCAGAACTGATGCATCTCCTCTGCTGTGCAGCGCAAATCTGAGCAGAACCGATGCATCAGCACTGCTGGGTGGGTTGGACTTGTCGCTAAGACCCGCATCCCGTCCGCTGCCTTATCGAAACTGCCACTGCACGTTGTATCCTCGCAGCCATCCTCGACCACGGCAAAACAGCAGCACTCATCCTCCTGGACCTGTCACTACCTTCCACTCCGTCTCCCACCACATCTTGATCAACAGACTCCACCAAATTGGAATCCAGGGAGACGCCCTCAAATCGATCACTTCACACCTCACCCAGGGAATCCGTGTCCCACCGTTCACCTCAGAACTCAAGAAGATCATCTGCGGTATCCCACAAGGATCACCCTTCAGCCCCACTCTCTTCAACAAGTACATGATCCCCCTGGCACACCATCAGATAGCACTGACTCAATGTTAATGTTAATGTTAATGTTAGTGGAATTTATACAGCGCGGCTGCTACCCGAAGGTGTCCTGGCGTTAGTCATATCCTGTGGCAAACAAATGAGAGAAAATGTATTGGGCAAAAAGCCAGGTCTTCAAGCTCTTCCTAAAAGCTGGGAGGTTTGTGATGCATCTCATTTGAAGCGGCAGGTCATTCCAGGCCTTGGCTGCACTGTAGGTAAAGCTTCTACCTCCCCATCAAACTTTTTTTAATGCGTAGCACTGAGACCAGCCTAGCCCCTAATGAACGAAGTGGTCTGTTCGGTGCATACCAGTGGAAAAAACGTTTTAAATAGTCAGGTCCTGAGCCATGCAGCACCTTAAAAACTAAACAAAGGGCTTAGAAGCAAACTCGGTTCCTTACCAGTAGAAAGTGTAATTTGTATATTTCCTTGGAGATGGGCGCAAACCGAGGTGTGCCCGAGAGTATTCTGGCTGCTGCATTCTGCAGTGTCTGAAGTTTATTCAGTAGCCTTTGCTGAGCATTAAGGTACAGACTATTACAGTAGTCCAATCTCAACATTATGAGAGTCGCGACCACTGTTTGCCGACTGCCAAGGGGCAAGAACTGCAGTATTTTCCTGATTGTTTTGATCACATAAAAAGTTTTAGATGCCACTGAGTTGACCTGTGGACTAAAGGTAAGACCCTCATCCATTATCGCACCCAGGTTTTTCGCCTTATTCGTGGGCGCAGCGAGAGAGCCCATCGAATCTGGCCACCAATTTGGCGTCCAGAAGTTTATGTTGTTACCAAACAACATAACCTCGGTTTTACCAGTGTTGCGTTTTAGGCAGTTCTCTGCCCTCCAACTCCCCACTGATAACATACACTCTTTGAATCGATTGTCTAAACCTGCCTCCTCCCCAGGTAGCAGAGACACCATAATTTGGATGTCATCTGCAAAAGATGCTAGGCCAAATCCAAATGCCCTCACAATCGGCGCCAGTGAGGAAACATAAACATTAAAAAGCGTGGGGCTAAGGGAAGAGCCCTGTGGAACCCCACAGGGCAGTGCAAAAGGTTTTGACTGATGATCTCCAAGAACAACCGTTTGTCTTCTGCTATTTGTCTTCTTTCTGATAAAAATGATCTTAAAAGTTCCCAAGCTTTCCCAAGAACCCCGCATGCCTTTAGACGGTCCATCAAGATATCATGATGTACCGTGACTGTCTGTTTTTATTCTTAATGCTAGATTGTAACCCTCATGGGAGGAAAATTACATGTAGCACGTGATTAACTACACAAAATGTTTTTAATAAAAATTCGTTTTTAACTATGATTATATTGAATAGTATGTCTTTTTGAAACTGCATGCTGTATTGTGTTATAATTATAAAAGTCTTTATCTTAGTAACCCCATACGATATAGTGATCGTTCTGAAAAATATCATTAATGGAAGAGTAGGCTAAGTATGAGCTTTGTTTTGCATATATGCTTCTTTCTCTTGGGGAACTTTTGTTTTGTTGTACCGTGTCAAAGCCAGCGCTCATATCCAGCAACACCAGAACTGCCTTGCCCCCCTCCCCCCGATCCACAGCTCCCCTGATCTCATCTGTGGCCTTGATAAAGGCCGCCTCGGTACTATGGCCTTCCCTAAAGCCATATTGGGAGGAATCCAACGCTTGTGACTCTGCAAGAAAGGCACTGAGTTGTGTGTTCATATTTTTTTCTATCAATTTCGCTGGAAGTGGAAGCCTAGAAATGGGGCAGAAATTGTTCGGATCCTTAGGATCCAGACTGTTTTAGGAAACTGCCCAGTTGCATACATGCCATTAAAAATTGGCAATAGACACAATGCTATAGGGCTCGGTGCCAGCTTGGCCACTGCCGCTGGACATGACTCATAAGGTGACCCTGAGTTTGCTGCCATGAGGAGCTCTTGAATTACTTCAAGGGACACTGGTGAGAAGTTCTCCAATGTGACAGTGGGAACTGTTATTAACTTTGGTTCCTCCGCCGATGTGCAAGTTCCCCCAGAGCTCAACCCACTAAAAGAGTAGAAGATGGATTCTACGTTAGTCGGGAAAAACTTGTCGATATTTTCGCAAAGATCCTGACTAGGCTGAACTCTGGCTGGACTAGGTGAAGCCAGATTAGAGACAGTTCTAAATAGCTCTTAGCTGAATTCTTCGCCAACTCAATGCTGAATGAAAAAATACTTTTGTTTGGCTGTGAAAATTAGCCGTTTGTAACATCATCTCATACACGGACGACACCCAGCTCATCCTCTTACTGTCAGCAGACCACTCCACCACCAGAGCCAAATTCCACATATGTTATGATGAACGTCGCTGACTTGATGAAGGGCAAGTGTCTCAAGCTCAACATCGACAAGACAGAAGTCCTCATCTTTGGGAACAATGCCAGGGAACGACAATTGGTGGCCTGCTGAACTCGGCCCTTCCCCCACCCCAACAGACCATACCGTAACCTCGTCATCATCTTGGACAGCAAATTATTTACATAGGAACAGGTAAAATAAGTCTTGCTCGCCTGCTTACACACCCTACGCATGCTCTGCAAGATTTTCAGGTGGATCCCAACCAACACCAGAAGGATCGTCACTAAGGCCCTCGTCACCAGCAGACTGGACTGAAAAGGACATTCTCTAAGTGGGAATCACTGCAAGTCTACTAAAGAGACAACAAACAATACAAAACTCAGCAGCAAGACTCCTCCTCGACCTCCCCAGATGGAATCATATCACTCTGAACCTCAATAAGCTTCACTGGCTCCCGATCCAGAAGAGATGCCAGTTCAAGATGTTGACCCCCGCATACAAAGCCCTGCACAATGAAGAACCAGCATCCATCACCAAATGAATGACCTTCCACTACAGACCAGACACCTGAGATCCACCTCCCTCTTCCTTTCCGATACTCGTAGGTCCTCAGAGCCAACAGCGGGGGACGCTCCTTCTCTCACCTGGCGGCCAAAGCCTGGAACAACCTTTCCCTACACCTTGAACCACCTCATTGCTCCAGGAATTCAGGAAAGGACTAAAGACCTGGCTGTTCGAATGAACAGTTACCATGAAGCAGCTAGCATCGCTAGTGCCTTGAGACCCTCACGGGTGATTTGTCACACTTTACAAATCCTGATTGATTAATTGATTGATTGATTGATTGAGTGCAAGCCTTCACATCCCTCATCAATGGCAGCCTTATGGACAACGCCGGACTCAGCATTGCAGCATAGCAGCTCCTCAAAATCAACGCCTCGCCCTCACTGCTTGCCGCATCCTTGATGCTGGACTTCACATCGCAAGCCCTCATCGACAGGATCCTCAACGACAACGAAGGATGTCAAATTGCAGCATGCTGGAACTGACACATCACTTCAACTGCGCACCGCATCTTCGGCGCAGATCCTCTCAATGTTCCGGAAACCCAGAATTAAGGTACTTTGTTCACCGTCTCTAACTGGATCTCTGTAGCCAGCCCACGCTCCATCAGATTCGGCCTGAACATGTGACTTTGTCCCGGTCCAGCGCGAAAGATAACCATAGTCAGTGCCTTGTGTTTTTTGGTGCTATTTTCTCAAAAAGTTGCATATTTCTTGTTCTACTGATTGGAGTTTTGTTATTTTGGCCTTTTTATTTTTCAAACTTGGTGTAGGATCCTTTTGGTGTGGTGTTTTTCTTTTTATTGCTGTTTGAAGTGTAGCACAAATATTTTAGACATTGCCTCTAAGTAAAGCCTGACTGCTCTGTGCCAAGCTACCAGGAGGTTGTGCAGAGGCTAATTTAGGGTTGGCTTATGCCACACCCTGACAAGGATTGTGGTTGCTGCCTGACCAGGTTTCACACCCCAGTCAACCAACAACCCAATTTCTTGTAGGTTGTATAACAAGAGGTCTGGTAGGGGTAGTGTGGTGCTTCTCTCAGATAGCTAAGAAGCAATCCGGGGTCAGGGTGTACAACAGAGTTGGAGGTCAGGTGTGTAGAGCACAGGCCCACCATTGAGCAGTAGATTATGATGGGGCAGTTCAGAAAAACAGAAGGGGCATCGTCAAGGAGAGATGGGTTGTCTGGATATGGTAAAGGCACCCTTCTCCCCCATTCTCTTCATGGGGACCAAGAGATAGTGGTTTGGACCATCAAGAAAAATATATTAAGAGAATAGGAAATGCATAGACAGAATGGGAGTAAAATGAAGACATGCTAGCGTGCCTTGTGGTGTAGGTAGGGCTCTCTGTTTGACAGGGCATAGTGCATCCTCACATGGAAGCAACAGGAAGTGGCAAATAGAGTACACACCAAAAATGTGCTAGCAGCACCAATGTCTGTCAGCGCCTACAGATAAACAGCCACGCGCTCTGGAGGCTGAAACACAACATAGTAGAAGACTTGCCACAGCTTACCCCAGGATCCGTAAAGGTAAGGTAAAAATAAAATTCTACAGCGAGCTAAGGATTGATGCATTTGTTATTTCTCATATATAGTTGAGTGAAACTGTAAAGTTTCAGCCATTGTGACGTCAGTTGCGGTCTTCCAACCTGTGCAGCAAAAAAAACGACTGTTCGGCTGCCCCATGACAGGACCTGGGCAGGACATCCAGGAGCAGGAATTGGTGAGTGAGCAGAATGCACTCTCCTGTGATCACCCGCAGGTGCTGCAAGGGGTAGCAGCACAGGACAGAAGCGGTCGATGAGTAGGGCTGGACTAGGTGTGGGACTAAGAGTAGGGTTAGGCTTTCTATTGGAAGTAGCGATTAGGGCTTCTGGTGTGATTGATTGCTTGGACTTGGGTTGGGACTACTGGCAGGGCTAGGACCTCTATTGGACGTAGAGATCAGGGTTTTTTAAACTGATTGGGTGCTTGGACTAGGGCTAAGATTGGCTGTAAGGTCCTGGTCTCCTACTGGTTCCAGATTTTAGGGGTAGTGTTGTGATTGGATAGTGTTAGGGCTAGGCTTCCCATTGGCTGAAGGGGTCACCTGCTTGCTAGGGTTATAAAAGGCCAAGGCTTAAGGCGTCTCAGCCCGGGCTTCAATGGAAATGGCAGAGAGGACAAGGACAGTTGTCTATTTAGGCCTGTTTAAGCCTGTTTGAGACTGGTCAGGACTAGGGCCAGAAATGCTGCCCATGTTCCCATTCACACCACCATCCCACCCACACCATCTACATCCACAAACAATATAACACACCCACACCAAATGTACACCACACGCAACCATATGTACAAACCAATGTACCAGCATACATTACAAAACCAACCAAACCACATCTATACACCCTTCTAGCCCAACTACCACACATACCCCCATCACCTACAAACAATACACAACTCTATCCTATACCACTAACCAATCCACTCATCACTAACACAAAGCCATTGAACACCTACATAACTACATCCCACCCAGACACACGCTCCCTGCTCTAATTACTCCTAACAGACCACCTTTTATCACTAACAAACATATAATCAGCCTTCCATCATTTCTCCAACCAACACCCCCCTTTTCCTTCTACCATAAATACACTAACGGACAACACATACACTGCACACAACAACACTTTTTAACTCTTGCAACAAACCAGTCTAAGACAAACACTCTTACCTTTACTTCATTCCCTCCTACACACAACTTACACTACTCATAAACACATCACCACTTCCTCTACCTTACAACCTCCTCTCACAAACAATACACAACCAAATCCATTGCATGAAACAAATACACCAGCACCCCTTTTCACTACTCCTCAAAAATAAAAACAAAAAAAGCATATCACACACACTAGCACAAGATTTTCAAAGCGTAACACCTCATAACACTTACCATCACAAAATACAAACATACATAGACCTTTCAAACCACACAAAGGAACAAACTCCGATGCCAAGCTGTCTCTCTTCCACCACACCTTACACAGATACAGCAACACAGCAACTTTCTTCTAACCGCCTCTCATCCATTGGACAATTTAGAACTTTACTACATGACCCACATGCTGCACTACCACCCTTGACTCATACACCTTCTGCCATAAACACACGCAGACAATATAAGCAACGTGCACACACCTCACAACTTCGCTTCCCCATGTCTACTGCCCAACAATGTTACACCACGAAAACAACACAGCACACCAACTCACTCTCAAACACCATCTCCACCACATACACACGCAGACCCATCAAAATGCCTTCTTAGCATGCTGGATGAGGAACATGATACAGAATAGCTACACAATTGCTATCCTAATACAGCTAATGCCAGCACTAAAAACACACCTGCTACAAACCCACACAATACTGATCACTCTTCTACAAAACAAAGTCTCACTATCACCAAAGGCCATTCTCTAAACTGTCTACTAATAAACGATCAATCTCTCTCTAAAAACAAACATCACATCTATGACCTTCTCACAGATACAAAACCAGACATACTATTCAGAACTGAATCATGGTTGGGAGATGATATGGCTCCAGTCCTGCATGAAGCCGTTCCTCTAGGCTATCAAACGATCACCCAATATTGTGTAGGCAAAATAGGAGGTGATCTCGCTGTTGTGTTCAGGCAAACATTACATATCACTAAAGTTGACGACATCTCCATAAAGAATTGTGAGGCTCTTCTAACAAGATGCAATCCTACACCGTCTTCCTCCTTAACTTCCTGCTCCTTTACAGACCTCCACCTCGCAAGGCTTCATTCCCAGACACACTTCTAGACAGAGTTTCAACCTGATAACAATACACTCCAACCTATGTGTTCTGGGCGATCTCAACATTTGGTTTGACAAACCCAATATGACCCATCCAAAAACAATAATCACTGGCCTAGATGCACTGAACCTGCATCAGATTGTCCACAAACCCACATACACGCTGGACATAGCCTAGATGACATTTTTGCTAATACTGAACTGTTAGCTTTCAAACTATACCTCCAGTCACAAGGTCAGAACACCACTTGCTTGCTTTCCAACATAAGACAACACTAAGCTCCTCACCTAAAACTACCTTACATCCATCCACCTATCGGCTGTGGAACAAACTCAATTTGGAACACTTAGAAACACAACTAACATCCAGTACAAATCTGGAAACAATACATTCTGTTCAAAATCTATATGAGTGGCTACAGGAAGCTTTTGACACCCTGATAACACTCAAAACCACACAACAGAACAAAAGAAAAAAAAGCACCTTGGAGAAACGTAGAAATAAAAGACATAAAACAACAAATTGGAAAGCTGCAACGTACCTGGCTCAAAACAAACGCCGAACAAGACAAACTTCACCTACAGAAAATTAACAGATTATACAAGTCAGCTATCAAAAAAGCTAAAAAAAGGTACTATTCAGACAGAATTCAAAATGCTAAATGTGCAAATAAAGAATTCTATAAAATACTCAATGAATTTCGCAAACCAAATTGCCTAGAAGGAACTCATCCTGTTACTCAAGATTTCACATACAAACTGGCAAATCATTACACGGACAAAGCAGACTCATTGGACTCATACTTAAAACAGAAACAAAGCACCGGCATTAACCGTTGTACAAAACAACAAACCGAGAATTCTCTAATCCAGCCTCTCCGTTCCTTCCAACACATCTCACACAATGAATTTATGGACCTGGTCAAAGCAAGCAGGCCCACCGGCAGCCCTTCTGACCCCTGTCCACAGAACACCATGGCCAGACTCGTCCTCGGCATCCCCCGGCACAAACACATGCGGCGTCTCCACTAGCTTCCCGTGGAGAAGAGAGTCACCTTCAAGATTCTCAACCATGCCTACAAATGCCTACACAGCAACGGACCCAAATACCTCAACCACAGAATAAACTTCCACGTACCCAAAAGGAACCTGCATTCATCCAAACTCGCACTGGCTGAAACCCCGCCCATCCTCAGGGCCAGATCAGGCGGAAGATTGTTCTCCCACATCACAGCCAAGACCTGGAACGAGCTACCAGCAGACATCAGATGCGCCCCCTCCCTGAACACCTTTAGGAAGACCCTGAAGACCTGGCTCTTCGGCTGAATGGAGTGGCTCACAGCTGAACGGAGCGGCATCCCCTCCCCCCCTCAGCGCCTTGAGACCCTTATGGGTGAGTAGCGCGCTTACAATTCCCTGATTAATTTATTGATTGTCCACCACAAACTTTCAAGACAATTCTTTTAACAACCTCTGCTGCCACTCCAGTAAGAAGAATCATCAACGATTCCTTAACTACCGGAATATTTCCAGAAGAACTCCAAAAGTCACACATACGCCCTTTACTGAAGAAAACAAACTTGGACCCGCTGAACCCTAACTACTACAGACCCATTACAAGTGGACCTTTCCTGTGCAAACTGATAGAAAGAGCACCGTTCACCCAGATGTCACAATTCATTGAAGGGAACGACATAATTTCAGACTTCCAAACAGGATTCCGTCCGGGAAGAGGCACTGAATCTGCCCTTCATGCCATCTGGGATGACCTGAAAAATACAGTAGACCGCAACGGGGTTGCTGCGCTACTCCTCTTGGACCTCTCGGCTGCCTTTGACACGGTTGACCATGACACTCTGAAACAAAGACTCTATGAAGCCGGCATAGAGGGAACTGCTCTAGACTGGATCGCGTCCTACCTTTGAAACAGAACTAATGTCATCCATACCCCAACTTTTTCGTCCAAACCATACTTCACAAAAGTAGGGATTCCTCAAGGCTCTATCATCTCTCCCATGCTTTTCAACATGTACATTTAGTCATTACTGGAACTGATCAATCAATTTCACCTCACTTACTATAACTATGCAGATGACACGCAAATACTCCTTCAACTGGAATGCCCCAAAGACATTGGAAAATCCCCAATTTTCAGTTATCTCAGAGCCGTGGATCAGTGGATGACTTGGAGCCATCTCAAATTGAATGCTTCCAAAACGGAAATACTCACGTGTGGCGAATGGAAAGATTATGACCCACTTGCCGCCTGGTCTGATGAACTGGGATCACCGCCTAAAGTATCGAAGGATGTAAGAAACATCAGAATGACCATTGACTCCAAGCTGTCGATGAATGCCCAAGTGGACAAACTAGCAAGATCAAGCTTTGTCACTATAAAAACACTGCAACTAATTTTCCCTCATTTGGGATTTCCACACAAAGTCCAAGCTACCATCTCCCTTGTTCTGTTCAAACTCGATTACACCAATAGCCTCTACCACAGATCAGCTTTAACGACCATGAAAAGACTACAACAGATTCAGAACTCAGCTGCCAGACTACTCTTGCATATCGAACAGCGAGACCACATCTCACCTGCCTTGAAAGCCCTGCATTGGTTCCTGGTTACCAGAAGATCCACTTTCAAGCTACTTTGTATCACCCACAAAGCAACACATGGAATGGGACCGCTGTTCATCAAGAATAAAATCACCAAACACATTCAACAAAGGAACCTCCACTCTAAAGGGGCATCTTGCCTCAAAATCCCAAGATGCAAGAAAAAAACCAAGGGTGGCACATCCTTCTCTGTTCAAGCAGCCGAACTATGGAACTCTTTACCCCTCAACATAACATCCACCGACAACCACCTTATCTTCAGAAAACTACTCGAGAATTGGCTCTTCCCCACATAAGCACCATACGCAAACAGAAATTTACAGCATATCCCGCTGTATAAAACATTTATTTTCACTATATATATGTACCTATCTTTGTGTTTTGCTTTGTATAAACATGTAGAATAATTATGTTGTTAAAAAAAAAAAATCATCTTTGGTCTACATGTACTTGCTTCCATTGTGCATCTATGTACCTCCATGTACTTGGATCTGTGTGTCTGGTACTTTTCTCTTGAAAAAGCATATCCAATGCACTACCATATTTCTCACCCTGTACCTCTATCAATATCTTTAATCTACATATACTTACCTCCTTTATGCATCTATATACTTTCAATGTACTTATGGATCTATATATTTAGCACTTTCTTTTAATTTGGCATTTCCAATGCACTACCCTATTTCTCAGCCTATACTTCTCTCGATAAATATTCTAGCCCAATTTTCTGACTTATCTCAACCTTCTTTCTACTACTCTTTCCAAAGCACTACCCTATCTCTCACCCTATCATCTATCGATATATATCCTCTATATCCACTCTCATTTATCCCAAACCCCATCCCACTACTAGGATCCCCAAAATAACCCTTTCTAGACTCTCTCTTATTCTACCCCTCCGTACATCATCTGACACCTCTTTTACGGTGCCGATCCCCTAAAACAAACCTTTCTAAATGCTTCCCTCTGACTCATCCCGTCCAAAAACCCTTTTGACTCACCAAAAGCCTCCCCCTACTGCTTTGGCCTAAAAAACGAAGAAAAAAAATCCTTCACTCTTCTATTCCTCCACTATCCTTTTCAATCAAAATAACAGACTAACATATTCACTTCTCAAATTCCATATTCCACTATACTAATTCACCACTAATCCTTTATAGATTTCAGAGTAGCGTGCTAATCGCCAATAAAGTGTTTCAACACCCCATCAGGGTTACAAGCGATATATAAATTCAAAACTTTTTCTCTTTTCTACCCCTCCCCAACCTTTCTCAATACAAATAACTGACTAACATATCCACCACTCAAATTAATTTCATGTTTCACCATACTAATTCAACACTAATCCTTATGGGTTCCAGAGTTGCGTGCTACTCGCCAAAAAAGGGCTTCAAAACCCCATCAGGGGTAGCAAGCGCTATATAAATACAAACCTTTTTTCCTCTTCAATCCCGCCACCTACCCTTCTCTATCCAAATAACTGAATAACATATCCACCACTCAAATACTTCATATTTCACTATAGTAATTTTCAACACTAATCCTTTATGGGTTCTGGAGTAGCGTGCTACTCACCAGAAAAGCGCTTCAATACCCATCAGGGGTAACAGAAAATGTAAAATTTGATACTTGTATAGCGCACTACTCACCCGCAAGGGTCTCAAGGCGCTTGTAAGAATACCGCTTTGGAACCCATCCTGGCTTTCCCTGTGAGGCGTCCAATCCTGGGCACCCCCAAGGTGGAGGCCAGGCATCCTTAGCGTTGTGGGGCCGTTGTGGAGATTAAGCAAGCCATTGCCCAGAGTTGCAGAGTGGGACTCCATGATTGGAATAGGCACCGAGGCGAGAATTATCAGGTCCGTGGAATTTTTGAGCCCAAGACCCACCGAGGCGGGAAATTGAACCCTGGTCCCAGGCTAGAACTCTGCATCAGGGTCTGCCGCTCTAATCATTGAGCCACACTTCTGCACAACAGGTGCTATATGAACGCAAACCTTTCTTCCCCTTCTATCCCTCTGCTATCCTTCTCACTCCAAATAACTGACTAATATCCACCGCTCAAATTACTTTCATATTTCACCATACTAATTCACCACTAATCCTTTATGGGTTTCTGGAGTAGCGTGCTTCAACACCACATCAGGGATAACAAGCGCTATGTAAATACAAACCTTTTTTCCTCTTCTATCCTTCTGAATCCAAATAACTGACTAACCTATCCACCACTTAAAATTGACTTGCATGTTTCACTTTACTAATTCAACACTAATCCTCTATGGGTCTCGGAATAGCGTGCTACTCGCCAAAAAAGCGCTTCAATGCCTCGCCAGTTACAATACAATACAATTAGTCATGGACCTTGGGGGATTGCTTCTATCATAAAGCCTGTTCTCAGCCAATCACAACGCTGCTATCATGCTATGTATTTCAACACAAAGCTTGAAAGCAGCATCAGGACTGAGTCTCTGTCCCAATAGCACTCTCATAAAGCGCAGATTCAGAGAGCACAGGTACGCATGTCAGGCTGGCCGCATTGTAGCTAACGGTCAGTTAATCATGCGCACTTCAGAGCAGCAAGCAACTATCAGGATGAATGATGTCACATTAGTGCACTGTGACAGGGCCGCGCCTCCTCCCCGACAATACTGCGCACACAGTACTGCGGCCTGTCCCGCTCCGCGCTACACTCATCATGGGTCTATAATACCTACAGTGTCCGAGTGCTCACACTGGGGGAGGAGAACCGACCTAACACTCCTTATGACAAGCCGCCACTGTAATAGAGAGCTGAAAATACATTATTGGGGTGGACATATGGCAACACAGAGCAGCACTGTGCATATGGAGGACATGGCGACAGCCGCAGCTGGGGGTCGATGAAAGGGTGTATGGTAAAAGGGAGCAACAACACAAAGCAGTGGCACCGGGACTAGTGGTGCAGGAGGTGCTGGCGCACCGCCATAAAACTTGGAAGAGTTTAGTTGGACAATGAACAATGAAGGGGCTACTCAAATGTCTTTCTTTGAGCAGCATTTTCTGGGTCTTCAAAGAGAGCTCGGCACATTTCCCCCATGCCTTCAGTGTGGTGATGTTATTGGCTACAACCCCCAGTCTAAAAACTGTTCCAGGCTCCAGCACCACTGGCAAAAGGGCGGATGGACGAGGACCTGGTGCCAGACAGAAGCAAAGTTCAACAGAGCGGGTATGTGGTAAAATAGGACAGCAAGTGGAGACTAAAGGGCTGGGCGCCCATGATAGAGCGGCAGAAGAGAGTAGAGAAATGAGCACAGGTTTTGTAGCGTTGGAGAGAGACACATATTTAACAAATAAAGCTTGAGAGTTGGTTTTACACAGGACACTGTGGTCAGGTATCGCATAAGACAGTTTTGCAACATGACAGAAAGTTAAAATGTATGTCACAGAGGAGAGAATATTTTCAGTGACACTGGGGTGCAAATTGAGATGAAGGCTGAGAGAGCAACTGAATGGACACCGAGACGTTTCTTTACAAAAAAGACAGGGTTCTCAAGGATTGTCTGCAGATTCCCCAAAAAAGAGACAGAGCACAGCTCAGCAGTCGCATCAAATCTGAAGAACTCACCTTGCCTTGCCACATCGACGCCGCAGGAACGCCGCTAGACCACCAGGGACGGGACGCACACGCTGTTGGTCCCCCTCGCCGCCACCAGTGATCGTTGGCCGCAGTGGGGGGGGACTACAGCTCCCGGCAGACACAGCGCCAGCCAGGACTTCCTTCCGGCTTGCTCCGCGCCCGGAGGCGCTATAAAACACAGAGGCTCCCTCCGCGTCGCGGGACGCGCGCGGGCGCCGCCGGGCTGAGCCCGGGCAGAGGGCGGGCCGTCTGTGGCCGTCAGGGGCCGAAGGAGGCCGGGCTGGGCCACCCCTCTAAGGCAAGTGATCACGTCAAGTTTGGTCACTTCTTGCAATATATCACCAGCTGTTCTTACTTTGTTTGAGTGACTCACGCATGCAAGCTTGCATATTGTATTATCTTGAGAGTTGGCTGGCTATAAGCTTGTTAGAAAAGACTTTTGACCTCATCAGTGGACATATATTAAACGGTGTCCAACCGGTTGCTGGCTTGCTCGGCGCTTTTACCAATCGTTACTGGCAGAGGCTCCTTGATACGCTTTAACATATTAACTGTAGATAGATCTAGACAGTGTTCTCACCCAATATTTTAGCCTAATATACATATTTATAATTGAATAAGAGGATAGACGTTAGGCCCATTTCTTTGTGTGTGACCCAACCTAGATTTTATTATTTACTGTGTTGAAAATGTGGTGATAGTTGAAGTAATATATTTGAAGCGCAAAGTGCGGGGCAATTAGGGCGACCATAGACCATAGACAGTTAAGTAATAGGGCTCCGAACCTCAGTGTGATCCATATTGTCAATTTATGGCAAAGAAACATTCAACTATGGATAACTACCTTGTGAAAGTAGTAAGCCAAATTAACAAGGATAGAAGGAAGTCATTGGGACGCGAAAATACTACTCTTATCGATTTAGGCTCTTTGAGTAACAGTGGTAATACTATTACAAATACTGTGGTGCCTAATGTCCCAGCGACTGAGTGTTTGTTAACAGAGTTTACGGCGCTCCCTGACTCTCCTGTAGTCCTAGAACGTCCTTTACCTACACCCGTAGACCCCAACACCGCACCCCTGAATTTGTTGGAAGAAACTAGAATTGACCCTCATCCCGAACGCTCCCCAAAAAAAAGGGTGGTAAGGGAGTGTAGAAAAACGAAACAAAATAGAGGTGGGGTACAGCATAAATCGAATTGTCAAGCTACCCCAAAAAATCCCTTCACCCAAAAGGGAACTATGACTGAAAATTGTGGCAATGATATACTTTCACCAAATACTATGTCCTGTATCATTAAGGCCTTTGAGGACAAATTAGAAGCAGTGGTAAAACCACTAGTTGAAAAAATAGATATATTAGCAGCTGAAGTGCTCAGATTAGGTGGCTCCCTATCCTCATTGATTAACACTCAGACCAAATCACAAGGTGGGTCTAATGAGCAAGAGGCGAGAAATGTACAAGTCCCGATTAAGGAGAACATCCTCCCATCTAATTCTACATTAAGCAACCAGATGTCGGATAAAATAACCGCCCCGGTCACAGATCTACCTTTTACAGGTTGGACAACGGTTCAAGCTAAGAAAACTCGCTCTACTAATTTACCCCCTCAATGTGAACCATATGTTGTAGTACTTACAAATGTGCCACCTCTAGATATTATGCAGTCCAAGGTGCAAAACGAAACACACGATTCCCTTAAACGGAAAACAGTTTCCTGGCTAAACCATAATTGTGGGTTCCCTGTCAATTATTCGGAACAGATTCTATCAACTAGACGGGCCCCCTGGATTGGGAGTGCCAGGAAAGCTTGTAAAGGTGATTGCATAATTATCAACTTCAAATACCCTCAACACGTGGCGACCGTACTACTCAGAGCAGCGTCATTGGCACCGACAGAGAATAGTGTGGGTGTACATCCTCTAGGCTATTTCTACCAGCATTTAGCTAGGGGCAAGCAGATTACCACTCCGAGTATATCTCAAAATGTTTTCCAAGGTTTACCTTTCCAGATTAACACAAATAATAGGTACTTGGCACTAAGCACCTTGGATATGAATGATTGACTAATTCCTCCCCCTGTGTCAGATAGGAAGACTAAGCAAACAACCCAAGGTGGAAACACGACTTTGTCCACTGTGGAAACTAGTGACGAAATTGCCCAAATAGGGGTGGGGGGCCCCGTGGTAACTGTTGCTAGCTTGGGTGAGAAGAGACAATGTGGTATCAAGCACACTAAGGATGGGGGTTCAACCACCGTAAATTCACCACCGCATGGAAATAATGTATTACATACTATTGCGGACGGTGTAGCTAAATTCCCATCTGTTAGATTAATATCATGGAACATAGCAGGGGTAACAAGGAATATGCAGGATGAGGGTTGGTGCTCCTACATTGAAAATTTTGACATTATTCTTCTCCAGGAGACCTGGGCCATAGAAACACCTCATAGACTGGGTTATAAAACTTTTAGTCGGGGCGCAGCGCCATCTGTGAGAGGAAGAGCATCAGGGGGTCTGGTGATTTGGATAAGGGTTACTGTGGAGGCAGAAATCACATTACTGCCGATTGATTCCCCAGATATAATGGGATTAAGAATGGCAACTATAGGGAAAGAAACAATATATTTAATAAATGTTTATAATAGACCACATCCCCATAGCAAAGATTCACAGGTGATAGTCCTCCTTGACTCCTTTTTAAATACTTTAAGTCCAAGTAAGCAGGTAATTGTTGGTGGAGATTTTAACTGTCAATATGAGCCGATATTGGGCTTGGACACTTTATTCGAAGAACAGGATACAGCTAATAATGTCCTTTCTTTAGAGTCCAATAATATGGTAAAAAATTCAAGAGCAGCTATGCAGATTTTACAAATTACTGTAAACCATGAATTAAGGGCGTGTAATGGCCGTTTCCAGTCAGATAGACCAGCGGCTCCAACCTTTGGTAGGGGAAATTATAGGTCTCTTATAGATTTTTTAATGGCTTCCATGAATCTATGGTATCTAATAATAGATTTTAAAATAGACCATAGAACAGAGAGTGACCACTTCCCCCTCCATCTATGGTTACATTCAGAACCTTTCGTACAAAAAATAAGTATGATAGACATGGTAAATGTCCCTGTAGGAGACCATCAGGTCTCCAATAATAGACGTGCTATTAAGTGGCCCCACATTCTGGCTAAAGACGAAACGATGATAAATATATATAACTCATTTGCTGATATATTGGAAGGAAGTCATATGCTTGCTCTAGGTACCCAGGATGTCCTTAACTTACATTATAAACTTGTAGATGCACTGATCCCTCATCTAAGCAAAAGCTACAAAAAGGACCTGAGTCAGAAAGATAACTATCCAGCGACAACAAACCAATGGTACAATAAAGATTGTCGCAATGCTAAAAATGATCTGATTCAGGCTGTAAAAGTAAAGGACGCACAGGGAATCAAAGATAGTAGACTAGCATATAAAAAGACACTGTCCCAAGCAAAAAAAGCCTGGGATGATGCTCTCTGGGATGACCTTTTGATTGCAGCCCACCAGAAAGAACAGGCCACATTTTGGAATCTAATCTCCAAAGGGAATAAAAAAGGCAGTTCATCTAGGGATATATATCTTGATGAAGAAACCTGGTGCAATCACTTCTCTAAATTATATTGCAATACAAATGAGGAGATGGCTATGGATGACATTGAGATAAATAGATTATTTGATAATAATACCCGTCTACACTTTAGCCATGAAGAAACTGTTGATGCACTTCAGGCTATCAAAACGGGCAAAGCACCAGGCCCCGATAAAATCCCCGGAGACTTGCTAAAGCATGATGCAGGAATTTGGGGACCCTACATTAATTTTTTATGTAACTCTATAGTGGCCGGGACACCAATTCCTGATTCATGGAAAGGGGCTGAAATTGTAACAATTTTTAAGAAAGGGGATCGCTACGATCCAGCAAATTACCGCCCTATAAGTTTAATTGATCTTTTACAGAAAACTTTTGCCAGACATATTTTAAATAGACTTTTATTGTGGATAAAAGGGGAACAGATTTTAACTAAATACCAAGCAGGATTCAGGCTAAAAACCAGCACAGTAGACCAAGTATTTAGATTTATGTGTATTTGCTGGAAATATATTAATATAAGAAAGGGAAGCTTGTACGTAGCATTCATCGATTTAAGGGCTGCCTTCGACCTTGTACCCCGTAAATTACTTTGGTCCACTCTCAATGATATTGCAGTCCCTAGTGAGCTACTCAGGGAAATAATTAGACTCCACACAGGAAACTATGCTAGAGTTAGATGGGGTAAGGGAGGAGAAATCTCAAAAGAGATCCCTGTGAATCGGGGTGTCCGCCAAGGGTGTGTGCTGGCGCCCACACTCTTCTCTTTATATGTTAACAATATACCTAACTATCTAAAAGATTGTAAACATGACTCCCCGAAATTAGCAGATGAGATAGTCACCGCATTGCTTTTTGCTGATGACACAATTCTCATCTCGCAAACCCCGCAAGGCTTACAAAACCTAGTAAATACTTTTAACAACTACTGCGTGGAAAAGGGATTAGAAATTAATTCATCTAAAACAAAGTACATGTCCATAAACCCTCAGAAATCCTTTAGAAAGAATTTGGCCTTAAATAACCAGAAGCTGGAATATGTCGAGAGTTTTAATTACCTGGGTATTATGCTGGACAGTATACCCAATTGGAAAGGGCAATTGGAAAAAAGTAATTTAATTTTAAAACAAAATTCAATGCCCATCCTAAAGGTGCACGGCAGTAGCCAATCTAAATCAATTACGCCGGCACTTGAATTATTCAAAGCAAAGGCCCAATCAGCAGCACTTTATGGCGCCGAGGTCTGGGGTTATTCCTGTAACAACACCTTCAGGAAGGAAGAGAACACTTTCATACGCAGGTTACTCAAAATACCAGTAAGAACACCGATAATTCCAGTTTTTCTGGATATCAATCTTAAAAGAACTGATCATCAAGCTACAATAAGGCCACTACTCTATAGGATTAGATTATGGACAACCCCTGAGTTGAGCGACTACAAGAACGGACTGCTAGAAATAATCAGGATTGACGAATATAAAAGTATCCCCTGGTTAAAACATATTTCCCAGTGGTTCAAAAAGCTTGGGTTTTCTCATTTTTGGGAAAACCCTCAGAATATGTTATTAACCTCAAAAAAACTTTTGAAATCTGCTTTTTGGGTATACATAAAGAATGAAGTATCCACTAGCACTACACTGGGTACATTGTCACAGAAATTTTTATCTGTCAAGGATACTCCTATATTCGAACAATTCATGGACGAGATAAGACCACCACTAGCTAAAACACTGTATCTACAATACAGATATGGAGTTTTACAGATTGCTGCAAACACTAGTAGTTGGAGGGGCAACGAAGATGAAAGTGGATTGTGCACCCTTTGCGCACAAAAAGCAATAGAAAATGATGCTCACGTATTGTTTTTCTGCCCAGCTTACAAAAAGCCAAGAGTTCGATGGATTAAACCCCTGTGTATAAATCTGGGGTTTAGATTTTTCAAAGAGGCAGAACGTACATTTTTTTTTTTTTTTTTTTTGAAACCGTTTATTGCAATCTCAAATATATACAAGTATGGGCCTACAACCTTCCGGCCGGCTGCTAAAGTGACAAAAGCAAATGACATACATACAATAAGGCACTTGGCTTTGCATAGACGATAAAGCAGGAGGTATCAACAACGCGGGCCACATAACTCTGAACCCACAATACGGTTTCGTTTTATACAACACAACAACATAAAACCACACCCGCAAGGCAACCCACAATCGAAAATGACGACACGTGCTCCTCAAGTGGGGAACCCCAACCATCCAAAGAAATCCAGAGAGGGGGAGGGAAACTGATCCGGGACTGGGAGAACAATGTGCCCAGGGCTGAGGGAGGGGGTCAACTATGGGGATGGAGCTGGTGAAGCGGGAGGCAACAACGGCGGCTCGCAAATACCCCCGCAGTAAGCGTTCCAGGTGCCCCATATCTTCACCCATGCCCCAGGCTTACCCCGCGCCACATATACCACCTTTTCTCGGAACATGCACCAATCCATATGTTCTTTCCAAGCCGACACCGCCGGGGGTCTCTGAGATCCCCACAGCTGAGCAATGTCACGTTTAGCTATCATATATCCCAGAGTCACCCATCGCGTCTGCGGAACCGAGTAATCAGTCGGTTCCCACACATTCAGCAGGCATCTCCTCGCTTCAGGCAACAGCGCGACATGTGTAACCGCTCGCAGAACCTCATGCACACCACGCCAGAATCGCTCCACCTTCGGACATTCCCACAGAATGTGTAAAAAAGTCGCCAAAGCACCACACCCACGCTTACACAATCCATCCTCGGCATAGCCCATACGCTGAAGCCTTGGCCCCGTCATATACACCCGGTGGAGTATCTTAAGCTGGACGAAGCGAAGGCGAGCCGGGATGGCCACCTCCTTCGGAGAGGCCACCGCGGAAATCCAGTCCTTGTCGTCCAACTCCAGCCCATCGGCAACCCAAGCCTCGCGGAGGCCAGTCAGTAGGCCCGAGCGGTCATTTATCAATTTCTTATAAATGAGGGAGATCGTGCTGTCCGGAACGTGGCCATCTAGCACTCTATCCTCCAGGGGGGAGGACTCCGGGATGGAGGCCACGTCTGGGAAGACGGAACCCAGTGCGTGACGGACCTGCAGGTAGCGAAAGTATTCACTGCCCTGCAGCTGAAACTCCGCCTGCAGCGTCTCGAATGTCTTGAATCCTCCCCTCGTCCAGAGATCTCCCACTGTACTGATGCCTATCATGTCCCACCTCTCGAAGCCCTTCGAGGTCCACAAAGAGCCAAGCCTCTCCGACGCATACAACGGTGACGCCCGGGTCAAACGGTCCTTCCATCCCATAGCTGCATTAGCCGCGTGCCATACTCGCACCATGACACGCGTGGGTCCCGTCAAGCGGGAATCGGGCACGCTGGTATAGAGCGCTCGGTTGTAGTCGCCACCGGGTAGGAGCATTTTGTCCATTTCAAATGCCGGGTTTAGGGCGGGCCCATAGAAGCCGTGATTAATTGCAGCTAACTGGGAGGCCCAGTAATACCGCTTAATATCCGGGAGGGCAATCCCTCCGTCGTACCACGGGAGCGTCAATTTTGCCAGGGCTATACGCGGCCTCCCATCCCAAAACAGACGGCGCTGTAAGCTTTCCACCTCACGGAAGTAGCGCGCCGGGACCAAGTCCATAGTGTTCTGGAGAGCGTACAAAAAGCGTGGCAATGACATCATCTTGAACAGTGCCGCCCGGCCGAGCGGCGAAAGCGGCAAGCGCCGCCAGCGCGCGACGTCCTCCTTCAAGCGCTGGAGGGGGGGAAGCAAGTTTCGCTCGTAGCGGGCCACCGGGTCCAGCGTAATATAGACCCCCAGGTATCGAAATCCCTGCGAGGCAATCTGGATCGGACAGCCCCGAGGGAGGACAGGAGCCTCCCCGGAAAGCACATAGACACAGGATTTAGCCCAGTTAATGACAAGGCCTGAATTACGGCCAAAGGAGCGCAGAACATCGACCAGGACAATCAGTGATTTGCGCG
Organism: Triturus cristatus; assembly: GCF_964204655.1. Classification (NCBI taxonomy): domain Eukaryota; kingdom Metazoa; phylum Chordata; class Amphibia; order Caudata; family Salamandridae; genus Triturus; species Triturus cristatus. The sequence continues at coordinate 379,763,860 of NC_140581.1, read as the reverse complement.
GGGAGGCTAAGTACAAAAGGATATCGTCAGCGTAGAGGGACACGCGGTCCTCATACTCGGGGGTCCAACGGAGACCTCGGATGGAAGGGTGCCACCGCAGCCACTCCGCCAGGGGTTCCAGGGCCAATGCAAAAAGGAGCGGCGACAGGGGACAACCCTGTCGCGTGCCCCGTCCCAGCACGAATGGGGCCGAGACTCGACCATTCACCACCACCTGTGCCAATGGGTCCGAGTACAACAATTTGACCCAACTGATGAATCCCGGGCCAAATCCAAATTTCGCCAACATCGCCCAGATGTAGGGCCACTCGAGCGTGTCGAACGCCATGGTGGCGTCCAGGGACGCCAAGATGGCCGGCTCCCGCACGAACGGAACACGCGCGAGCACCCCGTGCAAGCGCCGCAGATTAAGGGCCGTATTGCGATGGGGAATGAAGCCGGACTGGTCTTGGTGGACCAAATCGCCCACCACGCCGACCAGCCGGTTAGCGAGCACCTTGGCGAGGATTTTAGGCTCCGCGTTCAAGAGCGAGATAGGCCGGTAGGATGTAACCCGGTCTCGCGGTCTGCCCTCCTTGTGGATAACCACGATGGTAGCCAGACGCTGGTCCGGCGGGAGGGAGCCCCGCGAGTGAGCCGCAAGGAACATAGCGCGGAGGTGGGGTGCCAGTACGTCCGGTCGCAATTTATACAACTCGATAGGAATGCCGTTCGGGCCCATGGCCTTGCCAGAAGCGACCGAGCGGATGGCGAGGGCAATTTCGTCCGAGGTGGGGGCGGCATCCATCAACTCCCTGTCCTCCATTGAGAGGGAGGGCAGCGCGATGTCACGCAGCAGGGCATGGGAATCCTCCTCCGGGCAGGGAGAAACCGGGGAATATACCTCGCGGAAATAATCCGCGAAGCAAGAGACAATGCCTTCCGGCTCAGTGACACGTACACCATCCATTCTTTCAATCAGCGGGACCACACGATTAGCTCTCTCCTTCCTATCCAACCACGCAATCAACTTACCAGCCTTATCACCCACATCATACAATCGCCCCTGTTGCTCTCTGCTGAGGCCCCTGGCCGCCTCCGTGACGAGGGACCTATAGGCCGCCTGCTTAAGGTGTAGAACGTGCAGCGCAGCGTCAGTCACCCCACTCCCCAGATCACCCTCCAGTTCAGTGATTTCGGCCTCCACCCGGGTCACCTCCTCCTGTGCGCGCCTCCGGGCATGGGAAATAAAGGAGAGGGCCTCCCCTCTAAGCACAGTCTTGAAAGCCTCCCACAGGGAAATGGCAGACGGGACAGACCCCACATTCTCCTCAAAATACCGTTGCAAGGATTTAATCAAGTCAGCACGAATAGTGGGGTCGCGCAGGTACCAGGCATTGATTGGAGCTACCCTGCCCTCCCCCCTCGGGAAGACATCAAAGTGCAACAGGAGTGGGGAATGATCTGAGATACCCCGCGCCAGATGGCGCACCTCCCCCACTCTCCCGGCATAGGCCGCAGGGATAAGGACATAATCAAGCCGCGAAAGGCTACCATGGGCCCCCGAATGGAAGGTGTACTGCAGCTGAGTGGGATGCTTCAGACGCCAACAGTCCACCAATCCCAGCGTGTCCAAAAGGCCAGACAGCCACGCTTGTGCCCGGGGGAGGTCCCTAGGGGGATAGCGATCCAGAGTCCCAGAAGCCACCGCATTGAAGTCCCCCCCAACCACCAGAAGCCCCCCCGGAAGGTCAAGCAGGAGGCGTCCCAGGTCCGCAAAGGTGGTGGACTGTAACCCCGGTGGGACGTACACTGAGACAAAGACGACTACCTTGCCCTCCATTCTCCCCACCAAGACAGTGTAGCGTCCCCTCTCATCATGGCGCACCTCATCTATTTCTAGCGGGAGCGAGGTCTTGACCATAATGCCCACCCCTCGTGAGCCTGATGTGAAGCCCGAGTGGGCCACCAAACGATAACCACGTCGGTTCATGGCACAATAGGAGTTACCAATGAGGTGTGTTTCCTGCAAAAAGACCACATCAGGCGAAATCCGTTTCAGATATTGCAGGACCACACCCCGCTTAATCCTATCACCCAGTCCGTTAACGTTCCAGGACAACAACGTCAGGTCCCTACCCCCCATCACATACAGAAGCCATCATTTGTCCCCCCGAGAGCATCTCAAAAAAACCAATACAATAAAGGGTTTGCCTTGCGGTAGAAACGAACCACACCCCACCCCAACCCACCCATCCCAACAGAACTCCCCCCACCCTGCACCCCTGCATGAGCCCGAACAGCCCCCCCAAAGTGCAGTGTGCCTGTCGCCCCATGGAAAGAAAACTAACTAGTCCCCCAGAGGAGGAGGGAGATCCCCCAAGAGACCCCGCACGACCTCTGCAGGAGGGGAACTTACCCTAACAGTCAATGGTGACAATAACACAGTCCAGAGCAAGGCCTACCATTAGTCCCTCAGTCCTGATCCGGCGGGCCCACCCCACCAACCGCTCCCCCCCCACCCCCCCCCCGGCCCCGATCTCCGGGCAGAGTGTCCAGCCAGTCCCCGGCCGCCTCGAGACGATCAAAAAAGTGCGTGCGGCCATCCACCTCCACCCTCAGCTTAGCCGGAAAAAGCATCGCATATTTGAGATTCAGGTCCCGTAGGCGACGTTTGACACCGAGAAAACTCAGTCGCTGCTTTTGGACCGCCGGAGTAAAGTCAGGATAGAAATTGATATCCATATTGTCAAGTCTGACCGGCCCTTGTAGCCTGGAGGTCTGCAGGATAGCGTCCCTGTCCCGAAAATTGAAAATCCGGGCGATGAGAGGCCTCGGAGGGGCTCCGGTCTTAGGCCTACCCCCGGGGACCCTGTGGGCACGTTCCACTGCAAAGAATTTACTCAGCCCCCGAGGCTGGAGATGGGTGAGGACCAAGTCCTCCACAAACAGATCCGCTGCCTCTGCCTCGCGTCCCTCCGGCACCCCGATGATGCGGACATTATTCCTCCGGGCCCGACCCTCGGAATCCTCCAGTCGACGATGCATCAGGGCGCTCGCCTGGCCGAGCCTGCGCACCTCCTGTTGGAGGGCCGCCACGTCGGACGTGAGGCCCGAGGTAGAGTGGGCCAAAGAATCGACCCGGTCATTTGTTTTTGAGAGATCGGCTCTCACGAGGCCCACGTCCACGAGGACCGAGTCGATCTTCTGCGCCAGAGTGTCAAAGCGCTGGTCCACTGAGGCCTTCATCTCGGCGATGGCGCCCATGACGTCTCGGAGGGTCAGGTCCGTGGGCAGAGCAGGAGCGTCAGTCGGGCCCGTAGGGGATCTACGTAGCGCCTCTGGAGATCCCTTCTGGAGGGTGTAGCGGTCCATATTGTTGGATTGATGGGCCGCGCCACGACGGGTCGACTTCACCTTAGCCCGGTCGCCATCTTGTTTTGTGGCCATGGTCGCGGTCCCAAATCGAGCCAATCTCCTCAAAAAGGGGGTAGACAATCCCGTTCAAGGGCTCCGGGGGGGGGCGACCACCGCTCCGCAGGACGGACCGCAGCCGGCGGGCTGGCAGGGCACCCCAACGAGGCCACACCACCGCACACTGCTTCGCGACCCTACCTCGCCTGGCAGCAAGGAGGGCGCAAAAGCGAAAGTGAAAGTGCGGGGTGCGCGAGTCACCCAGCCTTGCCCGCCGCTGTTATTCACTTTGCCGCCGGATCGCCCCACAACTCCAGTACGGGGGGCCGGCGTGGAGAAGGCCGCAAACCTTAATCGGTGCTCCCGCCAGTGTCCGAGGTCCGAATTGAAAACGGAAAACAGGCGTCACCTCAACTCTGGTTCACAAACACAGTCCCCTCATCTAGGACAGGATTCGGTCAGGATTTATGCAGGAGGTCGCGGAGGTCCTCGGGAGCCTCGCACCTACGCGGCCATCTTGGGTGCGCGCTAGGCTCCTCCCAGAACGTACATTTAAAGCAAATACTTCACAATTAATAGTCTTTGGTCTAAGCAGATTCCTATTTAATGTATATCTTATAAGGAATAAGAAAGGATGCAAGCTATAATACCTAAAGGCTGGTTAGTTAATGTTCTTGGTTGTTTTGATATTTTGAATTTTACTCCTTTCCCCTTTGCAAAATGTATTATGATAATCTTTTATATATTATCTGGCTTTTTAACTAATTTATATGTTTTTAGCATAGCTGTGATAGAATTGATTGTGATTGACCCCCACTAATATTGCCTGGAACTTTGGATTGTGTATTATGTTTTTAATTTATGTATGTTGCTTTTATGACAAAATAAGTCGAAATAAAGCTGAAATTGAATTGAATTGAATTGAAATCTGAAGAAGAAAACAAGAATTTTCACAGCTACATCATAAGAAAAACCTTGAGGGCTACGGACGCCCCACAATGCATCGGGGCAGTTAGAAGATTCGCACATCGTTTATTGTGGTGTCCCAAAGAGCAGGGACACAACATAGATTTGTGTGAAAGTGTTCTGGAACCTGCCGGGACCTTGGCAGTGCCCCCCTACCTGTGCCCCAACACAGAGAGAATGGAGGGTGATTGATTCACCCCTGAAGAAACTGTAGTTTTGATTTTAAAAGTTGCATGAGCCTAGCCTTCGTGAAGCTGTAAGGAGTGTAGGACCCTTTTGCTTAGTAGCCCAGTGAGCGCGAGGGAAGCATGTTGAAATCTGCATTTTAGGTGAAATGTTAATTTATAGGCAAACATGCATTTCTAGTGAAATGTTCACGTTTTGTGACATAGTCATTTTTGGTAAAGAATCCTTTGCTTTATAGTATTTGTAAAAGTGTGTCAAAACCAATATGTCTGGCCTTTAACCAGCGGCGATTCCTCCGCAATGGCGGAGGAGCGTCGCCCCACTGCCTGGCCCAGAGCCAGCAACTGAAAAATAAAACGATGTTCTAGCATCGTTTTATTTTTTATTTGCCGGCTCTGAGCCAGCTACATGCTGCGAGGGGCGGGGCATGTGGGGAGAAGTGCTATGTGTACTCCCTAAGTACGCATATGTGTTTGGCCAGCCGTCTCAGGCCGACCAAATCACACATGCATACTTAGGTTTCTCCAGCCTGGCTGCATTGAACAGCTGGGCTGGAGAAACCCTCACAGACGGCCTGGCCTGAGCAGAGGGTCATTCTAGCCCACTTAGCCCAACCCCCGCACTGCTCTGCAGCACTGGTATTGGATGGGAGTCTGTCCAAGGGGCTGCTGGGACAAGGAAGAGGAGAGGATGAGTGGCGCTAGAGGCGGCCAGAGCCTTCAGGAAAGTTCTGTTTATTTTTTAATATATCATTCCTAAGAGCCCCCACCCGGTGCAACCCCACCCCGCGCTCCTTCAACCCAGCTTACCACCCTTTGTTTGTGGCAGCCGCCACTGCCTTTAACAATATGACAAACTAGAGGGCAGAAAGCCACGTCTATTCACTGTGGGTTGAAAATCTGTAGGCTTCATAAAAAGGATTATAAAATAAGTTCCCACTGTTATGCTGATTATAGTTTGCTATACGATTTTGCCAACTGTGAATATATTTGTGATTATATGCATAGGGGCAGATTTATAACAGACTTGCGCCACTTTTACGCCGCCGTTGCGTCACTTTTGTGACGCAGCGGCGGCATAAACCCTGCGCCATGTTGCACCCCATTTACAACGTGACGCATCTAGGGAGATGCGTCACGTTGTAAAGCTTGCGCCACATGCGGGCGTACCTGCACAGGGGGGGGCGTTCCAGCGCAGGAACGCCTCCGAAAAGTGGCTGAGTGAAATCTACAAGATTTCACTAAGTCACTTTTCCGGCCATGCTGCGTCAAAACCCTGCGCCTGCTTGAAGCAGGCGTAAGGATTGACGCAGCATAGTAACAATAGGGCACCCCCGAGCCTTGCTGGAGCTGCGTCGTGCTTGCGACGCAACTCCAGCCATGCGCCAACCTTCCGCCATCAGATGCGTCATGCATCTGTTAATCCTTGCGCCACGTGACGCATCTTTCCTGGCGTATCCCTGCTGCTTTGCAGGGATGCGCCAGGAAACATAAATCTGCCCCATAGTATTTAGCTCTATGTTTAGTAAAGTAATTTTCCTATCCGTGTTAAAGGTAAAAGCACAGATTGGACAATGGTTTATTGCGAGTTATTATGTATGATAGTGAGTTCTAAGTTCCAAGCCACATCGCCTCCCTGAGGGAGCCATGCGCTGCATATCTGTATCTACTTTAAGAGTGAAATGCTGAAGCAGTGTGCCAGGCTTTCAATATGAGGTGCCAGGAGCATTGGAATACCGGTGGGCAACAACCTCAGTTGATATCATTGTTGTCCAGTAGCTCTTGGATTCCCTTGGGCTCCCAAAAAGTTCTCACATACATTAATAGGAAGATGGTGGTGCTGTGGGTCTGTGAACTAAAAGGTTGCAATAAGAGAACTGGGTGCAGTCAGATAGAAAAGCTTCTAACTAATAACCCGAAATTCGTCTTCAAGTCTTGGAGTACGATTGGTGAGATCAACCGTAAGATTTCTGTGATCAATCAAATGTGGCATCTCTTGCATCTCTCTAGCTGGGCAATGTTTGTGCTTCTGGTGTAGCTCTGTGTACAGTCCAAACAAAGATGTGTTGTAGGTAAAACACAGGCGTTGTAAATAGACTCCATATACTTGCATGCAGAAACATACAGATGTATTTACAAGTTCACAGTATACACAATATACATGGAACGGTAAGTTGTTGCCCCAGATACCAGCTCTGCTCAGTCCAGCCTTGACTCACTCTGACTCTCAGCTACCACAGATAGAACCAGCTCCCTCTAGTAAAGTATGACATCTCAACAAGGCCGACATCATGCAACATGGATCATTTGCATGCACTCACAGAGACTGAAGGAACACAGGGCAAGATTCTGCACGCTGTCCAGGACTGGTTATTTTCTTGGCCAGTTATTTCTGGATATTGTTTCTGACTACTTCGAAGGCAATGTAGCTCGTCGTGCAGATGATACAGGCCTGGTCGAAAGCCTGGGCATGTCCTGCATGTTTGGTTGATGTGGTTGAATATCAAGCCCTTAATGTACTGTGCCAAATTAGAAAGCAAATGCGTGTTGCCTTCATCCAGGTCACAGAGGACAATGGCTTGCACTGTTGTTCTGAAATTGACTTCTGGAAGAAAGGGTTTCGCGTTCTTCGGGTGGAAGAACTGGCACCATGCAGTTTTTTTGTGACAATGTGTTCTTTAAATGTGAGGCTTGAGTCACGGCTGACTCCAAATGATAATGCATTGCCTGTCAGCTCTGGGGGGACCACGTGTCTTCACTGTGTGTTGTGTGGGTTATTTGTAAATAGAAATTCAGTCTTTCACTAGCTGAGCTTAAGATAGGTACTTGACATCCTAGGCTGAATTCACTTGAGGCAAGTGTTGCATCTCCGAACGTCATCGGTAGAGTGGTTTTTGATGGGTAGTTGGTTGTTGTCTGCATTGTGTTGGCTCTTAATGCTGTCGTTCAGTGTGGCCATAGGGTGTTCCAGGTGGAGGATGAAGACGACGAGTAGAAGGGAACCTCGGGAAAGTGCTGAGGAGATGAATGTTTCTGGAATCTTGCAGTCCTTATCTGTAAACGTTGATGGTGATTCCTCCTGCAGGAGGTGAACCATTATAGGGATGTCAGACAAGTCCATCTATGTTCTAAGGGTGTGGGCCAGTGCTCAGCAGTCAACTGTGTCAAGGCTGAAGAGAGGTCGACCAACAGGAGGCAGGGTCATTTCTATTGGTGCTGAGAAAGACGTCATCAACTGCTTGAAGAGTGGTTGTCTCCATATTGCAGTGTGCTCTGATTCTCGACTGATGCCCCTGTGGGGAAGTAGTTTGCTGACCTGCTCCTTTAGCTGGGTAGAGACTGCTTTTTGGAACTGTTCACATATCGATAGTCCGAAGAACAATGCTGGACATTCCCCACCAGCCGACCATTAGTGTGACGTGATCTGCTTTCTGCATCGCCTATCTTTGCATCTAGTGCTTAGGTTTCATGCATTATGTCTTTACTTCTCGTCTGTAGGGTTTACACCATTTGTGCACTTTCTGTCATCCCTGTTTCTACTTGTATGCCCTGCTCTGTCATCTCATGTGCATCTCTCATCATTAGTTTTAAAATAATTCCTATTACATTAACTTTGGCTTCTAGTGATGTTCTTGTTTCATGCGTTGCTTCTTACATCAAGGCAGGGAGGTTCCATAGGAGTCGGGGTTGGTTCCTCTGGAGGCGGATGATGTTATGTTAAATGTTATGTTAAAATATTTATACCGCGCACTTTCACCATCGGTTTCTTGGCGCTAAATGACAAATAACAGAAAGCCAGGATGAGATAATTAGCCGAATGCAGATTGGAAGAGCGAGGTTTTGATGGGTGGATGCTGGTCTGATATATTTAACCTGGTTTGTTTGAGACGTCACCCTCAGTGCCTGGTCTTTGACCAGTTCTGTTTTTCTATTGTGTATGTTCCCCCCTTCTCAGTAACCGTTTTGGGTTAGGTCATATGTCTTTCTTTTCAAGGCGGGGTCGGCAGTGTTCTTGTTCCGACCTCATTAGATAGGGTCAGGCGGGCAACTAGAGCCAAATTTCAGGGGTGTTGAAAAAGATTTCGGGGGGAGGGTGGCTAATTCCTCCAGGTATAGGCAGAGTGGCTCTAAGAAGGGGTGACAACACAACAAAAGCCTCATTAACAAGTAAATGGTTTTTTAAAGACCTGTGAAGTACTCGGGTGCAGCTGCAAATAGATGGTCGCCAGCCCGCGAAGCTACACACACGACGGGGAGGTGGGGGGGGGGCTGAAGCCCGGTGAGCCCAATGGGTGTTGCGCGCCTGGATTGGGCTCTCGCTTATTTGTTGGATACTGTCCAGAGCAGACGGCGCTCAGTCATCTCTCCAGGGTTGCGTTGTCTTGTTTTGTGACTTGCTCCTTGAGTAGTGACAACGCGTTCTGCTCTGTATTAGTTCATTGAGCCCCTGTCCTGGTTGCATTCGTTTTTAAAATATTAGCATCGCTCAGTAATGCACCCACACTGTTCACAGCCACAATCCACCTTCACTTTTGTATTTCCTCGGGCCGATAGGGAGGCTGGGCTGTTTCTCTTGTGTATGCTCTTGCATTATACTCCTCCGTATCGAAACTGTCCTGCTTTCACCTTCTAGTTTCTTGTACTCACATCGATTTTATGATAAAGCAGGACTCAGGTTACTGCCATTCTTGCCTGCGCCTCCCCGTCTGAGTGACCAGCTCAGCGGTCTTTCAGCTTCAGTGATGGAGGTGGTCCTCCTGGGCCGAACCTCTGTTGTCTCCTCCTAGCATCTTCTCCCTGTGGGCTATTGTATATCTCTTCTGGTCACCGTGGCTGGCTTCTAACCCCGATGCAGAGCATTAAGGCCTTAAACAGTGCTTTGCTTCTCTTAGTTGCCTTTTTGATTGTACTCTTGTAGAAGGTGGTTTTAGTTATCGAGAAGAGGGATCTGTGCGCACAGCAGACTGCTTTAACTTGGGTGAGGTCGTCTGGGTATTGGACCATCTTCACTTCTGTTCTTGCCAGCGTCTGGCCTGTATGCTCACAAAGAGCTCGTGGGTGTACCACAATGTCGAAGATTTAGGTTTATAGGAGTGTTTCTCTATAGTGTTGAGTTCTGCATGGCTTTCAGAGTTGCTTTCTAGATGGAGAAAAGTATATTGACGTCTGATGTGGGCTGGAGGGAGTTTGATTGGTTGATCTGTTTTTCTAAGCTGGTGTTTATGTTTAATTCTTTGAAGGCATAAAAGGCACTTTTTAGGTCTCGTGAGCCAAAGGCTCGAAGAGACATTTTATATCTGGGCTTTTCAAAGTGCTGCCGTGGCCTAAAGCTACAGTGCACGTGAACGTGCACGCGCGCAGCGCCATGTGTCTTTCCTCCATAGCGATCGTAATCACGATCACTTTCACTTTCGCGGGCTCCTCTGTTGCTGGCATTCCCCCCTCCCTTCTCGCCCAGCCCTTCTTTTTCTCTCTTCGTTTCCCTTTCGCTCCTCATTCTGCTTTCTATATATTTGTATTCTTAACCAGGAACACGGAGGACATCTGCCTGCGTTACAAGTTAATAAGCAATGTTGTGTCATGAGAACCTAATTCCATATATTTCCAATGCATTGCACTTACGAAAGGCACCAAGTCTCACTAATAGTAAATGGGACTAAAAAAAACTGAGGTTGTCTTTCTCTCACTGACAGATGCTAAATATCACACATAGTGAGGAGGTGTCGAACCTAAGACCTTAATCGTAAATGCGACTCCTTGTACAGCTCCTTTGTGTCCACTCGGCTCGATGATTACCGTGCACTGATGTTTGCCACGGGGCCGCGTGCGCACCGGAGCTGCACTCAATAGGTGAGTGCCAGCTGCTCATGCGTAATGTAGTCAGTGTTGTGCACTGACGCTGCTGCTGGCCACTCTCACAGTGACTTCCCTTCAGTGAGAAGGTAGGAAAGTGTGCTGTGTGCATCGTAATTCCTACAGCGCTGCAGCTTCTGAGCTCATCTGGCCACTGTCGTGCTTCCTCCAAGGCAGCTTTACTTTCACAGATAGCATCAGAGAAGTCTGTAGGCGAGAAGGCAGGGGTGTCCAATCTCCTCTTTTGAAGGGTCCAGTGTTTGTTTAAAATTTTAAAAGGGATGTTTGTATTGCTGTAACGTTACTGTTTTTCAGAAGTGTACAAGCCGCAGCGTTTTCTTTCTCACGATTTCCTCTATAGTCAGTTCGGCTTCTTTGAGAAACAAGGCTGTTGCTGATCATAAAACAAGTTGCAATGACTGCAGAAAACGCCTCTCTATTAAAACGCGGTGTCGCTTAAATATAATAAAGTGAAAACGTTACAGCCGCAGCAATACGAAAACACGTCATGCAGTGAAAAAAACAAAACACAAGACTTCTGGCACGAGTTGTCTGGGCATCCCTTCACTTCAGACTTCTCCTGTCCTCCTCATCTGCTCACAAACCTTGATAGTGTTGTCATATTTCTTAAAAGAGCTCGGGAGGAGATGTGGCCAAAAGGTCAGAACTGCCAACTTTGCAATCGGGGAACCAGCTTTGCTGCGAATTCTGGCGTCAGCTCAACATCCGGTGAATCTGGGCAATTGGCACACAAATTAGCCTGCTTTGTAGATGCTCAGCGAGATCACGTGGTGCACAGGTCTTCATGGTTTAATCATTTTCCTGCTCTTACTTTCTTAGCCCTAGAAATATGTGCCAGGTATTCAAGGTAATCAATACTAGTGGCAGTAGCTGTACCAGCGAGCAGTTTAGCATAATTATGTGGACGCATGCCTCTTTTTCTTCCACCACTGAAGTTTAGTAAAAAAAAAAGGAATTTGGTTATGGTTCACAGATCATGCATATGTATGCCCATAAATTATCCCCTTTGTATTGTAAAGCAGCAACCTCTAGTTGTCCCATGACAGATGTGAGTCCTGTTTGTATCCGGTGTTTGTAGTTTTGCTTTTCCTATTGTAGATGCACAACTACAAGTCCCATAATGCAACACTTAATGATTAGCTAGACTCACCAAACAATGCAAGGTCAATCTAGAGGTGTAATGAATGATTTTATTGTTCACTTAAGTGGCACAGGATCCTTCTTCAATGCCTCCATTGGGTATATTTCTCTTTTCATATTGGTAGCTCTCCCAAAACATAAATATACAGACCTATTTGTTATTGGAGTCTTTGGTGGTTCACAAATAGGGTTTCCAACTGAAGTACTATGATTCGGCCAGGGACATCCAAGCATGCAGGGCCTAGGGGTCTCTGGGGTTTGGGGGATGGGTGGTAAAATGCACAAGTTTTAATTAGGCAGACGGTGGCGCTAGGTGACCTTATGGGAATTATTGCAAACAGATGAATTGTGATCAGGTCAAAGGCAACAGTGTAGGCAGTTCGTGCCGCTGGGGATGGCCATTGGTTTTAGGGCATTTACACTTGTTAATTTAATTGATTATATTACCTTGAAGAAATACTACTGTTGTTGAATGACATTTCTCTGCTTGGATGGGTGACTATGCTTGTGATAAAATGTCACATACAAGAACTGCAAATGTCACACATGGAAATGGGACCCCTAAGCAGACCGGAATGACTACATTTGCCATCTTTATTCGAAAAACACTAGCCATTTGTTCATATTATGAGACTATGGAAGGGTCTGTAACTGGTACTTGAATATCAGCAGGTGTAAAACCCACTGTTCTCTAACTTGGCAATTTTGATTATGTTTGCTTTAACAATTATTTAAGAGTAACTTAGAAGACTGTAAAGTAACTTAAAAGTGATTTTTCTTCCTGTACGTGATGTTTTAAATTTATATTTTCAAAGGGAAAAAAATTCTAGCTTTTAGCCTTTCACTGATATTCCCAATTTTCATTTCAGTTATGCCAGTAAAATACTAGCCAGGTGTCTTGCTACCTTTTACTTCCCCTCCTTATATCTCAACGCTTATCTTTAAAGATTGCCCAAAACCTTCTGCCATCTGCGCTACCTGAGGATAGTAACAGATAATGAAACTACTTTACTGACTTACCGAAAGCAGTCTTGGAACGATAAAGAACTTGCCAGTGGGCTTGTACAGTAGCCTCATTGTCCGGTGAAAAGTAAGATGTGGGAAGGAAAGAGCTGAGGGGAGGGAAAGATGCTCTTTATAGGGGCCCCTTGTCAAGTAAGTATCCAGTCTTGGGATTTATGCTGCTTCCTGGTATGTAAAGGTTTGCATAATGAATGGGTCTGACTATAACTACAAGTGCAACAGTGAACTTGAACTGGAGCATCCGCTGACACAGGCAAACGCACAGTTGCAGAATCTGAGCTACCAGTTCTGTATAGAGATACCTCAAATACATGCTGTCAAATCGCATCAAGCAAACATTAAGTTCACCACCTTAGTTATTTGCCGCACTTGATTTCTTAAACTCCAACTGCACTTTAACACATTAAAAAAATTAACAAATCCGATCCGCCTTAGCTCCCTGGACCTTCTAGCAATGTGATGGGTGATTTGTACTTCATAACACAAAAAATTCCATGAATTAATTAGGAAATTTTATCGAGGATACCCCGAACGCACTCACATATAATTGTACTTCAAGTGTATTCATATTTTTCTTTTTTGAAAAATTCTGTATTTTGTAGTCCCTTTAAAAAAAGGTTCTTGAGGAGGCATGCCCTCAGAACTCCAAAGTTGTATACAATGAAGTCAGTCTTTGTGTGTTTATTGTATTATATTCCTCTCTTTTGCTGAATGACCCCACGTCTCACAACCCGACTATCAGTGCGACCCTTCATCATACCCCAGATTGTCCTTTTTTACCCCGAGCAAATGTTTGTGAGCGCCCGTGCTTTAACGCATGTCGCACAGCAGCCTGTGCTGCTGTGCAACATGTTTAAACAAGCATTGGCATAGCCAATCGGTCTCGCCCAAGGTAGTTCTGTTGGCTTTGTCAATGTTTTTAGGCATGTTATACAGTGGCGTGGCTGCTGTGCAGCATCGTTGAAAGTAAAACAACAAGCATTTGCAATACAATAGGTCTCGCATTTACGCAAGTTTAAACTATTGGCATTGTACATCACAATACCTTTTATTTATGTTTTGGTTTTTTACAACATAAATTAAAGGCATTTCATTTACAATACCATTTACAATACCAATAGCTCCAAAACTCGCAGTTGCGAGACCTATTGCATTGCAAATGCTTGTTCCTCTTTTTGGTTACCTTTGATGCAATGGTGTGTTGCGAAGGACAGAGTAGGGGATGGCAAAATGGCCCATTTAGTCATAGGGTATCAGACTATTGCCGTACAATGTGAGTGAGGCTGAGAGGATGAGGTTGAGCGGGATTTTTACAAGGGCTTATCGCCACCAGAACGTCACTTTCTTTGACGTTCTGGTGGTGATAACCCCATCGCCTTATTTACAGAGCGGCGTTAAGCCACGTAAGGTGGCCTAATGCCGCCTTGTAAATAATACCCATTTCACGCAGCACTAAGGGGCATATTTACAACAACCGGCGATAATTTTCGCAAAGCGCACTTAGCGCTAGGATAATTATCGCCGGCTAGCGCGGATTTTTATCGCTGAGATAGCGTGCTATTAGCAACACTTATCTCAATAGCGATAAAAATCCTCACGCTAACTGGCTAACGTGAAATTATCGCTGGAAACCCAGCGATAATCTCACGTTACCTTGTTGATATGGACTCACAAACTTAGCCATGATATCCTCCTCCCATAGGATATCATGGCTAAGTCAGTCCTGAAGCAGGTGTCAGGAACTAGCGATAACAGGTGTTATCGCTACTTTTCCTGATGCTATGCTTCATAGCGTGGGGCTTGATGATAGGAGAAATGTCGCTTAGCGACATTTCTCCTATCATGTTAGGTCAGGAACGCCCACTTTGCATCTCATTAGAGATGCAAAGCTGGGCGTTAGGAATCCTGACACTAAAGCAAGGTTTCACGCGTTAGCGTGGCATTGCTAATTTAGCGAAAAAATTATCGCCGCTTTTCGGCCGAAAACGGCCGCAAAAGCGGCGATAATTTTGTATCGCCAGCTTGTAAATATGCCCCTTAGTGTGAAAGGGGAAGCAATGGGTGTTGCAGTGGGTGATGAGATTTGAGATTTCTTTAATAAAGTTCTTTGGGGTCCAGAGGATCTGCAGATCAATGAAAGGGAGTTGCCTCAAAATGCTGTGAGAGGGAAGTGACAGGCAATAGGTTCAAAGGATGCCATGTTGTTAGTTTTGCTCATGTAGCAACACTAAGAGGACCGGTTGATGACCGAGTCTACCCTATGTTTTGTTTGCGTTGCCTATGTTTTGGATTGTTGTAGCCTGAAGGGATGAGGATGCCTGGGATGTGTATGGAGGTGGGTACGAAGAATGTTTTTGTGATTAGAAGTGCAACATCTCCATTTGCGATTCTCAAATAGCGATTTTTGGAGAATCGCTATTTGAGAATTGCAAAACAGGATGTATTTAAAAAATTGCAATACTTTTGCGATTTCTTAAAATTCCTTAATTGCGATTAGCAAATTGCGAAATCGCAATTAAGGAATACCTTCCCATTCATTCCTATAGCAATGAATGGGAAGTCCTTCTCAATTTGCGATTCGCTATTTGCTAATCGAATGTTGAGAATAATTTCAAAGGTGCAAGGGTGTCATGATGACACCCTGAAGCACCCCTGAAATCAGCATCTGTGCACATATAGCGCACATACATGCCCTAAGGGCATGTATGTGCACCACATGGCACTTTGAAATATGCAAAAAAGTGCATATTTCAAAGAAATCGCAATTTACCACCAACTTGAAGTTGGTGGTAATTTGCGATTTCTTAAGGAGAAATCGCACAACTTGGGTGCGTGTTACATTGCATTTAAGAAATCGCAATTTGCGATTTCTTAAATGATTACGCAAACTTAAGAAATCGCAAATTTAGCGATTCCTTAAGATTGCGAGGCTGAAATGCCTCATACATCTCCTTTTGCGATTTTGTATTCGCAAACACTGTTTTTTTGCCATTCGCAGCGTTTGCGAATACAAAATCGGTTGATACATATGCCCCTAGGTTCTGTACTGTGATGAAGTAAGTTATGTCTCGAACTTGGGTGACTGCATAGTGTTCACTGATGAACATAAGCTGAAAGGCTTGTGCAGTATATAGCTGGTGTGTGTGTTAGTGAGTGATATGTGAATAAGACTGTTGTGTTAGGTGTGTGGGTTGGGGTTTTGTGTCTGCTTTAGCTGGGTGTGAGCTTTGATATGGCTAGTGCTCCAATGTATGTAAGGCGCCTATTGCTGATGGCTGACCTGATGCCAGGGGTCCCGCCCCTTCGCACGCGCAGGCCCACACAGACAGCACTGTTGTCTGTCTGCTCTTAGCTGTAGACGCCAGAGTCTGATGGATACCCAGGTGCTCTGGTAGAAGTAGGAGGCAGAGGCCGTGATTGGCTGTGATCGCCTCATCTTCACACAATAAAAGGAGCGTGCACTATTGCCATAGAGTGTTCCTTACAATGCTGACAAAAATCCATCTCTTAACACTGACACAACAGTAAAGTACATCTGGAAAGCAATGTCACCACCTGGACCAGATCTGAAAAATGCATCTTCGCCGAAGCTGACTGTTGCAAAGTATAATGATGAGCTCATGGGCTCAGAGTATCAGCAGGCTACACGTCACTGGGTCATATATACCAGGCTTGGGGAGCAGACTCCTCATGCGCACTGGATGCAGATGTACCTTACCCCACATCACATGATGCCCTCGGTGTCATTTATTTCCATTCAGAACAGAGAAAGGATGCATCCTGTCACTAGCCCTGGGCGACTGAATATTGTGCACAACGGTAATCGTGGACTGTGTCTGAAAACCTCGTATATAGTATACACAACTATATGAGGTGATAACAGGAGTCACCAAGTACTAATGTGATGGCTCCAGTGTGGCATCCTCAAATGTTTTAGTAATCACTAGGGGTGGGTGAGATTACATTTTTCGCTCACCAAACTATAACTATTTCGCTAAATTAACTTGGCCAGTAACTGGTGTGAAAATTAAATACGAGGGCAAGCCTTGCATACAAGGGGCAGCGGCGGTTCCACGGGGAGACTCGTTTGAACAGAAAGTGTGTTGTGACCACAGCAGGCATCCCTTTCACAGTTCCAGTGAGATTTTCCACTCAAACGAGTTTCCTGCGAGAGAGATATGATGCAAACAGTGTAATGGAATAAAAGAAAAAAAGAAGCAACATATTCGTGAATTATGTGAGATTACAGTGAAGAAGAAAAGTTTTGGCTGAGTAATCGTAACCAGTGCCATGGCCTTCCACACCCTGAGGACCCCGTCAATGCAGTGACGAATCAATCGCGATTCCAATGCATCTGGTCACTGAGATCAATGCATTTTAAGCATGGCTGGAACTATTGCGAGGACCATGACTGAGCAGCCTGCTAAATGCAAAGGTAGCAATGTTCTGGAAGTGGAGCTCTTGTGAACAGAGGCTGAAGCCATTCCATGAACATGTTCTGGCAGTGGAGCTCTTGTGAACAGAGGCTGAAGCCATTCCATGAACATGTTCTGGCAGTGGAGCTCTTGTGAACAGAGGCTGAAGCCATTCCATGAACATGTTCTGGCAGTGGAGCTCTTGTGAACAGAGGCTGAAGCCATTCCATGAACATGTTCTGGCAGTGGAGCTCTTGTGAACAGAGGGTGAAGCCATTCCATGAACATGTTCCTGCAGTGGAGCTCTTGTGAACAGAGGCTGAAGCCATTCCATGAACATGTTCCTGCAGTGGAGCTCTTGTGAACAGAGGGTGAAGCCATTCCATGAACATGTCCCTGCAGTGGAGCTCTTGTGAACAGAGGGTGAAGCCATTCCATGAACATGTTCCTGTAGTGGAGCTCTTGTGAACAGAGGGTGAAGCCATTTCATGAACATGTTCTGGCAGTGGAGCTCTTATGAACAGATGGTGAAGCCATTCCATGAACATGTTCCTGCAGTGGATCTCTTTTGAACAGAGGCTGAAGCCATTCCATGAACATGTTCCTGCAGTGGAGCTCTTGTGAACAGAGGGTGAAGCCATTTCATGAACATGTTCTGGCAGTGGAGCTCTTGTGAACAGAGGGTGAAGCCATTTCATGAACATGTTCTGGCAGTGGAGCTCTTGTGAACAGAGGGTGAAGCCATTCCATGAACATGTTCCTGCAGTGGAGCTCTTGTGAACAGAGGCTGAAGCCATTCCATGAACATGTTCCTGCAGTGGAGCTCTTGTGAACAGAGGGTGAAGCCATTCCATGAACATGTTCCTGCAGTGGAGCTCTTGTGAACAGAGGGTGAAGCCATTTCATGAGCATGTTCTGGCAGTGGAGCTCTTATGAACAGAGGGTGAAGCCATTCCATGAACATGTTCCTGCAGTGGAGCTCTTGTGAACAGAGGCTGAAGCAATTCAATGAGCATGTTCCTGCAGTGGAGCTCTTGTGAACAGAGGTGAAGCCATTTCATGAACATGTTCTGGCAGTGGAGCTCTTATGAACAGAGGGTGAAGCCATTCCATGAACATGTTCCTGCAGTGGAGCTCTTGTGAACAGAGGCTGAAGCCATTCCATGAACATGTTCCTGCAGTGGAGCTCTTGTGAACAGAGGCTGAAGACATTCCATGAACATGCTCTGGCAGTGGAGCTCTTATGAACAGAGGCTGAAGCCATTTCATGAACATGTTCCTGCAGTGGAGCTCTTGTGAACAGAGGCTGAAGCCATTTCATGAACATGCTCTGGTAGTGGAGCTCTTGTGAACAGAGACTGAAGACATTCCATGAACATGCTCTGGCAGTGGAGCTCTTGTGAACAGAGGGTGAAGCCATTTCATGAACATGTTCCTGCAGTGGAGCTCTTGTGAACAGAGGCTGAAGCCATTCCATGAACATGTTCCTGCAGTGGAGCTCTTGTGAACAGAGGCTGAAGCCATTCCATGAACATGTTCCTGCAGTGGAGCTCTTGTGAACAGAGGCTGAAGCCATTCCATGAACATGTTCCTGCAGTGGAGCGCTTGTGAACAGAGGCTGAAGCCATTCCATGAACATGTTCCTGCAGTGGAGCTCTTGTGAACAGAGGCTGAAGCCATTCCATGAACATGTTCCTGCAGTGGAGCTCTTGTGAACAGAGGCTGAAGCCATTCCATGAACATGCTCTGGCAGTGGAGCTCTTGTGAACAGAGGCTGAAGCCATTCCATGAACATGTTCCTGCAGTGGAGCTCTTGTGAACGGAGGGTGAAGTCACATCTTGAACATGCTCTGGCAGTGGAGCTCTTGTGAACGGAGGGTGAAGTCACATCTTGAACATGCTCTGGCAGTGGAACTCTTGTGAACAGAGGCCGAAGGCTGCACCATGAACATGTTCTGGCAGTGGAGCTCTTGTGAACAGAGGGTGAAATCACATCTTGAACATGCTGTGGCAGTGGAGCTCCTGTGAACAGAGGCTGAAGCCGCATCAAGAACATGTTGTGGCAGTGTAGCTCTTGTGAACAGAGGGTGAAGCCTTATCAAGAACATGTTCTGAAGCTCTTCTGAACAGAGGCCGAAGGCCACATCATGAACATGTTCTGGCAATGGAGATCTTGTGAACAGAGGCTAAAGGCCACATTATCAACATGTTCTGGCAGTGGAGCTCTTATGAACCGCAGCTGAAGCCATTCCATGAACATGTTCTGGCAGTGGAGATCTTGTGAACAGAGGCTGAAGGCGATATCATGAACATGTTCTGAAGCTCTTGTGAACATAGGCTGAAAGCCACACCATGAACATGTTCTGGCAGTGGAGATCTTGTGAACAGAGGCTAAAGGCCACATTATCAACATGTTCTGGCAGTGGAGCTCTTATGAACCGCAGCTGAAGCCATTCCATGAACATGTTCTGGCAGTGGACATCTTGTGAACAGAGGCTGAAGGCGATATCATGAACATGTTCTGAAGCTCTTGTGAACATAGGCTGAAGCCACACCATGAACATGTTCTGGCAGTGGAGTTCTTGTGAACAGAGGCTGAAAGCCACACCATGAACATGTTCTGCAGCTGCTCATAAGCACAGGCTGGATCGGTGTACCCGATTTCATGAATCCATGAAATTACCCAGCGCAGCGGCTCATTTAGTCACACAACGTTAGCCCCCTACAGCTCAGTTCGGGCACATAGAGCAGTGGTGGCCTATCCATTTCCCTGGCTCACCCCCGAGATGAGTCTTGTGAAAGGTATTCTCCTACTCCCCCCGCAGTGTGGCACACAAAGAGTTTCATACTCTCCCCAGGAGGATTGTCATAGGAGGAATATTTTCTCTGTTCTACCTACGGTGGTATACGAACAAGTCTCCAATCCTCACTTCCTATCAAACAGGGCCCTGGGACTATGTTTTATGCTCCCCCACAAAAAGAGCTATATCATTCACAGAGTCATATGAGCGAAGTTTTACAACCTTTGCACTAGGCGGGGACACATCCCACATTCATTCATTCATTCATGACGGATCAAAGTACCTTGAATGGGGAAGAGTGAAGCCTGGCAGGGTGGAGTGCAACATTCACAATTACTCAAATGCAACTGAGTTGGTAGTTATTCATTTCTCAAAATGAGCACCCCATGCACGTATAATGATAATGGATGAGAACCTCCATGTAAAGGATGAAGGGAATGCATCCCTCCTAATACTAGTAGATGTCTCACCAGCCTTGTCACCGTCCATAATGTTACAGTTCTCCACATCCTATCAGCACATAAATGGCTACAGAGGGCTCAATACTAACATCCTTACTCAAGAAGATACCAGGTTGTACAAGCAGAATCATTTAGAGCCAATGTCTTGAACCCAGACTCTGAAGTACATCAAGTATCAACCCTGTCACAACCTTGGTCATAATTAACGCGGAACCACTATGACGTCTACTTGAGGCAGTAAGAGAGACATCCATTCACTGGTACGCTGATCACATCTAGTTATTCATAGAGTTACTTACCAAAATGACATCTAGAAACAGGGTAGCAGAGCAACTTCGAAACATGGATTTTGGTTGGCATTCTCGCCAAAACTGCCACAAAAAATGTCTACTGATATTACCAGGCAAGAAGAAACAGAAAAAATCCAGAAATTGCTAGAACACTGGAAACTTTAGGCAAAAATCTTTTGGCTTAAAAGAAAACTGATATCTCAATATTCAGTCCCAAGTTACCGAAAAAGGCACTATTACAACTACACTTGTCAAAAAATCAGCATGAACTGCACCACGCAGCGTACCAGAAGCGCAACTTATCGCGTTGAAGTGGCTGCCGCTCGAGTTGATGTTCTACTCCAGTGGCAGCTTTCTGACTGAACAGCAGTGACCGCCAACGTAGGAAAAAATCTCTCTGGGTGCCCTCCTAGCAACCAAAAATCGTGCTAGGGGATGCCAAATCTCGTTTGTGCTCACCAACTTATCGTTTTCAAGCTGCATGCATTGAAGAAATCTTACTTGGTGCCCTCCTAGCAACCGAAAATCGTGCTGGGGACGCCAAATCTCTCTTGCGCTCGCCAACTTATCGTTTTCAAGCTGCATGTGAGAAAAAACTCAGCCACACGGCGGATGGTGGAATTTGGCCTGGACTCCCCATTACAAGTGTAACCCCAAGTGGCCAAAAGACTTCAATTCTGCCGGCGGAGCGGAATATCGGCGGAATGGAATATATCGACACCTCTAGTTAATTCTTCAAGCCTAGAAGCTAAGTAGGCCTGTTTCAAAAAGCTCTGGAAACCTCTAATTGTAAAGGCTACATTGTTCTCATTCACTCCATTATACAAGATGGTGAATTTTCCATCAGACCTATTGCTATGGGGCATATTTCCAAAGAAATTGGCGAAGTGTGTCGTTAAGCCTAGAAGGCTAATAACACGCTCCACCACTTCCAGAACTCAGGGCTGCACCATATTCACAAGACTATGGTGCCGCCCTGCGTTACCCCCTGCGCTGGAGCAAACTTTAGCTGCCTACCGCCAACGCAGGCATTCTTGCACCATAGTGCAAGGGTGCCTGTGTTGAGGGTAAGATTGTTTATGTGCAGGAAGGTCCCCCTTCCGGCACATAATCAATCTTTAATTGCCGTTTTGTAACTTCTATGTGTGCTGCTTAATGCGGCACACATAGAAGTTGCAAAACTGATTTTTTTTAAATGATTATTTATGTGCAGGAAGCGGGACCGTAGGTATTTTGTTGTTTCTATGTGTGCTACACAAGGCAGCATACATTGAAACAGCAAAAACGAGGAGAAATAAAGCATCTATCCTCATTCCGCCTGTTTAGGACCGGGCTTTCCCTGGTCTTAATTTTGGCACTGCCTCCTATTTACGCTGCCCTTGCAAATAGGAGGCAGCATCAAAATCAATGTGTGTTGTTGTGGAACGCCCACCGCAACACCCATTGTCCTCTCCTTTCACAGCATATATACAGCGTGAAGGGTGCCTCATTTACAAGACATTGTTAAGCCATGTTAAGTGGCTTAACGCTGCCTTGTAAATAAGGTGAGGCCCCTATCGCCACCACAACGTCACTGAAAGTAATGATGTGGTGTTGATAGGGTCTTGTGAATATGTCCCTTAGTGTCTTGCTTGCTGGGTAGCATCAGCTCTCTCCCCTTAGATAGTAATTAGTGAGTTTTATGACCGCATGGCTTGAGGTACTAGTCTAACACCTTCCCCACTGGTCCAACCATGATGTATCAGGTCAGCCTCAGCCTGCAAGACAATGACACTTATGAAGGAGCGGCCACTTACTTACACCTGAGTAGGCTCATTTGCTTTTCCAGCTGAATCCTGTTTAAGCTCATGAGGAAGAGCTCACACCATGAGGGTGGTCTGAGCGAGCTCACACAGCAAGTTTCCCATCATCACGGATCATGAAACACAGAAAAAAGTCCGGGAAGCTTTGTCAACATGAAGCTTAACACTAGATAAAGGAACATGTCTTTGAATGTGGTTGGCTTTTTCAAAACGTTCAATTGTAGCCCAGCATCTGATTGGCTGTTTGGTTTAGCACCCGCTGCTGGGATAAAAGTTGGTCTTTGAAAGTGGGGTGTCGGTTAACCTTTTACTTAGGGGAACGCTTGAGCACCATCATGGAGAAGGGATCAGACACCAGTCATGACTACCTGTTGCTGCATTTCTTTGGCATTAGGGATACCGTTGAAGGACTTAGGGAGAAGTCTAATCTTGTTGCATCCTAGGAAAAAAACAGTTGACTAACACAAGTTTGGGGAACTGTCCCACATGTCGTTTGCAAACCTGAAGGATCAACTGTTTCAAGCCTGTATTGAAAACCTGCTACCTGCAAGAGGAACCCGTGTCTAGACTGCTAAAATGGCATATTCCACCCAAGAAAATCAGATTGTGTGAAGGGACTATTTCTGAATTTCTTTGTAAGTCTCCTCTTTATCCTCACACTGGCAGAGGTCTGGCCACCAATGGAAGAACTCAAGAATTCTCCAGGAAAACCCTGGCTACACTACCCTGGCCACTACATCTGCCTTTTCCACCCCATTCTTCCCTGTGCTGGCTGCAGTGTGTGAGCCTGTGTAGATAGCTGTGGTGCCCAGGGGCCATGGAAGGAGGTGTAGCCTGAGGAATTCATTTCATAACAGTTACCAGTAGACTCCAATGGGTTCCAAGTACTCCTGCCTTGCTGTAAGAGTTTGTAGAATCCTGTATATTCCTTAATTGTGTATTTGTCACAGGCACATCCACAGGCTAATGCCAGGTTCCTGTACGGCAGCTCCAGGATGATGCTGTAGTGCCACTACCTGACCACTCCATGCACCAGTAGTTGTAGTGATGACCTTAGCAGAGGCTTTCTACAGAAATGAAAGAATAACATCCACAATAAATGTGAGTTCAGAAATCTAGTGCCTCGTAAGAATGTATTTGGTAATAGTGACTGAAGGCCTCCACGCAGCTGCTCAACAACAATGGGGTATACGTATCTCATAATACCAGCAATAAGTCCTCCACCTGGGGTGAAAGTGACCAGGGCCTTACACAAAATGTTGTGGACTTTGAACTTATGTCCTAGTATTTAAAGAAACACATTTTCCGTTTTTCATCTACCTTGAAAGCAAAGCTGTCTGCATGACCTCTTGTTACCGATTCTTAAAAATATGCATACAATGGGCTTTGGCTCAACCGGTGATGTGCTTGTCTCTCACTCTATGCTATTGGTAGTTTCATCCCACCTCCTCTTGAGTGCCTTCCTTGGGATGCATGAGGGACTAGTTTCATATCAAAAGTACTCTGAATTGTCACACATTCATTTTTTATTTCATGGATGCATTATGTATGAAAAGCAAAGGCTTTTGTGCCGGGAGTTTGACAGTGAAGTTATCAAACAGACCCGCTGTCTCTAAAATACTTGTAATGGACTTTGGGTCCCTCTCTTTTGCTGATTTTTTCGTAGCCAACCTCTTTCAGCCATTGTTTTAAGACTTGGTCAATGATGTGCTAGCTCGATCCTGTTGAGGGATTCTCTCTCATCTAAATTCTACTGGCTGTTTCTTTCTGCCTATGCTTCTACTCAACAACATCAGGGACTATTTTGATACTTTCTGGCCTCACTGATGGCTCCTCGGTGCTCATTGCCTGTTGTGTCTGCTCTGTTCACTTACTTCCACTTCTCCTGTTTGCAATGGCGTAACGAAACTTGAGGAGGCCCCACTGCAAAGCACGTGGAGGCCCCCCCCCCCCCCCCGCCGGCAGACTGCCCCCTTCCCGGCAGCCCAGCCCACCACCTACCACTTTGCACAACCATCCAAAAATCTGGCATATTTTGCTTTGAAACCTCCAACATTTAAATGAAATGCCTCCATATTGTCTTTCTCAAAGTTCTAATGAGAAAGTGGGAAACCCTCTTAACATATAAGCTATGCCATTTGTAGCAATAAAGTCACAAGCAGATTATTTAACTGAGGCAGCAATCAGAACAATGCCAAGGAGTGATCCTATTGTCTCAGGAACTGCCTATGGCTGAAGAACAACTATGAAGGGTCTGAATTAGAATTGACATTAATGGACAATACCTTGAAACTTTGAAAGACAAACCCAAACCTGCAATTCCATAAAAACTCGACCGGCAATATACATTCTTCAATATTGGTACGAGTAGTCAACATGATCCAGTGTCATTAACTGTCTTGTGTTGCTAACTTAACCAAAACAGTTACAGTATCTTACGAAGGACATGAACATGAAAACTACCTTCCAAACACACATTGTCTGCAGTATCATCTTTTTAAGAAGGAGATAGTCAAATTCAGTGTTTTAAAAAAATATATATATTTTACAGACTTGGACACATTTGGGGCATTGTTTATGGGCTTCCATTTTTATTCTGCAATGTGTGGCCTCTTCTCAGAGCCTGAGATTGCTGCACCCATACTCGGGGAAGAATGAAGTTACTAGGTCTAGTCTCGCTGTGGCTTAAAGGTATTATTAGCTTGAGGCTCATTACAGTACTGACGTTACTTGGGCATTGAGTTGGCTCAGGGTGGGATCAACTTATTCCATCTGGCTTATGGCTCAGTAGAGTTACTGTGCTTGCACGTGTGATAGGAGTATTTAAGCTATAGTAACATTGATTGCGAACTCTAAATACGGTCTTTCCTTTTCAGTCTGGCAATATTCAGTATGAGTTTATTCATCTTGAGTTGCTCACTTCAGTAAGGAAGAAATGAGTCACTGCACAAACTAAAGTTTTTATTAGGGCGAGGGGGCTGTATAATTGAAACATGTAATTGAAATTAATAAAAGTAAGGAATCCCACCGAGTGGCCTACATCAGTGTAACTTAGCCTGAGGAAGTCATATCTAGACCAGCCTTCTGCCTTACTACTGTTTTACTGCTTTTCACTTTTACTAGATGATTAAAGAGCGGAGTCTGTCTTAGCCACAGCAGACTATATTAATACAACCATCTGGTACAGAGCAGGGCCTCTCACTCACACCATGCACCGGTGT
This sequence comes from Triturus cristatus, assembly GCF_964204655.1. Lineage (NCBI taxonomy): Eukaryota > Metazoa > Chordata > Amphibia > Caudata > Salamandridae > Triturus > Triturus cristatus. The sequence goes on along the minus strand of NC_140581.1, from coordinate 379,738,289 downwards.
CTAGAGAACATGGGGGCATATTATCAAGCCAGGCGATAAAATTATCGCCGCTTTAGCGGCAGAAAACGGCTGCTAAAATGGCGATAATGGGCTTGATAATATGCTCTATGGAATTCCAATTGAAGCCCATGTTAGATGTGAAGGAAATCTAACATGGGCTTCAATTGGAATTCCATAGAGCATATTATTAAGCCCATTATCGCCGCTTTAGCGGCAGTTTTCTGCCGCTAAAGCGGCGATAATTTTATCGCCTGGCTTGATAATATGCCCCATGGTTAGGGCCTTCAGCTGTGTCTGGCAGGCATTTTGCATATTTGTATTTATATATTAAATTTATGTGAACGCCTTTCTCCAAGGCTCTGTATACATAGAGTAAACTGATAGAAGCCTTTATAGCACATGATAAGCTCATGGGGAATTAATATTAGAAATCACAATCGAAATTAGCAACAAGCAGTGAATTGGTCATCTTTAAACCAAGACTGTAATGTGGAGCTTATTCCGGAGTCTGAGAGCCAATAGAATGGTGGTGCAAAAGCGAGAGGGTACCTAAAGTGGATGAAATACCGCTAGAAGGCAGAGAGGGATGGAGCAGTAGAGGTGGGCGAGCCAACAAATAAGCATGGAGAGCCAAGAGTCTGCCTCGGATCTTAGAGCCGGTGGACGAGCAGAGCCCTGAACATGTTTACTATGTAAATCATAAACCAAACATCATGTAATAAACGATAAAGTCTCTTCAAATTCAAAAGTTTATTTCTTTAGCACGTGAAAACTTTCAAATGAATGCCTCACATTATAGTACTTTAATAAAAGTGATAATTTTTAAACATGAAGCATAAGAGAACTAAGAGGTAAGACACGATAAACCCTGTGCGTGATCCAGATTATTAAAAAGCAATATGCCTTATGTCAAAGCTTTCTCTTTATTTCTTTGCGCACCTTTCTTAGGCGTTGGAGCGCTTTACATAGAACCCCCTTACATTACACAAGGACACCGCCCATTGTTTCCTGGGAGGAGTGTGGATGAAGTGATTTTCCCAGAGTCACAGGATGTTAAGCCGACACCGAGACTCGAACCTGCTTCCTCAGGTCCAGAGACAACAGTTCTGGTCTAACGCCACACCCAGGATACAGAAGCGCAGCACACAGAAGCCACACATAAGCTCGGCTCGATATGGACTCGAGATTTCAACAGGACCTCGAGCTGAGCCAGAGCCACGCTTCAGACTCGAGCCTGGCTCGAGCTTTCAGTGGCTCACTCACCTCTATGGAGCAAGTGGATTTAGAGAATAAGTGTGCGTAGGACAGAGAGAGAGTGAGCAACGAAAAATGGATGACAAACCAGTCACAGAGAGTACAAAAGAAAAGTGCCAACGTGCGCCAGTATGGTTGTTGACAGTATAGGGATTTTGGGGAAAATAAATATGTGCAGGATATGGAAAGAGGTATACGGGGATATTGAAAAAACACAAATATAAAGCTCAGAACAATAAATAGTTAATCCCAGTGAAAACAAGAGTTTACTTTGGTGAAGGCTTAATGTACAGGAAGCAGCTTCAGTGTGGGGTACTGGAGCTCGACCACCACTCGAGGGACTCGTGAAAGCGCCCCGAAGCCCGGCTCTGCATGGATCTGGGGTGCCAGCAGTGACGCTTTCATATCACCATCATCGATGAGTTCAGGTGCAGCTGATGCTTCTACACAGTGTGACCATTTGAAGGAATCGCCACAAATCAATTAGGAGTAGTAAATAATTTATTCCTGAGGAGCGCAGTGGACGCTACCTTCTTCGCATCCACCCTGTAACGATCTGCCGCACCACATCATAGAACGAGAATGCACAATTGATTGGAAACATTCTCTCTACTAGGTTGCCTCAAGCATTCTTGTGCAACCTAGTTACTAAGCAACACAACACTTCCCCCTCTGTACAATAACAAAAAGAAAATAATAATCATTTATAAAGGGAAACTTACTAAAGAGAGAGAAGAAAAGAAAAACAAATAAAAAAAACTATCTATTATTCATTACATAGTCTTTAAGCCAAATAGGAGTCTTTTTGTTACGAGAAGGTTTTTGATCCTGAGAAACATTGCTTAATTCGTCAGCCGAAGAAGCTGAATGAGCCCCATCAGACGGAACCACCCCTTCTCCCTCCTCAACAACAGAAAAGTCCGCTGTAAAATTCTCTGTAGTATCGGGAGAGACAAAAGAATGAGGTGTAACTTCCATATCATCTTTCAACCATTCCGAAGACTTTGAACCATTACTAGTTCGATTTGGTTGAATGGGGTGATTCATGGCAATTCTTTTTAAATTCCAAACCTCCCCATTTCTCAATCTTACAGCATTCTGTAATACCTCGACAACTTCTTCGGTGTCAAAGAAAGCATTTTCTCCCTTGCAAATAAATCCAGGTTCTTTTAACTCTTACTCAGTCTCCAACTTGAACACTTACTGGTTTAGTGGAATGTTTTGAATTAAAATAATCTCTACTTTTTTCATGAACATGTTGCATCCTGCTCCACACCTCATCTTTGGACCAATTGACAGCACCAGAAGAACACAACCAACCCGGATTAAATTTGGATCTGGGTTTACGGCCACGCATAATAATAAAAGGAGGTAAACCAGTCGCCTCAATAGCAGTCACACGATAGGCCCAAACAGTTTTACCAATCTGCGAAATCCAATCTAGGGAACCACTGGTGGCAATCTGAATAATGCCTTTCAGCATCCAGTTGAACCGTTCAACCATACCATTCCTGCTGGGATTATATAAAGAAGTAGTTCTGTGAGTGATCCCTAGTTTTTCAAAATAGTTCTTAGCTTTAGTGGATAAAAACTGTACTCCATCATCACTAATTAAGGTTGCTGGAATAACTTCAAAGGAAAAGATGTCATCCAGAAACTCAAGAACAGCAACAGTATCCGTCTTGTCCACAATCTTGACCGCATCCATAAGCACGATAACATACTTTTGTGAATCACTGCACTGATCTCTTATAGGTCACAAAATGTCAATGGCAACTGTGTCCCATGGTTCCTTAGCAACTAAAGTATCACACATAGGAGCCCTAAAGGTTTTCAGAGACTTATCAGAATTGCCACGAGCTGTACAATTCCTGACCACCCTCTCAGTTTCAATGTCCAAACCAGGCCACCAGAATAATTTTTTAAGTACAGCTTTTGTCCTAGTTATGCCAGAATGACCCTCATGACATAATTCAATAGTACAAGATCGGAGATTTAAGGGAGGTACAATTCTTTCTCCTCTCAACAAAAAAACGTCAGAAAAGGAAAGTTCAGACCTAATCTCCCAAAAAGGTTTAATGGCATCAGGAAGACTGTCCTTACGGGGCCAGCCATTTCACACAAAGGACATCACCTTAGTTAGAATTTCATCACATCGAAATTCAGGTTCCCATTCGATCTTGTTAATTGCAGCTCGACCATGATCATGCACTAACGCCACCTGAAAGTCATTCCATTTGTCATCCTCGCACTTCTCCAACAAGACTGGCATTCTAGACAAAAAATCAGCAACAAAATTATCTTTGCCAGGGGTATATACAATTCTGTAAGCCAGGTTCTGCATTCGCATAGAAATTCTCGCCAGCCTTGAAGAAATGTTAGAGGAATTTTAACAAAGGGCTTATGGTCACATCTAATAGTACAGATCTTTCCCCATGTGAATGACTTGAAATGATCAAGACCCCAAACACATGCTAATGCTTCTCTCTCAATTATTGGGTATTTTTCCTCACATGGGGAGAGAGACCTAGATACAAACGCAATAATGTGTTCTTTACCATTAGAATCTAATTGTGATAACACAGCCCCCAAACCCTTATTACTAGCATCAGTAGTCACAATACTTTCAGCCCTCGGATCAAAACTACTGAGGCTAGTTGCGCCTGCAATGGCAGATTTAATGGTCTTAAAATCACTCTCACACTCATTTGACCATATAAAATTCACATTCTTCTTGAGTAAATGGCGAATGTTGAAGCATTTGTCTGAAAAATTAGGAACATACTTCGCACAGAACTCCGCCATACCTAAGAATGATCTGACATCATCCTTGCTTGTAAGGGTTGGTACATCCTCAATAGATGAAACCAAGGAAGGTTTGGGTCTGACACCGTTGCGATCAATCACGTGCCCCAAATAAGTTACGCTTTCGTATGCAAATTTACACTTTGAGAATTCAATGGTAAGTTCTCTGTTTTCTAGAATGCTCAAAACTTTAACAAGTTTAGCATCATGTTCCTCCTTAGATCTTCCATAGATCAAGATATCATCTTGGAAGAATGTTACTCCATCCATTTTCTTAAACAAATGAAACATTAAACGCTGAAAAACAGCTGCAGCCAAAGCAAGGCCGAAGGGCATGCGGGCAAACTGATAACATACGAAAGGAGTAATGAATGACGTGAGATGTTTGGAGTCTTGAGATAGGGAAATCTGATGATAGGCAGACGAGACGTCAATTGTGGAGAACCACTTGGCTCCCTTAAGGCAACTAACCATCTCGTAAATTTTTGGGAGAGGAAACCTGTTGATTATAATGTTATTATTAAGATGGCGAAGATCGACACAGAGTCTGATTTTTCCATTTGAACGCTTGGCGATAACAATTGGAGAAATTCACTCCGAAGCCTCTATGGGCTCTATCACTTTTGCAGATACCAGTTTCTCGAGCTCTTTGGCTACATCATCTTTAACTAAAATAGGTACGTTGCGACAACGATGTACTTTGGGAATGGCGTTCTCTTTAAGGCGTATCTGGTGTTCAAAACCACGTAAGTTACCCAGATTGTTACTGAAAACTAAGGGAAATCTTTTTCTCCTGTGTTCTCCTAAAGAAGACCCTTCGTCAACAATCAAAACCTGCTCTTTACTGTTGGGATTCAAAATAATATGCAGTAATTTCTGGTCTAGCCAACCCAAAACAGGTGGACCATTCTTTGCAACGTACAGTTTCCCACAACTGCGTCTGCCCTTGAAATCGAAAACAAACCACCTATATCCTATGAGGTCAATTTTTTCACCCCCATATCCTTCTGGGTGAATATCGGGTTCCTGTAAGTGTTCACCAACTTTACCAACAAACTTACTTTTCCATAGTTTCTCTTCTATGATGGTGTAGGGGGAACCTGAATCAGCAATAATATCCATATTCAAGTCCCCAATAATCATGTTACAAACGGGTTTGTTGGTGCAGGCTACACAATCAATATTTAACATCATGTTACTTCTAAAATTTGTGGATAAATCATCATTAGAAATCATATCAGTGACATCAGGAACCGAGTTTTCCCTAGTATCAGTAAGGTCGCTCATATCAGCAACATACTTGACTCTTGAATTCCTCCTTTTACAAACTTTTGAAAAATGACCTATTAATCCACAATTGGAACATTTCTGCTTAATGGCAGGACAATCCTTGCTGTGAGCAAGATGATCCAAAGTCCCACATCTATAACATCTGGCACGCTCCTTAGTAACAGGGGTTTTGTCTTTAAATCTGAAGGAACCCTTACTGTGGTCATTGGGTGTATTAATTTTACGTACTAAAGCTGTATCTTGGCTATCCTTTTTTAAAGCTGTTGCACATCAACCTGAAATTTCTGCTTTTCTGACAATGGCAAGTATATCATCCAATGGAGCGTCACCATTCACCCATAATCTATCCTGAATTACAGGATTAGAGGTATGCATGACGACCTGATCCCTGAGAAGATCATCATGTAAGACCCCAAGTTTACAATCAAGGGCCAATCTTTTCAATTCAGAAACATAATTATCAATAGTCTCAGATTTAGCTTGCTTCCTCTGAAAAAAATGATATCTAGTGACTCCAATACGCACTTTAGGCTTGAAATAGTCATCCAACTGAAATAAAGCAATTTCAAAAACTTTAAAATACCCAGAAGTTATAGTGTTAGTCAGTTGATGGAATGCTTTGAGGCCCATTGGACCAAGAGCATGTAAAAGCAATCTTTTATTTTGTTCAGGAGCCATTTTTTCCGCTTCATCAACTGCTTCAAGGTAGTTCACAAAATAAGCTTTCCACTCGGACCACTTGAGAGGAGGTTCTACACCAGTGGACCAAAAAGGTTGAGGAGACGAAATACTAAAATTTGGATTGTTGACTGAAGCTATGCTTGAATCCTCAGAAGTCATCTTTGTCGATGTAAGATAGTTCCAAAAATATTATGCAAAACAAGAGTATGGTTCCAAATTCGAAGCAAGGTAGTTAATAATATGGTGCAGATCAAAAGTACAGATTCAGATATCAAATATCAGTTCCCAAAACTAAATATCTAAACCAGGTGATGCAACGTGGATGCAGAATCCATTAAAATCCAACCGCCGAAATTTATTTTCATGAGAAGAAAGCGAATCGGCAATAAAACTGCACCGTACCTGGTTGCTAGGTAACGATTCCAGGCATCGGAATGAAATCCAAAATGGCCGAAACGTTACATGCAGCGTGATCTGCGTGATGATGCTGCTCCGCTGACGACGTTGCGCAATCGTCAAACACACGCTACTCACGCTACGTATGATGCCAGAACACAGCAATGGAAGGCAGGTAAGACGGTGGCTCTAGAACGTTGTTTGTGCTTGAAAGATGCAGTTACCAAACTGTGGTAAATAATTTAATTACCGGAACTTAATTTGATGCGGAAAATCTATAACAATAGCTCAGTAAAATAAGAGGCAGAATCCGTGGTATTAGAGGTTCGGAACGGGCTTTATTCCAAAATCAATTTAAATTGATGAGCTCCATATTCCATCACCACGAAGGTTCAGGAAGTGAAGACCGTACTTTATTGATAAGTAATCATTTTTATACAATAGGCATTACAGTGAGGCAAATGCAGGAGGCGTAACAATTGATAGTAAAGATAAAACATACATGCGTAGCAAAAGTGGGTGTTACTGGGCGTAACTAGAGAACGTCATCAGGTATGATGTCATAATAGGGTGGTTCCATGAAAGAATTTCGCAATGTCAGCAGAAATACTTGGCAGAAATGCGCGCGCAGCAGCATGACGTGTGATTGACGTGCAACTAAAAGGTGAAGGGGACTTGACATTTAGCTCTACATGTGGCGACAGAAGTCTGGAGGGTCAAGTCAACCTAATCCCAAATCATATCTAACATCCTATGTTTAAAGAACTATGCTATCCAAAAGAGAGGTCTCTTGGAGTAGAATCTTATTCTATACTGACTATACTGACTGTGAGTGCGTGTACAAGCGTCTAAGTGTCTACACAATATGCGAGGGCAGGAATCTTCCATAGTAACAGGGCTATGAATTACTTGCATAAAAACAGAGAAGCCGGGCCTTTTGCTCGGTAGCTGGAAGAATGTTTACTTAAACTACTAGACAGGAATGCATTGGGTAGGGAGCGGAGCAGATAATTTCGAAGGTGAAATACAGTTTTTGGCAGGCAACAGGCTGATGTCAGGCACCGTTAGCTGCGCAGAGAATGAGGACAAAGTTCATGGATACAGATGCGAGCTCGGACTGGAGCTTTCAGAGGCAGAAGGCAGGAAAAGCTTGATGGCAGAATCAGGGCCTACCTGCCTGGACTGTAAAATGGCATAAGTGAACCATATAAAGCCGGTGGCCTTTCGTACTTAGGAATGGAATATCCGGCCCATTCATGGCGGATCTGAAAGAGGACATGTTGGCGGTGGACGCACATGTGTTTGCGTCTTCATAACTGGAACTGGAGGGAACATACATGTACTTGTGATTTATACATGAAACCGTTGGGGTCCAAGATAGGGGACATAACTGACCAGAAAAATCCATATTTCCACATTCCCTCCTTGTCCCCTACTTGCCCGTCAAGAGATATCAATCTTCATCAATCCATCGATCTGTTCATATAGCATCATTTGTTCTTCTTTTTTTCTTCCGTGATGAATGAAATCGTGGTGGTGGAATACACGATGTGGCACACAGACCACAAATCGCTGGTCCACATTGTAGGCATAGACAGCAACTGAATAGTATGAGAAAGCCAATACCTAGGAAGGATAGGACCTTCCATCCAAAGGTAGATAATACACTCCAAAACCAACCGGACCAAGTCCAGGTGCCTGGATTCTGGTGTATCTGGCTTACAATCTTATGAAGGCGAGTTATGGCTTTATATACAGATGGCGAATTTTCTGGTATGAAAATGCAACAACTTGATCCGATGACCCTACAAGCTCCGCCCCTATCGGCCAGGATGACGTCAAGGACAAGACGATTTTGAAGCACAACAATCCGCATAGCAGACTGCTCTTCTGTTAAATTGCCTAAGGCGGAAATAGTTTCGTTCACTACTGCTTCAAGGGTTCTGGTTAATCTACGTATCAGTTTACTATTGGTAACTGTACCTATATAGGGAAAGAGACCTTTATTGAAATCTGTGTATTTTTCCCATGCGGTCTCAGTGTAATCGACTATTGGGAGATCTCTCCTTTCTCTATTGTGTAATAAATGAGTGTTTCTGTGATAATCAGGAGGAGCTAGGAAAACAGGTGGCAAAAGGAATCCGATGTAGCAGGTACCATCCCAATCTAGTGGCAAACGTATGTATGCCGTCTGACCACATATGAAGTAGGAATGGCGGGAAGCTCTAAATGTAGACTTGCCTTGATCACTAAATTCTATTACAGTGGTGCATCTACTATGGCCCATATGTATGGAACCATTCTTTCTTACACATATTTCACCTTTAACTGGAAATACTGTCATGGCGGGCAAAATTGGAGTAGCTTCGGATTCGACATTCAGGATCATGAGATTAAGCGTAAAATTACCTATTCCATATACTTCATTTTCTAGATCAGTTCCTGTTCTTTTGGGAAATCCCTCCTTGTTAGGGTGACAGACTTTGAGTAAAACTAAGTTCAGATTTCCCCATACCCAGTTATTTTGATAAACTGCAGAATTCGAATCTAGGGAATTAATTAAACTAAACCATGCTCCCCAGGATCCATTGTGTGTGAACGGGTATGGAAAGAGAGGTAGAATTCCTTTATAGTTCTGATAGGGAGGGAGTCGGCCACATATCCAACAATTTGTAGCATTGCTAACCTGATGGGAATGATGTAACATACTAATAAAAGTGTTATTGCGCAGCGCAAATCTATAAGACAATTCATGCGGAGGTAATTCACTAAAAGAATGTTCAGCAGTAACATTATAAACATGTCTAGAAATAGGATAATATATGTGCAACAATATACTTGCAGTAATTATTAAAAGACTTAAGAAAAACAAAATTAATAACGTCACTGTGCAATGACTACGCAGTGATTTACAGTACGCATGTCGTTTCAACTTTATCCTTCTGTTTCTTTCTCTATACAGGTCTAAGGGGTACATGTCAGAGACAAATTCGACCGATTCACCTTGGAGAGGACTTAAACAATCAAATTGCCTGACTTGTTAGACCTAAGTTTTAGTTTATATTGTTCGTGGTTAGTCAGTTCAACCAAAGGAAGTTTAGAGTCAATCGGTGAAGACACGCAAGGTGTGTCGTTTACGTCTGACGGTAGTCCATGAAATTTCTTGATATGACTTGAATGTATCCAGCCTTTGCGACCTTCGATCTTCACGGCTGTCCTCGTCGTTAACAATACGAGTTGAGGCGACTTCCACCTAGGATCCAGCTGAGACTTCCGATCAAAGTTCCTCACTAAAACTAAATCTCCTGGAATTACGTCATGGGGTTTCACCTCGGTGTTGTCGGGAAAGGCTGCAGCTACCTGTGAACGACAAGATTGTAGTGCAGACATCAAGGAAGCCAAGTAATCTGTCAGCATATTACAGTCAATATCAGTTATTTTGCGAGGTATAGGCGTCCCCCACATATTTGGTGGTCTACCGAAGATCACCTCATAAGGGGATAGCCCTGTTCGAGAGTGTGCTACCATTCTCATGTAAAAGAGTGCAACGGGTAAGGCTACTACCCAGTCGACACCTTTCTCTCTGCATATTTTGGACAATCTAATTTTCAGGGTCTGGTTATGTCGTTCCACGAGACCTGCTGCCTCGGGGTGTCGGACACAGTGAAATTTCCACTGATAGCCTAACAAAAGTGAAACGTGTTTCATTAGTTCGGATGAGAACGGCTGGCCGTTATCTGAGTAGACAGCACGTGGTAAACCGTACCGTGGGAAGAATTCTCGAACTAACTGTTTGGCAGTAGTCGGGGCAGTGTAATCTGAAACCGGGTATGCCTCTGTCCAACGGGAAAGAGCACAGACAACTACGAGAACATATTTGAATCCTCGACATCGTTCCATCTGGATATAATCCATCTGGAGGACTTCAAAAGGGTGATCAGGAGGCTGAAATCCACCCTGTTCTACGGGAATGCTTTTACCTGGGTTAAACTGACAACAGATCATACAGGTACGAACTTTTTGTTTAGCTGCTGCTCGTAAATGTTTGTTGAACCAAATGTGTTGGATGCTGTCTAGCATAGCTTTTTCTCCTAGATGCGCTGGACTATGTACAGTGTTAATTATAACTTGGACCATTGAATCAGGAAGGAACCATACAGATTTTTCCTTCGTCATCCATCCTTGATCCGTTTGGATCCCTCCTAATTCAGTCCATTTCTTTATTTCGTCTGGTGTAGCATGTGTCTGTATGTTGATTACGTCAAGAGCGGGATCCTTAACCGTCATGCAATATGTTGGTGTCGGGACTATTGTCTTTGTCATGTCGGATGTTTGAGTTTGAGCAGTCTGTTTAGCTGTTCTGTCAGCTAGATCATTGCCTTGAGAAATGATATCAGTAACTTTCGTATGAGCTTTACATTTCATAATTGATATTGCAGTGGGTAGATGTATTGCATCTAATAAGGCATGAATGAGGGGTCCGTGCTGAATGTGGGCACCGTGAGAAGTTAAATAACCTCTCTCTCGCCACAGCACGCCGAAGTCATGTACAACTCCGAATGCATAACGTGAATCAGTGTATATATTGACTTTTTTATTTGTGGCTTGAATACAGGCTTGTGTCAGAGCGATGAGCTCTGCGGCTTGAGCTGACAAGGTATTTATGCAATTCGTTTCAACGATTTCAGTGTCTGTTGTGACTGCGTAAGCGGCCACTAGCTCTCCTGTACCTGTTCTCATACATGAACCATCTACATACAACGTCAGGTCTGGGTCTGACAATGGGACGTCTGTCAAATCTTGTCTGGGTTTCGTCGTGATTGTGATAACTTCAATACAATCATGTGCAAGTGGGTCTGTTCCGTTTATTGGTAACAGTGTGGCAGGATTCAATGTACTACAACGTCTGATTTCTATATGTGGCTGAAACAATGTTAATTCGTAACCAGTAAGTCGTGCTATAGTCAAGTGTTGTGTTTGTGTGCGGTTCAAGAGAACCTCTACTGCATGTGGTACTTGTACTGTCAATGGATGTCCTAATACTATGGCATCGCTTTGTCTGATTGCTAAAGCTGTTGCTGCCACTGATTTCAGGCACGCAGGCAAAGCCTGAGCTACGGGATCTAATGTACTAGAAAAATAAGCACATGGTTTGTGTGATCCTGCTTGTTCCTGTGTGAGTACTGACAAGGCAGTACCTTCGCGTTCTGTAATAAAGAGTGTAAACTGTTTATTGTAACATGGTGTTGCTAAAACAGGTGCTTGGCATAAGGCTGTCTTTAGGCTTTCAAAAGCTTGTGTATGTTCCTGAGTCCAAGGGAGAACAGTCGATGTGGCTGCCTCCTGTGTTGTCAATTGAATGAGTGGTTTTGCTAAAAATGCATACTGAGGGATCCACTGCCTACAATATGAAGTGAGGCCTATGAAAGCCCGCACCTCCTTTTGTGTCTTGGGTACTGGCATATTAGCAATTAGCTGGATGCGATCTGGTGTAAGCTGCCTTCCCTCCTTGGACAGCGAGTGACCAAGGTAAACAACTCGCTGGACACAGAATTGCAGCTTAGAAGGGGACACCTTGTGCCCCTTTTCGGCCAAAAATTGTAAAACCATCAGTGAGGCTTTTTCACATTTAGGTTCGCTTCTAGCGGAGATCAGCAGATCATCGACATATTGAAGCAGGGCAGTGTTGACTGGCATGTGGATACTGTCGAGTTCTCGTTTCAGTGCTTGGCTATAGATGCTGGGGCTTTCGGTAAATCCTTGAGGTGCGCGTGTGAATTTAAAGCTACGTCCATTTAAACTAAATCCGAACAAGTATTGGCTTTCCGGATCTATTGGGACGCTGAAGAAGGCATTCTTGAGATCAATTACAGTAAAGAATGTTGCTTCGGAATCAATGGCTGTCAGTAATGAAGAAATGTCTGGGACTACGGGGTATTGTGGTACTATGCATTTATTTAATTCGCGCAGATCAATAACCAATCGATATACTGGCGGGGCTGTTGGATCGGTTCGTTTAAGAATCGGAATTATCGGTGAATTACATACATTGGAGTCAGTTTCCACAACCACTCCTTGGGTAATAAGCTCGTCAATGATTTGTAGTAAAGCCACTACAGCATCTGGGGGTAACTTGTATTGTCGCATTCGTGGAAGTACCACTCCTGCCTTTAGTGTGACTCGATATGGTGTAATGTTCATGCAACCAACATCTGTAGGGCCTTGTGCCCATAAATGTGTCGGTAAAGTCTGCAGTCGGTGATCCATGTCTCGGGACACGTAGTGCCCTTTGAAATCTCGTAAGAACAATCTTACTCCTTCTGGAGAACAACATATAATAGCTCCTAGAGCTTTCAAAGTTTTTATGCCTAACAAGTTTTCTGGACATGATTTAGTAAGTAATAAATCTGTAGTTCGTGTCAAGGGACCGATCGTAAGTGGAAGAGGCTGTGTTACTTCGTTAATTATAGGTTTTCCTGAAAAGCCAAGGGAAATATTCTGTGTGCCTGAGAGGGGTGCCCCTGGAACTTCACTACGTTTTATTGTTGTTCGGCTTGCCCCTGTATCAAGTAAGAATTTTCTATCTTGACCTAACAGTTCACTGTGTACATAAGGTCCTTCTTGATCTACAGGGACCTCAATAAGGGGTAAGCCAACTTCCCTCTCTAGGCTGTTTCATGAGTATCGTTGATAATCAGGATAGTCATACTGTGCGGTCTGATACATCTGTCGGGTCGTTGTTTGTATGGCAGCAATAGGCTGCGGTGGTGGAACTGGCATAGACTGTTGCGGAGCTGGCATGGACTGTACATGCTGCGGGGCTCCTTGTTGGTTCTGATCCTGTCTAATTGGTCGTGGTCTTTCTTTTGCGTTACCTATGGCAATATTATGTTTTAAAACCGGACAATCGTGTACATAATGACCTGGCTGTTTACAATAGTTACATGTCCCTTTTACAGGACCTGTTGAAACACTAGACTGTGTTATACCCTTCTTATGACTATCAGCTGGAACTGTCTGGGAAACTAGCATTTTCATTTTCGTGTCTTTCATGCGTCTATGTTCATGTTCTTGTTCTTCTCTGATTCTATTGTGATGGTACTGTAGCATTTGTAACATTTGTGACGGAGTGTTACCTTGCCAGGTACTCTCGAACTTCAATATTCTATTCTTAACTTGGGGCAAGGCATTTTCAACCAATTTTGTCACAAACAGATGTGGATACGACTCGCTACTTGCTTTTATTCCACTATTTATACCAAAACATTTCTCAAATCGGCAATAGAAATCACTAGTGTCTTCATCTGATTTTTGTTTACAGGCTGAGATTGCACCCCAGTCTTCCTTTTTCATAGTTAATAATCGTGGCAGTACCTGTACTAGTAAACCTGGTAGTGCTTTGGTCTTGTCCCCGAGCCCTGAACCTGGACCTCGAGCTTTTTCTTCGTTTTCTAATGCTGTCCAATCTATCTTCTGGTCTCCCACCTCCCAATCCTTTTCCTTGAGTTTTTCGTAAATGCCCACAGGCATTAATACCTTCAATATTGTCATAATGTCGGGGTAGGTATATTCTCCCATGAGTAACATATCTTTAATTTCACGGTGGAAACCCGCTGGGTCTTTGTCATGACTGGGTACCACTTTCTTCATTTCTAATAGTTCTATTTTGGATATGGGTATGTATACAAACACACGTTTAAACTCATTGTCATCACCTTTTATCGGGTGTACTTCGCGTAAGGGATTCTGTCTATCCATGTAATACGTCGTTCTTTCCTTGATGGGCAGTGAGACATGTTCAGGACATACAAAAAGGCTGTACTGCCTTCTAAATTCTAGTATTTCTCTAATTAACTTAGTACCGGAACCTCTCCATTTATTCGTTAGTAATTCAGTCAATATATCAGGTAAGGGGCCAGGATCGGAGTGTTGGCTTTTATATAATATAAGGAGTTGTTGAATCATATAGATACCAGCTAAACGCTGTTCATCTGGGGCGAGGTTCAAAAACGTATGTGCTAGTGTATCATCACCATATTTTCCAGGACTATCAACCCAGTGTACGGCTGACCTGGCTAATTCTTGTTCGTCCATAGAATCGAGTATATGATAACCCCTTCGTTCTCGGAGTAATTTGTCAGCGGCTTGGAATGAATGTTCGGGGGACCTTGTATTTATTATAGGAGTTTGGAATTTTCTGTTATTATCTGGACGTATCGGACATATCGGATCAGTAAAGCATCTAGTATTATTGCAAGATCTTCCTCTACCTACATAGGCCATGGTTTCTAACTGTCCTGTGGGCAGTTCTAATTCTTCCTCGTCCTTGGTTTGTTCAGGTTCGTCTACTGCTAATCTTTCCTCGTGTATTCGTTCTATTTCTTTGCGGATCTTTCGGCTCATAGCTACTATACATGATCGTTTATCGTGTATCCCCTCTGATATATTCTTACCCCATGTGGTAAGAATTTGCATTTCTTCCGGACTTACCCCTGGTTGATCTTGATTTCTGATCACACAGTTTATGAGGAAACGTAACAGTTCCCCCTGTATTTCCACCTTTTGGTACTCCATGGCTCTGTTAATACTCTCAGGGTCTCGCCCTGACTGAACAAAATGATATATATTTTCTAAATGTGCAGTCATTCCTGGTAGCTTTCCTAAGTATATTGCAGCTCGTCGGATACGTAATGATGCCAGCATCATTTCGTCCCCTTTTCCGGGCACAGGGTCATATCTACAATCTATTAGAAGTTCCTTGAGCGTGTTGGGAGTTACTAGTTTGGGTGTACGTTGGTGGGCTAATTCTTGAAAGGATAGTTTATTTGTTCTGGGTGGCGTAGAAAAAATGCTTGATGCACCTCCGGTAGCACCACCTGGGGTGCTGGATGTGAAAGGATTCGTTGAACGGGATATAGCAACCATAGGTGTGGATGCGGATGTAGAAACAGATGTGCTTGCCGGAACTTGTGTCGGGGTTTGCTTTGCAGAGGTACAGACGAAGGGGGGTCTTGGCGTTGAACCCCCTCGGCAGACGGTCTATGTGGCGCAGCATTAGCATACTCGGGAGCTGCGCCGTCTAAATAAGAGGAAAGAAAAACATCTTCTGCGGTTCTGGGATGCCCTTTGAGATGTACTTTTATCGGAAACAATGGGGGTGGCAAGTCTTTTGGTATTTCCGGAGTAGCCTTAGGTAATCCTTCGGCCAGAAGAGGATACATACCATTCACAATGGCATTTCTTTGTCTATCTGTTTGTTCTGACTTTACTCGAGTACCTTCTTCAATTAATACACTTTCTCGAACTTTATTTGAATTCTCCTTACTTTTCTCTTCCTGTCTGAGCGCTTTTTCTGTACGTCTATATGATTCTTTACGCCATAATTCAATGGCATCTTTCTGTGACTGTCTAGCTTTCTTTTTCCACAATTCTTCTTCTACTTTCATAATGCAATCTGCATCCCAGGTCCCAGCTGCGGGCCACCTCTGACTTTCTGGTAATTCCTTGGTGTAGTCTACCCATAGATCAAGAAATAATATGGCGTCTAGGCCATGTTTATGATACATGAAGTACCCTGGAGTGTCCCTAGGAGGAATGGGAACAGCTTCTTCGAGTACCCCTTTCCTGGTTTTGATCTGTCTTAATTTTGAAAAGAGCGGCATATTGAGAACTGATCTGATACCTAATTTTGAACACGTTTAATACCATAAAACACAATAATGAACAGTCATTCACACCACAGTATACAGAACGTATTTAAAACATTTTAACATTTAACATTTAAATGAAATAGACAATGATGGCCATTTAGGGAAACTCGTCACTAAGCATAATACTCGATACTAACTAGGTAATTCTGAATTATATACTAGACATACTTGATATACTGCTAAACAGTACAGATACACTGCTGAAACAGTGCAGACCGGATTTGTGTACCCAAACCCGTCTTGACCGGCACAACCTATGTGCACGTCAGAACGCCTCCCCGATAATGGTACTCACCGGGTAGCTCGGAACGGAAGGCCTCGGAACTGAACTGAACTTGAACCGGACTGGACTCGACTCGGAACTTCGGAAACTTCGGAAACTGGTGGGCCTCTGTATACCTCGGATCTTGCTCTCTCAGCTAGGCTCTGGTCGGGATACTTCGCACTCCTCACCGCCTCGTCTGGGTGTTGATCGCAGCCTCAGTTACCCCCGCTCGGCAGGAGGGAGATACAGGAAATCCTGTGGGTACGCGTTGTTGTCCGTCCAGCTGTGACAGGAGACCGGGCCTGCAACGCACCGCCGGCGCGTGAGATGAGAAAGTGTCCCTGTTCGGGCGCCATTTATGTGGTAAATAATTTAATTACCGGAACTTAATTTGATGCGGAAAATCTATAACAATAGCTCAGTAAAATAAGAGGCAGAATCCGTGGTATTAGAGGTTCGGAACGGGCTTTATTCCAAAATCAATTTAAATTGATGAGCTCCATATTCCATCACCACGAAGGTTCAGGAAGTGAAGACCGTACTTTATTGATAAGTAATCATTTTTATACAATAGGCATTACAGTGAGGCAAATGCAGGAGGCGTAACAATTGATAGTAAAGATAAAACATACATGCGTAGCAAAAGTGGGTGTTACTGGGCGTAACTAGAGAACGTCATCAGGTATGATGTCATAATAGGGTGGTTCCATGAAAGAATTTCGCAATGTCAGCAGAAATACTTGGCAGAAATGCGCGCGCAGCAGCATGACGTGTGATTGACGTGCAACTAAAAGGTGAAGGGGACTTGACATTTAGCTCTACATGTGGCGACAGAAGTCTGGAGGGTCAAGTCAACCTAATCCCAAATCATATCTAACATCCTATGTTTAAAGAACTATGTTATCCAAAAGAGAGGTCTCTTGGAGTAGAATCTTATTCTATACTGACTATACTGACTGTGAGTGCGTGTACAAGCGTCTAAGTGTCTACACAATATGCGAGGGCAGGAATCTTCCATAGTAACAGGGCTATGAATTACTTGCATAAAAACAGAGAAGCCGGGCCTTTTGCTCGGTAGCTGGAAGAATGTTTACTTAAACTACTAGACAGGAATGCATTTGGTAGGGAGCGGAGCAGATAATTTCGAAGGTGAAATACAGTTTTTGGCAGGCAACAGGCTGATGTCAGGCACCGTTAGCTGCGCAGAGAATGAGGACAAAGTTCATGGATACAGATGCGAGCTCGGACTGGAGCTTTCAGAGGCAGAAGGCAGGAAAAGCTTGATGGCAGAATCAGGGCCTACCTGCCTGGACTGTAAAATGGCATAAGTGAACCATATAAAGCCGGTGGCCTTTCGTACTTAGGAATGGAATATCCGGCCCATTCATGGCGGATCTGAAAGAGGACATGTTGGCGGTGGACGCACATGTGTTTGCGTCTTCATAACTGGAACTGGAGGGAACATACATGTACTTGTGATTTATACATGAAACCGTTGGGGTCCAAGATAGGGGACATAACTGACCAGAAAAATCCATATTTCCACAAAACGATGCACCTCTCAATGTCCCAAAGAAGCACCAACACTGTGAACTTTACCCAAATGAATCCGCGATCTGCCACAACCGGAATATATATATCCAACGTCCAGCAGAGCTTCAATCACGAAGAAAACAGCAACAGTGTGCTTGTTTAGCCGAAATGCCGATACCATAAAAATCAAAATAAATGGCATGCAGCACAACTTCCTGCACACGTAGGTTCACAGCTCCTCAGGTACCTCGTCGCCAGTGAAGGAATCGCCACAAATCAATTAGGAGTAGTAAATACTTTATTCCTGAGGAGCGCAGTGGACGCTACCTTCTTTGCATCCACCCTGTAACGATCTGCCGCACCACATCATAGAACGAGAATGCACAATTGATTGGAAACATTCTCTCTACTAGTTTGCCTCAAGCATTCTCGTGCAACCTAGTTACTAAGCAACACAACACCATTCGAGTGATGGGAGTGTCAGTTGGTCTTTTGAGGCACAGCCCACACCCCACAGAGGCTCATATTATGGTGGGCTGTGACGTTATAGTAGGCTCCATTGTTTCAGAGGAGTGTGAATGCTTCATCATTACCACTAGGATGGTGACATCTGCACGTGAAATGCACTGTCTGCCATTTCAGCCCTTAATGGAGTAACTTTTGAATTCTACCGATAATAAAGGACGAGCATCACAATCCGAAACCTAATTTGTTAATCTTTTATCTTGTTGCCAAGTGACGGATTGTCTTGTGCGGCACATTAAGCCAGTCCTGGCTTTTTAGGTCCATCAGCCACGGTGACCTACCTTTTTAGGCGGATGTGTACACGTGCGCAAAATAGATTTCTGTCCCTCACGGTGAAGTGACCCAGCAGCTTGCTTGGGCTGAACCCTAGCCATGCTGTATGCTGTGGAAGTGAAGGCAAAAGGTGAAGGGCCTTTGTACAGATCACTGGATGAAGACAGCTGACTGACAGAGGCTGCACATGCATGAATGAATTTATGAATGTTTTGGGAAATATGAGGCTGGTAGAGAAATAAAGCCGGTTCCAATATGAGAAAAAGAAATGACAAACTGTGCAACGTAACATATTTGACAAACCTGGCATTATAACAAACATGTTTTTGACACTGTTCTTAGGCTACTCACAGTGATCTTTAAAAAGTAGATTGAGTGAATTGACAACTACAAATTGTAATCCAAAGCACATAAGACACGTTTTCTCAAAGTTATTTCAAGACAGCACCCTTTTTGTCAATTCACTGATCCCTTCTGTGGCAGGACAGTCTGCTTGTGGAATATTTATTACTGCAAGTCCGGAAAAATGCCCCTATCACATTAATGATGGAATGTAGCTAGTTGTCTTGATGCCAATTGTTGTGACTTGAATGGGTACTGTGAATCCTTTCCCCTAGTTACCTGTTCCCTGCTGCTCAGCCAGTGCAAATGTGGTGCAGTTGAATGCTGGAGTGCTCGGTGATGTAATGGAATGCTTGAGTGCCTGGTGTGGTTGAGAATGTCAGTTAGAGTGTGTGGGCTGAGCAGCAAGGATACTGCTCCTGGTGGGGCTTTATGCTACTTACTTACTGGCTACTTATCAACCAGTAACTAAGACTATAAACGTACTTCTGGAACCTATTCTATTGGCTACTGGACTACTTGATCACATGCACCCAACTTCATTTACAACACTGATCTTTTAATCATTTTGTCTAGAAATAGTTGGTTATTGGCCGGAAGTTAGGAGCCCTTGTTTGAAGCTCTCTGTTTTAGGGAGTTATTTTGAGAAGAGACCTTTATCCAAGGAGTTGTTGCTACCTCTAGCTGGATTAGCTGCAGAGCTAGTAATTAGTGTGTTCTTGCATATCCCAAGGTACTGTTCATTTTAACGCTTGTCAGCAGTGGCCCTTGGTCAGTTCAGCAGCCGTGATCACTGCATCACCTTGAGATAGTGGCACTCCCCTCCTTTTGTGTTCTGAACGTCCTGCATTTCACGCACTGGTCAGGCCAATCTGCTTCTCGATGTTTGTCGTATGTGCTTTCCATGGCGGCTGTCTCCTTGCTGCTGACGGACATCAACGTGCCCCTCAACATCCCCGATCTCATTCTGGGCACTGCCTGACTTGCCTGACAAGATGGTGGCAATTGCATGCTTCGCGGGAGCCTTCATCCCTACAACCTCGCACTGTGATCTACATACACGAGCATCTGGTAGGCCGGGCATGTCTACCCTACGATGTCTGGACAACTCTCCTCATCAAGGTGGCTGTCGGGGCCCCCGACTCTGATTTCCCCCACCTCTATAGTAGATTGGGTCGGGTTTCTACTGCCGGACTTCTCTTAACGACCTGGGAGATATTGGTCCAGGTGGTACCGATTTCCAGCAGGCTTCGTTCCTCTTGGTCCTGCGCCTGCCTTCCCCAACCAGTCCTGCTCCTGGAGGTTGGTTTTTGCTCCACAGATTTATTTTGGCACTCATTTTCTGGTGATCTGGGGATATGCCATTTTGTGCCGAGGTTGTTGGCGACTGTGGCTCCGGGCACTCCACCTTGATTGCCTTGACCAGTTCCTCAATCACTGCTTACCGCTGGTCCACGCCTTTGGCCGCCTGCCCGTCCATTGCCACAGCATGGCCCCCACTGGGATGCTCTCTCCCCTCCAGACTTGATTGTCCACTTGTAGGGCTCCCTTGTCTCACCCCCTCCTTATGGTCCCCCAACTTTGCCAAGATAACCCAACGGAGTGATTGAATTTGGCGCTGGACTTAATGACTATGTGCCTCCACTTGTGCTATTGTCCCTTTCACTCTAACTTTTTGGGCCTTCATGATGTACTGTTCCTCCACTGCCGGTCTGCCAGAATTGACCTGCTTCCCAGCCCCTTGTTTCAACTCCCCTTCCCCCCATCCTGTTTTGGGACGTGTTATTCTATGTTTGACTATGCTACTGTATCTAATGTAACTATGCAAAACTGTTATTTTTATTTTTCCTGACCGCTGAGACCTGAGCTACATGACTGATGCCCGGTGGAGCTGCTAGGCAGGAGATTGGCCCGGACTCACCCCCTCGACCATCACCTACCCAGCCGGATATTGGGCACAGTTCTTCTCGTCTCGTCTCCCTGCTGTGTCTCCTTTCCTCCCCCTCTAAACTACAATTTACAGTAAGATTGTTAGTTTTTTTCCCTGTGCTTTACTATTCTCTTGTAATGGATGTAATTTGAAACTTGTAACGCAATGATCCTTATGTAAAGTGCTCTGATACCTCTGGGTCTAGCCAGCGCTACATAAAACTTGTCAAATAAAATAAATATATATATATGAGTATGACAGGAGTCTGCCAGTGATCCTGCCGGTCTACAAGAGTTTGCAGACTTGATAAAATCCTGTGTGGTCAGGAGGTTAAAGGTGATTGGTTGTTTTCATGATTTGTTTTCTAGACAACTGTGCAGCACTGTAGGAATTGTGAGTGAGCAATGATTGAGCAATGGAGAGTGAAGCAGGGGGTCTAAAATCATTTGGAGCAATGGAAGTAATGCAGGTGTGCTAGACATACAGCAAGGGCCTTTGAGGCATCAGGATGTCCTAGAGTATTGTCTCTTCAGATACTGTGGTTAAAGGACCCTTTTTCATGTGAAATCTTCTAGCAGGTCTGTTCTTGTGCTTTTGAGGCCCATTGTCAGCTATTCCTGTTCAGAGATCCTGTTTCATGTAATTCAGGTCTCTTGAGTAAGCCTGGGCAAAGCACTACGCTACGCTCGCATAGTTTGCGAAGTTCGCGCTACTTCGCACTACGCGGATTGCACGTAGCACAGTGCGAACACGCGTAGCGTAGTGTTGCGTAGTGCTGCGGTCATTTTTTGCTTGCTCGCGGTCCTCAACGTCAAGTTGGCGACCGCGAGCAAGCAAAATGACATCCCGGCGAGACTTTTTCCTTGTTCGCGATCAGCAACATCAAGTTGGCGATCGCGAGCATGGAAAATAAACCTCCCGGCGAGATACCCAATGCGACGAGGTCAGGTTTCTCATTGCGAGTGGTCGCGTATGCTCGCGACCGCTCGCGATGAGAAACTACCAGTTTGCGTCGAGAAAGCTGCCGCTCGAGTAAAAATCTACTCGAGCAGCAGAAAACTACAGCTCGCACTGTGCAAGATGCCATTTTCAATGATTGCACAGTGCCGGTTGCTTGTCCGCACTGTGCAATCATTGAAAACGACATCTGGCACAGTGCGAACAAGGTACTACGCAATTCGCGAAGTGCTACGCGTAGCTCGCGTAGTGCGAACTGCACTTTGCGTAGCTTCGCGAAGTGCTACTTCGCGAACTACGCCCAGGGTTACTCTTGAGTACAGTCAGCTCTTCAAATGTAGGTCATCTCTCCAGGACCTAGGGCAGGTTCCTCTGAAGCAAGACAGGAGTCAGTTTTCCCTGCTACCTACTCCTGTGTTATTCTTTAGAAGAAAGCATAATTAAACATCCATGCTGCTCACCATATAAAGGTTGAGCAATGGCTATCTGTTAGAAATGGGATTTCTGGTTGGCTAGGGCATGCGTCTCAGCCAGGCAGAAACCACCACTCTAGTCAGGGCAAGGGAGTTACACGCTGAAGATAACTCCTGATCAACCCCTTGGTAGCTTGGCACGAGCAGTCAGGCTTATCCCAGAGGCAATGTGTAAAGCGTTTGTGCAACACACTCACACAGCAGCAACACACTAGGCACACCACAAAAGAAACTCCACACAGGGTTATATAAAAAATAGCCTTTGTATTATCCAAAACACATTAGAATTATAATCACACATATACACTGTGCCAACTGGCACTGGGCAATATTCACAGGAGATTATATGCAGGACAGGGCCGATCGGGCCACTGTCAGAACCTTTAGAAAGCACTAGTATCAATTTTAAAACACAACCAGTAACTACAGGCACAATAATGAACTCAGCATTATCACTAGCAACCTAAACGCATTATGTCTGCATCAACACATGGCATAAAACACATTATGCATCACCTTAGGCATAAACACTGGGCATAAAAGCATTATACCATCTCATTAGGCCTAAAACATCACAGTATGACATTTGCATTAGGGAACCTAAGCATAAACACATTATGTAATAACTCACAATTAGGAGGGCACCTTAGTGACTCTCCTCAGGTGCATACATCACCATAGGGCCTTGACCCCTATCAACACCATAAAGCTGACCCCAGGCCAACTGGCTTTTCTAGGGGGCCCAATGCCCTTTGTCCAGAATATCAGGGCTTTTACCGGGGCCTTCCACTGGCCCCTTTGCTGCCAATGCAGCCAAAGCAAAGTGCGCAACGCGCTGGGGCAGAGGAGCATATCTCACTCCTTCCTTATGAAAACACAAATGCCCCCGTGTTGCAGCTGCCCGCTCTGTGCCTTTTGAGCCCCACCCCGGGACTCTGATACACAAACTTGCCCCCACGGTGCAGCTGCCCGCAACTGCGGCGCAGCTGAGGAAATTCGCACCAACAGGCACCACTGTGCCTGGGGAGCCCCTCCGTCGTGGGGATCCTCTCACTGCAAAATGCCCCATTCAACCAATGAGGCCTCCAACTGGCACGGGCACCACTGTGCCACTCGAGCGCCACTCACCGGGCTCTAAGGGGACTCCTTTGGTCACCCTCACAGGCACGGACAATCTGCCTTGACTGGCCCCTGATCGGCTCCGGTCTTCCTCTGGCACACAGGACTCCGGCCACACTGAGGAGGCTTCTGGGCTGCAGGACAACACGCAGCTTCTCCCCCTCCACATGGAGAGGTCCTGCCAACCACACGCGGGGCTCTCTCTGGTCACGGGAGCAACACCTTGGGCCCGACAGTTTGCCTGGCTTTCTGCCGCTTGTGGCTATGTCCACTTCCGGGTCATGCTACCGCGCCTCCGCCGCGCCCCCAACCAGGCAAGTTGCCTGGTTTCCTGTTCTCGGCGCTTCTCTCTCGGCGGTTTCTCTCTCCTCAAAATTATTGCCGCTTTTCGGCTGAAGACGGCCACAAAAGCGGCGATAATTCTATCGCCTAGCCGTGCTGATATGCGCCTAAGTGCTTCAACAACACACATCTCTCTAAATCCTGCTCCAGGCTCTCTGCACGTCCCACACCCATTGGGACCTCACCCACTAGCTGCCCCTAAACACCAAAGATGGAAAACCTCATCCTTCCCTAATAACCCCTCTTAGTCTTTTAGAGTGAAGGACCCACTCCAAGACAAGGATATTATATCCCTTTTACTCTCTTATGATCCATCATATGCTGTTAAGACAGATAATTTGTGCCAAATTGAAGCAATCCACTCTGACCCGTTCAGAGAACCAAGGGTACACTCCTGATCCTTAAATAAGAACAACCTCCCTCAAATCCCCACCACTATTCTGTCCTCAGATGATCCCAAACCACCGCTTAAATGCATGCTTCTCAACTGTAGGGGAGACAGCGTTTATAACACTGTCAGTACCACGCGTGTTGATAACAACATGGACGTTACATCGTCCCCGCTGTTACCACGCATGGCATTACATCGCAAGTCGTTTCAACGACTTGCACTAGATGGCGTGCAACACCAGGGAATGTGTTGGATTTTAAGTCCAACACATTCCCTGCTGTTGCGCTAACTGGAGTAGGAATAGTAATTTATACTGTTTCTAAATCCAGTGCGCCATCTAGTGCCAGTTGTAGAAACGACTTGCGATGTAATGCCATGCGTGCTAACGCGGACGATGTAACGTCCGCGTTGTAACCTACCGCGTTGTATTTGCTTGCGGTGTAACGTCATATATTCGAACTGTAGATCAGCAGAACAACATGCTGCAGACATTGCTGCCCTCCTCCTTGCTCATGATCCAGACATTTTAGTGCTGATGGAAACCTGGATTAACGGTTCATCTGCACCAATTATCAACATACTAGTGCCCCCTAGCTACAACATCAATAGGCCTGATAGATCTGGTGGACAAGGTGGAGGCCTCACATGTACACATCGTAACAATTTATCTGTTAGACAACTACAATTGGATTCCTTGTCGTCAAGTGAATACTTGTGCTTCGAGGTCTCATGTAACAACAGGCAAGCATGCAAATTCCATGCTCTCTACCAGCCTCCATGAGACAATCTCCCTTTCATAGAACAAATCATGTAAATCATCACGATGAATGCGGAGTGTCACGGCACCCAGATCTTCCTTGGAGTCTTTGACCTCCATTGGAATGACACGAATGACTCATCGGTCAATAGCCTCAAATCCTTCTTAGTAGACCACCACCTCCCTCAAATATGTGATAGCCCTACTCACATCAAGGGAGCTACTTTAGATCTGGTCATCAGTAAGATCAACTCCATTCAATTTGAATCTATCACCCCTTGTGATTGGACGAACCACCATTGCATCTCCTTCCTTGTCACAGAATTGGTGAGAACCAATAAAGCTCAGCTAAAGAAACACAGACACTGGCAAAGAAGCATGAGAAACATTAAATTATATGATCTGACTTTCCTCATTGATAACATCCTGCCCCCTCCTCTGGACATGCCTGATGTCTGCGACATTACAGACCACTATAATCGCTCCATGACTAAAATCTTAGACTCAATTGCACCACTACAGCTAAAAAGAACGTAATCCAAAATCTCCAAACCTTGGTATAATAGTAATCTAAATACTGAAAGAAGAAATCTGAGACTGGCGAAAAGTTTGTGGAGATCCTCTCCCTCCCTTCACCATCTCACTCAGCTGAGATCTTTGAGAAATATATATGACAAATGCATCAGATGGTCTAAAGCTGGTTACTTCAGAAAACAACTAGAGAAAGTAAAAAAATTGTTTGAACTCATCAAGCTTCAATCAAACAGCCAACCTAACTCTCCCTCAATGGAACTCTGTTCGCAGCCTAATTGTGAGGAATTTGCTGCCTTCTTCCATGAAAAGACAACAAAGATCGAATTGGAACTATGGTCAGCTTTGGAGAATCTACCTATCACCTATCCTCCCTCTGGGTTTGGAGTGCTGCCAACCGCTCTGGTTCTCTCCCCAAAACCAATGCTTCCTGGAGCCTATTCAAAACTTTGGACAAAAGCATCATTCGCAAAACTCTGGCTGCACTTAAACCATCCAACCACTTCAGTGATCTCTTGGCATCAAACTTCTTCAATGAGATCGGATAATCCATACTCCCTCTTTGGGCGAAGAGAGTTAATGCCTCTCTGCTTCTAGGTTCGATTCCGGATTGCCTAAAGTTGGGGCAGGTCACCCCTGTCCTTAAAAAAAAAGACTGCAGATCATACTAACCTTCACAATTTTCATCCAATTTCAGAGCACAAAAACTTGAGCTCTCTGGGGGCTGCATATCCTCTAGGGACTCCAGCACTTAACTGCTCAAGCCAAAGAAATTCCATAAAAAGAAAACCTACAATTGAGCATTCTCGGGTATTGCACCAAGAATTTGGAATTCCCTGCCACCTAAAATAAGACAGAATAATTCCACGGCTTCCTTCAAAAGGGAAATTAAAGCGATACTGTTGAAGACATTTTTGGGCTAGATCCCAGCCCCCAGGCACCCTAGGACATGTTTGTTTATACTTGTCTTTATTGAAATGTTATGATTGTTTCTTGGCCAGTTGGTCTATTGTTACCCTTTCCTGTACCTTCGTAACGGCCAATCTGTAAAGTGCTCTGATACCCCATGTGGTCTTGTTCACGCTATATAAAACGTTTAAAATAAAATAAATAAATGTTAATTTAGGAAAATAGAATGTTGCATGAAAATGCTCTACTAGAAAGGATACACATTTCCACAGGACAACCGTGCACTGTGCACCACCTAGCTCCATGTGGTCAAGACATTCATTTCCTAAGATTTCAATGGGAATCAAAGGCACAATGGGTGCAGATAGGAACTGTGCCAGTTTATTGGCAATAAATGCATGAAAGGAAATACATGAAAACAATGTAATGTTGAATAAAACTGAGTGTTATAAAACCCCTGCACTGCTTCGGGATAATGAACTATGTCATGGCAACCAATGACTTAAATCCATGCTGTGGCTTGAAAAGGTTAAGATACTTTTATAGTGCTGTGATGCACTTTATTTAAAGCACCATAGTTAATGGATGTGTTTCAGAACTTCTGAGATTCAGAGATCTACTTTAGGGTCTGAATTCACATTGAAGCAGTCACCAGACCCTATGGGCCCGATTCACAGAATTAACTTAAGACAAAATCCTAAACTTACTACTTTTGGTATTCACAGAATGCACTTACTACTTTTGGTATTCACAGAATGCACTTACTACTTTTGTTATTCACAGAATGGATTTACGACTACTAACTTTACGTCCGCACTCGGCCCGGAAATTTCGGCCCGGAGGCGGAGCTTCCGGCCCGGAGCGAGAGTTTCCGGCCCGGAGGCGGAGTTTCCGGCCCAGAGGCGGGGCTTCCGGGCCAGAGGCGGAGCTTCCGGCCCGGAGGTGGGGATTCCGGCCAGTGGCGGAGATTTAGCCATGGCCAAAATCTCCACCTCCGGGCCGGAAGCTCTGCCTCTGGCCCGGAAGCCCCGCCTCCGGTCCGGAAACTCTGCCTCCGGGCCGGAATTTCCGGCCCGAGTGCGAACGTAAAGTTAGTAGTCGTAAATCCATTCTGTGAATACCAAAAGTAGTAAGTGCATTCTGTGAATACCAAAAGTAGTAAGTTTAGGATTTTGTCTTAAGTTAATTCTGTGAATCGGGCCCAAGGTGCTGAAATCAAAAGAGCTTTAAGAAGCACACCTGAGAGAGGGGCATTGTTTCCACACACACATTGGTTACCTTGAGTACAGTATTTGATTGGGCAGAAAATATGTGCTGCCACCGAGAAACTGTGCTTATCATACTACTGTTGGCTCCTGAGGGGAGTTCGGTCACCTAAAGAAACGTGATTAAGTGGCAGTTTGCAATGAGAAGAATCATCCCCATGTATTAGCTAACAATATTGCTAAAGAGTCATGACATGCTCACTGTGTGCATTAACTAGAGAGTGGACTATATTTTTATGGATAGGCTAATCCTGTTGCAGAATAGAGCTTCATAAAAAGGATGTTCCTTCTTTCAAAATAGCAGTGGCAACCACTGTAATGCTGCAAAGGCATCTGTGCATGTTTTTTTCTTCCACATTTACGTTTGTGCTCTGCAGCATAAGCAGTTTGTTCTGCCCTCCCATCCCAGAATTGTGACAGACACCCCAGTTGCTGAAGTCTTAACAGACTCATGCTGATCTTTCCTCCCACACCAACCCACTATCTCAGTTTGCTCTCCCCAACTGCAGCAGCCCGCACATGGTCAACTCCCTTCAGCCAAGGGAGCCAGATACACAAAGTTGTTGGGATAGCCTGGACCACATGGCCCGATTTTGGCTATAAAATTGGAAGAAATACAGGAAGGGGAAGACAGCAACATGCCTAGCCCCTTTTGAAATGTAAGCAATTACATCCATTTTACAATTATTCAATGCTGTTGTTTCGTTGCCAAATATCTGCTCCTGTTCTTTCTGCAGACATGTACGCCCTCTACTCTTAAACTGACCCCTCTGCACCCTGACAATTCTGCTCACTAGTGGTGGCTTAAGGTCTTTTTAGTGTTGGAGGTGTGATATTTCCCCTGAATTTCAGCAAACAAAATGAGTAAACAGACTTCTTGTTGGTGGTTTCGGGGAATGAGGGCTCCTCGCCTGATACTTTTTAAAAACTATTTGGGTCACATTTGCTAAAACGCCATAGACCCTGAAATGGCATTCATGAAACATTCCAGCATGTTCATGGTGCTTGAGAGAAGCCTGGCTTTTTCTGGGAGTAGATTTCATTTTTTAAAATATCATAAGTCAGAAATTACTTCCACTACACGCTGGTCGGACCTTTTCATAGATGGGCCCCTTATAACCAAAATTAAGTACAATACGCCAGTGTCATAATTTTGCCATGGAGCCACGGATAATTCACCCAATACTCATGGGTATCAACAAAAATTACCTCCGATATACAAGGGTCAGAGTTTTGCCATCAGCACCCCCCTATAAACAGGTACAAGATCTCTTATGACAAGAATTACCTCAAATATCAGATTCAGCATTTTGCTAAGGATGCTTCCAATATGCAAATAATTGTGTGCAGCAAGTGAGGGCCTGCATTCTGCCACATACAACCTCCCATTCTTATGCCATTAGTGCCCTCATCCATAAGGCAGGAATAACCTCCAGTATGCCAGACCAGCAGCACACCTGTGAGCATAACACACATACACTCACACACAAACATGCACTCATAAACATACACATTCTCTCAGACACTCATTCTCTCACATAATCAGCTTTACACACACACACTCATTATCACTATATCTCTTGCACTCTTTTGTACATTTGCACTTTGTCATACTCTCTCTCTCTCACACACACACTCACCCACCCACACACACACACACACACACACACACACACACTCGCACTGCCACTCACACTCCCATTAGTTCAATCTGCTTGTATTGCATTAGAAGGGTTTTCACTCTTACTGCCCCTGCTCTACCTTTCTTACCATTTAGTGAAGCTTAGTAAACATATTTTCTTTATACACTATTCAAAAATCCTAACCTATGGCCTTGTCAATGCTTGTTAAAAGTATGATGTGAATGAAAAAGTACACTTCCTTAAAATAACTGTACAGGGCTTACATTTGGTTTCACATGTGAGTGCCAGGTGATCGAAGTGCATACAGAGTGAGAGGAATGAGTACAGGGTGAGTGGTGTAAATGTAGGATAATTGGTGTTCCTTTGTGAGTGCTGCTTGACCAGTGAGCCTGTGTGAGTGGAGGGTGAGTTACGCGAGTGACTAGTGAGCACATGGTGAGAGGAGTTAGTGAATGATGAGTGGTGTGTCCCAGTGAGGTCTGGCAGACTATTGTGCCTGTATGCAAGCAGCAACACTATTGGAAAGCCAGTCCTGGTTGAAAGTGTCACACATTACAATGGGCAACTATGTAAAAAGCTTTAAAAGTTTCAGGGGCATATTCACAAGAATGTCTGATAAACATCCCAAAATTAGCGTAACGCAACTTTGCATATCGCAGTCTATCGTGGGAAAACAACGCCGTGTTAACCTCTTGAGTGCCCATGACGAGATGGTCTCGTCATGGGCCGCGGTTGCGCTGTGCCCATGACGAGACTATCTCGTCATGAACCCCGCCCGCTAATGAAAGGGCCGGCACAGGGCGGGGAAAGGGCGGGCCACTCAAGGGGTTAACATAGTATTCTCAACCCTGTGGCACCATGCATTAGTCCCTCGATAACGCGTTAAAATCAACGCCACGCCGCAAAAATGAGAAACACCAATGCCAAAAAAGGTGCGATGAGGCCAATCGCGATACACAAATCAGCGATAACCAGCAACAGGCCTGCAATTCCCACGTGTCATGTAGGACAATGAACCATAAAAGCAGAGTAAAAAAACGGTGAGATGACAATGTACGAGCACAACCCTACATTCGTGATGTAGAACAAATGACCATTGTCCCGCACCAAATAGGCATCTCCTCACAGTCACAACGTACATTGACATGCAATCTGCATGTAAACTGCGCTAATGCTGAAACATGCATGGAACACACTGTGAAACCGCATCTCCCCTTCACATCGCAGAGGGACAATCCACCTCTCCTGCACACAGACGTGTCATGACCATGATCAATCAATTATGAAAGCATGGACGAATGGAGGGGCAGTGACTCCCACTTACGTACATGTTGCCCATGTTGTTGGACTTGAGTCACAGGGTGCATCCCTGCATCCTGGAGGTACATATCTGACCCCAAAAGGAGCCATGTTGTCACCTGTAGGCCACAAATGGCAGCAAAATTGAATGATTTGGGACACATGGGAAACGCCGAAGAGTGGGATTTCCTACTAACTGTGACATACAGAACTGGCCCTTCGAATACGTGACACCATAAATAGCCTCTCTGGACAGAGGTGACACACCCACCATCCATGAACACATCATAAAAATGTTAGCCCCACATGTCGCACCCACACCTGTCTGAGTGATGTGCCTGTACAGACGAGTGACATGACCTCAAGGAAGGTGCTTTTGGAATGCATTTATTTGCACATGCTGTGCCTGTGGTCATTTTGTACTGTCCCATGATTGCTAAGGACTGTCACAATGTGACGTGCTCATGTGAAGAAATTGTCAATTATGATGTTCCTATGGGCTATTCCTGCTGCGGCTGCAGTGGGGTGTGGTTCACCTGCCTCATCTTCATTATCATCGTCCGGTGCATCTGGCACTTGTATCCATCGGGCATTGCTGCGCACACATATGTTGTGCAACACACAACATGCAATGATCATCTTGCACACAATGCCTGGGCTGTACAGGAGCCTTCCACCTGTGACGTCCAGGCACCTGAAACGTGACTTCAACACGCCAAATGTGCATTCCATGATACCCCTGGTGCGTTTGTGGGCCGTATTGTACTGCCTCTGGGCCTGTGTGTTCAGGGCTCGGAGGGGTGTCATCATCCAAGTGCAGAGTGCATATCCTTGGTCACCTGTGACAGTGCAGAGAGACATGAGTCAATAGTTAGCTCAGCATGATGTGTTGGCAGGCTCACTGGTTCATTGGTGTGTGATATGTGTGACTTTGTGATTCCTGTATGACATGTACTGCTTGTTGCAAATGAGCGACATCAATGTGCATTACATAGCCTCACTGCTGCTCCTCACTCCCCCCGAACCTATTCACTAGTCTGCCAAGCACGGTTGCATCACTTGCACGCCTACGGCACACCATTGCCATGCCTCTCTGCGCATGTCCACAAGCCTGACAACGACACAGTGATGTTGTGCGCTGAAGGTGGGCAGCCACGTGTGTGTAGGCCTATGGTAAGGACCGGGGGCGGACATAGATGTAGAGTTAATTCGCAGGGGAATTAAAGGCAATATATATACACAAGATAAAAAATCTATGGTATGTACATGAAGTAAAATAATGGGTAAGTCCACGTCGTTGTTAGTGATCTTTAGGTGCTTTGCCCTGAAGAAGCCATGTCTGGGCGAAATGCGTTGGATGTGTTAAAAACCAAGTGCATCTTGAATAAATGCATATATATTGCCTCTCATACCCCTGTGAATTAATGTTGAACTTTGTGGTCATGTGGCAGTTGGCCATCTGAGGTGTGCAATATCCTACTACCTTTGTGACTTGTCTTGGCAAGTGCAGTCTTCTACAACCCAGCTGCCTGTTTCAAATATCAGTACAGATGTAGAGTTCATGCCTGGCTGAACTCGCCATGCGGTTGAGGGTAGACCCTTGGCCTATGCTGCAGAAATAGCGATACACACAACAGTATGATCCTGGACCCCGAGCAGGCTTGCGCTCCTTCATTTACCCCTTTGGCCGAGCCCACACTCCGGGGGCATGCTACATGACAACATTGTATATTGCATGACGGGTGGCGCCGACACTACACCAGAGACACACGCATTGGTAACTTCCTTGGCAAGGCCTAAATTCAACCACGCCCAAAGCCACGTGTTGAATGACCACACCTCTACGCCGTACTGCCATACGCCAGTCCACTGTCTTACGCTCATAGGGGGTCTGACACAGCTACATGTCCCAGGTCTACCCCACTGCCTGAGGTGACAAGGTTGCGCCTGCTGTACACAGCACAATGTAATGTGGTATGGCCCGGGGCCCTCATGCATACATAATGACCACACGGACACACTGAGATAATTTGTGGAACTGGCAACGGGCACGTGCGCCCGGCACCTTTTATTGCCAGGGTCACACGTCCAGTTACGCCTGTGCTGGATGGGTGTTGGGTAGTGTAAGCCACCCCTCAGGGGTTGGTTGGTGCTGGCAACAACTACAACAGTGATCAGACAATCAGAAGTTCAAAGTACAAACAGCAAGGATCCATGACTTGAGCAGCACAGAGTTCGTAGCCCCGGATGCACTGCGGCCTGCACAGGCACACCCGCAAGGGACGGTGACTTGCAATGCACTGAGATAGGGCCACGAGAGCTGAGCAGGTCCTCGTTGATGTCCAAGGAGAATGTCACAGAGTGTTACAGGGGTCAGTAGAAGGTGTCCATCCAGGGCATGATGCAGAGGGCAGAAGCAAGCAGAAACAGGCAATATGGAGTTGAATGCTACAGTCTCATTTTCCCCACCATGTTAGTATCAGCTACATGATGATGAAGACAACACCCAGGCCATAGACCCAGACACCACCAAAGTTCAACCAGAGAGTGTCCCTGACTCCCGTGGCACAGAGTCAGTGGCACCAGAGCTGGAAGGGAATGCAGTCTGCGATGAGGCCTGTACAATGACATCAAGTCGGTCATAAATAAATCAAGGCTCAGTTCCAAATGTGTGACCTACAGGAATGCAGTGTGGGCCAGAGGCAGCGGTCTGCATGGGCCCACAGCCGTGTGTCATTGGCTTGCGATGCACAGAGTTAGTGGCACCAGAGCAGTTGTTGATAGTGTTCAATCAACTCCGTAACGTGGATCCTTTTTTCCTCAGGACTGAACCACGTCTTCCTCTTACTCCTCTCCTTGCGTACAATGATGTGTACTCTGCCATTGCATAATCAAGACCCAGTTCCAAATGTGTGACCTACTTGACGGCAGTGTAGGCTGGAGGCAGAAGTCAGCAAGGGCCCACAGACACGTGTGGTCGGAATGCTATGCACAGAGTTGGTGGCACCACATCGAAGGGAGTACAGTGACATAAACACAGCCATGAAATATGTACTCTGCCATTGTGTAATAAAGACTCAGTTCCAAATGTGTGACCTACTTGTCCGCTGGGTATGCTGGTGGAGTACGTCAACGAGAAAGGAGTACTGCCGGCCTTGCTCACGGAGGCCCAGATGGTCTGAGGAGGCTGCCAAGGTTGCGGGCCTTGGTTTTGGAGCTTGTACTGGAACGTGGTGGGCCCTCTTGGAGACACGCAGGTGTCGGAAGGTGAGCAGAGAGGCCTGGATGCACAGGGATGGGCAAGACGAGGTCTGGGGAACAGCGACCTGGGGTGCAGCAGGCACACAGGATCGCAGGTAACACCGCTCACGGCTTCGGACCCGTGGCGGGGTGAGAGACGCCAGCCTGGCAGACACGTTGGCCATTCCAGAAGAGAACCATGCTCAGGGCTGCGTGCTTTTTATTCACACCCCTACGCTGGCCTGGCGTACGCCGGTGCAGCCCACTCCTCACACGCTTACAGGGGTGACGTAACGAGCTACATATCCGAGATCTTCCCTACTTGCTTGGGTGACTTGGTTGCGTCCACTGTCCACAACACTACCACCACCAGCAGTATATGTCAACATGGATATGTCCGTGGTCTGCATACTGCTGTCTGGCCAGCACATCCACACCACACTTGACATTGTGTGCATTCTTATTCATAGGTCACTTGCCTCCTTCGCACATGCCTGGTTCCCACCTCTCCCCACATTCTGCTATTGTGTGGCTGAGGTGCCATGACGTTGATGGCTCATGTACATGGCTAACCCAGGTTACCGCAGTACGTTGTGCTGTCGTCTATGGTGGATGTGCATGTTGTTTGGCATGTTGTATGTGAGTTTGTAACGTGTGCATTCGCAGAGTTGTGAGTTTCATGATTGTGGAGTTGAGGTGTGTGGTGTGTTCATTTGGTACTTACCAACGTGCACTGTATTTACGTAGGTGCCATCCTGGAAGCGCCGGTTGATGATGGACTGTCGGAAGATGCATGAGTCATGCACACTGCCTGGGTAGTTGGAGACGACATTGGTGAAGAGCCCCGATGGTCCACCATTGCCTGCACATTGATGGAATGCGTGTGCGTTCTGTTGCGGTATTTGTGAGCAGTGTTTGTAGGACATGTAGGACAAACAAGTAGGACATGTTTGCAGTCAATTGCCCCCAACACGTGCGGAAATCTAGCTATGGCCTAGAAGCCTTGCTTGGTCTCCAGCTGTTCCTGCGCAGTGTGGGGGAAGTATAGAACTTGGATAGAGCTGGCTGTGAGACTCCTCCGACTCTTGCGGTTGTTGGTTGGAATGTCCCAGAGGCCAACAGGTACAGCACAGCCAGCAGCTTTGTCCTAGGTGGGATGTTGATTGTCCGCTGTGTTGGTACCGTAAGCCTGTGGGCAATGATGTTAAGGATGCGGAGGATGGTTGTCCTTTTGAGTATGTAGTGGGCAATGACTTTCTCTGGTGTTAAGTCTGTGAGGCTGGTGCATTTCCTGAAGGTTCACTGTCTTTTTCTTCGCTGCCTCGGTGATGGTCCGGGGGGGATACGGGGTGGGTCTGGGGGGCAATGGCCTGGCCTGGGGTTGGTGGCGGTGGGTGTTGTGGCCCTGTTGGGGCTCCGAGCTGCATGATGAGTAGCTCCATGGCATCTGTAGCTCTTCAGGTGTGGCTCTGGGCTGGGCTTCCTTTTCTGGTGCCGGTTGTCGTCCGACTTTGCACCAGGTCAGAGCAGGTGTTAAATTCCTGCTGCTAACGCGCCTTATCGCCTGTTTTGTGATCTTATCACAGATCTGGCTGGTCATTGAGAATGTTGTGATGTGATGTTGTTGCGGCTTTTTGCACGGAAACACCTACTCTGCATCTCATTAGCTTTAGTTGCCGGGGTCATCTGTGTCGATTTTTTTGCGGCTGCTATCACGGGTAAACTGGTGATATGGGCTGTTGGCACCAGCTTGTGAATGGGGCGAAAATTTTATCGCGACTTTGGCTGTGATAAAGTGCCGATAACTCGGCGATAGATACCTGAGAATATGCCCCTCAGTTTTTTATATTCAGGCTATGTTTTTTAGAAACCTACAAAGATTAATCAGTGAAGAGGCGAAAGAGTGAAGATTGCATTTCATGTGCAGATGTTAGAATTCAAGTGATAACTGTCAAACATTCAAACTCCTCTAAAACATTGGAGCTTGATAAAAAAAGTGACTGCCTTCTACAATGAAAGCCCAAGGGACTGAAGGGCCAATGTTACCCCATCACCTGCAACCCCACTTCTCCTTTGATTATGCTGTCTAGTAACGGCAACTGAACATTCTAATTGAAAAGATGAACAGTAAACCTCAGTGCTTGCACCTGTGTTCCCATGCAGAGCAAAGGCTTTGCTGTGCTTTCATGAGCCCCAGCCTTGCAGCCAAAATATTGTTGGGGCTTGAGCCTCAGTGTCCTACAGGAGCTGGTGCCCACAGTCTCAGACTTCTCCCCACTGTGGTACCTGCCTCCAAGGAGCACTACCATCATGCAGGCCAACAGGGCCTAAACATTGATCTACGTCATGGCTTCAGCAGCAACAAAAACACCAGGCCCCTGTGCAGGCCAAGGGAGCCCAGGTAAAGGATTAAAAAGTACCTCTGGAGCCAGTGCTGCTTTGCCCACCCACAACACACCATATGCCTGAAGTCCCTATTTGATTCCTTCATCATCCCACAGCCTCTGTTGTATTGCTTCATCCATAGCCCATTGCCCCTGCCCGCCCTTCTGCAGTCTTTGCCCTCATTCTCCTTCTGTACCACATAACCACTCATCCCCACAGCCTGAGACCGATCCTCAATTCTGCACCATCCCCCAAAACCTCAGCCCTAATCTCCTTCCTCTAGCCATCCCAATTCTTCAGTCCACTCTCCCCTCTTGCACCGGCAACTAGGTATCTAGTCCTACTGAAAGAGCAGGTATTCTGTGAGTGCCTTTGTAGAAATATGTAAATATAATGAGTTGGGTAATTTGTAGGTCTCACCTGTGACAGCGCATGTGTTGCTTGTGCATGCACTTGTACTTGCGTGACGTGTTGTATATAACAAGAGCCTTTGCCAATGCTTGTTATGTGTGCAGCATAAGAGGTGTGTGTGAGAAGCTGGCCTGGTATATGATGTCCACTAATGTAAGTGGGCAACTTGCACTAGTCCAGACAACCCTTATGGTGATTTAAGAGGTCTCAGACAACCTTAGAAAGCTATCCAAGTGGGAGCTGTGGAGAGCAGCCTTCAGGCTTAGTCTTGAAGGAGTGTAAAGCAGCTTGTTTTGCCAGAGTATAATCTTATAGAACCACACAAAGTATTTGTAAGAATATGTATTTATTATATAACACTATCTAGTATGTTACAATATCTCCCACACGGAGATAGACACAAAGCACAAAGGGGCATATTAATAAGGCGGCGATATGAAATTATCGCCGCTTTTGTGTCCTTTTTCGGGCAAAAAGCGGCGATAATTTAATCGCCTTATCAGCAAAGACACGCTATTGCGTGTTTTGCTGACTTAGCGCGCGTTTCCAGCATGCCTAACTTTGCATCATTAATGAGATGCAAAGTAGGCGTGGCTGTGAAACCAACCAGGGAAAATTTCGGGAAGGCAGCTTCGCGATATTAACAAGGAATAGTAGCGATTATTTAAATCGCATTAAGTATGCCTTAACGCAGGAATTAAACGTCTTTTAAATTCCTGACTAAGGCATACTTAACATGGGGGGTGGATTCTGTGGCTAAGACCACAGGCCATATCATCTAGGATATCGCCGTTTTCCACCATGGAAAACGGCGATATCCACACTATCTGTGGAATTTTTATCGCCTCGGCGATGCGCGTTGTTGATAACGAGCTAATCGGGCGATAAATTCCAGAGATAGCTGGCAATAAATATGCAAGCGCTAAGCGGGCTTTGCGATATTTATCACCGGCCCTTGTTAATAAGCCCCAAAATACCTCAGCAAAGAAATTACAGTAAAT
Source organism: Triturus cristatus (assembly GCF_964204655.1). NCBI lineage: Eukaryota > Metazoa > Chordata > Amphibia > Caudata > Salamandridae > Triturus > Triturus cristatus. The sequence continues at coordinate 379,700,562 of NC_140581.1, read as the reverse complement.
AGCACTCATACACAGTGGGCACTGTGGTGGGGAACAAACTATATACTAAGAAAGTGGTATAAGAACCACGACTTGCGTCAGGACAATGTCGAGAGGACGTAGAATTGCTGGGTACCCACAGAAATACCAAAGGTAAATAGATAGGGACCCCATGGAGAGCGTGTGCAGTATGTGAGCATGACCACGTGCTCTGTAAAAGTATGTGAAAGTCGCGGTTGGATTTTTAAAGATTAGAGACCCTTCCCAGAGGACCCTGAAGAACCCCAGTGGAAGACAGAAGGTTGGAAAACCACCCCACCCATGGATACCGTGGCACCCAAGCTACCTATCCCAGGGAAGCCGGGTCCATAGGTGTGAAGTGGCGTCGGAAACCGCAGTCGTACCCAATAGAGAACTTTGGGAAAGTGCAGCTGCTGGAAGAGGAGAAAGTGTCCGGAGGAATACAAACATGGATTCTTGAAGAGGAGTACCTGAAAGCGGAGGGGACAGTGTCTATGTCACTTGGGAGTCACCAGGAGACTTGGAAGATGGAAGCCCTCCGAGGTCGGGTGCTTCAGGAAGGATGACGAGGACCTTGACTATGCAGCTGCGAGGACCAGGCGATGCTGAGAATGACCAGGACCCAGATACAAGCTGTCCCACGAAGGATGTTGAGTGCTGAGGGGTCGGTGCCCGGCGGGAGCACCAACGAGCCTTGGAACATGCAACCCACGCAGGAAATCAAGAAGGTGCATGTTTGGGACCAGCAATGTCCAGGAGACTCACCACAAGCAAGGAAGTCAGGGGAGGCCTGAGCACCCATGGGAGCCCAAGGAAAACAAAGATGACCCTTAATTGGGCCCACAGGACGGAAGCACTGTGGTCGCGAGAGGACCTTGAGCAGCTCACCAAAAGGAGCAGGCCACGGTGCCCACGAGACGAGATGATGTGGCTGAAGATCTTGGTGGAGAAAGTTGCCGGAGGTTGGGGCTACTTGGAGCCCAATGCACTTGTCGCAGAGTTACCAACAAGCATATGCACTTGCAAAAGTACGCCGTGCACAGGGGTTCGGTTAATTCAGCCCCCACAAGGGATTCTGACCTCAGTCTTGGTGAGAGGGCAGCTTGGGCCTCGGGAGATGTAGATAACCACCACATGTGTTGTTGAGCCCTTCGGAGTCCGCAGAAGTTTGGGATCAGCAGACCGGTCAGCAGTGCTGAGGTGCCTACGAATGTAGCGGAGTGACTCCTTCACTCCAAGGGAGATTACTTTGGTACTCCTTGATGCTTCACAGGCCTTGAAATGTTCCTGTATGATGCACAGGCACAGACAATGCAGCAAACTTGAAGGGAGACAAAGTCAGGCCCAAACAAAGTCCAGCGAAGTCCAGAGTGCCCAGAGGGTAGAAGTACAGTGGTTTCAATTCTGAATCTTATCCCATGATGAATATAGGGACCTACACCCAGGTAAACCCTTAAGTACCCTAGGGAAAGGGTTGGGAAGATTCAGGGGACCCTCCCAGCAGAGGGTCTGGACAGGGGGGAGGTTACGCCCATGTCCTTTGTCCAGTTTCATGCCAGAGCGGGAGCCAACAGTTCCCAGGAAAGGTTTGAACTAGTCTTTGCACAGGGACACCAAATGTGCCCCTCATGCAGACATTCAAGTGCTGGCATGCGCACCCACACTAAATCCTGTCTGGGAAGTGGTCACACTCCCCTGTGACAGGATGCCTATTGTTCTACCTTCCACTGCTCAAGATTGGCTCAGCAGCAGGAGGGCAGACATGTGTCTCTGGTCGGCAGCAACCATTTTGTGCTGTCTGGGACTAGAAGGCTGGTACCGGGAACACTGAGAACCTAAAGAAGGGCTCTTCAAGTGTTTGGAATCATACCTCACCCACCGTTTACGGTGTGGGGGTATGATTCCAGCATGTATGATACCAAACATGATAGGATTCGTTGCAGCCGTTTTCAAAATGGTCATCATGCGGTCACGCGATGGCTCTCTATATAGTATATGGCTGCTTCACTGACAACCCGGGAGAATGGACTCCGTAGGCTGCAGGGGTGTCCTGCTCATGCAGGGGCACCCTCTCACTTAGAGCCAAGCACCCTGCCCTCAGGATTGTAAAGGCCTGCTATAGGGGTGCCTTAGTGCCGTGACCCTTAGATATAGTAAACCTATATATTTCGCAAGTGGTGCATGCACCAGCTTACACAGGCTGCAATGGCTGGCCTGTCGTTCCATTTTGAATGGTCTTTCTTGGGTGGCATAATACATGCTGCAGCCCATGGGAGACCTCTGGGGTACTTATGCGCTGGGTACATGGGAAAAAAAGGGGGAGGCATTGCCTGCATCTACCGCTCCAACCTCCTTATCACTGAACTTCTGGCCGAACTTACAGACTCTTGCGAATATCTTGCTCTCTCCGTCTGCAGCAACACCACACTTCAGTGCAGACTCCACATCTTTTACCACCCCCCAGGCAAGAATGACACCTTCACAGACTACCTCATGGAAATCATCACAGCCAAGGCCTCCCATAACTCCAATGACATTTTCCTTGGCGACTTCAACTTGCACTGGAACGACCCCAAGGAAGTGCAGGTCAACGCCATCAGAGACTTCTTGGCCGACCAAGCCCTTACCCAAGCCTGCCCTCTCCCTACTCACTCGAAAGGCGCCATTCTAGACTGGATCATCTCCAAGGAGTCTGCGGTCAAACTCATCTCCATAGATCCTTGCGACTGGTCTGACCACCACGCTATCACCTTCCTTATGCCTGGCACTCACAAGACATGGGCACCCCAACCGGTGATCCCCAAAAGATGGATCAGAGACACCAAGAACCTTGACCATGAGAAATTGTCTGCCCGTTGTGAAACTGACCTCCCCCCTCCTCCAAATCTCACCAGGGTCGACAACCTCACTGAACATTATTCCACAACTATATCCAACATTATTGACGACCTTGCTCAAAGACAGGAACCCCTGGTTCAACGGATCCCTCTACAATGAGAGTAGGTCCCTCCGGCAAACAGAACAGAACTGGAAAATGCACCCATCAGCAGCCCATCTTAAACTTCTCCGCGAGGCCAGAAACGCCTATGACAAGAAAATCCTCAACGCTAAAAAAGATTTCTTCAGAACAGAACTGGATAACGCCAAGAATAGACCTCGCAAATTATTCGAGTTGGTCAAAGCCCAATCCAACAAACTGGCTAAATCGTCCAAAGAAACCCCTATATCTCCAATCCCATGCGAGAAATTCTCCTCCTTCTTCTGTGATAAAATCTCTGCCCTAGGAAAGGAACTCATATCTGCTACCTATTTCCAAAACCCGCTGGCTCTACCTCCTCACTCCGCGCCGCCCTCCCAGACTTCCCTCAAAAACCAAGCGCTCTGGACCAACTTTAAAGTCTATGATGAACAATCTGTCTCAAAAATACTATCCTCTTTAAAACCCAACAATCACTACAATGACCCTCTCCCTTCAAACTGCTTATCCGCTGTTTCTCAGGCTATCATCCCTTCTTGGACTGCAATAATCAACGCCTCCCTCTTACAGGGATCGAAACCTGACTCTCTCAAAGCCGGCCAGGTTGTCCCCATTTTAAAAAAAACCTACACTAGATCCTGCTTCTCCTGACAACTACAGATCTATCTCTAACATCCCACTCCTAGCTAAAGTGCTGGAAAAATGTGTACAACAGCAGTTGAGCCATCACATCACCACTTGTAATCCAGATTCAGACCCGGGCCAGATTCAGACCCGGTCACAGCACCGAAACCACACTCCTCCACATTGTGGATGATGCCCTTCAAGCCCTTGACCAAGGCAAAACCTGTCTCCTGATCCTCCTGAACCTATCCTCGGCCTTTGACACTGTTAACCACGAAATTCTGCTTAACCACCTCAAACTTAGGATGGGCCCAGATGGCACTGTTCTTGCTTGGTTTAGGTCCTTCCTCCAGAATCGCTCACAGAGAGTCCTGATCAACGGTAACCTGTCCGCTTCCTCTCCGATCACGGTGGGAGTCCCTCAAGGATCAACCTTGTCCCCTACCCTCTTCAATCTTTACCTTGAACCGCTCTTAGAGGTGCTGCGCACCGCCATTATCTCCTACCACATGTATGCCGACGACACACAGCTCTACATCAAAATCTCTTCTCCAGAGGACATTCGCTCCCTGAATGAGACCCTGAAGTTGACTGTTCACTGGCTCACTTCTAACCAGCTTAAACTCAACGCAAAAAAACGGAGTTCCTCTTAATTGCACCACCTAACGCCAATACAGACATTCTAGAATGGATCAAGGCTATCTCAGCGCTAAACTGCTCTCCTACCATTGTGGACTCTGCTAAATCCATTGGAATTACCTTAGACAGCAACCTGAACATCCATGGCCATATCAACGCGATGGCCAAAACTGCCAGATTTCACTTGAACTACCTAAGAAACCTGAAACCATTCCTCGACACCCCAGATCTAAAATCGGCAATACAGGCCCTAGTCATCTCTATGCTAGAAAATGGTTGCTCCACCCTCGCAGGCCTGCCCAAGAGCTCTCTGGCACCCTTGAAAGCCTGCCTCAACGCCGCCACCAGACTTCTAACTGGCTCTAAGAAGTACGACCATATCTCACCCCACCTTAAAGCTCTGAACTGGCTTCCTCTTGAGTCCAGAATTCAATTCAAGCTGGCTTGCATCACCCACAAGGCTCTTTATTCCAAGTCCCCTGCTTTTCTCGCCCAGAAACTCGTGATATCTGGAGGAGCCAGAAACTCCCGGTGCGCCAGAGACCTTCTGCTCCAACCGGCACGCTTCAGGAATAAAAGAACGTTCAATTGGGCCTTCTCTGGGGCTGCCCCAAGAATATGGAACTCACTCCCACCCGCCATCAGAAGAATACCGTCTCTAGCTCACTTAAAAAAGGAGGCCAAAACTTTCCTAATGGGCAAATTCCTCTCCTAACGCTCACGCTACAATCACCTCCGTAACCTGGCTTCGCCTACCGTTACGGCATTATCCCGGGGCCTTTTCTCCTTATGATACCCACCCTGCACTTCCGAACAGACCCCCTGGGTGTTGAGACTGCTTCTCTAGCTTAATGTATCGATTTGTTCCTACCCCAAAATGTATCCAGATATTATGTTTGTTTGTTCTACCATATGCTGTATCCACCTGTCCCTTTCCCTTTGACTTATTCCCCCCATGTCCTTGTATCCCACCTGTTTCTTCTGTAAAGCGCTCTGATACCCTCACGGGTCTGGTTCGCGCTCTATAAAACACTAAATAATTAAATAAATAAATATACTAGGGACTGACAAGGGTACCCCAGTATCCAATCTGGGATGTACCTAGGTACTGAGTACAACAGAGTAAGATAGAAAGCAGATAGACTTTGGTCCTGATTAACAGCATCACATCAAGCAAAAAGTGGGGGGAACCAGAAGAAGCAGATCCTACTTTCCTACAGTGTGCTCATGTAAGTGCTGGGTGAGGTGAATATTGTGAGTGAATGTAGTGTGAGTAGTATGAATGTAGGGTGAAAGGTGTGCTGATGTGAGTGCAGGGCGAGCTGCATGAGTCCAAGGTGAGCTTAAGGCCAATGTGAGCACCAGGGGAGAGGAGTGCTTACAGAGTGAGAGGAATGAGTGCAGGGTGAGCGATGTGAGCGGTGTAAATGCAGGATAATTGCTGTGATTGTGTGAGTAATGCTTGACCAGTGAGCCTGTGTGAGTGGAGGGTGAGTGGAGGGAGTGAATGCGGGCGCATGGTGAGAGGACTTAGTGCACAATAAGTGGTGTGTCCCAGTGAGTTTTGGCAGACTATCATGCCTGTGTGCAAACAGGGTGAACTATATGAGTGATGTGTGAACAGAGTGCCTGTCTGAGTGCAGGCAGGGCAGTGTGCTCGTGTGAGTGCACGGTGATAGAAGGTACAGAAGGGTAAGATGTACAAGTGACCCACGTGTCTACGTGAGTTCATGGTGAGCAATGTGCCTGTGTAAAAGAAGGGTGAGATGAGTGAATGGAGGGTTAGTGAGGTGAGTGCAAGGTGAGTGATGTACCCACTTGAGTTTGAGTGTGGGTGAAAGTGCAGTGTGGAAAGAATCAATGCATGGTACGTGATGTGCTTGTTTGAGATTGAGTGCGGAGGAATGGTGAGACTGCAGGGTGAGCAGTGAGATGACATGTGAGTGCAAGGTGAGCGATGTCCCCCTGTGAGAGTAGGGTGAGAGGAGTAAGTTGAGAGTGAGTGAGGTAAGTATAGGGCGAGTGATGTGTCCATTTAAGTTTGGGTACAGGTGAAAGTGCAGTGTGGGAAGAATCAATGCATGGTACTTGATGTGCTTGTGTGAGATTGAGTGCAGGGTGAATGGTGAGACTGCAGGGTGAGCAGTGAGATTTCATGTGAATGCAGGGTGAGTGGTGTGCTCATGGAAGTGCAGGATAAGAGGAGGGTGAACGGCAGGAGTGCATGGTGAGTGGTGTAAGTACAGTGTGATCACTGTGAGTGCATGGTGAGTAGTGAGAATGACAGATGAGTGGAGTGTCATGTGCATGCAGGGTGAGTGGTGTGTTTGTGTGATTGAAGGTTAAAAGCAGGGTGAACGTTGTGAGTGCAGGGGAAGTGCATGAGTGTATGGTGAGTGGTGTAAGTACAGAGTGATCTCTATGAATGCAGGGTGAGTGATGGGTCTGCAGGGCAGCGGTGAGAGTGACAAGTGAGCAGAGTGCCACGTAAATGCATGGCGAGCGGTGTGATTGTGTGAGTGCAGGGAAAGAGGAGGGTGAATGGCGTGATTGCATGTTGAGCAACGTAAGTGCAATGTGATTGCTGTGAGTGCAGTTTGAGCTTTAAAGCCAAAGGTGAGCAGTGAGAACGATGAGTGAGTTCTCTGAATGGAGGATGAATTCCCAGACACACTGAGTAACTCATCTCAGTTGGTGAGTGGGGTTTCAGATATAATTTAAAGGATTTCTATTATTACATCAATCAGGGATGGAGGGAGGAAGAAATAAATGATTTGTGGATCCTGCAACAAACTTTCAGCCTCTTGATATGGAAGAAGAATACTTTATTGTTTGATTAATAAAAATTATTACAATGGTGAACATGCATCACTAATAAAAAAAATTATGTTAAAAAATTGCTAAAATATTTACACGTCGAAAAGAAGGCAGGCATTATCTTAGTCCTGGGTTTTTGCTTACATTGTTTCCTCTTAGTTTTTTTAGAATCCACCCAAATGCGTCCATTTAGTGCATTTGTCCTGTCACATCAAAAATAGGAAAATGTAAAGTTCATCAATAAATAATTAAAAGGGAGGAGCCTAGCGCGCAACCAAGATGGCCGCGTAGGTGCGAGGCTCCCGAGGACCTCCGCGACCTCCTATCACTATCCTGAACATATCCTGTCCCAGATGAGGGGACTGTGTTGGTGAGCCCGAGCTGAGGTGGCGCCCGTTTTCCGCTTCCAAATCGGACCTCGGACACCGACTTTACCACCGATTGAGGTTTGCGGCCTTCTCCTAGCCGAACCCCGGATTTGCGTTGTGGGGCGATCCAGTGACGAAGTGAATAACAGCGGCGGGCAGGGCTTGGTGGCTCGCGGAACCCGCACTTTCACTTTCGCTTTCGTACCCTCCTTGCTGTCTATGCGAGGTTGGGTCACGGGGCTTTGTGTGTTGGTGTGGCCTCTCTGGGGGACCCCGCCTGCCCGCCGGCTGTGATCCGCCCCGCTGATCTGGGGTGGCACCCCCCCGGAGCCCGTGGACCGGCTTGCCTGCCCTTCACGACGTGGCTGGTGCGATCGGGAGACTGGGACCATGGCCACGAAACAAGATGGCGACCGGGCAAAGGTAAAATCGACCCGGCGTGGCGCAGCCCAACAGTCCAACAGCATGGATCGCTATACCCTCCAGAAGGGATCTCCTGAGGTGCCCCGCAAGTCTCCTGAGGGCCCTACTGATGCCCCCGACCTGCCCACGGATCTGACTCTGCGGGATGTCATGGGCGCCATCGCCGAGATGAAGGCCTCTGTGGGCCAGCGTTTTGACACACTGGCGCAGAAGATCGACTCGGTCCTCGTAGATGTTGGCCTGCTAAGGGCCGATCTCTCCAAGACCAACGACCGAGTTGATTCTTTGGCCCACACCGCATCGGGCCTTACGACAGATGTGGCGGCCCTGCAAACGGAGGTGCGCCGGCTTGCTCGGGCGAGTGCGCTGATGGATCGTCGCCTGGAGGACTCCGAGAGTCGGGCCCGGCGTAACAACATCCGTATCATCGGGGTGCCTGAGGGACGTGAGGAAGCGGCGGCGGACCTTTTCGTGGAGGACCTGATCGTCAACCATCTCCAGCCACGGGGGCTGAGTAAATTCTTTGCCGTGGAGAGAGCCCACAGGGTTCCCGGGGGAAGGCCTAAGGTCGGAGCCGCTCCGAGACCTCTCATCGCCCGGATTTTTTATTTTCGGGACAGAGACGCTATCCTGCAATCCTCCAGACTACAGGGACCGATTAGACTTGATAATATGGATATTAATTTTTATCCTGACTTCACCCCTGCGGTCCAGAAGCAGAGACTGAGCTTCCTTGGTGTCAAGCGCCGTCTTCGGGACCTAAACATCAAGTACGCCATGCTCTTCCCAGCTAAGCTGCGAGTGGAGGTGGAAGGTCGCACGCACTTTTTTGATCGTCCCGAAGCGGCCGGGGACTGGCTGGATACTCTGTCTGGAGATCGGGATCGGGGTGGCGGGGGGGGAGCGGCCGGGGGAGAGGGCTCGCCGGATCAAGACTGAGGGACTCATATTAGGCCTCGCTCGGGACAAAAATGATGCCACTTTTGACTATACGTCGGATTGCTTAATTTCCCCTCCTCTGGAGGTTGTGTGGGGTCTCTTGGGGGTTCTCCCTCCTCCTCTGGGGGTCTAGTTAGTTTAACTATCTATGGGGCGACAGGCACACTGCACATTGGGGGGGCTGTTTGGGCTCATGCAGGGGTGCAGGGAGGGGGGAGTTTTGTTGGGGTGGGTGGGAAGGGATGGGGCGTTGTTTGTTATTATCACAAGGCAACCCTTTTTTTGTGTAGGCTCTACTGTGCTCTCGGGGGGACGAAGGATGGTCTTTGTGTATGATGGGGGGTAGGGAATTGACTTTGTTGTCTTGGAACGTTAATGGACTGGGGGACAGGATTAAACGAGGTGTGGTCCTGCAGTATCTGAAGCGACTCTCGCCTGATGTGGTCTTCCTGCAGGAGACACACCTTATCGGCAATTCCTTCTGCGCCATGAATCGGCGTGGCTACCGCCTTGTGGCCCACTCGGGCTTCACGTCAGGCTCGAGGGGTGTGGGTATCATGGTAAAGAACTCGCTCCCGTTAGAAATTGATGAGGTGCTTCATGATGACAGGGGACGGTACGCTGTCTTGGCGGGGAGAATGGAGGGCAAAGTGGTTGTCTTTGTGTCAGTGTACGTCCCACCGGGGTTGCAGTCGACCACCTTTGCAGATCTGGGGCGCCTCCTCCTTGGCCTTCCGGGGGGGCTTCTGGTGGTGGGGGGGGATTTCAACGCGGTGGTTTCTGGAACTGTGGATCGTCACCCCCCTAGGGACCTCCCCCGGGCACAGGCGTGGCTATCCGGCCTCTTGGATACACTGGGATTGGTGGACTGCTGGCGCTTAAAACATCCCACACAGTTGCAATACACTTTCCACTCGGGGGCCCATGGTAGTCTCTCACGGCTTGATTATGTCCTTGTCCCGGCGGCCCATGTCGGGAGGGTGGGGGAGGTGCGCCATTTGGCACGGGGTATCTCGGACCACTCCCCGCTACTGTTGCATGTTGATGTCTTTCCGAGGGCTGCGAGCAGGGTGGTCCCAATCAATTCCTGGTACCTGCGCGACCCCACCATTCGCGCTGACTTGATTAAATCCCTCCAGCGCTATTTTGAGGAGAACGTGGGGTCAGTGCCTTCAGCTATCTCCCTGTGGGAGGCCTTCAAAACAGTACTTAGAGGGGAGGCCCTATCCCTTATTTCCCACGCCCGGAGGCGTGAGCGGGAGGAGGTGACCCGGGTGGAGGCTGAAATAGCGGAGCTGGAGGGAAATCTAGAAGATGGGGTGACGGACGCTGCACTACATGTCCTCCAGCTCAAGCAGGCGGCTTATAGAGCCCTAGTTACGGAGGCGGCCAGTGGCCTTAGTAGAGAGCAACAGGGGCGGCTGTATGATGTGGGTGATAAGGCTGGTAAACTGATAGCGTGGTTGGATAAAAAGGAAAGAGCGAATCGTGTGGTCCCGCTGATTGAGAAAACGAATGGTGTGTGTGTAACTGAACCAGAAGAAATTGTCTCCTGCTTCGCGGAGTATTTCCGCGAGGTGTATTCCCCGGTCTCTTCTTGCTCGGAAGAGGACTCCCGTGCCCTGCTCAGAGATATCGCACTGCCTTCCCTGTCCGGGGAGGACAGGGTGTCGCTGGACGCCGCTCCCACCTCCGACGAAATCGCCCTCGCCATACGCTCGGTCGCTTCTGGCAAGGCCATGGGCCCGAATGGTATCCCTATCGAGCTGTATAAGCTGCGACCGGATACATTGGCGCCTCACCTCCGCGCAATGTTCCTTGCGGCCCACTCAGTGGGCTCCCTCCCGCTTGACCAGCGTCTGGCTACAATCGTGGTGATCCACAAGGAAGGGAGACCTCGGGATCGGGTTACTTCTTATCGGCCTATCTCACTACTGAATGCGGAGCCCAAAATTCTCGCTAAGGTACTCGCCAATCGGCTGGTCGGTGTGGTGGGAGATCTGGTTCACCAGGACCAGTCTGGCTTCATTCCCCATCGCAATACAGCCCTTAATCTGCGGCGTTTGCATGGGGTGCTTGCGCGCGTCCCATTCATACGGGAACCGGCCATTTTGGCGTCCTTAGACGCCACTATGGCGTTTGATACGCTTGAGTGGCCATACATCTGGGCGATGCTTGCTAAGTTCGGGTTTGGCCCAGGATTCATCAGTTGGGTCAAATTGCTGTATGCGGGCCGATTGGCACAGGTGGTCGTGAACGGAAGAGTATCGGCCCCGTTCGAGCTGGGCCGGGGCACGCGGCAGGGCTGTCCCCTGTCGCCGCTTCTTTTTGCGCTTGCCTTGGAGCCCCTGGCGGAGTGGCTGCGGTGGGAGCCTTCCATCCGTGGTCTCCGTTGGACCCCCGAGTATGAGGATCGCGTATCCCTATACGCTGATGACATCCTTCTGTACCTAGCCTCCCCACGCAAATTGCTTATAGTCCTAGTTGATGTTTTACACTCGTTTGGTCGTAACTCCGGTCTCGTCATCAATTGGGCTAAATCGTGTGTGTATGTTCTCTCTGGGGAGGCTCCTATTCTCCCGCGGGGCTGTCCGATCCAGATCGCCCCGCAGGGATTTCGGTACCTGGGTGTCTTCATTACTCTGGACCCGGAGGCCCGGTATGAACGGAATCTGCTTCCCCCCCTCCAGCGTCTGCGGGTAGATGTCGCACGATGGCGGCGCCTGCCGCTTTCGCCGCTCGGCCGGGCGGCATTGTTCAAGATGATGTCTCTGCCGCGTTTTCTGTACGCTTTGCAGAACACTATGGACTTGGTCCCGGCGCGCTACTTCCGTGAGGTGGAGAGTCTGCAACGCCGCCTGTTCTGGGACGGGAGGCCGCGCATTGCTCTGGCTAAGCTGACGCTCCCATGGTTTGACGGGGGGATTGCCCTCCCGGATATTAAACGGTACTATTGGGCCTCCCAGCTCGCTGCCATTAACCATGGCCTCTACGGGCCCGCCTTAAACCCGGCTTTTGAAATGGACAAGATGCTCCTGCCAGGTGGCGACTACAATCGAGCGCTCTACTCTAGCGCGCCCGACGCTCGCCTGACGGGCCCCACGCGTGTCATGGTGCAAGTCTGGCACGCGGCCAATGCAGCTACGGGGTGGAAGGACCGTTTGACCCGGGCATCACCACTATACGCGTCTGAGCGGTTAGGTTCCCTGTGGACCTCTAAGGACTTTGAGAAGTGGGACATGATAGGTATCAGTAAAGTGGGGGATCTTTGGACGAGGGGAGGATTTAAAACGTTCGATATGCTGCAGACGGAATTTCAGTTGCAGGGCAGTGAATACTTCCGGTATTTGCAGGTCCGTCATGCGCTGGGTTCCGTCTTCACGGATGTTGCCTCCATCCCGGAATATTCCCCCCTGGAAGATAGAGTGCTGGATGGGCATGTCCCGGACAGCACGATCTCACTTATATATAAAAAGCTGATAAACGACCGCTCGGGCCTGTTGACTGCCCTTCGTGCGGCTTGGGTTGCCGACGGGCTGGAGTTGGACGACGAGGACTGGACCTCCGCGGTGGCCTCCCCGAAGGAGGTGGCCATACCGGCTCGCCTTCGCTTCGTCCAGCTCAAGATACTCCACCGGGTCTACATGACGGGGCCAAAGCTTCTGCGTATGGGCTATGCCGGAGATGGGTTATGTAAGCGTGGGTGTGGTGCTTTGGGGACCTTTATGCATATTTTGTGGGAGTGCCCGGAGATAGAGGGGTTCTGGCGTGGTGTACATGAGGTGCTGCGTCTGGTTACGCATGTGGCGCTGTTGCCTGAAGCGAGGAGATGCCTGTTGAATGTGTGGGAACCGACTGATTACTCAGCGCCGCAGACGTGGTGGGTGACTCTGGGATATATGGTAGCCAAGCGTGATATTGCTCAACTGTGGGGATCCCAGAGGCCCCCGACGGTCTCGGCCTGGAAAGAACACATGGACTGGTGCATGTTTCGCGAAAAAGTGGTGTATGTGGCGAGGGGTAAGCCTGGGACATGGGTGAAAGTATGGGGCCCCTGGAACGCCTACCGAGGGGGTATCTGTGCGCCACCGCTGCTGCCTGATCCCTCGCCAGCCCCATCCCCTTAGCCGACTCATTCCCCCGCTGCCGGGCATTGGGTTCCCCCAGTCCTCGCTTTGCTCTCTTCCCCCTCTTCACACTTCTGTGTATAGTTGGGATCCCCCCTCTTGGGGAGCACGTGCTGCTATTTTTGATTGTGGGTTGCCTTGTGGGTGTGGTTTTAATTTTTGTTGTTCTTAATTTAAAATGAAACCGCATAATGGGGCCTGGATGATGTGGTTTTCGACATTGTTATCTATTGAGAAATGCTCCTCCTGTAATACCACGTGTTCCATGTATATATGTCGTGTGTTCCTACTATTGCTAGCGGCCGGCCGGTAGGTTGTGGGCCCATACTTGTATACTTTTAAGACCTGTAATAAACGGTTTCAAAAAAAAAATAAAATAAATAAATAAATAAATAATTAAAAGACCTGGAAGTCTATATTTGTTCATAATAGTAAAATATTAACTTCATCTAGACAATAAGACTTTTTCAGGAAACGATTAAGAAACAGTTAAGAGCCGTGGTTGTCCGTTCTGATTTGGCGTCTGCTGAGGCCACAGGACCAGACATTGGTTCACGGGGAGTTGATGACCAATACCACTAATAGTGCAATTCCGTTTATAAGGTAAAATCCCTACATACAATAATTTAAAGGTTCCAGGGACACACAAGAAAGTAAAATAGTCCATGTGCAAAAGGCCGTAATCAACTGCTGTTGAGTGGTACAGAGGAGTGAGTAAATCAACGAAACAACATTGGACTTAATCCTCCCAATTATGATTAACAGTTGTTGGCTTACTAGCTCTCACTGTTTATAAATCTTTTTGCTGTTCTTGTGAGGAACTTGGTAAACAGGATGTTAAGCAGTGGGTTATCCGGGTTTATTGATGCAAGGATAGCTTGTAGACACGTGCGGATGCCAAGTTTGTTCCATTCGCTCTTCAGCAAGATCTTTCGATCATCAAGGAGTGCAGGAGAAAGACATACCACATGCTCGATTGTTTCCTTGCTACTCCCACACCCTTTCACGTTATGTTGGTATTTGTGTGGCGCCAACTTGGCAAGTGATACAGCAATAGCCATTCACCCATTCTGAGGGCCAAAAATCTTTTTTTCCACAGCACTGAATAGGTACATGACAAATGGGGTGCCACGGTCCCTGGCTTAAACCCTGATACGATTGTCCAGGCATGCTTACGTTGTGCCATTTGGGCTCAATCTGAGTGGAAAGACCAGAGGCGGACGTTTCTTTTGATGTGGATTTTAGGTGTCTGCTGCGATGGATTGGAGCTCCAAATTTCTTCTGCGTCCAGGAGTTTTAGAGAGTCTTGTGAATAACACCGGTATGATCTACCAAACTGACGGGCGGAGATTTCCTGCCACAAAAGGGCCTCCAGGCTTCCTTCTCTGGAGGTACGCAACTTATTGCACAGCCTGATGAACGCTCCAGCCCCTACCGCTTGATGATCTTGGAGACCAAACTCAAGACGTATTTGAGCGGGGGATTAACTTTTTATGAAGGCTCAACACTTGTTTGAAGATTCTTGTTATTGTTTTGTTCACTTGGCTGTTGTCTTTCCCTTGCATGATCTCCAGGCTATAGGTGAAGAAGTCGATGATTTTTGCCTTCATGACACTTATAAGTGGAGTCAGGCTTGGACCGGACAGTTGCTTTGCGAGGGTCTTAAATGCCACCTGGTTTGTCAAAGCTTTGGCTTTTACCTCGTCTCTATGTTTGGAGATACTCATATGAAACGGCCCTATCAACGCTTTTACCATTGTATTGCCAACCGCCACCTTGGTATTTCCTTAGCCCCAAGGTAATTGCCCTTGTTTTTGTTAGATTCAGTTCCAGTTCGTTTTCTGTGGTGTAAAGAGACAACCGATTGAGTAGTCTCTGCAAGCCGACCCTGGTGTGGCTGAGCAGGACAAGGTCATCCGCGTACAGTAAATTACTAACTCTTACCCCAGCGATTTTTGGAGGATGAGAGTTGACTTCATCGAGTGACTCCGACAGATCGGAAATGAAAGATTGAAAAGAAGGGGCGCCAGCACACAGCCTCTTGATATGCTTTTATAGGGTTGCCACCTTTATAAGAGAAAAATACTAGGCCTGGACTGGCGGAAACCCTAGGTATTCATTCGTAACATTACCTTTCTGCCTTTGTTTAATTATTAGTCAGGGGTTGTTAACATGGCTCTAGACAAATTTATTTTAAAGGTGCTTTCTGTTTATATTTGCAAATCGAAGTATGTACAAATATGGGCAAAAAATCCCGGCCTTAGCTGATGTAGCTTATTTTTAAAATACCGGTTTGCCGATAGAAAACCGGACCCATGGCAACCCTATATGCCTAACATTGCGTTATTTGCCAACATGAATCCTCCCACTGTGGCAGCAAAAGTACTTAACAAATTTAAGGAATAGGCAGAGTGGGCAGCAGGGGATCTGGGACCTGGTGTAAAAAAACCACAAAAATGTGTCATTAACAAGTAATCGGTCCTTTGAAAGTCCTGTGGAATCCTCAGAGACCGAGATAAGGCACCATCCACCGTCCATCACCCCACAGAAACTCAAGCTCTGACTGTGTGTGTCCTGAAACCTGCATCAGCCCGGGCTGAGGCACACAACGATGGGGGCTGAAGCCCCTTCAGCCCTATGGGCGTTGCGCTCCTGATCTCACCCATTCTCCCGCAACATCACTTGCACCTCCACTCCCACCCAGTTTGTTCCCTGTTCCCACTTCCCCCACAACCAGGCCTGCTGTCTTTTCTCTACCCTGTCTTTGCTTCTGCCTCCATGCCTGTTCTGTCCTCCCACTGCCTGTGAGAACTCCCAGTCCCACAGCAAAATACAGGGAGCTGTGGAAAGACTCCTGTTCTGCCAATGCATGTGTCTCATAGAAACAAAAGCTGGTCTGCACTGAAGGCTTCCTTTGTAACTTTACACTCTTCTTTTTGGTTCTATGTGAATTGAAGGTCCTTTTATTATAGTCCTTTATTACTGTATCATTGAAATGATAGAAGAACTTGAAAGAAGGCCCCTTGGCTATCTGAATTTCAGTTCACATAGAAAAGAAAAGAGGACTGCAATGAATACAAGGAAAGGAGCCTTCAGCAGAGACCACCGTTCATTTTTTAGGTGCATCTTGCTTTAATGTTCTAACGCTTTGTTTCCATGCATTAGCTTATTAAATCTAAACATACTGGCTTCACCAGTTCTTTTTTTCTTTTATTTTTTATCCACAGCTGGCATGTTTAATGTATTGATGAGGACACAACATTCAAGCCAGTCCTTTGGTATTGTCAATGCTTGTTTACAATTGCTGTTTTGATGAGTTAATCAATCAAATGTACCTTTTAGCTATCACTATAAATAAAGGACAACTGATCATGGTGGTGGCATATGGAAGGAACATCCACCTTCCGGTTGTGACGATGACACTGAATTGTCCAAGCTGTGCCCCATTCCAGCCCAACGTGCAGACACTGGAACAGAAGCAGGGGCACCAGGCACATTCAGGGTGTGCTCTGCTGTGCAAAACAGAAACTTAATGGGGGCACGAAAGCTATGTGTTCCCTTTTCCAGTATGGCCGCAAATGGAAATGCTTGGCTCACAACCAATCTGTATTTTCTTTTGTCCAAGTTCTGACTTCACAGGTAGTAGGAATCAGGGGCCGTATTATGGAAAGGGTGCACCGTCCCTGTTTTTGCCACGGCGCACTTTTAAACAGGTGCACCAGGTACAAAAAGGGACAGTGTGCCTTATCACAATAAATGTGCTGGCACCACATTCAGAGAAATATGAGCCAGCTGCTTCAACGCCACTCTGTGTTTCACAGTGCAGGTGGCATCCTGCTGGCACATTAAAGAAGGGAGAGATCCCCCGGAGGCAGCTGCAGTGAGTCACCGGGGCGACCCATGGGATCCCCTTCCTCCCATCCAGAGGGTTGCCTTCAGGAGGCGCACTACAGTGGTGTACGAACCCTTAGGGGGCTCTCCTC
Source organism: Triturus cristatus (assembly GCF_964204655.1). Classification (NCBI taxonomy): domain Eukaryota; kingdom Metazoa; phylum Chordata; class Amphibia; order Caudata; family Salamandridae; genus Triturus; species Triturus cristatus. Next base: position 379,683,665 of record NC_140581.1, on the reverse strand, counting down.
CAAGATACAACGAGGGCCCCCATCTCTCCTGTCACATGCTTAATATACCTCTTTATTTGCCCTCTAATATCCTCAATGCAAAAGCATTCCTTATTTACAATCCCAGTCAGGAAGTTTCAACATAATACCTTACTGCTTTAGAGACCTGGGGGCATATCAACAACAACCGGCGATAATTATCGCTAAGCGCACTTAGCGCTAGGCTAATTATCACTGGCTAGCGTGAATTTTTATCGCTGAGATAGCGTGCTATTAGCAACGCTTATCTCAAAAGCGATAACAATCCTAACGCTAACTACCTAACGTGAGATTATCGCTGGAAACCCAGCGATAATCTCACGCAATGTGGCGTTAGCTTGTTGATAGGGCCTCACAAACTTAGCCATGATATCCACCTTCCATAGGATATCATGGCTAAGTCAGTCTTGAAGCAGGCGTAAGGAAAGTAGCGATAACAGGGGTTATCGCTACTTTTCTTGCCGCTATGCTTCATAGCGTGGGGCTTGATGATAGGAGAAATGTCGCTTACTCCTGTCATGTCAGGTCAGGAACGCCCACTTTGCATCTCATTAGAGATGCAAAGCTGGGCGTTAAGATTTCGTGCGCTAAAGCAAGGTTTCACGCGTTAGCGTGACCTTGCTAATTAGGCGATACAATTATCGCTGCTTTTCGGCTGAAAACGGCCGCAAAAGCGGAAATAATTTTCTATTGCCTCGTTGCTGATATGCCCCCTGGTTATTGAGAGAGGTGAGAAATCATCACGCTTCATGAGACACCCAATCATCAAGCTTCATGATTATACCCAATCATCACGTGTCATGCTCATACCCAATCATCACGCTTCATGATTATACCCAATCATCACGTATCATGCTCATACCCAATCATCATGTGTCATGCTCATACCCAATCATCACGCTTCATGATTATACCCAATCATCACGTGTCATGCTCATACCCAATCATCACGCGTCATGCTTATACCCAATAATGCTGCTGGCAACCGTCAGTCTGCAATATCAAGTCTGTAAATAGCAAAGCACTGACTTTTTGAAAGCACCGAGAATGTACCTTTGTCCTGCAGAAGTCAAAAGTTCAACTCGAGTGCAGTTTTGGATACAAGGCCAAGGAACCAGTGACCCCTTTTAACCCTTTCACAGAAGGTTTGCGATGCCCAAGAGAAGCATTACGATCAGCAACAGTAAAAGCAGCAATGTTGGAAGGTTCCCTACTTTCAGCTCTGTGGAAAAAGGGCTTCCACGAGCTGGTGCTTTTCAAGCCATGGCTGGGTCTCAGGGGGCCACCCCTTGAAGGAGGCCCACCGTGGGGACTACGGGGTCCTATATTACACCCCTGGCACACTGACAATGCGCCACCTTTTTGTGGCACAATTTGAGTGCACCTCCCAAGGACCTGTTTGCGTCTGCACCTGTGTCTGCAATGTGATGTGGGCACAGTGATTCCCTCATTTAGGGAGCACCTTCTCATAATTGCGTTGATACTACATGTGCGCCAGCAGTACCAGTATTACAGAAGAGTAACAGTATTACAAAAGAGTACCAGCATTACAGAAGAGTATCAGTATTACAGAAGAGTACCAGCATTACAGAAGAGTACCAGTATTACAGAAGAGTACCAGTATTACAGAAGAGTACCAGTATTACAGAAGAGCACCAGTATTACAGAAGGGTCGCACACGCATGTGCCACCCCTTCTTTAATACCATTGTGCCTAGGGGGCGCACAAAGTTGGCACACAGCCCCTTGCATACCCGAGGCATAATGTACAATATGGCTGCAGATGTCGAAGTGAGTCCAGCTGGACTTTTTGCACCTTGATGGCAGACTCAACAGCTTATCATATGATACTAAGATATCCTTGGCTGTCACTTCACACGTTGCCAAGATATAAGTTGTGCTCAGTCATTATTTTGACCTCTCTCAAACGCAGTTTCTACATATACGATATGCAAGCACCTGTGTGCTGTCAGGAATGACTTTCTATGGGAATTACTCCAATAGTGACCAATTATACCTAACACAATACAAGAGGGATAGATTTTTGCTTCTTAATTACTGTTTACTAATCCGCATATTTTCCATACACCTAATGCATTTCTTGGGGGGTTTATGTTTGATTTCATTTGTGCTGTGCCTATCCTTTGTTAATTGTAAAATGGCAAAAAAATTCTTAAAGAAAATAATAATTTGATTCTTGGGCCTCCACGTTATCTGTAATGCTCTGTAGCAGGCATATTAACCCAGTAATCTATTTTATGATGATTTAAACCTGTGGCTAGAGATTGAGGACAGATATTTCTCCAAGTGCTTTAAACCTTTCTACCCTATGCTATACTCCGCAGCAGATGAGGTAACCCCTTAGGCCATCTCACAATGCAGTCTGTTGGTGAGTATTTAAGTCAACAGGGTTTTCCTGAGACATTTTATCGTGATGTCATTTTCTTTTCGGGCAGAGTTTGGAAAAATAATGCATGTGAACTGATGGACCATACAATGACAGTGAATGACTCTGATCCTCGTGGCTTCATCCCTTATGACTACACACTTCCCTAGCACTAGATTCCATCCGCACCCATATACATGGCTTCCTGTAGTATTTTTTTCTATTTTTATCACTACCTCATCATCTTAACCATTCTTTAATAGATCATTCGAGACTACAATCCGAGTCCCCGCATTCCGGCATTCCAGACCGCTAAATTCAGTGCATTATTTATTTTAGCTATTGTTTAATTATCGTAAGTCTCACAAAGCAGACTCAGAGGAGCACGTGTACATGCTCCATCATCTTTCCGTTAAAACAAGATCCGAAATCATGTGAACTCTTCCCTCGACCGCCACAAACTAATTCTGGGAAGTCATCCAGAGAGTTTGGTTTGCCAAGGAGGAAGCGGGTCAATGCAACAGGAAAGCGGTGCCAATATAGCTGCAGCCAAATCAACGGTAAATATTATTCTGCAGGCCTTAAGATATGTTCTCGAACAATCGCCGATCTTGTTGACTTTCGAGGGGTAAAATAACTTTCAAGCAGTGAGTCTTGTTTTCTCTCACATCTGCTTCGAAAACAATGCCGGGAGTTATTCTTTCTCTTTGCAAGTGGGTAAAGGTCTTGTTTGCTTTAGACTGTAAAAACGGTGTTTGTGGTTACCAAACACATAAGTCTCGCGTGCAACTTGTTTGTTGATGTTTGTAGATTGCCTGGGTGGAATGAGGCTTGACCATTGATGAATAATTTTGCAGTTCAGCTCATGAACCACAGGCCTCATTTGGCGGCCCGTAATAGCTCCTGCAGTATTTTGACACGGTAATACCGCACAGAGGTAATACCTATCCTCCGTGGTGCATATGAGGTTACTGCACTGTTCGCAGTTCCGCACCTCAGATTGGGGTATAACAGGGTAATATAGCAAATGTTCATCATTCAAGGAATTAAAGCTGGCAATGAAGCCTTTTTCCCTGCATAAGTACCGCCACATTTTACCAGTGGCGGCTCCTCCGCAATGGTGGAGGTGCGTCACCCCACTGGCTCAGAGCCAGCAGCTGAAAAATAAAATATTTTATTATGGTTTAATTTTTAGCTGTTGGCTGAGCCAGCATGTGTAGGGAGAGTCGGGCCAGGCCATGGCAGATGGGGCGCAGTCATGTGCACTGCTAAGTCTTAGGCCGGCCAAACAGACATGCGCAGTTAGATTTCTCCAACCCAGCTGTATTGCACAGCTTGGTTGGAGAAACAGCACAGACTCCCTGTGCCTGAGTGAGCATTAAACCAGCCCACTCAGGCCAATCCCTGTGCTGCTCTCCTGTTTATTGGTAATAGCATGAGAGCAGCACGGGGATTCGATGGGGAGTCTCTGATGCTGTCCCAGGGACTGCTGGGAGCAGGAAGCAGAGGAGCACCAAGGCACACGGCGGCCGGCAGTATCAGGTAACCCCCTGGCTTCTGCTCCACCACTTTTAAGGTCAAGCCTAGCGGCAGCGCGCATGCACTGCTCACTCTGCGAGGCATACTGTATTAGAGTATGCACTGGAAGCCCCGCCAACTCTCCTCCCACATTTGTCATTGGCTTTTGTCATTGTACTTCTTAAATGCTGGCTTCTAATTCCTAAATAAGCTTGTTAGTCCCTCCTTGGTACCGACTTGTCTGCATTTGTTACCGCCCATAACAACTGGACCTTTTACTTGGCTTGCTACACGGTCTGCATTATAAGTGGGTGAGCACTATTTTGTTTATTGACACTAATGGGGGCTTTTCTTTGTATTTGCATGCTGAGCGCGGTGCCCGCTTCAGGGACACTGCGCTTGGTTTAATTTTTTAAAAAAACCTCAATAATAAGCACAGCACCCGCTTCAGGGACACCACATTCTCTTTTTGTTTTTAACTTTCATAATAAGCGCGGCGCCCGCTTCACGGGCACCATGCTGAGATCGCAGCACCTGATATGCTGCCAGGAGCAGCTGCTGCTATCAACACGCTTTGGTTTCTTTGCTGCCCAATCCCTCAGCCAGTCCACGCTCGCCTCCTCTATTGGCATCCACCCTTCCCCTCGCATGAGGGAGCGAGGCTTAGGGGCAATGAACATGGCAGAACAACCGGTTCCTCCAGTGGCAGCTCAGGTGAACGGGAGCATGCCCGTGCTGTTCTGCTTCTCGGTCTTCACCCGGCCCTCTGCCGTGCCGGATGGCTACGGATGTGAAGTGCTGATCCAGGAGATTCTCAGTTTGTACACAGACCAGATCATCGTGCGGCTCTTGGCAATGAGTGGGGCCATACATCGACCTGCCAAATGGCTTCTTAGTGAACGAGAGGTGCAAAGTGCGAGTTGTGCCCCTGCAGATCCAGGTGAGCACCCACCTTGTCCTAGCGATGTCTTTGTGGGGCCTGACAGTTCCCTTAAGACCCACCTTAGTGCCCCCAGTGTTCAGGTCTGCCCCGCACCCATGACCAGATGGTCCTGTAGTGTCATGTGCTCACTGTCCCCTAAACCAACCTCCTGTTCCCCTTCCTGAGTGACATCCTTGTTAGTGAACACTCACCTGCATATTTTAGAAACAAGCATTTGTAATGCAATACTTCTCGCATTTGCGAGATTTTTAGCTATTGGCATTGTAAATGACAATGCCTTTTATTTATGTCTTTAAAAAAACTGCAATAATAAAAGGCATTGCCATTTACAATACCAATAGGTCAAAGTTTCTAAAATGCGAGACCTATTGCATTGCAAATGCTTGTTCTTGCGTTGGCCGCTACTGCATTTTACCAAGTGAAAACCAGAAGAGGAAAAACGAGCAGGCACATAATTACCTATACACTTGGAATTCTGATTCAGGTGCATACTCCAGCAGCAAATCTTACCAGCCTAGTAGCATTATACATGTCAACAATTGCATTGGTCCCCACCAAGGAATTCAAAAAGACTCTATGTACTGCAAGAGAGAAACTCAAGTTGTTTCTGGTGTAACTTGGAGGCCCATTGTTATATATGCTTTTACCCTCTTGTCCCTATACCTTCCCATCCCATCATGGTTCTTTCCACCTGTAGAATACTTAGGTTGGAGCACGATACTGTCAGTTACCGAGTTAGAACTTGATGGATGCAGCGCTCTCACATGCGTTGCATACCTAGTCCTTGAATAAATAAAACCTCTACTTTCTGAGTTTGAGCGCAAAGTAATTTCAATTAGAACGTTGGATTATTGGGAGATCCAATGAAGACAATTAAGTGGCTCAGGGCTACCAATGGCTGGTACAAGCCTTCTGTGCCACCATTCCAATGTTTGTCTTTCTGTTTCTCCCTTTTTAATTTAGAACACTCTACCATCAGTGGGTACAATGTTCTAATAGCGTTATAGCCCTTCTGCCTCTGGCTATGCTGGTTGTTAGAGGCCTCCTCCCTTGTTGTAGGTTCAGGGACTTTAGCAACTGTATAATCTCTCGGCAGCGGGGTAAAAGGCTGTATTGTTATACTCATCTACATTGTTATGCTTCCCCCATGTAAGCTGATCCCATGGATATGATATGCAGAGAGTGGCAGCAAGGAGCAGCTATTTGACAAAGCATATTTCCTGCATACCCCCATCTTCTTCAAAAACCTTTCCCTTGTTCACTTGTTTGAAATATATACAAACTCTTTGTCCTGTGGCACACCACCACTTCCTTCTGCGCTTCCTAAAATGATGCTGCCCACATAAGGCAAATTTAGGTTGTTTTATTTAGCACTGAGATAATTTAACTCTGACCAGATCTCCTATTTTAACATTAAGTGCCTCATTTATAAGTTGTTGTCATAGGACAGCACAGCAAAGCTCTTTGCTGCACTGCCCTATGTCAAAAGAAAAGGGCAGTAATGTGTTGCATCTATGAGATATGGCGCATTCCTGTACTTTCCACTGCACTGACGCACAATTGGCTGTCTTGCGACAATGCAGGCACCCTTGCACCATGGTGCAAGGGTGTCTGCTTTGTAGGAATGATTGTTTTTGTGCAGGAAGGGGCATACGAAATTCATGGGTTTTGCATGGGAACACCCACCGCAATGCCCATGAAACTTCTCTTTGATGCAGAGTAAGGCAATGCAGCGACTTGCGCTGCTTTGCTTTACTCCATTTCTACGAGGCCATGAAAAGTCATGCAAACAGGCTTTGTGGGGCCTCGTAGATATGTGTCTGCACGATGCCCCGCCGGTGCGTCAAAGAAAGTGACATACCGGTAGCACAAGTGGGTTGTAAATAAGCCCCAAAATTTCCTGTCAGTTACTCCTTCATACCATTTTTAAACACGTTGGTGCTTCACACCTACATCACAAATTAATTTCAAAGACACACCCTTGTTCATCAGCCAAGGTTTATTTATCTTATTTCCAGGAGATCTTCCCCTCAACACCTCAAAATTTGAACCATTTGTATCAGTATTGGGAGTGCTATGATTTGCCCACAATAAACTTCTTAATTCAAACACCCAACCAAGACCACTAATCAAAGATAACTGAATGTTTTCCTTAATGACCTTGTTACACCTCTCCCTCCGACCATCACTTCTGGGATGATAAAATGATTGCAGATTATTATTGCTTACCATTTCCTCTGGAATTTCATCTCTCAAAAAGAATGTCTCAAAGTTGCAGAAACTTAGTTGTAGTTATACTGTCCACCAAACTCATTTCAGGCCACCGAGAATATTAATCAATCATCACGATACCAAATTTGGTGTGACTGCCACAAGCACAACAAGCATTGGCATAGCCAACAGGTCTCGCCTTTGGGACCTTATAAGTGTTTAGCCATGCAACAGTTGATGTTGTTGCACCAAGGATATTGTGCTGCATAACTAAATACTTATAATGTCCCAAAAGCGAGACGTATTGGCTATGCCAATGCTTGTTAATCCGGTGGCTGGGCGTCAATGGTTCAATGTGACATCAGGTAGCCCTGACTAACCAGTGTAATACTTTGGTGCCTATTAAGAGATGGGGTTCTCTGTGTAAGCCAGTAATAGTTAAATGGATTCTGTGAGGCAGTAAGGGTGTTTTTCTCACATCAATGCCGCTATACTGTTGTAAAAAAAAACCTGAACATTATCCTTTTAACTTTAGTAATACATTTGTGAGGTGTTTATTACAGCAAATGTGCGCGCGCACAAGAGTCCCCGCTCCTCCCACCCCTCCCCCCTGTGCTTCCATCAAACTTCCTCACCCGGAGCACTCCTTCTCTAATTAACTGAAATTGTAGTGCACGGATTAGGTGGAGGCGTGGGTGTCCACTAAACAGCCTTCTTTATTGTGGAAATGGACACTGAGGGGGCGCAAGGAAAGCGGGACCCAGACTGCGCTTTCACTTTCTTGCTCCCTGAGATCTAGGTTTAAAGTTGCTAAAATTCCCAATGTGGCAATCTAGCAAACATTGACTGCAGCCCCTGGTGCGTCCTCATGTGTCATTCTTGCTTCTACAAGTGCTGGTAGGAGTCAAGTGTCAGTGAGAACACACTACAGCATCTCTTAGACATTTGTGTGTTTCTTCAGTTAGCTGGGTAGAGTGAAGCCATTTGAAATTAAGTACCCCAGCCCTCTATGGCTTTCCTGTCCCATGTGCATATTTGAACACCAGAAGGTTCATTCCCTGTGATGTCCTAACAGTGGATAGACTATGCTAGGTAAACTAAGTCATTTACTCCCAGTGACACACTGGTCCCCATTTAGCATCTGTGGTCCTGTTCAGCTGTAAGACACCGGACTCATGCTGTCTTCACGCAGTTTATGTACTCAGAAAAAATGACATTGAAGTAAAACTGCAGCAAATGCTCTGTTGCAAATTTGGGCTTCTTGTGTAACAGGAAATAGAGCACACATATTCTGCTACAGCCCATGATTCTTCAATAATCCCTCACCAGGGAAAAATACTGCAAAGATACTGTACAAACTGCTCGGTTTTTACTTTTACCGGATAAATAGCATGGTGCATGATTAAAATGTATCAAAACTGACCTTGAAATATTTCCTTTTGTAAAATAAAAGGGGAAACTGATTAAGGGGCATATCAGCAAGGGCCAGTGATAATTATATTTTAGCGCTAGGATAATTATCGCCGGCTATCGTTGCTTTCTATCGCGGAGATAGCGTGCTATCAGCAACGCTTATCTCCAAAGCGATAGAAATGCAAGCGTTAGCTGGAAAACAGTGTGATTATCGCTGGAAATCCAGCGATAATCGCACTGTGACCGGCGATACCTTGCTGATAGGGCAGGGTGGTTTTAGCCATGTAATCCACCTCCCATTGGATTACATGGCTAAGTCAGAACTAAAGCAGGCGTAAGGAAAGTAGCGATAACCATGGTGATAGCGTGACCTTGCTGATATAGTGATAAAATTATCGCTGCTTTTCGGACGAAAATGGCCGCAAAAGCGGCGATAATTTATTATCGCCGCCTTGTAGATATGCCCCTTAGTTCCCAATTTGGCCTGCACTTTCAGCAAGCGAAAGCTGACACCAAGATATTTCTTATTACGTACATGCAAACATGAGCAAATTCAGGGGCATATTAACAAGGGCTTTATCTCCGCTTTTTTGGCTTTAAAAGCCAAAAAAGTGGTGATAAGACTTTCGCCCTATTTACAAGAGGGTGCTGACATGCATAATCATATGTTAGCACCCTTTTTCCCAACGCCTCGCTTTGCATCTCTAATGAGATGCAAAGTGGGCGTCACTGGGCAGTACAGCCTTGCAAATATCGCGATATTTACAAGGCTGCCCCAGCATTTTAGCAGATGTTGTCGCACTTTAGAATTTGGGACCGCGTAGGAGGCAGGGCCCTACCCCTGTCTATCTCGGTAATAGTGAACCGCGAATGGTTAATGCGGTATGTACAAGTGCTTTGTGTAACGTTTTAGCTATGAATGCACTGTGTATACGCTATTTCACATCACTACGTGGGTTCCATTTTGTATCGGTGGCCATCTTATGGTTGCCCTCAAATAGGCTATATAGCATGAAGCGAAAACGGGCCTTTTAGAGCACATGTGCCTTTCTTTGACTTTTCTGTGACCTGGGCAGCTTGGCTCCGCCGCCCCAGGTCAAACTGGTCTCACGAGTTCCCCGTCCTCTGGCCACCTGTGATTAGCATCAGGGCTTGACACACCATAAAGTCTTTTCATCCTACACAAGCCTCCGGCTAATCTCTTTCACACCTGACTGTTCCTGCTTTATGGCTTGTTTCCCAAAACAGGAGATGCTCATGTTTATTGGGGCCTATCGATATCTGATGTGGGATCTGAGCCTTGCTGGGTAAATAATTGCGGGCTGGCTTAACTGGAATGTGGGATGGTCATCATGCCTTTTCGTTTTGTAATGTATACTTTAAATGACCATACCATAAACCTAGGAATGTATGCCTGAAGCAGGAAATTCTGTATTTAAGGAGAAGCCCGTTTCTGTGATTTTCAGCAGTCTCCTGAGAACATACACGCTGTTGTACTTCTAGGATACCTGTAATTGGTCTGCAGCCAATAAACTGATCTTTGACTTCACCCAGAAGACTCTGTGTTTCTGTAGGTCTGAAACAGGAAGAACCCCGAAGTCATAGGGTGTGTTCCCCTGCACCGCTGGGCTTAAAATACCCAGTACTTCAATGTTAGTTTTTGGAGAAAACCGCTGTTTTCTCCAAAAACTAACGTCTGCTAAAATCCTGACTTACTCATCCCTAACATAGGGGGTGGATTATGCTGCTACGACCACGGGGTCATATCAGCAAGGTTATCGCACTTTTGCAGGGAACATCGCTGGAAAACCAGCGATGTTCCCTGCAAAACAGTGATTTGCCCCGCTATCTCTGGAATTTTTATCGTCCTGGAGCAACGTGTTGTTGATAACGCGCTACCAGGGCGATAAATTCCAGAGATAGACAGCGATGGATAACAAAGCGCTAAGCGTGCTTTGCGTTATTCATCGCCGTTCCTTGCTGATATGCCCCTCAGTATGTTCCATGTTTTGCCCTGGTGCAAAAATGTATGTAAGAAATGGAGCAAACTATTCCCTGATCAGAAAAGAATTATTAAAACAAGCAGTGCTTTATTTTTCCGCCAGTACAAAATGTATGCAATCATGGCAGTCCATGTCGACTGTAATGCGGAAAGCTTAACTGAGGAACAGAAAAAAAGTTATTTGGGAAAGGAAGTGCTCACAACAGAAGAAAAAACTTAACACAAAGAAGCCTTTAAAAAGGGCACAGTGAGCATCGGAAATAGGGGCCAGAGGTCCAGGAGGACGCAGGACCAATGAGTACAGCCGAGGCAAGAAAAACTTTAAATGCTCCTGTCCTGTGATCCATCTGAGCAGGGCAGGATGCCAAGTCCAAGTCCTAATAGCCTGAACTGGCTCAGCGGGCTCCGACAGTTAAAGGTTTGATAGGGCTTGGCTTTAAAGACCTTCGAAGGATGAAATGAGGAAAGGATTGATTCCAACTTGAGACCTACAGGTCACCGCTGGTGTTCAGCCCCAGGCTAAATAGTCTGGGCGCTACAAGTGCATCGGATCGGGGGAAATTCTCGAATGAGAAACACAAGCAAGGCTCAGGGTAACCCTGTAACTCCTCCAGGCAGTCCCTGCCTCTTCGCAACTTAATTAAAGAGCAGAAAATAGGTTCTCAGAAGCGCTTCCAGGGAAGTTATAGCTAATTAAGTTAAAGTGGAGAGTGTGTTGTAATTTGAAACTTGTTTCTATGTCCAGTATTGGAAAACACTGACCACTCACGGCTATCGGTACCACAATCCACTCCCGGCACATCACAAACCTCACTTTTGGCATAAACCAGCCGTGCTCTCATTAGGGGCTGCACTCTGAAAGATGGCGCGGTGTGATAGAAGGAAGCCACAATTGTACTCTACAGACACAGGATCAAATGTTCTTCCACCCACACTGGATTTGTCAAAACAATTCACAGTACAAGAATGTGCACTATTCAGACAAGTTGTGCACCAAATGAAAGAAAATTGGCATCGGCAGTCACGTTTGAACAATCTAGCGCCGATACTAGCGCTGTACAGAAAAAGAGGGTGCAATAAACCCTGAACTTAGACTCTAAGCCCCCATATTTAAAAGGGGTTAGAGTGCTTTCACACAAGATATCAATGTGGCAGTCAAGAGGTTTAAAGAGGGGAACTGCATAGCAAGAGCAGGATTGTAGAAAAAAGTGAGCAAACCCCTCCCATTCAATCGAGTCTATTTAAGAGTCCAGGATGTATGGACTTTAGTGGGAGCAGCAACGGAGAGCCATAGCCGTGTGTTAAAATGAGAAGCGGGTGGGGCTGGTAACTTAAGCAGCGTTGAGACAATCGCAGCATATGAAGGAGAAACAACAAGGGGGGGACGCACATGACGGCGAGCACAGCAGGTGGTGGCAGGGAGAGAGCAAACCAGGATTAAGGCTGCTGAACACGTTACGATCAGTGTGCGAAGAGGTCAATTAACTCACCTCTATATCTGATCCTGCTTAATCGGACCGTGGAAGTGAGTCTCTAAAATCTCAGCGTATAACTAAGGGGAGACAAATCAAGTATCAAACGGCAGACCCAAAGCCAATGGGTATGCATCGAGAGAATCAACTCACCTCATAGTCGAGAAACCATGGTACTAATTAATACAGCTGTAAATACCTTCCATAAAGGCGAAAACGTAATATACACTGACGGAAACAAGAAACAAAGCTGGAACTGCAACCGCAAAGATCAAAGATGAAGTGCGGCAGCCGGGAACTAAGCAGTGTTTACGTGAAGGCTTTATGGCACGCGGGGGCTTGTTTTCTTTTTGTTAAGCTTGTGCGTGATGCGTGTTTTCCTGAAGTTTGTGCATGATGATTCCATGGTTTTATTTTTAAAATGTGCTAACTTGTTTGGATTGTCAGCGTGACAAGTGCCATAAAGGCTTCACGTAAAAACTGCTTTGTCCCCGGCCGCCGCACTTCATCTTTGATCTTTGCGGTTGCAGTTCCAGCTTCGTTTCTTGTTTACAACAAGCGCCATATGGGACAGGATCAGCATCGCCATCGGGTACCCTAGCCAGAGGAATGGGGGCAGTGACAGCCACGCTCAACACTGGACTAAATGAGCAGGCACAGTGCAGCATGGCAGCGCTGAAAGTTTCTAGGTCCGTGTAGGACACAGTGTTGGACTGCAGCCAGCAACAGAAATCACACAGCACAGCATTTGTGAAGCGGGGCCACGCTCACATTAAAAGTAGAAATCATCAATATTTCGTAAGGTTTTCGGAAATGTTTACTTTGTGCGCGTGATCAATGTCCAATTTAAAATAAGCCTTGTAGAGTCTGCCATGAAACTGACGAGGAGGGAGGGGTAGGTGGGAGGGGGTAGTAAGAGCAGACAGCAAGGAGGTGGAGGAGCATGATTCACGTGCTGCAATGAAGCTGACGAGGAGGGAAGGGGAGAAGGGAGGGGGTAGTGAGAGCAGAGAGCAAGGGGGGGAGGAGCATGATTCACGCGCTGTAAGGTTTAATGAGCCATTACAGAAAGCCAGATGGCGGCTGTGCACGTTCACACGCGCATAACCGCAAGCTTGAGGACAGCAAAAGCGTGTGGTAGCACTTTGAAAACCCACTTACTAAATGTCTCGCAGAGCAGCGCATGCACTGGCTCAGGCGAGACCTAAAAAGGACCTAGAATAATACCAATGGCCATTTTTGACCAAGCCTTATCTGGGACTGGTACGGGCTCTGCCACACTAGAATTAGAACACGCTTACATAATAACACAAGTTATCAGATTCATAACTCAAAACTTCCCTCTCTTCCTCCTTTAATAATTTTTATTACAATAACCAGCTTCATGCAATCTTCCTGATTTGCATATGGCTGGGTTCAAACTGGAATGGCATGGTGAGGAAAAAAACGATGGCGTTAGGCCCAGATCTCTGTACTGGGGTGAATGTATGACATTGTTCTGCATTCTGTCCTTCAATTGTTCTTTTTGCATTTGTCACCCTAGGACGGGTATGCCCAGATGTGGGTCCCGTGCTCTCCATGCCACTGGAGTCAAGCTATCCTGGGTGATAAGGGTTGACACCCCAAAACCGGTACTAGGATGCTAGGATGCTTGTTTCCACTCCAGGAAGGACCTGGCCTGGCAGATCGGACTAGACTGTTCCCATTGGGCGCAGGGTCAAGACTGATTTGCATATGGCTGGGCCCAAACTGGAATGGCATGGTGAGCAAAAAATCGATGGATTTAGGACCAGATATCTGTACTGGGGTGAATGTATAACATTGTTCTGCATTCCGTCCATCAATTGTCCTTTCTTCATGCAATCTTCCACCAAACCCCTTCATGTTACTCTCTCCTTTCCTTCCTGAATGCTGTACTTTCCTCTGTGTATGGAAGAACGAAAACCAGGTGAGCGGCTAGTAGTGACTCTATAAAAGCACTGCGAAAAGTTCCGGTCCACCTCCGGTCTGCACTAATCTGCTAGAGACAGGAGAGCAGGCAGGTTCTGGAATGGCTCAAGGGAAGCACTGGGTGATAGAGAAAATGGTCTCTCATTTGCTATCCGACCACTCCCTTCTGGTCTCTAGATACCTAGCAGAGTTGGTGGATCAGTTACTGACCTTCCACCACTGGGCTCACATTTATAGAAACCTGACAAGGGGAGGGGTGTCAGAAGTGGTTGCTTCCCTGTGTTACGTCACCTAAGTGAAAAGCACATTATAATTTCACTGTGACATTATACCATTGAAAAGGCAGATTTTGAATCTGTTTATTCATCAAGACTTTGTACGAGCGCCTTTCTTAACAGTGTTTTTCATATGTCTGTTGGATGTGGTTGAGAAATAATGTGAGTGCCAGTAGTGACTGGCCGAAGACAATCAGAATGGACAACATTCCTTAAACAGATGTTCCAGAACTATTGATTTAGCATCTCCACCTTGTATTTTCCCACTTTAAATGAAATCCGAGGATACAATTAAAGAATACTTACAACTGTATCCAACACCCACCCAAATGCCAGTGATGAGAACTTACAGGAGTATGCAAAATGAACGTCCAACAGACAGGCACACTCAAGATGGACATGAGGAGAAGGTCAATTCAATGGCCACAGGTCCATAACTATGGCGACTGGAAGTTTCTACAGTGATGGAGGACATCATTACTACATATCCCAGAAAAACATTTCATTGACCTTGTCAGCTAATATAAAGCTGCGGTGTGCACTATGATGCTACGCCACTGGACCCCTCCGGAGAGTCGATTGAGACACATCAGAGCATCACAACCATTTATCTCCAAGCACTGAAACAAGTCAAGATGCTCCCAGATTGTTTTGACATGCCATGTCGTCTTCCTTAAAACATAATTGCAGATATGACAGACTTCGAAAATATTTACATGCCACCATTGCCAAGAAGACCTTTGATTGCTTACACATCGCCAAGAAAGGGCAACACAAATGCCGATTCATCTACTAAAAACTGCAAAGGATACTCCAGCCACAGTAAACGTTGGTATGTGATAAATAACTATGCTTCAATACATACTCCAAGTGCAGCCTATGGTCTTGCAGAGACTGATACCAAGGATGCAGGTAGAGTCTTAGCACACATCCAAACAATTACATTCATAAACTTTGTTTCACTGTGTGAGTCCTGCACACAGCACCACATCCCAGTCTCAACCATGCCTCATTACTTCCTGACTCTCTACTTCCTGTCACAGAGGACAGTGACAAGCCTTCGCAATGTTGGCCATTCATGAACAACAAGGCTAACCAGTGCCAATTCCACAAATACTGGTGCCTACACGCCTCTACTAGATCAGTGGACAATGATGTCCTGCATCACAGTGACATCATCCAACTCAAGCCAGGACACATCAGTTCATACACAGAATGTCATCGGACTCTACCCATCACAATATATAGTACCTTGAAAATACCCTGTCACAGATCTCAGTGGCAAATGTCCAGCTTTTGTTACAAGCACCCATATGGTGTATGGTGCTAAACTGTCCTGCTTTAGTGGAGCACGTCTTTCTTCTTTCTAGACTGATCTTTGGTTTATTATCCTTAATCTAGGGGAAATGGAATGACCTGCGATTGATAACTGATGGAGCTGAGAGCACCACGTTCTGTTCTTGGGAGCTTCACCCTCCCAAATGAGTACAAAGGCAGCTTATGCTGATAAATGTATTGAACCTTAGCTCCTGTCCATCCCTGTGCCAGTCTTAGCTATTTCTATTTGTTTCTTTCGACTTGCCACAAATGTTTCCTATTCTTTCAGGACATTGAGTTTTGCGGTGAGGTGCCAAGATTGCATCTGCTGTACATATATACTGGCAGAGTTTTACCTGGCCAGAATGGTATAGCAGCTTGGCACAGTACCATATCTCCTGTGCGAGGGTGAGCATTAGGCATTCGATGAAAAAAATTCCCCCCTTCATCTTTTTCATTCCATGACCTTCATGTGTGTTGTCAGAGGTGGTCAAGACTTGTGGAGCCAGTGATATGGTTGTACTTTATTTGATTGAACATTAACGTTTTAAACATAAACTCTATCCTACACGCCACAGTATGCCTCATTAATGTGTTATTGAAACTCAGACACATTGCACCAGTGCTGAAATAATTACATTGGCTTCCTCACAAAGCCGGCATCATCTTCAAGACCAGCTGCTATCACCTTCAAGGCCATTGGAACCAACACCATGGCTTACCTGACCAGGAAACCGTCGGCCTCAGGAGGGCAGTGCCACAAGGAAAGAAGAAATCAGTAGACTAGAAGGTATAATTTTGCAAAGAAAAAAACCCGAAGGCAGATCTTCTCCATCTAAACTCACAGGATATGGAATGGTGTCCCTACTGACATCTCTTGAGCAATTCAAAAAGAAGATGAAAACTTAAGAACATTAGTTCCCTATGTATGGGACAGTTCCTGTAACCTGCATCTAAATAAGCAACTAATGGATATTATCCACAATAGCAGTACATAGCAGAATCAACAGATTTGATGGTTAACAAACTGAGGGCCTCATTTAAGAGCCCCCTGCGGCACTTTTGCACCGCCAGAGCATCACTTTTTTGACGTTCCGGTGCCGCAGCATATTTACAAAGCCACGCAAAGCCACTTTATGTACCTTTTCATGGCCTTGTAAAGATGTGCTCCTTTCACACAGAACACTACGTGAAAGGGGCGTTCCATGGTTGTTGCTGTGGGTGTTCTCATGCAAAACTCATGGAATCTGAAGCATTCCCAGATTTATGAGAAATCATAAACCTGGGAGTGCATCAGAATCTAACGCCACCCCAGGTGTAGCGTTAGGGAGGCGCAACGAGGAGAAATGTGTTAATTTCTCCTAATTTTTTCCTTTTGTTGTACTGCAGCTTATCTATTTTGTTATACTGCAGCTTATCTATCCTGTGATGTCGATGTGCTCTAGAATCTATGGTCTCCTAACAACGGTATTGAGTTTGTACATTCCTGTTGGAGCTGTTGGCAGAGCTGGTTTTCCTGGCTCTGCTGGTCATGTAGCCAATAAATAACCAGCTTCCTACCTCCTGCGTCAGCTTGGTTACTACAAAATTATGGCGACGATCTTTGGCTACATGGAGGAACCCTCGCAGCTGTTGTGATAACTTCTGAACTGGCTCCTGTTTCTTCAATCAACTTATTTCTACATAACTGCTGAGGAACAACTTCTTCTAACTTTTAAATGCGAGGTATTTTGTGTCTGTCTATGCTGCCTGCCCTGCGTTTTCGTGACATTTTAAAAGGAACTCTCTGTCTGAACAAAAGAAACAGCGTTCATTCTCTGAGCTCCAGCAACTGTCACTTTATGTCCACAGCAGTATTGGTTGCTTTGCGCTTTCTTTTGACACCCACATACCCATTTTTCGGAGCGCGAGAGGGAGTAATAGTGACTTATTTTAAATTAAAGCAATCGCCATTACTCCTCGCGCATCTAAACTTATGACAGATTTATCCTACTTATCCTCGTGCCTACCTCGTTCCAGCTTCTCCCACACTTCGTCCGTCCTTAATCAAGATTGCCTTCACGTCTTCAAACTGTGACATCATCGCGTCACATCACGTTGCGGGAAGGCGGCCATTTTAACTTGTTGGGAACCTTCCTACATTGAGGATGTTGCGTAGCTGCCATTTTGGAGCAAGAAAAAGGAAAAGCAGTATCTCCATGACAACGCGTGTCTCTTCATCATCGGTGACACGCACAACATTTTAAGCATTGGTATCCATGGGAACGCGTGTCTCTTCATTGCCGGTGACACGCACACCATTTTAAGCATTGATGTATATTACAATGCGTGTCTCTTCATCATCGGTGACACGCACACCATTTTAATCATTGATTTACATTTAAATGCTTGTCTCTTCATCGTCAGTGACACGCACACCATTTTCTTCATTGTATCGAATTCTGCCAAAACCGAGGCTTAATTACTGTGTGTTTAACAGCCCAACAGAGTTAAATTGAAGCAACACATACACTTCTTATCCTTAAAAGCTCATTCTGCTCTTTCAGTCTACAGTTGTACGTGTCAAGAGCTGTTTGCTTACAGTTACGAGTATTTTTCTGCTCATCTGTGGTGATGAACACAACCTTATTTTTTATTGACAGTTTCTATCTTTAGTGTGTCTTCAGTGATCCACACACTTTCTGCATCCTACTATGTGTTTCACCTGTACATCTGCGGTGATATACACACCTTCACATAGTGACATAGTATTAGTGCAATTTATATACACAAGTACAGTTCCATTCTTATATCTCTCATGTTTGCATATTCACATTTTAATATTTTGTGTTTACTATTTATTTATTACTTTTGCTTTTGTCACTGTCGGACACCATTTCTCTGTCAAATTTGCCAAGTTTAGCAGAATTGTGCACTATGCAGTCTGTAAATCCACCACCTTAATTTCTTGAGTCACCTGGTGATCCTCCAGTCAGGTGGGAAATCTGGTATGACGCCTTTCAAACGTATCTGGGAGCCATAGGTGCTCTACGTTTTAGTGCAGAGAGAAGAAAATGTCTCCTTCTTCACTCTCTGGGATTTGAGGCAGGATCTATCCATAAACATCTTCCACCTCTTTCTCAAGAACAACTTAATGGCATTGACGAATATGAGGAAACCATCATTAAGTTGAGAACCAGATTTGACAAACAACCAAGCCTTATGGTTCTAAGGAACAAGTTCTTTAAAAGGAAAAAAACAGAAGGAGAAGATGTGGATGCTTACATTTCCGTCTTACGTAGACAAGCAGCTGATTGTAAGTTTGAAAACTTTACAGATCAACTCATTAGAGATCAGTTCATTTGTCAATGCAAGGATAAGAACATTCAACAAAAACTGTTAACTCTGGGTGATCCATCTCTAGATGAAACTATAAAAATCGCCAAGAGTATAGAAATTTCTACGGTTTCTCAAAAAGAATTATATGACAAGCCGCATGATGCTATTAATGTAGTCAATGCTAATAATCCTGTGAAACATTGTGTTAAATCTACTCAATCGGTCCATCAAGCTTCCAAGCCCAATTCTGATCTCACTAATTCCACTAAGGGAAATACTAACAATATGTGCATCAGATGTGGGAATACACCACATGTCAAAGGTTCCTGTTGTCCCGCTAGTAACATCATGTGTAATTACTGCAAAAAGATGGGGCATTTTGCCAAGGTGTGTCTAAAGAAAAAGAGTGTTAGGAAGCCAACTATTTGTAGTGTTGAATCTGATTGCGAGTCTGACCTGGAAGTCATTTCTGTTATCAGAAGCGCAGATGAGTTAGATTCTGTCGAACCTGCTTCCTCCCAAGATTTGTTACGGGTGATCCCTCTTTGTGTATTGATCCCATTGTGGATATTAAGGTTGGGGATCACACTGTGAAACTCTTAGTTGACTCAGGGGCCAAGATCACAATGATCACTCAGAAATTGTTCAAAGAAACCTGGAATGGTTCTCAATCCCTATCTCCTCCTGATCGTTCTCCTGTCTCGTATGAGGGGCGGAGAGTGTCATTGAAAGAACTCACGATGGTCATCTGCGTTCAACACTCACTAAGCGGCGTATCAGAGACATTCATTGGTGGCCAGGGATGGATGCTGAGATTGATTCTATGGTTGCCGGTTGCTGTGCCTGTGGCACAGCTGACAAAAGTTTAAAAGTGTCTGTTCCACTATTGATGCCTATTGAGTGCCCAAAGGTCCATGGTTAAAACTGGGCATAGATGTTATGGGGCCTTATGAGTTTCTTCCAGGAGGATTTCGTTTTAATGGACTATGCGTCAAAATGGCCAGAGATTAAGCTGGTGAAAGAAGCCAACACTAAGTCTGTTGTGGAGTTTCTTAAGAACGTGTGGTTGAGAGAGGGTTTTCCTGAGACTTTGGTTTCAGATAATGGAAAGTAGTTTATCAGTACTTTATTTGAGTCATTCCTCCATGAATCTGGTGTAAAACACCACAGGAGTTCCCTTTATCACCCACAAAGTAATGGTTTGGTTGAAAGAATGAATCGGGTGGTGGGGGAGTGTATTAAGTGGGCCAGAGCTGGTAGTCATGATATTTGCAAAGCACTTAATGCTATGATTTGGTTCTATAGAATTACACCCCATTCTGCCACCAAAATTTCACCTTTTGAATTGTTGAGGGGACGGAAGCCAAATACTAGTTTCAGGCCTGCTTGGATAAGCAAATGGGTCAGATCTGAATCTGATGTTGCTCATTTAATGTCTTTGGCGAGTGAGAATATGTCGACTTCACAATCTATACAGAAGCTGTGGTTTGACTCCCGCAGAGGTGTTAAAGTGGATTCACTGGAAGTGGGGGACACTATTAACATTAAGAGTGGTGTTCATGCTAAGAAAGGTGACAGCAAATGCAGTCAACCTGTCAAAGTTCTCAAGATTCTTGGTAATGCAGTAATGGTTGATGGAGGTCATTGGTGGGACCTCAGCAGGGTGGTGAAGGTTCGTGTAAGTGATGCGGTTCCACCTTCAAGGAAAAGTGTTCATCCTTGAATTGACCAAGTATATTCCAAGAAAAGTTCTAGAATTGCTGTTAGGCCTGCCAGGTACAGGTCGTATTTTTGTTTTTGTGTTATTTTTTTTTTCTCTTTATGTTCTCTCTCTTGTTTTTTTTCCTTTATTATTATTTTTTTTAAAATTTTTTGGGGGGAGAAGAGAAGATATGTTGTACTGCAGCTTATCTATTTTGTTATACTGCAGCTTATCTATTCTGTGATGTTGATGTGCTCTAGAATCTATGGTCTCCTAGCAACGGTATTGAGTTTATACATTCCTGTTGGAGCTGTTGGCGGAGCTGGTCTTCCTGGCTATGCTGTAGCCAATAAATAACCAGCTTCCTACCTCCTGCGTCAGCTTGGTTACTACACCTTTTTCTATGGGTGCTGCATTCTGTAGCAAACATTCAAAGAGGAAATCACCTGAATCGATTGATTTTGTGCAGGAAGGTGTGCCTTCTTGCACAAAAAAATCAGTCCAGTAACGCAGGCACCCTTGCACCATGGTGCAAGGGTGCCTGTGTTGGTGCATGGCAGCCTATTGTGCGCCGGTGCAGGGGAAAAGGACAGGAATATGCCTTATCTCATAGATACGGCACATTCCTGCCCTTTTGTTTTGACGTAGGGCAGCGCAGCAAGATTCCTTGCAGCGCTGCTCTGCGCCAAAACCTCATAACTGAGGACCTGAATTTTTCAGTCCTACAGTAGACATTTTTACTTACTACAAAATGCAATTCACAAACCTGCACGTGTAAATCTCCACCTCTACCTTTCTTATGTTTTTTATGGCGATATCCTCACATAGGTAAGTCTATTACTTAATAGTATATTTCAGAGGGACCCGGGGAGGGCAGTAAGCCAATTGAGATATGCAAACTGCTTTTTAAAGTCATTACAGCCAAAAAAAAAAAAAAAACAGCAGTAAGGGCATATTAATCAAGAGGTTGTGCTGGCCTTGCTTCACACCATGTGCCAAAGGTCGCGTGCAAGCACTAAGTTATATATAAAAAACGATGCATCTTCACGAATGCGTAACTTTTTAAGGATTGCAAGGGACAAAATTTGCGCAGGATCCTGCTGCGTCATGCAGGAATTAATATATGCAATACAGGTGTTTCCATGCAAAATCCAAGGCAACTGTAACACAATACTACTTACTAGTTTAGCACTGTGTCATGCATCGTGTATTATTGAAACACAACCTCAGAAATGTGCCAGAATTGCTGCGCATAGGCAACCCAGGCACAGGAAATGATGCAGTGGCTACAGTACAAATTCCTCACCATTACAGTACACTATGAAAAGCTCAACTATGCCACGGAGGTTGTTATATTGCAACTGGGAGTAGCTGGTATTCAACCAAGTAGGCAGTGAAGGAGGAAGGAGCGTGTTTTCCATCAGCGCATATCCCTCATTCACCCCAGGGAGAAGGAGGTCTCACAGTTCTACAGACTAAAGAGGGAGTCCATCATGGAAATGCTGGAGAAGATAGCGCCAAGTCTCTGTAGGGACCGATGCTATCCCATTACATGTAAAATTGACAGCTGTGCTGCACATGTTGGCCTCAGGATCCTTCCAAACCACAGTGGCCAGATTGGCAGGCATTTCACAAGGAGCATTTTCTGATTTTCTTCCATCTGTGTTGGATGCCTCATAAAACTCACATCCCAGTACCTTCTTTTGCCAAAACGACTTAAAAACACTGGATACCAAGCAAGGCTTCTCCTCCATTGTTGGATGATTTCTACATGCGCTTGGTGCCATACATTGCACACATGTCAACCACAAACACACCTACTCCATCAATGTCCATGCGATAGTGGACCATCAGGGAATGTTCATCAATGTCCTGGCAAAGTTTCACAGAAGTACGCACGATGCATATATCTTCTGCCACAGTACCACCAATGGCCAGAATAGCAGATATGGGAATGGCCTACACATTGGTAAGGAAAGAAGTTTTAACGTATGACATAATAGCCATCTCTGTGTTTGTGTCTGGGTTTTGTGTCATGTGCACATAGTGGGAGTAACTTACTCTAACATGTGGTCAATGATGTTCCATTCTGTGATTCTGTTGCAATGAAAAGAAGTTATCAATGTGGTAGATCCAAATAGATGTTTATTAGTTGATTATAAGATGGTAGTTACATAGTAGATGAGTTAGATCAGGTTGGTATATGGTTGATGTACAGTCCATATATGGTCCCACCAGGAACTGCATCTCTGCTGCTCAGCCCACTCTCTCCAACTGTCATACCTCCCAGTCAGCCAGGCACACCAACATTCCAATAGTCATCAGGCATTCCATCATTCCACTCACATACCCAAGCAGACTGGCTAAGCAGCAATACCCGTAGATACAACACATCCCCTTTCTTTACAAATCAAAACACAACTAGAAACAAGCCTAAATGAGATAATCACAAATATGCAGAAGACTTGTAAAAAACATTGCATTCAGAAAATATATCTCAAGTGAAGCAATGATGTATCATGACAAAAGATAATGAGAATGTGAAATGAAAGAAGATAAAATAGAAAAGAATTAATGCAGAGGCAAAAGATAGTAAGAATGCGAAACGAATGAAAATAAATAAGTGCAAAAGAGAATATAAGAATTCTACACAGCACCCATCCCCTTTCCTTGGAACACAATCTCAAGAAAAAAAAAAAAAAATTATCCTCCAAATCACCATATTAAATTAAACTAAATTATGACCTTTCAATTATAAATTAAGCAATGTACACTGAGCCATCATATTATTTCAACATTTCAACGATTAATTGCTCATTGTACATTGAACAAATCTATATTTCGACAATTTCAACTCCACACATTGTGCATTCAATATTTCAATATTTAGACAAATTCAACTCCGCACATTGTGCATTCAACATTTCAATACTTCGACAATTTCAACTCCGCACATTGTGCATTCAATATTTCAAATATTTAGACAAATTCAACTCCGCACAATGTGCATTCAACATTTCAATACTTCGACAATTTCAATATTTAGACGACTCCAACTTCTCCTTAAATATTGGGATCACTGCCCATTAACCATTTCAATATAACGTATGGGTGCACTGCCCATTACATATAATTAAATATAATGTGGGCACACTGCCCATTGGGCATTAATCACTGATAGATAACTACAAACCTGTGGAATTAGAACACTGAGGACAACCCTCAACTTTACTCTCACTAATCAAGCTTGGCACACATGTAGCCTCTGCCCTAAATTAACACTAAAAGGGCATCCCTAGACTAAAGGTACTGTAACTAAGCAATGAACGTAAACTGAACCACATCCCTGAAACTAAAGATAAACCTGTGATTACTTGGAACACAAATACTGTATAATATCACATTCCAAATAACATCACATAAATTTTGCCAATACTTAAAATGCAAAACATTTCAAAACTGTATGCCACACCGGTGAGCGATCTCTCACCCGAACACATTTACGCCGTTAATGTTGTAAAGTCTCCAACTCTCCAACAGTAATATTCAGTCCCAATGTCTCGAAACAGAAACAAACTCTTTAAAAAAAAATTTTTTTTCCAAGTTCACGTGAAACGGGAACAAGACTCTGCATCCAGATACTTTATCCAAACTTCCACTCACCACCGATGTGTAAACGACAATCTCTCCACTGAAAAGTAATCCAAACGGCTCGCTCACACCGTTGCAACGACCAACTTGCTGATCTTCCTGCTTCATTAAACTTTATTGAAAATAAAGCGCTCATGAGAAAAGAAAAAAAAACTTGGTTGGCAAAATTACCTTTGGCAAAAATTACGTGGTTGGCAGAAAATGGCTCGCGTCAAAACGTGGTTGGCAAATACTCCAAGTTCATCTTTTAAAATGGCGGCACGTTTTTTCCTTGCAGCGTCGAGTGGCTCACGGCGAGGACGTGCTCCTCTGCCTTCCGTGAGCAGGG
This sequence comes from Triturus cristatus, assembly GCF_964204655.1. Classification (NCBI taxonomy): domain Eukaryota; kingdom Metazoa; phylum Chordata; class Amphibia; order Caudata; family Salamandridae; genus Triturus; species Triturus cristatus. The sequence continues at coordinate 379,659,162 of NC_140581.1, read as the reverse complement.
TAAAATGCAAAACAGAGCGTGATCCATTATGTTTCCTCGCGACACCACGACCTACAAGTAAGTGGCGCATGGAAGCCTCGCGATGGATTTAAAAATTGCAGGCGCGCTCTAAAACGCTGAACAGCAAAATGTTTTAAATGGTTGGCGTTGCGCGCGAATTACTGCAAAGGTAATTATTTTCAGAGTTACTCCTTAAATACATTCCCACATAAATATCGCCGCAAAACTCACAGATGATGAAACTCGTGGTTGGCTGCAACCTCCAGCAAAATCACGCAAAATATCTTCCAAGTAAGCACTACTGACAGTCCTAGAGAACGAGTGTAAGCTTCCACTTTTAGCCTTTGTTGCGTGGTAAAAACTTTCAAATGCTTAGAAAATCCATATTCCACACGAGTAAATTCCTTGGAAGTCATAAATATATATTATGTAAAATTAACGATGGTTTACACACCACAGGATGCTTGTAGTTTACTTGTTGTTAATGGTGTGTCCCTCCAGCATAAATCAAATAACAATTTCTTAACTGCTTACGTGAATTTTATTCAGGAGAGTGAAGCACCCAAAGTAGGCTGTCCGGTTGATGGAGGACACTGGTGGGACAAAATTGGGTGTTCTTCTCCTCGTTTTCAAGTTTAAGTTCCTTCAAAATTTCTATATAATTATCCTTTGCTTGTATATTCCAAATCTTCACTTCAGGTAGGCAGGAAACAGTACACGCAGGGTTTCTTCCAGATCGTCGCCAATGTTGCAATGAAAAGAAGTTATCAATGTGGTAGATCCAAATAGATGTTTATTAGTTGATTATAAGATGGTAGTTACATAGTAGATGAGTTAGATCAGGTTGGTATATGGTTGATGTACAGTCCATATATGGTCCCACCAGGAACTGCATCTCTGCTGCTCAGCCCACTCTCTCCAACTGTCATACCTCCCAGTCAGCCAGGCACACCAACATTCCAATAGTCATCAGGCATTCCATCATTCCACTCACATACCCAAGCAGACTGGCTAAGCAGCAATACCCGTAGATACAACAGATTCCTTCACTGATCCTGCAATAAATGTAGGGAAAATCACACAGAGATAAGTATTTTGTCATCTCACACTGTGTGAGTGGGCAAAACCACAATGTCTCCAATGTCAAACAAATTGGAATGACAAATCATGTGCTCCACAATTATATTCAATATGAGTAGAAAGTATACATCTTAGCAAAGTTTGAGATGTGTGTATGTGCAAAGGTGGTGCAAGTCTGGTTCAATTATCAATGTGCCACTAAAACAACAGTTGTTTAACAAATCATGTGATCCTAAGCATATGTGTCACACATGGCAGCATATCTGTAGACTGATCAAAGTATCAGGAGCACAAATAAAAAAAGAACTTCTAAATTCCATGTATGTCATGCACTGAAAGTGTAGCATCACATCTTGAGTTCTTCATTCGATGGACCAGCAGCTCTCCCCTCTGCCCCCCAGGGCCTTGAGACACTTACGGGTGAGTAGTCGTGCTATATAAGCCACCTTATTGATTGATTATGTATGCAATACCAAACATACAAAGTTTACCTATTTTTCAGGCTTTCCAACATTCTAAGTCCAAACATACAAATAGATAATAAGCCACATTGACAGGCCTCATCAATGTGATAGATTATTGATGAACAATTCAATGCCTCAAGTTGCCTACATTTCCTGCATCTTAGTCCATCAATGTTAAACTGACACAGTCAATAAATAGGCTGTGAAAGATGTCATAGAATAGGATACAACCTAGGTGAAATGCAATCAAGGTGAGGTGTCACAGTGCACTTATAATCCAAATTTGAACCCTCTCATGCTAAATAAATGATGTCAGAATCAAGGAATATGAGGACAGAAACCCCTACAAGGCAAAAGCACATACAGAAAGCGTTGTGTACAGGTCTGTAGTTTAAAGTCACTTATATCTACATCATGTTGTCCAATACCAAAAAAGGGCTACATTGACATACCTGTGTAAATCTAAGTTCAACAAGCTAACTTGCCAAACAAAAAGCATTAGCTGATGAATTAATAAAGCCAATAAAAATATTGATGTTACATGTTGGAAATTGGTAACATTTACTAAGCAAATAGCAGTGCTAAAATATGTGTACACTAATCTAAGGCTGTGCAACTGTTATGTAGGAAAGAAAGGACATCATAGGTGATAAAAGGACAAATGTATGTGGGAGTGTCAAACATGTTGACACTGTCACTACCTATATAGGGCGAAATGTATGTAAGGTAATCTGATCATAAATTTGATACTTCGAATACATATTCAGTGCAAATCTCATATAGCTAATAATATCATTCTAAACTACTTATCATAGTAATGTTCTGGCTAAACATAAGAGTTATCAGGTTGATGAGTTGTATGTTTTACACCATGGACAATATGTGCAATGACACTTATACGTTTAACATACATGTGTAAAGCAATGGTCAACAGAATCTAAGACATATCTCTTAAAAGTTAAAAGGGATGTGTTTAGGTTTGACTGCATACATAACATACAGTCGGTTTTATCTGAACAATGTATCAAATCATTGACTGTTGGTATTTTCCACTTTTCAGGAGACCAAGGATATGGTTTGCAGCCATGGATTATGATGCCATTTCAAAATCCACAGATGGCGGGCCAAAAAAGTACAACTCTGCTCTGAGCAAAACAAGAAATGAGGTGGAGAGAATATTTGAGGTCCTAAAGTCCAGTTTCTGCTACCTAGATAAATCTGGGGGAAAACTCCTCTACTACACTCCTATTGTCTGCAAGATCATCTTAGTGTGTGCAATATTGCACAAAATCTGTCTGAAAACCAATGTGCCGTTGAACAATGAGACAGAAGTCCCACATGATCCGGCAGAGAAGGATGAAAGTGATGCAGACATAGGGCACACAATGGCAGGTCGTGTGAGACGGGACCAAATAGTTGCAAATCGTTTTTCTTAATAAAATGAAGAAGATGTTATTAATGACAGAAACTATTTCAACATATCATGCAATAAATATTTGTTTTGAACTCATTTAATGTGTGGTGTTTGTGTCAATGTCAAGGTAGATATACAGTCACACACATGTTCTCAACTAGTTGTAGGTCTCAACATGCATGAATTATGATTTCCGAGCTGTTGATAAACATGGGAACATATCTCCAACTAAGAAGAAATCACTGCAGCAGGTCAATGTGATGTAGTGCACTGCATGAAACGGAGAGGGCAGGATTGCCTCCTATCTGGATAGATATGGGCCACTCCTGACCTCCCTCTCTTAAGCAGTGCAGTGCTGCACAGCAAGATGTTTTGTAATGTTGTGCTGCATCAAAGTGTGTTAAATGTGGCACTCAGTGTATGATGGATCAGAATTCTCCCTATAAGTCAGTCCCTGAGGCAATATTCAAATTGATGTGTATTACACATATGGCTATCATGCAGAGTGGCATCACATTGCTGGAACATATGTTGCAGCAGGTACCATCACAGATCATGGCAGATATCTGTCATGGCCAAACAGCTAGCCTCAGGTGTAGATGTCAAAATGTCATTTGTAAAGATTACATTCATGCATGTGTGGGGATCCACAAAACAGCACAAACATTACACTTTTCCAGAGCTGCTTGATGTGAAGTCTACATTAGCCCACACTTGCTACAATACACATGTACCATGCTTTGCAGAGCAATGTAAGGAGACTCAAAAGTCCACACCACAACATACTAGACTGCCGAAGGAGCAATGCATGGCATTTATCAGAAAAATAATAGCAGGCAGATGTTTCCCCACCATCACATCACTTCAGCAATACAGAGATGTGTAATGTTTGAAGCATGTATGTCATAATGCAAGCACAAACGGTTGTAGACATACACAAATATTACAAATATGGTGATATGGTAGTGTTGGGTCGGAAATGTGCCCTGCATGGCAAGAGATCCTTACCCCTGCACTGAGTGCCCAACTGTATTGTTGCCTGGATCATTAATACCGGTATATTTCCATAGAAGAACATGGAAATGAGTGTGTGCCATGCCATGTGTCATGGATTGTGGTTTTGTTGGACCAGAAGGGGCACCCAAAGAGCTACCCCCATAATTGTGGTACACTACTTCCTTTGCCAGGAGTAAAACAGCACGAGCGTGGTGGTGGCAGCATACTGTGTAGTAATCAGTAGTCAGTCAGTCAGTCAAGAAAACTTTATTTCGGCTATCAGCCATAAAAGTTCATAAATCACAATATTACAAAACAGTAGATATAATAAAATGGTGCAACAATAAAAATGTAGATACGAGGACATATAAACAAACACGTTGGCCAAGACAACAAAAAGTCGTCTTCTCATTATCCACATTGAAAATAAAAATTTAGCTATCACGGTAACAAATAAGGGGGATGGGTCATACTTCAAGAGCCTAAACAGATCTCTATGATTCCTGGCCCCCGTATTTTTAGCGAGCTGGATGATCCATTTTCGACGGGGGGTTGAGTAGGCTGTACAAAAAAAGATGACATGGACCTCTGACTCTTCTTCTACACCGCACCCAGGACAGGAGTGTCTGCTAGATCCAACCCACTTGTTTGTTCTTGAAAAAAGAGGGAGAGAACCATGCCTAAATTGCATGAATAGTTTCTTGGCGATTCCCGGGTGAATCAAATTTAAAGCGGGCTCATAACTATAGCCATTTTTCACCTCAAGAAATGCCGAGGTCAGATTGGTACTATTCGTGGACCGTAGGACCTGTATCAGATTGAATTCCTCCAGGGTTTTAGCCAGTGACTTTTTTGAAAGGTTAGGGCATGACTCCTCTGGTTTAAGCCAAAGATCCTCTCTCCCTATTGCCCTCAGGGATTTTTTTACAAAGGCTAGCCATGGAATAGCGCCAGCCTTAGGGATCAACAGGATAGATTTCAGTTCCTCCCGAAGACTAGCAAGTTCGAGAGTACTCCATAGACGTCGCCAGTACATAACCGGACGTGATGCAACCAGATCCGCGATTGGGTGTATACCCAAATCCATCCTGAGCGGCTGCATAGGGGTACTCGTGGGTAGTGCCAATAATTGTCTAGAAAAATGGTTTTCCGACTTGGTTAAAGTCGGGACTGTGTTGTGGCCCCATAGTTCAGCACCGTAAGTCACAACCCCCCTCGCCTGGACCTTGTATATCTCCACTAATGGGCTAATTAGCTTTAGTGGGTTATTTTTGTGCATCTTTATGATTCCCCCAGTTATCTGTGCGAATTTTAAATTTACTTTTGAAATCTGGGGCCCCCAATTCCTTTTGTTGTTAAGTGTTACGCCCAAGTAGTCGAATATGTTCACCCGTTCCAAATGCGGACCGTCCAGTTTTGGCGTGGGGCGGTTTATAGTATCCGCGTGGAGAACCATGTATTTGGTCTTGCTCACATTTATGACCAGGTTCCTTTTCCTGCAGAATAGGGCGAATCCATCAAGGATTCTTTCCATTCCAGTAGTACGAACATGACCATTCTACCCTGGGTCACTGGATGAGGCCTAAAGGCTCACTAACCTCTTCTAAAGGTCTACTCTGGTGTGTTCAACTCACCCCTATCCAACATCAGGTTGATCTGCAAGTCTGTGCGTGAGAAAATCATGCACTGGATACATGAGACCGTGCAAGACGTACACTACACATATGGTGAAATGTGGAGCAGTGTGCACATGGTAAATGTGTGTATGCTGGTAGTGTGTGTTCAAAAATACACACTCTAGTACAGTACAAAGGGAAAGTAGTATTGAACAGTGTGTGCAGACTAATTGTATGTGCTGCAAGTCAGTATGCTGGTGGTAGCACAATAAATGTGGACCACAGTACTAGGCATTGACTGTCCTGTTACTGTACACTGAGTGCAAAAGTGCAAAAGTGCCTGCATTACTACATAACATTGAGGACCATGGGCTCCTTTCTGGTTACGGTCATGGCTGCCTGGGGAAAACATGAGGAGTAGAGGAATCCCACCCGACCGAGTGTGATAGTCCACAAGGAACATCCCATTTCAGGAAGGGAGACATTGGGCTGAATAGGGATTCCAACGGAGTGGGGCAGAGGGCCCAGGGTTAACCTTTTAATGTACATATGACTGTGGCTGACATCCAGGTGTGCACGCTGGTAACTCACAGGAATCGTGATCTGGAAGCAATGAGCTTTGCAGTCCTGCCTTGCTGTGCTGCCCTGCTGCCTGCTGTTCCCCTGCTGGGTGATAAGAACTTGACCTGCATCCCTTGAACCCAGTGTGACTCCAAGGGCAAGCTGGCCGACCACTTGGTAGGAAGTCTCAGGGACATAAAAGACTTCCAACCACCCTGCATCTGGACTCTGCCATCTGTCAGTCTGTCCTGCTAAGTTGTGTCACCTCAGTCCTGGACCTTGGAAGTGGGCCTAAGGTGGTTGCTCCAGCAGAAGCCAGCATCTTCTGTCGAACCGGCGCATCACCTCTGTAGCATGGGTCGGAACTGGCGCATCGCCTCTGTTGTGAGAGTCAAAACTGGCACATCACCTCTGTTGCGAAGATTGGAACCGATGCTTTGCGGCCATTGTATTGCTGCATAAGTGCAACTGCGCAATGCATCACACATTGTACATTCGTGTGGCAATGCATCAGAAATATGTATGCAAATGTCCAGAACGTGCTGGTTACACCCAGGAAATGATGCAATGGGTGTGACTGGCTACATACCTAGAAGTGTAAATGTTACTTTCACTTTCTGTTACCGTTGGTTGGTGCTGGTTGTTTTTAAAATGCTTGGAGAAGTTTTGGGATATTTGTGGAGTAGTCTGTGTCTGGTCTGTCCCTTTTAAAGTATATTTTGTGTTGTTTTAGTACTTAATTTTAGTTTGTTGTCTTTGTAATAGTATTTGTATTGTAAGGTGTTTGTGCAATTTGGGGTAATAGTTAATTAGGTATAGCTCATGATTTAAGTTTTTTTTTTTGTTTAGTGGGGTAAGGTTAGGTAAGGCTGTGCCATTGTGGCCATGTGAGGGACGGAGAGAGGGAAGAACTTCCATACGAGAGGTTGGGTGTCTCATCTGGCTAGTAAAGCACTCCCTGCCACTGATGCTGGCTGACGGTAGAGGGTTAGCCAAGGGTATCTAGCATAAGATCGGAAGGATTGATGGGAGCGGGTGTGTTGGTACCTGAGCAAGCTGGCCTATAAAGAGTGCACCGCCTCCCAACTCAAGCATCGTTGGGCGGACGTCATAATCTGGGAAGCATATGTTGTGGTCCTGCTGGGATTGGAGTTCGGAGGGCTGGTAGGTATGTATTAATGTACCATCCACATATGATAATGTAGAGAAAATTGTTAAGGTATATATCAATATAAAAATTGATTTGCAATGTGTTGTGCCTTGAGACACAAAATTCAAATCAGAGTGACTCCAGGCGGCACATGTATCAAACTGTCACACTTAGCAACTCACCTTGTGTAAATGCACTGTTGTGTTACAGGAAGCTACCTCTCTTGATGCTACATTATGCTAAGCAACCCTTTGTCCAAATGAGTGTTACCATTTAGCAATATCCAGCACTGAAGAAGATTTAGGCTTATAGATGTATTTAGATGTTGGTGGGCACATCTGCTGACTGGAGAGCCGCCAGGCATTCGCCCACCACCCAGAGCAGCGCCCCCCTCCACAGCAGCCCACCTCTAGAGGGACTCTTATTTCTTGAGCAGCACTCAGAGAGACAAGCCCACACTACTACTGCCCGAGGGAAGACCCCATTCCTAGCCCCCACCTCCTGTTAGAATACCCCCAGGAGTCACCCATCCCGAGAGAAGCCACTGAGAGAAATCAGCCCACATTGTCACAGACAGTGCGTTGGTCACAGAAAAGCCCCCCCCCCCCTTATATTTCTAGGTGGCCACCAGGACTCAAGCGTTCTCAAACACCGGGTAACTCCCAGGACAGTAGTCCCATCTTTAAAACCCCTTCCCCTCAGAAGATACCACCCCAGAAGGCCACAGTGAAGCCCACATGACATCTCTACTTACAGACACCCCATACACAGAACCCACGCGAGAGCACCCCCGCACTTCCCCACATCACCCACACTGCCACCGAGAAGCACTCTGTCCCCCACCCCTGCCTTCAGCGCATCTCCCTGCCCATAAACAGAGAGAGAGATCAAACCCGGAGGGAAGCATCCCTCTCTCAGAGAGACCGACGGACGGAGCCCCACTGCCAGCCCCCTTGCAGCGCATCCCGCACTCGCACCTTCCACACAGTCCCCAATCAGAGTACCTCACGGTCCAGGGCACCCCCTGTTTCTGAAGCAGCCCCCTTATATGAAGGACTGATCACCCCTATCTCCCACAGCACCCCTCCCCCCACACACATTGTAGAGCTCCCCGCACCTAGAGCAGTCCCTACCTCTTGACAAGCCCCCCATTCTCTGGAGCCTCCATCTCTGGGGTGCCCCCACACCGCGCCTGCCCTCCTCAGACCATGCTGACCCTGCCCGGCACCCCTGCAGCCTGCAGGGCGCACAGATCTCTGCGCTCCCCTCCGCCCGCCCTTCATCGCTTCCTCCATGGAAAAGGTCCAGGACGGAGAGGTGGGTGCAGGACTAGGACATCATCGAGGTGGAGAAGCGCCTCATCCGCGAGACATGGAGCCGGGTGTACGTCAACTGCGAGGACGTGGGGTTGTCCATCCTCATCAGGTACGAGCCCGAGGGGGTCTTCTTCACCCTTGTTAAGAGCAGGCGAGATAAACACGATGATGTAGGGAGAGGCAGGAGCTGGGGGGCCCCATCCTCACCAGGTATGTACGTAGGCAGAGGGTGACTGTGTGTGGGGTCAACATCCTGTGATTCTGGACTAATCACTTAATTTCCCGGTGCCCTACCAAAAAGGAGAGTGTCCTTGTGTAATGTAACTGGTGCTCATGTAAAGCGCTCCAATACCTTCGGGTCGAGTTTGGCGCTATATAAAATTGCCATAAAAGGTTCAAGCATTGACATAGCCAATAGGCCTCGCCTTTGGGTCCTTATAAGTAGTTAGTTATGCAGCACAATATCCTTCCTGCAACAACATCAACTGTTGCATGGCTAAACACTTATAAGGTCCCAAAGGCAAGACCTATTGGCTATGCCAATGCTTGTTTTTATTCCAGTGACTGCCCTGGTCGTTGAATAAAGACCATTGAAACGGAAGTGACGTGACTGCTTAGTAGTAGTCATTTCTACTTGTAAGCGGCCGGACAGCAAGAGTGGGCAGGCATTTTAAGGGCCGCAGCTCACATGGATTACCATCTCTCAGGATTTAAGAATGACAGTGATATATTTTTTAACATATTTTAAGCCCCGCATTTTAATTAAATGACTCGCGGCCATAACCAACGTGATCAAATGTTTTCTTTTTTGCGCGTTTATAACTTGCACATCATGTGCTATGTTTAAACAAAGACGGATTACGATAACACCCTTCAAAACTTAATAAAAAGTGGGGGGTGTTTTGGAAATCTTGCCCGCCTTCAGCCCGGCCTAAATTTAACAGTTTCCAGAGACAACTAAATTGCTCTTCTTGAGAAAACACCCATTCGTCGTCCTTATGTTAAAAAATATCTCTAAATTGGTTGGAATTTACATTATCCATTTTTACTTTCCAAAGCCCTGTCCTGATGCGCAGTTTCTTGTAAACAGGTGTACTGTACTTGTGAAGTGTCAGTGCTCAGTGTAACAACGTTTGATATCCGCAGTTTGCCACTGTATGACATTGGCTCGGTTCTTAAATGGTGAGCGGGTGCTTCTGGGATACCCACCTGAAACAGTGTCAAAGCTAGCTGTTCTAGATTAGACACTATAGCTGGATAGTGCCAAACAGTTCTTTTAAGTTGAACCAATTTGCATTCAAAATTTTATATATAAAGCACATAACCTGGGTCCAGATGTACCAAGCTTTTTTGTGTCCGCAAAGGGTCCGATTCGTGGAATGTGACCGTAAAAAAGACTTTCCTTATGGAGCTAAATTAAATTGTAATTCTGTAACATGTTACCAAATCGAATTTAGGTTTTCGACCAAATACTGATTCAGTATTGGGAAGGGACGTCTTTAGGGCGTCCCATCCAAATACTAAATCAGATTAATTGTTCTATTCTATTTTTGTGGTTTTATATAGCATGAACTGTAGGCGAAGATATTGGAGCATTTTACATGAGCACCAGTTACGTTACACACGGACACATTCATTTTTTTGCTTTGTTTTTTAGGCAGGGGGAGATTAAGTGATATGCCCAGAATCACAGGGTGGTGTGCTGATGCAGGGGCATTTCATCAAGGGCCTCATCTCCGCTTTTTTGGCTTTAAAAGACAAAAAAGCAGAGATAACATTTTCACCCTATTTACAAGGCGGTGCTAACATGCATTAGCGCATGTTAGCAGCCGTTTTCCCGACGCCTCGCTTCACATCTCTAATGAGATGCAAAGTAGGTGTTTCCTCCCAAAACAACACGGGAATCATCGCCAACTGCACTTCTCCCTATTATCAAGCTGGCCCAGGATACCAATACCGACATGAAAATTTGCGCTAATCGCGGATATCGCCGTATACTGACGTCTGCAAAAATCCAGACTTATCTATACATATAATGGGAGGTGGATTCTATGGCTGAATCCATATCTCCCTATCATCAAGGTTTTCCCTATCGCTGCAGGAATATCGCTGGATTCTCAGCGGTACTCCTGCATTTCGCCGCTATTGGTGGAATATTTATCAGCCTGGAGAAACGGGTTGTTGATAATGCGCTATCCGAGCGATAAATTCCAGCGATAGAAGGCGATACATGTAATAGCGCTAAGCGCGCTTTGCAATGTTTATCGCCGTTTGTAGTTAATATGCCCCGCAGAGACTAGTACCCGGTTCCCTAGTTCCAAAGTCGGCAGCTCTGGCCCTTACCCCTCATCCTCTCCCCTGGTATGTATTAATGTTTTGCCACCAAATTCTAGTCGCAAAACATTAATCTTTTACCATCTCCTCAGAGAAGGTATTGAGAGATTTTCAAACTGAAAGGGTTCCCTAAGAAACGCCTACTCCTTTGTGAATGTTGACAAAAACATTTTTTCAACTTTAAGGAGTGGCACCATTGACCACTGCTTACTCTTAAAAAAAAGAAACGTACACTTTTGATTTTTTTCTAAATACATACCTTTTTTTTTTTTTAAGGGAAACTGGTTACATGAGAGAAAAAAAAGATTGCTTTATTTAAAAGTAATCACAACACAAACATTGTGGTCTGCTGACCTCATCAGGCCCTCACCTCATGATTGCTGTGATTCTTAGTGGCAATTTGGAACCTACCTCATTCCTATTGAGGTGGTAGGTCATATTGCAACTCAGTAGAAAATTGGTAATTTGCTAACAGATCTATTAGTACATAGGTCCCTTCGAAAATTACCACACTTGTTGCAACATATTGCTCACAATTTGCAACCGTATTTTGAGACCAGCACTCAGTACAGCTGGCCCATAGTGAATGATTGCCTGAAGCCATATGGGAAGGGAAAAACGATGGAGGGGAAAATGGGGGTTATGTTAAGATTGATAAGTCCATGAGCTGGGAGGAACATGGCGGCCGCTAGCTAAACGGCCGCGGTCACGCTCCATTGGGCTCCTCGCTGGGGGTCTCGATGTCTGAGCCTTGATGTTTTGTATCTAATTTAAATTTCCCTCTCTCTCGTACCTTAGGCTGTAATGTACGGTGAGTTTTCCTTCTCTGGTTCCAGCGGAGGTGCAGTCTTGGATCCCCGCAGTGGCCGCAGTAACCCGTCTGGGGTTGGAGATTGGTGCTGGAGGTGGGAGGATGCAGCGCGGGAATGGAGACGTCAGGATGCCGCCCGTTTCTTTCTCCGGGTCACCGGAGGAAGAGGCAGCACCAGCGCCGGTTTCCACTCGAGTACCGGGACACAAATCGAATGTCTTGCAAATTTTAGGTGGCAGGCGGCTTGTCCCCAGGAAGGGTGATGGAATTCTATTCTTCCCAAAGAAGAAAGCGCAGTCGGGTGGAACAAAGGTAAGGGGGGGCTTACTTTACACCCTGGTAGTTCTACCGACAGCCCTGTTTGTGGCACCTGTAGCACCTGTGTCGCCAATGTGTCCTGTCATAAGAGGACATTTGTGATTACTAGGTCACCTGTGGTGGGGGGAGGTGCCCCCTTTCTGCATGGAGACAGGCGAAGCGGCAAAAGTGGTGAAAGCGGATATCTCACCACCTATAATCAGCCGGTATACACTGCGAGCTAGAGTGGCTCACTCCTCCCTTAATACCGACATTTTTCAGCCCATTTTGACCCCCGGAGTTTCCCCTCCTATATCTGACGTTCGAACGGCTGTTAAGCAGCGCAAGCAAAGGGGACACAATGAATTTCGGGTCTGCCACTAAGGGGAGAGAGGCTGGTAAGGGTAACGGAAGAGGCAGGGGGAAGAAAATATCGCCCTCAAAGGTGAAAATTACTCCATCTCTGAAAACATATTACAAAGTTATGTCTTCTTCAACAGCAACTACTGACGAGCCCATAAAGAGTGTAGTTCACAATAGCCCCTTGGGAGGTGTGCATAGTTTACAGAGCCTCTCAGTTGTTGATACAAGTAAACTTTCAGACCAAATAAGTGGAGCTCCAGAAGCTGTTCCTTCTACCCAGAAGAGTAGCCTGAAGGGGCCAAAGTTACTGATGCCTCCGAGTGAGCCAGCGGAGAGTTCGGATGGTTCATTGGCACCAATAGTAAATGCATCAGTTACTCATTCGGCAGTCAGTCTCTCTAACAGGTACTCTGTTCTGGAAATACAAGACATTCAGGAATGCCAGCAGAAGGCCACAAAAATTATAAGCGACACTGTCACTGAGAACTACGTTGCTTTAGATATCACGACTCGCTCATTGGCTGATATATTACTTGCCATGAAGGATGAGATGACAAGTAGGTTTACGGTCTCAGAGACAAATCAGGCCGAGATGGCCAGTAGGTTCTCCATGTCAGAAGCAAACCAGGCAGCTATCCAATCTTCCTGCGACGTGTTGGCTTAGAAATTGGAAGAAGTCACCATGAGGACAGATGCAATAGAGTCAAAGATTCCCAAACTTAAGGAAGCTATACATGCTACTTTAGCAGATGTGGCAAAATTATCGGCCCAAAACAAGGAACTAAAAGACGATTTTGAGCGCCTGGAAAACCATTCTAGGAAAAATAATTTAAGGCTCCTAAATATTCCTGAAGCCCTCGAGGGGTCGGATATAAAGGGGTTTGTGATTTCCCTGTTAAAGGGAACAGGCTTAAAGAACTCGCCCAGTATAGACCTTCTACACGAGATCCAAAGGGTGCACTGTGACCCTTTTAAGAGGAATCCTGGTAGACAAAGGCCAAGGAAGATATTGGTTAGTTTTTTGTCATACTCTGTTAAGGAGTTAATTTTATCTTCTGCTCTCAAGAGAGGCATCATAACATATACATCTACACCTACGGGTCAAAACCTATTTTCCTTTTCTATAAGATCAGATATCTCGCATATCACCGCAACAAGACAGTGGGAGCTGGGGAAGAGGCTTGAGGAGTAAAAAAGTTTGGGGGCAAAGGCTCAGCTGAAGTTTGCCGCACTATTACGCGTAATGTGGGACAATCATATGCATTAAATCCGCACGACTGAGGAGTAGATGCCTTTATTGTTAAAATCAAATTGGAGACGTAGGGTAGTGAGGGAGGACGTTGAAGCTATGGAGGCTCCTTAGACATCGAGTTTCCAGATTTAACTAATAGTACTCACATATTTTTTTAGAAAGCCCGAGGGAGCAGTGATCAAATAGGCAAGCAATTAGAAGCAAGGGTTCCTCATGGGGAAATGGGCCACAGGGTGTTGGGGGGTGGGATAGCGGGGAATGCGGGGAGCACAGGGTGGGGAGCAGCAGATAAAATAAAAAAATATACCTCGTCTCATCTGAATTTCAGGAAATGTTCGCCCAGCCAACACCAAGGGTTTGTAAGCTGATGGCAGGAACTTCCAGAAGAGACAGTAAGGTCAACTTTATTTCCTGGAATGTAAATGGATCAAGATGTCCACTCAGACAAAGGCTGATATTGAAATATTTAGAGGTCTTCCCAGCTCAGGTTTGTCTCTTACAAGAGACACATTTGAGTTTTGTAGAACGTCGCTCAATATTTTCTAGAATCCCCAGGATAAAATGTTATTGCTCCTCACAACAAACAATCAATAATAGGGGAGTCGCAATTCTGATTAAGCAGGGGGCTTTTTGTTCTATTAAATCCGTGCAGACGGACCAGACAGGGAGGTGGATAGTGGCACAGTTGGATTTCGGAGGAACAGAATTAGTTTGTGCCTCCTTCTATGGACCAAACATTGACGATCCAACTTATAGCTGCAATCTAAACTAATTGGGATAACTTTCCCCTTGATCATAGGTGGAGATTTTAATGTCCTCCTTGACCCATTAAAAGATAGGTCAAACCAGAGCCATCACATAGGGGCCCCCCGAATTCGTCGAGCTATGAAAAATCTGTTGCACGACTTGGACTTGATGGACGTTTGGAGGGCAAAGAGAGGGGATCTTCTGGGGTTCACGTTTTATAGTAAAAAATATCATCACTCATCCAGGATTGATTATATTTTAACTAATAGGTTTGTCCTGGATAGCCTGAAGGGGGTCTCAGTATTGCCAAGTCACCTTTCGGCTCATGCTCCAATATCATTTTCATATCTTAGGAGGAGCAATATGCTACAAACTAGATGGACGCTCAATAGAGCAAAGTTGTTAGACCCCGAAATTATTCAGGCCATTAAATTATCCTCTCTAGAATATTTTGTATTAAATATCGGCTCCACGACCATGGATTTTGTCTGGGATGCCTTTAAGGCCAACTTGAGGGGCAGGCTGCATGGTGTTATCTGCTCCAAGAACTGGGCTGAGGCCCGGGAGCTACACACTATCAAGGGAAAAATCCTGCAATTAGAAGCAGAGGGGAATCGACTCAGCCACGGTAGCCGAGGAAGGTTGGCAAAAGTCCAGGGAGATCTGGAGGGGGCCAGGCAGGAGTATAGGGGTGAATTGGACCAGAAGTGCAGGGCACAATGGCTCATTAAGAGCATGCAAAATTTTGGGTATAGGGAGAAGGCTGGTGCCTTACTGACTTGGAAAGCTAGAGATGATCACTCAAAAAACAATATCAACGAGCTTATAATAAATAATAATGGGGAAAAATCAAGCAGTGTAGAGGATATGCAAACCTGCCTCCTCTCTCTCTTTTCGGACCTCTATAAAGAGAACTTAGCCCCCTCCCTAGACCAAATACAAACTTGGTTAAGGGGTAAATCCTTGTCAATATTAACTGAAGACACAATTTTTATTCAAACTCTAAGAAAATGTTATCAGGGAGCCTCTGCAAAGATTCTGTTGAACGGCATGCTTACCTCCATTTTCAATATCCAGAGGGGAGCAAGACAGGGTTGTCCTATTTCACCCCTGTTGTTTAATATATACATAGAGCCATTGGCGCAAGCCATTAGACTCGATGACTCAATTTATCCCTTTAAATCCCAGCATTACCAATGCAAACTAACCCTGTACGCAGACGATATAATATTATACACCAGTAACCCAGGGGCCACTATTCCGCGGGTAGAAGCCCTTTTGGAAGAATTTGGCTCCATCTCCTGCTACTTAGCCAATTCTTCCAAAACGGAGGTGATGTGTTGGAACATCGATCAATGGGAGGGCTCCACCAGTGAAGAGTTAAAATATCTGGCTATCTATATTGTCGAAGAACTGGATAAAATTCCCCAGATCAATCTGAACAAAACCATCAAGGAAATTGATCGCCTCTTTGCTAGATGGAGGAATCTTCCCCTGACAATTTACGGGAAGGTTGACCTAGTGAAGATGGTCTTCCTTCCTAAGCTGACTTACCTGTTTAATGCAGTCCCCTTGGTCTTCCCCAGTATGTGTATTCGCAAGATCCAAAGGAAGATCGGGAGCTTTATCTGGGGAGATAAAGGCGTAAGTCTATCCTGGAAGAAGTTGAGGCGCAGGTTTACTAAAGGGGGGCTGGCTCTCCCGGACATCAGATGGTACTCAGTTGCATTCCAATTCAAAGGTGTTCAGATGCTACTTTCTAAACCTGCGGAGACATCGTGGGGTTGGCTGTTGGGCAAGATGGTTATGATGGAGGGCGGAGGAGGGAAGAAGGTTTTCTATATAAGTTTGGGGCCCGAGATACTTTAAACAAGTATGTCTGAAGGTCCTTAAGGCCGCCCTGGAAACCTGGTATAAAGTTAGAGATAGATGGGGAATTGGATATTATTCAGAATTTGCACCTATATGGGACTCCCCTGGGTTACCAGTCTGTCTTCAAGATAGTCTGGCTGTACCAATTAAGAGAGCAGGCATTACTATTTGGTCTGACTTGTTAGACGCAGAAGGGATCCACCCCTGGGAGCTATTAAGAGCTAAGATAGGCCCTGGTTTTTCTTAAGTTTAAGTAATTACAACTTAAATATTGGTTTGACGCGGAAAAGGGGGATATAAGTGGAGATTGGGACACAGAGATTCTTTTCCAATCAGTACAGCCAAAGAAGAAAGAAATCTCTATCTGGTATAAGAAGTTTTTAGATGCAGAAGATACAGAACTTTCACCACAATCTTCGGTCTGGAACCAATCCCCCTTTGAGCCTAGCATTGCTGACTTATTTGAGCCCTCTCTGAAATTACTTTACAAATTTATCAAACCAGCCAGTCTAAAGAAGAATCAATTTTTTCAATCGACTATATTACACGCCTGCAAGGATAGCCAAGTTCGCCCCGTTGCCTACTCCAAAATGCCCTAGGTGTATGACATCTAATGCCAATGACATCCATATCTTCTACGAGTTCCTCGATTTAAGAACTTTTTGGAAGGAGGTGGGAGATACTCTCTGTGGCATTTTTAAAGTTAACATTGAGGTTAATTCATCATTAGTGTTCTTTGGGAATGATGGTTTATCAACTTTGAATCTATCTCAGATTCACAGCGGGTTGTTGTTATACTTGGCGTTACTTGCCCGGAGAGAGACATGTGTGAAGTGGAAAGATCCCCACCCTCCGAAGAGAGAAGATTGGCTTAAAGCCTCATTTGCAATGGCCCGCCTAGACCAGGATGGAACTGGGGATAGCTTAATAAATATCTGGCAGCCCCTAATGAGTTGGGGCCGAGACTTGAGAATAATATAATCTGTATTGGCTTCCCTCACTGTCCTATGATTACACCAAGCCTCCATCAAACGGGGCCGGTCAGATCGACCTAAGCAAGTGCAGTAAGTCGTAGGGTGCCCAGTTAGAGAACAACAGCTTTTAAGATCTGCAGAAGCTTATTGGTGAGATGAGGACAAAAAAAAAGATTGTTAAGTCCATGAGTGTAGGACCTAAGTAGTTTCTAGTGCGAGGGTCATATAATGTGGGAGAATTCAGTGATGAAAGAGTAAGTTGAGGGCAGGAACGGCAAGCATGTAAGGGGGAAAACAACAGAACATGCATTAAAAGCAAAAACTGGTTGTGAGTAGTACAGTAATATCTATGTGTTTGGACAGGCCACTGTCAAAACGTGGAGGTCATCTCTTCTGCTGTATCACAAGTGTCATAGGTAATAATGCACTTGCAATGCAGATGTCACTTCCGCCATGTATGTGACCGAGTATCCCCTCCACCAAACTCTAAATAATGCCTTTTTCAGATTTCGTTATCTTCAGTTATGGCATTGTTACACATTGTACTCTTTTCTGTATAGGTGCTGCTTAGGTAGTTAGTGAGGGCCAGATTTTTCGAAGTCCTGGGAGATCAGCGTTGTTGTCTGTTAATTTGGCTTCAATACCATGAAAATTATATATCAAGTTTGATCAGTGATTGACAGCTGGTGGGACATCAGATCTTTAACATGCTTTTATTCTCCAAAGAGTTTTGAAAGTTAAAGCTGCACACATACACTACACACCACTGGTCTAATCTTTATCTCTCCTCGCATTTTATTAGGTTTTCATATCCTTACTCAAATTGCTTTTCAGGTGGGCAGAACTTTAGGCGGCAACATACATTTTGCTACTGCTGGAGGAAGATAACAGACACGCTTTTCTCTTTTATATGCCATTTCATAAATAACACTTGCATTATAATGTTGTACAAGATAATACCTTTTACATATAACAAAAACATGCAAATTATCACTATCAATTCTGTACACATAGGAAAAGATATTGCTGAGTATTTAATAAAATGACCACAGTAACAAAATGAAAGCAGTTATTTGATATCAAATTAAAATATCAGGAAATCAATTTAGCTATAATGCTTCAGGAAAGGTGATAGGACATTTTTTTTCTTATTTGTGTTAAGCCAATAAACAGTCATACATAATTACAAAACCATAAAGAAGAAGATACAAACTGAAACAAACCATACTATTCTAATCAGCCTTAAATTCCAATACAGAGACGGAGAGGGGCTGATAAGTCTCAAACATAAATAACAAAGAATAGTAGAAGTAGAAATACATAAAACACCAAAGTAGAAGATAGTAAAATAGCGCAATGTATGCTTCTATTTAAATATCGTACATTAGCGGTCAATTCCATCATCATACCTTTGAATTCCATATTTACATATATATATTATCTCATTTATAACACAAACAAAAAAAACCTGAAATATGGCAAAAACACCACAGAATATAGCCCCAGGGCGCAAAAAACCTATTTAAGACGTCCTCGAGGCTAAATAATCCATTAGGGCCCCCCCAGATCGTAATACCCAATCTCTGTTTCTGATGCCCTTTGAGGGCATATAAGCTATGTTCCAAATTGCACATAGCATAGAGCCTTTCTTTCCACATTTCAAATTTTGGGGTGCTTTTTGCCGCAAAAGCGAAGCTTTACACAATCTAACTACAGCTACAGTGATAGATAATAAATACCTATATACCAACATTTCCTGCGCTGCCATTACGTCCTCCAGTACTCCCAAAAGCATAATTGTAGGAGTAATCACAATCTGTGCCCTGTGAGCGCCGTCAGAAAGCCATCCATCTTATTTATCAGATGTCTCAACTCTGGACATGCATAAAACATGTGCAGACTATCAACCGGACCCATCCCACAGCGTGTACATTTGCCCTCATTTGTCCCTCCCCATCGTGCAATTTTGGCAGGAGTATTATATAAATTAAACACTGTTTTGTAATGTTGTGCTTGAAGGCTAGATGAAATCAAAAGCTTATCAGCCTGTGCAATAGATTATTGTAAAATATTGCTTCCCTGGGATAACCTGATATTCTATTTTGAGGTTTGCGCCTCCAGATCATCACTTTGTACTTTGCTATGACTTTGATAAAGAGCCCTGTTCCTTCCACACCTCCTAAGCATCTCTAACAGGCTGCTTTCTTGGGCCAGACACACTACATCCGTTTTTCTGATCAAATAATTCCTGACCTGAAGGTATTTAAAAAAGTCAGTCTTAAGGAGCTCTTATTCAGACACCAATGTAGAATGCGCCTTATCACCGCTGTTATCCACTAAATCTCCCAAGGTCACGATACCCTTCCGTCTCCATCTAATCATCTTAATTTCAGAAAAGACAGAGACAGGGAGTACTAGAGATGTAGTGGGCGTATAGAAGTTGAGTTTATCAATCTGAAAGCGTCGCCGGACCTGAAGCCATGCCTTTTAAGCAGCCTGGAACACTTTAAAGCTGTGTTTTTTTTTTTGTAATATCTGGGCTCGAGATTTTGAAAAAAACACTTCTCCGCATTGGGGCCTAACAGCAATTGAAAATATGCGGGAATTCCTCTGCCTTAACCTGTCCTTCCCCAACCAGCAAGATTCCCATATGTTGAAGTAGAACAGAAAATTAGGCACAGCCCAACCCCCCTCGAGATCGTGGCAAGGTCATATACTTCATTCCGCAGCAAGATTTGGATTGGAATGGATTGAAGCTTCTGAAGTTGTTTCCCTGAGAGTTACAGAGGGAACGATCTAAAATAGTACAGAACTTTTGGTAGAATATTCATCTTTATAACATTACATCTTCCCACCATTGACAAATGTAAACCTTCCATTCTAGTTAAATCCCTCTTAATTTTATGCACCATTGGAACCCAGTTAGACCGTACCATTTTATCCAGGCATGCATTAATGCGTACCCCTAATTATGTTGCCTCCTCCACCATCCCAGAATCACTAAAAACTGCTTGATCTGTACAAACTACTTGCGTCTTTGCTATATTTAACTTGTATCCAGAACTTTTACCGACTAAAGTTGCTAATTTCTCAATCTCTCCCAAGACCTTAGCTGGATCTGGCAAAACTGTTGCAATATCATCCGCATATGCTAACCTGGTCCTGCCCAGACCTTGCCAACGGTGTATTTAACCTGCTTTCCAATAAATTAAAAAAAGGGTTGATGTAAAGGGCGAAGAGTAGGGGGGAGCGAAGGCAACCTTGTCGGGTACCCCTTGATATCGACACCAGATTGGATTCCAGCCCTAACGAACATATTCGTGCCATGGGAGATCTATACATTGCTCTAACTGCTTCTATAAAGCCAGGCCCGATACCTTACTACTGCATAGTCGCCCATAAAACCCCCCAAGAGACGTGATCAAACGCCTTCCCTGCATCAAGTAGTACTACTCCGCATGGAGCTTTTTGCACACCAGCAGAATCCAACATAGTAACTGCCCTGCTGATGTGGTTGACCGTGCCTCTTCCTGGGATAAATCCATGCTGGGGAGTAGAAACCAAGGATGGTATTACTCCGGAGAGTCATGTAGCCAAGATCTTTGCATATATCTTTCCATCACAGTTCAAAAGTGAGATGGGTCTATATGACCCTGGTAGCATCAAGGTTTTTTTTTTTAAAGAAAACAATGCTAGCAGTATCCCACAATGCAGGAGCATCCCCTTTCTATGCTTCCTGAAACACGTTAACATATCTGTTTGTAACTTAGCTAGAAAGACTTTATAAAATTCAAGTGGGATCTTATCCGGTCCAGCCTCCTTTCCTGCTATTAGAGAGCCAACAGCCTCCAACAGTTTCTCTAAAGCAACAGGTTCCTCCAAGTATCTCAGATCATCAGAGCTTAACATCCTCCTTTAAGGATCTTTATAGTATCCTTCAGACTTGTCCTTGCCCTTATGCTCCTCTGAGTGCAACTCCTCGTAAAAGGTCCTAAAGACCTCCATAATCTCCACCAGTGTTTCTACAAGCCTCCCACTTGACTCTTCAATGGTTGTGATTGCATCTTGTACCTCCTTACATCTGATCTTCTAGTCCAGATATCTACCTGTTGCCTCCCCGTACTCATAACACTCCCTTGGCGATATCCTTAGCCCATTCCCCATTTGAGCCACCTCAGTCTGTGACTGAGTAATATCTCCTCTCCTCTGCAGGGCATATATCAGCGCATATTCGGCATATTCGGCTTGCTGAAGATTTTCATATAACCCCTGCATAACCTGCCTTCTTTGATTTTGGGCATGCAATCCAAAGCTCAGAATTTCCCCTTAAGCCCCGCCTTTAGAGCGTCACAAATTATGCGCATTTCATACATTCACCCCAGTACAGAGATCTGGGCCTAAATCCATTGTTGTTTTGCTCATCATGCCGTTCCAGTTTGAACCCAGCCATATGCAAATCAGCCTTGACCCTGTGCTCATGGAAACAGTCCAGCCCGAACTGCCAAGCCAGGTTCTCCCTGGACTGGAAACAAGCATCCTAGGACCGGTTTCGGAGTTTCAACCCTCTTCAGCCAGGATAGCTTGATTCCAGTGTTTGCTTTGTTCGCCCTAAGCTGGCAGGGTATGCCCAGACGTGGGTCCCTTGCCCAGTTTGCCATTGGATTCAAGCTAGCCTGGCTGATGACGGCTGATTAGCCAGAAACCGGTCCCAGGATGCTTGTTTCCGGTCCAGGGAAGACTTGGCTTGGCAGTTCGGCCTGGACTGTTCCCATGAGGCACAGGGTCAGACTGATTTGCATATGGCCATGTCTGAACTGGGGTGGCGGAGTGAGCTAAAGAATGATGATGGATTACACCCAGATCACTTGACTGGGGATGAGTGCTTGCAATGTTCAACACTCCGTCCATCATCTCCTTGCGTTTGCTTTGTTCGCCCTAAGTTGGCAGGGTATGCCCAGACGTGGGTCCCTTGCTCACTTTGCCACTGGATTCAAGCTAGCCTGGCTGATGACGGCTGATTAGCCAGAAACCGGTCCCAGGATGCTTGTTTCCGGTCCAGTGAAGACTTGGCTTGGCAGTTCGGGCCGGACTGTTCCCATGAGGCACAGGGTCAGACTGATTTGCATATGGCCATGTCTGAACTGGGGTGGCGGAGTGAGCTAAAGAATGATGATGGATTAAACCCAGATCAGTTGACTGGCGGTGAGTGCTTGCAATGTTCAACACTCCGTCCATCATCTCCTTGTGTTTGCTTTGTTCGCCCTAAGTTGGCAGGGTATGCCCAGACGTGGGTCCCTTGGTCACTTTGCCACTGGATTCAAGCTAGCCTGGCTGATGACGGCTGATTGGCTAGAAACCGGTCCCAGGATGCTTGTTTCCAGTCCACGGAAGACTTGGTTGGCAGTTCGGGCTGGAATGTTCCCATGAGGCACAGGGTCAGACTGATATGCATATGGACATGTCTGAACTGGGGTTGCGGAGTGAGCTAAAGAATGATGATGGATTATACCCAGATCAGTTGACTGGGGGTGAGTGCTTGCAATGTTCAACACTCCGTCCATCATCTCCTTGTGTTTGCTTTGTTTGTCTTAAGTTGGCAGGGTATGCCCAGAAGTGGGTCCCTTGCTCACTTTGCCACTGGATTCAAGCTAGCCTGGCTGATGACGTCTGATTAGCCAGAAACCGCTCCCAGGATGCTTGTTTTCGGTCCAGTGAAGACTTGGCTTGGCATTTCGGGCTGGACTGTTCCCATGAGGCACAGGGTCAGACTGATTTGCATATGGCCATGTCTGAACTGGGGTGGAGGAGTGAGCTAAAGAATGATGATGGATTAACCCCAGATCAGTTGACTGGGGGTGAGTGCTTGCAATGTTCAACACTCCGTCCATCATCTCCTTGTGTTTGCAGAAATTGATTTAGCCACTGCCGTATGTGCCCGATAATGAGTTCATTAAATAAAAGCTTCCTATTAAAGGAGAAAGAGTTACAGGGACGTGCAACACCATGCATTGCAAGTTTAAGCAACAATGGATTGTGGTCCAATGTAATTCTAGGGAAAATATGTATACGTGCCTCTGATAAATGTGTGTTAGTAACAGAAAAGTAATCTAACCTGGCCACCTTTTGATGTGGGCAGGAATAATGTGTATACCCTGAATCCGGGTATTTTAACCTAAACCAAACATCATCTAGGCCGTGCTCATAAAAAAGCTGCTGTAAAGCCTTATAAACCCGAGGTTTCCAATCTAGATACTTATCACCAGCCGTACCCCTACTAACTTCATCCAACTGAACATTAAAATCCCCACACTTTATCAAAGGGGAGGCCCAGGAGGCCAACTCTGTGTTCAAATACTCTAGAATCTGTGCTTCATCATAATTAGATCCATATACCGAGCATATTGTGAACTTCTTATTAGCGACCGAGCATTCCAACATTGCCCAGCGACCATATTTGTCTGCAAGACTTCGAACAATCGTTAAGATGTTGTTCCTATCAAGAATGGCCACACCTCTTGTACTAGTCCCTTGTGAAGTGTGCACTAAGAGCTTGTAACTTAGCTCCCTTAACACCTTAAGTTTACTCAAGGCTATATGCATCTCTTGAAGACAGACCACATCGGGGGACATAGCCCTAATTTCTTGCACCACTCTTTGCCGCTTGACCCTATCATTTAAACAGCGTACATTAAACAAACATATAGACAAAACATTCAACTTGACCTGTTTTAAGGCTGAGTGGACAGCTCCCCCTCTCCCAAAAAATCAGATCCATTCCTCTTATATACCTTAACACATTTATTGGCTTTTTTCACTTTTCCCCCCCTGTGCCCCTTCGGCAGTAACCCCCCTCCCGGGAGCCCCTCCCTCACCCACCCTGGCATCTGTTCTGCCAGCTGAAACTTCCCCTCCCTCCCCCAACATCGAGGCTGCAAGATCCAAGGTCAAGAGTGAAGGAGAGCCTCGCAACCCCTGCCTATAACTCTTCCCCTTCCACCAGTTCGCCCAATCCCCATATACCATACATTCATTTCAAAACATGGGCACATTTTAAGTACCAATAACTGATAGTAAATATGTACATTAGCCACAGACAGCACTCAGGTTTTCATCTGCTTCTGACCCTCCTCCTCAGATACAATATCATGTAAAAACTCCTTAGCTTTAACCTCAGACGTAAAGAACTGTGTCTTATCCTTGTATATTATCTTAAGTTTTGCAGGGTTTAAGAGGATTGCCTGAGCTCCTTTAGCCTGAATTGAATTTATCAGCTGCCATAACTGCCATCTTTTTTCCACTGTCGTATCACAGTAGTCGGGCGCACAAAGAATTCAAACCCGTTCCCCTTTCTCTTACTATCAGGTCTGGCCAGATTATATAAAGCCTGCCTAGATAAGAAGTTAGAGAGACATATCAATATAGCTCTGGGTTGTGGATCAGAGCGGTTTGGCGCTACACGATTGCTCAGCCAAAAAGGAAATTGGTGCGCTTGTTGCACCTCACTATCCCATGACCATTGTGGCAGTTCCGGGAAACCGTCAGTGAAAAGTCCCACAACGAACTTCCGTGGATCGGAACCTTCAGCACCTTCGGGTACCCCAAGAATTCTTAGATTATTGCGCCAGAGGCAAATCTCCATGTACTCTAACTTCCAGGCAATATCGCTTTTCTGTGCAGTCAAAGCCTCTGTGGCGGCCTTCTGGCCCATCATTTCATCTTCAAGGGTAGAGATCCTATTCTCTGCTTCGGAGATCCTCTCAGCAAACTCGGAACAGGACTTAGCTACTCGACGAAGAGAATTTTGAAGTTTGTGACAAGCGCCATGTGTTTGCTGGCTCTCAGCCCTGGTTTCATCCCTAAGTGACATAATTGTCTCATAAATAACGGCCAAGGATATGTCTTCCTGATGTTTAGATACATTAGGCTGGTCCTGTCTTGTGGCCTCCCCGAACCTCCCCATGTGGCTAAAACTGTACCCAAAGAGGAAGAAAACAACCTGCCCTGGGTGGGTACAATAGTTAAGTCCGTTGAGTCTCCCGGTGAGAGCGTATGTAGCCTCTTGCGTACAGTGCCATAGGGAGACAGCAATATCTGAGCACCCGGGGTCCCCTCTTCCTGATGATGGAAAGCAATTTAGATATGATGCTTCAGGAAGGGTGATCGGATTAACTTCAAATTTACCCAGCACATCCCTAAGTTTAAAAGAGGGGTTCCATTACAGTTTTACTCATGTTCCTCTGTAGGCCCAGCCGAAATTTTAATTATGCGGGCATAATCTTGCTTGATTACAGTAATTTTGCATCAAAATTTACTGTGAGCACATACAACATACCGCAAATCACTAGAATGCAAGCTTGTGTTTTTGTGCAATTTCTTTGGGCCCGATTCACAAACATAATCTGAGACAAAATCCCAACTTTATGACATTCGGTATTCACAAAAGGCATTTAGGAGTAGTAAAGTTAGGAATCCTAACTTTACTACTCCTAAACTGAGAAAAATCCTAACTTTACGACTTTCGGTATTCACAAAACTTTACTACTCCTAAATGCTTTTTGTGAATACGGAAAGTCGTAAAGTTAGGATTTTGTCTCAGATTACTTTTGTGAATTGGGCCCTTTAACACTAAATATGTCCTTACATCTTTATGCAAAGTTTCAAAATTTTCCAAAATTTTGTGTATTTTCATGAATTTCACACCCCCTATTGAACTCTTGGCAAG
This sequence comes from Triturus cristatus, assembly GCF_964204655.1. Taxonomy (NCBI): domain Eukaryota; kingdom Metazoa; phylum Chordata; class Amphibia; order Caudata; family Salamandridae; genus Triturus; species Triturus cristatus. The sequence continues at coordinate 379,633,193 of NC_140581.1, read as the reverse complement.
GGGTCCATGCTCACTGCAAACAGACTTTTCCTGTGTTGAAGGCTCAATCTGTACGTACTACTACACTGCTTAAGAGCAGCAATTTTTCACAATGAGAAATGTTTATGCTGCTCACAAAAGCCACGCGATTGAGCAATAGATCCAAGATGGCCGACGGGTAAGGAGCTCCGTCCGGGAGCTCCTCAGTTTGGGATTGCCTTTTGGCACAAATCCCTGGCAAAAAAACCCGATTGGACCACCTCCACCACCGATTGGACCTCCTCCTCCACCACCGGAGATCCTTGAACTGCTTTTCATGGATTTCCAGGTCCGACCCGCAGTTTTCACTGACTTAGTTCAGGCTGGCTATCATCAACGAGCTAGATGCCTAGAATGACTGCCGATAGTGGAGCCCAGGTTCCTACCCGAATGCACAGCTGCACGGCTGATCTGCGTCGGCAGCTAAGAGGCAATGGGCTGGAGACCGCCCCGTGCTGTTTTGGGCAGTCACCTACCTTCCGGGCTTGGCCATAGCGGTCTGGCTTCCCGCTGCGACTTCTTTCTTGATTTGTCTCCTGTGGCTGCTGCTCTCTGCACTCGAGTCGCTTCACTAGATGGTTCGGCGAGTGCCCGACGCGACGCTGCCGCCCTTTTTTGCTCCCTGATTGATTCCTAGCGACTGGGGAGAGAGCGGTGAGTTCCTGGTTTTCCGCTAGTTTTGCAGAGAATGGGCTTATTGCTGCACCCGGTTTATCTGTGTCACATTACATCACTTCCTGAGCAGAGTAGTCAGTGCTAGCACAAAAAGGAAGTTCGCTCAGTCCACCTTTGTCTGGCAACGCTTGGTGAGTTGCTCTCAGCATTTCGCTCCTGCATAGCTCATTACACCGCTTCCCATTCCCACATCTTTGTTGCTTTCTTTCTCTTCCGTTTACCGTGGCTGTGGGTTCACAGTTAGTTCTTGTATCTGTGCTATTGTGCGCTGCTTTGTGATCTTTTTGCCAGCCTCTTAAGTTACAGTCCCTCCTGTATGTGGGATTCCCTCTGGAGCCTGGTGGGTTGTTGTTACAACATTTCATCGTCCGGAGGCTGGCTAGTCTTTCCACCATACTCATCTATCCAAATACCAGTGAGAAATGTTTTGTTCCACTAACCCCTGAAACGATTATTTGTGTAACGTGCTGTGGTGCCTTTATTCCATCTAGTTGCCCGACAAGGCAGAGCAGACTACTGAGATGGGCCCCTGTGTTTATGGGTTTGGTGTGAGTTTCGTACATTAATCCATTACTTAGGTGTGCCACATGTCTTGGCTGGTGCAGCCTAATTTCTACACCGACTCTGGGCCTGCTAAATTCTCATGTGTTAGGACTATGAAGACTAAGATAAACATAGGGGAATTCTATCTGTTGTCACAGTCCTAAGTACCTCACACCCACTGTGGTGGGCTGGCTCCTTGCTATTATTAGATCGAGCCTGGGCAGCGCATGGGCTGCTCTGCGAGGCATTCTATGTTTAGGTATGGATGTGAAGCTCTGCCCACTCTCCGCCCTTATTTTTCATTGGCTTGTGCCACTGTCCATTTGAAACTGTGGCTTTTCATTAGTTAATAAGCTTAGTAGTCCCTCCTTAATACCACCTTTTCCCAGATTGTAAGCTCCCATAAAGACACCCCCTGTTACCTGTGTTGTACCTCAGTAGGCTTTAATTACAGTCTCTGAGCACTATTTTCTCAAATAGCTTTGTCCTGCCTGCTGTTGCAGGCAGGAAAAGGCAGGACACACTCTCTCCTAACACCAAACGCAATTCAATAGGTCTTGCATTTGCAAGAGTTTAAGCTATTGTCAGTGTAAATGACAATGCTTTTTATTTATCAGATTTAAAAACAACACATGAATAAAAGGCATTCTCATTTACGATGCCAATAGCTCAAACTCTCGTAAATGCGAGACCTATTTCATTGCACATGCTTGTTCTATGTGTTGATTCTATTCTATGCTCTTGTAACACACATTTTTCTGTTCCCATGTATTAATATGCTCTTGTGACTGATATAATTTGTAACTTGTATCTAACGTATCCTCACGTAAAGCGTTCTAATGCCTCCGGGTCTAGCCAGTTATATAAAACTCTTCAAATGAATAAATAAATACAAAATAAAATGAACAGTTTTCCTTAGTCAGAGGCTATTTCGAGGAGAAAATGTTTCACAGGATCAGAAGAATTCTCATGGGAGACATTTTCCTTTCAAACCATTCCCCTTCCTCTTATCAGTCATGACTTTTTCACATGAGGTATGCCTTTAGATTTCATTTCCACATAAGTTACCCAGGGCCGGACTGGCTTGCAGGGCAACCAAGCAGTGCCAGAATGGCTGCCTTGATAGTTCAAGTGTGCGCAGTTTTTTGGCTGCTTGTGGCCCTATTCTATTGTGTGGTGGACAGTTTATACTTTTGATTTCTTTGATTATATCACAAAAACTGCCTCCAGCAAGCACAAATACATATGGACTCACATAACTTGCAAAACACCTACACAGCTTGTCTTTAGAAGTTCAAAACTGCCTCGAATTGCAAATCACTTTTCATGCTATTGGATTTGATAATGGGACCACTTTTATTTATGTGTCTGACCTAGTTTCTTACCCAGTCTGAGCCTGGATATAGCCCAACATTTTTACCGCAAAATGTAGTGCATTTTCCATGGCTTATCAAGCAGGCCTAATTTACAGCAGACTTTACTAACCAATGAAAAATCATAGTAACTAGGCATTGCTTCCTGTAGAGTCAAACATTCCCTGCCAACTATGGGTTGCTAGATCACAAGCCTATATCATGTGCCTCAGATCACCGTGTCTCGTTTACACTCTCATTCTATATTGTCCCGCTGGGATCCCATGTCCTAACTGCTACATGGAGTCCAATAAAGCATTTTTGGTGTTTAAATAGATGGTTGAGATCAATAACGAGCATCCCCATTGTGACGTTAAAGAGGTCCAGCCCATTCCTTCGATTTCAACGCTCTCTTACTGTCCCAAACTTCTTTAAACTTCTTCATTTCATTATGTTCCAGGTATGATAGGATCTCTTAAATATGGACTTTTCTGTCATGACCCAGATTCAGTTCCAAAGCAAAGCATGTGAAAACTTGAATAGAGGTCTGCCATGTAAATCCCTTTTTATCCATCGCTTAAATGCCGCTTCGCCCTCGCCGTCTTGAGACACATTCAATTAGGTGTTCATTTGTTTTCATTAATATTTCCTAGTAGGAACACATCTTCCCTTACTCAGAACAGCTAATCTTCAGATCAGCAGCTGCAGGACTGCCTGTGCTGCACGTACCCAGAGCAGCAGTACAATCAGCATGTTCTACTGCATCCAGAAGGTCCTTTATCATCTGGCAGGTCTTGCAGGATCCGGCAGGTCCTACTGCATCCGGCAGATCCCACAGTAGCTCCGGCACCTCATACTTACCTCAGCAGAATAGTTTACAAATAGCTCTGAAAATGCATCAGTTTTCAGACATGCTGGGTGTTATAATACTCTCTGCATTTATTAGATTCGCAACTACAAAGCCTGTGTAATTCCATTATTATTTTTATTGGACATGACAAATGCTGATTTTGTGGGGATCGCTATTCAGATGCAATAAATACCGTCAATTACGAGGGTTGCTGTGAAAATGACGCATACCATGCACATTTGGTACCAGCCCCTATAGGATTTTGAATTTTTGTGAGTTGCAAAAATAATTGCAAAATTGGGACTTTTTCTACAAAACAAAAACATAAAAACCCTGCAATTTTTCAAAAGCGCCCTACAACATCGTAAGTAAGGCTCCCTGTTTTTTCCGTTTATACAGATTTTTGCAGATAAATGCAGACAGAAAACAATGAGCAGGAGCAAGATGAACAGAACATCAAAACAGCCTCCATATTAATGATGTCCCTGCAAAAATGTGACATAACTAAATTACATGAATAAACACTCTTCAGCTAACAAAAAACGTTTCAAGTGCAACATTAATAATTTATTGGTTAAGGCTATATTTATCATAAAACATTAGTATTCAAAAATATTTTGTCACCCAAAATTGCACATTTAGAAAAAGCTGCTACAAGCATGTATTTGATGGTGGGAAACAGAAAGGTAGTGACAGCGCGGACACAATTCAGTATTTAAATCTGCACTATTTCCCTTCACAGCTCTCTCATGCTGTGCCATACTGGTTTGCTGGCCCCACTTCTGGGCCTTTGTATTTTTGGGGCATGCATGTTTACTGCCTGTCAAAAAAATATTACAAATCTAGCTTTTGTGGGCAGCGAATTTATTTATTTTGAGGCTACAAAATATGCGAAAACAGATCACAATATCCTGGGTTTCTGACTTAGCACACCAAATACTAATGCTGTGGTTTTTACTGGGCTTTTTTCAACTGGTAAATGTCAGCAGCTCTGACCTATCAAATTTTATTGGGTCAAAAAAGTGACTGCTAGTAAAATTTACGTAAACATATAATTAAGTCACTCATGGGCAAACAGTGCTTTGCAAGGGTGCTTGTAATCGAGGACAGGAACGAAACCCCACTTGTCCTCGTGCAACAGGTAAGACCAGTTCACAAATATAACAGGATATACCCAGAGAGGTGGGAATCCTGTTGTGTGATGTCTTTCCTGAAAAGAAGAATGCCATCTTATAGCGCACCTCTCACGTCCCTTGTTCTGTTTATTAAGAATGTTTTCTGTCAGGATTAAGGGGCGGATGTATCATTGTAGCAATTTGCGAGTCCTTAATAGCGATTTTTAGAGAATCGCTATTAAGGACTCATAAAATTCTATGTAGGTATTAATCGCAATAATTTTTGCGATTCCTAAATATTGCTTAATTGCGCATCGCAAATTGTGATTCGAAATTAAGGAATCCCTTCCCATTCATTCCTATGAGCCAAGAGGCCCATAGGAATGAATGGAAATTGCATGCACAATTTGCGAGTACCTAATAGGTACTCGCAAATTGCGCATGCAATTTCATGGGTGCAAGGGTTCCAAAAGGACACCCTGTTGCACCCCTGAAATGTCCATGTGTGCACAAGTGGCGTTCATACATGCCCTAAGGGCATGTGTGTGTGCCACATGGCACTTTGAAAAAAGAAAAAAAGTGTTTTTTTCGAGGAAATTGCAAATTACCACCAACTTGAAGTTGGTGGTAATTTGCAATTTCTTACCGCAATATCGCAATTTGTGATGGCTACTAGAATAGCATTTAGTGAATCGCAAATTCACTAAATGCTTTCCTACGTTGCACACAGCTAAATTGTGTGAACTTCAGCGTTTGCAATCGCAATTTAGCTTGATACATCTGGCCCTAAGTACTGTATTCAACAAATGGCCCTTTGTTTCTGGGGTTTAAGCTTACCTCTCAAGGCTGCAGAAAAGGCATGGAAAGAGAAACAGCAGTCCTGAATTGGTAGGAATGAGGAAAGCCCTGCCAAGTCCCCTAGAGATACTGAAATAACTGTCACAGCAGAGGAGGAGTGGCACCATTTGGGCAAGCTGGTGACTTTCTCTGTGGCTGGTGTGTTCAGATGTGCACCCTTATCTTGAGAAGTGTTTCGCGAGGAGAAGCTAAGCTGGATGAGGGGCAATGATTTCTATTTTTCTGGCTGATGACTTGAGCTCACTAAGTAGAACAAACTAATACACGTTGTTTTTGTTTATTCTCCCACTGAGTCATCCCTTGTTGAGTATCAGTAGACTTGGGAGGTCCCTCCAGACCTCGTTTGTTGCCGAACTTCGTGATCAAAATGTGATGATTTTCTTGGGGATTCTCTCTCTTAGGAGGAACAGATGCCCCCTAAGGTATCCAAAAGGTGGCGAAGGCCTCTCAAAAGCTTGTTGTTAGATTTGTTTTAAATGAGGGCAGGTTTGACAGGTCGGGTTAGAGAGTTCCATGATTGTGGGTGACTCTGGTTTGACCAATAAGATTTGCTTTGTTTGATCTGAGGCTGTAGGAGTAGGCTTGCCATGAGATGTTAACACTTGCAAGTAATCCAGGCCATTGCCACTCAGTGGTTTGAACATTGTGTAGAGTAGTTTGAGCATAATTTTCTGGGCAACTGGGAGTCAGTGAACTTCTTTAGTTCCTTGGGTATATGAACAAACCCTTTCAGGCAAACTGACTTTTCTTCCCTATGTAGATGAATCAATCTGCATGCCATTATACAGTGCTTAAGAGGAACAATGTTTAATATAAAAGCAAATGATTTAGAATAGGCATGTTTATCCTGTGGCTGAGCAGCTAGGGAGAAAGTAACAGAAAGTAACCTGATAAATATAATACAGGTTACAATATCCTTCTCATGAATGTCTAAAAATTTAGTACAGCTTTCCTCTATGGGAGACTATTTTGAGTAGAAAATGTTTTGTTGGACTGAAAGAATTCTCAAGCAATGCATTTTCTTTTGGAGCTATTCCCTTTCGCCATATCAGCCATGCGTTTTGCACATGAGGTCTGCCTTTACATTTAATTTGCACACGAGATACCTAAGATCAGAGTGGTCTATAAGGCAAACCCGTCTGTGCCCGAGGGGCTAGTCTAACAGGCCAGTGTATAGGCTGGTTTGGGCTGCCTGTGGACCTATTTCATGATGAGGTGGGTCAGTGTTTATTGTTTTGTTATTTCCACAAATATTTGCTGCATCACGCACAAATGCATGCAGTCTCACATACCTTGGAAAACACCTACACAGCTGGTCTTTACAAAACTGCCCTGAACTTCAAATGTGGATCACTTTTTGAGGAATTGATCGATAATTGGGGCCCTTTTATTTGGTGCCCAACATATTTGACCCTGAGGATACCGCAAAATTATTTTTGCAAACGTTGTGCAATTTTCATGACGTGACAAACAGGCCAAATTTAGAGCAGACCTTACCAGCTCCTGCGACAACATAGTTAGTAGGGATTCTTCTCTGTAGAATGAATTAAACACCCACTGCCAACAATGGGTTCATAGATCACAAGCCCATAATATGTGCCTCAGATCACCAGTGTTTCTTTTACACTCTCACTCTATATTGTCCTGCAGGGATCCCAGGTCCTACATGCTATATGGTGTCCAATAAATCTGAAAAAGCATTTATTATGTTTAAATAGAAGGTTGAGATCCATCGACACATCCCACTTGTGTCATTAAAGAGGCCCAACCCCTTCCTCCCATTTCCCCACACTACTTTCAGTTTATGCCTTACATCGTTTTCCAGGAGGTAATTACAATATCCTTGTGTGCTTATATTATTGCATTAAGTTTTATTTTACTCTACGTAATGTTTAAGAGTAGCTGTTCTTCTGTAATGAAGTGTTCCTCTTTGGAATCATGGATAGAGCTTCCCCTCGCACATCATGCCTATGTCACAGCACTCACACCCTTGAAAGGGCTATTGAAGCCAAGAAGCACAGCTGAAAGTCATCAATAGTGGTTTGCTTGAATGCAACCACAACATATGCTTGGACTTAAAATAGGTCTTCCTGCGGGCCACAGGCCCACATCAGTGATGTGCTTTGCTTCACGCAAGTTCTGATGCAAATTCAGGTTCACGAAGCACTCTCTGATACATCTTTATTTCCAATGGAGGCTAAATATTACAATTCAATACATTTTAAAAACTCAAGGCACATTAGGTTCCATAAGGAAGACAGAGAGTGGTAAAGTTCAAACCACAAAGGTTTATTTAAAGATTAGCAAAGTTACAAATTCAATTCCATCAATAATCAGTACCTGAATGAGGAGCAATAGATTCCTTCTGAAATCCCTAAATTGGTGTCTGATGTGTTTGGTGAATAGTGTGATGTGGCTGCAAAGGAGAAGTCTTTATCAAACCATACTCTGAGATTTTTGACCAACGAGCTGGAGGAAGAACACTAGCCCCATAGGCTGCTTGAAAGGCGGGCAACGTTTTATTGTTACAGTTTTATATAGCGCAAACTTGACCCGAAGGTATTGGAGCACTTTACATGACCACCAGTTACATTACACAAGGACACATTCATTTTTGATTATTAGGCACCAAGAAATTAAGTGATTTGCCCAGAATCACAGAATGTTGAGCTGATGCCAAGACTCGAACCTGGTTCCCTATTCCACAGTCAGCTGCTCAGGCCATTATGCCACATCCGCTAACTTATCAATGCATTGCCGGTTAGCAGGAGTTTAGTTTTTTCACTGTTTAAAAGAAGGTAGCTCTAGTTCATAGGCTGGTGGATTTGTTTCAGACTAGTATCTGCATCAACTTCCTGCCAGTTCATCCAGCTGGAAGTGAACTAGATTTTCCATTGCAAACTTCTTCAAATGTTGCAGATATTTGGACATAATCTTACCAAGTAGTCTCATGTTACGGTGATGGTGAGCCCACACTTTGAATGAATGTAATTACATTATCCTTTTGTGCTTATATTATTATATTCAGTTCCACTTTACTCTGTGTAATGTCTAAGAATAGCTGTTCTTCTGTAATAAAGCTCCTCTTTGGAATCATGGATAGAGCTCCTCCTCTCACATCATGCCTATGTCATAGTACACGCACCCCTGAAAGAACTATTGGTGCCAAGAAGCACAGCTGAAAGTCATCAACACTGGTCTGTTTCAGTGCGACCACAATATAGTCTTTGGACTTAAAATAGGTCTTACTCCGGGCCACAGGCTTACATCAGCAGAGAAGCTCCCTTGAAGAAAAGGCTTTCATTGAATGGAATTGAATCATTTATACTGTGGTTATTGAACCATCGTAAAACCACTGTTAAGGTCCTCAGATAAAATACAGGTGAGAAGTGAGGTGCATTGAACTGCAAAACATATTCAAATCGTAGTCAAGGTCCACAATGCACTAGGAGATGGGAATCAGAAGACAGACTATGTAAACAACACCTCAAAGTGTGATTTTGACAAGTGTTCCCTCAATCGTGCCTTTTAATTACATTTTGCCCACAAGGTGCTGGTGCTGCACTGTAGGATACACTCTATTTGAGAAAATGCACTAACTACCAGGTTTTGAGGCACTATAATGTGCATATTTATCTACACTGATTCTCCAATTCACAACAATTAGAGTAGCCTCCCTGTCCTTCTGGGTGGGAAGGGTAGCACAGAGTAGTCCCACCTTCTAGATGAAGCGGGAGGGTAGCATGGAGTAACCCCCCTGTTCTTATGGATGGAAGCAGAGAGGGTAGCACCGAGTAGCGCCTCGCCCTTCTGGATGGAAGCAAGGAGGGTAGCATGGAGTAGCCCCCCTTTGCCCTTATAGGTGTAAAGGGGGAGGGTAGCACGGAGTAGCTACCCCCTGCCCTGCTGAATGGAAGCAGGGAGGGTAGCACGGAGTAGCCCCCCCACCCTTCTGGATGGAAAGGGGGAGGGAAGCATGGAGTAGCCTCCTCCCCTCCGCCCTTCTGGATGGAAAGGAGGAGGGATGCATGGAGTAGACCCCCACCCTTCTGGATGGAAGCGGGGAGGGTAACATGGAGTATCTCCCCCTGCCCTTCTTAATGGAAAGGAGGAGGGTAGAACGGAGTTGGTACCAGCATTATTCTGTTCAAGGTATAGAGTTGCTTGTGTACTAGACCTCACATAAACTTCACATACTCCTCAGCCACTTTGGATGTCAAACTGTGGTGCAGTAGCGGCACTCGTGAAAAGTAATCAGCAGCGTTATGATCTTTCCCCTGCTTGTGTACAATTTTATAATCATATTCTTTCAGTCAGTCCCCCCTCTGAATGTGAGGAGGCATCTTTGTCTTTGGGTTTCCAAAGTTGGTGAGCAACACCTGATGATCTGTGATGATGGTGAAATGTTTCCAATAGAGAAACACATGAAAATGTTTGCAGGCCCACCCCACAGTCAGACTCTCCTTCTCTGGCTGAGAATAGGCATTCTCAGTTTCAGACAGACTTCGACTGGCATAGTCCACAATGTGTCACGGATGACCATTGTGTTGAGCAAGAATATCTCCCAGCCCCACCAAGCTCACATCTACTGTGATCTCAGTATGTAATTTGGGGTCAGAGTAGGCAATTTCAGTGGCATTTTCAATCACATATTTTATGATTTTGAACCTGAAGGGGCTGGGGTTTTATTTCTCTACACCCCCGCCACCCCCCAAAACACACACACACACTTTTTGCCTGGTTTTTTATGCCACTTTGACTGAAGTGTACTGGGTCCCTGCTAACCAGGTTCCCAGTACCAGTGTTCTTTCCCAAAAATCTGTAGCTTTTGTTCCCACTATTGCCACTGATGTAGCTCACATACAAGTCCCTAGCAAAAGGTACCCATTGCTACCAAGGGCCTTGTGGTTAAAGACGATCCCTAAGGGCTGCTACACAAATTGTGCCACCCTAAGGGACCCCTCACTAAGCACATGCACACAGCCACAGCAGCCTGCGTGTCTTGGTGCAGACAAAACTGAAGAGTCGGCATGGCACACATCCCTGTGTGCTATGCCCACAGACACCGCATGAGATATGGGTGAGACACCCCTCTAGCAGACCTTTGCCCTAAGGCAGGGTGCACCATATCTCCCTTGAGGGCATATCCACATGAGCAGATATGCCTCTGCAATATCCTTGTCGATTCCTGGATTTTGTAAGTGACCAGGGAAGTCATAGTAAGTACATGGTCTGGACACCCATCATTACCAGTTCCACATCTCCCAACGAGCAAGAAAACCACTATTTACAGTGGTTTTCAGCTTGTTTTCCCTGCAGCCGTGTGATATCGGCTCCTCACCGGGAGACCGTGTTATGGGAGACAATATTGTGTGTCACACAGTGGCACTGTATGAGTTGGCAGGTATGTCGTTTCATTTTCGAGGTTTGACTGTACATCCGAGCACAATACGTGCTTTTGGCTAAAAACAGAATTAGCGGAGGGTTACCCTCCTAAAATGGGCCCAGTTGTTATAGCATCTTCAAAGACCATGGTTACCAGGTGGCAGTATGAAACAGGATAACATAATTTGTAGTACCGGACTGTTCTTTAAGAAAATTATAAATATGTAGTATTGGGGTCCCACGTGCTGCATGTGTGCCTTTTGCCCCGATGCTCACATATATTTGTGGTGTACCTCATTTTTTCCGAGTCATTGCTGATCACAGCAGCATACGCCTTTTGCTTTTTTTTATTTTTTATTATAGAATGACACTATAGACTCTTGTTAATCATGCCCTGAAGAAGCACAATATGTTTAGGAATAAAAAGTTGTGTCATTTTATGCTTGATCATTTTAGAAATAAGAAGAATTGCGAGAAAATATATTCGTCCAGTTACATATTGGTTATACTTCGAACACTGTACATCATAAACCCTGTTTACATTCTCCGACTACTTGCTAACTCAGAAAGCCTTCTCCCCCAAGACTCCTAAACCATGCATGAAATATTGACCTTGATTTATTCTCGCTTGAGTCCTCTCCGTTCTTTCTTCAGAGTGGCCCACTTCTTACCTTCCATCCTCTGTATGCTTTCTTTTCTGATTATAGCCTCCTTTCAGTCTCATGCCTGTCTGCCTTAGTCCCTCTTTTTTTAATCCTGCAAATGGCTGATATCTCATGTCATAGATCACAACCTCTCCTCTTTAAATCGCTATCCCTGCAACCTAACAATATCTAATGTCCACCAGCCTATCTATCCCACTGACCATTCACCTAAAAACCACATAGCCCCTACTAATCACACCTACCTGGCATTAATAGATCACAAAGTAACTGAAGTATATGGATGCAAGTTTTCTTGAGAGCACATGGCTAACCACAATAACCAGCAATAAACACTGAACTAACCAGTAACCTTTGCTCCGAAGTAGTGTGCTACTCAACGTAAAGTAGGAGAGGATGTAGCCTTAGGGCTAGAGCGGTCAACTCCGAAGCTGGGGAATTGTGTTCCAGTCTCAGCAATGACCCTCAGCATCCTGTGATTCAAGGCAAATCACTTAATCTCCCCGTGCCTGACAAAAATTAATGTGTCCATCTGTAAGGAAACTGGTGCTCATGTAAAGCGCTCTGATACCTGATATCTTCGGGTCTAGTTCGGGCTATATAAAACTCTATAGAATTTTTTATTGAATAGCGTTTGAACGCCTCGTCAGGGGTAGTAAGTGCTACATAAATCCAATTACAATACAATATAATTAAAAGGTACACAGTGCTATGAGAGCCCTGAAAGGCATACCTGAATGACTTTTATTCAGTTATATTTGTAATGCACCCAGAATGTGACCATTGGAAATATTACGTAATGTTTAACTATTTCCCCACTATAACATAATATCAACTGTTGTCTTCGTATTGTATTCATTTTACTTCTACATACATTAAAGTATCCATAGACATTGGGTATAGAAGAAGGAGAACGAGGAAAGTTTACACAATTGTGAAAACTCTGGTCTACTTCTATACTTCTATACCGAGCCTCATTCCACTCTCCCCAGTCCCATTAGGGTTTCAGTCTGCATTCACACTCAAAGAGTGATTGCTCCCTCTTTTTTTGTAGAGGACCTGGAAACAGCGCCCAAAGTTGGCAGCAGTTGTCAATTTGCCAGTACCCACTTTGACTGTATCTGCTTCTTCTCTGTTTCTCTCTGATAGTCAATAGTTTTCTTGAACACATAGAAATAGAAGGTAGATTAGGATCCAAAAGCTTTCTTAACTATGATTCCCTTATTCTTTTATTTCCATTTTTAGGTCTTGGCTGAACACAGCTTTATCTGTCCTTAGGAAGACATTGTTTTTAATACATAACTTATGCTTAGAGTGTTTTGTATGTATCAGTAATCTGCTCTTGATTCTATGGCTTCTCCCCTATTCGTGTGTTTGTCCTACCGAGGAGCATTTTGGTCTTACAGTGTTTTGATCAGATGAGTTGTTTTCTTCATAACCATACCAAAGAGGGCTTTTTATGAGTCATTGAGCACACCATGGAGATTGTATGTGCCTCCATGACCTCCCTGTTTTCCTATTCATCCCTCCACATAAAAGAGTGCACTAAGAGTAAAATAAGCAAGTGACAGGGTAATGTAGAAAGAAAGATGAGTCATGTAATGGCAAAAGCAAAGGGAGTGTGTTGAGAGACGAACAGTGGAAGAGGAGAGATGAGGAACAGGAAGTCTACTTAGAATGAGATATGATGGAGAGCGAGCAGCAAGGGAGAGAAGGAAGGTGTGAGAATAAGGAGGGTTGAGAATATAGAATGATGTGTTCTAACAATGTAAAACAAACAAGATGATGGACGGAATGTTGCACATTGGCAAAACATTCACCCCCAGCCACAGATCTGGGTTTAATCCATCGTTATTTTGCTCACCACGCCACCCCAGTTCAGACATGGCCCGATGAAAATCAGTCTTGACCCTGTGCCTCATGGGAACAGTCCAGCCCGAACTGCCAAGCCATTTCTTCCCTGGACCGGAATCAAGCATCCTAGGACCGGTTTCGGGGTTTCACCCCTCTTCAGCCAGGATAGCTTGACTCCAGTGGCGTAGTGAGCACGGGACCCACGTCTGGGCATACCCTTCCCACATAGGGCAAACAGCAAATCACACAAGATGATGGACGGAATGTTGCACATTGGCAAAACATTCACCCCCAGTCACAGATCTGGGTTTAATCAATTGTTATTTTGCTCACCACGCTATCCCAGTTCAGACATGGCCATATGCAAATCAGTCTTGACCCTGTGCCTCATGGGAACAGTCCAGCCCGAGCTGCCAAGCTATGTCTTCCCTGGACCGAATTCAAGCATCCTAGGACCGGTTTTGGGGTTTCACCCCTCTTCAGCAAGGGTAGCTTGACGCCAGTGGCGTAGTGAGCACAGGACCCACGTCTGGGCATACCCTTCCCACATAGGGCGAACAGCAAAACACACAAGATGATGGACGGAATGTTGCACATTGGCAAAACATTCACCCCCAGTCACAGATCTGGGTTTAATCCATCGTTATTTTGCTCACCACGCCACCCCAGTTCAGACATGGCCATATGCAAATCAGTCTTGACCCTGTGCCTCATGGGAACAGTCCAGCCCGAACTGCCAAGCCATGTCTTCCCTGGACCGGAATCAAGCATCCTAGGACCGGTTTCAGGGTTTCACCCCTCTTCAGCCAGGATAGCTTGACTCCAGTGGCGTAGTGAGCACGGGACCCACGTCTGGGCATACCCTTCCCACATAGGGCAAGCAGCAAAACACACAAGATGATGGACGGAATGTTGCACATTGGCAAAACATTCACCCCCAGTCACAGATCTGGGTTTAATCAATCGTTATTTTGCTCACCACGCTATCCCAGTTCAGACATGGCCATATGCAAATCAGTCTTGACCCTGTGCCTCATGGGAACAGTCCAGCCCGAACTGCCAAGCTATGTCTTCCCTGGACCGAAATCAAGCATCCTAGGACCGGTTTCGGGGTTTCACCCCTCTTCAGCCAGGATAGCTTGTATCCAGTGGCGTAGTGAGCACGGGACCCACGTCTGGACATACCCTTCCCACATAGTGCAAACAGCAAAACACAAAAGATGATGGACGAAATATTGCACATTGGCAAAACATTCACCCCAGTCACAGATCTGGGTTTAATCCATCGTTGTTCTAAAAATGTGGCATGGGAAAGGGAAGAAGACATGGGAAACGAGGTGTGAAAAATGAGAATATGAAGGAGGTGTAGGAGTAAATGAGAGCGTGTGAAAAATGGAAGGTGGGGGTGTCAGAGAAAAGAATGGTGTGAGAAGATAGTGGTGAATTAGATATGAAGAGAGGGAGGCGCTATAGTAGAAAAGGAAGAAATGCGGCAAGAGTAAGAAATGAAAGGAGTAGGGGTAGATGGTAAAGGAGGAATAAAAATAGCAGTACCAAACTATCCTGCATAGCTTTTAAATCTCACGTAGGTCGGAGGTTAACTGATCTTTGACCCAGAGTCTTTTGGCACCTACGTACATCACTACAACATAATTTGCATTATGTATGCATAACTTCATTTGCATTATGTATACATAACTTGAGCATTTAGGAGTGTGTTTGTAAGATGTGATCTTCTAGACTAAGAGGTCCTGGTTCGCTTACCTTTTTCTGGGGGCAATTGTGCCTTTCTCCAGATGTAGGTGTCAGTGGCAGCTGGCATAGCTCGCGGGTGGTGAGGCAGGCGCAGTTGGGTGTCGGGGGTTGTCGCAAAGTGGGGGGATGTCGTGCAGGGGGTGGGGGATTAGGGATCGAATGAAGAAAGAAAAAAAAACTTACCTTGAGGCCGGGTCCCTCATCGTCACTGCTCCTGCTCTCCTGCTCTCGTGCCTCCAACTCTGACAGGAATAAGAAGCAGGCAGCCAACCTGCCTTCCGTAAACCAATCACAACGATGCAATTCAGTGTTGTGATTGGTCTGAGCGCCGCTCTGGGTTCAAGAGATGCAGGTCTAGTCCTTCTCACCTAGGCAAAAGGGCAGCAGGTCCGCACTGCAGGGCAGGAGTGCTTCAGGGCAGCATTCCAGGAGAGTGGCTGTTCTTCCTGTCAGGGTATCTTAAGGTCCAAAAATGTACTGAAGTTGTGATGTCTGAGGTATAGTATATATACTCAGTTGTGCCTCTGAAGTGGGGAGAAGCTTCTAGAATCATGCTTTTGAAGTGCACAGGTGCCCTGGCTTCCTGGTCCTGGCTCCAGATTTACTACAGAGGGTATAAAGACAATTGTGGGAGATAGGACCCAGCATATTCAAGTGTTAGTAGGGTTGGGACCAGCTTCTCCCTCACATCCTGCCAGTGGTGGCCCATCTAGTCTCACCTAAGCTTCCCTATGTGTGTGGCTGTGTAGGAGGAATACACAAAGTCCAACTGTCGACTACACCCAGTCATGTGACCCAGGGACAGGCTGCAGGCACCAAATGACTAAGGCAAGAAAATGCCAACTTTCTAAAAGTTTAATTTTCAAAATTGTAATTTAAAATCCAACTTCACCATAAATTAGGATTTTTCATTACAATTCCCAAAATTCCAAACATGAACTAGTTACCTTTTCCCATTTGGAAATTAAACTCATAAAATGTAATGAGGTAACTCCAATGTTATCCTCTAGGAGAGAAAGGCCTTGCAGTAGTGCATAACAAATGTAAGAATTTTTGACTACCAGAAGATGTAAAACTTAAAAGTACATGTCCTACTTTTTAAATACATTGCACTCTGCCCTCCAGGCTGTCCAGGGCCTACTCTAGGGCTAACATATTTATTAAAAAGGAAGGTTTCGGCCTTGCAAAAGGTTTACTCTGCCAGTTTAAAACTGCACACACAAACAAGCTGCAATAGCAGGACTGAGACAATCAGTGCTGCAGCCCACTAGTAGTATCTAATGTATAGGCTTTGGGCACAGGTAGTGCCACTCTGCTAGGGAATTACAAGTAAATTAAATATGCTGATTGGGTATAAGCCAATCGAACATGTTTTAAGGAGAGCATAGGTAAAGTGCGTTGAGTCCTAATAGCCAACAAAAATGCTATCAGAAAATGGTAGGGTGAAGGGAAAGAGTGTGGGTGTAACCCGCTCGAAAGGGCCAAGTTCAACAGTTAATTTTACAGAGCTGTACACAAAGTTACAATACATTGGCAGGAAGGGCCTTGACAGCGGTTCCTGTCAATACTTGAAATGCCCAATGACCCGACAGACATTTCAAAATGTTATTGTCAGGACCTCCGCCAGATTCATTTACTCTGTCTCCCTGGCAGAGGAAACCCAGGTGGCCAAGTTTTAAATCAGGTTCTTGGTCAACCCACAAGGACAGCTACCAGTCACAGTGCCAGACCATCATGGGGTGTACTCCCACTATAGCACGTGCATTGTTCGCACGATAAAGATATTGCATCCACACTGTCATCTAACCACTGTATTTCAAAATAACTCTACGTAAGTAGATGAGGAGTAAAGAATATTAAATATATATTTATCTGGATGACGTAGTGGTAGGTAATATAGTGAATTTGCCCAAAAAGAACGATATGCTTTTACCTTAACCATGGCCATCTAGAGGTTTCATGTCCAGGCTATGATCATAAATGCACCACAAGCCGAGGTCACCACCTTGTTGTACACGCCTATTTTCCGCATTCACAGGAAACCTGAGCTGTAAATGTCTGCATTTGGACTAGCATCTGGAACTCTACACTGAACATGAACAGGAAAGAAACATGAGGCCAATGTGGCCAATCAAGGTTGCTTACAGAATGCTGTGGCCGTCTGTTGTACAGACAGTGACGTTTAAGACTCTCTTTACATAATCAAGCCATACTGACTCACTGGGACACCACCCGGCATGTCTCATAGGGTATGGCTCTGAACCTGGCAGTTATTCACCGGCATCACTTATCCAAGTCAATACCTGAACTCACACATCACAGTCGCTCCCTCCTGATTGGAGCAGGCACTAGTCTATGTTCTTCACAGTTAAAGAATGACAATTTCCAGCAACACCCCCCACCCCCCTCCTAAGATCTGACTGAGATCAGAAGAGGGTCTGAAAGATATTTGGTGAAGGATACCCCTGCACCCTTGGAAGGAATCTATTTGTTACGCATTTAGTATTATTTTTTACAATTTACTATTAATAATGTAGGCATAGGCTGTGTGAAGCTTTGTTGTAATAATTACTAATAGGTTTATATATTGTGCTTACATAATGGGGTCATATTTCATGGCAGTAGTCTACGTAGGCTCTATGGGGCATATTAACAAGCCAGGCGATAAAATTATCGCCGCTTTAGCGTCAGAAAACTGCCGCTAAAGCGGCGATAATGGGCTTGAGAATATGCTCTATGGAATTCCAATTGAAGCCCAGGTTAGATGTGAAGGACATCTAACATGGGCTTCAATTGGAATTCCATACAGCATATTATCAAGCCCATTATCGCCGTTTTAGCGGCAGTTTACTGCCGCTAAAGCGGCGATAATTTTATCGCCTGGCTTGTTAATATGCCCCTAAGAAAGTAAATACAAGATGGCGTCTACTCTATTTGACATCATGGCAAGGATTCAATCGCCAGTTGAATGTCATCTGGGAGAAATAGACCTTGTTCTGAATGCGGATCTCGCGCACGTTCCCACGGGAGTCTCTTGGCATTACTCAGCCGCCATCGCCCAGACTGGCAATGAAAACGTGCCTGTGAGAGTCAGCGTCTGGGAAGGGTGACTCTCGGTCCAGTGACACGGCAGCTGCACATGCCTGGAGCAGACTGCAGGAGAGAGCTTGGGAGGCCGGCCTGGCTCGTGCTGCGGCGAGGCATCGCCTCCCTAACTGCGGTGATTGTATCACTTGCCTGCAGTGAAGGATGTTTCACTACCGGTTCTCGAGGCGGAACACGATACGCCCATATCAAAGCTCCAGGCCCGTCTTTAACAACTTCTGGGCTAAAATACAAAGGCTTCCGATTAACTTCACCTGTGCTATCTGATTGTATGATTGCATAAATAAAGGAGGACTCTCTGTCGCACATAGGACCTTTAAAACGACGTCTAGGAGGATTATGTATAGTATGTGACTCAAGCACTGAGGGCTTCAGGTGGGGAGGGAGGGGCAGCAGTGGAGTGCTTTAACTGCAACAAGACATTACATCCTACCACATCCGGTTTACAAGAGCAAGAAAAGACATTTACCAAAGTATCTGTTTTATAAAAGTGGCTGCATAGCAGAAGGTGTCAGAGTGCACACCTGCACTCATCCCCCGGTGTCGTGGGTGTAAATGGGCGAGGGAGGGGTTGTGCTGAGAAAAGAAGACGGTCTTGAGTTATTTGCTGAAGGTTAGAAGTGTTATCTGGTTAATTAATCTTTGGACAACCCAGGACTCAGTTCTCATAATTGGAAATTTACTCTGGGAAGTTTGCTCCGTGCACGCTCACGTTCCCACGGGAGTTTGTTGGCATTACTCGCTGTCATTACACAGGCTGGAAATGCAAACGTGCCTCTCGTGCAGGTTTTAGGGAATTCACAAATGTGTGTAGGAGTACGCCAGAAAGCTGCAAAAGTAGCTGTTTCTTAGGCATACGACTTGAATTGTTTTGTGAATTTTATTTACGACCACACGAATACCTTTTTTCGTGCCTGCATCTCTATACATTCAAAAATGCAACATTGTGTTGCAGTCACACTTAACAACCTCTTTTTGTCTTCATCGGGATGGCATTTTTATACTAGATACAAACCCCTTGCTGTACACCCTACCCAGTTTTGATGCTGTTTCTGATCCATTCCGTGCGCCTACAAATGTACTCCTTTCTTTGGTAGGAGTAAACATGATAACAGAATGAGGATATGAATGGGCCATGGAACATTTGTGAATGGTCTCAAACACATTAGATTGTATGTTTGTGTAGAAACTTCAAAGGCCGTGCCTACTCTGGAACACTTCTCCCTGGATTTGCTAACATGAAAAACAGTGGCAGCAGGCATGTAAGGAGGGTAGTGGGGCGGGAGGGAAAAAATAAAAGCTATTAATAAATACAAAAAATAAAAAATTCACTTTCCTCAGATCCTGGCGCGACATCTTCCTCGCTGGGACGGTAGGCAGGGTCCAACACAGTGGGACCAGGAAGCTGTAGTAACCAATCTTGGTGCTGCTTTTATGCAGCATGAAAGCAACACCAGGATTGGAGAGAGCAGCCTCTCTTGCCGCTCCCAAGGGCACTGGAGCCCTATGCTGCCTCTAACACAGTTGTCTTAAGACAGCTGGGTTAGAAAGGTTTGAAATGCGCATGTCTGGCTGGCCGTTGCAATACGGCTGGCCAAAAAGATATGCACAGTTTAAACCTAAGTACACTGCCTAAAACTGCTTTCTGCTGCTGCCTGACTGGCAGCAGCAGAAACCAGAAAGCCCTGCCTGCCCATCCTGAAACGCACTCAGGATGGAGTTTGGAAAAATAAAATGGTAATAAATGAAGTTTATTACCATTTTAGTTTTCAATATCTGGGGGCAATTTGGTGTGTGGGGCGAAGGAGCGCCCCCCCCCGAATGTTGCACAATCCTTTTGCACAACCCTTTTTACGACTATAATCCACGTTTTGAGGAAAAAACATTGACATAGCAGGATGTTGAGGCAACGCCGCGGCTTGAATCTGGCACCTCAGTTGCAAAGTCAGCAGCTCTAGCCATTACGCCACACCCTCTCCCTTTTTAGGGTTCTTGGGACTTGAAACCTGTGCATTTCCGTTTGCAGTCACTACCTTGTTCATGATTCAATATCTTGATCATACATGTAGCATGATTTATCTCCTGCAACCGGAGGATTTAGTAGCATATCAACAAAGAGGCGATAGAAAATTATTGCCGCTTTTGCGGCCGTTTTTGGCCGAAAAGCGGCGATAATTTTATCACCTAATTAGCAAGGTCACGCTAATGCGTGAATCCTTGCTTTAGCGTACAAAATCTTAACGCCCAGCTTTGCATCTCTAATGAGATGCAAAGTGGGCGTTCCTGACCTGACATGACAAGAGAAATGTCGCTAAGCGACATTTCTCCTATCATCAAGCCCCACGCTATGAAGCATGGCGGCAGGAAAAGTAGCGATAACCCCTGTTATCGCTACTTTCCTTACGCCTGCTTCAGGACTGACTTAGCCATGATATCCTATGGAAGGTGGATATCATGGCTAAGTTTGTGGGGCCCTATCATCAAGCTAACGCCACATTTTGTGAGATTATCGCTGGGTTTCCAGCGATAATCTCACGTTAGGCAGTTAGCGCTAGGATTTTTATCGCTGAGGAGACAAGGGTTGCTAATAGCACGCTATCTCAGCGATAAAAATCCACGCTAGCCGGCGATAATTATCCTCACGCTAAGTGCGCTTAGCGATAATTATCGCCGGTTGTTGTTGATACGCCCCTTAGAAACTTTGCTAGCGACGGAGTAAGACTCTTTTGTGCATTGTTAGATGAGGGCCGCGTTAAAGAGTGAATTCTGATGGATACTTCTACCTGTAGATTCCTTTCTCAATTTGCTTATTTCAAACACAACATCAACAACCGTTTTGCTTATGTTATCTGTTTCCAATTTAAAGGATTGCAAAGTCATGCCATATAGGGGCCAGGTTGCAGATACCACTATTGGGGCAACTACTGAGCTTTAAATTGGAAAGAGATAATATAAGCAAAAGCCTGCAAGCATTGTTAATTGCGAAGCTAACAAAGTAGCATTGTAAACAAAGTAAACCGTGAAAAAATGGGCTGCGCCCTTCAGTGGGAACATTCCCCCTGTGGTGCCAGGCCAGGACAAAAGCGGCTTACATGTTTTGATGGGCGTGCCACACACTGTTTACTCTCCCACTGCAGAAGGTTTCTTGGCAACACTTCTAGGAACAAGGAAATTAGAAGATTCAGCCTCATCATAGCCGTGGTGTTTCCATGGTTACTGACTTGGTAGTACAGAAACAGAAACCCCTCCATGCCTTATGCCACGTCTACATTGGGCAGGATGCCCACCTGCAGAGGTGGGCGAGATTCAGCTACCCCAGCTTCGGACAAAATTCAGCAAACTTAATACTTCTTCATGAAATGCAACAGGCCCTGAATCCACCTGACTACCACAGGCAGGAGTAAAAAGTAAACATTAAGAGATTATGCAGCACCTCTGCTGGAAATCGAAAATTGTCAAGGAGCAAAAATATGGGCCAAAAATTTGACCCTGTGATGCTATTGGTGGTCAAAGGTGCTCCTGCTATTCCTCCTGCTATATAATTAGTACATTAGTATATTGACATCCATTCTAGAAGGCCACATCCAGAGCAACAGCTTCCTTGCCATGCCACTTCAGCTTGGGAGGGTTTAGAAATCAGAGTGATGGGCAGAGGGGTTTGCAAGGAGTCACTTTGGCATGTGCCTCTCACTTGTTCTCTTCTCTGGTGCAAAGATGTCGGAAGCAATGGCATGCTAATGTAGTGGTTTTCGTTGCAGCTATGTCAATGGTATTGCACATTGAGGAAGCCCAGGTCACGCCCTTTCGTTCAGTGCACTTGAACAGGTGCATTGTTGCATCATTATTTAAGGTATACGCAAATGCTGTCCCTAGGTATGATTTACCATTCTGTTTGCATAATTCCTTTTCCACAAATTTTCCTCTGTTGCTGTTTGTGGGACTTCATTTCTGGCACGACGTGATCCATGAGATAGAAAGTTGTCGTTTTACAAGGAATACAGAAGTGGTTTCCATTCATAGTGGTAGACGCAAGGAAAAGCAATCATTCCAGAGCATCGTTTTGCAGTAAAGTTTGTCATTGTGCTTTAACCTTGAGATTATAAATTCATCGTTTTATATGATTTGAAGCTACCATCATCAATTGAATTATGCTACAACTAACCATCATATTTGATCTGTTCTTAAAAAATCCTGGGGTGAAAGACTAAGGGGTTGATTACAAATTTGGTGGTGCGGAGGGGGGAGCACGCCACCGCCCTGCTCCCACAACGCCAAAGTCAACTGCCGACCGCCCTGCAGATTAGAAGTTTTCTCCTGGTCTGGTGGGCGGTCGTTTGGTGTTCCCACAACTGTGCCTTAGAAAAAGGCACCAAAATGGGAATGCCAAAGCAACTTCCTGCATGGCATGGGCTGTTTAGTCCATCCCGTGCATGAACTGGGCATGCATGCAAACAGGGGGGCACTATGTGTCCCCCTGCATGCATCACATTGTACTGGGGCCTCACCGCCATGAAAAGGCTGGTGATGGTAAACTCAGAATATGCTTGGCGGTGCTGCAGCGGCACCACCAAGCATTTGGCTGACCCAGACCTTCTCGCCACCGCCAGGGAATGCGGTTCCCTGGAAGTTACAGTGGTCCCAAAACGGTCCTAATGCCGTACTTGTAATACGGCTGTCGGACCACTCGTGTGGTGGCCCCCAAACGCCACTGCACCTCCACCACGGGTTTGCCAGTCCGATGGATCACTGAACTCATAATCAGGCCCTAAATGTTGGAGCGGCAAAGGTCTGTACAAAAAGAAGGAGGGAGGGGGGGGACCGGGAGCTAGTTATGGTCCAGTGTCTGTGCTCCGAGTTATATCTATAGTATTCAAATGGAGACACTGTTCCTGAAGAGACAAAGGGAGGAAAGAAACGAAAAGGTCTAGGCTAATATTAGGCCCAACTATCTAAGGATAGGGGGGCACTCCTTAGTTTCTCATGTTGCCCTCACACACCCCGAAGGATGTCATGCTTCATCATTGGGCGTTTGCTCCTCGTCGGGCCGGCGCTGCAATGCCCTACGGGTCCCCCGAAGGGTCACTTTAGCGGAGATCTTTTTGAGAAAACGCCGTTTGGTGCATGCGGGTGTGTGGTTTGGGTCCTAATAAAAAAGAGCTGCGTGGTGGTGAAGTGTGTTTGTGAAGTGGTATCCTAAAAATGTCTAAGGGTTACTGAGATAAATTTTAATGTGAATAGCACCCTTGACATAATAAAAGACCCGTAGGTCGGGTGTTACCTTATCGAAAATAATGTATCGATGGGTAACTTATGTGTGGTCAAGCGGTCGACATGTTTCGCGCCCCAACGGTCCAGAAAGGATCCCTGGCGCTTCTTCAGGAGCGGCAAAGGTCCCAATCCTCACTCCGCAGGCCTGTACCCTTATGCTGAGTTCCCCATGGCTAGCCTCTGGATATTTCTGTTTTTGTAGCCAGGGTGCAGAAGACATTCAACAGTGTACGTGGAGGACCCACTGTGACACAGAGTGCAACAGAGAGCTGGACTTTGTGTTACATGGGGGCAAACCATGTGCACCCTCCTTTGCTGAGTTTGACTGCTGTGAGCTCCCCGGGCAATGAAGGGCTGACAGTTGTAACAGCACCTGCTTGCGCATACCAGACAGTCCTTTTTTCATGTTGTCAGCACAAGGAGAGTAGCATGCTGCACATTCCTGATTCAATTGTCTGTCAGTCCTCTGCAACCAGGTCCTTTTCTCAATCCATACCTGACAAGGATGTCACATAGATACTCAGCTTCTGTAAGTGTAGGAGGAACACCATGGTGTGTGTGTTGTGTATTACGGGTAACCCTGGGATTCATTTATGGATCGCCTGTGTGTGACTCTTGCCTAAGATGGAGGTTGTAGAGAGCCTGCCAGCCATCAATGTGAATCGCAGAGCTTCTCCTACACATTGCTGAGGTCGTTTGTGGTGGACTCTAGGATGTGGAGGATGGAAGATAAAGGTTAGTTTTCAGGTGTAGTAACAGCCTTTGCCCCACTTTCTGCTCCATTCCTGTCCAGAATGTTACCTCAAACAGGTTGAGAGGCAGGAAAGTTGAGAAGTCCCTCTCTTTTTTTGTGCTTTTGATTTCCCTGATAGGAAGCTCCAAGTTCCAGCCCACTTTCCTGCTGATACTAGAAGATAAAGGGCCTGATTTAGAATTTGGAAGACGGAGAAATGTCCATTAGGGTGATGGAGTAAATGACTTCATCACCCTGATGGACATTCCATCCCCCAAATTTGGAGATGTCCGTCGGCCCTGTGGAGATCTCTTAACATTGTCAGGAACTGCCTTCACAGTGGTTCTTGCCAATGTTGCGAAAGTTTGATGGACTGTTCCAGCAAACATGATGGCCATTTTTACAAAGTAATACTTTTTTCAAAAAGAAACTCCCAAAGTGGGAATTTGTAAGGAACTCTAATGACCACACACCATGGGAGCTTTCTCTCATGGAATGGAGATTACATTGTTTACCTTTACTGTACCTCACCACCAGGATTTGATGGACAGCTAATAAAAGCCTTCCGATTGCCCGCTCTAATGTGGGCGGATTGTCAGATGAATGACCTCCGATTGCTCGACATGGCCTGTACTCAATGGGGCCGTCGGAGGAGATTGTTGGTGACAGAGCCAAAGTAGGCTAAGTCAACCACATATTGTTGGTCCATCCACCTCTAAATAGGGCAGCCAGGCCATAAGTTTGGCTTACAGCATACTACGCTGCTCTTGCAATGAAGTACCCTATCTGTCAAACTCTAAATTACCCCCAAAGACTGTAGCTTGACCAATCTGGGAGGAATAAACAAAAGCCAGGAACTGATCCCAGAGTTGGAACCATGAAATATACAAACTTTATATGTAAACTTGATGTACTGTAAGGCAGAAGCCGCTAGTCAGTGTGCTAGGGTTTTTCATTGACTGGTGCCACAGATGCCACACCACTGAAGACCAGGAAGTACCTTTATGTCCAAGACTGGGATCACTGACTGCCAACTCCCATGCACTAGGTTTGGGAACAGAAACTTGTAAGATCTGTAGTCTGCAAGGAAGAGCAGCCTTGGCACCTCCTTGAGGGAAGGAGCACACTGACTGCCAAGATTGGGTAATGGAGATGCCTTTACACAAAAGACAGGTGGCGTTGAAGAGGGAGGCCGTGAGGATCTGTGCAGGGAGAGCTGAATCTGGTTGCAGCCCTGGGAAGGATCTGCACAGTCAAGCTATGTTGTGAGGACGTATGGCATGAGATACCTCTGGAGCGTGCCCCAGAGCGAGATGGCTTGCTCCCTGAACTTGTGCTGACATGTGAGCACTACAGAGGCTTTGAGATGGTGCCTCGCGAGGTCACATGATGAGAAAAATATGCACCTTCCAGACAGCACCTAAGACATTTTCACGGTATGAAGATTCACAACTGAAGTTGAAATTGGACCTCAAAACTTCTAACTATGATCACTGTTGTGCCCCATACTTGGCTCTTGGTTTTGTTTGGGTGTTGGGTGTTGGGCTTGTGCTTTGGCCCAAGGAAGACCCATAGAAAGAGTCACTCTTACCCTTAGTTGGAGTGAGCAGAGAATGACTCCCTTTCTCTGTGCCAGGGCAGACCTACCTTTTCTGACTGTCACCTGCAGTCCTATATATAAGTGATTCCAACCATAAATTGAAGTACTACTAAACGTATCAGGCATGTGGTTTCTCCACGAGAGACACCCTCTTCTAGCTACGAATCAAATTCAATGGGTAGATCAATACAATAATGTAAAGGCGGTGCTTCTAACCTGTGAGCCTAGGAATAGAACGATGTCACTGTGAAGTGTTTCCAATTTGGGGCCTGCAGTGGAGCTCAGAAGGCGGCTAATACCAAACAACCTCAGCAGTGTGGCGAGTATAGAATTTAGAGAAATCTACCCAACATAATGTGTCACAGTGGCAGCAGAAACCCCCCCCCCCCTTCCAGGACTTCAGAATTTAATTTCAAAACGCACTGTCCTAGTTCTGTTGTCCACGATGTTTCCATGACAGTCATAAGAACACATTTGCAATGTGGCACATTCTTTCTCAGATGCAATGTACACAATTGTGGGAGAAGCACTCCTCTTTTGGAAATAGCTATAAATAGTTCAGTTCTGGCACACTTTAGTAGATCCCACAGCTCTCCTCTGCCCAGCCCTGGTCCACGCCCAGTCGCCTGTCCTGCAAATGCTGACTCTCTGTTCCCACTTGCATAATCTCTCAAGATGAGTCACATGTAACATCTCAGCAAATGGGCCCATCTGATGCATGCACACATCCATTACATTCCTTCTAATTCCGTAAAGACCACATATGTTGCCATGTCATTATCTTACTCCCAGTTTAGGTGTGTGAGAGGTAGACCGGGGCAGTGCAACGACCTAACAATAACAGGCTATCTCCCCCACACGCACGAGCTCAAGTAGTCAGACAGTCAGCACGTGCACTGCAGACTTCGCAGCACATGAATGCAGAGTGGTTCATCCGCTACTTCATATTCTGAATAATGGGGGCTTAAGCCACCATTCACGACGGGGGCTGCATTTATAAATAGCATGTTAGCAGCTATGTCGAGCTTCTGTGCAGGCCTCATTAATGACCTGGAGTCAAAGCACCCCTCCACCTACACTGATAGCAATGTCTTCTGCCTTGCTATCAAGGTACATTGGGGGTCTTGTCTATCTACCTCCCTCCCTCCCTCCCTCCCTCTCTCTCTCCCTCCCCCTCTCTCTCTCTCTCCTAGAAAGTAAAAGTGTCCGACCATGCAGCAGTGACGAATGAGAGAGATTTAACATAAGTTCTGAGAGGCTGGTGCAGTGACCTGGTCAGATGGTAAGACAGGATCTTGTCTTGAATATAGAGAGGGCCAATGCTGGACCAGGCTCTGTGTAAGAGACAGAGATCCATGACAGGTATCTTTTCCTGATAGGGAGCCAGTGAAGGGCCTAGAGGTGCGATGAAACTCGGAAGCTTAAGAATAAAGGCTGCATCTGTATTGGGATAAACCAAGAGGCCTCAACAGCTGATGCACTTCCAGGCAAAGTTTTGTAACCTGGCCCATGGTGACAGGCTTTACCTTCTCTCTGTTTTGATCTGGGTTCATGGTTTTATAAATCCCGGGGCAGATTTATGTTAGACTTGTGCCACTTTTACGCTGCCGTTGCGTCACTTTTGTGATGCAGCGGCGGCGTAAACCCTGCGCCACGTTGCGCCCCATTTACATCGTGACGCATCTATGGAGATGCGTCACGGTGTAAAGCCCTGCGCCACATTAAACCTGTGTCAGGTTTAATGTATGCAGGGTGGGCGTTCCATCGGAAAAAGCCTCGGAAAAGTGACGCAGTGAAATCTACAAGATTTCACTCAGTCACTTTTCCGACGCTGCTGCGTCAAAACCATGCACCTGCTTGAAGCAGGCGTAAGGCATGACGCAGCATGTTAGGTATGGGCAGCCCCTAAACATTGCTGGAGTTGCGTCGTGCTTGTGACACAACTCCAGCAATGCGCCGCCCTTACGCTGATGGAGCGGGTAAAATGTTTTCCTTTTATATACCCAATCCATTTATGTATGTTTGTATTAAAACGATTAACAATTATTCATAATAATTAACAGTGTGTTGAATGGAAACTAATCAACCTTATTAACCGAGAGAATATACGTGGGATTGCTTTGCATGGCTAAAATAATATGTAAACTAAGTTTGTATGCATATTAATAGGATAAACGTTGCTTATGTGATGTTATCGTGAATTATGCTTAAATAAACGAGTATTAATGGCTTTGAATGTTGCATATGGCTAGATAAATGCACACACATATGGGTATTAGCAAGGGAAATAACACTGTTTAACCATTTCAATGTATTAATTACGTTTTTTTGTGTTTCTTTGCTTAAGTTAACCATTTGGGCCTGCTATAAAATGGCCGCCGACTGAATCAGACATTTATGAAGTAATACCAATGAAGGGAAAGGAGAAATGCGCTTGCGCAAACTTCAGCAGCTGCGACCTGCCGGTGAACTGTCATCGGTGTGCCCATCAAGGTTGCTCCGGGCGAAAGGTCAACCCTTCAACAGAAATTGTTGCAACCTGAACTATAAATTGCTAATATTCCCATACATTCGTTTTGGAACTTTAATATGTGGGAACGACATCGAATGTTTCCTGATGCATTAGAATGTACTTCAGTTGACCAATGAGAATCACTGAAAATGTCAATTGCAACTTTTGGAATGTAAATTTTAGTATAAATAATAGTAGACAAGAGAGGTGAGATGTTCGTCGTGACTTCATCATTTCCAGTATCCTGATGTTATGCTGAAGGAGAGGACGGTGACTCTGCATGATAGAACAGAACTTTGACGATTTGACTGAATACCAGATTCTGACTTAGAAAATGACAATTAGGCAGAATAGGTCAATATGACAACAGATGAAAGTTATTAACTAGGATTTAACCAGCATTTGATTTAGATAAAGAAATATTAATTTAACTTATGTGTCGGGTTGTTCTTTATTTGAAACGTATTATTGAATAATTTTCAGAGAATTAAGGAGTCATTAAGCTAATCCCAACTAAATGATTCATTGACCTTTATAATTTTTCCTTGATGGGAAGAGAAGCGAAGTAGTTTTGATAGTAGAGGGAAAGTGAAAAAGAAGTTTTTTCCCATCAAGGGAAAAGTAGTGTGGTTCGGAACCGAATGTTGTTCTTCCCCTTCTGAGTAAAGGTACGGATAGATTGATTAGAATGAATGTTGGTGTTATGGGCCCCACCAGCGTATGATGTGTGTGTGCGTGTGTGACTGCGAGATCACTCTGTCAGTGGTAGTAGGCGGAAATTGAAGGACCCGAACTGCACCAGTTTTTCTGGTAGCTAGAGATGGTTTTTATTGTTTTGGTTTAATGATTTTGGCATGTATATAGCTTATCGATTATTGATTGGTATTGATATATGTACTAACACTATATGTTGAAGTCGTATTGAGTTTTATGTAGTTTGTACGGCTTCTGGGATGTAGGAAGTCGGTAACAGTTCCGTAGTAGGGCAGAGAAAAGAAAACGCTGCTCTCGGGAAAGACGGAATTGTTGGCCCTGTAGGTACATAGGGAAAAGTGTGTAACAATTGAAGTTGCGCGTCACATTGTTTGGGTTCTATTTGGTGACATCGTCGTATGTTGCCGTTAGAGACATTTCTGTGTGAAAAGAGTGTGTATGATAGCGAAGGGTACCTGTGAAATTTTGGTCTTTAAGTACCAGGAAACCAATTGGCATACCGATAACGCTTATCACTGAAAAGGTAGCAGGTGTTCTCTGAGCTTGTTAGAAGGACAAAGTAGAGGTAAGCGCTGCTTTGTTAACGTATGTCATAATTCTCTAGTAGGACAGACTGTTCGCTGTTCTCGGAAAAGACAGGATTCTGTGCGAATGTACTACATTTTCTTGTGTGAAAGTGCGTGGATGAAATAGCATTCGGGTTAATTGTGAAACTCTGGTTTTATTTCTCAGGAGCATTGCGTTTCCAACTATGTGTCTTAATTCTGGAGAAACAGTTAATTGATGCTTGATAGAAGGGTGAAGTAGAGGGATGTGCTACTTTATCAACGGAAGTAACGATTCTGTAGTAGGGCAAAGGTAAGTGCTGCTCTCGGGAAAAACAGGATTCTCGTGAGAAAGGTCTATTGCTATTCTGTGGTTAGCGAAGCAGACAATGGAGATGTTTATATGTTGTAACTAACGGTATTGTAAAATTGAAACAAGGTCTACCGAGTAGTCTTGTAAAGGAGGGGTAGACTGGATACAGAAGTGAGGAGCAGGAGCTGCCGCAGCGACTGCTGACGTCAGAAAGATCGCGCTGGGATTGGACAGCTAGTCGGAAGTGTAAAATGCCCTGGATTGGTGCGTTAGTGTAAAGCCGCACTAGGATTGGAGAAGTACAGGGTGACGTAGACGCTCCAGGATTGGTGCGTTAGTGTAAGTCGCGCTGGGATTTGAGGATTGTGACAGTGACGTAGACGCTCCAGGATTGGTGCGTTAGTGAGAGTCGCGCTGCTATTGGACTAAAGATCGTACAGTTGAAGAAAAGGACTAAGGGTTCACGGGAAAAAGGAAAATGTATTATCATTCAGCCGAGAAGAAGAAAAAATCCTTGTTCAGTAAAATAAAAGGATGGTTTGTGAAAGACAAAGAGATTGTGACTAGGGAAGGACAGTTTCTTCCTCCGACGAAAACCCCCGCATCCTTCATGGTTGCGAAATATGGATACCATACTTGCATTTGGTTAGACAATTGGGCAAAGTATACAAGGGAAGACGGAGTTTTAGCTTTCCCAGAAAATGGTTCGTTTAATTTGGCAATTTTAAGGAACCTGAGGGAGAGAATGATGAACTTAGATCCACGGCTTAGACCGACACAGTTTGAGGCTTTGACTGAGTGGGAAGATGAGATGCATGAGCGAGAAAAACAGAGAAATGGCAGTAGATATAGATATATGTTTGGACGGCCAAATGATCGTGAAAGTCATTGTGATCGAATGAGAAGCTGGCGAGACGCAAGTATGACTGAAGGACTGTTTCCTGTAAGAGCTGCAGGAGAAAATGAAAGAAAGAAATGTATAGAAAAAAGACATAATGTAGAACCTAGAAGGTATGGAGCAAATGAATCAGAGGATGATGTCCTAGATGATATGTTTTACAAAAACCCACCGCCGTACAGACAGGAATCAGAGATACTAACCTCAGGTACTCCAGTGAAGGAAACTCTACGAATCATCAAAGCAGAGGTTATGACTCCAGAGGTGAAGAGAAGAAATTCTCTTAGGGAAAGAGAGAAAGAGATGGAAAATAAGGCTGAAAGTGAAAATTCCAGGGAATTAGCAAAAACCACGTTAGAACTAACAGAGAAAATAAGAGAATTGACCAAAAATTTAGAAGCAGTCACAGTCGCTGTAACCATAGGTCCGGTTATGCCCATTTTTGAAAAACAGAAAGAAAGTGAGCATGGTCTAACAGTTCCGTATGTAAGCAATAGACAAGCGGAACAAACCCTAATGAGAGCAAGGGAGAATCCTTGGAGACACTCAATGAGTGAAGGTGAACCAAATGTGTCAAAAAACCCATTTTATCGTCCTGATTCTGTAGAAAGAAACAGAGTAATAGGAGAACCAATATTAGAACCACAAAGAATGAAAGAACAAGGGAATGTGGAAAAATCAGTAGGTATAACTACAGACGAATTGAGCGAATGGTTGAAAGGCTTGCAAGGGAAAGAAAAGGAATCCCAAACAATTGATGTGGCGAAATTACGCATGGTGTTAGAAGAATTAATAGTAGGGACAATCCCCACAGAAAAACTGAAAAATTACCAGGATGAGGAGCTGTTGTTCTTATGTAAGAGTGTCACTTGGAGAGCAAAGAATTTACATGATAGGTTAGAAGAAATAGCAAGTGAAATGGGAATTGACATGGACAATGTGAAAGCTTTACAAAAGCCTTACCGATTGGATTTCACGGACAAAGATATTGAAAACCTGAACACTACAGTACGAATGGGCAGATTAAGGACATAATCACATTATTAAGATAATGGGGAGATGTGGACAAATGGAAAAGTATGTGGTATAGAAAGCGAGATGATACCTCAGACAGAACTTTCCCAGCATTTCCTGTGAGAGAAAAGGAGAAGGTAGTGACAGAGTTTCCCATGAGAGAGATTCCAGGAGGGGGATATGTGCATGTCCCATGGACAAGACAGGATATTTTGTCATTTACAAATGACTTCCCTCGATTGCGAGAAAAGCCCGTCGAGTGGTACAGACAGGTGGACAGGTTTGTTAAGCTGTCAAAGGTACTGTGGATTGATCTAAATAGCCTATTTGATATAATAGTGCCAGCAGACTTATGGGCAGAATGCAAAATAGTCATAGATTGGCCAGCTAAAGAATACCCGAGAGATCCCAAAACAGGAGCACCAGACCCCGAGGTAATGAAGAAATATGAACAAGTTATGGTCTTTTTGAAAAACAAAGTGCCTCCTAAAGACACAGATTGGGTAAAAATAGATCAAACACATCAGGAAGTGAAAGAATCAGTTCATGCTTACTATGAAAGACTAATACTAGCCTTCAAGCAGTTTAGTGGAGATGAGAATCTTGGTGAAAAGGATTTGAGTCATTTTGTGTACAGATTTGTGTATGGTTTACGTCCCGAGATTAGTGAAATGATAAAGCAGCACACAGTCGATTGGCAAAGCAAGAAAATTGACGAAATTCTGAGACATGCCAAATACTTTAGTGATGAGATTGAGGCAAAGCAGCGAAAACTAAAGGAAAAGGCAATGTGGGCACAAGTGAAAGTTGCAGAAAGACAGGAAGCTCAGTTAGTCGAACAAGCCAATAACCCAGGAAACAAACCAAGATTTGGCCCAGGAAAGGGGAAAGGTAATATAGAAGAAGCTAAAAAGAAGTACCATGCCACAATTGCGGTAGGTTAGGGCATTGGAAATCCAAGTGTAAATATCCACCAAGTACTAATAATGAAAATCCATCATTGAATCCACAGGTGAAGTGTGAGGTGAGTGGCCAACTGCAGCAGCAGCAGAAGGCTGTTAATCCACAGAATCAGGTGCCAAAACCGCCATTACTGCAAAGCAGAAATACCCTGAAATATAGCAAAGAAGCGGGATTCTACAATGAAGAACAGGTAAACAAACCGCAACGCGCAAGCGCTGTTTCACAATATTGGCTGCGAAATGACGAGAGTGATTCAGAGGAGAATTATTGACGGTGCCGAAGGGAGGAAGAAGAGTGCGTGCTTGGCACAACTCTAGAAATAGATCAGACAGGACCATTTGTGGATGGGAAAGTTAATGATGAAAACATTACTTTTCTAGTAGACACTGGAGCTACGCGATCAACTGTCAGGTCAGCAGATGTAAAGAATCTTCCTCTTTCGGATGAAACAATCCAAGTAGTTGGTGTGTCAAACACCCAGATTAGGACATACCTTACGGAACCAGTAAAGGTTAAAATAGGGAAATTTTCTGACATGCACCGATTTGTGGTGTGTGACACCAGTCCTGTAAATTTGCTAGGTAGGGACCTACTGTGCAAGATGAACTGCACTATATTTTGCACTCCAGATGGAATAGCCTTTGAAACACCAGATGAGGATGTATTATACAAAATGACCATAACTAACAGAGAATGTGAAACTATTGGAACATATGCAGTATTTAATCCAGATGAATTGCCCAAAGAATTGAAACAGTCTGTGAAAGCGGGGATCTGGGATTTTACTGGAGAAGATGTAGGCCTTATGAGAAATATAGATCCAGTGAAAATTACATTAAAAGAAGGAGTAGTTTATCCAAACATTCCACAATACAGACTGACACCTGAAATAATTGAAGGAGTGACACCTTTAATTGAGAAAATGATTCAGCAAGGAGTTTTGAGGGAAATAATGAGCAGTCCATGTAACTCACCTATAATGGGACTGAAGAAGCCTAATGGAAAGTTCAGAATTGTGCAAGATTTGAGAAAGATTAACAAAATTGTGTATCATGTTGTCCCATTGTTCCAAATCCATCAGTGATTTTGTATCAGATTCCCCATGATGCAGAATGGTACACAGTAATTCATTAGTGTCATACTTTCTTTTCCATTCCATTGCATCATGACAGCCAGCCGATTTTTGCTTTCCGGTTTGGAGAGCGTATTTTGGCCTGGTGCCGAATCCCACAGGGGTAAACAGAGAGCCCCTCAATATTAAATCAGTTGCTGAAGAAATCTCTGGAAAGTCTAACAATGCCTGAAAATTCAGTTTTAGTCCAGTACATCGATGACCTACTGGTGGCATCGAAGACGCGTGAGGCTTGTGAGACAGACACGATAGCTTTGCTGAACCATTTAGCAGATGGAGGACTAAAAGTATCTCCGACAAAATTGCAATTCTGCAAAAAGGAAGTACAATACCTAGGACATAACATTGAAAAAGGGCTGAGAAAAGTAACAATAGACAGAATCAGAATTATCAGAGGAATGAGAGCCCCAATGACACAAAGAGAAGTGAGAATGTTCCTAGGGATGGTTGGCTATTGTCGTCAGTGGATAAGTAACTTTTCCCTGATTGCCAAACCATTGGTAAAGTTGACAAAAAGTGAGGTTAAAGACCCCCTTGAATTGAACAAAGAAGAATTGGCAGCCTTTAGAAAATTAAAGGACAGCCTTTGTGAAGCCCCAGCTCTGGGTATGCTAGACTATGAGAAAGAGTTTGAGTTGTACTGCAGTGAGAGAAACGGATGTGCACTCTCAGTGTTAATACAGAAACATGGAAGATTGAGGAGACCAGTTGCATATTTCTCGTCAATGCTAGACCCAGTGGCTGTAGGTTTGCCCGGATGTCTGAAAGCAGTAGCTGCGACACGCCGAAGCTTAGAGCAAAGTGAAGGAATTGTGATGGGATATCCAGTGAGAGTGTTTGTACCTCATAATGTGGCGATCCTTTTAACAAGGAGCCGAACACAGTTCATGTCACATAGTCGGCTGACTAAGTATGAGAAGGTCATTCTAGGTGCAACCACTGTGAGTCTGGAAAGATGTGTGAATGTGAATCCAGCCACACTATTGCCAGATGCAGAGAGAGTGGAGGTAAGAGATGATGTTGATCATGATTGCTTGGATGTACTTGATTTTTGCACGAAACCCAGACCAGACATAAGAGATTTACCATTGCCAGAAAGTGATTATGTGATGTTTGTGGATGGATCTTGTTTGAGAACGGATGAAGGATTGTTGAGTGCCGCATATGCAATATGCACAGTTGCAGCAGTCGTAGAAGCATCACACTTGAAAGGAGTTAAATCCGCTCAAGTGGCAGAACTAGTGGCATTGACGAAGGCATGCAAAATTGGGAAGAATGTGAGAGTGACTGTGATAACTGACAGCCAGTATGGCTTTGGAGTTGTCCATGATTTTGGCCAACTTTGGCTGCAGAGAGGTTTCCTGACCTCAAGTGGAAATCCTATAAAGAATGCAGAAGTGGTTGGAAAATTGCTTGAAGCAATATAGCTGCCCAAAGAATTGGCAGTTGTAAAATGTGCTGCTCATAGTCAAGGTAGTGATTACATCACTACTGGGAATCGATATGCAAATGACATGGCTCAGTATTGTGCCCGAAACCAGTTTTCAATCAATAGGGCCAAGGAAAAGGAAATGTCTTCTTGCTCCTTAATGTTTACTAACGTTGTGGGAACATGGGAAGAAGTGAGGCAGTTACAGGATGAGGCAGGAGATGAAAAAATGAAACAGTGGGTAAAAGCAGGTTGTGCACCAAGGGAAAAAGATCATGTGTGGGTCTATCGGGATGGAAGACCAGTAATGCCAGATAGCATGATGTCAACCATGGCAGGGATGTATCATGGCCAAGGACATCTAGGGAGAGATGCCATGATAAGGGCCTTTAAGCAGACCTGGTACAATGCAAAATTCAGGTTGATAGCAGAGAGTCTCTGTCAAAGATGCCTGATATGTCAGCAGTACAATCCTGGAAGGAAAACAGTAGTGAGCCAAGGCACAATAGGCCGAGAGGGAGGACCTTTCACCAGAATGCAAATAGATTTCATCGAGATGCCTCCTTGTAACAGGTTGAGGTATGTTCTGGTGATAGTTTGTCTGTTCTCCAGGTGGGTGGAGGCATTCCCAACAAGAAGAAATGATGGAATAACAGTGGCAAAGCTATTGTTAAGAGAATTCATCCCAAGGTTTGGGTTCCCAGTGACCATTGAATCAGAAAGAGGAGGACACTTTTACAATGAAATCATGGGATTGATTTGTGAAGCATTGAGTGTACAACAAAAACTACATTGTGCCTATCGACCAGAGGCTTCTGGTGTAGTTGAACAAATGAATGGTACAATCAAAAACAGAATAGGGAAAATGTGTTTAGCCACAGGAATGAAATGGCCTGATGTCTTGCCTCTAGTCTTGATGACAATCAGATCTACTCCAGACAGAACTACAGGTTTGAGTCCCCACGAAATTATCATGGGACGGGCCATGTGACACGTATTTGTTCCAGTCAACAAATTGATGACAATAACTGATGACATGGTTTTGGATTACTGTAAAGGCCTGACTGACGCAGTCCATTCTGTGTTTCACCAGGTTGGAGCGGATGCCCCTACCCTTGAAAGAAAACCAGCCCATGACCTGAGCCCAGGGGACTGGGTGAGAATAAACGTCCACAGAAGAAGGAATTGCTTGGTTCCAAGGTGGGGAAGGCCAAGGCAAGTTGTCCTGACCACAACAACTGCTGTGAAGTGTGCTGGACCGATAAATTGGATACATGCAAGTCACACTTTGAGAGTTCCAAATCCAGCAGACAGCATTGGAAAAGAATATTTTGATGATTCAGAATCGAGTGCTGATTCAGACAACGAGAATTCAAAGACAAAAGAAAATCCCGAAAGGGGGGAGAAGGAGCAAAGACTAGC
The DNA here is from genome assembly GCF_964204655.1 of Triturus cristatus. Lineage (NCBI taxonomy): Eukaryota > Metazoa > Chordata > Amphibia > Caudata > Salamandridae > Triturus > Triturus cristatus. The sequence goes on along the minus strand of NC_140581.1, from coordinate 379,596,478 downwards.
TCCAACTCCAAGAGAGGAAATTCTGAGGAAAAGATTGCAGATTTCAGATACAAGTTCAGATTCTGGAGACGAGCAAAACGCCAGTGGCGAACACAAAAAGAAGAAGAGAAAAGAAAAGAATATTTCAACAGAAGTGACATTCACACCAGATGAAAGAGTAAGAGAAGTTCCACCTGAGAAAATTCTTGAAGAGGAAGAAGGGACAGAAATAGAGAGAGAGGGACAGATTTCTGCGGAAAAACCCCGAGGAGGTGTAGGGACATCCAACACTGAGTTAGGTGAAGGGACAAGCAGTAAGCAGGAAGAGTGCGTGTCGGAGACCCGAGGAGGGACAGAAGTAGGGCAAACACAAGAGGTGGAAAAAGAAACTGTTGAAAAAGAAAAGCCAAACGAGACAGAACCTGAAGACAGTGAAAACGAAATACCAAAGGGTCGAGTTCTGAGAAAGAGAACTCGGATCGAGGAAAGAAACAATAAAGAAGGCAAACTAAGAAGAAATGCTAATGGAGACCTTTCGCCAAACAAAATAAAGAGACTGAGATATCGATTGACTCGAGTTAAACCCTCTAAAGCTGAACAAGTGAACAAAGTGAGAAGTCAGCTCAAAGAAAAAGAGGGAGAGACAGAGGTGTCTGAAAACAAACGATCAAGAAAACCAAACCAGAAGTATAAGTCACCTGAATGGACGTATGTGGCACTACCTGAACAGGGAGAAGAGGTAGATAGTCAAGGAAATCCAGAGGAGACTTTACTGAAAGTGGTGGAAGAAGAAGAAACAGTGGAAATCCTGAGAGTTATCCTATCCGATATTGGAGAAGAAGCGGAAATTCAGGAATTTCTGTATGTGGATGATGAGAAGGAAGTGAAAAATGATGAGATGCCAAGCTGAGTAATTTCAAGAAGGTCTTTGTGGGAAATATAAAAATTGAATAAGAAATCGAAGAACTGAGATTAACCTAATAAGTGCTTAGCTCTTTTAGGTGAAAGAACAAGGAGTGGAGTAGAAGAGGCTAAGTCAAAAGACACGGTCAATTTAACAAGATGGCTAACATAGATGATAACAAGAGTAGATGCACCTTTATGAGAAGATGGTGTAAAATGTGTTGTTGTTGTACAGGATTATTAATGCTTCTTTGGAGCGTACTCGCTCTATTAATCTCTTTCAAGGTAACTTTAGATACTCTAGAAGGGCATACAGAGAATATGACTAATATAGTGAAGAGTTCACAAAAGGTAGTTCCATTTAAAACAAGCACTGAACATATACACAAGGATAGGTCTATAACTGATTTTTCTAGCAATGTATTTTCAAAATTGTTGTATGAATATGTAAAAACAATAGATGTAAGGGATTGCTATGTATGTATGCAGTTGCCTGCCTCTGTTTCAGAAGGAGTGACTTATCATCACCTCCCAGCAACTTATGGAATAACATGTAGTGTTTTAACAAGTATATTTTATCAAGTAGGGAAATTAGAATATAATCTGTCAAATATAGATAACATTCTTGGACAATTGCCCATGAATAAAGAATTGAATCCTGCTATAACTGCTAATGTATTAGGTGAGATTTTTATAGAAACTAAAGAACTAACATTAGAATATATTTTTAGGAACAATTTAACTTGCAGTTTGAAGAAAGAAGAAAAAACATTTTTAGATATGGTTGAAGAAAGAATGCATAAAAAGGCAGAAGGACATGAATCAAGGAAAAATGCTTGGGACATAGACGGAAAAGAGGAGCTGAAAAATTAAGCTAGTCCAACAATAGCTATAGATGCACCACAGAAAGGCAAATGATGTATTATGAGGGAAAGATCCCAATATGACACCTATTTTATTGCATCTGGATGGGGATTTAGAGGCGGAGAAGATCCAGTTTTTCCTGGATTGTACTACATTTGTGGGAACAAGGCTTATTACAGGTTGCCTGACCATTGGTATGGCACATGTTATGTTGGCCTGGTCTTCCCAAAGATCTTTCACATGGATAGAGTGGAAAATAATGGACAAAATAACCTATTAATGCGTAGTAGAAGAGAAACTTGGCTAGAAATTGTAGGTGATATTTTTGGAGCCTTGATACCAGCAGTGGGAATATCTTTGAATGCAAAAAATATTAGTAAATTGTCAACAATAGTGGATCGCTTGTCAACAAGCACCGCTGGAGGATTTCTGTTGGTAAACACCGAAATGGTTGCTATGTGTGCTATGATAATGCAAAATCGACTTGCCCTTGATATCTAATTGGCAAAAGAGGGTGGAGTCTGTGGAATGCTGAAAGTTCAACATTGTTGTACTTACATTCCTGATGAAAGCAAAGATCTAAAGGTTTATATAAAAAGTATTACAGAATTGCATGATGAAATAGTACCACTGGAGGTTGAAAGTATCTGGACTAAAATTAGTAACAAGATGGCTGCTATTAAGACTTTCTTAGGTAAATTAGGTAGTACTATATTAGGGAAAATATTGTTTCCATTAACGTGTGTAATTTTCATATTATTAATACTTAGACTAGGATGTATGTGTTGCAGACATAAGAGAAATAAAAAGAAAATTAGACGAGAAATTATTAAAAAGAAGGAAAAGAAACAAGAAAGAGATTTTGAAGAAATAGAATTGGAAGAATGGAAGCAGAGTATGTATGACAAAACAAAAGAGAAGATGAAGGGGAAACAGAATTATAATTGAGCAAGAAAACATTTGAATTTCCGTAAAAGGGGAAAATAAATCAAATTTGTGGGTTTTATGGTGATAAAATCACCAAAGAGGGGATTGATGGAGCGGGTAAAATGTTTTCCTTTTATATACCCAATCCATGTATGTATGTTTGTATTAAAACGATTAACAATTAATCATAATAATTAACAGTGTGTTTAATGGAAACTAATCAACCTTATTAACCGAGAGAATATACGTGGGATTGCTTTGCATGGCTAAAATAATATGTAAACTAAGTTTGTATGCATATTAATAGGATAAACGTTGCTTATGTGATGTTATCGTGAATTATGCTTAAATAAACGCGTATTAATGGCTTTGAATGTTGCATATGGCTAGATAAATGCACACACATATGGGTATTAGCAAGGGAAATAACACTGTTTAACCATTTCAATGTATTAATTACATTTTTTTGTGTTTCTTTGCTTAAGTTAACCATTTGGGCCTGCTATAAAATGGCCGCCGACTGAATCAGACATTTATGAAGTAATACCAATGAAGGGAAAGTAGAAATGCGCCTGCGCAAACTTCAGCAGCTGCGACCTGCCGGTGAACTGTCATCGCTGTGCCCATCAAGGCTGCTCGGAGCGAAAGGCCAACCCTTCAACAGAAATTGTTGCAACCTGAACTATGAAACGCTAATATTCCCATACATTCGTTTTGGAACTTTTAATATGTGGGAACGACATCGAATGTTTCCTGATGCATTAGAATGTACTTCAGTTGACCAATGAGAATCACTGAAAATGTCAATTGCAACTTTTGGAATGTAAATTTTAGTATAAATAATAGTAGACAAGAGAGGTGAGAGGTTCGTCGTGACTTCATCATTTCCAGTATCCTGATGTTATGCTGACGGAGAGGACGGTGACTCTGCATGATGGAACAGAACTTTGACGATTTGACTGAGGACCAGATTCTGACTTAGAAAACGACAATTAGCCAGAATAGGTCAATATGACAACAGATGAAAGTTATTAACTAGGATGTAACCTGCATTTGATTTAGATAAAGAAATATTAATTGAACTTATGTGTCGGGTTGTTCTTTATTTGAAACGTATTATTGAATAATTTTCAGAGAATTAAGGAGTCATTAAGCTAATCCCAACTAAATGATTCATTGACCTTTTATAATTTTTCCTTGATGGGAAGAGAAGCGAAGGAGTTTTGATAGTAGAGGGAAAGTGAAAAAGAAGTTTTTTCCCATCAAGGGAAAAGCAGTGTGGTTCGGAACCGAATGTTGTTCTTCCCCTTCTGAGTAAAGGTAAGGATAGATTGATTAGAATGAATGTTTGTGTTATGGGCCCCACCAGCGTATGATGTGTGTGTGCGTGTGTGACTGCGAGATCACTCTGTCCGTGGTAGTAGGAGGAAATTGAAGGACCCGAACTGCACGAACGCCATCAGATGCGTCACGCATCTGTTTATCCTTGCGCCACGAGGCGCTGCATTGTAAATGCGGCGCATCTGTGGTGGCGCAAGGGTAAACTTGCGTGACGCATCTTTCCTGGCGCATCCCTGCTGATTTGCAGGGATGCGTCAGGAAACATAAATCTGCCCCGCCCCCCGTTTTTAAAATTGGCACATTTGGCTCTTGTCTCTCGTCATACTATAGTGCATGGATTTGTAGTAGGGTCAGATGTAGGCAACAGGTTTTCTTTGAACTTTAGAAGGCAGAATTTACAGAGATTCAATCGAGTTTTCCACAGAGACTTTCTGCTATCGGAGCATTTGTACATTGCCATCACAACCAAGGCATAGCAACACACTGGATCAACACATCACAAGGACTGGTAATCTCGGCTTTTGGAAGTAATACAAAAGCAGAGAAACCACGAGATAGGGTGGGTAACCCCCTGTACAGAAAATCCCAACATCATTTACTAATGCACTGATTGTGTTCTTGCGCGATGTACATCATATACAAACAACCACTTCAACAGGGCTCTCATTGTAACAGTAATCACTTCCAACACTATGGCACATGTAATGTGTGGGTGGCAGACCAGGCACAGAATATGTGACAGGTCTACGAAGGGACGTGAATGCCTTGGGCACCAACCAAGCCGGTCAGCACACATACACATCTGTCAATGTCAGACCCACAAACCTAGTGGTGTAAGGTCATATTTGGTCTCGTTGCTCACTATTAATTGGGGTCAGGGAAATGTTTACCTCTGCTTGCCCAACTATTGAACTGGTGGAATTTGCTTTCGATCCCCTGAGTGACAGAGAGTCAACTAAAGTATGTTGTGCATTCTACACTCTTAACCTGTGCGAGAATTTGGGATTATGGGCAAACTAATAATTTGAGCCATGCCGGATTACATGGAGGGGTAAGCAATTGAACTTTGTGAGGTGTCAGATACTGACAGAACCAAAAGATTCGCCGTTCAATCGTCATATTCTTTGATTGTTTTCTAGTGTACCCAAAAACCTTTGAGGGTCCTTTTAGTACAGTCATGTTGAAAGTTCATCCTGTGGTTTGCCTGTATGCAATGAAACGAGCTAACACAATCGAAGGTTACAGTAAGCACAATTTTCAGCTATGACCACTATATTGTTCTAGAAAAATGTTTTATGTGATGACAATAAAAAGACTGATCTAACACAAACATTTTTATTTTATGTAACAACAGGGGTACACTTGCATGGCAGTACATAACACAAACACTGAAAAAGTTTTGGGAGAAATGCTTGTCATAAGTCTAATCACTGGCAAGTGCTCGGTCTGGCATTCCAACACATTGTTCGGTTTCCCCCATGCCACCTCTGTTTGGACCCAGCCATATGCAAATCAGTCTTGACCCTGTTCCAATAGGAACAGTCAAGCCTGAACTTCTAGACCAGGTCTTCCAAGAACCGGAACACAAGCAACCCAAGACCGGTTTCTTCCTGATTCGGGCTGCAGTGTTCCTATTGGAACAGGATCAAGACTGAGGACAAAAGAACTGTAGGCTGGAATGCTATCCTGAGCGATTGCCTGTGGTTAGACGTTTTGTAAGCATTCCTCCCATCATCTTTTGTGTGTTAGGATGTAACACAAGTAATATATCAGCCATTTGGATAGGGAGTCCCCAGATCATTCATGGCACAGCAGTGGCAGCTGACACTGATCGAGGGTGGCAAGCAGCAGAGGGCAAAGGCGTTAAAGGAAGAAAAGAAAGTACCTTCTCGCTGCATCACTCCTCGCCGTCCCTCCGCTTTGGAACAGTGGTGTAACGAAGGTTGAGGGGGCCCCCCTGCCACGTACACGGAGGGGCCCCCACTCCGGATTTAATCCGGAGCTCTTGTACCTGAGTATTGTGCTGAAGGGGGCCTCCTGTAGCTCGAGGCCCCACCACGGGGGCTGCGGGGGCCTGTGTTACTCCCCTGCTCCGGAACAGGAAGCACCCAGGCTTCCCTAAGCCAATCACAACACTTTAATGCAGCGTTGTTATTGGTCTGAGTGGCGTGTTTCTATGCTCAGCCAGGGATTGGGAGCCTGGGCATGGTCTCCACCCAGGCTTAGGTGGAGAACATGCAAAGTATACAAGACTGTTTGGCCGGCCCAAGAGGGCTCGCCACTCTTTCCCCGTGCTCTGAAAGCAGAGCAGACCGCCCCACATTGGCGCCACAGCAGGAATAAATACAATCATAATAACAATGAGCAGTGGGGCGACGCGCCTCTACCTAAGCGGAGGAGCCGCCACTATGGCACACAACAGCAATTTGTCCTACAAAATTATGTCGCCAATAAGGTGTGAGGCATTAGCTAAGCTGATAACATCTTTTATCAATGATGAAATGGCTGTCTGGTGGCATTTGATGGTTACAAGGATTAGAATTGTTGTGAAACAGGGTGGAAGTGCCTACAATACTACAACCTTTTGCTTTCAGCTTTTCAGCTGCAGGTGATATTTATCCCCGTGGAGAGCAGTGGAGCTGCACTCATACCTGAGCCCCCCCACCAACTTGGCTCTCATAAACAATGGTGCACACAGACTGTAATTCACAAGTGCCATGCACGTGAAAAGGGGCCGGCGACATTGAATTACAGTCTTTGTCTCCATAGCAGAGAACATCTCAATGGGGGTGCGCAAAGGGCGCCTGTATGGGCAAGTTGTTATAGAAAGCAGGATCTGTGCCACAGACCTGCTGTAACTGGGGGCGCCAACCAGGGTTGGACTGGGACAGAAAATGGGCCCATGAACTACAACAAAAGTGGCCCCATTAGTGAGATAGCTAAAACTGTGGTCCATGTTTGCAATTTGGGTCATTTTCAACTTGTAACAACACCCTGCACAAGTGTTTTGAAAGATATGAAACACTGCATGGATTGCAGCTTGCTGCAAGCAATGTTTCTGATAACAGTAAAAACCAGCACTCCAGACCATAAAACAGACCCACAAACACCCAAAGTCTAGACTCTGGCTGTCACACTAGGACATCAGCACTGCCTGATTGCCCCATTGGCCAGTCTCAGTCTGGTGCCAACAGTATTCCAAGAGGTCTGCTCAGAAGACATCACAAGTGCCTCAGGAGCACTGAATCATGATCCAACTGAACAAACAGCGTACGTGCTGCACATAGAATGCCTCTGATGCCTCCATTGATCCTCCTGCAAATGTGGTTCCATGTGCGATGAGGGAAAATAATAGGTTTACCAGACATCTTCTGCCACCTAAGTGCAGGGTTACTCTGTGCTGAGTCAAGGCAGAACTAATCACAAATAGCAACTGGAGGCGACAGCAGAAGTGTACACATCCCAAAAATGCAGTGGGCTGACCCAAAACATGAATGACTTACCATCAAACCAGTGGTTCACCCAAGCAAGACATTGGCTGAGGAGGGCTGGTCCAAAGCGCGTTTCTATATGTTACATGGTGTATGGTCGTCTCGTGTGGTCCTCCAACAACAGTTTAAGCTGTTTGTACCCCCACCTACAAAGAAAACATTTAGAACATGATATGGGGCAATGGACGATCTTGTATGCTATGTTGTAGGGGCAGCAACATCATGCGGGGCCGGACTGGGAACCAAAACCGGCCCTGGCAAAGTGCTCGGCCCCCCCCATCCCCTCCCCATCGGGGCTTGGGGGTGCCGCCGAGCTCTTTGCTACAGCCGGTTTTCGGCCAATTTTGTTACAGGGACGATTTTCAGGCCTGTAACAAAAACGGCCCCCAGGGTCCCAAAACCGCCCCCCACGTGCGGCCCATCGGGGGATTGCCCGGTGCCTGCTACTGCCAGTCCGGCCCTGACATCATGGACCGGGCGAATGGGCCTCGAATTATTTGGTAGACTGCTCCATAACACCCCCTTCAGAGATGCACTTGTTTACAAAGCATTCACGATTCTGGTCTCCACAGATTATCAACTAAGCGTGACCTCATTTGACTCACAATTAAATACCACACAAAACGCCAATTGAGATTGATTTTCGTATTTAAATTCTAGCTTACAGTGTTACAAAAAATTCAATAATGTATTTTGTTTGCTGCGCTGAAACCTGTGGAAAGATTTTAGCAGTACAGTTAAGAATAGCACTGTGCCTGTGTTTTTTGGGTGATTCATCCCCCCTAGAATCAGGTTTTGAGGCAGTTGCTTGCAGGCTGGGTCTCTGGCTGGTGCCTCACTTTCTCTACCTGCAGTTGCTTTGGTGGTAGAGGCTGGAGGAAGCAAATCCTGATGGAGGGGGAGGGGGGGGGGGGGGGTCAGACAGAGGAGAACCCTCTAGTGAAATTAAAACTGCAATACCAAATCCATCACTGAATTTACTACAAGTCGGTGAATATACAGTTATGCCTCAACTCAATTTAACATCTTTTAATCTGAAAATACAAACTATATGTGACATGAAAGGTGAACTTGTTTTACTTAGTAGACTGGCTATTTTGTGTTTGTGTTGAGTTTAGCAAAATAACCCCTCCCCACCACAATGGCATGCGCCCATATCATCTGGCAATTGGGGCATTTATTAAGAGTTTGGAGGGAACAAATCCTCCAATTTCTGAAGGCAACTTTGAATATGGAGTGAAAACCACCATCTGAATTGCTTCCCCAATAAAGATTGTACACTGGAGGGAATTCAACTGGTGAATTGTACTCCGTATTTAGAGATTCCTCCAGATATTGAAGGATTTTAGCTGCTTCCAAACTCTAAATTAGGCGCTGTGTTTTGAGAATAATCTACAACATCCTCACGTGGAGTCAAAGCCCACAGCCTTGGGTGTTGGAAGGCATCATCAAATGATTTCTGAACACATTGGTTATGGCTGGGCTTCTGTGAGAAAGTCAAGGGATTCGGCCTTACAGAATGACCTGTTAAATATAATGAAGTTGACGATTGTTTGGCACCATTTTGTAGGATGATATGCCAGAGTGGTTCTTTTTCATTCAGATTTATTACTTTTATTATATCGTAATGGAGTTGATACAAGAACTCTCCTGAAAGGCAATGCACAGAACAACTTTACAGAGGCGAGAGCTTGTCTGCAGAGGACTTGATATGCATGGTACATCTGCTCAGAATGTCTATTTTATTTGTTATTTTCACCTGAGACTTTTGTTTTGGATATTTTGTTTTGCTTGTTGATCCACTGTCTTTCAGAAAAGGACTTCACCGTGTTATTTCTCTATTTTGGTTTTTGCTATAGCGGGCCTGAATGCCACCCTCGGTTATAAAGGGCTCCTTAAACAGATTTGTATGTGGTTGCCAATGTGTAGCACATTTCCATATGGTAAATCAAGTTATGCTGAGAATACATCCATTTAACAGCAGTTGTGTGCAGTGCGGGCAATACCTCTGGAGAGCACACTTTGTTACAGTTTTACAGCCAGAATCCTATAAAAAAATAATTACAGGAAAGTATGTATTACCTTGACAAAACGGATTTCTGATCCAATACCCTACCACGGAAGGAAGTTGCCAGGGCACATGTTGCACAGCAGAGGAGCCAGGATGGCAGCTGCCAGTAGGCACAGGTTGGTCCTAAGAGTGGAGACCTGCGAGGGTTTCAGGAAATGCTGGAACCCAGCTTCCAGAAGGGACACTATGACAGGTAGTTTTTGGGTGCCTTCTCTTGGTTTTTCAAATGCCCCTGACAATTCCGGTCCCCACAGCCACAGCAGCTCCCCATCATGCAACAGGATGTGGCCAAATGCATTGCAGAAGTCTATGTAAGAGCCATATGTTGTCCTTAGAAATTTAGCTATTAACTTACCCTGGTAGGTGAACTCCATTTTGCTCGCGCAGTTTGTGGAGTTTTCCACACTCCGCATTACGTGGAGCTCGCGGAGTTCTGAAAAACTCCTTTCCGCATAGCGGAGCAGAGTTTTTTTCCTTGCTCGCACTGGTGAACATCAAGTTGGCGAGCGAGGAAAATCCACCTCCCGGCGAGATTTTTCCTCATTCACGCTCGTCAAGTTGGTGAGTGCGAGCGAGGGAAATCAACTTCCCGGTGAGATTTCGCAACGCGGGTGGTCGGATTTCTCAATGCTAGTGGCCGTGCATGCTTGCGACTGCTAACATTGAGAAACCATCAGTTCGCGTTGAGAAAGCTGCCACTCAAGTAGAAAATATGCTTGAGCGGCAGAAAGGAAGCAGCGCCTCCCTGCGTTGTGTATGGTGCCATTGCGATAATTTCACAGCGCGGAGAAACATTCGGTGCTGAAAATTACTGTGACCTGCATTTTTCTAACGCACTCTGCTGCTTGCGGAGCTCTGCGTAGCGTGGCAGAGGTTTTTTTGCACCTCTTGGAGTTCCGCAGGGGAGAGGAGTTGGCCTAATGGCTAGGGCGCTCGACCTCGGACCTGGGGAACTGGGTTCGAGTCTCGGTAACGACGCCGAACATCCTGTGATTCTGGGCAAATCACTTAATCTCCCCGTGCCTAACAAAAAATTAATGTGTGTCCTCATGTAACATAACTGGTGCTATGTAAAGCGCTCTGATACTTGATTGGATTCAGGTCAAGTTCACGCTATATAAAACTCTGCATAACTCCACGAACTCTGCCCAGACTTACCATTAACAAGAAGGTGCTAGGCCAATACCTTAACATACAGGTTTTTCTTTGCAAACACTTTGCTTATGAAAGTTCACAATGATGTGATGTTAAACAATGTCAGCTTAGTTCATCTAAAATGCAATTATGATCGAATGTAATAACACTACCCAGAACCACAATTGTATCTTCAAAACCATTTCAAATTATTTTATTCCACCACTGCACAGTATGTTTGAGTATTACCACCATCAGCAACGATTAATTACCACCAAGATCGGTTGGGTTAGCTGAACGGTTTCTTTACATCTTCCATTAGTTAGGATCATATGTCATACCTATAACAAAGTTATTACCGTGGCCACTTGAGCCCCGAACCTTTGGGACGGTAATGACAAAGGTGCTTATTTAGAGTTTGGAGGACAGGGTATCAGTGTACTTTGGACAAAGACACATGTGGAATCCCTGGGTCTATAAAATGCAAAATATTTGACAATAGAAAGTAATAGTTAGGCCGTCGACTATCCCACACAGACTTAGTTGTGGGGAATACCCTTATTAGGACGAAATTCCTCACTCACCAGAGGTGACATGCTTCATCATATGGGATTCTCCTCTCGAAGGAAAAACCTAGTTCCTTCGAGGGCTACAACCCCCTCTCTGAGAGAGAGGAGCTCAGGGATGTTTTAAGGTATCTAATTATAGGATATTCTAAATCCACATGTGATGAGCAGAATAGTGTGAGCAAGGGCGCAGCGCAAACAAAAACATGAAATGTGAGGGAAATGTGACTAAAACTAGCTAGGGGGCGTCAAATCTATGTTTTATTTTGGAACGCCCTCTGGCAGGATTAAAAACAGTGCATCAGCGACATGGATTTAAGTCGCAGTGATATAGTGAAGAGTGATGGTCAACATGTTTCTGCCTAAGGTGCCCCTGGATTGGGCGAGACTTTCTTCAGGACCTATATAGATGCTGCTGGTATAGTGCTAAAAAAAGGTGTGTAAACAAAGGATCCAGAAAACAAATGTCTTCAAAACTCCGACTGCTCCGGAAGGTGAGATTACCTATTGGAGACAAAAGCAATTAAAGAAATTTACAAAACCTGTGTGAGGAGGATAAGTCTTTAGGCATAAGATTACTATGATGAAACACTGAAAAAAGAAAAGATTCTTACCCGCAACTGCTGGGTAAAAAACTCGTCCTCAGCCTGGCAACAGCTCAGGATGGGGGCACCGCTCTATAAGGGAAGTAGTAATAAAGAAACGATCAAAAAAATAAATATAGATATATCCTGTACTGCACTCGGCATAGTTGACAGATTCATTATGTCATACAGCCTGGTCATGAATTAATTGGGAGCAAGAATGTGGGAGAAACTGGTGGAGCACAAGAGCTCCTTGTGTATCTAGCATACAGAATGCTTGAAATCCTCAATTGTGTGTCCAAAGGAGCAGGCCACACATAGAGCAAAAAACAAGTTAGCAACATTGCATATGGACATTATTACAAAATTAGGTAAATGTCCATAAAGGAAAGAAATACAATCAGACCCAATGATCAATATTCAAAAACAAGGCGGACTACTAGGTGTAACAGAAATATCAGCCTTAGTAATCAATTTTAAGAAAAGCAAAGGGACTGACACATCACAATTTCTATGGGCAAAGTATAATATGGCAAAGCTTAGCCCCGGCACTCACCTATCCATCGATACCCCAAGCTCCGATTGAGCCTGCAACAGGAGGTGAGTGTCGGTGGCGAAAGCGCTCGTTTATGTAGTGCTCGTAGTTATTGACCAGCAGATGTGAGGATATTGCTTGGAAAAGGCCTGCACATGTGCTAACAAGGGAATACTGATTCCCTGCGCATGCACTGGTAACTTGATGAAAATAATTATGAAAGAAGATGGTATGAGGCTAAATATCCATCTAGTGCTTGTCGGATACGTCAAAAATGTAAAGGACAGTCACGGACATCCTGCCAGATATGCAATAATATCTTAGGTGAGAGATTTGAAGTCAATAAACACATGTCTGTAACATTGCGTATGCGTGTAATAGAAAAGACATTTCGGGATATGTAGCCCCAGGCAGAAGATAGGGGCTAGAGTTGATCGTTTTCAGCATATTGTCTATCATAATCAGTACATAACCCACAAGATGTAGTATAAAACGGAGTTAAAAACAATGACCAGCAGCGACCAGCAGCGTAACTATGCAATACATCTACGTGTGACTAAATGCTTGACAAGATATGTGGTACCACGCAATTGGTGGGAAGACGAGTTATCAATACAGGAGATAGTCTCCTGTTATTATATAATGTGTCATGCTTAACTCACATGGTGTTTTACATAGACCAAGGAAAACTCATTCAAGAAGTATAAAGGTTTTAAGTAAGCAGGCTCACTCGAGTGTACTATTGTATTAACCCGCCTGAAGAGGTAAATATTTGTTTGCAAATAGGACACATAAGTATCGTATACATATATATATTCCTAATGCGAAAACTGCACAAAAAAATCTGTTTAAGTACAGAAAATCTGCTAGAGTGCAAAACAATCAAGGGGGTGCCTTAACTGTATCAAAACAGGGTTCAGCTGAAATTCTTGAGCAGCTCCATTATAGAGACAGCTCCATTATAATGTAAATGTCAAGGTACTTATAGAGCGCACTGTCACCAGACGGCCACCTTGCGGTGTCGCCTTTTGCGGTTTCCTGGCGGTGATACTCATACCGCTGTGGAACCCCTCCTGGCTTTCCCTGTGAAGTGTCCACTCCTGGGCACCCCCAGGGTGAAGCCAGGCATCCTTAGCGCTGTTGGGGCCGGTGTGGAGGCTAAGCAAGCTATTGCCCAGAGTTGCAGCGTGGGGCCCATGATTAGAATAGGCACCGAGGCGAGAATAGACAGGTCCGAGGAAATTGAGCCCGAGCCCCGCCGAGGCGGGAATTGAACCCTGGTCCCTGGCCAGAACTCTGCTTCAGGGTCTGCCGCTCTAACCATTGAGCCACACTCCTCCACACCCAGGGAATATCATCATTCAGACCCCGCCTGTCGCTGTCTAATCTGTGAACCCATCGTTGTTCACGTCTAAACAGATACGTATTGATGTCTGTTACGTGATCTGGTATGTAAGGTTTCTCAAGAACCAGCCATCTCAGATCTTGTGGGGAATGGTTTGCTTTGAGAAAATGAGTGGTCAATTTGGTAGAAGATTTTTTACACCGAAAGGTTCTCTTGTGTTCCAAGATACAGGTTTTGACTTTACGAGTAGTCATTCCCACGTATCAAAGAGTACAAGGACAAGTGATCAAATAAATCAACTGTTCGCTATTGCAGTTTGTGTGGTTTGATAGTACCCAAGGTCTTGCCGCCCTGATATCTACCTCGGTGATGTGGGACGTCTGAGGGCAGGCTGCACACGAACCGCAAGGAAAATGTCCTTTCACCGGCGGCAAACCCCAGAGGGTGTCCTGTTGATCCGGCTTCCTACCTGATGTGTATCAAACGATCTTTGATGTTGGTACTGTGTTAAAAGCAAACAGTGGACATGGTAATGGTGTAGTCCCAATGTTCAATATTCTCCAGTTGAAGAGGATGGTTTTTTTTATTCTATTAGAAAAACTGCAGAATGAGTGTACACAGGTGAGTCTGTTGTTCACTTCTCTCGGTGTGCTTGGTTCTATAAGTGCAGATCTGTGATTGTTGCCTGCCCGTTTCAGTGATCTTCTTACCAGTCTCTTTGGGTAGTTTCTGTCTTGTAGTTGTATTGCCAGGTTCTGCGCATGTTCTTGATATTTAGCAGTAGATGAACAATTCCTCCTAATACGCAAGAACTGTCCAAACGGCAAATTCTCGGGTATGGCTTTGGAATGGAAACTATAGTATGACAGCAAGGAATTCCTTGACATTGGTTTTCTGTAGAGTTCAGTCCCCAGTCCACCATCTGTGGGAAAAATCCTGATGTCCAAAAAAGGTAGACTGGTATTGCTGTACTCACAGGTGAAATTCAAATATTGATTCCTGTCGTTGAGCCAAGCTTTGAATTCCATGATCGACGTTGGTGCTCCTCTCCAAATCACTAGCACATCGTCGATGTAGCGCTTCCATAGGCGTATGTGGTTCATGACTGGATTGGCGCTACTAAAGATGTGTTCTTGTTCAAAGACATGAACGTACAGACTTGCCAAACCAGGGGCAAAAACACTTCCCATAGATGTGCCGGAGACTTGGAGAAAAAGTTGGTCCTTGTACTTGAAGAAATTCTCCTTCATAGCTATCCGGGCGCGGGCAATGATAAAAGATACTGGTGTGATAGTGTCTGGAGCTTTATTCCTAAGTACCATCTCGATGGTCGAAAGAGTCTCATCTTGAGGAATGCACGTATACAATGATTCCACGTCAAAGGATATGAGGAAATCCTGCTTGTGATCAAAACATATGTCTTCCACCAGCCGCAAGACATCCTTAGTGTCTTTTAAGTATGTTGGCATTTCGCTTACCAGAGGCCTCAGAAAATGATCCACAAATGTGGACAGTGGTTCGAGCAATGAGCCCAACCCTGAAATGATGGGACGTCCTGGAGGCGGTCTTTGATTCTTATGCACCTTAGGCAGTGCATAGAAATATGGGATGACTGGCTGGGCCTTCGTCAGGAAAGCAGCTTCTTGTGTAGTGATCCATCCTACGCGAGAATTTGCCGTTTGGACAGTTCTTGCGTATTAGCAGGATTTGTTTATCTACTGATAAATATCAAGAACATGCACAGAACCTGGTAATACAACTGCAAGACAGAAACTACCCGAAGAGACTGGTGAGAAGATCGCTGAAACGGGCAGCCAACAATCACAGATCTGCGCTTATAGAACCAAGCGAACCGAGAGAAGTGAACAACAGACTCACCTGTGTACACTCATTCTGCAGTTTTTCTAATAGAATCAAAAAAAGCATTCTCTCCAACTGGAGAATATTGAACATTGGGACTACACCATTACCACGTTCACTCTTTGCTTTTCAACGCAGTACCAACATCAAAGACCATTTGATACACACCAGACCAGATCAACAGGAGACCCTCTGGGGTTTGCCTCCGGTTAAAGGACATTTTCCGCGCGGTTCGTGTGCAGCCTGCCCTCAGACGTCCCACATCACCGAGGTAGATATTGGGGCGGCAAGACCTTGGGTTCTATCAAACCACACAAACTGCAATAGCGAACAGTTGATTTATTTGATCACTTGTCCTTGTACTCTTCGATACGTGGGAATGACTACTCGTAAAGTCAAAACCCGTATCTTGGAACACAAGAGCACCATTCGGTTTGAAAAATCTTCTACCAAATTGACCAGTCATTTTCTCGAAGCAAACCATTCCCCACATGATCTGAGATGGCTGGTTCTTGAGAAACCTTACATTCCAGATCACGTAACAGACATCAATACTTATCTGTGTAGACATAAACAACGATGGGTTCACAGATTAGACAGCGACAGGCGGTGTCTGAATTATGATATTCCCTGGGTGTCTCTATAATGGAGCTGTTTCTATAATGGAGCTGCTCAAGAATCCCAGCTGAACCCTGTTTTTATACAGTTAAAGCACCCCCATGAGTTTTTTTGCACTCTAGACGATTTTCTGTACTTAAACAGATTTTTTGTGTGCAGTTTTCGCACTAGGAATATATATATATATATGATACTTATGTGTCCTATGCGCACACAAATATTTACCTCTTCAGGTGGGTTAATACAATAGTACATTCGAGTGAGCCTGCTTACTTAAAACCTTTATACTTCTTGAATGCCAGTTTTCCTTGGTCTCTGTAAAACCCCATGTGAGTTAAGCATGACATGTTATATAAGAACAGGAGACTATCTCCTGTATTGATAACTTGCAAGCAACTCTTCACGTCTTCCCATCAATTGCGTGGTACCACATATCTTGTCAAGCACTTAGTCACACGTAGATGTATTGCATAGTCTCGCTGCTGGTCACTGCTGGTCATTGTTTTTAACTCCGTTTTATACTACATCTTGCGGGTTAGGTATTGATTATGATAGACAATATGCTGTAAACTATCAACTCTATCTCCGATCTTCTGCCTTGGACTACATATCCCGACATGCCTTTTCTATTATGCGCAATGTTACATGCGTTTATTGTCTTCAAATCTTTCACCTAAGATATTATTGCATATCTGGCAGGATGTCCGTGACTGTCCTTTACATTTTTGACGTATTCGACGAGCACTAGACGGATATTTAGCCTTATACCATCGTCTTTCATACTGATTTTCATCAAGTTACCAGCACATGCGCAGGGAATCAGTATTCCCTTGTTAGCACATGTGCAGGCCTTTTCCAAGCAAGATCCTCACATCTGCTGGTCATTAACTACGGGCACTCCATAAACGAGCGCTTTTGCCACCGACACTCACCTCCGGTTGCAGGCTCAATCGGAGCTCGGGGTATTGACGGATAGGTGAGTGCCGGGGCTTAGATTTGCCATATTATACTTTGCCCATAAAAATTGTGATGTGTCAGTCCCTTTGGTTTTCTTAAAATTGATTACTAAGGCTGATATTTCTGTTACACCCAGTAGTCCGCCTTGTTTTGAATATTGGTCATTGGGTCTGATTGTATTGCTTTCCTTTATGGACATTTACCGAATTGTGTACTGATGTCCATATGCAATGTTGCTAACTTGTTTTTTGCTCTATGTGTGGCCTGCTCCTTTTGACACACAATTGAGGATTTCAAGCATTCTGTATGCTAGATACACAAGGAGCTCTTGTGCTCCACCAGTTTCTCCCACATTCTTGCTCCCCAGGGTGTATGACATAATGAATCTGTCAACTATGCAGAGAGTAGTTCAGGATATATATATATATATATATTGTTTTTGATCGTTTCTTTATTACTACTTCCCTTATAAAGCGGTGCCCCCATCCTGAGCTGTTGCCAGGCTGAGGTAGAGTTTTTTACCCAGCAGTTGCATGTAAGAATCTTTTCTTTTTTCAGTGTTTCATCATAGTAATCTTATGCCTAAAGACTTATCCTTCTCACACAGGTCTCGTAAATTTCTTAAATTGCTTCTGTCTCCAACAGGTAATCTCACTTTCCGGAGCAGTCGGAGTTTTGAACACATTTGTTTTTTGTATCCTTTGTTTACACACATTTTTTAGCACTATAGCAGCAGCATCTTTAAAGGTCCTGAAGAAAGCCTCACCTAATCCAGGGGCACCTTAGGCAGAAATATGTCGACAATCCCTCTTCACTATATCACTGCGACCTAAATCCATGTCGCTGACGCACTGTTTTTAATCCTGGCAGAGGGTGTTCCAAAATAAAACATAGATTTGACACCCCCTAGTTAGTTTTAGTCACATTACCCTCACATTTCATGTTTTCTTTTGCGCTGCGCCCTTGCTCACACTATTCTGCTCATCACATGTGGATTTAGAATATCCTATAATTAGATACCTTAAAACATCCCTGAGCTCCAACCTCTCAGAGAGGGGGTTGTTGCCCTCGAAGAAACTAGGTTTTTCCTTCGAGGGGAGAATCCCATATGATGAAGCATGTCACCTCTGGTGAGTGAGGGATTTTGTCCTAATAAGGGAATTCTAAGTCTGTGTAGGATAGTCAATGGACTAACTACTGCTTTCTATTGTCAAATATTTTGCATTTTATACACCCAGGGATTCCACATGTGTCTTTGTCTGATATTAGTTGGGGAATGAATCCTTTGCAGGTCTTTAAATTTTCCTAAGACCCTCTTTTCGAAATTTGTTGTTGTATCAGTGTACTTTAACAAAAACTTGGTGGAGTGCTTTGCCTGCCAAGCTACCGATTTGACCGCTCTATTTAGAGTGAGCAAACCAGCATGTTTTCACCAGAGAAGCCTCGGTTGGCTCTACTGGTGGTGACATTTGACTGATGGCCCACGAGCATTGGGCCATCAGTCAAAGTGCAGGCCCATCAGTCAAAGTGACTCAAAATGTTTGCCCTATTTCAGGTCGACATTCTATTGTACCTTTTTCCTGCTTTAGACTGCCAGGGAACACCTGGTGGTCTCAAAGAGGAAAGCAAATAAATGACCACTATACGTTGGGAGGAATCTCTGCGTATCAGGGACACTTTTCTTTTATTTACAAACCTTCTTTCGCTCTATGGGAGGTTTTTTAAAAAAAAAAAAAAAAAGCTTTTTGTGCAGGCTTACTTCAGAGTGTTGGCTGCTCCTCTGAAGACAGTGGCTCCTCTGAAGGAGGCCAGAATGGCACAGATTTCAAAATATGGTGGGTTGTAGTCTGCCAGGACAGCGGAGTGCACCCCTCAGTTGCTTTAAATTCCATTTTCTTTACTCCTCCCTGCAGTTCTCATTAAAATAGCCACTAGTCACAAGAACATCTTAGGAATCAATAGTAATACATAACTGCTCACAAGCCGTTCTTGGACCTTGACTGAGAGGACCTGCTAAATATTCCTTAAGAAATAGTGATCTTGTTGATTCTAGCCATGTTTTGAACCACATTCATAGCATCTCATCCTATTTTAATATTGCTCTTGGCAATAGCACAAGGGACCATTATATCAAGGTTATCAAAGTGTGGCGCAAAGGAGACGCAAAGCCTAAGTGAGATTTAAAAAGCCATGCAAGGCCACCTTGCAAGGCCCTGCATGGCTTGATAAATCTAGATTAACACGAGGCAGCACAAATTGCTGCCTTGTGTTGCTCTTCAGCAGGGAAGTGTTCCATGGGTGGATCGTGGGTGTTCCCACGCATCCACCAATGGATTTTGACACATTTAGAGATTTATCGTTAGTAGTAGACCTGGGAATGTGTCAAAATGCTGCGTATCACAAGTAGAGGTGTAACGAGGAGAACAAGGCCCAATAAATAGTAATATGTCTTCCACACTGTGTAGGACATCCCCATTACCACCTTGAAGTGAAGTTTATCAACTTTACTTTAAACCCCAAAGATACTCGCCGGTATATAGATTGGCAGTGCCCCAACTTTCTGACACGCTAGTTTATCCTCATAGTCGCTTAATGGCCCTCATGTGTCTCACACCTTCTTATACTCCACAGTGATGCAATAAAAGGATGTGAGCCGTAATACTGGGTAAAGCAAATCTCACAGGATATACAATGGCCCAGACAAGATTAAAGAGGCCTGTCTTGGATAGGAAACCCCACCCTTGCACAGAGTGCCCCCCGCCTGTACTTCAAAGCTATTTCGCAGCTCCCAGCAAACAACTGCCTGGGACCCTCTCAGCTCATTGAGGCACAGAATCCAGTGACGGCGCTAGATGAAATAGAACAAAACTTTCACTAAAATGAAATGGGATTGAAGCAAGAGAGTTTACCAGAACATATGTAAGGATGCACACATTCTTCTTTAGGCAATATAATACATTGTACATTCATGTGGTGTATACTTGAAACTGCAGGTTAGTTAGTAGATGCTTTCGACGGTTATCATTTTACAAAACAAATGGAGAAGACCGGACAGCCCCTGAGTGGGCGCGAGCCGGCGCGATACATAGAGGTCTCCGCAGCCAGTGGTCAACCCTCTCAGCTCTGTTACATATGATATCACGTGTAAATTGGATGAATATGTGGCAACAATGCATGAGGCTATTACCAGACTTTCTTCCATGGTTCTAAATATTTAGAACCTCGTTATCATATAGAGAAAGATACATTTATGCAACATTTTGTCTTGTTTTAGCAACAAATTATCAATATGAACGCCCATGCTATGCTCTGAATCCAATCACAAGTCAGGAACTCTCATGGGTGCAAATTGAGCACCTCATATGTACATGCGCACTAATTAGCAGATGCACAATTTGGACACAATTTCTGGGTTGACACATCAGAATTGCAATTGTAGTTGCATTTATATAGCACTTACTACTCCTGAGGAAGTGTTGAGGTGATTTAGGAAGATGGAGAATTACCAGCGAAAGGTGCATGTATGCACTGGTTCCGCACACATTCGCATTATGGCATGGGAGTTGGCAGAAAGTAGAGTGCAAACACCCCTGTTCGTTTGCAAAACAGTTATAGGTGAACAAAAGGATCTTACTGAAGAAATGGATTCGCGATCTTATTCTAGTGACGTGCTATGTTGTTCGACTCACTCTAAATGTATAAAAAAAACAGTACTTTGTGTGGATTCACCGTCAGCCTCCTTCGATCTTCAGCCTGGCATAAATAACAAACAAAACCACTGAACCTTTCCTTTCTATTTTTATACAGAGATACATGGGAAACAATTTCCACATGGAAGCGAAGGAAATTGAATCTGACATCAAGAATCATTATTACAATGTTGTTTTTCCTGTAAGGCTAAAAAAAGGTACTGCTCTTTCTGAAACGCTTCCTCCAGCACGCTCGAACTGGGATCAAACAAGGAAATGCGAATGTGGAGTGTACCATAACATCCCATTTTCACAGGGACCTCCCACTCACAGCACAGCAGGGGTATCTCAGAACCAGGAAATGCTAGTGAATTGAGGTATTAGCCTGCGTTTTCACTCTTCTTGAGCATTCATGTGCTAGTGCATGGAGACGTTAGCCTGTGTATGCACTCATCTTGTGCATTTATGCGCTAGCGCATGGAGATACTAGACTGTGTATGCACTCATCTTGTGCATTCATGCGCTTGTGCACGTAGATCTTAGCAAATGCAGGCACTCATCTTGTGCATTCACGCTCCAGTACAAGGAGATATTAGCCTGTGTATGCACTCATCTTGAGCATTTATGCGCTAGCGCATGGAGATATTTAGCCTGTGTATGCACTCATCTTGTGCATTCATGAGCTTGTACACGGAGATGTTAGCATATGCAGGCACTCATCTTGTGCATTCACGATCCAGTACACGGAGATATCAGCCTGTGTATGCACTCATCTTGTGTATTCACACGCTAGTGAACAGAGATATTAGCCTGTGTATGCACTCATCTTGAGCATACACGCACTACTGCATGGAGATATTAGCCTGTGTATGCACTCATATTGTGCATTCACGTGCTAGTGGCACATTCACAAGGAACTATCGCCGAACCAACATCACTTTATCGCAGCCAAAGTCGTGATAAAAATACCTCCCCATTCACAAGCCTGTGTAAACAGGCAACAGCACCAGTTTACCCGCGATAGCAGGCGAAAAAAACATCGCCATAGAGGCCCACCGCAACTATGGCTAATGAGATGCAGAGTGGGCGTTCCCGTGCCAAAAGCCGCGACAACATCACACCTCAACATCCTCAACGACCAGACAGAACTGCGATGAAAACACAAAACAGGACGGCAGCCTGCACGACAAAAGGGAGCACAGCCCAGGGCCACATCTGAAGGGCAACAGATGCCATGGAGCCACCCATTATGCGGCCCGGTCACCCAAGAGGATCCACAACACCCACCCACACCACCCCAGGACCACAACCCACACCTGGACCACCACAGACGCAGCGCAGACAAAGACAAAGACAGCGGACCCCCAGGGAAGTGTACCAGCCTCTCAGACCCAACCTCTGACAATGTCACCATCCACCACAGGCTGAAAGGGACAACCATCCCAACCATCATCGCCCAACAGCCCTGTGGATGCACAAACAGGCTTTGACCCTCTGTACCTCTCGATTGCAGAAAGTCACAGTAGGCCCTTCCACCCTCGCCCTCCTACGGAGCAAGTAGGATAGTATTTTAGGGTAAGAAGCATGCTGCTATCATTTCATTTGCTGAATGACAACACGTATACTTGCCACATGTCTCATAAAGACCACAGCATGCGCGCAATAGGTGTGACGTTGCATGGATGGCAAAGTTTGCCACTTGAAATATACTTACACTTCTGGTTTGTATGTCTTTTTTGTTTCCTTTTTTTCCTACAGAATCACTTACACTGGTACTAAACTGATCGGGGAGCTTGATGCCCACAGCCCCCGGCCCTCTGGTGGTAGGTCCTTTTTGCACCACGTGCGAAAAGGCTGCTCCCATAGTTAGAAACCCTTTGGTCCTGACGAATGCTACGTACCCTATGGGGACACGAATGCAGAAACATTGTTAAATCCGGGCCAGTGGCAACAGCACCAGGCCCCACCCAATCAGTGAGGCATAGTTCCATATGGACTTCTTGCGACACGTGGTGCCACTAACCCTGTTCAATGCCAGCCGGCAATACGTGGATGAGGGACCAGGACTACCCTGCGAACCAGTAGGTCACACATCCAGCACCTAGGCGCAAATCACGAATGGAGTCCACACCAGTGGTCGCACGGAGAGGAGTAAGAGGAAGATGCAGCTCAGTCCGGACAAAACCTGGATCACATACACGGAGGTGTCCCAACACGTGGTGCCACTGAACCTGAACTATGCAGGCCGGTGGGGCCATCCAACCTGTGCCGGTGACATTCGGTGAATGGCTCATGCTGACCGCTGCCTCAGGCCTACACCACGGTCAGGTAGGTCATACATTTCGAACTGAGTCTTGATTACACCATGGCAGTGAACACCATTTAAGGCATAGAACAAGTCAATATACTCACTTCAATGTGGTGCCAACAAGTCTGTGCATGGCATCATAACCACACGTGTCTGTAGCCCCACGCAGACTACTGCCCTCGGCCTACGCTGTGCACAAGTGGGTCACAGATTTGGAAATGAACATCGGTTATTCAAAAGGCAGAATACATGTCATCGCACGCACGGAGAGGCATAAGAGGATGACGTGTTGCAGTCCAGAGGGAACAAGATCATCTTCACGGAGGTGATCGAACACTACCGACAACTGCCCTTGTGTCACTAACTCTGTGCCTTGCCAGCCAATGACACTTGGCTGTGGGCCACTGCTGACCGCTGCCTCCAGTCTACACTGCAGTCCAGTAGGTCACAGACTCTTCATTTTGCAATGGCTGAGTTCATATCAGCGTGCCGGCATCATCGCAGACAGCATCCCCTCTCAGCCCTGGTGCCACTAAGTCTGTTCCCCGACAATCATGGACACTCTCTGGTCAAACTTTGGTGGTGTCTGAGTCTATGGACTAGGGGGCAATTTTCACCCTCATGTAGCTGATACCGAATTGGTGGTGGCAACGAGGCTGTCGCATTCCACTCCTCCATTTGCTGCTTCCGGATAAAATCAAACCTTTCGGCGTCATGCCCTGGAGGACACCTTCCACTGTCCTCCCAAACCCTCCGCAACATCCACCTCGGACATTGATGGTGACCCGCTCAGGTCGCATGGCCCATCTGACTGCACCGCAAGTCACCATCCTGTGGCTGGGTGCCTGTGCCGGCCGCTGTGCATCCGGGGCCCCTTCTTCTGAGATATTGGATGGCCCCTGAAGCATTGGCCTTGGGGTCATCAACACCATTTCTCTGTGGCCCTGCACTGTACGCAGCCTCCAGGCCCAACAGCGTCCCACCAGGGCTCACACACCAAATCGAGTCCTGACCGGCCTGGACGTGGCATCAGCACAGGAGGCACACACCACCACTGCAAGGACCACCTCCAACAGCCATCTGCCACAGTCGACAAGGTGGCCCTGACAGATTTTCGGAGTTGCTCAGACCTGTCGTGGATGCCATCATTGGCCTGATACCCTGCTCAGCACTCCAGGTGCCAGTGACTCAGTGCAATGCAAGCCATTGTCCGTTACTGATTGAGTTATGAGCTGTGGAGAGGTTGAGCAGCTATGTCACCCCAAACAGTGTGGGGGCCCTGAGACGTTGATGGGGAAGATGATGCAGGTATGACACACCCGACTGCATCTGCATCAGGTATCTGTCGGAGGGACACAATCCGAGACTTTTTCTTCACATGGACGCGCTCATCTCTGGTGTCCTATCCCCAGTGCACTGCAACTCACAGACACTTCTGTTTGCATGATGGCTGTCCTCTGGACTTTCTCCAGCTCCCCCCATGTTGCTCAGCAGTTGACTCTTTTATGCATGTGTTTTCTGTTTCCGTTGCACTGGTGTCTAATGTTCAAGTGGTTGCCATCACCAGACATTTTGTGTGTGCTGGCTTACACTCACCCCACACACATCCAGCACAGGCGTCATTGTACATGTGGCCCTGCCAATAAAGGGGTCGGGCGTACCTGCCCGTAGCCAGTTCAACATGATATCTGCGTGTGTTCCTGTGGTCTTGTGGTATGCATGAGGGCTCTGGGCCCTACGCCATTACATTGTGCTGTGTACATCGGATGCAGACGTGTCACCGCAGGCAGCGGGTTGGAACTTGGACATGTAGCTTTGTCGTCACCCACTCAATTCGTAAGGGGAGTGGCGAGGGACGTCGTACGCAGAGCCAACATTGGTGTGTGGCTGATATTTTAGAGTCCCTGCCCGTGGTTCTGTACTGTGAATGTGCAACTGCATGTGTCTCTATGGCAGTGTGTGTCTCCATAATGGGGTGTTGGTGGCCCCTGAAGGGTGATAGACACCTACGTATGTGTCCTGGTTCGCATTCCATGGGTTCGGCCCCCACCCACACCTGTTGGGCCACCTCGTTTTGGCATGCAGGAACATGGCATGGGGTGCGATGTGTGGGTGGGTGAAGTGTCGTGGGCCAGCTGTCCTTGCGGGTGTTTCCTGCTGTGTGGTCTGTTGCAGGCTTGGTGTTCTCCTCTGAGTAGCTTGGCTGTTCGGGTCCTGGTGGGGGGTTGCGTGGGATATCCATGTGCTGCTGTAGGGCGTCGATGTGGATAGTGTGGTGGTCCTCTCCAGCATCACTGATGTGTTGTATTCTGTGCTCTGCTGAAGGTATTGTGTACCCTCTGTGATGTGAAGGGGAGGTGCGTATTGACTTTGCGTTGACATGTATGTTGGCGCATTGTGCAGGTTTGCCTGCAGACTGTATGGCAATGTACATTGTTACTGTTTTGGGGGTGCTGGATTCTTCTTCGGGACAAGGTACATTTGGTCTACATGACGGATGTGATGTTGTATGCGTACATTTCCATTTCACAGTTTCCGGGTCCGTCAGATGTAGTAGGCATGTTTCTGTGCATGTGCGGAGCCAGTTGTGTCCTCTGTTCTGCAGTGTTGGCTATGCGCGTTGTTCCTCGTTGTCGTCAATGTGAGTGTGCTGTTCTTGCTATGTGTGTGTGCTGCAGTGTGCCAAGAGGATCAGGCCCATGGACCTGGGTCATTGTGGGTGTGCAGTGTGCTACACCTCGTTGTGCATGTATGCCATTGTGCCCACTCCTCCCTTCCCCCAGTCCTTGTTTGTTGCACTCCCTGTTGAGATTGTGTCAGGTCCTCTTGAGCCGTGTCCATACTCGCTACTCCTTGCACCGTCTCCACACTGATGACTGTGGCCTGGGTTTCCTTCAGCTCCTCAGGTGGCGCTGGACTGCCACCTCCTGTCACCGTTGCTGCCTTCCTGTTGGCAGCGGGTTTGTGCCAGGTTTAGGTAGTAAATATTTCGTTACCGGTACTATTTTTTATGCGGTAAAATCTATCGAGAATAACTCAGTAAAATGAGAGGCAGAATCCGTGGTATTAGAGGGTTTAAAAAGGCTTTATTCCTATACAAAGGAACACAATTCGAATTATGGGCCTTCTATTCCATCACCACGAAAGTTCAGGAAGGAAGGAACATATATTATTGACAGTTAAGCGGTTTTATAGAAAATACATTACAGTGAAACAGATGCAAGAGGCGTGACAGCTGATAAGAGGTGCATACGTAGCTAATAGAGGGCGTAATTTAATAAACGTCATCATACATGATGTAATATGTGGGTGGATCCATAAGAGAATCCTGCAATGTCAGCAGAAATAGTTGGCAGAGATGCGCGCGCAGCCGCATGACGTGTGATTGACGTGCAACTAGAGGGTGAAGGGGACTTGACATTTAGCTCTACATGTGGAGACAGAAGTCTGGGGTTATGTCAACCTAATCCCAAATCATATCTAATATCCTATGTTTAAAGAACAGTGTTATCCAAAAAGAGAGGTCTCTTAGGATAGAATCTTATTCTATACTGACTATACTGACTGTTAGTGCGTGTACAAGCGTCTAAGTGTCTACACTAGATGCGAGGGGGTAGGAATATTCCATGGTGACGAGGCTATGAATTACTTGCATGAGGGCAGCGAGGCCTGGCCCTGTGCACGGTAGCTTGAGGAATGTTTACCTAAACTACTAGACAGGAATGCATCGGATGAGGAACGAAGGAGATAATCTTGAAGGTGAAATACAGTTTTTGGCAAGCGACAGGCTGGATCAGGCTCCGTTAGCCGAGCAAGGAGTAAGACAAAGTTCATGGTCACAGATGCGGGCTCAGACTGGAGCTTTCAGAGGCAGAAGGCAGGAAAAGGCTTGATGACAGAATTCGGGCCTACTCGCCTGAATCTGTAAAATGTGGAAAGTGAACCATATAAAGTCGGTGGCCTTTCATACTTAGGAATGGAATATCTGACCCATTCATGGCGGATCTAAAAGAGGACATGTTGACGGTGGACGCACATATATTTGCGTCTTCAAAAAGTGGAATAGGAGGGAACATACATGTACTTATAGCATGTACATGGAGCCGTTGGGGTCTACGATAGGGGACATAACTGATCACAAAATTCATATTTCCTCATTCCCTCCTTGTCCCCTTCGGACCCTTAGGAGATATCGATCTTCATCAATCCATCGATCTGTTCATATAACATCATTTGTTCTTCTTTCTTCTTCCGGGATCTCGAACGAATACTTGGATGTGGGATACACGAGGTGGCACACAGACCACAAATCGCTGGCCCACATTGTAGACATAAGCAGCAACTGAATAGTATGAGAAAGCCAATACCTAGGAAGGAGAGGATTCTCCATCCCCAGGCTGACAACACGCCCCAGAACCAACCGGACCAAGTCCAGGTGCCTGGACTCTGGTGTATCTGGCTTACAATCTTATGAAGGCGGGTTATGGCTTTATATACTGACGGTGAATTTTCTGGTATGAAAATGCAACAACTTGATCCGATGACCCTACAAGCTCCGCCCCTATCGGCCAGGATGACGTCAAGGACAAGACAATTTTGAAGCACAACAATCCGCATAGCAGACTGCTCTTCTGTTAAATTGCCTAAGGCGGAAATAGTTTCGTTCACTACTGCTTCAAGGGTTCTGGTTAATCTACGTATCAGCTTACTATTAGTGACTGTACCTATATAGGGAAAGAAACCTTTATTGAAATCTGTGTATTTCTCCCATGCTGTTTCAGTGTAATCGACAATTGGGAGATCTCTCTGCTGTCTATTGTGTACTAAATGGGTATTTCTATGATAATCAGGAGGAGCTAGGAAAACAGGTGGTAGAAGGAATGCTATGTAGCAGGTACCATCCCAATCTAAAGGTAGGCGTATATATGCGGTCTGGCCACATATAAAGTAGGAATGACGAGAAGCTCTAAAGGTAGACTTGCCTTGATCACTGAATTTTATTACAGTGGTGCATTTACTATGGCCCATGTGTATGGAGCCATTCTTTCTTATACATAATTCCCCCTTTACTGGGAATACTGACATGGCGGGCAAGATTGGTGTAGCTTCAGATTCAACGTTCAAGATCATAAGGTTAAGTGTAAAATTACCTAATCCATATACTTCATTTTCTAGATCAGTTCCTGTTCTTTTGGGAAGTCCCTCCTTGTTAGGGTAGCAG
Source organism: Triturus cristatus (assembly GCF_964204655.1). Lineage (NCBI taxonomy): Eukaryota > Metazoa > Chordata > Amphibia > Caudata > Salamandridae > Triturus > Triturus cristatus. Next base: position 379,568,085 of record NC_140581.1, on the reverse strand, counting down.
ACTTTAAGTAAAACTAGGTTCAGGTTTCCCCATACCCAGTTGTCTTGATAAACTGCGGAATTTGAATCTAGGGAATTAATCAAACTAAACCATGCTCCACAGGAGCCATTGTGTGTGAACGGATAGGGAAAGAGGGGCAAAACTCCCTTATAGTTCTGATAGGGAGGGAGTTGGCCACATATCCAACAATTTGTGGCATTGCTGGTTTGATGGGAATGATGTAACATACTAATGAAAGTGTTATTGCGCAGCGCAAATCTATAAGACAATTCATGTGGAGGTAATTCACTAAAAGAATGTTCTGCAGTTATATTATAAGCATGCTTAGAAATAGGGTAATATATGTGCAATAGGATGCTGACAATGATGATCAAAAGACTTAGAAAAAACAAAATTAATAATGTTACTGTACAATGACTACGAAATGATTTACAATACGCTTGCTTCTTGAGCAGCATTTGATTATTTCTTTCTCTATTCCGGTCCAGAGGATACATGTCAAAGACAAATTCAACCGATTCACCTTGGAGAGGACTTAAACAATCAAATTGTCTGACTTATTGGACCTCAATTTTAATTTATATAGTTCTGAGTTCGATTGCTCAACCAAAGGGAGCTTTGAGTCTGTTTTTGAGGAAATACAGGGTTTAGTCTCTATATTGGATGGTAGTCCATAAAATTTCTTGATATGACTCGAGTGCAACCATCCTTTTCTTCCTTCGATTTTCACGGCTGTCCTTGTGGTGAGTAAAACTAACTTCGGTGACTTCCACCTAGGATCCAGTTGGGTCTTCCGGTCGAAATTCCTGACTAAAACCAGATCCCCAGGAACCACGTCATGGGGTTTCACCTCAGTATTGTCGGGAAAAACTGCGGATACCTGTGAACGACAAGATTGTAGTGCAGACATCAAGGAAGCCAGGTAATCTGTCAGCATATTACAGTCAACGTCAGTTATTTTGCGAGGTATAGGCGTCCCCCACATATTTGGTGGTCTACCGAAGATCACCTCATACGGGGATAGCCCTGTTCGAGAATGTGCTACCATTCTCATGTAAAAGAGCGCAACTGGTAAGGCTACTATCCAATCGACTCCTTTCTCTCTACATATTTTGGACAACCTAATTTTCAGAGTTTGATTATGGCGTTCCACGAGACCTGCTGCCTCGGGATGTCGGACACAGTGAAATTTCCATTGATAACCTAATAGAAGGGAAACGTGTTTCATTAGTTCGGATGAGAACGGCTGGCCGTTATCTGAGTAGACAACACGTGGTAAACCGTACCGTGGGAAGAATTCTCGAACTAACTGTTTGGCAGTAGTCGGGGCAGTGTAATCTGAAACCGGGTATGCTTCTGTCCAACGGGAAAGAGCACAGACAACTACGAGAACATATTTGAATCCTCGACATCGTTCCATCTGGATATAATCCATCTGGAGGACTTCAAAAGCATGATCGGGAGTTTGGAATCCACCCTGTTCTACGGGGATGCTTTTACCTGGATTAAACTGACAACATATCATACAGGTACGAACTTTTTGTTTAGCTGCGGCTCGTAAATGTTTGTTGAACCAAATGTGTTGAATGCTGTCTAGCATAGCTTTTTCTCCTAGGTGCGCTGGACTATGTATGGTGTTAATGATGACTTGGACCATTGAGTCGGGAAGAAACCATATAGATTTTTCCTTCGTCATCCATCCTTGATCTGTTTGGATCCCTCCTAATTCAGTCCATTTCTTTATTTCTTCTGGTGTAGCGTGTGTCTGTATATCAATTACATCAAGGGCGGGATCCTTCACTGTCATGCAATGTGTTGGTGTCGGAACTATTGTCTTTGTCATGTCAGTTGTGTGAGTCTGATTCTGAGCAGTCTGTTTAGCTGTTCTGTCAGCTAGGTCATTACCCTGAGAAATGATATCGATAACTTTTGTATGGGCTTTGCATTTCATAATCGATATTGCAGTAGGTAGATGAATCGCGTCTAATAGGGCTTGAATGAGGAATCCGTGTTGGATGTGGGCACCGTGAGAAGTTAAATAACCTCTCTCTCGCCACAGTACGCCGAAGTCATGGACGACTCCGAATGCATAACGTGAATCTGTGTATATGTTGACTTTTTTATTTGTGGCTTGAATACAGGCTTGTGTCAGAGCGGTGAGCTCTGCTGCTTGAGCTGACAAAGTGTTAATACAATTTGTTTTAATGACTTCAGTGTCTGTTGTGACTGCGTAAGCGGCCACTAACTCTCCTGTACTTGTTCTCATACATGACCCATCTACATACAATGTCAAGTCTGGATCTGTCAAAGGGATATCTGTCAAGTCTTGTCTGGGTTTCGTCGTGATAGTAATGACTTCGACACAATCATGTGCCAATGGATCTGTTCCGCCTACTGGTAACAGTGTGGCAGGATTTAACGTATTACAACGTCTGATTTCTATATGTGGCTGAAACAGTGTTAATTCGTAACCGGTGAGTCTCGCTATAGTCAAGTGTTGTGTTTGTGTGCGGTTCAAGAGAACCTCTACTGCGTGTGGTACTTGTACTGTCAATTGATGTCCTAACACTATGGCATCGCTTTGTCGGATTGCTAAAGCTGTTGCTGCCACTGATTTCAGGCACGCTGGAAGTGCCTGAGCTACTGGATCTAATGTACTAGAGAAATAAGCACATGGTTTATGTGATCCTGCTTGTTCCTGAGTGAGTACTGACAAAGCAGTACCTTCGCGTTCTGTAACGAAGAGTGTAAACTGTTTACTGTAACATGGTGTTGCTAGGACAGGTGCTTGACATAAAGCTTTCTTTAAGCTTTCAAAGGCGTGTGTATGTTCTGGAGTCCAAGGGAGGACAGTCGATGTGGCTGCCTCCTGTGTTGTCAACTGGATGAGTGGTTTTGCTAGAAATGCATATTGAGGGATCCACTGCCTACAGTATGAAGTGAGGCCTATAAAAGCCCGCACCTCCTTTTGTGTCTTGGGTGGTGGCATGTTAGCAATTAACTATATGTGGTCGGGTGTAAGCTGCCTTCCCTCCTTGGACAGCGAGTGCCCAAGGTAAACAACTCGCTGGACACAGAATTGCAGCTTAGAAGGGGACACCTTGTGCCCCTTTTCAGCCAGAAATTTCAGAACCGTCAGTGACGCTGTTTCACATTCATGTTCGCTTCGAGCGGTGATCAGCAGATCATCGACATATTGAAGCAAGGCAGTGTTAACTGGCATGTGGATACTGTCAAGTTCTCGTTTCAGTGCTTGGCTATAGATGCTGGGGCTTTCTGTAAATCCTTGAGGTGCGCGTGTGAATTTAAAACTTCGTCCATTTAAACTAAAACCGAACAAATATTGACTTTCCGGATCTATTGGGACACTAAAGAAAGCATTCTTGAGATCAATTACAGTGAAAAACGTTGCTTCTGAGTCAATAGCTGTGAGTAATGAAGAGATATCTGGGACCACAGGGTATTGTGGTACAATGCATTTATTTAATTCGCGCAGATCAATAACTAATCGATATACTGGTGGAGCTTTTGGATCCGTTCTTTTAAGAATCGGAATTATCGGAGAATTACATACATTGGAGTCTGTTTCGACAACCACTCCTTGTGCAATGAGCTCGTCAATGATTTGCAGTAAAGCCACTACAGCATCTGGTGGTAACTTGTATTGTCGCATTCGTGGTAGTACTATTCCTGATTTCAGTGTAACTCGATATGGTGTAATGTTCATGCAACCAACATCAGTGGGGCCTTGAGCCCATAAATGTGTAGGTAAATTCTGCAGTCGATAATCCATGTCTCTGGATACGTAGTGACCTTTAAAGTCACGTAAAAATAGTCGTACTCCTTCCGGAGAACAACATATTATGGCTCCTAGAGCTTTCAATGTTTTTATACCTAACAAGTTTTCTGGACATGATTTAGTAAGCAACAAATCTGTTGTACGTGTTAATGGACCTACTGTGAGTGCAAGAGGTTGTGTTACGTCATTAATTATAGGTTTTCCTGAGAATCCAAGGGAAATATTTTGTGAGCCTGAGAGGGGTGCCCCTGGAACTTCACTGCGTCTTATAGTTGTTCTGCTTGCCCCTGTATCAAGTAAAAACTTTCTGTCTTCCCCTAATAGTTCACTATGTACATAAGGTCCCTCTTGGTCTACAGGAACCTCTATAAGGGGTAAGCCAACTTCCCTCTCTAGGCTATCTCATGAGTATCGCTGATAATCGGGATAATCTGTTTGTGCATACTGATACATTTGTTGTGTTGTTGCTTGAGTTGCAGCGACAGGCTGCGCTTGTGGTGGTTCTACGAGCTGTTGTGGAGCTGCCTGTTGCGGGGCTAATTGTTGCGGAGCTAACCTAGGTTGTGCCTGCTGAGGCGTCTGTTGTTGATTCTGATCCTGTCTGGGTGGACGTGGTCTCTCATGTGTTCTACCTGTGGCTATATTATGTTTCAGGACTGGACAATCGTGTATATAATGACCTGGTTGTTTACAATAGTTGCATGTCCCTTTTGCAGGACCTGTGGAATCACCCTTTTGATGACTATCAGCTGGAACTGACTGTGCAACAAGCATTTTCATTTTCGTATCTTTCATACGTCTTTGTTCGTGTTCTTGTTCTTCTCTAATTCTATTGTGATGATATTGTAACATCTGTAGCATCTGTGATGGGGTATTACCTTGCCAGGTACTTTCGAATTTCAATACTCTATTCTTGACTTGTAGCAGAGAATTTTCAACTAATTTTGTCACAAACAGATGTGGATATGACTCACTACTAGCTTTTATACCACTATTTATACTGAAACATTTTTCAAATCGGGAATAGAAATCACTAGTGTCTTCATCTGGTTTTGTTTACAAGCTGAGATTGCACCCCAGTCTTCCTTTTTCGTAGTTAATAAACGTGGCAGTACCTGTATTAGTAATCCTGCTAATGCTGTAGTCTTATCCCCAAGCCCTGCTCCTGCAGCTCGGGCCTTTTCTTCGTTTTCTAATGCTGTCCAATCTATCTTTTGGTCTCCTACCTCCCATTCTTTTTCTTTGAGTTTTTCATAAACACCTGCCGGTAATAGGACTTTTAATATTTTCATAATGTCGGGGTAGGTATACTCTCCCATGAGTAACATGTCTTTTATCTCACGGTGGAAACCTGCTGGATCTTTGTCATGACTGGGTACTACTTTCTTCATCTCTAATAATTCCAGTTTAGTTATAGGCGTGTATACAAACACATGTGTGAAATTATCGTCGGCACCTCTGATCGGGTGCACTTCGCGTAACGGGTTCTGTCTATCTATGTGATACATTTTTCTTCCCATTATGGGAACTGGAACGTGTTCTGGGCATACGAAATTTAAATATTGGTTTCGGGATTCTAGTATTTCCTCAATCAAATCAGTACCTGACCCTCTCCATATGTTGGTGAGTAGTTCTGTCAATATGTCAGGTAAGGGTCCTGGATCGGAGTGTTGGCTTTTATATAATATAAGGAGGTGTTGAATCATGTATATACTAGCTAAACGCTGTTCATATGGGTCTAGATTCAGAAACGTGTGTGCAAGTACATCATCATTGTATTCGCCGGGACTGTCAGCCCATTGTACTGCTGACCTGACTAATTCTTGTTCGTCCATGGAATTGAGCACGTGGTACCCCCTTCGATCTCGGAGTAATTTATCAGCGGCTTGGAATAAATGTTCAGGGGATTTTGTATTTAGCATAGGGTTTGGAAAATGTCTATTATATTCTGGACGTATTGGACGTATTGGGTCGTTAAAACCTCTGGTATTATTATGGGGTCTTCCTTTACCTACATAAGCTATCGTGTCTACTTGCTCTGATTCTTGCTCCTCCTCCTCTCTGTTTAGATCAGCGGCGTCTACCTCTAATCTTTCTTCGTGTATTCGTTCTACCTCTTTGCGGATCTTTCGGTACATAGCTATTATACATAACTGTTTATCATGTCTTCCTTCTGATATATTCCGGCCCCAAGTGACAAGTGTTTGCATTTCTTCCGGATTTACCCCAGGCCGGTCTTGATTTCTAATTACACAGTTTATGAGGAAACGTAACAGTTGTCCCTGTACCTCCGCTTTCTGGTACTCCATGGCTCTACTAATACTTTCAGGACCTCGTCCTGACTGGACAAAGTGATATATATTTTCTAAAAGTGTATCCATTCCTGGTAACTTCGTTAAATATATTGCAGCTCGTCTAATACGTAATGATGACAGCAGCATTTCGTCCCGTTTACCGGGCACAGGATCATATCTACAATCTACTAGAAGTTCCTTAAGCATGTCGGGAGTGGCTAGTTTGGGCGTACGTTGGTGTGCTAATTCTCTAAGGGAAAATTTATTTCCTCTGGGTGGTGTAGAAAGAATGTCTGTCGTACCTCCTGTAGCACCGTCTGGGGTGCTGGACGTGAAAGGATTTGTTGAGGGTGAGACAGCAACCGTCGTTGCTGGAAAAGCTGTAGAAACAGATGTGCTTGTCGGAATGTGTGTCGAAGCTTGTTGTTGCGGAGTTACAGACGAATGTTCTTGGCGATGAGCATCATCGGCAAGCGGTCTATGTGGTGCGGTATTAGCATACTCGGGAGCTGCGTCATCTAAATAGCGGGAAAGGAAAACATCTTCTGCGGTTCTGGGATGCCCCTTGGGATGTGCTTTTATCGGAAACAATGGAGGTGGCAAGTCTTTTGGTATTTCCGGCCAGGAGTGGATACATACCATTCATAAGAGCGTTTCTTTGTCTATCTACTTGTTCTGATTTTACTCGGGTACCTTCCTCAAGTAATAGATTTTCTCGGACTTTATTTGAATTCTCCTTACTCTTATCTTCCTGTCTAAGTGCTTTTTCTGTACGTCTATATGATTCTTTACGCCATAGTTCAATGGCATCTTTCTGTGACTGTCTGGCTTTCTTTTTCCATAATTCTTCTTCTACTCTCATGATGCAATTTGCATCCCAGGTTCCCGCTGCGGGCCATCTCTGACTCTCTGGTAATTCTTTGGTGTAATCCACCCATAAATCAAGAAATAATACAGCATCTAGGCCATGCTTATGATACATAAAGTACCCTGGAGTGTCCCTCGGTGGGATGGGAACAGCTTCTTCGAGTACACCTTTTCTAGTTTTGATCTGTCTTAGTTTCGAAAAGAGCGGCATTTTTAGACCTTATTACTAGAACACACTTTATACAAAAAAAACACAATAATGAACAGTCATTCACACCACAGTATATAGAACGTATTTAAAACATTTAACACTTAACAGTTTTACGAACAATGATAACTAATAAAAACTAGTTACTGACATAATACTGACACTAGATAATACTTATTTATATTGATTTATATGCAAAACATACTATATATACTGCTAAACAGTACAGATACACTGCTAAAACAGTGCAGACCGGATTTGTGTACCCAAACCCGTCTTGACCGGCACAGACTATGTGCACGTTAAATGCCTCCCCGGTAATGGTACTCACCGGGTAGCTCGGAACGGAAGGCCTCGGAACGGAACTGAAACTGGACGGGACTGGACTGGACTCGACCGGACTCGGAACTTCGGAACCTGGCGGGTCTCTGTATACCTCGGATCTTGCTCTCTCAGCTAGGCTCTGGTCGGGATACTTCGCACCTCTCACCGCCTCGTCTGGGTGTTGATCGCAGCCTCAGTCGTCCCCGCTTGGCCGGAAGGAGACACAGGAAATCCTGCAGATACGCGTTTTTTGTTGTCCGTTCAGCTGTGGCAGGAGACTGGGCCTGCAACGCACCGCCGGCGCGTGAGATGAGAAAGTGTCCCTGTTCGGGCGCCAATTTATGTGGTAAATATTTCGTTACCGGTACTATTTTTTATGCGGTAAAATCTATCGAGAATAACTCAGTAAAATGAGAGGCAGAATCCGTGGTATTAGAGGGTTTAAAAAGGCTTTATTCCTATACAAAGGAACACAATTCGAATTATGGGCCTTCTATTCCATCACCACGAAAGTTCAGGAAGGAAGGAACATATATTATTGACAGTTAAGCGGTTTTATAGAAAATACATTACAGTGAAACAGATGCAAGAGGCGTGACAGCTGATAAGAGGTGCATACGTAGCTAATAGAGGGCGTAATTTAATAAACGTCATCATACATGATGTAATATGTGGGTGGATCCATAAGAGAATCCTGCAATGTCAGCAGAAATAGTTGGCAGAGATGCGCGCGCAGCCGCATGACGTGTGATTGACGTGCAACTAGAGGGTGAAGGGGACTTGACATTTAGCTCTACATGTGGAGACAGAAGTCTGGGGTTATGTCAACCTAATCCCAAATCATATCTAATATCCTATGTTTAAAGAACAGTGTTATCCAAAAAGAGAGGTCTCTTAGGATAGAATCTTATTCTATACTGACTATACTGACTGTTAGTGCGTGTACAAGCATCTAAGTGTCTACACTAGATGCGAGGGGGTAGGAATATTCCATGGTGACGAGGCTATGAATTACTTGCATGAGGGCAGCGAGGCCTGGCCCTGTGCACGGTAGCTTGAGGAATGTTTACCTAAACTACTAGACAGGAATGCATCGGATGAGGAACGAAGGAGATAATCTTGAAGGTGAAATACAGTTTTTGGCAAGCGACAGGCTGGATCAGGCTCCGTTAGCCGCGCAAGGAGTAAGACAAAGTTCATGGTCACAGATGCGGGCTCAGACTGGAGCTTTCAGAGGCAGAAGGCAGGAAAAGGCTTGATGACAGAATTCGGGCCTACTCGCCTGAATCTGTAAAATGTGGAAAGTGAACCATATAAAGTCGGTGGCCTTTCATACTTAGGAATGGAATATCTGACCCATTCATGGCGGATCTAAAAGAGGACATGTTGACGGTGGACGCACATATATTTGCGTCTTCAAAAAGTGGAATAGGAGGGAACATACATGTACTTATAGCATGTACATGGAGCCGTTGGGGTCTACGATAGGGGACATAACTGATCACAAAATTCATATTTCCTCAACGTCATGCCGGCGCCTATTGGCCTCCTGGGTTGGCCTCCTCGGCACTTTGACTGCAATCCAGGTGGTCTGCTGGTGGGTCAGTTGCTGGTAGTTTTCTGTCACCTCTGTGATGCTGGTCTTGTTTTCCTGCGGTCTGCACACCGTCTTCCTCTTCCTCTTCTCCTTGGCTTTCCCCGACCCCGTTGTTCCTTGCTGGTAGTCTGTGGGGGTTGTGGGGTTCGAATTGGCCACTGCGCTGTGTCATCCATGATGCTACACGCTTTGGATTATTTTTGGTGTAGTTTTCTGTGGTTTTTATGGTGCATTGTTCTTCCAGACGCATGGGATTTGAAGGCCTGTGGCTGGTTTTCGCTACTTTTTGTACCGCGGTTGGCCTCACTGCATGTTTTTTTGTATTCGCGTATCACATTTATGCGGCGTGGCTTTGATTTTCATGACGAGATTTGGCGGGTTATCTGGTGACTTTCGCATGCTACCGCCTTGTAGTGAATTCCACTTTGGCACGGGGTTATTTTCCCGCGATAGTCTACGATATTGAAGGTTGCGTTAGGCTACTCTTGCGGTAGTTATCACATGTTCTTGTGAATATACCCCCTAGAGTTTTCTTTTGTGAATTATATGCAAGTAGAAAAGTGATCCTGTGCAGGTCTTTAAGTAGGATGAAAAATCTGGAGGGGGGGGTCTCTCAAAGGGGCGTGCCCAATGTAATTAAGGGCGTGGCTTAAAAACATGCATGCTAAAACTCTGTGCTTAGCATAGTGTGCCCCGACTTGTATTTTGCTGTTTCTATCAATCAATCAGTGGTTTATAGAGTGCGCTACTCACCCGTGAAGGTCTCAAGGCGCTGGGGGGAGGGGGGAACAGTTCCGGGTCAGCCGAAGAGCCAGGTCTTGAGGTCCTTCCTGAACATGTGAAGGGTTGGGGAGCGTCTGATGTTGACCGGGAGCTCGTTCCAGGATTTGGCTAAAATGTAGGAGAAGGCTCTCCCGCCAGTTCTGTTTCTGCGGATGTGGGGGACCTCTGCCAGGGCGAGGTCAGCGGAGCGGAGGTTCCTCTTGGGTATGTGGAAACAAACTTGGTCGTTGAGGTATTTGGGTCCAATGTTGTTGAGGGATTTGTAGGCATGGGTGAGGAGTTTGAAGGTGATCCTCTTAGCGACGGGGAGCCAGTGGAGACTTCGAAGGTGTTAGGTCATATGTTCGTTACTTGGTGTCCCTAGAATGAGCCTGGCTGCTGCTTTCTGGATGGTTTGAGTTTGTGTAGAAGAGTTTTGTTGATTCCGGCATAGAGGGCGTTGCCGTAGTCTAGCCTGCTGGTTATGAGTGCGTGGGTGACGGTCTTTCTGCAGTTGGGTGGGATCCATTTGAACGTCTATCAATGCATCCAGATATATGATACAACATCATACCTACAGCAAGTCAGGACTATTGGCTTTGTCAATGGTTGTCAGTTGCATAAGATAAATAAGCAGCAACTATGGCTTGTATATAATATTGAAAAAGCTTCCACTTAAAGCCCTGGTGACACCACGACAATGTTGCTGCTTCTGAGTTTCAAAAAGAGAAGAGAAATCCAGAGAGAAAATGACTCGAAAGGATTTCCCTTCTCCTACAACGTTCACCTGGCATGACGTCATGCCGTAACTTCTCCACTAGTGAGAAGTGAGAAATGTGAGCACGCACACATCAATGTGCCTGCTGTCACTGCAGTCTGGAAAAAAACGGACTGCCTGAGCCAGGGCATAAAACAGAGCCCGATAGGAACCCGTTTCAAGGCCTCTTTTAAAAATCTGCCGGTGCTCAGCACCGGTGAGACCCGGCCCACTTAAAGCCCTGATCCTGTGTCTTGTTTCTTGTATAGTACGGAGTTCACTCATTCTGTAGCCACTCTGTTCCATGGGTTGTGTCAAGGCTGTGGATTTCCTTTTCGGTTGATCTCAGAGGAGGGAAGTGTGGCTTTGTAGTTTACACCTGACCAGAGGGAGTGGTCAGTGTTGCGTGAAGGTTGTGGCTATTTTCTGTGGTGATAATCCCCGGGGGGACGGGCCAGTCCTGTCATTTTGTGAGTTGAGTGTCTGCCGGGTGTGTTTTCCCAGAAAAGAGGTACCATTGAGGATATGAGGGCATAGATTTCAATCAGGTGTAATCAGTTGCATATGCTGCTAACCCACTATGTACTTCTGAGACTGGGCTTGATACCCCACAGTTCAAGGTTCCAGATGTGAGTAGCGGCAACCAGTGGTTCTGAGAGCCCTGTTTGCTTTCTATATTTTCCACTCTTTGCCCATCCCGCAGTCCCAGTCAGCACATGTGAGTCAGCTCCGTGTTGGAGTGACAGAATAGTTCGTCCCAGTGGTGATGTCATCAGGATTTGACTGGCTTGTCATGTCACTTTTACTACCTCAGGAGGCTTCTTGACCATTTCCTGCAGGGGAGCACCAAAGAGCTTAACCCCAGAAAACGGAATCTTCATGAGCAAGCCTTTTTGAGCCACATCAGCCTTCCAGGAATGCAACCACCATTGGCGATGAGCCCCAATAGAAGACCCAGCTTTAGAGGCCGCCGCTCCCAAGGAATCAAATGAAATGTCAGAAAGGAGCCTGACCTGCTGTTCCATCAGAGCCAGAGTGGGAGAAAAGTCCTGGCCCTGGTCCAACAACTCAACCAATGACTGGAAGTCCTTCAATAATGACTGAATGGCATAGGAGGAATAAGTAGCAGCTCTAATAGAAAAATTGGGTGCAGCAAAAGTACGCTTCACAGTCGCATCAACCTTCTTATCCACTGGGTCTGCAGGAGAAGCATCCTCTGAACAAATAGCTCTCTGAGAAGACATGCCAGCCATTAAAGAATCAACCTTCACTGAGGCCGGACATATGGAGCCTGTAACAGCGCGCTGCCTTGAAAAAGCATGCCGGCCCATAGCCACGCCCCCCAAGCTGCCACACAGAACACCGACCGCAACTGGGCCATCAGCCGAGTTACGGTGGTGAGTACAAAGCAAATCCGTCCATGAGGGAATTTAAGGCAGCGAACAGGGAAGCAACCGACCTGGAACAACAGCCGGTCAAATGCGCCAAAACCTGCTGAGTCCACTAGAGCAGGACCCGGCAGGTAAGAGTAATAAGTCACCAAAAATTAAATTCCGCACACTCTGGAAGTCAACTAGAGCAGGACCCGAGGAGCATGGTAGAAGAGGCCATTATCGAATGCCTCGCAAACCAAGACCCTCTGGGGCATAAGGGTCCACTATAGCAGAACCGTAGCTCCCACTCACCTGACCCAGGAAACAGCACTCGGAGTAGTGTAGAAACAAAAAAACTGATCATGGTTCATGTGTGTAATCCTTAAATGGGATTGGTGGAGGACAATGGGGGCATGTTGGGAGACTAGTAGGCTAACTGATTTTACTTTGAATTTCTGTGGGAGCAGAATGCTCATGTGTTATTACTGTGGCGTGGAAGACGGACGAGGAGGTAATAGGTGATCCTAGCTACCTGCGCTGGAAAGTGCTGCCACTGGAACAGACATTTTATTACTGGGTCACTTGTAGGGCCAGACTGGGAATCAAAAACAGCCCTGCTAAAAAATATCCAATCCCACCGTGCTCTCCTCCCGTCCTCTCCCTATCTCTCGACCTATCATCCACTCGCTCTCCATCTCCTCTCTCTCTTCTTCTCCCTCTCTGAAGTCAGGAGCTGGAGAACGTTGCAGAAGTGCCCCCAGAAGCCTCAGGACTTCAAAGACCAACCCCCGGTGGCTCCATCTCCCTGTGGAAATCCCCGATGGGATGAATCGCCAATCTGGCCCTGCGCATGTGATTCTCAAGCTGTGCTGAGAGAGAAAAGCCCACAGGTCGACATGACAAAGGCTTCTTGGACTGAAGTCTGAAGTGAATATCTAATTAACACCTTGGGGGCCCTGAAGTCTCCTTTCAACTGTGAAGAGCAAAGCAGCACACGCAGATGCAGAAGCCGCGTGAGGTTCAGGTGCCTTTGGAGAGGTGTGGGCGTAAATATTGTTGATGAGTTTGACAAAGCAAATCAACAAGCTCAAGGGACATAAAGGAGGCACGAGAGAGATTCTTCCAACAAGAAAGATTAGAAAAAGAAGACAAGGCAAAATAGTGGATTTACAGCAAAGGTTTGATAAAAAAAACATGGTAAAAAACACTAAGGTTTTGAAGGCAATTCCGCGGGGGTTCTGTTGAAATATTTTAAATCCTAAAAGCGTGCTCTCGTTTCGTATAGCAGTTAATATTTTCATCAGTGCTGCAGTGCCCACAGTATTCCTGTCTGAACGAGGATGTGCTCAGGTGTCACTGGGGTAGCCGTGGAAGTGCCACAGTGTCACGCGACTCTTCCTGTAAGACTGCGATGGACTGCCAGTGACCAGGCTGCAGTGCCACGTGGCCGTCAGTGGGACTGCTGCAGTGGAATGAGGGTCACCTGCAGTATCACAGAGGTGTTCTGGTCTGTGACCTGCCCATTATTTGACCGATAAATGAAAAGTGCAGGCACCAAGGTTTGAAACTCATTTTGCAGCTTGCACTCAGATCCCTGCAGCAGCAGGTGCATTAGTCCATCAAACTATCTAACTAGTTTTAACAATTTAAGACGATTTAAAACTCTTCTGCAGCTTCAATCTATGCCCTCGGGTACCTAAAACATTCCAGCAGACTGCTAAAATGTGGCAGACAAACAGCAGCAAGGAGTGCATAGGTAAGAACTGGTTGTCCAGCTCAGACCCTCCAAGGAAGAATCTCCTAGAAGCATTCCAGCAAGTGCTATAATAGTAGCTTACAATTTTCGGTTATGTGTGCTCCCATGTTTAGTACCCTCTGCCTCAAAGAAATAAATCAACACAGATGTAAAACTCTAGTAACAGACAAATCCGGGTACCAATGGCCTGGGTGATTTGAATAAGAAAAGCAATAGTGAAAGGAATTCACACAAAAATAGTAAGTGAGATTATACCAGAGTTGTTGGGCGTTTACTTGTTAAGTGTGAATGAGGATATTTTAATGTGTGGGTGTGTTAACGATGGTTGCGTATTATTCAGATCACATCTGAGAAGGACAAACCAAAGGCCTCAGCTCAACAAACAAGAGAAGGAAAGAGGTGACTAGCGAGAGAGTCACACCCACCACCAAACTTCAGACGGAGTGCACCGGAACTCGTTTGTTCTCCATCTCCCACTTCCCCTGTGGGGTGGGCACACACAAGGTCCAGCTCAATTGATCAGCGTACCTTCTTGAAGGATTTATGGGGTCCACAATGCTACTGCAGTTGTATGTGAAGGTGCAAAAATTGGTCATTCACCTTGACATGCGCGATCTGTCTGTCGTGATGCGTATGGGTCTGTGGGGAACCACAGCCCGCCAATTTCGGTGCTGCGCTCATTCCGTTTATAACAATAAGTAGAATAAGAGCTGTGTCAGGATTTGCTGAGCAGGAGAACCCAGCGCTCCATCAGAGACAGGTCGCTGTACTCCTCACTGTCAGACAGCTCGTGTTGTGGGCGGCCTAATGCGCATGTTGGGCTGGCTATGATAAGGAACCAGCATACATCAGACCCAATTTAGGTGGGAAACTCACGATTTTTTATAGAACAGTGGCTTTATTTTGGCTGTCTCCCGCCTGAAATTGCCTCTGCTTCAATAGAAGTAACAAGTATTTGCAATGCAATAGGTCTCGCATTTATGAGAGTTTGAGCTATTGGCATGGTAAATTACAAGGACTTTTATTCATGTGTTGTTTTTAAAACAGATAAATAAAATGCATTGTCATTTACAATGCCAATAGCTTAAACTCTTGCAAATGCGAGACCTATTGCATTGCAAATGCGTGCTATAACATTTTTTAAAAAGCATTAGGAGAGAGCGTGTCCGTACTGCAAAAGCAGGAGAAAAATGCTGTTTGAGAAAATAGTGCTCAGAGGCTGTAATTAGAGCCTTCTGAGAAAAAACACACGTAACAAGGGTTGTCGCTATGGGAGGTTACAAAATAAGACAAGGTCGGTACTAAGAAGGGACTACTAAGCCTTTTGACCAATAAACAGCCACAGTTTACAGTGGACAATGACACAAGCCAATAAAAAGGGTAGGTGGAGAGTGGGCGGAGTTTCAAGTACCTACCTCAATACAGCATGCCTCGCAGAGCAGTGCATGCGGTGCCCAGGCTTGACCTAAAATGGAGAAATACATCCTCCAGATTATTTTTCGAAATCTCCTATTTTCATCTTCTGAAATGTTGCCATGCCTGAACCAGTCACTTCTACATCTGCGCTTCTCTGTCCTTTGTCGTTTGGCCGGTCCCTGTCAATCAACCTGAAGGGCCATGCTAGAAACCACACCCACTGCCATGAGAGCACCGCAGCATTTTCCAATGAACGGTAATGGGATGGAGAAATGTGATTTAGGACGGAAGAGCGCTCCTCTTATATTCTATATTATATTACTAAATACACACACAAATGTGCCTCCTTTTTGTGTGTATTTTTAGTTTCTTGGCCGTTTCATCCATCTATTCAACTATATTGCTGTCATATGAGATATAATAATGTATAAGTTAAAATTGTTTGTTATTATGTGAAACATTAGGATATGTTTATAAGTGTATGGTCACTTTGTCTTGAATTAATAGGTACTTACTTTTATTATACTATACAGCTATGACAAATCACCCACTGATGTAGGGATAACGTACAGTCTATAATATCTGGTCAAATACAGGCACCTATGCACACCGACTAACAAACACACGTACAGACACACACACAGACCAATAGAAATACACACAAACATGCACACAGGTCAAAGGAGGTACAGGCACCCGTGCATATGGACTAACACACATACATTCATAATAATAGATATAAATACATCCATGCTCACAGATCACTAGACATACATAAATCAATACACAAATGCCGAATGTCTTAAATTGGCACCCAGGCACATGGTCTAATACACCTAGAGACATTCTTGCTAACAGATATACATATACCAAGCCATGCACTCAGGCCATTATAATTACTGGACCTATGACAAAAGATGAACATGGCTCTAGACACCCATGTACACAGGTCATCATACATATATCTACCCATAAAAGGTAGGGACAGCGAGTGTAAATGTTGCTAGTGCTCCAATGCAGCAAAAACTATATTTCCAGTGGGTGCTTTAATTTTATTTTGTCATGAATATGGACAAGCTGCATTGCTTCTGTAAGTACCATAACATAAATATACATAGTCCATATACTTTCCTTTCAAATTAAAATATCAGATGGTTTTTTGATATTATTGCACAACAGTAATTGACTACAACACTACAAACGCCACATGAGACCCTTTGATGTTAGTTGTGCAGAATGTAAACTTACTTTCCCCTTTTGTCCTTGAAAGCACAGAGTTCATTCTGCAGTTCAAGCTTTTTTGATTTTTTTAATAGTACAATACAAATCTATGGCCACATTCACGTGCAGGCGTTCATAACAGGATCTGCCGATGGAAGGAACACAGCAGCTGCTATTATCAAAGTATTCTGGGAGCTTTTTGTTCTGATTTTTACAGTAACAGATTGGATTATGCTGGCTCTGTGCCTCTGGCACGGTGAAGGGAGCTCAGCACACGGCGGATGATATTCTTTCTGCTTCATCAAAGTCATTGTGTCTCTTGTCCTGAGGCTTTTTAGGATTTATACAAATTTAGCAGAGAGAAAGGGATGCTGTGTTAACCGGATGAACAGAACATCTCTACAGTGAGGT
The DNA here is from genome assembly GCF_964204655.1 of Triturus cristatus. Lineage (NCBI taxonomy): Eukaryota > Metazoa > Chordata > Amphibia > Caudata > Salamandridae > Triturus > Triturus cristatus. Next base: position 379,551,300 of record NC_140581.1, on the reverse strand, counting down.
TTGGAAATTCCGCCTTCACTTCACTGCCACAGGTACCCTTGTCTGAACTCTGCTCAGGTTGGAACTAGTGCAGCCCCCTCTAAACCTTCCCCCAGGAGCACTGCTCTTACAACGAGGAGCCTTCTCCCCCTCTGTGGGTTCAATGAAGGTTAGATCCACGGTTACTAAGAAATAGGTAATAGGAGCAGGTGACCCATTTAATGAAAATATGCATAGGCTCCTTAACAGAAGCGGACGAGAATTACACTATTCACTGGGGGACAGGTTTATGAAAGGTTTGCATGGGGGGCGTGGCCGAGCCGGCAACCAAGATGGCCACCTGACTCAGAAGCTCCGGAGCCATCGCCAACGAATTTCTGCCTACCTGCAAACTCATGGCGTGGATCCTGCCTACGCGATGCTGTGGAGGCGTCTAAGTGGCGTTGTAGTAATCCACTCAGTAGAAGTTTGTTGAAATTGTGAATTTATTGATATAGATAACTACACAGCTCTTGAACTGCTAACCACCTTCATCATCAGCCAGTCTCCTCCAGTTGAATGATAACATTCTAACTGTGACATGAGGAGGTGACATCACATAAACACATTCAGCTGGAATCATGGAGATGATGAGTATCTCATTTAACATTGAACATAGAATATAACATACCTCCTTTTCTCCTAAACAATTTAACTAACAACAAAACAAAACACATCACATAGTACAATATAATATAAACCTATATAACATCTTAATCACGAAACCTGTGAGGAATAACACGAACTCTAGAGTTCTTTCTACGTTCTCCAACAGAAAGCTTGGAAGTGGTGCTCTCTTTACTTGTCAAACTGGAATCTTTAGATGTGGGACAAGTTCTTGTCTTAATTAATCTAGACAAATTCCACCAACAACCCCCTTAAACCTGGGCAGCATTGTTGTAAATTCTAATAACCTTGACAGGATTACCAAATTTACAATAACCTTTCTTGGTGTGGACAGGATTCTTAATGTGTACAAAATCACCCACGGAGAGAGTAACAAATTTAACACTTTTCTTGTTGTCAAACCATATTTTCTCTCTTCCCTGTGCAATATCAGAATTGACTTTGACTTTTTCCATGAGAAAATCTACATCAAACAGAGATTCTACCCATTTACCCATCCATACTGGACGAAAACTGGTATTCGCTTTCCTACCCCTTAGTATCTCAGAAGGAGACATTTTTGGCGATGAATGGGGTGTGGTCCTATAAAACCACAACATACTTTCAAGAGACTTATATACATCATGTCTCCCATTCACCACCCACTTGACACACTCACCCACAACTCTATTCATTCTCTCGACAAGGCCATTAGTTTGTGGATGATAAAGTGAGCTCTTGAGATGTTTAATACCACTTAAAGAATGAAAAGATTGAGATTCTTCACTTAAAAATTGAGTCCCATTATCAGAAACTAAGAACTGTGGAAACCCTTCCCTCAAAAATATGTCCTTGAGGAACTTGACGACATTGGAAGTATTAGCCTCCCTGACCACCTAAATTTCCGGCCACTTTGATGTATAATCCATCAATACCAAAATGTACTTCATTCCCAGAGGAAGACTTTCATAAGGTCCCATAATGTCAATGCCTATTTTAACCCATGGAACCGAAGGACATTCAATAGGGTGTTTTGGAGGCGTGACCACTTTCAATGTTTTTTCTGATGAACAACACACCGGACAGTTTTCTACCGTTGTACAGATTTCAACATCCATACTAGGCCACAAAAAGTCTTGACGGACTCGTCGTTTAGTGAGAGTGATCCCCAAGTGTCCCTCATGGGTCTCTTTGATAATATTGGGCCTCAAAGAGTGAGGTGGGATAAGCTTATCACATCTCATCAACAGACCATCTTCTACAGAAATTTCAGACTCAACCTTCCAATAAGGTTGAAGAGTTGTAGGTAAAGACTTCTCCTTAGGCCACCCATTTCTAACAAGCATGCAAACCTTTTGAAGAAGACACTCATCCAATAATGCTGCCCTCCAATCAGATTCAGAACCAACTGCAAGGACAGGGATATCTAGTGAAGCTCCAAAACAATCTTCAGTATCTTCATCATTTAAATCTTGAAAACTGGTCCCTTCACAGTATCCACTGCTCTGAGGAAAGCGAGATAAGAAATCAGCTCTAGTATTTTTACCCCCAGCAATGTGAAAATCTTCAAATTAGTATTGAAGAAGTTTGCTGACCATTCTCGTAATCCTTGGAGTGCAACACTTACTAGGACCAGAAGACAATATAGAAACCAAAGGCTTGTGATCAGTTAGCAAATTGAAACGTCTTCCCCATACATAAGGTAGATATTTGTCTATAGCCCACAAACAAGCAAGTAGTTCCTTCTCAATTACAGAATACTGTGTTTCAGCACTCCTGAGCACTCTTGAAGCAAATGCAACAGTATTTTCTATATTACCACTCTGTTGAGTAAGCATGGCGCCCAAACCTACCTGACTAGCATCTACAGTTATACAGCATGGTAGATCAGGATCAAATGGAGTAAGAGCATCACTTTCTTTTAAAGCATTCTTAACATCCTTAAATGCCTGATCACATTCCGCACACCACAAAAATTTTGTCTAGATCTTGAGTAGATTGCTAATAGGTCTAACTATTGATGCATAATTAGGAATACATCTAGAGTAGTATTCCAGAAGACCTAATAAAGATTTAACTCCTGTCTTGTCTTTTGGCACTGGAGCTTCCAAAATAGCATCAATCAGACCTTGTCTAGGTTCGATACCCGCATGGGATAACAAATGTCCAAGATATTCTATCTCTCTACAAGAAAACTTAAATTTTTCCGTTTTAAGTACAACACCACGTTTCTTGAAAATTTCAAGAACATGTCTGATGATAGCATCATGTGAATCATAATCTTTAGCAAAAATAAGAACATCGTCTTGAAAGACAATAACTCCTTCAACACCTCTTAACATGTTTTGCATGACCCTCTGGAACACTGACGCCGCGGAGGCTAACCCAAAGGGCATTCTCCAATATCGAAACGTTCCAAGAGGGGACACAAACGCATTTAAAGCACAAGAGTCAGGATGTAGTTCTATCTGATGATAGGTGCTAGCCAAATCTAGTTTGGAGAACACACAAGCACCTTTAATACATGTAAACAAGTCAGATATTCTTGAGAAGGGGTGGGAATCAACCCAGATCTCTTTGTTGAGAGACCTGAGATCCACACACACACGCAGCTGCCCATCCCTTTTTCGAGCAACGACAAGAGGTGACAACCAAAGAGAGGACTCTGTAGGTTCTATGATTCCTTTATCACAAAGTGATAGAAGTTCTTTGTTGAGATCTTCTTGTATGCTAAAAGGAACACCTCAGAGCTTATGCTTGACAGGGAAGCCCCATCCTTAACAATAATTTTATGTTTGAATCCTGCAATCTTACCCAGGCTGTTACTGAAAACAGAAGGAAATTCATTTTTCCACTTTGTACACTCTTCTTCACAAGTGACTAACATGACCTGTTCTTTAGTTCCTGGTTTTAAGATCATGCCAAAAAGGCCCTGGTGAAACCACCCTAGAATGTTCAAGCCCTTGACCGCTACATACATTTTTCCCCTGATTTTCCTCCCCTTGAAAATTAGAAAGTCTTCAATGAAACCTAACAGATCAATTTTCCGTCCCTCGTAAGAAACAGGTGATCGATCAGGAGGAAATAACTCTCTATCACCCCAGGTTTAATAGAATAACTTCTGGGTTATCATTGTGATTCTGGCACCCGAATCCACAAGAAGATTAAGTTTCTTATCTCCCACTAATATTTCAACAACCGGGTCAACACAACATGAGGGGTCACCAGTGAGAGGTATGGATGTTTCATGAACGAATCCTTCATCTTGAACAACAGAAACAATTTCTCCCTCTGATTCATCATCAGATTCTACGACACAAGCTATAGATTTCTTTTGAAATTTCTTTTTAAGGCAGACAGTTGCAAAGTGTCCCATTTTCTTGCATAATTACAAATGGAATTTATAGCAGGACATTTTGCTCCTTTGACGTGAGATTAATTACCACAACGCAGACAGACATTGGTAGGTATAGTTACATCAGATTTGATATTTGAGGAATTCTTAGTCGTATTTCTTCCAAATTTGTTCTTAACTTTCTTCATACCCCCTACAAAATTGATACTATCAACTGGTTTATCTTCAAGTTCCTTTAGAGAAACTTGAGAGGTCTCAATACTTTTTGCAATCTTAATAGGTTCATCGAGTGTGGGATTGTCCATGGAAAGCAATTTCTGTCTAATGTGTTTATCTTTACTATGGCATACAAACTGGTCACGAATAAGTTCTTCCGTGAAATTTTCAAATAAACACACCGAAGCTAATTTTCTGAGAATGGAGATGTATGCATCGACATCTTCATTTTCAGTTTGCTTCCTCTTAAAAAATGTGTGCCTTAATACAATCAAACTAGGTTGTTTGTCGAAACGTATCTTAAGTTTTGATACCGTCACCTGATAATCGTCCAACACTTCACCATTATCAGCTACATCAGGTAGATGCTTAAATATTGACCTACCCTCGAACCCAAGGGAATGTAGTAATAAATATTTTTTTCTCTTTGGACGGTATCTTAGTGCACCAATTGTTCCCAAATAAGTTTCGAAAGCATCAAACCAAATATCCCACTTAACAGGAGGTTCACCTGGAGTTTCTAAAAATGCGGGAGGCGCATTGATTGATTGCATATTTGACATAGTCTCGGGTTAATGTTAAAAAAAGAGAGAAGAAAATATACAGAAGAAGTAGATAGTGTTATGTTAAAACTTGAGTTCTAAGGTATCTGTTTGACCTCTGGTAAAATTATTGTGAATACTGAAAAAGTTTCTTTAAACACTGGACTAATAATACTAAAGAGTGTTACATAAAACACTTAGAAATTGAGCGTTTGTATGTAGATATTCAGTATAAAGTAGTTGAACCTAGAATATACAGAAGAAGTAGATAGTGTTATGTTAAAACTTGAGTTCTAAGGTATCTGTTTGACCTCTGGTAAAATTATTGTGAATACTGAAAAAGTTTCTTTAAACACTGGACTAATAATACTAAAGAGTGTTACATAAAACACTTAGAAATTGAGCGTTTGTATGTAGATATTCAGTATAAAGTAGTTGAACCTAGACTGCGAATCACTGCAATCCGCCTAATCCCTTAAAATGGTTGAAAGAAAAAATAATGATGTAAAACATTTTTTTTTTAATTCAATATTTGCACAGGGAAATTAAAGAAGTCAATAGTTGATCAATAGTCACTGTGATTGACACTAGTGAATCCAGAAAATTGAAGATATTCCTGGAACAAGTCTTGGTTTGTAAAATCCAGGCTGTGGTTGGCAAAATCCAGGCCGTGGTTGGCAAATAAGATCTTGGTTGGCAAAAGTGTGTTTGAAGAACAATGGTTGGCAAGGAAACAAAAGGAACTTCCCTGGGTGGAGAGTTCTCGCGTTCTATAGAAGTACGTGACAATTATGGTGGATGAAGTGCATCAGGAACGATGGTTAAACAGTTCTGCTCATGCTCCAATGTGAGACAGCTCTCGCGCACAAGCGCATGCGTGCACGTGCACATGCAAAGTCCTCCGTATCGTCTGCGAGCGACAGCTCGAGCGAAATGCGCTAAATGGAGTTTCAAAGTAAACATCAGCGCACGGACTGTAAAAAAATATTTTTACTTGCCAAACTAATTTAAAGGACGATATTAGTGTCGATAAAGCCACAAAGTTAGATAAAAGGTCTGTTACTTGTTCAAGTTGACCGCTAAAGAAAACGTGGCGCACTCTCTCCCATCGAAAATCGGCAAGATTAAAGACACAACATGGATCGACTCATGGGCAATGAAGCTGAAGATGTCCTTGAAAACAGCAAAACAAATCAGCAAGCAGCTGTATGTGAGATAGAACCATGTGCCATTTGAGCAGCAAATACAGGAGCAGAGATGCGGAGTCTTGAAATGGAAACAAGCAAAACTCAGCCACGAGTAGAGCCCAGATTGATTGAAGTAATAAGTGAAATCCACACTAAAGAAATGCAGATAACACAAACTCTTCCTCAAAGGCAGCAGGTAAGCGGAATGCTTTGATCCAAACTTGATAGCTGACAATTGATGATTGGTTGATTGACTTGATTGTAGATATGTGGGTTCTGCTGTGTAGTCAACTCGTCGCCAAATTTCTGTAGTAATCCACTCAGTAGAAGTTTGTTGAAATTGTGAATTTATTGATATAGATAACTACACAGCTCTTGAACTGCTAACCACCTTCATCCTCATCCAGTCTCCTCCAGTTGAATGATAACATTCTAACTGTGACATGAGGAGGTGACATCACATAAACACATTCAGCTGGAATCATGGAGATGATGAGTATCTCATTTAACATTGAACATAGAATATAACATACCTCCTTTTCTCCTAAACAATTTAACTAACAACAAAACAAAACACATCACATAGTACAATATAATATAAACCTATATAACATCTTAATCACGAAACCTGTGAGGAATAACACGAACTCTAGAGTTCTTTCTACGTTCTCCAACAGAAAGCTTGGAAGTGGTGCTCTCTTTACTTGTCAAACTGGAATCTTTAGATGTGGGACAAGTTCTTGTCTTAATTAATCTAGACAAATTCCACCAACAACCCCCTTAAACCTGGGCAGCATTGTTGTAAATTCTAATAACCTTGACAGGATTACCAAATTTACAATAACCTTTCTTGGTGTGGACAGGATTCTTAATGTGTACAAAATCACCCACGGAGAGAGTAACAAATTTAACACTTTTCTTGTTGTCAAACCATATTTTCGTCCTAAGACTCGCACCCGCGGATGACCCCTGTGCCAAGATTTGAACTGCTAAGATACCGGACCTGACGCGGCCCTCGGAGGCACCAAGTCGACAGGGGTCTGGGTGAGACTGAGGCCGGGACCCGGTGTGCATATTCAGGGCTGGTGAGCGGTGATCCCCGCGGCATATGAGGCAGTTGCGGAGCAACCCCGTGTGCCCTGGGACTGATGCTGGAACCCCCGCCTCAATGACCGATGAGCCAAGATGGATCACGGCTCCGGCTGGAGTGGGGAGCGGAGGATGTGCCACGCAACGGTAGGATTCGGGCACTCCGATCTACAGGAGGCATGGGTACATACCATGCAGCCCCTGAGTGGGACGGGGCGCACGGACAGCTGACTGCACTTTAGCATCGGGCTACAGTGGAATCACACTATACTCTGCCCTGATGTAGAGCTCAGTCTGAGGTTGTGAATTCCTTGATCAATTCTAAATTGGCTACTCAACATTATGTGAAGCACAATATTCCTCTCCACATTTTGCAATAATCCGATGTTGTTCACTACATAGTTTATGATAGACATGGCCAGCATGCTAGTGGGAGCCTAACTGCCGGGTACTGGAGCCAAGTTGCTTTTATTGCGATCATTACCAGTTTAAATTGCGAATCATCCCTGGTGGGCTCCTTTCCCACCCCCTATAATACACAATGGGCCCTACCGACCCCAAGCAGTGTCAGCTCAACTTTGGGGGCGGAAAGACCCCAGACGCGATGAAGCCGAAAGTGCCACTGAAACGGAATCGAGCCAATTTGAGGGCACGGCCTCCATAATGGCTGAACTCCGGGCTGGGTTTAAGTCTTTAGATTCCCGCTTGGAACAGCGAATTTCAAATCTTGAAGATGTACAACCTTCTGTTCAGAGAAGACTGAAGAGGGCGGAGGGCCTAATCAAACAACTCGCTAGTAAGGCTGAAGATTTAGAAGCAGAAACTACATTTGCGTCACTGGTATTGCGGAGACCATGAACACTGGCCCCATAGCCAGATTTATTGAATCCGTCCTTGTGGAGTTGTTCAGTAGGGAGGTCTTCTCTGCTGCATTTGCTGTTGAACGGGCGCATCGGTCATTGGCCCCCCCCTGGCACCAGGAACATCCCCTAGGATAATCATTGCTAAACTTCTCAACTATAACGACTGGGACGTGACACTCCATTTGTCCAGAGAACGAGGCTCGCTCACCTATCGAGGCTCCAACATCTCTCTCTTTCTGGACTTCACGCCCTTAGTGCAAGATGCATGCTGCAAATATGTAGACGTTAAGCGATCTCTTCAGAAGGCGAATGTCAAGCACGCCATGTTGTACCCGGCCAGACTTCGTATCCAGATCAGCAATAAACCCCTCGGTTTTGACACCCCCGATGCAGCGGCGACATTTTTGAAAAAACAGCAGCCCATGCTTCAGCAGCAGAGAATAGATGGCGAGTCTGGTCCTGACTCTTAATGGCCCATGGAAACCCACTGTGGCACCATATACAATGAACATTTCTTGCGCTGGCGAGCCGTTGGCGCAATCAGTGTCTCCTGTATGGAAAGGCCGGCGGGTGGTTTCCGAACTGCGGGAGCAGATGCGTCCCTCCATTCCTCCATTTGGCGATACAGACTTATGTCTGAGATGCGGGTGTAGGTTGGGTGGACACATCCCCAGTGTTGACTATCCTACAATATGATGGCTCCACCGGAGCATTGTCATCCCCCTCAGGATAATCTCCTGCTTTCTCCTAACCCTCCCCCCGTTCACCCCCCCTTTCCCCAGTTTGCTGTTCCTCGATTGGGATTCACCGGTGCCTTTTTTCTGTGTATCCGATGAGGTGTGGGGATGGGTTGGGATGGGAGTTTCTTTATAATATGGTTATCGTTTGGCTATTTGTTTGTTTGGAGCACATCATCTTGGCATAGTATGGTATGTCACTATTCCATGTCATCGGCTTGTAATAATGCGACCATTAGTGGTTAAATGATCCTAGACGATGTAAACAACCCCGGTTTGCGCCTTCGGTGTATATCTTGGAATGTAAGAGGGCTATCTGGTTCTAAAAAGAGTTGACAGGTTTTAGCATACTTGGCAAGACATTCCTTTCTCCAGGAGACACATTACGCACCACTCCCTATACAAGGTTTTGCGGCATCATGGGGTGGGAACCGTTTCTTCTCTTGCTATGGTACGTATTCGCTCCCTTCCTTTTCAGGCAGCTGAAGTTGTCCCAGACCCTGAAGGCAGATATGTCCTTGTGCAGGGATCACTGGGGGATGTGCCGGTGCTTTTTATTAACATATTGCCCCAAATATTGACACCCTTGAATTTTTCCCTATACTTGCCACATATATTGACCGATTAAGTTTTGATACTATGCTGATGGGAGGAGACTTTAACATCACGCTCGACCCCACTACTGACACTACCAGCTCAGGGCACACTACAAAGCCACTAGCCACGAAGGGCCTTCTTAATTTATTACAAGCAGTACTGCTGGAGGATCCCTCCTGCGTTAATCACCCAGGAGGCCGTAAATACTCATTTTATTCTGCCCCACATGGTACATGGTCCTGAATAGATCATTGGTATCTTACACCGCAACTACTTTTAGAGGTACGAGAGATTGAATATTTGCCCCGTACTATATCTGACCATGCCCCAGTCTTACATGTGGTGGATTTCCCTTTTAAGCCCAAACAGTGACCACTATGGAGGTTCCCTGCAGCTACTTTGTTTGATCTGGTATTTCACAGTGAAATAGGAGACGCTATCAGGGAGTATTTTGAATTGAATGAGGGAATGGTAGATTCACTACTGGTGCTCTGGGATGCTTTTAAGGCATTTATTCGTGGGGTCAGTATCTCGAAACATGCTGGTGTACTGTGCTCCATAAGCGGGGAATTAGAGAAAATAGAACAGAAATTAAAGGACATAGATACAGCCATAATAAGTGACTCTTCATCGGAACTGTTCCGTGACTGCTCCACATTAATGATCAAATTCACCGATGCAGCTGTCTGAGAAGTTTAATATCTCGGTAAATATGCTGTGTCCCAGGTGTACGGGGAGGGTGGGAGGTCCGGTAGGATGCTTGCCCGCCTTCTCCAACCACAATACCAATCGACATTTGTGACACAGTTAGATACCGACGTAGGTGACCCATTGACAAGAGGTGTGGACATCTCTGCTACCTTTCTTGATTACTATACCCAGTTGTACTATGCGCGTGACCCCCGGCGGGGCAGGCCCTTAGGCACTATTTACAGGAGATAGCAATGGTGTGGCTGGAGGATGGGCAGCGCGAGTTTTTGGTATTCCCGATAGATGTGGAAGAAATCAAGCAAGCGAGAAATGGTCTGGCCAGCAGCTGTGACCCTGGCTCTGACGGCCTTTCAGGGGACTTTTATAAAGCCTAACAACAAGAATTGGCTTCACGTCTCCTGGAGGTATACGATGAGGTGCTAGAGAGCGGATCCCTCTCCCCAACAATGTGTGAAGCCATAGTTACACTATTGCTTAAGCCAGGCAAGCCACCACGCAAATGTCAGTCCTATAGACCTCAGTCATTGCTCAACCACGATTATAAAATTCTTGCCAAAATATTGGCCACTCGCCGGTCACTCTTAGTAGACACCACACTATGCCCCTTTCAGGCTGGATTAATTCCTGGCAGATCCATGACACTTAACTTGTGAGTGGTTTTCTCGGTAATTAATCAAATGGAACCTACTCTACCGGCAGCAGTTGTTTTACTTGATGCCGAAAAAGCCTTTGATTCCTTAGAATGGCTTTTTCTATATGCCGTAATGCAGAAATTAAGTATACCTATTGGCTTTCTAAACCTAGTTTACCTGTTATACTCAAACCGGTGGCTAGACTGAAGGTAAATGGGGTAATAACAACTCAGTCCCACCGTATCACGTGGCACCAGACAGGGGTGCCCTCTCTCGACACTATTATTCATTATAACATCTTCATTGTGGGCTACAGTTACATACGGGCCCACTTGCCACTTCATTTTATGCGGATGATGTAATGCTCTTTGTACGTAAACCGGCCGATAACCTGTCCCCTCTTTTGACAGAGGTGGACCGATTCGGGGTGTACTCGGGCTTCGTTATAAACTGGACCAAGTCGGAAATCTTTCTGTTGACCCCTGCTACTACCCCGGTGGACCTTGAGTTGCCCCTACGGTGGTGCAATGACCCCCCTAAATATCTGGGTATTTACTTACACTGCAGCACCCCCAAGGTCATCCACCTAATCTATGGTCCTGCGATAGACCAACTTGGGACACAGATTGACAAATGGACGAAGCTTGCCCTCTCAATGGCTGGCAGGATTGCTATACTAAAGATGGTGGTACTGCCACAATTTTTGTATCTCTTTTCAAACATTCCCATTGCCCTGACTATGACTTTTTCGATACGCTTCCGTCGCTGCTGATTCGACCGGTCCGGGCAGGTAAGCAACTGCGTATAAGCTGGACCACCCTGACTATGCCATATGAATGGGGGGGTTTTGGGGTCCCTGATTTTTACTTGTACTACCTGGTTGCTCAAGTTCACTTTACGTACTACTGGTATCATCCAGATGCCCGACTTCAATACCTCAAACCCGACAGATCTCAGATATACCCTAACTCGCTTTTGATGATTTTACCCCGGGGCCTGCCGAGTTGTCCTACAGAAATCCAAACCTTACCCACGACATGCTGGGCATGGTCCAAGTTACGGAGGTACCTACAATACCATTCCCTATACTCTCCACATATACCATTAGCGGATAATCCATGGCTTCCCCCTACCACTGAGACTCTCACTAAAAAGACGCTAGTCAAGCATAGACTTCAAAAGGTGGGAGACTTGTTTACAGACTCCAGACCATGTACGACTGCCGAACTCACCTTCCGGGGAGCCGCTAGATATATGGATAGATTTCTACACCATAGAATGCGTGGGTCTCTATTGGAAGCTATACCGGATTAGTCAACGGAATCAGACGATTTTCCCTCACTATTGCTTGTTATGAGCTCACCAGACGGCACTCATTTAGTTTCACGTCTATACCACTTCTCACTATCCCTTTGCCCTGCAGTGGGCACTAAAGAACGGGCATCCTGGGAGCGGGATCTTGGCACTATGATTGCTGATAGTGTATGGTACTATTGTTGTGCGCAAACACGATACATCTCAAATAATCATATGCATAAATTATTACCCTTTAAATACCTCCATAGAGTGTATGTAACTCTGAAATTATTATCCAAAATAAATCCCACCGTATCAAATGCATGTGCTAGATGTATGGAACCCAAGGCAGACTTTTCTCACCTTGCATGGCCTGTAAGGGCGTGTTGGGAAGAAATTTTTCGTCACTTGTCCATCATGGTGGAACACATTATAAAACCCACACCACAGATGGCATTATTAAGATATGTCAAGCCACTTAAGAGAAGTATTAGAAGGTTCTCTGCGATAGCTATACTTATAGCAAAACGTGAAGTCTCTTTACATTGGGGCAGAGCACAAACACCATCGGTACAGGCTTGGCTTCATGACCTTATTTACTGTGACACCATGAGTGATGTCTATGCCACATTATTAACCATCACTTCACGCCCTTGTGATATCTGGCAACCGCTGAAAAACTATTTACAAACCTACCCTATTGATAATGGATTGAGATAGGCAAACATGCATAACGATAGCACACACCAGGAAAATATGTTGGGCGTGGGCACAGACTGGGAGGTTTAAAGACAAGTAACCCCCAGAATTTAAACAGATTCTGCAAGACTGTGGGCAATGTCACGATTAATGTAGTGGATATGCTGCACTGTGATTGTCTATACGTACCTGCTTGAGAATTGCTCCTTTGTAATTTGTTTTTATGTTTGGTTTATGGGAGTGTTCTATATTGACATTATGGCACATTATGACCTGCTCACGCGGGCCTTTGGCATTCATTCCCTAATTGTTTTATCTATTTGAAAAATGCAATAAAACAATAAATAAAAATTAAAGGTTTGCATCATGCCTGCACCATGCAATGTGCTTCATGCGTGACGCAAACCTCTAAGACAGATTTTTGAAGCCACGCAAAGCCACTTTGTGTTGCTTTGAATGGCTTCAAAAATCTGAAGTAAGGCAATGCAGCATAAATTGCTGCGTTGCCTTATTCTGCGCAAGGGAGGCATTCCATGGGCCATGGCATTGCGGTGAGTAGTTCTCTGCAACTCCCATGGTTTTTTACACATTCCCAGATTTACAAGGACTTGTAAATCTGGAAATGCTCCAAAAAGATACGCCTCTCCAGGAGAGGCATAACGAGGGGAAATATGTTTATTTCTCAAAGTCTTTTCCTCTTTCTATGTATGCTGCATTCTGTAGTACACATATAAAGAGGAATATGCCTCTCTGGATTGATTTTGTGCAGGAAGGTGCCTCTTCCTACACAAAAACAGTTCTGCGTACAACACAGGCACCCTTGTATTATGGTGCGAGGGTTCCTGCATTGGTGTAAGGCTGCCAAAACAGCACCAGCGCAGGGGGAAGGACAGACATGCACTGTATGGAATAAATAATGTGCAGTCCTGCCCTTTCCCTGTGACACAGGGCAGTACAGCAGGGTGACTTGCTGAGCTGCCCTGTGTCACAAATGTCATAAATATAACCCTTGATGTCTTTCCATACCACCTCTTAACGCTTTTGAGATTATTTAAGTGCCAAGTGGCCATATGATGTAAATTGAACCAGTGGAAGGCAATTTTCCACTGGTTGCAGGAAATGTTTGCACTGGTGCAGTGCAGTTCTGTAACAACATCTCAGATGATGGAAATAGCCATTTTTGCAGGGTTATTGGCAAACATTTCGCCTTCTTCCGCCTCTATTTTTTAATTAGTTTTTGCTGGTTTTAGGAGTCTTGGCACTTTACCACTGCTGACCAGTGCTACAGTAGATGTGCTCTGTGTCTTAAACATGGCATAATTTGTTTCTCCATGATTGGCATATGTGATTTACTAATACGTCCTTAGTACAGTTCACTACGTGTGCCCAGGGCCTGTTAATCAAATCCTACTAGTGAGCCTGCAGCACTGACTCTGCCACTCCTCATGACTAGCCCTTCAAACCTGTCACAGGCCTGCTACTGCAGAGCCTGGGTGTGCAATTTTAAACTGCCATGTTGACCTGGCAAGTCCACCTACTTTCCAGGCCTAAACATTCCCTTTTATTATATGTAAGGCACCTCTAAGGTCAGCCCTGGGTAGCCCCATGGGCAGGGCGCAGTTTTGCATGTCCTGGTAGTGAAAAACGGCTACATTTGTTTTTCAGCACAGCAAGACCTATCTCTCCCATAGGTTAGCATTGGAGCTGCCTTGTAATACTTTGCAAGTGTATCCTTCAATTGGGAGCAGAATAAAAATTGAAGTTTGGTTCTCTGGACACACAATTTAAAAACAGGTCTGCAAATGCCACTTTTAGAAAGTTGTAAAGCAAAAATGCCTACAAGGAATTTTATTTAACCATCAATTACATTTTTTAAACAATGTTTATGAATGCCCCAGTATTAGCATCCTAGCAAATAAATGTCCAACTTAAATACAGTACGTTATTAATAAATTAATCTCTCAGAACAAAAGATACAAAGCATGGTGTATTTTCTTTCTATAAATGTATATTCTTAAAGTAAGAATCGAAGGGTACATAAATATCTCATAGATTCAGGGGTTAGAGAGACAGAAGTCATATGAACTGATTTACCCTCATCACCAATGTAATAAAACCCATTCCAAATGTAATCCTGATGAAAATCTCCTATACATTAGACACAATTTTCATGAACATATAGGTTCTTTAGTATGTTGAAAAAAGGGTTGGCGTGTCGACGTTTCGGTCTTTTGTGTTATCCATCTATAAGACCATTTTCAGGACATTGCAATTCATGTGAAGAACACAGACCCTTTGGTAAACCATTCAGTCAGTATTCTTGTTGATTGTTGTTATCTGAATCAATTCGGCTCAACCGCTCGAAGCGTGTCATAGCCCACGAGTTGTATGAATGTTCTCTGTCCTTGGTTTCTGATGCCGCAAAGGTACTGAAGAAAGTCTATATAGTCCCAGTGGGAGCTGTAGACTTCTAAGCACTGCATGTTTGATTTATTCTTTAAAATTCACATCTTGATGTGTGTATGTTGGAATTGTGTCATTTTGGTCTTGAATTACTCAGATAAATATTGGCTATTTTTCTAAACTGGTGTGGAGTAGTTTTGTGGTGTTTTCACTGTGTTACTGTGTGTGTGTGTGTGTGTGTGTGTGTGTGTGTGTGTGTGTGTGTGTGTGTGTGTGTGTGTGTACAAATACGTTATACATTGCCTCTTTAGTTTAGCCTGACTGCTGTGTGCCAAGCTACCAGCGGGTGACCACAGGTAAAATTTTAGAGTGGACCACACTTACCCTGACTAGTGTGTGGGTGCCTACTTGGACATGGTGCATGCTTCTACCAACTAGAGACCCAATTTCTAACATTGGTGATCAGCGGTGAGGATAGGCATTGTATTTGTGCAATTACATACAGTGATTGGTGTACACTACTTCCAGATCATAACGTTTCAGCATAATGTTATTCTTTCTCTCTTTTTGCAACCTTTTTGAGTTTTCATAACAAGCATGTCGCAAACTGGAGAGCCATCAGCTTTAACTGCAGTAGTGGAGTTTGAGCAGGAGAAGTTGGAACCCTACACGGTGTCCCAGCTCAAAGGTTTCTGCAGGGAGTTCAAGTGTTCTTTTAAAGGCCTCACTAGAAAGGAGGAGCTGCAAAAGGTGCTGAGGTCCTGGTTAGCAGCCAGGGATGCAGCTGTGCACTCAGAGGATGAGGATAATGTTGTTTTGGAAGAGGAGGAACCAAGCTTGCATCTGGAATGGCGGGAGGATCCAACATTGCCTATGGGGTAGGGGGCCAGCCTGAATGATGGGAGGGCTCCCTCCAGAGCTGGCAGCAGTGTTTCCTCTAGAGGCTTGTCCTCAGCAGAGTTGTAATGCACTTTTTCTAGGAGCCTCTAAAGCGTTGCTTAAAGGACTTCAGAGCATACAAAATGCAGTGGTTAAATTAGCCTTTGGATTACCTTGATATGCTTTTGCTTCCTCTTTGCTGAATCAACTACATTGGCTTCCAGTTGTAAAAAGGATTGTGGTTAAACCCTTTTACCATGTTCATAGAACGTTCTATGAGTCTACACCTATCTACTTAAGGAAGAATATAACTTTTTATATTTCAAGCCATTCTCGTTGCTCAACGGATGCGCCCCTGCTGTGATACTGAAGTTCAATCAGGTTCACATGAAAGGCAGGTCTTTTTCAGTCTCAATCACCAAATTAGGGGACAAACTTTCAGTGACAATCTATTGCACTTTCGGAGGTCCTTAAAAACCTGGTTGCACACACAATAGAATCCACTGTCCTCCCATTGCCTGATTTGCTCTAAACCTTATGTTAATGTCAGGACACCTGTATGGGTTTTTGAGAGCTCTGTAAATATATGAACATAACATAACATAATAAATGCACCAGTGCAATGTACCTTTGCCAACATCCCACACCTAGTTAATTAAGGAGGGTCGATAAGCACGAAAGAGACAATCCTTGACTCTAACACTTAGGTAAAATTCTTAAGAGAACCTGCACTATAAGGCTTTTCCAGTTCTCAGTATTTGTAGAGTTATTCAAATAAATGAATCATTACAGAAAGGAAAAGTTAGCTAACTAAGGGAATTAGCATAAACCAAAAACCATAATAAATGCAATGTGTTTTAAAGAAATTAAACAACCTCTGCACCTTTGGCAATCAATCATAATTGTAAATTAGTCTTTATTACAGAATGAACCACCAAGCCCTCTCTAAGCAGCAAGCAAAATGGAATGTAATCTGCCTCATCCCAAAAAGCACCTCTTTTCATAAAATTCTGGACAAAGAAAGCAAATAATTTTAATAGCATAACAGTATATAAAAGAAGCACTGACATGTTACTTGCACTGCACCAATCACATTAATGTTTTCTAAATACCACATACTTCATCATTTTCATTGGTTGGTAAATTCATACGTTGTTGAAGAAATCGTACGTTTTATTAAAAGCACCATGAAACATGAACGTGCACAACTTGTTCACAGCAAAATAAACATGCACTATCTTGTACTGCAGCATAGTGTGGCCTAGTTATGCTTATTAAAGCAAACCTAAATTAGGCATTATTATTTTAATACAAAAGTAGACGCCCCCTCTACCTTGGCCAAGGGGTGCTGTTACACTCCTGACCTTTCTCAAGGCATGTGAATGCCCTCTTTTTTAATCTTTAATAACGTTTGCACAATTAGGGGCCGATTCCGATCCGGGTCGGAAGGGCACCAAACGCGATCCGGCCGGAAAAACTACGAGCCGTATGCGTGTTTTCCGGCCGACTCGTACAGCTGTACGAGCGAGAAAGTACGATGCGAGCTACATGAAATTCACCGACCGAGTCGTTTCCGGGTCCGAACTGCTCCGTACGTCTCGGTCGTAAGCTAACCGCGGCGTGCAATGGATGCGATTCACGACCGAGCCAGTACGATGCACGCGTCGGACAGCCTGTGCGAGCCAGAGTGTCCAGCTCGCAAATTGTCTGGGTGGTTGCCTTTGGGGGTCCGCGTCAGACCCCCTGTTGTTAAAATCTGGTTTGCGATGTCAACATAATCGGCGCCATCTTGTCCCCTCTCAGGCTCGCACGCTCCCTCAAGCAGTAGCCATTTTTGAAAGCGCCATGGCCCCTCTGCCCCCCCCGCTGACCACCAGCGCATTCCCTAGGCGCTGCAAAACATCCCCCGCGCGCCGGTCACCCCCGCTCCCTCATACATAGGCCATGAACCCTCTCCTTCTGCGCGACCCTGCCATGAAACCACATCCCGCACCTGGCCACCACCCCCTTTTATCCCTTACATGGTCATACATCCTTTCGGTAACCCCTTCCTCCACGCCTGATCGTCCGAACTGATCCCAGGCCATCACCTAGCCCTGCGGACGCAGTTTTATTGCCCCTACTGTAAAGGAAGCACCTCACATCTAAGGGATTGCAGTAGATCAAGGCCCCCAACCCCTGTGACCCGATCAGTCGCACTCACCCCCCGGGAATTGGCGGAATGTCCAGCTGTGTGATAGCCATCTCCTACTGTGGGTGGGGTGGGGACTTCCACTGTAGATATGTGTGGGAACGAGCCTGAAGTGGGGATTCCAAGGATGTCTTTCCATACATCAAAGTCTCAACAAGAATGTGTAACATGTAATAAAGCAATAAACCTGTGTATAAGAGGCCAGGCCGCAGAGATGTGGTTAGAGCACCTCGTGACGATACCTTGCTGTCTGATCTGATGTGTTCTGCTCCGACGGAATAAAACTTTGTTTCCTGCCTTCCAGTCTCCGGCGCCTGCCTCTTTTGTTGGTTAATTATCGAATGGTATAAGAGGCGATTACCGCCGGGCAATACTTGAAGGTTATCAACTGAAGGTGCCGCTACCATTTAACAATTGGCGTCCCAAACGTGGGGCCCATCAGCGACACGGGGATCCAATGAGAGAGGTCCCAACGACACAGTGAACGACTGCAACGATCGGGAAGAGCTCCTGCCCGATAGACCCTCGTCTGGCAGCCGATCATCCGAACTTCACTGGTTCCGAGCAGACCTCTCTCGAGTGATCTACGGTCCTGACTGGGAACCATCAGGAGTGCCGCGGCAAATACGGAGAGTAGAGGACGATCGGGCGCTGGAGGCGGAAGACGAGAAACTGTCCATGCGGTCCGGGTAAGGTCGTGTAACACGACAAATTGCGAAACGATTGATTGATTGATTGAAAATACTAGTATTGCTTATTGGTTGTTCTTTTTGAGGTATTTGCTGCCTACAAACGGGGAAGAGTAGAAATACTCTCTCTCCCTTTGCAGATAGTGAAGGGTAGGTAACGCGGACTTTTGTCCCCCATTGTAATCTGTCGTGCCTATTTTCCTCCCCACTGATTGATTGTCCGAATATTGATTGTTTTGAAGAATAGTACTTCTTGAGATATTCTCTGTTTGCAAATAACGTAGAATAGAAATATTCTGTCTAGTCTTTGCAGATAGTGAAGGATAGGTAACGCGGACTTTTGTCCCCCTTTGTAACCCGTCGTGCCTATCTCTTTCTCACCATTGATTGATTGATTGTCCGAACACTAGTTGTTCGATATTGGTTCTTTGGAGGTATTCTCTGCTTGCAAATAACGTGGAATAGAGATATTCTGTCTAGTCTTTGCAAGCAGTGAAAAGATAGGTAGTGCAGACTTTTGTCCCCGTTGTAACCCGTCATGCCTATCTTCTCCCCACTGATTGGTAGTTGGTTCTGCCCGGACCGCTTATTAGAGGTGAACCATCCGGCTCCACTGGAAGGCACCCCTAATAAGGACATGTTCACTCAATATGGACTAGTCGCTGTAGCTTCTAGCAAGCTATGGCATAAATATACAAAGAAGGACCCCGAGAGTCAGTGGCCACTGATGGGATCCTTTGATGATCATAAAATAGAAACGCTAGAAATAGCTCTACGTAGTAATAAAACGACGCCTACTATGCTCGACAGTTTTGGCATGTGGCGCAAAGAAACAACGCAACGGAAAAAGAGAGAAGAAGTAAAAGCAGAAAAAGAACTACGAAAGGCAGCTCACCTTGTCGCTAGAAAATTAGAGGAAGAAATAAAGGAGAGAAAGGAAACTAAACAAAAACAAGAATCTGAAACGTCAGGCCCGTGCCCTGTTAGGACCCCCTCTACGCTCTACCCTGAGTTGCCTTCCAAGCAACGGGCGAACGATGAATTGCTATTAGGTCCTCCGATCATCTACATGCCCCCTCCTTACGCTCCCTCCCAACATATATATGCCACACTCCAACAAAATAGTATGATTAAAACGCTTTTAATAACTTGTAGGTATATGCAACACTTCAACAGGGTAAAACACGTTAAACACAACTATTTAAATGGCAGCCTGCTGCAACATCCACCCCCAAAGCATTTCACCCTCCGCGTAACACAGTCCTCGCCCCTCCTTCTTCGAAGTAGCAACATTTGCTGTCTCTTAGTCGGCTTTGGGCTATAAAAAGGGCCTACAAAATCCATCCGCCTGTGAGACGGCATCAGTAACGGTCCGTTGTGCGAAGAGGCCGGAGGCAACACGACGCGCCGAGACCCGGGCGGCGCCGAGGTGATGTCCAGCAAGTTGTTGCACTGGTTTTGCCAGCCTACAATACTGCGCAGAAAGACAACGGGGGGGTGCCCTGGGGGCAGGCGACGCGAACGGGCCTCCCCCGCCTCCCCAGGTGGAGGCTCACCAGTTGCAGTAGGGCACCCCTTGACGCTTCACTCACCAGTCAGCTGCAACAGGGCAGCCATTAAACGTTTCACCTGCCGGACGACCACCCAGGCGGAAGTTCCTTTCTGCACCAAGATTGCCACTAGCGTTCGACGCAAGAAGTGGGCCCCTGCAGCCAAGTGGTCGGGGGGACCCACCCCGGTGGCTGTAATGAAGAGCTGCTGCTGCCACTGGATTCTCAAAATGGCGGTCGGCTCTCCGGATTCGGGCCTGGTCCACTAAGATGGCTCTGGGCTACCTTGGAACTCGGAAGCTTGCCTGCTCGGGCGTGGGCCCCACCCTTGAAAACGTCCTCTCAGCTTTGCAGATTTTGCGGGAGTCATTGGCCCTCGACTCCCGCGGACTTCCGGTAGGGGCAACCGCCACTATCGCTCGATCATTCCACATTAACATGCCTTTGTCCCGGGCGGCAGCCACCTTGTCCCTGTTTGGTGCCGTGAGAGAGGCTGATTCAGGGTATCGGCGGAGAGGCACGCCTGCTGTCTCGTTCTCCGAAAGGACCACGGCGTCGCTGCAAGATGGTGGTGCTGTCATGCTGACGCGAGTTTCTGTTCGAATTACCAGGAGACACTGTAGTCTACCAACCCGAAGCAGTTCTGGTGGAACCTCAGCACGATCCGGTAGGAAACAACTTTGCTTTCCCCACCTTCGAGTCACGATTCATGCTGTCTGTTCTTTCTGTTGGCATTAATGGAAACTTTTTGGACTGCCGAAAGGGATTCTGGTCCGACCGTTAACTAGTGGAAACATCTAGACTGTACACTGGACCCACCCGACCTCGCCCCAAAATGGCGCCGATGTAGGAGGGGCCTACAACTCCTTATGGCGTTCCAGGTTACTTGGGATTGATGTTAAGGGATATGTATACGGTCTTTTTGCACATGGCGGGCGGGGGACAGGGAGGGTACTGACTGGACAGGCGGACAACCTTAATGATGCTGGTCTTCTCAATATTGGTTATTTTTATTTTCGCATTAAGGTAGTATTGCTCATGATACTCGACGCCTCTTGCACCATGGCCGGCCTATACGGTTGTAGGCCCGTATTTGTATACTGACATTTTCACAATAAAGGGTTTTCGAAGGAATTATGGAATCAGCGTCATAACAATCGTCTAGGTTGGTAAGGTTCTGAATGACGGCTGTCATTCCCAAACAATAGAAGACAGATAATGCAGACCCTTTGCCTGAATTTTGGATTGATGAAAATTTGTATCCATGTAAGGTATGGTATTTTGTCCAATAATATACGGCTAATTGAGAAACAAATGCACGAAGAGGGAACTCGAATTTAGGGAAAAATAAAAATGAAGAAATTTTGGTATAGTAGAAAAAAAGGATATAGTACACAGAAAGAAAAATGCGAAAAGGATAGTCAAGATCTGTGGTATTGTACGTTCCTGCAGCTAGTCTGGTACGTGGTAAGTAGAACTTTTTCGTGTTTATGCGCGCTGATGTGCTTTGAATGCTGCCCCCCCCCTTCTTTTCTTCTCTGTAGGTTACATCGGAGTTCCGACTGAAGAATGGAGTGGACATAGACCGCACCGTGCTCCATGTAGGGAAAGACATAGACATGCGCTGTGAGATGGTGCGTGGAGTGCAGACCATCACTGGAAACGTGAAAAACTGCATGGTATGACTGTGCGTATGTGCCCTGATTGAACGGTATGAATGTGTATGTATTGCATATGCCTGGGTCGCTGGAGAGAACGCCTTTGTATGACTGAAATACTTGTCTATCGATCAAGGGGATGGGAAAATAAGCCCGAATATGGTAACTCCTCGTTTGTAGAAACGACTCTCCCTCTCCCGGAAGCTAGTAAATTAGAGAGTGACTTACACCAGAAACTTGCTGTGCTTGATGTATGTACTGTTACACCGTATCCGGTATTTGTGTGTACGTGAACGTTGAATTTATGTTTTCCCCCAGCTTGTGTTTTTGTACGAATAACTGACCCATGCTGCTCTATGTTGTGTGTACACCAAGTGGCCTATTATCGTACACGTTTGTCTCTCTCTCTCTCTCTCTCTCTCTCTCGTTTTATGTCGTACGTGTACCCAATAGCCTACTTGATGCGCACGTCTCTCTCTCTCTCTCTCTCTCTCTCTCTCTCTCTCTCTCTCTCTCTCAATCTCTCTCTCTCTCTCTCTCTCTCTCTCTCTCTCTCTCTCTCTCTCTCTCTCTCTCGCTGAAGGCTCCCTTGCCCTCTTTTGATTAGATGACAACACTGTACCTCCCCGGTATATGTATAATTGGCCTAAACACGACAGTGTTCGAACAAATTGACAGAAACAAAACAACCGTATTTTGCCACACTACTACCTCTCCTTTCTGTAAAATGATGGAACTTAATTGGCTGAGAAAGAAAGGACAGGTAAGACGACTGATGTCTCCCAATCTGGCCCTTATAACGGGAGCTATATGTCAGTGGTTTTTGTTGTTTTATGGCTCTAACGACTCCACCTCCCTCGCTCAGAATCGCCCCGCCCAATTGCTCAGAACTGGAACGTCTAAGCACCCCGTCCTCCCAGAATAGCCCCAGTTCTGTACTAGCCGTCCCAGGGTATTTTGAACAATACAGCTGATGACTTCATTTTCTGAAGATACATCGCCTAAACTGATGAGGGTTACCTATTGTCTCCAGCAAGAAAAATGTTTAGCTTGTGTCCCTCCCCGAAATAGATATTTGTGAACCCCTGACAGTAGCACCTCGCACTTTTTCATAAACTTAGCAGCCCTCGGAGAAAAATGTGAATTAACAGAGCTTGTGTTAGAAGAACGAGTCTCTACCGGAGAAGCCGGTTCGAATTTTGATAGACCAGAAAGTTGACAGATGTCAGGCCTCCTGCCACGATTATAAGGTACAGGAATCGACACCTAGCAGGCCAGACGATGGAAATTTGCAGGAACACCCACAAAACCTGCACCACAGCAATGATTAATAAGTTAGTAACATACACCGACATAAGAGTTAATAGACATCCATCATAGAGCGACCGATAAAACCTTTCCCCGACTACTCGGTGGTTGGGAGAGAGAATGAAGTGTGTAAATGTCTTCCCTGCCAGCTCTCTAAGATTTTGTTTCTTGTACTCATTCAAAGATAACATGCGGTCATCGGAAGAGAGGGGTCGGACGTGACGCACAGCCTGGCTGCGGATCATGGAACACCTATGGCATCGACCAAGGGGGAGCCACGAAGCAAAAGGATGCGGGACGAGGCACCATTCTCAGCATGGAAAGCGATCGAACGAAGGGCTATCCCGAAGCCCCCTGCTCGCTGATCAGCTCGTGCCTGAAGTCCCAACCCGTCGGGCCCGATTGATGGGCCCAGTGCTGAAAGATTCTGCTCTCCTTGGCCCACTTTTTGATCCGATCCCACTCCACCCCCTCTTCCCTCGGCCTCCCAAAGCCCCCCCATTTTTTAACTTGACTTGACAAAAGAAGAATGAGAGGCGGGTACTTCGTCTCAAGGTACCTATGATAAGACCAGTCAAGGGACAGGACAGAACAGGACTGTGATCCAAGAGCAAAGAATGGTCACACCCTACAACGCGAAAGCCTGGATTTGAGCTGGACCTTAGCTCCACCGCCGGTGCTCAACAGTGCCAACGAAAAGAAGAAGAACAATGAGAGCTTACCAGTGATGGCTCGATGCAATAAGACACTGGAAAGGAGAAGCCCCCCTCCCTGACTGTAACTCATGTTGAGTTGTATTCCTCTCCCAACCACTTTTGAATTGACTATCTTCCAATCAAGTTTCCAAGGTCCTTTATCGGTCACTTCCAACTACACACTAATATCCAAGAAACATTAGCTTGGTATGAATGACAATTGTATAGCATCAGCCGTACACATGACTATGCTGTTTAGTTTGATCCACACAAAGTCTAGGCCTTGAGTAATGTGCATAATATTCCTTGTCTTGCCGGACCACCTCTTACGGTATCGAATTTGTGTTCAAGCGAGCTTCCCTCCACCTATCGCCGGGTCTGACATATGACGCAGCTGATGTAATTTTGTATACGCTACCTCTTCGCCTGTCACATCAACCACATGTAACTATGTACAATTGTGTCAGATTATTCCTGTCCGCCCTAAGACTGTACTTTGAAACAGGAACGCATGAAAGCATTTACGATGTCGTGGATAAGAATTTAACGAAGATAGATGCCGGCTAGACAAGCTGGCTAGATATGTTGAAAAGGGAGGACTGTTAAAATCTGGTTTGCGATGTCAACATAATCTGCGCCATCTTGTCCCCTCTCAGGCTCGCACGCTCCCTCAAGCAGTAGCCATTTTTGAAAGCGCCATGGCCCCTCTGCCCCTCCCCCCCCCCGCCGACCACCAGCGCGTTCCCTAGGTGCTGCAAAACATCCCCCGCACGCCGGTCACCCCCGCTCCCTCATACATAGGCCATGAACCCTCTCCTTCTGCGCGACCCTGCCATGAAACCACATCTCGCACCTGGCCAACACCTCCTTTTATCCCTTACATGGTCATACATCCTTTCGGTAACCCCTTCCTCCACGCCTGATCGTCCGAACTGATCCCAGGCCATCACCTAGCCCTGCGGACGCAGTTTTATTGCCCCTACTGTAAAGGAAGCACCTCACATCTAAGGGATTGCAGTAGATCAAGGCCCCCAACCCCTGTGACCCGATCAGTCGCACTCACCCCCCGGGAATTGGCGGAATGTCCAGCTGTGTGATAGCCATCTCCTACTGTGGGGTGGGGACTTCCACTGTAGATATGTGTGGGAACGAGCCTGAAGTGGGGATTCCAAGGATGTCTTTCCATACATCAAAGTCTCAACAAGAATGTGTAACATGTAATAAAGCAATAAACCTGTGTATAAGAGGCCAGGCCTCAGAGATGTGGTTAGAGCACCTCGTGACGATACCTTGCTGTCTGATCTGATGTGTTCTGCTCCGACGGAATAAAACTTTGTTTCCTGCCTTCCAGTCTCCGGCGCCTGCCTCTTTTGTTGGTTAATTATCGAATGGTATAAGAGGCGATTACCGCCGGGCAATACTTGAAGGTTATCAACTGAAGGTGCCACTACCATTTAACAATGTCACCCGTAGCCCTACAACTCGGACACAGAGGGAGACCTATAGGTCTCCCCAACACAGGTATGTACGGTTCGGATGGCACTGACGCGTACCCACTGTAGGGGGCACACTTGTCCATGACGTACCCATTCAGTCAATGGGAGCCCAAGTACGCGTCGTAGGACCGGCTTCTATGGGAGTCTGACCGATCCGAGTCCGGCAGCATACAGTCGCATCGTACTCGCTCGGTCGGACTGCAGGACTCTGGCTCGGTCGGAAAACACTCCGGATCCGGCTCGGTCGGAATGCTTTCCGACCCGGATCGGAATCGGCCCCTTAGACGAAACTATACGAAACTTTCTTAATGTTTGATTTATGTACAGTAACTCCAACCTGGTAAGTTTTGTGGAAATCCATGAAGGCGGCTAAAATTATGGTAGAGTCCCAAAAGTTATAAATCTTATGTTAATTCCCATACAAATTAATTTTTTTACCTACAGCACAAACCACTTGACGTATTTTCAGAAAACATGGATCAGGTGAAACATGATGGACTGACTAGTGACTTTTTTTTATTTCATAAAATCCATTATTTGCACATAAAATAAAATGTGGAACACATAAGAAAAAAAGAGCTGTTTTGACATTGATAGCTCCATCCTGGGTTTTCAAAATCTATCAATAAGAGTTTGGAAAATAAATTAATCTGACTGTTCAATTGATATTCATTCCGTTGGTCCATTGTGGATTTTTGCTTCCTTGGTGACCATTAAAGGATGCATCGCTTACATCCTGGAAGAAGAGTGAGGGCAGAAGTAAGTAGGTAAGTGGAGCATCCAGTTACCTCAGTGAATCCAGAAAACCGTGATCTGCCAACCTGCTGTTGAGTTATGAAGCAAGAACACGCCTCTGATTGGTGGGGGACACATGGGCTGGGTATAGAGCATAGCTGGCTTGAATAGGACAAGAAGTGGGCACATGAACTGGCCATAGATGAGGCCCTGACTCTACAGCCCACTGAACATGGCTCAAGGCTGTACACAGCTGGTTTGAGTGGGATGGGGGTTTAGAAATGTTGCTGTATGTGGCCGCTTTAGATGAGAAAGGGAATTCACTGCACAAGACTGAAGGACGTGCACAGCTGATTAAATGAGACTGTGCACAATCTCTAGTAATAGACAAGGCGCTGAGACCAAATGTTGCTGCACAAACTGTAAGCGCGTGCAGCTAATTCTGTAGGACAAGGCTGGGTCAAAAGGCTTTCTTTAGGTGACTGCAGCTCCCAACCTCCCTTACAATTAAAAGGGACATTTAATGAAGCCCCCAGCAGCACCTAGATAAGGTTGATTATCACCCTGCAATAATATATTGCAGCATCTTGGCAGCTGTGAATTCCAAAATCATGAAATATCTTTCTGTCATATTTTATGTAAAAATGATCATCAGAATTTAATAACGATGTAAGGCAAAGGGAGGAGTGATATTTAGTGCATCTTTATCCAAAAGACAGCAATATCAATTTGACCCCACGTTAGTTTGACTGCGCCCTGATTTTAGCAGTGCTGGAAAACTGCTATATTTATTATTGTTTGCAAAACTTGATTGAGTGATTTTGGGGCATATTTACATCGCCACCAGAACGTCATTTTTAGTGACGTTCTGGTGACAATATCCACTTCTCTTCATTTACAAGGAGGCGTTGCAGTGTGCGCTCCTCCGCAACACCCATTGAATTTTGATGCTGTCCCATATTTACAAGGATGGGGCAGCGCCAAAAGGCCAGGTGAAACCTGGTCTACGATGGAGACCAGTTTTGGAGTAACACTGCGCTCTGACAATTTATTGTAAATATCCCCCTTATACTGGTCCTAAGATATTCAACTCTAAATAAAGGATAGGATGCGCTTGTCTCCTTCAGTAGAAAATTAACTTTATAAAAACATACTTTGTGCAGTCCCAGAACAGTCCCAGAACTGGCTTAAAACTAGTTCTGCTACTCACGACAACTCCTGACGGAAGTCTACAGCCCTGGCCGCGAGAGGACACCAGCCGCTCCTAGGCATGGACGTTTTCACAACATACCACTTAGCAGGGAGTTGCTATGTGGAAGCATGCAGGCACAGATGGCAGAACAGAGGATAGTCTTGACACTACCTTGTTTGGCCTGGAAATGCCAACTGGAGTTCCTCCTAATGATTCCCAGTATCCTAGTGCCCTTTTAAACCCCTTATCAAAACCTCC
Source organism: Triturus cristatus (assembly GCF_964204655.1). Lineage (NCBI taxonomy): Eukaryota > Metazoa > Chordata > Amphibia > Caudata > Salamandridae > Triturus > Triturus cristatus. The sequence goes on along the minus strand of NC_140581.1, from coordinate 379,523,698 downwards.
AGCAGGAAGGAGTTAGGACGAAGAGTGTGTGAAATTTGGATAATTTACTTTTGCAGGATTACAAAAAAATTGGAGAAAAATTGTGTGAAATTATCCATAACAACGTGAAATGTGAATACATTATTTTGCAATAATGTTTAATTTTTTTTTTTATTATTGTTTTTATGACATTTTTCAAAAGTCATTGCCATGACAAATACAGTACATAGGATGTTAATTAGACTTTAGCATAAGGTATAGCAATGGAAGGTATAATACCAACAATCAATTAATAATGTAGGTTTGCACAAAGAGAGGTACAAGCAGATCTGGTTTTTTTTTTATAACAGCTGGCTATCAGAGCAGCCACCACAGCTGGGAGAGCGTCGTTTCAGTCAGTAAGTTCAGGGTGGAGTAACAAGTACGAACAGAGCGGCTGCCAAATGTTCCTTGGTCAGGAGGCCAGGGGTAGCAGCGTCGCATAAGTATCGCTAGTAATGTCACAATACATGAGATCTCTCATCCAGGCTTTTACTGTCGGTGGCGCAGGCCTACCCCAATGTAAGATCTGTCTCTTGGCTAATAGTAGGGCAATAGCTAAAGAGCGCCGAATCCCAGCCCCCAGAGGACGGCATATCCCAGCAGTGCAAACAGTGGGGAGGGGGTCAATTCCGATTTGACCATCAATGCCTGGTGCCCAAATAACGCCTCCAAAAATGCAAGGATGGGGGCGCAATTCCATGGCAAGTGAATAAAATCAGTGTGTGCAGCTGCACATTTCTGGCAAGTGTCAGGCCTGGCCAGGTCCATCTTTGCAATAAGTTTGGGGGATAACATAGGCCCTGTGTATATATTTAAAGTGGAGGAGCTTGAGCTTGCAATTGGTGGAAATGTAGCGGGTTTGCACACAGCAGTATGCCCACATCTTCTCTGTCAGAGGGTGTCCCAAATCTCCCTCCCAAGACACTCGCACCCCCCCACCCACCTCCGGTTGGAATGTCTGGGCAAGGTGGTACAGTCGGGATACTATAGGGCTTTGGGGGGGCGGCCGACCAGCGGGAGGCTCGCCCTCCCGGGGGGTTTTGGGCCGGGGGAGGGAGGGGCATCCGGAGCACGAGTAAGCTCTTCCGGGGCCTGGGGCTCTGTTTGGGCTGGTTGGGCTCCTTGGGCTGGTTTTGGGCTGGGGGGCTATTTAGCCGGCCATTTTGTGTGGCGACCCACCATTTGTTGGATCGTGACACAACGGCCGGCTGGGGGTGTTTGGGGTTGGTTTTTGTTGTACGAAAATATAGTATTTGGCATACATACGGCTGATTTCACTAGTTGTTATTGGCGGCATAGTTCTTGCGCGTCCCGGAGCAACGAGGGCGAACTATTCCACGAGATATCTATTCGGTCCGACTCCGGGGCATATTTGCTGCTGCCGGCGGTTCCCGGGTCGCGGGATTCAGTGTCTCGGCGGCGAGGGTGCAGGTACTGCCGGCGCTGCAGCGGTGGCGTACAGGGTGACAGGCGCAGAGGGCACGATGGCAATGAGCGAGGACCCGAGAGTAGTGGAGGCCCTCCGCCTCCTCGCTGAAGCGGGCCGCACGGATCTGCTGCGGCCCGACGTGCAGGTGAGGCCTAAGAGGAGAGCGGCGAGTGGAGTTGCTGCGGCGATTATCACGTGCGACCCGCCGTGGGCACGACAGCGGGCGGCGGTGGGGGGGCGGTAGCGGCTCCTTTGCGCCGGAGGCGGGGGGGGCGCAGCGGCCTATGCTGTAGTTTGTGGGGGGAGGGGGGAGGTTAGCGACATGCGTGGGGGGCAGGCGCCGGTGAAAGGGGGGGATTGCCAGAAGGGGAGGGTGCTCGGGAGGACAGCAGGCGACTGGGGGGGAAGGGGGTGGAGTGGATGGGGGAGGGGGGTGAGGACTCGCCGCTTCTGATTGACAGCTCGGAGGGGGGGGAAGGAGAGGGGAGCGGCGGGGAGACGTCGGGCGGGCGGCTCGGGGGTGCGCGGTTGGAGAGGACGCGGAGCGCAGGGGAGGGGGTGGAGCAGGGCGGGGGGGTGGGGATGGTGAATGGGTGGGGGCCGAGGAGCGGCGGGGGGTGGTCCTGGCGTGCGGGCGGTCGGGCGGGGCAGCGGGGGGGGAGATGGGGGACCGAGCGGACGACGGGAGTGGGGGGCGTCGGGGGGGATGGCGGGGGGCTGGGGCGCGGGCCAGGAGGGCGCGGCGGTACAGCGGGAATTGGAGGCGCTGAAGTGGAGTGAGGAGGAGGAGGGGGCGGGTTGGGGGATTGGGGGCGGGGGGTGGGAGGCGGGGGCATGGCGGTCGGCCACGGCGCGGTGGGGGGGTCATTCGTCGTGGGTCGGTAGGGGCGGGGGAATGTGGGGCGACGCGGGGGTGGGCCGCTTTAACCCCGGCACGTTGGACTCCACTTCTTTGTTTCCACAGGAGCGTCTGGAGAGGTGCTCGGGAGAGCTGCATACGGCTCCAATCCGCCGAGGGGATGGGCCGGCTCTGCTTCATGCGGGCGGCCGCGCTCCAACGAAGGACCTGGCAGCGGTGGCACGAGACAGGCGGGGCGGTAGGTCCCCGCCAGCCCCACCCCAAAGGGTAGATGCGGCCTCTGGGGGACGGGGGCAGCGGTACGTCCGCTTTGATCGGGACCCAGAAGAGCGGCATGGCAAGAGGCGGAGAGCGAGTGTGGACCTTAGTGAGCTGTTGCTCACGTGCAGGGAGAGGGCGGGGCTGAGCAGGCTGGAGCCCGTGGAGGGCGGCCTGTGGCGGGAGCGCAGAGTGGATGGCGAGGATGAGAGGGAGTCATTGGACTATGAGGAGGAGAGTGAAGAGGAGGGGGAAATCCGGGAGGAGGGAGGGGGAGAGCCGAGTAATGCTGTGTCTAGTCCATTACAGGAGGCGCCTCGGCGGACCAAGGCGGCGAGAGTGACGGCCCCCCCTGTTCCACTGGTGAGGCAGCGGGATCCGGTGCGGACGCCGACCTTGACGCCAGGTAAGGCGGGAAACAGGGCAGGGAGGGGCTCCAGGGGGGACAGGCGCACGGTCGCGATTGGTACGGAGACGGGGGGGAGGGGAGGGTGCGGCTGAATAAGGGCAGGTACGTGTGCGACGCGGGGGTGGGTACGGACAGTGCGGGGGCGGCGGGGGCGCCGCGACTCCGGACAAGGAGGGGGGGAAGGGAAAAGATGGGAAAGAGGGGACGGAGAGCCATGAGCTGCCGGTGCATAAACTGCCCTATATGGGCATTACGAAACCCTTGGGGGCGCATTTGTCTCTGGGCACGAAGGAAAAGATTTGGAAAGGGGACTACGTAGACATCCTGAAGCTCTTACATAGGGAACTGACAGCAAAGGAGGGGTCGAAGGAAGAGGAACAGGAATTAGCAAAACGCCCCAGGGTGCCCATGAGTATCGAGAACTGGTCCGCGGGGTTTTTGATTTTCGCCAGTGTTTACTGCGAAAAATATCTGGAACGGTCCGTGGCACTTTTTAAGTATATGGATGTAGTCCGGAGGGCGCAAGTTACCTATGGGGGTTACGCGTGGTCCCATTATGATGAGGAGTTTCGGGCGCGGTTGGCCTCGGACCCGGAGGCTAAATGGGGAGAGATCGATTCTGATCTGTACCAGCAGACCATGGGGGGGGGCCAAGTTTGGCAAGACAATCTACACGGCAAGTGGGTTGCCCCTGGCGCCCCACCCCTTTGCCAGCCGCCCCACCCGAGGGGGGTGGGGCAAGGCGACAGTGCCGGGGGAACCCCGGTGGGGGCATGCTGGGATTTCAACAAGGGTCTTTGTACGCGGCAATATTGCAAGTTCAGGCATGAATGCTCGAAATGTGGGAAACGTCACCCGGTGGTGCAATGCTGGGGGACGGGAGGCAACCAGGGACAGCAGCCCGCTCCGGGGGGACAGCAGGCGGCGGGCAGGGGAGGTAGGGGGGACAGGGGACTGTGGGAAAGGGCTCGTACGCCAGTTAGACTGGATCGGTTGGAACCCCTGCTGGCGTCTTATCCACGGACCGAGGACGCAGGGCTGCTACGGCAGGGTTTCCGGGAGGGTTTCCGGCTGGGCTACGAGGGTCCGCGCATTGCTCGGTGGGCGGATAACTTGAAATCGGTCGCGGCACAGAAGTCGGTGGTACGTAAGAAATTGGACAGGGAGGTACGGGAGGGGCGCATGGCGGGGCCGTTTTGTGGGCCGCCGATGCCGGAGCTGATTATCTCACCCATTGGGGTGGTGCCAAAGAAGGAGCCGGGGCAGTTTCGACTGATCCAGCATCTGTCATGGCCGGAGGGGGCGTCGGTCAACGATTACATTGCGACGGAGTTGTCTTCGGTGTCGTACGTGTCGGTGGACGTGGCGCGGCGTTTGGTGACGGCGGTGGGGCCCGGGGCACTCATGGCAAAGTGCGATATCAAGTCAGCGTTCCGGTTGTTGCCAGTACAGCCGGAGGACTACCAACTGTTGGGGATACAGTTCGACGGCGCCATTTTCGTGGACAAAGCATTGCCCATGGGGTGTTCGATTTCATGTGCGTTGTTTGAGCGCTTCAGTACCTTCCTACAGTGGGCGTTTGCATGGCACACGGGGAAGGCGACGATGACGCACTATCTGGATGACTTTTTCCTGGTGGGGTTGCCCGGTTCGGCGGACTGCCAGCAGCAGCTGGACAGTTTTACGGAGCTCATGGGCTACTGGGGTGTGCCCCTGGCGCCAGAGAAGACACAAGGTCCCAGCACGGTGCTGTCGTTTTTGGGCATTGAGCTAGATTCGGTGGCCATGGAGGCCCGGTTGCCGGAGGACAAAAGTTGGGCATGCTGAGTTTGGTGGACGGCATGTTGGGGCAGCGGAAGGTGACGGTGCGGGAGGTGCAGGTTCTGTTGGGTCATTTGAATTTCGCTTGCCGGGTGGTGCAGGCCGGTAGGACGTTTTGTAGGCGATTGGGGCGGGCCCTGGCGGGCGGGACATTGCCGCATCATCATATGCGATTGTCTGCAGGCACAAAAGAGGACCTGCGCATGTGGCGGGCGTTCCTGGCACATTTCAATGGGATCCCGATGGCTCCCCCAGAGGATTGGGAGTGGGATGTCACCATCTCGTCAGATGCGGCGGGAGTGGGTGGTTTCGGGCTTTTTTGGCAGGGGAAGTGGTGTGCGGAGGAATGGCCGCCGCAGTGGAAGGGCGGCGGGAGGAGCATCGCGTTTTTGGAACTGTTCCCATTGGTGGTGGCAGTGACGGTGTGGGCGTGGGAGCTGGCGCACAAAGCGTGATTTTCAAAGTGGACAACATGGCAGTGGTACATGTCGTAAATCGGCAGTCCGCTAGGGATCCGCAGGTGCTCAAGTTGTTGCGAGTGTTTGTGCTGCGTTGTTTGGAGCATGATATCTTGTTTCAGGCATGACATGTGCCGGGAGTGGACAATGACATTGCGGATGCTTTGTCTCATTCACAGTGGCAGAGGTTCCATGGGCTAGCCACGGAGGCGGACGACTGCAAGATGCCAGTGCCGGAGGGGATGTGGTCGGTAGGAGAGAGAGGGTCGTACAATTGGTAAGAGGGTCCGTGGCCAGGTCGACGTGGAGGGCATATGAACAAGCTTGGCGGGAGTTTGTGGACGGCGGGGCGGGGTGGCAAGGGGATCCGGGGGTTCGGTGCGAGCAGGTGGTGCAGTTCATGTTGGCACTGATGGACAAGGGCTTGTCTAAAGCGACAATTGCAGGAAAGCTGTCGGCCATAGCATTCATGGGGAAGTTGTGGTGGGGTTATGCGCCGTCGGCAGGTGAACTGGGCGCGCGCCTACTGGAGCGTTGGGTGCGGGAACGGGGGGCCACGGCTCGGCAACGTCGGCCAATCACAGGGGCCATGCTCCGAGGGGTGCTTCGGCGCCTGCCGGCTTTTTGCCACAACCGGGAGGAGATTCTTTTGTTTTCCACCCTTATGTCATGGATGTATTTTGGGGCATTCAGGGTGTCTGAGCTGGTGGGGCAACAGGGGAAGGCTGGGGTGTGCTGGGAGGCGGTGGAACTGCGGGCCGGGGAGGTGGCGGTGAGGTTGCAACGTTCAAAGACGGATCAGCGAGGTGAGGGGACCTGGATGTTTCTGGGGCCCGCATTGGAGCAGGACATCTGCCCGGCGGGGTGGGGGCGGCGTTTGGCATCACGGTTGCGGTCGGTGGAGGGTGAGATCTTTCGCCGGGTCGCGGGGGAACGGGTGACGGCGGCCCAACTGCTGTGGGTTCTGCGGCACGCTCTGCTCGGTATGGGGGTGGAGCCGAAATGGTTCGGGACACATTCCTTTCGGATCGGGGCGGCGACCGATGCGGCGCGCCAAGGGTGGGGGAAGAAGGACATTATGCGTCTGGGGAGGTGGAAGTCGGACTGTTACCAGACATACGTTCGGCCGCAGGTTGAGGCGGGGAGGAGAAGAGTAGGCGGGGTACTCCCTCTGTGCTGACATGTGTCTCTTTCCAGGTGCGGTGGCGGGGCCGGACGCGTCCGTACTGTCCATCCTCATCCTGGGCCACTCCTTCATCAAGCGAGCGGAGCGATACGAATGGGACAAGAGCAGGAACCTGAATTTAGAGTTGGATTCTAGGTTGTTTCAATGTCAGTGGCAGGGGCAAGGGGGTATGAGATGGCACAAACTTTTCCCGGTATTGAGTAGGTTTGTAAAGGGGGGGGTGTGTCCGGATGTTCTGGTTGTACATTTGGGGGAGAATGATCTGGTGCAGTGCAAGGGCCTGGCGTTGCTGAAGCAGATGAAAAGGGATCTGCTGGAGATTCGGTCACAGTGGTCGGGGTGTTACATAATCTGGTCCGAATTTATTCCGCGGAGAATTTGGAGGGGGCTGCGCGCCCAGCGGCCATAGATAGGGCGCGCCGGAAGATAAATAGGGACATGCGGGTTTTTTGTGACAGGGAGGGGATAGGCAGGATGGAACACCCGGAACTACGCTATGCAGCAGTGTACTTTTTCAGGGAGGACGGGGTGCATTTGTCGTGGTATGGCATGGAGCTCTACATTGTTCAGTTGAAGGAGGCGGTGGACAGGGCGTTGGGGGTGTGCAGGTACCCGAGAAGTCAGGAGGCCTAAAGGGGGGGTCGAAAGCCGGCAATCCGACTTTCGAGTGGCGTTTTTCCCTAGGGCATGGGGGACATCTACTGAGTTGTGTTTACGGTGGGGTAGGACATAAGAATCTACCTATTTAGATAGGGTAGGAAATTAGGAATTGTAAGTTGTTTATGATTTTTGCAGGGGGGGAAATATTTTTAGGGGAGGGGGTGGGGGGTCAGATAGGACGGCTATATTTAGCGAGGATTAGTTTTGTACGGCACAGGCCAAGGGACGTTTCTATGTAAGGTGCACCTGTTTCCAATAAAGCGGCCTTTTTCACACCAACAATATGGTTTGTGGTCTGTGTTGCCCCCCCCCCCCCCCCTGTGGGGCCAAATAGGGCTTTGGGGGGGGCGGCCGACCAGCGGGAGGCTCGCCCTCCCTGGGGGTTTTGGGCCGGGGGAGGGGGGGGCATCCGGAGCACGAGTAAGCTCTTCCGGGGCCTGGGGCTCTGTTTGGGCTGGTTGGGCTCCTTGGGCTGGTTTTGGGCTGGGGGCTATTTAGCCGGCCATTTTGTGTGGCGACCCAGCATTTGGTGGATCGTGACACAACGGCCGGCTGGGGGTGTTTGGGGTTGGTTTTTGCCCGCCCACCCTCCCTTTTCGAGCTGGTGGGCCCCCGACCCCTCTATTAGGGGTTGGGGGGGTGGTTTTCTTGGCTGTTTGGAAGTTGGGGGGATTTCTTGGGGACAGGTGCATCGGGGAAGGATGCTTTGTGGGGGATTTGTCGCTGGAGCAGGTGCTGGTGTGGTGCGCTAGGAGTTGGGGCGTTTTTCCCTAGGGCATGGGGGACATCTACTGAGTTGTGTTTACGGTGGGGTAGGACATAAGAATCTACCTAGTTAGATAGGGTAGGAAAGTTAGGAATTGTAAGTTGTTTATGATTGTTGCAGGGGGGGAAACATTTTTAGGGGAGGGGGTGGGGGGTCAGATAGGAAGGCTATATTTAGCGAGGATTAGTTTTGTACGGCACAGGCCAAGGGACGTTTCTATGTAAGGTGCACCTGTTTCCAATAAAGCGGCCTTTTTCACACCAACAATATGGTTTGTGGTCGGTGTTGCCCCCCCCCCCTGTGGGGCCCAAAGAGTGCATTGTCAGGTGATATCATTATTGTAGATAGAGGAGGGAATTTCAGCGGCTCCACTGTCAAGAAGCGTATTGCAACGACCAGTGAGGCTTGCGTAATGTGATTTAGAAACTTTTCTAGAATGCATATGTCGTAGCCCTCCCATAGGTCCTCCAACGAACGCACCCGACCGTCCTGAATCATATCCCCCATGCGGTCAGGTGAGCGCATGCTGCGTCAGAGTTTCAGTGGCGAAGGGTAACCATGGATTATTGATGGTAGGTGAGGGGAATAAAGGCCATCGGCCTTCAGGGCAATACATTTTAATGTGAAATGTCTCCTTACATCACTTTTTGACACATTTTATGCCCCAAAAAAGCACAAAGAACACAAGTGCAGTGAAGATAAGCTGTTCACATTCTGGTTGATGATGTTGTTCCCACACTCCCACACAATATTTCTACAGTGAGCTGTGGTGTAATTACGCAACTATTATAATAGCGAAATTTCTGGATTTTCGCATAACAAGCATAACTCGAAATTACCAATATGACGTGAATTACGAAGCTTTATTTAAAGTTTGCCCGGGCCTAGTTCAGGGGCAGCTCCTCCGCACAGGTGGAGGAGCATCGCCCCACTGCCTTTCAGCACTGCAAAGAGAAAATGATAATAACACGCTGTTATTATCTTTTTATTTTCCGTGATGAGGCGGTTTTATGGGGCGGGGCTGGGCAGCGCAGGGAAGGGAGGAGTAGTGGGTACCCTCCTAAGTGTGCATACATGTTTGGCCGGCCATCTCAGGAGGGAAAACAGTTGTGCGCTCTTTGCATTTTCTCCACCCAGGCTGCATTACAGCATGGGTGCAGAACATGCCCAGTATCCCATTCCCCATCTGAGCGCCAAACCACGCTGCTCAGACCAAACACAACGCTGCATGGCAAAGTTGTGATTGGCTTAGGGGAGCCTGGGTGCTTCCTGCTCCACAGAAGCCAGGAAGAGGACGGAAGAGAGGTGGCGGCCAGCCAGATGGCCGGCTGGCAGGTAAGTAATCTTTCTTTTAATTCTCCCTACCCCACTACTGCTTCCCAGGAGCACCCGCCACTGGCCTAGTTAGAAGTTGTCTTTTGCTAGTTAGAACTCTGCCAGAATGTCATACAAAGGGAAGTGGTTTTGCAGAGAAACAGAGAAACTCCTAGCAGAATAAGGGTTCAGCCATTTTAGACTGAGGACTTCTGAGTATTTGATACATTCAAGTGAAGAGTTTGTGCTGCAAAAGGAGGTGAGTATAGGGCGAGTATGGGGTGAGAATGCAGTCACGATAAGGTAGGAAACATTCTCCAGTCAATGGCTAGACCACAGGGTAACATTGATACTTCACCACCACCTCCTCAGAACAACTATGGAAAACTACAGGCCCTGTTGGAAGAAAAAAGACTCCTGACTTCTAGCCAGCAGCTAGGGACAGGAACCGCTCTCCAAGGGTCAGGTGGCTGATATCCTGTTTGTCTGCTCCAGAGACACAAAAAGCAGAAGAACTCCTGAATCCAACAAGAGGTTATTAACAACAGAGGACTGCACCCGTCTGGAGTCCTGGCTGTAATGACACCAGTGGCCTGATTACAGAACAGGCACACATTCCTGGTCTGCACCAGGCACACCTGTCATGAATGCTCTGCCCCCAAGGCAGCCACAAACGCATTGCTTCCTTGGTAGCAGTGCATTCAGTGAACGATAGAGTGACTGCTTACAAGTAGCTCTCCTTTTTCTCCTCCAGAAGGCTGACCTTAGGTGGCACACTAGCAATGCACCACCTTTTTGTGGCGCACTGTCAGTGTACCGCCTAAGCACCTATTTGCCTCTGAGCCTGTATCAGTAATATGATGTGATAGCAACAAGGGGTTGGCCCTAGGCGGCTGGACGGGGCCCTATGAAACTAAGTGTCCTAGCCGTCACCTTTCAAATGCTGCTACATTAATTTAACAGACTATGAACCAACAATTCAATTGATATTGGCTTGAGGCATTTATTTGCTGCTCATCTATGTACTTTACTCTATATTTGAATCATGGGTCTGAGAAGTTAGATACGTTTCAGTCTAGAACAAATTACACTTATTTATGCCACAGATCAAACAAAAACATACAAACTTCATTTACCCAGTGGAAATGCTTATTGAATTGTCTCACTACTGGGTTTGATTGTTTTGTTCCCCCATGATAGCAGCTACTTAACTCAGTTATACAATGTGAATGTTAAAGGATATCCAAGTAGCTGCTTTGTTTGTGAATTAAGACTGATGACATAATGTTTGCATAATTTGTTGTTTTGTATCACTTGTTCATGTATTGTTTTTTACATCACACTACTTCACCACGAAGTTTGTATGTTTTTGTTTGATCTGTGGCATAAATAAGTGTAATTTGTTCTAGACTGAAACATATCTAACTTCTCTGACCCAGGACACTTCTTGCTCTTAGAGTAATATGATGTGGGCACAATGGCAAATGATTCCCTCATTTGCATGTGGTCACTTCCCTATGCAAATGAGGGAATGTCCTCTCATGATAGTACTGGTTGTGCACCAGCGCTATCAGTATTACAGAAGGGCCAACACAAGTGTCTGTAGCCCCTTCTGTGATATCATAGTGTCCGGAGGGCGGCACAAAGTGGGTGCACACGCACACACTCCTTGTGCCCCCAGGTTACTATGCATAATACAGTACCTCATGTCTAAAAAGTGCTCTGAGGTCTTTAGGGCTGCAGGAGTGACCAGAAAGAATGTTCCCAAATGTTGGAGAAAAATGGGGCTTAGTCATGTTTTCCACCTGCAGAGAACTGGAACAAGGTTCTGAGGCTTTCCCAGGGAAGTTGCACCCAATACAAGCAAGACAACCAGCTTTTTCCAGCTCAGAGCTTTTTACCCTATTGAAAACAGGTTCAGTGTGACTTCATTGTAAGGTACCAGGCCCCAAGGACCTGCCCAGCTACAGCTACAGCTGAACTAGCTGGAGGATATTAAGAATCAAAAAAGTGGCTTGGGTCTGATTTCAAGTAAGTCAGATGGTTTCTCCATTGCAAATGTGATCTATATCCTGCCCATGTTATCTTAAGAATATACTGCGCTTGTAATAAGGTGAACAGGATATTTGTCACATTTTCGGTGAAGTACCCCTTCGTCAAACTCTAAATTGGGCCCAAAATCTCAAACCATGGACTGGGGCAAGGCAGCAAATCCATTCAAATGATAAAGCAACCTTGGTTGCTATGAAATCAAGCTTTCTCCAGGAGATTCTTTTAGAAACAAAACCAATAACTTGAGTAGTAGCTTGAAAATGGCATATCTGACTTTGAGGGACCGTGGTCGGCTTCAGCTATGAACCTTGCCCTGCTGAAGGATACTGACTTCCAGGGGGAAAAAAAGTAAGAAAAATGTAACAAGGTAAAACTTTGACTGGATGACCCACTTGGTGTATCTGACCTTTACTCCATCACAGTAGCCCTTAAATCACGCATACGTGCTAATCAGCTGCGAACTGTTACTTGTGTATGGCGTTTTACGCTTCCTAGGCATTTTTTTTGCATAAAATTATTTTCTTGGTTCCCCTTGTGCAATTGTAATGATTTTGTTGTCTTGCTTTGTTTGGAAATATGTTGTGTTGGTACTGATCTAATTTAGCATACATTTCATTCCGGAATTGGCTACTGCTTGTGCTATAGCAAATAGCGATTGAGCATAAGACTTATTTAAAAATCTAACAGGGTGTGTTTATTAAGGTGGTATGGGCCCTCATCTCAAATAAATAACCCACTTGCTTACCCCTTGCTAATAATATCAGCCACACATTCTCTTAATGCTGTAATTTAGTTGGTTTACTAAAAGAAAGGTTGGTCTCTAACAGTGCTTCTTCAATCAAATTAGTAAAGGCATTCACTAGTAGAGAATCATTGATATTTCTCCCCTCAAAGGGATTCAAATAGAAGTTACTTTAATCAGTCAGTCTAATTGTGGCAGAGGAAATACGTGTGACACTGAGAAATGTAAATGAGCACAAATCAGGAGGAGCCAGATCTCTACCAGTGACAGCGGGCATTATGTGCACTGTATGCCTGAGGTTCAGTGACAGCAATGTCAGTCCCCACTCTTTCCTTTAAGTGGTTCATGGGTAAATTCCGGGGCTCACATGGCTGATTTTCTCTTCTGCCTCACCTCTTTAGCATAGAGATGAGGAACATCCTTTACTTGTCCTTGTGCGGCAGGTTGCAAGCAGCTGTGCCGTCTCTGTTAGCCTCCAGCTGTAACTGAGAGCACAGCAGAAGGTGGAGATGGAAGACAAGCCGCATGCACTCTACGAAAGCTGGATCTACAAAAGTATCATTTGTAGATGAAGAGTGTCTGAAACTGTGGTGGGAAGTTACATTCTGATGTTCTCTGAGCGGTGGCCACAGGGTTTGAAGCACAACTGGTGGAAGGGGGCGACAGCCAGAGATTTGTTCTCTGATACCTTCTTACTTCCATTTTAATCCATGTCAACATTTTCAGCACTCTCCAACATTGATATCTATGTTCCATATTGTGCTCCATTGTGAATAAGCCGCTGTAACCATAGCAGCAGTAGTGACAGCTACACAATACTTTTGGGATTTTCTGGTACGGCACTGGCTTCTACTCCCAACTGTCCTGATCCACCTTTCTTCATAGTCGCGTGTCTCCAAAGTAAATGAATTACTAGTTCAATACTATGACTTGACCATCTGCAATAAAATACAGCACCATACAGAAAGTACCTTATCTGCCCCACCACAGTCTAGGACAGTACTGAAATCAGTACCAGTTTTCTTAGTCTGCGGAGTAACAACAAGAATACAGGCAGAAAACCCTATGGGACAAAAAGCAGACAAGAAGGCAATTACCTGCCTATGTTATAAACGCCAGAGTACATAAAAATGAGTAGCAAATGCATTCCACCCATTTTGTCCCCTGAGAGTTTTCACTTTTGAATACCCAGTTTTTGGACTTTTACTGTGAGTGAGTCTCACTCCCTGAGTCTTGCTCATGGTAATTTCACTGTAAATTGGCTAAGCGTGTTAACCACCAGTGCCTGCCTTTTAAGATAAGACCATTGCTGGGCAGTTGGGGTAAGAGGCTCTTTGCTTGTTACTCAGTAATATGTGTACACATGTGTGTGCACGTGTGTGGGCTATGCATGTGAGATTATCATCTTGCTCAGTCCTGTGTGTTTGACAGCTTGTTGCAAAAGGGAGTCTTCAGGGATTAGTGCTGACCTCGGATAGACCTTATAATGTGGGTGGGCTTTCATAGTGTAGGTCTGTAGTGCTTACTGAAGGTCTGTGGTGCTCTCACCAAGTACACTGTGCACACATTGTAGGTGTATCTACTACTTAGACATACAGGATCCAGCGGGGTACCAATCTGGGGCTAAACATGCACCCAACTGTGAATTCACAGTCCCCAAAATCACTCTAATTATGGCACTTTAAGACTTGTCATATTTCTTTGGCTCAGCTCAGGATCAGATTCCAGGTCTTTGTCTTGGGACAACAAAGGGATTAAAGGCATCCCCGGACACAATAGCGAATTGCAGTACTTGACCCAGTTCCTATTAAAGGAAAGGGTTGGGAGTAAATCTAGATCTGTTAATTAGCATGTCACACCACATCTGCGTTAGGACAGTTCAAGCCCACTGGAACAAAGGAGGAAGGCCAGACCTCTGGGGCCTACACAGGAAGGGCGCGCCTTTGAAGATTTGGTGGGAAGGGATCAGGCAACTCTGTCAGCTACGAGCAGAGCTGAGTATATCAAAGGAGCTATTTCCATAGACAAATAATGGCAGCCTGGGGACCTATTGCTGCACCACCTGAAGAAATCACCAATTTTTAAGCACAGTTGCCTACCTCAAAATTACAAGCTTCCAATTGGCCATAAATTAAATATGTTTAAGACATAAATTGAGAGGCAACAAGAAACCAAATTGTAGTAAGCAATGATTTAAACACACAAATTTGAGGAAAACAAGTCACTGCTTGTAGTTTTTCTTCTCTATTCCATTCCTTTTCAACAAGTGCAGCCAATGTGTTTCACCTAACCATAGGCTTCCTCAGGGCACAAACTTGTGAATTTGATTTATTCCCTTAGTCTCACCCGAGTAAGACATTGTGTGATGCATCACCACGTACTTTGTTTTCTGTAACTCAGAATGTTCTAAATGTAATAAGTAATATATGACCTTACCTTTTCTTCCACAGAGAATACGGATGTAACTGTGAAGTAATGTTTATTTAATCTTATTAACCAATGAAAGGTTGTAAATATATGCTTCAAAGAAATTGAAGATTGATGGAGGAGGAAAACTATTGTTTGTGTCCATTTTAATCTTCAGACCCTGATGATGTCGAGTTTATTTCATATGGCTAAATTTGAGTAAGTGTGGGTAGATACTTGAGTTTTAGGGTTGCACTTTAAGGGAGGGTAGAGGTTGATATGTTATAATTGGCTTGTGATTTGTTTATATGTATTAGTTGCACTATGATGTAGTAATGGAATAGTGAAATGGTTATATATCAAGGATACTTAATTAGTGGATGCATTAAAAATGTGATTCAATTAAAATGTGTTTTTTATATACTCTGGCACTGCATTGGCTAGTGAATGGATTATCATTTTGGACTTACAAGTGTATGAAAGAAATAAGGGGTTATGGGTTTTTCCTTTTTGATATCATCTTACTACATTCATAGTAATATCAAATTATGTGCACGGCATGTATGGCAAGTAACACGACAAAATGTATTAATGTCCGTGCTAATATATTTGACAACAAGATGTGTAAGTTATATTTATATGCTCATTTGAAATGTGAAATTATTATCCTAGCATATAAAGGAAACGTGAAATAGTACTTGTATAAATATACTATTCATAATGGCTCTTAAAGAAAGTAATGTAATTCCTGTTCTTTATTGAGTTCATTTTCGGTAATTTGAGGTAACATATCCACTCACTTGGTCTCATTTTGCCGCAGCAGAAAATCTCTATTACCCCTCTGGGGTTGGCTGGTATGTGGTCTATCCCATTAAAAAGAAATCCTTTTTCCTCATCCTCTTTTTTTTTTTTTTAATTTATATTTTTATTGAGAGTTCATAGGCACAAAAGAAGACATTACAAGGCTCATCCGCCGTAAAGATTAACAGCAAGAATTAAGAATGCGGAACAGTTATGTGTTACTAAGCGGTAACTAAGGTCCTTTTGTTGACATGACCTGACATGTTCTAAGATGTTATGTCTCTATTGTCTATTTGTGCTTACCACATTGATCTTAGCGCATTTACAAATGATCACATAAATCATGCGTGGTGCAGCAATTGATGGAATGCCTGATCTTGGATTTCCTCTCTGTGTTGTAACTAAACTCTATTTTCCTGTATACACCTAATATGCATGCTGAACAGTTCCCGCAAGTATAACAACCTAGATGGCATTCAGCTAACCATCCGCTGGCTTTGAAGTTCTATGTCTTGCGACAACTGGGACTCATCCGTTACCGAATCATGCATTCTGATTAGTAAGTTATCAGAGGTCTCTGTGGTAAGAGATTTTCCCGATCTGGTCCTGTCTGTAATAGTTTCCACTGTCTGTTCAGTATTTTGAAATCTCTTGACTGGATCTACAATGATTCTTAATGGACTTTAGTCTTTTGTGTGTTCTTACTGTTATATGTCTTATGGATGTGTAGAAGATCTGATCTATTTACTTTCCACACCCGTTTCTCAGCCTTGGACTAAATATGCATTGTTTACATCCCCTATATTCAAGCAGATGTTGACGGCTTCTATATTGGTGCCATAAGTTTTTTCCTTACTACAGTTTCAATGGCTATGTTACATCCTCCATATGGAATGGCATTCTTTACATGAACAGGATGAGTGCTGGCGGGATGCACGGTACTGTTACATGCTGTTTTCTTTGGGAATAATGTGCTATGGCTTCTGCTGTTTGATACATATAACAAGACATCTAAAAATGGTATATCAGTTTTATATCATTAGCTTTACATTATCATTTAGGTAGTCACAAGATAACGATATCTGTTCATGTTTTAAGGTCTATATTATGATAATGTCATCAATGTAGCATCCTCAAAAGTACACACGGTGAAACTATAATGAGGCCCCAATAAACCAGCGGTGCCCCCCTCATATTATCCATAAATAGTTTGACATAAGGGGCAGTGGCAGCCGACACATATTAACAGTGGTGGGGTGGGTGGAGGAGGTGTGGAAGAGGGAGCTCGGGGAAGGATTAAAAAAAATACAAATTAAACTTAGCTGATGCTGCTTTTGTAGCCACCCGTGATCCTCTGCTTCCTGGTCCCAGCAGCCCCTGGGACAACATCAGAGACTCCTTATGCAATTTCCGCGCTGCTCTCATGATGCCTGAGAGCAGCATGGGGACTGGCCTGAGCGGGCTTGTATAACCCTCGCTCAGGCACAGGGAGTCTGTGCTCTTTCTCCAACCCGGCTGTGCAATACAGCTGGCTTCGAGAAACCCAACTGCGCATGTCTGTTTGGCCGGACTAAGATGGCTGGCTAAAGAGACATATAAATTAACAACAGGAGAGGGAGGGAGTTTTTTTGGAGCCACTCTTAGTCCCCCAGGGCTAGTATAGATCAACAACAAAAGAGTGTGTCCATCAAATGTGAACAAGTGCA
Source organism: Triturus cristatus (assembly GCF_964204655.1). NCBI lineage: Eukaryota > Metazoa > Chordata > Amphibia > Caudata > Salamandridae > Triturus > Triturus cristatus. The sequence goes on along the minus strand of NC_140581.1, from coordinate 379,506,810 downwards.
GGGAAAATTAGAAGAGTGAATCACTATGTTTTTAAAAGAACCCTCACTCACCAACCTAGTTGGTGACATGCTTCATCATTGGGTTCCCACCGGAGAGACCGAGTGTCTCCCCGGTGTGCTACGACGCCTGAATTACAGCGGAGCAGGTTTTTTGTGTGTGGGTAAACGCAACCGTAAGTCTCAAAGCGGTTTCTGACCCCACAGGTTAGGGTACGCCTTAGCGTGCGTATACCGCCGTGGTGGTCTCACTTTAGGTCCTGACGAATGCTTCGTGCACTGACGCCAGAAGCAGAAACATGTTGACCACTGTTTTCACTATGCACTTGATTTAGGACGTAGCTGGTCTAATTATCACCAGTTTCTATCGTCCGCCACACCATTTTAACTGTGTCCAGTTTACCACTATTAAATTCATTATTGGTTGAAACTGCGACATATTTTAAACTTACACTATCACTCTTTGCACTGCACCCACACACAAAAAACCTGCTCCGCTGTAATTCAGGCGTCGTAGCACACCGGGGAGACACTCGGTCTCTCCGGTGGGAACCCAATGATGAAGCATGTCACCAACTAGGTTGGTGAGTGAGGGTTCTTTTAAAAACATAGTGATTCACTCTTCTAATTTTCCCTGCACTTGTTCACATTTGATGGACACACTCTTTTGTTGTTGATCCCTACCATGGCTAAAGAGACATGCACATTTAGCAGGGCACATCACTCCGCCTCCCTACCATGGCCCGGCCCCGCCCATCCCCACACAAGCTGGCTAAGCCGGCAGCTGAGAAATAAAACGATACCCTTTTATTTTTCAGCTGCTGCCTGGGCCAGTGGAGTGGCGCTCCTCCTCTGATGAGGGCAAAGGCTGTCCCTTGTTGATACCACTGTTGATCGTATAAGAAACAGTTGTGTGAAAGAATTTCAACCATTTCCAAGAACATAATAGTGTGCACGTGATAGCTTTTCTTGATCATAAACAAATGTTCAAGTCCGTCATTTCAAATTCGTTCTTCATGCAAGTGTGAAGACTTTCCACATCTAAAGTTACAAATATTATTTTCTCGTCATCCCATGCAAAGAAGGTCTCAGAAGGGAGTGGCAGAATGTAGGCGAGTTTGTCATGCCTGACAAAGAACAGGCACTCTGCATTACTCCTTTGATTAAAAGAAAAACGAAAAAAAGGCAAAGAATGAATGCTCTCTAGCTGCATCCCAGATGATGCGCGATGAGTGCTTCGTTTCGACCCGCTACACGAGGAGATTGGCAACGAACCCGTGCCCACCGTTGCTACATCAGACAGAGATGGAATCAATAGCCAAGGATCAGAGGAGCGAGGAAGGACGCTTTCAGAGTTAATCGAGCGGCAAACACCATGCCTAGGGGCGCTCTCTGTACCGCACAGCATTGATGCGCACAAACACACCGTCTAGCCCTTGGCGACCACATGGGGAGTATTTAGAGGCACCTTATGTACAACTTAGTGCACAACCTAAGGTGCGGGTTTATACTATGCGTGAACATTCATTTTTACCAATCAGTACCTCAAGTCAAAAAATAAAAAAGCAGCCTCACATCCCGACAAGTGCAAGTGCATATACAACGCCCTCCTCCATTTCCAACACACTGACAATGCCAAGTTGTAATGTCTGTGCATGGTTGTCAAGATTAAAGCCATTAAATCTAATTTACATGTTTGTTTGATAGAGGTGTAGTTTTAAGATTTTGTTTGATGCTGACTTCAAATGTAACTGAAAATACCCTGCCCGCAGTGTCTTAGAGCACTGGTTTGTCACCTGTGTAAACTCAGCCCACATCAGATATTACATGACAAGATATTTTACACCTTTCATTGTTTTCAGATGTTACTTTTCAAGTGCTTTTTTGTTCAGGTTTCCAACTGCTTTTTTTTGTTTTCTTTCAAATGAAGATTTTTCATATCAAATGTGTGTCTCTATTTTTTTTTTAAAATTGTGTTTTTCAAGTATGGCAGAAATCTTTTGCAACTGTTACCTGTACATTTAAGGCACTTTGTGGCCATGACAACAAGTTTTGCGGAATAGGGTGGATAATTTACCAATCCTGGTAGATACCTTAGCCGTAGGGTGAGGTACTTACTGGGTGTAGTAAATAACTCCTTTCCCAAATATTTACTTTGAAGAAGAGGCATTACATTCCGAATCGGTATTAACACATGTAGGAGTCATATTTACAAGGGCATTATCTCCGCTTTTTTGGCTTAAAAAGACAAAAAAGCGGAGATAAAAATATCGCCCTACTTACAAGAGGGTGCTAACATGCATAATCGCATGTTAGCACCCTTTTTCCCAACGCCTCCCTTTGCATCTCTAATGAGATGCAAAGTGGGTGTCACTGGGCGTTCCCCGGATGGACTACCTTGCAAATATCGCTGATGTTCACATCGCGATATTTACAAGGCAGCCCACAGGATTTTAGCACACGTTAGATTTTGGCGAAAACTGCGGTTTTCGCCAAAAACTAACGTCTGCTAAAATCCAGACTTACCTATGCTTTACTTTGGGGGTGGATTATGCTGATACGACCACAGGGTCGTATCAGCAAGGTTATCGCCGTTTTGCAGGGAACATCGTAGGAAAACCAGCGAGGTTCCCCGCAAAATGACGATAACCTCACTATCTCTGGAATTGTTATCGCCCTGGAGAAACGCGTTGTTAATAACGCGCTACCAGGGCGATACATTCGAGAGATAGCCTGCGATAAAACATTTATCGCTAAGCACGGCAAGCGATAATTATCTCTGGCCGTTGATAATATGCCCCCAAATTACTTGTGTTACCTTTTTTCCAGTCCTTTTCTACGGTTAATTTCAGCCTGTTGGACCTGTCTAAAGCTATCAGGGAAACCACATGTGATAATTATCATATGACTCTCAATTCTGATCGAAACTGTGCAAACGTCTGTTTGCACAGGGATCAGAATTCATCCCTAAACTTGTAATCAGGACCTATATGTTTAAGTGTTGAACTGTCAAGTTTAGCTGTCCATCTGGGTATATGTTATTACACAAAAAATATACCTAGAGGGCTTTGGGTCAGCCTCTTTCAGCCATTACTTCTTTGAAAGTGTCATTATTATTTTGGGGAGCCCATGCAATGGCTATTTGGTGTCGGAATTATCAGTCAATGGAATGGAATGTAGTCATAACACCAGTCAATTTAGTGGTTAGAGCAGCCGCTTGAGTCCGCATGCGTAAGGTACACTCTTTTCCCCCCATCACACGGGAAAGACCCTGATAAGAAGTGCAATGAGCCTCAGCATCCACACTGGCAGTTCAATCACTCAAACGGTTATTTAAAAAGCGCTGCTCTTCACCCCAGAGGGTATCCGGGTGTTGAGGTTTAGCTGGTCTAAGTCGAAAAGCCATGTTTTGAGCCCCCTTCTGAATTCTGCCAGGGAGGGTGATATTCGTAAGTTGAGGGGTGGGTTGTTCCAGGCCTCGGCGGCGAGGTAGGAGAAGGAACTACCTCCACTGTGTCTTTGGTGAATGAGGGGGTGTGTGCGAGGGCAAGGGATGCGGAGTGCAGGTGTCTGGAAGGTTGGTGGAAGTTCAAACGGTGGTTGAATAATGATGGCCCCTGGTTGAATATATAGCCTTGTATGGTTGACAGTATCTTGAACTGACAACTCTTCTGGACAGGGTGCCAATGGAGGTTTCCGACGTGGGGAGTGATGCTGGTCTTCTTGAGTATGAATCTGGCTGCTGCATTCCACATGGTCTGGAGTCTCTTGAGGAGTTGGGCTGTAATGCAATTGTAGAGTGTGTTTCCGTAGTCTAGCCGGCTAGTGATGAGGGCCTGGGTGACAGTCTTTCTGGTGTTGACGGAGATCCATCTGAAGATGTGTCGGAGCATGCGGAGGGTGTGGAAGCAGGAGGAGGGGACTGAATTGATCTGGCACTTCAAGGCGAGTCATCTCTCCAGGATGATGCCTAGGTTGCGGGCGTGGTCAGTTGGTGTCGGTCTAAGCTCCGTGGGCCACCATGTGTTGTCCCATGGAGAGGTGTTCTTCCCGAAGATCAGCACTTCTCTCCTGTCCATGTTGAGCTTAAGGCAGTTGGTCCTCCTCCTGTCCGCAAATCTGGTCATGGCATTGTAGAACTTTGTTCTAGTAGTGGAGGGGTCTTCGGTGAGTCAGAGGATGAGTTGGGTGTCGTCTGCTTAGAATATGAGGTTGAGTCCATGGGTTCTGACGATGTCAGTGAGGGGTGTCATGTAGGTGTTGTAAAGGGTGGGGTGAGGAACAATCCTTGGGGTATGTCGCAGAGGATGCTCTTGGGTTCAGAGGTGAATGGTGGTAGGCAGATTCTCTGAGTTCGTCCTGTGAGGAAGGATGAAATCCATTTGAGGGTGTCCCCCTGGACGCCGATATGGTTGAGTCTGTTGATGAGGGTATGGTGGGTTAAGGTGTGGAATGCAGCTAAGAGGTCGAGAAGGATGAGGGCTGCTGTTTCACACCGGTCGAGGATGGATCTGATGTCATCGGTGGTGGCTATCAGAGTGGTCCAAGTGTTGTGGTCCGCGTGGAAGCCGGATTAGGAGGCACTGAGCAGGTTGTTTTTGTCTAGGTGTTCAGTGAGCTCTTGGGGAATGGCCTTCTAGAGGACTTTGGGGGAACTGAAGCATCGAGATGGGGTGGTAATTTTTGAGTTTGTTGGGGTGGTTGGAGGGTTTTTTCAGGAGGGGTCTGAGCTCGGCATGCTTCCATCTGTTGGGGAAGGCCGCAGTGGTGATGGAGGCAATGGGTATGTTGGTGCATTCTGCACTGATTTCTTTGGTTCTGAGGTTGAAGAAATGGTGGGGCAGGGGTCAATTGGTGCTCCTGAGTGGATGGAGGACATGATAGCTGTGGTGATCTGCGTGGTGAGAGGATTCATTGTGGTAATTGAGTGGCTGGTGTCTGTTGGTGGGAGGAGGTTGTTGGGTTGTTGGGTTGGTGGTGGTGTTGGGGTGGTGGTGGTTGGAGTTGGTGGGTTGGGGATCAAAGTTGTTGTAGATGGTAGCTATCTTGCTGAGGAAGTAGTCGGACCGGGTATCACAGAGTTCTTGGGAGGGGCGGACTGTGTTCTCGGTGGCTGACAGGCAGGAGAACTCTCTAACAATGTGGAAGATTACCTTGGTGTGGTTGGTGCTTGTTTTGATGCGGTCCGTGAGGGCATCTCTTTTTGTGTCCTTGATGCGTTGGTGGTACTTTTTGAGGACTGATTTGAAGACGGTTCAGTCGGTGGGGTCTTTGGTGGTGTGCCATTGTTTTTCTAGCCATTTGCAGTTGGGCTTGATGGTTCTGAGTTCTGGTGTGTACCAGCTCGCTTGTCTTGAGGATCTGCTGGTTTTGGCTGGCTTCATGGGTGGTGACTCTCTCGGCACATTTGGTGATCTAGTCAGAGAAATTTTGTACAGCTTGTTCTAGGGCTGATGCGGTGTCGGACTGAATGGTGTTCAGGGCCTCCATCCACTGGGTCTCAGTCACTTTGCTCCAGCTGAGGGGGGAAGAGCTCAGAGACTTGGTGGTTGTGCCTGGGGAACCTGTGATGGTGAAGTGAACTATGGCATGGTCGATCCAGGTGAGTTCAGTGATATGACTGTACTTGATTCTATCGCTCGATGGGAATATTGGGTCTAGCATGTGTCCTGCTGTGTGCGAGTTTGGTGACCAGTCAGGTGAGGCTAATGTTGCTCATGCTTTCCAGGAGATTGATAGCCTTGGCATTGTTGGGATCTTTGAAATGGAAGTTGAGGTCACAGAGTAGGATGTAGCGCTTGGAATTGATAGCTACAGGGGGTGATGAATTTGGAGATGGCATCAGAGAATACAGGTCACGGTTACGGGGGTCTGTAGGAGAAGGTGTATCTGATAGTCATCCTGGAGTCCGTTTGGAGTTGGAAGCAGAGGTTTTCCATGAGTGTTTTGGTGTCTTCTTTGGCGGTGGTGCATTGGAGAGTTTTCCGATGATGGTGGGGCATCCTCCCTGTTTATTGGTGCGGTTTTGCTGCATCATCTTGTAGCCATCAGGCATTGCATTGGCGATGTTGAGGGTTGAGAAGGGATTGAGCCAGGTCTCGGTGATGAACGTCACTTCGGGGTTGAGGTTGCTGATGGTATCCCAGATTTCTGTGGCATGCTTGTATAAGGACCAGGTGTAGAGCAGAATGCACAGGAGCAGTTCTGGGACTTTCGAGGTCTTCAGGGTGGGTGTGGCAAGGGTTACTGTGAGTGTGGGTGGTCGTGTATTGCAGATAAAGTGGCGGCAGGTGAAGGGTCTTTCCATTGATCGAGGAGAGGTGATGCAGCAGTTGTTGTTGTGGCGTCTGGAATACAGGGCCCAGAGCTTAGTGGTGGAGTATCGGTAGTTGGCCAGAGGGCCAGGGTTCCCGGCACTAGCCATGGTCCAGGCATGGACGGGCACAGATAGGCTTGCCGTTGGTGCGTCTACGGCCCTCCAGAAGAGCAGCCATTAAGTAGGTCCTGGGAGGAGTGCTGGGGAAGAGGGAAGCAGGCGGCAGAACGGCACCCGAGCGGCAAGACTAGCTGTAGAAAATAAGCCATCCAGCACAAATGGGTGCAACTAATCAAAGGCTGAAAGACACAGTAACAGAGCAATGTTACCTGTGTGAAGAAAGGCGAAGCAACAACTTACAATACCTCTGGGCACAGAGGAATGTCAGACAGGCCTACCGGGAGGGGATGCATGCAACCAAGCAGCGTGGGGGAGCCGGCAGTAGGACCTGCTCAATAAGTAGGTCCTGGGTGGGTGCGGGGGAGGCAGGAAGTGGGAAGGGCCAGCGAGTGGTGAGGCTCGCTGAACAAAATAAGCGAAATAGCACAAACGGGCGCAACTAATCAAATGCTGAAAGACACAGTAACAGAGCAATATTACCTTGTGTGAAGAAAGGCTAAGCATCAACTCGCAATACCTCTGGGCACATAGGAATGTCAGACGGGCCAACCGGGAGGGAAGGCATACAACCAAGCACTGTGAGGGAGCTGGCAGAATCTTGGTGAGATATTCCTCATGGAAGGTAGAGAGGAGCAGGGAGGAGTAGCAGTCGGCAGGATCAATAAGGACTGTGTCATGCTATACTTAATTGCTCCAAATAGCCATGGTGAAAAGGAGCCGTACCCATCTAAAAGCAACAAACTTCATGGAAAATATATCCTTGCTTAATATGTCATTTCAATGCTACTTACAGTCCTATTTTCCAATAAATCATCGTTTGCAAGAAACAGCAGGGAGATGGGTCTGTAGTTTTTGAGGTCGATGCGGTCCGCCGAGGGCTTCTTCAGGAGTGGGTTGAGCTCGGCATGTTTCCAGTCATCTGGGAAGGAGGCGTTCGTCAGGGAGAGGTTGATGGTGTGGCGAAGTATGGGTGCGTTGATGTTGGTGGCTCTGTTGAAGATGTGGTGGGGCAGGGGTCCATGGGGGCCCGGAGTGGATTGTCTTCATTGTCTTCAGTGTGTCTTCGGTGGAGAGGGCTGTCCAGCTGTCAGTCATTGGCTTCGGGATGTCGGGGGTGGCTGGTGAGGGTTCAGTGTGTTGGTTGTCTTCGTCGAAGTTGTTGTAAATGTTCTTGATTTTGTGGTGGAAGAAGGTGCTGAGTTTGTTGCAGGGGTTTTGTGAGGGAGGGATGTTAGTAGCCTCGCTGGTGGGTTGGGCGAATTCCTTGATGAGGCTGAAGAGTTCTTTGCTGTTGTGCACTTGTGTGGAGATTCTGTCTTCGATTGCGGACTTTCTCGTATTTCTGATGAGTTGGAGGTGGGCATTGGTGGCGGCTCTGAAGTTGTTGTGGGCTTCTGTGGATTTGGAGTTCCTCCAGGCCTTTTCGAGGCGGCGGCATGTACGTCTCGACTCTTGAAGTGCGGTGGTAAACCATCTGGCTTTCTTGGCGTGTGTAACTTAATGCTGTTGATTGAGCTGAAGAGGCCCAAGATCTGATGGCGGGACTTTTTATTTAAAAATCTCAAATGCATAAATCGCTCTTTATGTGGAGTCAGGATGCATTCTCTCATCCTTCACACATCCCTGCATCCAGTCATTCATGCATGAATCCATCAATGCACTCAGTGAACCATTAATTCCTCCACTCACTGTTCCGTTGGTAGCTTTCACCACTCATCTGGTTACAGAACAAAACACAAACTTGTTAATCAATAAAAACACCTTGGTTTGGGACATAAAGGTCCTCTGCAGGGTAAGAGATGTGTATCCCTGCCCTGAGTGCCCGACTGTACTGTTGTTTGGACCCCTAATGCTGAGCTATGTCAAAGATGAATAGAGCTCATGGGTGTGTGCCATAATATAGGCCTGTCTCACGGATTGCGGTCTTGTTAGACCAAGAGGGTCATAGTGATGGAAGGCAACTGTCTTCACTAGGAGCAGCTGTCATGGATTAAGCCGAGGAGCGAGGCTTATGTGGAGGGTGTCAGGCCTGCATGACCTTGTGGAGGGTGGCCCCGTGTGCCAGAGAGGGGGCCACCATGAACATCAATGCCAGGCCAGCATGACTGGACTTGTAAGTGCCATGGAGGTGACCTCGTATTCCAGGAGTGGCCTCCGGAGACACTGAGGTTTGTTTCTGCGAGCCTTGACTGCTTGTCTGACCCTACCTAACGGAGAGTCCGGTGCAGAAGGGGTGCTTGGCCCAGTTGAGCAGGATCCAAAGTAGGTCGAGCCCCGGGACATCAGGAGTAAAAGGCCTCAGCCTCCATGAATGGGCCCAGTAACTCCTGCTATCCCTGCGGCTCACTGAAATGGGTTCTCACACCTTGTTATAAAAAACAGACCTATTTCCTTTACCAACGCGTGTTATCAAACATTTACATAGTGACAGAAACTCCAGCATCCTACCAGATTTTTGAGATTTGAATCATAGTTTATGACGCAGCCAGCTGAGGGAGTTCTATGGCCTGGGCACGAAAAACAAGAGGCAGATGATTTAAGTAATGGAAAACTGGGTGAAACTTATTTCACAGAACTCATCCTACCCTCACATTGCCAGACACCCTCTACATTGAGATGAACCATAATCTCTGCTCAAGTCTAGGGGGTATCTATTATTATTATTTTTTTTCTTCACAGGGTTTTATATAGCGCAAACTTTACCCGAATCGGGTATCAGAGCACTTTACATAGCACCAGTTGCATTACACGAGGACACATTCATTTTTGTTAAGCATGGGGAGATTAAGTGATTTGCCCAGAATCAAAGGATGTTGAGCGCCGTTGCCGATACTTGAATACGGTTCCCCAGCTTCGAGGTCGGCAGCTCTAGCTGTAAGGCTACATCCCCTCCCCTTAGTTTTTTATTTTCAATTTTGTGTGTGGTGTCTTGTTCACCAGCACAGATGTCAAGAGATGGCAGAGGCTGTCAGCGAATGTGCAACACCGAAACCTGACACATATGATTAAAGCGGTGCCCTCACTGGATACCTAAAGGCACAGGCGTTTTGTAGAATCCAATGGTTTTCCCACTCTATCCTTTTAGGTGGGCCAAACAGGCCGGTCTTTAAAGTCAATGCGCATTGAGAACAAACCAGCCAGTGAATGAATTAATGTGCTCCAGCCCACCAATATACAATGCCTCTCAATTATTCCCAATAAGCAACATCAGTATCTTTGTCAGGGGCATAGCTTCCATTGGTGCAGCAAGTGTAGTGACACCAGGACCCAGAGACTAGAGGGGTCCCAGGAACCCTCATTATTACTACATTTCACAGTTCAAACAGTGGTCATAGTGCACATTTCCTTCCTTACACTAGGGCCCTTGTCACACTGGTTACACCACTGATCTCTGTGCATTGAACATGCGTGTGTTCCAATTATTATTATCTCTGTAGGGATTCCATATGCTTTTATGTAAAGAAACCCCCAACCTTGTTGCACTTGCTGCCCTCAGTTCAAGAACTCAGCCGGGGCGATATTCTAGTTTTGCAAATCTTTAAAATCGTTCTCCCTTGTCAGGCCGCACTGGAAACATGAGTCTAATCGAACATCATTAACGCCCGATGGTCTGTACATTGCATATTAATTTTAGGAACATACAGATGATGTGTTACAACCTCTGTCAGTCTTGTTACATTTCTCCCTCTTGTGATGTGCCTGAATGTGTGCCGAGTCATGTAAGTAGAGCATACAGGATCTGTGTTACCCAACCTCTGGTTCAATGAATATTAATAGTTTAGGTTGTCTCTGTTGGCAGCAACGCATGTTGTTTACAGTGCTTGGATACATCAAGGCATGGGCCTTTAGGTGAAATGAAGGAACACATTATCAGTATCATCAAAAATTAGTTATCGTTGTGAAACTTGAAAAGATATATCTAACTCTCGGTGAAACTAACAAATGTGTTATTAGTTGGCAAGATCTTTCTTCTAGAGTAGAGCTTTACCAGAGAATAAAACCAAGAGCAATTTAGCCAGCTCTGATACAAAATGCAGTGTTGGAGTTTGACTAAAAGGAAGTGGCCAGATGTTAACCCACCTTTCTGGAAGGCATCAGTGGGTTTTCCGTTTCTATTTCTCAAGAACGCGAGTCAGAACTAAGCTGCAGTGAAGGCACTTGGGCTGCTGCTGAGTAGAGCGGCCTTTCTTCGCCGTGCGAGCGACCATGGCCTGGTTTGGATTTTTGTACTTCCAAAAACCTATCCCACTTGCCCTATCTGAGTACTGGGATCCGAGGTTACCGAAGCTGTGGGGGTGCGCCATAAAACAGCTGCCAGGGAGGAGGCTCTCTCTATCTGGACTAGTCACAGGTGGTCCACCATGTTTCAAGTTCCCCAAAGACAGGGAGGCGACTGTTCCAGGAATGTGAAAAAAAGACAATTCTGACTGGTCCAACAAACCATAGAGGTATGACAGGCAGATCAGGGCTTCTAACGTTTTCCACACACAAACCTAAAGAGTGGGGGACTGATCTGGGGAAAAGAAACATCCAAATGCCCCTAGTGCACCACTGCATTTCACCAAGTGTATGGGGGAATTGTAAATATGTTTCTGCTTGGGACAGCCATGCACTGATTTGACTCCACATTTCGAGGCACAGTGATCTCCCTACCTCTAAGTTGGGGAAACTGAGGGGCATATGTACAAGCCCCTATCTCCATGGGAACATCACTTTTTCCAAACCTCAAACTCAAGGCTGCACCACATTCTTGTAAATATAGTGCAGCCTTATTTCTGAAGTGGCGGAGCGTGTCATTAAGCCCAGGAGGCTAACAAAACGCTCCGCCACTTCGTCGTACATATGGCCCTGAGAGTTAGGTAGAGAGGGTGTCCACTGCCCCATCACTGTCCTCTTATAAAGGAGGGTCTACGGTAACGTCATTCATTCATTAAATCTACCCTGCAACTCCTTTCAAACCGTGTGCAATGCGGCTCATGTATTGTCGGTGTTCTAAGTCCTATTGAGAAGTTCCAGGAAGACACATCGAGGTCCCCTTTAATATTTGCCGCATCCGATATTTACTGGAATAGTTAAACCAACTTTCTCCACGTCATATCTATATTTTTTTATCACACTTTAAATATTGTTTGTTTTTAAAGGAGAGATGTGGCTCACTGGTTAGAGGCGGCAGACCCGTAAGCAGAGAATCGGCCAGGGACCAGGGTTCAATTCCCGACGCGGCAGGGTCGTGGACCAGGGTCAAAGCGGACTCGATAATTCTCGCCTTGGTACCTACTCTAACCAGGAATACACTCTGCAACTCTGGGCATTAAGCTTGCCTCATCTCTACAACGGCCCCCCACAGACGCCGGGGATGCCTGGTTTCACCTTGGAGATACCCAGAAAGGGACCATCTCATAGGGATAGCCAGGACGGGTTCCCCAGCGGTCTACAGCGCCGGGACGCCCTGTTGCTGGGGCAGCTGTGCGCTTTACAAGTCTACAACATTTACATTTAGTGACCTGTTTTCGATCTGACAGTCATTATTCTGTTAACTGTTTTGCTTTGCTGGGTTGCATTACCCAACTCAACTCTGAGATTAAGCCTTGTCCCCAGATCACTGTACAGAAAATTGTGAGAAACCTAATTTTAAGAAATCTTGGACTTCCCTCTGAAAGGGTCTCTAGAGCAAATTATCTGTGGGAGTTTATCTAAAAGGCTTGGGCTACTCTTGTTCCCTCAGTCTGCAAGGAAGATTTCTGACAGGTTGTCTGTTACTTACAGCTCTTAATCAGTTCTCATGAATTCATTGAGCAGGGAAGATGAAAAGTTCAGGAACGTAGGGGTATATCAACAAGGCGGCAATAAAAAATAATCGCCGCTTTTGCGTCCGTTTTCGGACGAAAAGCGGCGATAATTTTATCGCTTTATCAGCAAGGTCACGCTATTGCGTGAATCCTTGCCTTAGCGCCCTTTCCCGTAAAGCCCACCTTAGCATCTCTAATGAGATGCAAAGTGGGCGTTCCATCCCAAAATAACTGGAGAAATGTCGCTAACCGACATTTCTCCAATTATCAATGGACACGCTAAAAAGCATAGCGATAAGAAAAGTAGCGCTAACCTTGGTTATCGCTACTTTCCTTACGCCTGCTTTTCCTTTGACTAAACAATTTTAGCAAATCGGTGGTGGATTATAGGACTGAGACCACCCAGCCCTATCAACAAGGATATCGCTGTTTTCCATGGAACATTGCCTTAAAACCAGCGATGTTCCATGGAAAACATCCCTATCACAGGAATAATTATCGCCATTGCGCTATGCATTGGTAATACAGCGCTAGCATGGCGATAATTATGTGCGATAGCCGGCGATAAAATCCCTCACGCTAAGGGCGGCCAGCGATAATTATTGCTGCCGCTTGTTGATATGCCCCGTATTGTTCTAAAAACAAAAGAAAATGCACAGACTAGCTTCACATCACTCAAGGCGTTGGATGTAGAAATGAGACTGATGCGTTCCCTAATGTCAGTGTCTGGCTGTGCCAAGCTTGCAATATAATTATTTATAATTATTTTGTTTTCTTGCAAACGCATGCAATAGAAAATACAAGTTTAAAGGGTAAAAGGAAGTAGTAAACACATAAACAACATAAAGAGAGATTAGCCCCCAGCCCTGGCCCTGCGGCACACGACAGCTAAGGACTGAAGTGGGCTGACTCATGCCCCATGCTGCCTGCAGCGGGGCGTGGAAGCAACACGTGAATTACAATTCCACAGACGAAAGGGTGAAAAGCCCTCTGTATATATTGAAATATATGTTTTTTGTTTTTTTAAAGACCATGAAGCTAGTGAGTGGCTACAGCTGTCTGTAGGCCATACCAAACAAGTTCCATCTAATGCAAATCTAGTCAGCAGCGAATCCCAGGCTGGACTGTGGAGTGCCAATGGTTGTCTTCTCATTAGGCATTCATGGATTGACTGCACTCGGCAGGGGCCATCACAGCCTAATTATAGTGGCTTCAAGACCCAGCAGCAACCCGCGCTGCCTCTGCTGCACTTAGACTCTGTCAAAAGGGATCAAGACAAAAATCAGCAGCGACCCACGGACGAGCCCACACCTCGACTCTGGCAGGGACAAATGTCAAAGCGACGCCTTCATTCTCTATGCAAAGCGCCACTTTCACAGTGAAATGAGGCCTCCTAGAGAGATTCTTTGTGCAAGGAAATGATCTGAAGTGTGTACAGAGTCCAAGCCACTGGGATATGCTCCAGGCCTAAAATAACTAGTAGTGTGAGGCGTGACGTGATGCCATATGGTTAATGGAGGGCATGCTTCCTAAAAGCAGCTATGGGTCTACTGCATGTGGGCTTTATGCAATGTAGCATGAAAAACTGTGAGAAGTAAACACATGTAACATATGAAGACAAGTCCATTTACAAGGTGATGTGCTGTGGCCTCCTAGAAAGACTCATGTCATTGAAAGAGGCTTCTACATTGAAAAAGAATGGAGGAGGCGGAGCTGGGATCCACAACAAAATGGCCGCTCTCTCAGAAACCTCTGTGGCTATGCTGTATCTGCTGGTCCGGGGGTAAGTGGCAGAGGATCCCCACGATCATACTTATTGTCATGCTAGATTCCTGATGTCCCCATGAATCGAGGGGCTGCACATTTTTCCTGAAGCTGAGCGAAAGTCCTTGAAGACCCGTGTTAAGATGTGGATCTTGCACGGCCTCAGTTGCAACATACATGTCTTTAGGTAACAATGCAAGAATGCAGCCCTGGCAGCTGAGAGCCTGATTCCCAAAGGGCCTCTGCATGCATGGTGGAGGCCCTGCAGCCGTGGGGGAGTCTCCACACTTGGGACAGAATCTCTGCCAGGAGAATTTTCATAGTGGAGATTCCCCCACGACTGCGCGGCCTCTGCCACGCGTGCAGAGGCTCTTTGTGAATCAGGCCTTTAGACTTTTACTACAGAAGATGAAACTGAGTGTTCCGTTCTCCCTTCTTGTCTTAAGAGCTGTGCTTACCTGAGACATTGCCTTCCAAATTATCACTTAATTGTGGCTTAGTGTCTTGCGACGTTCCTTTATATTCAGTAGCATCCTTGCCTTCATCGCGGCCAGTGCAACAGCTTATTGTTACCGAAGCATTATCTGGTGATAAATCTGCACATAATTAAGGGCAGTCAAACTGTTGGAGTCAGCTCTAGACACTATTTTGTAGGTAATGACCATCACTGGGACTTCACATATGAAGCTTGACACAGAATTGACTGATTTCTCTGTCCATAGAAATGAAAATAGTTTGTGCAATTATTTCAACATTTCAGACTCGATTGGGTATGATGGAAATGAAATTGGAAAGCTTGGAACTACATGTTTGAGAGGATCCCTGATTGGAGCCAAGATGTCAAATCAGAAACAGCAAGTAATGAATCTGGAATACGGAGCGAGGCGGAATAACATCTGTATTTATGGGATCCCATGGAAGGCAGAAAAAGAGTACATGATTGCATTGTTTTCCTAAGTTCTTACTATGTTGTCTTGATTAGTAATTTGAATGCCCCCTGTAGTGTCAGTGGCCTTTGAATATTGTCAAAAAGTGTTAATAATGGAGTAAACCCAGCCCAATTTTGGCATGCCTTCATAGGCACCAGCTTTCAAGATTAATCTTGCAAACACTCATAAAAAGGGATAGTCCAGAACTCTTTGAGAGGGTACCATACACTTTTCTGCATCAGATACCTACGCAAAACATACAATAGTTCCTTGCACTGAGACCAAGACTGCCTCATTTGAATATTAAATATGACCTTTTAGATCCGACAAACGTGCTTATCACGATAAATGAGAAAATGATGGAGCACACGGATTCCGCAATTTTGAAGGAATTTATTGACTAATTAGTAGAGACAAGGATGAACATCTCGGTGTCACCACATACCTCAACTTCAGGGGATGACTGGTCGGAATACCAACA
This sequence comes from Triturus cristatus, assembly GCF_964204655.1. Lineage (NCBI taxonomy): Eukaryota > Metazoa > Chordata > Amphibia > Caudata > Salamandridae > Triturus > Triturus cristatus. The sequence continues at coordinate 379,491,414 of NC_140581.1, read as the reverse complement.
GCATCGCTAGGAGAATGCTGAACAGAACAGAGGCTCTGAAAAAGAATTGTTGAGAAATTTAACAGGGACAAAGAAGTCTCATAACACTCTGAAAAAGATGCTACTGATCTCCATAAATAGGTATGTTTCTCTATTGATATGAATATATTTTTCAGGACTGGGCTGGTACCTCTGTTTTGCATAATATTTGTTCCTTGAGCTGTCACTATTGTGAGCAACCATGGGCAAATTTTGAGTGATTAAATATTTGATCTGATAGCTCGACCAATACCACAATCGTTTAATGGTGTTTACCAATCACTTCTATCTAATTGGTTTTATAGGCTGTCCCCTTGGCTCTGCCCTGGTTCTTATAGAGGGATCAACCAGATGGCAAGTATTTCAGACGTACTTTACTGTGAATTTGGCTCTGTAAAATATACATATTAGCCGCAATATTGCATGTATGGGGTTGGGGATTTTAGCCTGATATTCCAAATCGCCATCATGGATCAGCCAATCTGAACTTGTTGATCGTTCCTAGAAGTAACAAAAAGAGGCTAGGAGGAGCTAGATTCTCAGTGATTGCTTCCCAAACCTGGAAATCTCTCCCTCTTGAAATGATAGCTACAAAGTTATTTAGGAAACACTTGAAAACCTATTTGTTCAGACAAGCCTATGGTCAATCTTTTACCATGGGGCCAGTATCTACCTTAGCTCAAAGAGGCCTTAATAAATTCTCCGTAACATTACACAACATAATATAGCACAGGAGTTGGGCTCCAGTACCACAGACAAAAGTTCACAAATGACACTATTTGGAATTTTCGAGTCTGTCATCCTAAATTTTCATGTCCGTTTCCCCATTACTTTCAGGTTTTACCGCTCCTCTGCATCTTTTAATTTTCTATTGCATTGCTACTCCATTCCTGGCTTTCAGCTGTGCATCACATCATTTCCTCCTCCTCCCAGTGGAGGCAGCCCAGCGTAATTTTATTGGCCACTATCTAAGGGGCATATTATCAAGAAACGGCGTTAAAATTATCTTCGCCTTAGCGGCAGAAAACTGCCGCTAAAGCAGCGATAATGGGCTTGATAATATGCCACGGAGAATTCCAATAGAAGCCCATGTTCTGGTGTCAACATGGGCTTCTATGGGTATTCTCTGCGGCATATTATCAAGCCCATTATCGTCGCTTTAGCGGCAGTTTTCTGCCGCTAAAGCGGCGATAATTTTAATGCAGCGCTTGATAATATGCCCCCAAATATCTAAATTGCATACACACCACACCCACTATCACAGCAGGCTCAGGCTAAGGGCATAATTCATCATCTCCTGAGATATTAATGTCTTGGCTTATTATATCAAATATAAAAAAAACTACTACTATATATCCACATTAAACAGGTATTCATAACCCTTTTTACACAAAACACACCTTTCGGAAACAGAATCTCAAAAATTGAAAAGGGAGTGGGGAGGCAAGGCCATTAGTAGCAGTGGATTGACAGATGAACATGGTGCTCCCTCTATAGCACAGAATTGCTCTGTAAATGTGGGGTTGCTAGCCAGCTCAATAAACACCTGATGCACAAGATTCTCAAGAAATGGATTGACACTGGTGGATTTTTTATTTTTGTAAAACTACAAATATTTGACAGGATATTGATTGAGGGATCATTACATGCACCAAATACCACCAAACAGGGATTCATGTTTAAATTTCTCAGCATGTGGACTGAATTTGGACAGACACCAGTTATTTTGGGTGAGGACTAGAATTTGACTTTAGATCCAGTGTTAGACAGGAGGACAGAGCACCCTAACCCATATAATAACTAAAATAGAACGATATTGAGGAATTTAAATGAGCGATCAGAAATTGATCGATGTGTGGAGACTTTTACATCACACCTACAAGCACTAAACTCTCGTTCTTGCCCACATAATATTTTTTCCTGTGTCAATTATTTCTTGCCACACGACTGCCTAGTGCCAGACATTTCTTTCTGTCATATTTTAGCAGGAAGAGTCACTAATCATAATCCAGCAACCTTGGGTTGGATTAAGAGCTCATCACCACATCACCTGTTCAACGGCGAGTGAGAACTATGGCCTCCAAATACACTCCTTCTAAAAATACTCTCAGGTTATACATACAGGTCCAACCATTGGAGAATGAAGAGTGAATAACTTGGATTCAAACCTTGTGGGCACCTTGGATGGGGTTACTCATGAGGGATTCAGATATCCATAAATACCAGCAAAAGGAGGAACAATCATGGCTGGATAACAGACTCATGGTATTAACAGTTCGCTTTGTAACTGATTCCAGCCCAACATCCAAACAAGCATTAGAATCAGCTTAAATCCGGTTCAATTCCTTCTTCACCAGACAGGCAGAGAAAGTCCAAATAAACTGATACAACATAGATGTGATCATGGGGAAAAAGGCTGGGAGACCGTTAGCTGCATAGTTTAGAAAACTAGGATTGCAATTAGCAGTTGCGGAGATAAGGAATGAATGAATTAATACTTTTTATTGCTCAGTTAATTAAAACTTATAATATGACACAATTAAATTACCATGTAACACATTGTACATAAATATCATTTTAAAAGAAACATCTTAAAAAACAGTTAAAAACCTTCAAAATGCATTCAAAGCTTCAGGGTACAAAGTGGTGTTACAGACACCATCTCCAGTTATTTCATTTCATAGAACTTGTTGCAATTATTAGACTGATTAAGCCTGAGATTCCCTATGTACACTGTTGTTTTCATGAGTTGAGACTAGATTATTGGCTAAAACCGAGCGACTCCTGCAAATACCAACAACTGAACCGGAACAGGGGCTCCCCATTATACTGGAATCACCCATTATGAAGTAAATGAAGACATGCAAGTTACACAGGGGTTGTATTGAGCCTTCATGGGGTCCAAATTACCAGTCTATATTTGACACCAAACCTACATACTTCCGCATTCAACTGGCAAAATATACTACACGATGAATATCCCCTCAGGATTTGCAGGTATGCTGCTGAATCACAACAGGGTCCTCAAGGAATCTAAACTGGAATTTCCATATTTAGGATTCTTAATGATTGGTATTGGGCCTCTGTAAAATTTAAGAGAGCTTGGCTCATTCACCATGCCAGTTTTTGGACTTGTGATTTTAATTCATGTGATACATTCCATATCCTGTGGTACTGACCTGCCTTGATGGAATACTGGAGATCAGTTTGGACCAAGGTATCTGAAGCCAAGGATGTAGCCATTTTGCATGGTGTATCAAATCTATCTAGGCTAAATGTACATAAACACAGATGGTTAGCTACTGCCATAGCCACAACAAAGGTACGTATACTGGCACACTAATGTTTTCCACACAGTTAACGAGTGGTTACTGAAACTTCAAAGAATTGCATCCTGGGAGAGAATAATATACAAGGTGAATGATGAATTGGAAATGTGTGATTTGGGGTTCTTTTCAGTCCACTGTTGAATTGGAATGAGGTAATGGAGATTCATATGGGGTAAGATAACTGTTTGCTATAACCCATTGTGCTCTTCTTCACTATATGATGATAAGACTGTTCTATTCAAGGATTACCGGTATAATGTATTTATTGCTGTGATAGTCTACTGTTTTAGACACATTGATCTGTGGTAGAGAAATTAGTATGTTTAGGACAGAATCTTCTACTACTGTTGAAGTGTATCTGATTTATTATCTTTATTACATTTTTATTAATATTAATTCGTTCTTTCGTGCCCACATTCTGCACTGCCCTCTTTTGTCCATTCCCTCATGCCATTCCTCCTATTCTCCACCCCTTTTCACTTTCACCATTGACTTTTAATGAACTGTGAATTATCGTTGAATGACCGATCCCTTCTCGTATAGTTGTAACCCAGTTTGTAACATCCGACCCATTGTATATGTTTGCATCTTCTTTGTATATGCTATGGATGCCTTTGATGGTACAACTTTTTTGTGTTTATGTATTTTCATATTTCCACACAATAAAGAATTGTTGGAAAAATTGAAAATTTGTAGTACCTGTTTTGATCACCTATGCAGCTTTCATGAAAATGGTCAAGACATTCCCCCACTAGTTAGAATTCATGGTCACCTCTTCATGAGGAATGCAATGTGCTGAGAAAATCCATCTCATCGAAAGTCCAGGTTTGGATGGGCTCCTTTCTAAACCTGAACACAATACAATTGTTTTATCAAGCAAGTGAGTGAAATGTATAATATTGTTTTAAAATAAAGTGACTCAATAATAATAATAATAATAAAGACATTTGTAGAGCGAACAGCTACTTCGACTGAGGTGTCCCGACGCTAAAGCGGATAACAGCAGAGCAGTGCGGGCGAGGATCTAGTCTCTACGTCTGAATAGTCAGGTCTTCGAGGCCTTTCTAAACTCCTGTTTGGAGTGCATCATACATAGTTGAAGAGGCAAGTCATTCCAGCATTTGGAGGTTCCCACCTTGAACGTTCTGCCCCCCCATTCTCGCTTTAGCAAAGTGGGGGATGGTGAGGTAGCATTTATGCAAGAAAAAGACGGGCAGTGAGGTATATCCTGCGCAAACAATTAGTGATTAAGGCAGTAAAAAAGACAAAAATTAATACAAGGCTTGCATCAAAAGGGAACAAAACAGCCACCACCCAACGCTGTTGCCTACAATTGTAAACAATTGCCATAGAGAAATAATATACTTATCTGTGATCCGTATATAATTTCTATGAATTGAAATTGAAGCTGACGATATATTTAGTTTGCTCAGGGAACTACAAATGTTTTTTGAGGTAGCATTTATGGTTGGACCTCAGCGATTTGCCTTGCTGGTAAGGGCGAAGTCTCTTCCTCAGATAGTTGGGTCCTCTGCCCTGGTAAGCTCAGAAAGCAAACGTAAGGGCCTTGAACTCAACTCTTTTGGCCACCGGAGCCAATGGAGTTGTCTGAGGTGGCGGGGAAATATGCTGACGGAGAGGAATCTTAAAGACCAGTCTAGCAGCCGCGTTTTGCACTATCTGCAGCCACTAGGCAGACCCAGATAGAGTCAGTTGGCATAGTCAAGATGCGAGGTGACTAACGCATGCACTACAGTTTTACGGGCTATCTCTGCCAAGAAGTCGATGAATTTTCTAATAGTTTTTATCTTGCCAAAGCAGGCCGCAGATACATGCTGGACATGGGCAGAAAGGGATAAGTCATTATCCCATCTGACTCCAAGATTCTTGGCGAGTCCTTAGGTACAGAAGCAGTTCCCAGTTCTGCCGGCCACCACAGGGCAGCCAGGGGTGGGACTGCTTGATTAAAAAACAGAACCTCCATCTTATCGGCATTGAACTTTAAAAAATTGTTGCTCATTCAGCTGGAAATGCTTTTTAGACAGTCTCTGAAGGAGTCAAAAACTGATGACGACACCTCACTGAAGGAGAAGATCAGTTGGGTGTCATCCGCATAGGATATCACCTTGATTCCCATATTAGCAATGAGCTCCGCCAGTGGTGCCAGATAGACATTGAAGAGTAGTGGGCTTAGGGCCGAGCCTTGAGGCACCCGCCATCTTAGCGGTATTGCAGCAGAGGTGAAAGGGTGGAGAAAGACTTGTTGGTCTTGGCCATGCAGGTAAGAAGAGATCCAGTCCAGTGCCATCCCACCGATGCCAATTTGATTAAGACGATCAAGCAAAATGGAGTGAGAGACCTTGTCAAATGCTGCTGATAGGTCAAGGAGTACCAGCAGGGTCGTAGAGCTCCCATCCACCGCCCAGTGAATAGAATCAGCCATCTCAATCAGTGCCGATTCAGTGCTGTAGCCAGGGCGAAAGCCAGACTGGTAGCCCGTTGGATTCAATGAAGGCAGCCAGCTGCTGCTGTGCTAATTTCCCCAGGATTTTAGCGGGGGCTGAGAGAGAGAAATGGGCTTGAATTTACTGGCGACTTCAGGGTCAGCATTGGGTATCCTCATTATGGGGAAAGGAATGCATGTTTCCAGGCAGATAGAAAAACCCCTAGCCTGAGTGAGGAGTTCCAGATGGCATTAAGGGGTGTATTCAGCCACTCTACCAGTAGGCTGTATTGTCTAGCTGGCCAGGGATCACCAGGTGATCCGGATTTGCATTTCTGAAGTTCAGCCAGAGAAGCATCAACGCAAACATAGCGCACTCAGAAACCACCGAATGGTTCTGGCTGTGGCTGCGAGAGACACCCTTCCCATTAGGGTGGGGGGGGCGCAGGGAAAGCAGCATAGCTCTGAGCAATTTTGTCCTCAAAGAAGTTTGAAAGGCTGTTTCACAGCTCCAATGAAGAAACAGCAGGGTGCATAAGTGCAGAGGGGTTGGTGAAAGATTTCACGATCTTAAAAATTTCAGTAGAGGAATTCTTAGCACTGGCAATGCGATCGGCCAGGAAATCTCTTCTCTTAATAATGAGAAGTTTGCAGTATTCTTTCAAAGCTGCTCTATAGCCAATTTTATCCTCCATTGCATATTTTTTAGCTCTGATGTTCTCGGTGAACCAAGGAGCGGAAGGGGTTGCTCTGGAAGAGCTAACGAGCTGCTGTGGCGCAATTTTATCCAGGGCCTCGACGAACCAAGCATTCAATTTTATAAAGCTGTCATCAAGGTTATTTGAAAGGGGGGGCTCGGAGTCCTTAAGAAGAGGGGTTAAGGACTCTGGGGAGACCCTACTCCAGTTCCTCCCCGATTCCTTAGGGAGCAAGGTGACCCTGGCCCTAACTTTCAGGTGTATCTGGAAAGGGACCAGGAAATGGTCCGACCAAATTACCGGGACATTGTGTACAAGCTCTTGTTTTGCCCTATGTACAAACGTTATCATTATCTTCATCCATGGGGCGACAAGGCTATCTACATATACATAACATCACTAATCTACACGCACATTGCAAGGCTGATTTCTATTATATAAAATATGAGCATCCTGATAGATTAGCAGAGGAGGTACTCCAGCTGATACCAGAGGTCTGTGCATGCTGAGAAATCACCACACAGCGGTCTGACATCTCATGAGGGGTGTCCAGTTAGTGACCAAGACGGGGTCCTTCAGTCTCTCCCACCAGGTAATGGGGTTGGATCTTCCCTTGGGGGGAGATTCTTGCCTCTACATCTACACACACTCTAGGTACACTTAGAGTACGGTTCGCATAGTTGGAGTACGCTGACATATATACATTGTTTTAGCACCATGATGTTACTATATTTACTATTCACGGTTTTGGTGCTCCAAATCACTTTGATCTACTTATGTCTATTAATCATTGCAGCACATGTATTCTATATGAGAATAACGTTGGTTCAATAAATATATTGAAAATGTCCCACTGTGTATTCTCTGTATAATTCTCTGAGAATAAGTGAGTATGACTGACTTAGCGAAAGGTTCTGTACTGTTTTCACAATACTCTTTAGAGCATCGTTCACTTATAGCACAGTACAAAACCACACACTTAAAAGCCCACAAATCTACCCGGAGGTCTTCTGTAAGTACTGAATCTCTAGTGGCTGTGGAGCATTTTGTGGCTCACTCTTTTAGTATTTCTGCCTACGTTCTTGAAGCAGGCTGCAGGGGATGGCAAAAGTTAACACTGGACCTGTTTATGAGTTGGGTGGAGTATTGTGTCCTCTGTTGGAATACTCTTCATGATCATAAGAGGCCTAGTGTTCCTAAATCCATATTTTCCAGATGTGGAACATCCGGTTCTGTTTTACCTGCTATAATAATCTTGTGCATATTGGGATGGTGCTATGGGTACACGCGCAGTCTAGACTCACTCGAACTCCTCCTGTGGCAGAGGGGTGGGCAATAAATGCTCTTCCTGCCAGACCTCGGCCTTCCTTCCCCCTCACACCTGCTAAGTGAGAACAGAATTGTCCCCTGAATAGAAATTCTACATACAGAAAAGGTCCAGGTAATTCCAGGTTTGCACACTGTTTCCCATTCCAGGGACAATAACTTGGACTAGCCAGAAATAGGTGCAAGTATACCAGCTGGAAACACAATGATACTTTTTCTAGCATTTTCTACAACAGAGTCTTTCTAGATCCCTTGAATTTTTTCAGTGTTCCAACCGAAGACAGAAAGACGACTGGACTGCAAACACCATGTAACCCACTGAGCACTAATTGAGCTAGATGCATTCTAGGGAATGAACAATGCTATGAGATATCACAAGGATTATTGAATCCAAACCCTCTTTACATATGGAAAGAAGCACAAAAGAACACTAGGAAACCAGGGTTTTATTTTAAAGATGTATTTTAAAATCAAAATCCTATCCTAGTGCATACAATGTAAATAGTAACTGTTCTGAAAACCAACAAAATAGTGGCAATAATGTTTACCAAAATAATGAATAGCAAATAATATTGTAACATACTGGTGACCATATTGTAATATACTGGCTTTTTCCATATTAATGTCTCCAATCCCACCCTCATCTCTTTGGCTAAATAAACTAAACTTAGCACGAATCAAAGGGAGCCTAATTAAAGTTTCAATAATGGATCTGACCCGCATACCTTTTTGTGAACAATAGATCCAAGGCTCCGTGTAATAGCAGGGCCTGCTATTTTCACCTGCTTTGTCAGACACACCTGTAAGCTCACAGAACGAATGCTAAATGTGCATCCCGGTAGCCTACAGCAAAGGAAGGTGATACAATTCTGTATGGTCTGTGTCTTGAGTCTCCAGCATGTAGTTTCTCTCCATCTCAAAGCCAAAGGATAATAGAACATGAATTGAGTACAACCAATATATATTTATATTGATTAACACTCGGAAGCGGACTAACGTGGTTGAGGAAAATTAGCCCAAAGAGTTTTACAGAGATAATAATGGGAATCTACGCTGGCCTTACAACCATTGAGTGTTTTATTTGTTGGCAAATATTGCTGTATATATTTTTTTGTAAGCTTTGGTAAGTATGGCTACCAATATTGTTCCTGTATAACTGATACAATAGCACTGATGCCAGTATGAGCTTAAACTATCCCCTCATAAGAGATGTAATCGAGCTTGCCCATTAGAAATATGTCTATTTTCCTACCCTGGGTTAAAAACCATAGGTATTTTTAGCAAGGGTGTAAAAGTAGATGGTAAACAATCAGGAGGCTTTTCGCCTTTCAGCATTGCTTGTATTGCCCAGTGGTTAATTTGAGCCTATGGTTTCCTGTACTCGGCACAGGCACTTAATTGTCAGCACCAGCACCTATGGAAGTCTGTCACATGGTGGCAATGTTTATCCTATTTAGAGAATAAGGATGACACAACTACAGTTGTTTATAAATTCAATACACATTGAAAAGGACTAATACCAACCACCCAAACTATTCTCATAGCTTTGGTGTCCTGGAATAGTCTGAATTCTCAAACTTGTAGGAATGTGATGGTTAGTAAGTGTGTCTGTTAAGTCATTGGCATCGCTGGCAGGGGCAATGAGTGGGGCGAGCTGAAGAGGCTCCTTGACGAGAGCCCTGGCACTTATTTGTTTTACAAATAAAGCACTGGTATTGTCACTGAAATGTCTGCATTGATCTTAATTTTAGATGGATTTGCTGCAGCTGCCTTAAAGGTTTGCACCACTGTTTTTGCACCCAAATCTGCTGCACAGTTCTTCTAGTGTGAATTCCTTCACTTTTATGGGCATAGATGTATTGTATATGGACCAAAGGACGCTCGTACTTTGGGAGCTGCCTTTCCCAATGTAGTTAGTATATATATGTATCAAATACCATTCAAAAGTCAAATGTATCAAACTACAATCAAAAGACTGTGTTCACCATAGGCGGACATACATGAATAAAATAATTCAAACCAAAGCTGAACTATTCATATAATTAAACTATAAACAAACTCAACCAGTACAACAACACAAACAATTAAACCAACAATATAAAAGGCACACATATTTTATCAAATCACTACTCCAAAAACGACAAAAGCTGCAAGAGGTGGACACTCTGCCGGATTCTCTGACCAGAACTTGAAAACAGAAGTATATCAATATTGACACCTACCTTGCAAAGTAAGTAAAACTTATATTTATACTACAACTTATTTTTAATTAAAATTAAAATGGTATAGCAAATATTTAACAAAACTCTCTACTACTCCTATCCCTTTACATAAACTTACTAATAGAAATTACTACAACATCAAGAAAGTATTAAGCTACCGAAAAACAACACAGGTGACAAACCAGAAAAAAAGACATGAAAAGGTAAGTAAATGTAATTTATTGTAAAACAGAAATTCATTGTGTGGTGTTTAGGATTTCTTCATATGTTTCTGTATTATTTTACTGATCTTATTTTATAGGTTATATGTGGAATTCTCTGCTGGAACTCCCTGCTTCAGTGGTGCTTGTATCATATGTACTACTGTATTTGGAATGTATGGGTCATAGCTTGGAACTCTGAAATTTCAGTTTTTGCAGTTCCCTTGAGCCCTCAATATGTATGTATCTGTTTCAACTCCTGTTCTTATAATAAAAGCTTTTTAAACAACAGAAGACGTCTGGTAGAATACTTTACAATTGGCGAAAAGGTTGGGATACGGATCCACCTCATCTGCCATCCTGCATGCTGATTTTTTTTTTCTTCCCGACTTCTCTTAAGGTACTGTCTTCGTTCGTTAAAATTTTCATTCCGAGGGCTCAAGGTTTTCTCTATTGAAGGATTACCAACTCTGGGGCATATCAGCAACACCCGGCGATAATTATCGCTCATGCTCTTAGCGTGAGGATAATTATCGCCGGGTAACGTGGATTTTTATCGCTGAGATGGCGTGCTATTAGCAACACTTATCTCCTCAGCGATAAAAATCCTCACGCTAACTGCCTAACGTGAGATTATCGTTGGAAATCCAGCGATAATCTCACGTAGTGTGGCGTTAGCTTGCTGATAGGGACTCACAAACTTAACCATGATATCCACCTTTTATAGGATATAATGGCTAAGTCAGTCCTGAAGTAGGCGTAAGGAAAGTAGCGATAATAGGGGTTATCGCTACTTTTCCTGCCGCTATGCTTCATAGCGTGGGGTTTGATGATAGGAAAAATGTTGCTTAGCGACATTTCTCCTGTCATGTTAGGTCAGGAACGCCCACTTTGCATCTCATTAGAGATGCAAAGCTGGGCGTTAGGAATCCCCACGCCAAAGCAAGGTTTCACGCGTTAGCGTGGCCTTGCTAATTAGGCGATAAAATTATCGCCGCTTTTCAGCCGAAAACGGCCGCAAAAGCGGTGATAATTTTTTATCGCCAGCTTGTAAATATGCCCCTCTGTTTGTTTAATACTGAGTTACTTTAAGAAAGACAAAACTCCATATACCTTACGGAGCGTTTCTACGTGGACTATTCGCTATTTAAAAAACGTTCCTACTACGGAGCGTTGCTATTCATCCCTTTTTGGAAGGTAGAAACTTTAGAGAAATAGTGCAGTGTTGCGAAAGAAGCTATGAAGGCCAAATTTGTGAGTGATGAAGTCCATCGCCGCAGGTTTAAATGATCTAATATACCTATTAATTGAAGGGATGTCAAATTGTCCATTGGGGATTGGGTTCGTGTCAAGGAACCCTTATTGCTGCAAAAGGGAAATCAAAATTCAGAGATCCTGCATGTATTTTAGGTATTAGAGGTCAAGCCATGAAACTCGATAATGGCCAATGGTGGAATGTTTCTCGTTTGGCCAAAGTCAAGAATGTTGGTAATTATCTTGGTGATCAAAAGAAGGTTCAAAACTTGTCAATGGTTAGAAGAAGTTCAAGGATCAAGAGAATTCCAAGTAAATGTAATGATTAACTATTCTTTTTCTTCCAAAAGGGGGAGATATGTGGTGTTTATGATTTCTTCTTATGTTTTCTGTATTATTTTACTGATCTTATTTAACAGGTTATATGTAGAATTCTCTGCTGGAATTCCCTGCTTCAGTGGTGCTTGTATTATATGTACTACTGTATTTGGAATGTATGGGTCATAGCTTGAAACTCTGCAATTTCAGTTCCTGCAGTTCCCTCGAGCCCTCAATATGAATGTAACTATTTCAACTCCTATTCTTATAATAAAAACCATTAAAAATACAGATAGGAGAATACTTTACACCGTAAACCAGAAAAAAAATAAAACCTTACAACCTCTACAAACTACCAACATAAATATTTTTAATAAAACTAATGCTCTTTTTTCTACCAACAGATGAGAAAGCACTTGCTCCATATTACAACACACCAAACAGAAAAGCTGTAAAGAAGTGTGAAACATCTAAGAAGAACATCTATGTTTGCATAAATAAGTGAACTAGTCACCTAAAGTAACGTTTAAACTTTTAAAATTGTTCATAATTTATAAATGTATTCTTTTTTCAGACATAATTACAGAAAGAGCAAGATATATCACATCACAGAAAGGAAAGCCATTATTTTTTTTTTTTTTTTTTTTTAAAGTTTTTATTGAAATTAGACAAATCAAATAATACAGATTTTGCGGCTGTGCGATACACAAATGACCAATCAGTAGCAGCATTGTGACATTTCCGGTCCTGAAATAAACAATACCACATCATGAATGCAACCGACAACAAGACCACATCTACCAATCCATCATCAACACCTGCCCGAACCTGAACCAGGGGGATCCCTGAGAAAGGAAAGCCATTATTAAGTGTCACATGTGCTACACTTACAACCAAGAAAGTACTTAAATGGAAAACTGTGAAATGGAAATGTACTAAGGCCGTGATTCTGATTTTGGGCTACAATGCCCAGGGGCCCTGTTTGGGGTCTCTTCCCTGCCTTTCCACCATCCTTTTCATGGCAGGGACCATTTTCAGAGTGGGGTCCCCACCATGAAAAGGTTGTCGGTAAGGCAGGTCGTAATCTGCACAGTGGTGTTGGCATCAGCACTGCCACCAGAGACTGCTGCTTTCCCCACTTCCTCCCCGTCGGGATCCAGAATCCTGGCGATGGTGATGGTCTTGCGGCGGTCTAACTGCCCTTCTACTAATCAGGCAGTTGGGCTGACGGGGAGGCGGCGGTTGGACCACCACCGATGGTACAGCGGGATAAGGCCCTAGATATTACTCCACTGCATGCTGAGGGAGGGCCACTACAAAAGATGGTATTGTAATTAATGTATGGGGGCACAACAACCCTCCAAATGTTACTGAAATAGAAGTAAGGGAGGTAATGCAGGATATAAGAGAGGCAAGCACTAACTCCCAGGAGCCCACAACAAAAAAACTAAAAGATATACTCCCTAAAGTTCATGATCACATCACAGACAAACTACCACCCATAACCACCTTAAAATTCCTAATTGCACAAACTGAAAAAGAAACCAGTGTTACATATCCTGCACCTAAAAGATACATAGATATTGAAATACCTGAAGACTTAGAAATCACATATAATGGGGAACATTTCTGTTAGATGATAACCTAAAGAATGATGAACAAATCCTAATATGTCCTACAACAGATACCCTACTAAGTCTAAGCCATTGTGTGAAAGGGTTGCAAACAAAATGGTTTCAGCACACGTGATATGTCTATATATGGATTTTATTATGACTTCAATCGCGTTATTGCACACTTTTGAAATGTCCTTGTCTCTTTTACTTCCAAAGGGTCTTCAGATACAGTCCCCTTGAAGAATCTTCCTGGCCAACGACGTCCCTTGGACAGAAGAAAGGCTCAGGTAAGTGTTTTGTGAGATACTTTTTTTCTTTTCTTTAGGGAAGGAGTGGGAGGACAAATGAAAGTCACAAAAACCTGAAGGGAGAGGAAAGTGAGGAGGCTAAAGTGCAAACGAAAACTGAAAAGTGGAAAGAATTGCTGTGTTGTTCTCGTTCTTTCCTCATTATGTTAATCCGTCCCTCTCACCTCTTTTTCCCCCCTTTCCCTCCTTGCTTCCTTCTGTTTATTCCCCTCAAGATAGCCCCACAAACGCCCACGCACCTGGGAAAGCCACGTCCCTCTGGGGCTGTGGCGGGGTGCTTCAGCTCTGCTTCGCTGCGACGGGTCGCAGAGTCTTCAAGTCCTCGCCTCGTCACTGGAAATAATCGCGTTCCCTCCAGGAGTAACGTATCCTTCTTTACGCTTGGCTGCGTCTCCTACGGCTTCCAATCTGCTGGACCCGGCGTCTTCTCTCTTTGCTTTTCACACTTTTCTTCTGGCGTTCTCTCTTTTCCCGGCCGCATATCCCCGTAGGTCATGTGACCCATGACGTCCGCCCTTCCGGGTTCCTCTAGGCTCCTTTTAAAGGGACCGTCACCACAACTATTGTCTTCGGTTCCCAAGGGAGGACTGTTGTGCCATTGTACCGTGGGGGGCTGTAAATAGAGGAGTGGAGACAAACATGAGGGAAACACGTTTCCGCATTCCTTCTCGTTGGTTTCATCAGCAGAGTCAGGGGCTTCCTGACACATTGTCAAACCTGGATAATGGATGGGACCTTCAAAATGTGACCCAAATCGTTCATTCATGTGGACACCATGCATGGTGAATATCACAACTCAAATATCCATTTCATATATGCCCTACCTATCTACAAAGTAGCTCTTTAACACATTTAACATAAAAATAACTACCACCCAAAAAGCATAATCACAGACTTTCAACAAGCCAGGATGCAAACCATTTTAAAAAATTGCCCCCACACAGCCATACAATGCTGTTACTAGCATTTCAATCAAAGCATATGGAGAAATCTTCAACAATCTGTGCTAAGACTGGAATGTGGTACAGACAATTAATTTGCCTTTGAAAGAGAAAAATTATAGCACTAGCTTATGTCCCTGACACAGAGATAAGTAACCACTAAAATTTACTAATAGAAAGTTCTTTCTACCAACAAACTCTGGATTATTTGAAAAACACTTGGGTTGGCAGACTACATCGCTCCTGTTACAGACACCAACCCAAATTCCATATACTATAGTGGAATGTCCATGACAGCAACAATGCAGTGGAAGGATGGTTCTAATTCACACTAGGCAAAACCCAACCTACAATATATATATTTATAGAAGCTCTACAAAAAGAGCAAAGCTAGCAATAACTACGAATAGAACAAAAAGTAAACTAAATTGCACCTAAAATTAGCAAACATACCAAAAGAATGTATGATATGCTACATTTCATAGTAAAATTCTTCATATTCAATTCAATTCTAGGGCATTTGTAGAGCGCACAGCTATCTCAAAGGAGTAGATTACTTAAAAACAATTGCTGAAAGCATAAAATAACTCCACCATGGCCTGTCCCAAGCCCAGCTGCGAAAGGAGGAGGGTTATGCGTGGAGATAGCTACCCCACCATGTAAACAAATCCTAGCTACAGAAAGGGCAACCAAAAGATATCCCAGCCTTGGGGAGAGAGGAATCTCCTTCCCGGAGAGCTATGGCGCCTTGTGGTGAAAGCCAGAGATTCCTGGAAGCCACAAAGTTGAACCATCTGCTTTCGACCAAGACCATACCCCTCAGAATATGGAACATGAAAATTATGAGACAGGCAAGACAGCTCTAGTGGCAGTGGAGATTAAAAAATACAACCTTGCCCTGCTTGGCATCAGAGAGATCAGTTGGAAACAGTCTGGACATTGTGGTGAAAGCCAGAGATTCCTGGACGCCACAAAGTTGAACCATCTGCTTTCGACCAAGACCATCACCCTCAGAATATGGAACATGAAAATTATGAGACAGGCAAGACAGCTCTAGTGGCAGTGGAGATTAAAAAATACAACCTTGCCCTGCTTGGCATCAGATAGATCAGATGGAAACAGTCTGGACAGAAAAGACTGGCTCCAGGAGGACTGCTGCTGTATTCTGGACACGAGGAAGAGAACGCCCTACATACTCAGGGAGTGCAACCCAGCAGCCCACAGAGCTCTGATTGGATGGGAAGCCCAAAGTCAGAGAGTCATCACAGCGACCTTCCGCACAAAGAAAAAGAGGATCAAGATGTATGTTATCCAGTACTATGGACCTACAAATGACAGCAAAGAAGAGGAAAAAGAACAGTTTTACAACAGACTCCAGTCCGTCCTGGAGGAATGTCTTGAGTGAGACAAGTGATTGGGGGCCTCAATGCTAAGATTGGAAGCAACAACACTGGGTATAAAGAAGCCATGGGCCTTGGCGACACAAATGAGAACGGTGAAAGGTTCCCAGATCTCTGTGCCCTGAACTATCTGGTGATAGGCAGAAGTATGTTCCCACACAAAAGAATACACAAGACAATGTGGGTGTCAACAGGCCATTCAACAGACAATCAGATCAACCATGTCTGCATTGCCAAGAGGTTCTTGAGGTCTGCAGGATGTGAGAGTGATGAGAAGCGTCAGAGCATCACCTTGTCGTGGCCAGACTAAAGCAAAGCAGAAGAAAGCATGGATGGAGCTGACAAACCAATGCCAGTCATATAACACTACCCTTCTCAAAGATGCACAGAAATGGAGTGAATATTCAATCACCCTCAGTAACAAGTTTCAAGTCCTGAAAGAACTAGAGGATGAGACAGACCCAGTAAAAAGTCGCTGAGAAAAGAAACAGTGACATCAACCTGCCAGGTGGTACTGGGTCCATAGAAACACCAGCATAAAGAATGGATCTCTACCAAGACTCTCTGCAAAATCCAAGAGAGGAAGGAAAATAAAGCAGCAGTCAACAAACGCCAAAGAAGAGCAGAAAGAACAAATGCTCAAGGTGAAAACACCAAAACCAACAAGGAAGCAAAGAGAAGCTTAAGAGGAGATAAGCCAAGATTCATTGATGGTCTTGCCAAAGAAGCCCAGGAAGCAGCAAGCCATTGAAACTTGAAAGAACTCTATGATATAACAAGTAAACTCTCCGGAAGATACAGCACGCCAGAAAGACCTGTTAAAGGCAAAGCTGGGCAGACAATCATGGGAACGAAGGCCAACAACGAAGATGGGTTGAACGCCTTGAAGAACTGCTCAACCAGCCCATACTGCGCCAGTCTCAACCAGACATTCAGCCAGCTGACAAGAACTCGCCAATCGACTGCAGCAGACCAAGTAAGGAGGAAATACGGCAGGCCATCAAACATTTGAAAAATGGGAAGGCAGCAGGACCTGACAACATTCCTCCAGAGGCACTGAAGGCAAGCATTGAAACATTAGTAGACATGCTCTATGCCATGTTTGGAAGGATCTGGAAAGAGGAAAAGGTGCCATCAGACTGGAATGACGGTGACCTAAGTAACTGCACAAACTACAAAGGGATAACTCTTCTATCAACCCCAGACAAAGTGTTCAATAGAGTCATCCTGAACAAAATGAAGGAACAAGTTGACGCTCAGTTGCGGGACCAGCAAGCTGGCTTCTGCAAAGATAGATCTTGCACACACCAGATTGCAACACTGTTCATCATCATTGAGCGGTTGATGGAATAGTACTCCCCCTCTATGTCAACTTCATTGACTATGAGAAGGAATTCTACAGCATGGACAGAAAAACCCTTTGGAAACTCCTCCGCCACTATGGTTTGCCAGATAAACTTGTAAGAATCATCAGGAACTCTTGATAGGGAATGACCTGCAAGATAGTCTATGTAGGACAACTCACAGAAGCCTTCCAAGTGAGAAATCGACCCTGCCAGGGTTGTTTGCTCTTGCCTTTTCTCTTCCTGCTGGTCGTAGACTGGATCATGAAAACATTCACAGCAAGGAGTAGTAATGGGATCCAGTGAATACCTTGGATGCAGCTCGATGACCTGGACTTTGCAGACGATCTGGCCCTACTCTCCCATACCCATCTGCAGATGCAAGAGAAGACCCACAATGTGGCAGCCACATCAGCTCAAGTTGGCCTTCACAGGGAAAAAAACAACATCCTGAAGGCTAACATGGCCAGCACAACTGTAGTCAGTTTTGCAGGTGATGCACTGGAAGAGGTTGAGGCTGTCACCTACCTGGGCATTGGGCCTTATTATGATTTTGGCGGTGTGTCAGCAGGCCGCCACTGCAGCGCCCCGCTGCCACACTACCAAAGCCATAATGCGACTGCCCACCAGATTTCGACAGCGGTGCATGTTTAAAGGCTCATAGGAGAGCCGTCACAGGCACTGCAGTGGGAACGCCATTGCAAGTTCCTGCAGAGCATGGAATTGGGGGTGCATCAATCAATCAATCAATCAATCAATCAATCAATCAATCAATGAAGCAGCGCGCTACTCACCCGTGAAGGTCTCAAGGCACTGGGGGGGGGGGGGGGGGAGGGTGCAGCTCTAGTTCAGTCGAAGAGCCAGGTCTTGAGGTTCTTCCTGAAGGTGTGGAGGGTGGGGGAGCGTCTGATGTTGACTGGGAGCTCGTTCCAGGCTTTGGCTGCTATGTAGGAGAAAGCTCTTCCTCCTGTTTTGGTTCTGTGAATGCGGGGGGTCTCTGTGAGATTGAGGTTCCTCTTGGGTACGTGGAAGGAGACTCTCTCATTGAGGTATCTGGGTCCGATGTTGTGGAGGGATTTGTAGGTGTGGGTGAGCAGTTTGAAGATTACTCTCTTTACAACGGGGAGCCAGTGGAGGTCTCGTAGGTGTTGGGTCATGTGTTCATGCCGCGGGGTTCCGAGGATGAGTCTGGCTGCGGTGTTCTGGATGGTTTGGAGCTTGTGTAGGAGAGTTCTGTTGATTCCGGCATAGAGGGCGTTGCTGTAGTCCAGTCTGCTGGATATGAGTGCGCGGGTGATGGTTTTTCTACATTCGGGGGGTATCCATTTGAAGGTCTTGCGGAGGATCCGAAGGCAGTTAAAACTTGTGGAGGCGATGGAGTTGATCTGGCGGGCCATGTTGAGGGAGGAGTCGAGGATGATGCCGAGTTTCCGTGCGTGATCTGTCGGGGTAGGCAGACTCCAGAGGGTGGAGGGCCACCAGGTGTTGTCCCAGGCAGAGGTGGAGGGTCAGAGAATGAGGACCTCAGGCTTCTCCGAGTTGGAGCTTCAGGCAGCTGTTTTATATCCAGGCGGCGACGTCCCTCATTCCTTCCTGAAAACAGAGTCTGGTGTCTTGGAGTTCTTCATGAGGGAGAGGATGAGCTGGCTGTCGTCAGCCGCTGCGGTTGTTGGGCTGAAAGTTAAGGTCTCCGAGTATGATGTAGTCCATAGAGGTGATGACGAGGGGTGCCACGAGGTCGGCAATGGTGGTTGTGGACTGGGTGCGAGGTCCGGGGAGTCTGTTGGCGAGGGTGCCGCGTAGCGTGGCCCTGGGGTTGGTCTGGAAGGTGAGGTGTTCAGTGTTGGGATGGGGCTGTTGGCGGTGGAGAGTCCAAGGAAGGTCTTGTGTGCAATGGCAAGTCCTCCAACTGGGTGGTAGGGATCTTGTATCCGTCGGTAATGGCGGCGGCGATGTCCGGGCCGGAGCTGGGGTTAGTCCATGTTTCAGTGAAGAATACGACAACGGGCGAGAGGGTGTTTAGCAGGTCCCAGATCTCTACGGCGTGTCTGTGTAGGGAGCGTATGTTGAGGAGGATGCATGTCATGGCTTCAGTGGTGTGGGAGTCCAGGGAGTATCCAGGGGTCGTGGGGGCACTGTTGATGGTGAAGGATCGTCGGCAGTGTCTGCAGGAGAACTGTCCTTGGGTGGTATTCGGGGTGGCTCTTTGACAGTCGTTGTGTCTTCCGGGGTTGAGTGCGTGGAGGGTGGCAGAGTTGTATCGGTGGGGTTCCAGAGATCTTCAGTTCCTGGCGCTGGATGCGGTCGGGTCATGGACAGGCATAGACGGGCTTGCCTTAGGCGCGTAAGTGGCCACCATTAAGTAGGGAAGGGGGAGGGGCAAGCAGCTGGGAGGCGGGAGTGGGGCGGGTAGGGGGGAGCGGTTACGGTGGGAAAAACAAGCAGCCAACGTAGGGCACAAGCACAGCGGGGAAACAGAAAAAAGACATGGGATAGAAGTTCCAACAACCAGAGGGAGGTGCAACAGCGGGGATTTGAGTCTCAGGGGAAAAAAGAAAAAACAGCGTTACACAACCAGAGAAATTACACCAACAGGGGACTCAGATGTCAGGGGGGAGAAGGACAGCGTTACCAAAGAATGCAGTAAAGGCACAAAATGAGAGAGACAATTACCAGCACCACAAGGATACAAGCACCAGTGAGGTGTAGTCTCGAACCCTGCGAGGGAGGGATGGCAGGCAGAGCACAGCATGGTGGAGCTGCAGGGGAAGAGCAAGTCTCTGACCGAGGGTCACAGGGGGCACACCATGCGTACCCTGGCATGCATCTCCTGGTGCAGAGGCAAAATGGGGCCCTGTAGGACCCCCTTCGGTTTCCCTCCACCACACATTTCATGGCAGGCTCACCACCATGAAAATTGTGGCGGTGAGGAATCTCCTCATATGCTTGGTGGCGCCGCAGAAGCACCAGCAGCATGTTAGGGGCCTCAGACCACTGCAAGACCACCAAGGGTTGTGGGTCCCTGGTAGCAGCAGCAGTCCCATGGAGGTCCGACCACCCAACTTGCTATAGGGAGGTCAGATCACTGGTGTGGCAGTAGCTCCCATGGGTTTGGTGGTCCATTAGACCGCCAAACTCAAAATAAGGCCCATTGTCTTAGACAAGCAGGGCACACAGACGCCGATCTCAAGGCAAGAATCGGCAAAGCAAGGGCTGCCTTCATTCAGCTAAAGAAGATCTGGAGCTCCAAGGGCCTAACACTGCAAACCAAGATCAGGCTTTTTAACAATAACTTAAAATTGGTCCTTCTGTATGGAGCAGAAACTTGGAGGAAAACAGTGACCACCATCAACAAAGTCCAGACCTTCATCAACACCTGGCTGAGGAAAATCCTCCAAATCTGCTGGCCAAACACCATCAGCAACAATGACCTATGGCAGCAGACCTTCCAACTCCCTGCCCAGCACTCCTGCCACCCCCACCCATAGGGGACCTGTTGCTCATCACTAATGTGGAAGTGTGGAAGTCATACGGCCACCTGACTTTTCCGTGGCTACGTCAGATCTGTAACCAATCCTTGGAAGAAGGCTCAGTCCCGAAGGGATGGAAGCAGGCGGTGGTGTCCCCTCTTATCAAAAAGCCCGCCTTGGATCCAACTAACCCGGCTAACTTCCGGCCTATTTCCCTCCTTCCTTTTCCTATTAAGATCTTGGAAAAGGCTGTGAGCAGATCTCTCAGATTATTTGGAGGAACATCACCTGCTGGACAGGGATCAGTTTGGCTTCCGTCCCGGTCACGGGACGGAGTCAGCCCTGATAACCATGATGGATAACTTGCAGATGCGGGCTGACAACAGGAGCACCGCTGTTCTGGTGCTCTTGGACATGTCAGCCGCATTCGATACAGTAAGTCACCCAATTCTGCTTGAGAGATTGGAAGGAATAGGGGTAAACGGCCGGGCACTGCAGTGGCTTCAGTCTTACCTGATGGGGAGACAACAGGTGGTAACTTTGGGGCCGTTCTCCTCTGGAAAATACCCCATAATTTATGGGGTACCACAGGGCTTCAGTATCAGTCCCATTCTTTTTAATATATACTTACAGCCACTATTTTCGATTATCAAAGCGTTTGGGGTTGAGTTAGTCAACTACGCAAACGACACACAACTGGCATTTTCGCTGGAGGGGAAACAGGTGGTCCCCTTGGAACAATTCCAAAATTGTATGCGTCTGACCAAAGACTGGCTGCGGAGAAATTCCTTGCAGTTTAATGGAGGAAAGACGGAGGTATTGTATTTCTCACCGGCAAGGTTGATCCAACACCTGCCGGTGGAGTTTAGGCTTGCCCCGGAGGAGGCCTCATTGGCCCCGGCCAATACAATACTCAACCTCGGGTTCTTGTTTGATAAAAACCTCCAACTGGACTCGCAGGCAAGTAAGACAGCCAGCGTGTGCTTCGGGTTACTGCGGCTATTACGTCGGATTCTTCCGATGTTGCCATAGGACATGCAACCGTTGATTGTAAGGAGCACGATACTGAGTAGAATGGATTATTGTAACTCTCTGTACTTAGGGGCCCCTCAATACATCTTGCAGGGGCTGCAGAGAGTCCAGTCGGCCACGGCGAAGCTTGCGCTAAACCGTAGGCGTGACTCTTCTTCTACTGAGGCTTTGAGAGAGCTCCACTGGCTGCCAGTCAGGGAAAGGGTCCTTTTCAAATCCCTTTGCCTGATCCACAGAGCAACACATGGGATGGGCCCGGTCCCTCTTCAAGAAAGATTTACATGGTATCTTCCCCAGAGATAGCTGCGCTCCTCTAGCGCCAATCTGCTGGTAAAGCCAAGATTCAAACGAGCCAGATTGGGTGGGAGGGCTTTTAGTGTGGTGGGTGCTTGGAAGTAGAACGAGCTCCCACTGAGGATCAGACAGATTGACTCCTTAATGGAATTCAGAAAGAGCCTTAAGACTTGGCTTTTTCCGGTAGCCTGACTGTTCCGCCCCGCCTAATCCCTCAGCATCAGTGATATTTGTTTTTATCAGAGCGCCAGGATACCCGTGGGGTGACAGAGCGCTATATAAGCACCTATACAATACAATAATGCCACCCCCACTCATAGGATGTGTGATGCGCCACACATCCATCATACACATACATTATGTAAGTCAGCAAAATACATCCCCCCTAATATCATGACAACATTGTGTAGTCTGTGGCAAATGCCCACAACAGTGATAATGACTTTGAACATACAATGTAACTACCATCCCATGTGTGACCAAAAACAGAGTGTGGCCTACACAAGGCAAGCATCACTAGCACTGTGGCAATGTAAAAATAACACCCCCTCACTGTGTAGAACAAAAGTTAAGTGTGGAGTTCCAAACTGCAGCAGATGTTGAGCATTGTGGTGATGGGGTCTAAAACCCCCCTCATCACAGTGACCAAAATGTAAGTGTCATCATGGACAAAGCTGCAAATGCCAAACAGCATATATGATTCCTGGTCCCAACACATGAAACCCTTTTGGGCCAAAGTAGTGGTTGTGTCCTATACCCACAGAGATGTGGTGAGGCTAACAGTGCTGTGATAACCTAACATACTCTCGGCCATGTGCAGATAAGCACCACCCATGGGGGCTGACAATGCATACAGTGTACAATGACACAAAAGCAGAAGTGACCATCACAAAGCATACACACATCTCGAAAACAGACACACAAATCAAAACAACCTGTGTAGACTGTAGGTGTCAGGTCACAAACTCCCATTCCATGCCAGCAATGGCACCTAACAACCAGGATGAATGTGCAGAATGATGTGATATGACTCACAGGGACAGCAGGGAAAATCACAAAAACAACATCCAGACATTGGCCCACAACAGCAATACCAATGCACTGGTGCAGATGCACAAACACAAACAGGCAACACCACACTGCACATCTGACAAAACATGTGTGTGTGTGTCTCAGTATCCCCAGGCAACTAAACAACACATGAGGGGGGCTGAACAACAGTGACACAGATGTGGACACAGTGCCATACAAAAGTAACCCATCAATTGGCCCCCCTTAGTGGGCAATCAGGCATTGTGAGATGAGAGGGAGCACAACAAACACATGTGACCCAAGCTGGAATGAACACAAACTAACACAGCAAGAGACTGACACACAACAGCACTACCCCCAGGGACCAGACATTGGGGTGACACAAGCATGCATGACACCTCCACTGTGCTGACAAAGGTAGATGTCATACAAACTGAGAAACCCAGACATGTGTCCTGTGCCACAAACATACATCACACCTACACAAACACAAATCACTCAGCATGGCCTGTCATCCATGGACAAACGGGAGCTAGGGGCACATCCATGCAAACATTTACATCAGTCCACCCTCAACACCACACACCCTGAACTGCACCAATGTGCGTCTGTGAAGCCCACATTGACAGGTGACATTTCACATGCACCCATGACAAACACAGTAATGTTTGGAGGAAATAAGGTGCACTGACTCATCACACAAGGACAGATTACAACCCTGGTGAATGACAGACATACTGCACAGTATGCGGTACATGGCCATGACGTCAAAGCTCACGTAACCTGCGGAATACCTGCCACAGTCCCAGGACAATGCAGAAGCCAAGGAGAACCACAAGGCACACATGCTGACACCTACAAACATTGCAGCCCTGAACCGGACAAGTGGGAGCAGTCACACACACATACACATGTCTCAAACACTGAAAGGTACCACCTAGGGACAGCTACATGATATTGCGAACAAACAAGTGCCTTGGAGACCCCTGACTGTGTCCCATCTGCGTCTGACAACATCATCACCACTCTGACAAATCCCAATGATGAAACTCCAATTAACAGTAGTGTGTCATGCACCCACACATCTGGTAGCCCATGGCAAAGTTGTGGGATAAACACAGTACCACTCAGCAAGCATCAACAACAGGAACATATCAAGGGAACACTGCCTGCGTATGAAAAGTGATGTGGACACACACACACATGCTCACACAACACACACCATGGGCCCAGGCAAGGTCACGGAACAACACACTTACTTGAGGGGACTCAACTCCTGTGGAAGCTCAGCTGTGACAAACATAATCCCAGCAGGTCTCAGTCATGTCAGCAGAACACTTGGTCAGTCAGCCATCAGTTACCACACAATGAAGCCTCTGGTCACAACAGCCTGGGTACGGGAGTCTCCCCCAAGTCATCTGCACATACTCAACACATATGTCCAGCAAGTTTCACAGAGGACCCAGTTGCTCCTACACTAATGATGTCCACACCTGTAGGTCCAGTGGAGATGCGCCCACAGTCAGGGAAATAGACAAATTGGACAATGGGAAGCACATCATATGTGCATGTGTGCAAGCCACAGATGTGACCATGCAAATGAAATGTTCACAGAGATGTTCACAAATTGTTAATCATGACACATCCAGTTAGCTGCAAAGGATGACCTGGATACCGACCAGAATAGGATACATATCTCATGGACCACATGGAGTACCTCACATCAACACCTCAGTATTCAACATTTGAAATCCAGCATTAGAACTGCAAGGTCATGGTAAACATCATCAACATAATGTACAGCTAAGTCAAATTCACAAGGATAAAGAAAAAAGCTTTATTCAGCAGATGAAAAATTAAACGTCCGTTCAAAACAAAGGGCAATGGCCAGTCCATTATCAAATGACAAGAAGTGAACTTGAATGACAACTGTCACACGTTGCTTGCCGGCACTGCTAAGGACAGGGGACATCCCCTCGGAGGGGCATACATGGGGCAGGCCAGGCACCGCAGGGACAGGATCAGGGCGCAGCAGAAGGAGGTGGTGGATGCAGGAGAGTCACTGGCAACTGCAGTGGAGCTGACTGAAGTAGTGGGTGCAGTCACAACTGTGGGGCACAAGTCAGATGGAGTGGGTGCCGGCACAACTTCAGTGGGCAGATCAGATGGAGTGGATTGGGTCCCCACCGCAGTGCCCAAGTCAAACGGGGTGGTCGTGGACTCCACTGCAGTGCCTAACTCAATGGGAGAGGAATGGGGTTCAGGTGAGGTCGGCAGGACAGAGGGGGGGGACACGGTCCCCACATCAGTGGCACTAACTGTCTGACCGAGGGTGGAAGAGCAAGTGGTAGGGGGGAAGGACCTCAGCATTTTGGGGATGGTGTATCTGTGGGTGGGGGAACCTGGGGCAGGGTGTGCTGGGGGAACCTCTGGAGTGGTGGCCTGGGGGATGGAGGACAGAGACTTTGCCTTGGAGCTGCGGGGCAGGGGTGGGGTCTTGCTCTTCCAGCTCCGGGAGGACTTGCGGGTCGGGGCCTCAGTCTGACTGCGCCTGGGGGAGGGTGTCCAGGTGTGAGGGGCACTCCCCTCTGTGTGTGGGGACTTCTTCTTCCCCTTGTAAGATGGATCTGCTGGGTCGGTGGGGAAGAGGCCAAGGTCACAGAGGAAGAGCTTCTGTGGAGATGGGGTTGCAGGTGAGGCAAGGGAAGGGGGCTGGGAGGGAGAGGTATCAGAGGACTGCGGAGTGGTTGTGGATGACTGTGTGTGTGTCTGCAAACCATCCCCTGTGAGTGTGGTATCAGTCCGCTGCGCTTGCTTGTGTGCACGTCTAGACCTTGTTTTGGGTGTTTGTGTGCTGCCCGTGTCTGTGGCTTTGTGAGAATGTGCAGGTGTGTGTGTGCTTGGGACAGGTAGGGTGCTAGGAATCGTGGGTGGTGCAGGGGTAGGAGGGGTGCGTGACTGTTGGAGGAGGGACACTGCTGTCGTCAGGGAGGAGGCCACGGACTGATTGGTCCTCTGTAGGGCAGACATGCCCGATGAAATGCCCTCCATGAATGACACCAGTTGCGTCAACAGACTGGTGTGTGCATGGAGGACACTCAGCATTGATGTCTGCCCTACATGGATCTGTCTAAGTAAGTCCACAGACTCCTCACTCAGGGCATCAGGGGACACAGGGGCAGGGGGTGCGGTGTCTGGCACAAAGGAGACATGCTCCCTAACACGGGAGCCTCCACGGATCTCTGGGATGGGAGCCGATGGGAGGATGGTGGTGGTGGGGGCGGTGGTGGGGACAGCCTCACTAGCTGGGGTTTGGTGGCTGCTGACACCCGCCTCCACAAGGGAGTCATCCTCCGACCTGCTGTGACTCTCAGCTGGGGTGGATTGTGCTGAGGACTCCTCCATGTGGCTCCACTCGCCCTCCGTGCCACTGGGTCCCCCCGACTCCTCTCCTTCTGTCCCAGTCAGGCTCTGTGGCTCCTCATGGTCCATGGAGCTGTCCCCTCCTGTGGCCGTGGATGTATCTGGATAGAAATAGGAAGAAAGAGAACAACACCAGTCACCTGCACTGACTGCACACACCACAGTGAGTACATCACATCACAGGGCAAGCCCTGGCATTATCAGCTGAACACTGCTCAAAGTGCTCACACTGTTTAGAATAAGCCAATTGTCAGTCTCACCATCAACCATGGCACACATATTCCTCCTGGACTTGCACCCATATGTCTGTTGCATGTTGGATGCTAATACACCAATGTGCCGACATGCACCACCCACACATTTTTTGGACATGCAAGTGAACATGTAGGAGTATGTCACTATACACACTGCACATCTCTTGCCACTGACTCAATACAGGTGTCTGGATGAAGGGATGGCCAGAGACTCATTTCACATGCTTGTGATGCATGCCAGCAACACACACTATGATGTTTTCATGTCCTGATAGTCAATGCCACAATGGGGTGCATGGAGCACACTTCAATACAATGCAGGATCCCTCATAGCAAGTTAAATGCCATGGCACAGGCATGCCTGGAAAGTCAGTCAACACTGTCTCCTGTCACAGGGGCAGGGCATCCAGACAACAACAGTATGCACTGTGTCACAATCATAGCTCAGGGGTAAAGCAAACTCTGCAGCTGACAAGTACACTTGCCCATCCCCTGCAAACAACATATCCCGGACCCAGAAGACCCCACATCATACAAATCAGACATATGAGTCTCTGCGAACACAACTCCCTGTACATTAGCACATCACAGTCTGCTGTGCATGTAACCCAGCTGCCTGAAGTGCACAGTTGCATACACCATTGTGTTCTGTCAAATGATCACACACCTATATGTCACACAGGTCTTGTCTCTCATAGTCACATCTCAGATGTCCTGCTGACCCTCAAACTCATGAACACCCCAGTTGTACGTAACAGGAAGCCACACCATAATGACAAGAGGCAGGCACCTGAAGGCACATGTCACTAAGTACAACCTGTAAGTTGATACACAGGAGTGGGATTACAGAGTGATTCTAAATGCACTTGAGTAGGCATGACTGCCCAGGTCTGCGTGAAACAGTGTGTGGCCCTGGACAGTAGTCAGGTGGCTAAGCAAGTGTGACATACTTTATATACATACTCCGGAGGCCCACAAATTGTATTCCCCTGCTGCATGGGTTTGTTTGAAATACCCCAGCCACATGTGGCGACTCAGACCAGCAATTGGAACACATATCAAGGGCACACACAGATCCCATGTCAGATCTCCGGCATTGGGTAAACAATTGACCCACCCGTGAAACACACAAGTGAGTCACAGGAACAGATGCTGTCCGGAAGCTGAAGCATAGCTGACTGCAGGGACACAGTGCCCTAGTGACACAAGCAACAGACTGTAGGGGCCACACCTGTGGATCAGATGAGGAGGGTGCATCACACAATTGAGGGACCTGAGTATTGGACTACAAGACCTACGTAATGTGGAAGTGTGACCAGGCCAAAAGACTGCAATTAGCATGCCAGACATAGTACACAGATTAGGCATGGACTTACCCCCTCCTTGCTGCAGTCTAGCCTTCAGCTGCCTATCCAGGTCCGGGAAGACCACCACCAGTATCTGTAGCATGTGGGGGGTCAGGGTATGGTGTCCGCCGCTCTTGCGAGGAGGCGCCAGCTTCAGCTGGACCCTTGCGATCCTCCGGTTCTAGCCCCGAAGGTCCTGCCACCTCTTCTGGCAGTTGCGGATCCGGCGCTTGTAGACCCCTACCGAACTGACTGCCCGGGCGATTGTCACCCATATCTCCTGCTTCTGGTGAGCATCAACCTGTGAGGATGACAAAGTTAAAAGTCCATTAACACACATGCCCCATATTTGTGCTGCACACATTTGGATATACATGTCATCATCACAAAGGGAAATGAGTGACACAGGTAGTGCACCCATGGAAAGGGACAAATGACCTGCATGTCTGACATGTTAACAATGCCTGGGAAGTTTAAGCTTGCACAAATGCACTTTAGCTGCAGAACACCTGTTCATTACATGTACCTACACACTTTGGGGGATGAAAGTACTCAGTGAGTATGCTTGCCACTGGTGTACACACTGCTAGTACTGCTAGTCAGACAACATGCACAATTAGGAAGGCAGTGGACTACACACTCACCTGCTCCCCTGGTTTTCCATACAGCTTTCGTTACTGTGGAAGGAGCCCGTTCAGCAGGGCCTGGTTCTCCTCCTCAGTGCCTCAGTGAAGGCTGGGACCCTCTCCAGAGTACGTGCTATAGCAGTAGCCAGAGGATGCAGGGACAGCAGCAGTGGTAGCAGGGATGTGGTCCAGTAGCATGTAGTGCAGGCAAGTGAGCTCCCTGGGGTCCAGCCAGCTTTATATCTGTGCTGCAGAGGCAGACTCTGTGCCATGTTTCCCCAGTGATAGGTCCAACACGGTTGCATTCTATGAATCTGGCCAATCCATGGAAATGTACGACTCATACACGTCTTCCGCATCGTTCAAATCTTCACCTTCATAAAACCCTACGAATTGCAACATTGTTGTAGGCATCCACCTGAATTTCTAGCGCACAACTCGTTCAAGATTTGAATCTGCATCCGTCTCCATGACAGTCCAGAGCCAATGGGTGTGCACGGCTCGGGACAACTAACTGTACAACGCGTATTTTGAAAATACACATGCACCCGTCTCCATACGATTCAATGGCCAAGGCGAACGCCTGTCTCGGAACATGCCTGCCCGACGCGCATGCATGATAGTCACTCGCGTCGGACCTCATTGCAGTCAATGGCAAAGCGTACGCACGGTTCGGTCATGAACCGTGCAATGCATACGCATTGTCACCCACATCGGACCTCATTGCAGTCAATGGCAAAGTGTACGCACGGCTCGGTCATGAATCGTGCAATGCATACGCATTGTCACCCACCTCGGACCTCATGGCAAGCAATAGCAAAGCGTACGCACGGCTCGGTCATGAATCGTGCAATGCGTACGCATTGTCACCCGTGTCGGACCTCATTGCAGTCAATGGCAAAGCGTACGCACGGCTCGGTCATGAACCGTGCAATGCGTACGCATTGTCACCCGCATCGGACCTCATTGCAAGCAATGGCAAAGCATACGCACGGCTCGGTCATGAACCGTGCAATGTGTACGCATTGTCACCCGCGTCGGACCTCATTGCAAGCAATGGCAAAGCATACGCACGGCTCGGTCATGAACCGTGCAATGCGTACGCATTGCCACCCGTGTCAGACCTCATTGCAGTCAATGGCAAAGCGTACGCACGGCTCGGTCATGAACCGTACAATGCGTACGCATTGTCACCCGCGTCAGACCTGATTGCAGTCAATGACAAAGCGTACGCGCGGCTCGGTCATGAACCGTGCAATGCGTACGCATTTTCACCAGCGTCGGAGCTCATTGGTGTGACTATTTGACAGCTTCAACACACAATTACTTGCCAGGGAGACATGTGCACACCTACCACACTACAGCATTGGCCACACAGTGTCCCATAGGGAGAGGAGTTGGCCTAACGGCTAGGGTGCTTGGCCTCAGACTTGGGAACTGGGTTTGAGTCTCGGTAATGACGCCAAACATCCTGTGGTTCTGGGCAAATCACTTAATCTCCCCGTGCCTAACAAAAAATTAATGTGTGTCCTCATGTAACGTAACTGGTGCTATGTAAAGCGCTCTGATACCTGATTGGATTCAGGTCTAGTTTGCGCTATATAAAACTCTGCAAAAAAAGAAAAGGCTGCATTCCCTGTGTGTTGTGGGGGGGGGGGGCAACATTTGGTTTGTTGTATGGCACTTTTGTACAGCCACTCCCAGGCTTTGCTCATGGGGGCAAAATCCTTTGTGTGTTGTGCACATTACCACTGTGATGTGCAACTGTACAGTTATAGGCATGAGTCATGGACACAATTGCAGGTTGGATATGTTTAGGACATGTCACATACGCCCTGAGTCCTGGGGGTGATGGCATGTACGTCACTGTGAGACCTGTAGCCACAATTCTGATGTGCACCCACAGTCTATGTGCATTTTGTGTCTCAGATGTGGATGATCAAATGTGCCCAATGGGAGACAGTCTCCACATTCATCTGGTATGTGCAGCAAACTTGATGTTGTGTGTGTGTCCAAGAGACAACAGTGGCCACTACCTGTGGGACTCACGCTGGCCTTGTGGTGTGTACGTGATACGCCATGTCATGCCAGTGTTGATGTGGCAATACAGGGACCCTGGGTATCTGCATGGCAAAGATCTGTGATGCCTGGGAAACATCAGGCCTCACTTGTCACTATGGTGTGTGTTTGCAACGTCACAGCAGTACATAGGTAGGGTGACACAGCCCAATGATTAGCCATTGCACTACATGGGACTTATGTGGACATGTGGAATTGAGATGTGAGGTGATGGGAATGTAGGTGACATATGTGTCCATGCCCAACAGCACACACCTCAGTACATTGTGTAATGTCATGATGTATCATGTGATATTTAGCTTGGTCATGGCCACATGGGTGGATGAACCGACAATCTTCCTTTGTGCATCTCTGTTCTGCAGGGCACCAGCTGTCCATCGACCGTTCCCAGACCTTGAAACCATGCAGGAACGCGACTGCATCCGACGGTACCGCTTCACCAGGCCACTGATTGAGGAGTTGGCGTAGCAGTTGGCGCCACATCTGCTACCTGGCCGGACATACCCTACAGCACTGACCCCAGAGGTGAAGGTGATGGCAGCCCTGCACTTCTTTGCTACTGGTACCTTCCAGTACACTGTGGCTACTGCTGGTGGTATGTCGCAAACTATGTTCAGTCGTGTGCTATGTGATGTCTTTGAGGGGATGTTGCATTTCCTTGACCTGTACATCAAGTTGCCTAGCCCAGCTCAACTCCCTGAAATAAAGGATGCCTTTTATACACTGGGGAGGATGCCGAACGTCATCGGATCTATTGATGGTACACATGTGGCCCTGATACCACCACAGGCACATGAGCAGGCATACCGGAACAGGAAACATTTCCACTCGATCAATGCTCTGGTGGTATGTCTTGCAGACATGTGTATCACACGTGTGTGCACGGTTCCCCGGATCTGCGCATGATGCGTACATAATGAGGAGTAGTCGCATTGCAATGCTGATGTCACATATGCCAGACCAGCGTACCTGGCTTGTCGGTGTGTACTGACTGTTTACCATTGTGTGTGTTTGGCAATGTTGTATTCTGCACTCCTACAAAACTCAGCTAATTGTTCAATTGTTTGTGTGTAGGTGACTCCGGATACCCCAACATGCCGTGGTTGCTGACACCCCTCAGGAACCCTGTGACACCAGCCGAGATGCTCTACAATGAGGCACATGGTCAGAAACGGAGGGTGATTGAGCGGACATTTGGCCTCCTGGAAAGCCGCTTTCGCTGCTTGGACAAAACCGGAGGGTCCCTCCCATATGACCCTGCAAAGGTGTGCAAAATTATCCCTGTATGCTGCATGCTGCACAACATGGCAGTGCGGAAAAAGTTGCCTCTCATCCAGGATGATGATGACTGACCTCCGCCACCTGTGGAGGATCCCGGCCTGGGCCACGATGCCAGTGATGATGAAGATGAGGGTGACGTCCGAACACAGCTCATCAACAACTTCTTCGCCTGAATGTGAGTTTACAGGGTTGTTATGTCAATGTACGGAGTTAGCATGAAATGTGTTGTGGCTGCTCTGTTGCTGTCTGAGTGTGTCTGTGTGCCACGTGACTAGATGTGTACAGTGATGTGTCCATTCAGGTGGTCTGTACTCCACAATAGTGTAGTACTGCTAACTTGTTTCTGTGTAGGTTTCTTGTGACATGTTTTGTGCATGTGTATTGCATTTCTCTCCTGTTCTGCTGTGCTTTTGACTGTGTCTTGTGTCAGTCCTTCCCAGGGTACTTTGCCTGTTGTTTGGTCATCACTGACCCCCAACACCCAGAATCCAAAACCAGTGTGGGAGTAGTCAATTGCCATCAAGTGATGTGCCACACACCCCTGGACTACAATTCTCAGACACTCTGTGACCGTGTGTCCACCGTAACGTACAATTGGCTTGCAACTATTTTAGAATAAACATGTTGCTGATGTGTAATGAACCTGTGCTATGCTTTGTTAGGTGCGTTGTCTGTCTTCCCACATCTGAGTGACATTTGCTTACCTCACCTGTGGACTTATTACCACTGACTGTGGATAGGTGTTGTGTCTGTGCATACCAATGTGTTTCAGGTCAACATCATTGTATGGGATGAGTAACATGGCCATGGTGAGTATGTGTTGTGTTGCCATAGTGGTGTGTCTCCCTCACATGTGTCACATCACCATGACTCACCTAACAGTGGTCACATTGTTGTAGTATTTGGCATGCACTGTGTTGTTTAGCAGATCAACATCTCCATGACACATGACAAGTTGGAATCACAACAGAGGCAAGTATGGTGTACTGGTGAGTTTATTTTCGAACATGTGTGAGGAAAGTGCACAGGAGGGTGGGTGCTGTACATTGGGTTTTGAATCCAAAGTTCACAGTAGAGTCGGAAGTGTTGGTAGATTAAATGTCCAGAGTAAAGTCCACAGTCATCTGCCAGATTGGACCAACATGAACCCTCCATGTCATGTGGGCGAGTTGTGTCCGATTGGACAAGGGGAACGGGTTGCGCACAAAGAACATTGTCCAGAACGGGTTTAGAGGCCCTGGGGGATGTGCAGGGACATCTGCGGCTCACATGTCCTTCTTCAGACGACCCCTCTTCTTCTTGGGGGGGGGGGGGGATCCTCAGGTGCAGGCCTCTGCGGTGCAGGGGACTCTCCGCCAGAGTCCTCCTCCCTCCCTGTGGCACTGGCTGATGGTGTGGCAACAGATGTTGTGGCCACACAGGGAGGTGTGGGCATGTTTGTGGTGATCTGGCGGAAGCATTGGAGTATGTCTCAATGCACCGCAGTAAGGGCATCCCACTTTGCCTCCATGCGGGCATGGTGAGCAGCCTGCTCCTGTTGTATGTCCTTGAGGATCCCCACTACCTGGCCAAATCCTCCGGTGCTATTCTGGTACGCATCTATGATGCGTGCCAGTTGGGGCTCATCATGCAGTCCAGACCCCTCTTCAAGGTGCGCCCTCTGCCTCCCACCCCTCCCAGCACCCCTATCCACACGGACAGGACCAGCGGCGGCATGCACAGGTGACACTGGGACCCCTTGGGTGGTGTTGCTGGTGGTGTTGGCTGCAGCTTCCAGGGGGTCCTGTGTCCCTGTGCTGTGGGTGTTCTGTGGCCTTGGTCTGTCCGTGTTGGTGGGGGTGCCCTGTCTGTTTCCAGATGCTGGAGGTGTGGGTACAGGGGGTGCAGATGTTGGTGCTGCTGGTGGTACATGATGACTCACACCAGAGGTGCCAGGTTGTTCTTCGTCATCCGAAGAGGACAGATACAGAGTCAAACCAGAGAGCTGAGTGTCCACCAGAGTCTGAGACTGGGAATCCTCTTCATTTGTTGCTGTGTCCCCAGCACCACCTGTGTTTGGAAGAGACCCACAATGTAAGTTATGTTTCTACAGGCATCAATGGTTCACAAACATGACATTTTCTACTGTACGAACGGATGCCTGCCTGTGCACTGCTTTGTTCCAGCTTGTCACGGACAGAGATTGATATTGTTGTTGCACATTGCCCAGCCAAAATGAAACATTTCAATGTGCATGTCGAAGTGTGTGCATGCCCAGCTCATGGATAGATTTATCTGTACATGACCATTACTACTCAAGGGCCATCACGTTGCTGACACAGGTGTGTCATCCCTGTACACATGTGAGATTTAACAAGGACATACGTCTTATTCCACTGCAGATATGTTGTACTATGTGGGCATGTGTGGTAGCAGAGTTTGCTAGTCTTTGTGTGCCACATTGGTGTATTGGTATGACCTGGTCACAGTCCGGTATGCCTGTGATCTCTTTGGAGGAAGTGTTTTTTTCCAGTTTTCCTAGTTCCCATCTCATTTTATACAAGTGATGATGTCACCATCGTTAATGAGTCTGGTGCTGAGTTTTGTACGTGCATATGTGATTTGACTTGTGAATGTTCCCCATGGTGACATGGATTGGGCAATGTAGCACTCTGGCTTTTCAATGCTCATGACAGTGAGGGCCGGTGCTGTGTGTGTTGCAGTTTGGCTGCTGTGAGTAGCATGTCTCCTCCAATGCTGTCCAGGTTTGACCTTGTATCTACAGTGTCTATGTCAGTGAGTGGTGTGTTGTGTGAAGGATGCCTATGTTTCAGCACGATGTAGGAGTGGGATGCAGCTCACAACAGCACTGAGTGTGAATGCGAACATGCTATGGTGTCGGCTATATTGGTGTGTCCATTCCATTCACTGTCAGATGTCCCCTGTCAATGATGTATATGTGAGTTCCTGTGTGTTTTGTGTAATGTACTATTTATGGGTCTCCACATTTGTCATCTGCAAGAATTGAATTGAATTGAATTGAAAGGACATTTATAGAGCGCATGGCTACCCTAGAGCATCCCAGCGCTAAAGCAACTCCCAGAGCAAGTAGGCGAAATTACGGAAACAGAAAAGTTTTTAAACATTTGCGAAACAGAATGTAATTGGATTCAGATCGAATGGACAATGGTAGGCCATTCCAAAGCTTCGCAGCATTGTAGCCAAAGCACCGTCCTCCGCTACGCATTCGTTTTACAATGGGTACTAGGGCCAGATGTTTATTTTCTGATCTCAAGGATCTAGCTGGACAATAAGACTGAATAAGAGATCGGACAACTGGGGGGCCCTTGTTAGAAAGTGCCTTGTGGGCAATACACAAGGCTTTAAAATGGATCCTTTGGGGAACCGGCAACCAGTGAAGTAATGCCAGAGAAGGTTTGGCAGACATCTATCTAGCAGAATTGGTGAGCAGTCGCGCTGCACAGTTCTGAATGACTTGAAGTCTGTTAATGGCCACCAAAGGAGCTCCCAGATACAGGACATTCGCATAGTCCAGGCGCGACAGAATGAGCGCCTGGACTACTGTTCTTCTGACAGTGAGTGGGAGAAAATGGAGAATCTTCCTTAACATTCTGAGCAATCCAAAGCAGCTAGCGGCTACCTTACTCGCTTGCTTCTTAAAGTTCAGATCATGGTCTATCCAAACTCCCAAACTCTTAACTTCTGTTTTTGGAATCGGGGGGGGGGCAAGACAGTTAGGCCAGAAGGGAGCTATAGAGGATGGGGAGCAATTTCCAAAAAAACATGAGTTCCGTCTTGTCCCCATTAAGTTTTAGGTAAGAAGCATCCATCCATTTTGACACTTCTTGCAGACACAGCATGAGATTAGGAGCAGACTTATTTTCTTGGCTGAGTGATACCACTAACTGGGTATCGTCTGCGTAAGTAATAATCTGAATTCCATGGGGAATTACCAGTTCGGCAAGGGGACTCATGTACACATTGAATAGAGTGGGGCTCAGGGACGAGCCCTGAGGGACCCCACAGCCAAGAAGTAATGGTTCTGAAGCGACATTTCCATCGAAGGCCACAAATGAGCGGTCCTCAAGATAGGACTGTAGCCACTTTAATGCCATATCAGTAATTCCAAGGCTTTTAAGTCTTTGGATTAAAAGCTGATGGTTCACGGTATTGAAGGCTGCACTGAGATCAAGCAGAATCAATGCAGCACAGCCTCCATTATCCGTGATCCTTCTTAAACTTTCCGTCACAACTAGCAAAGCTGTTTCCATACTTTGTTGGGCTCTAAAACCTGTCTGAGTTTGATGGAAGCAGTTGTTAGTTTCCAAGAAGGACGAGATCGTAGTATTGACATATTTTTCTGCCAGTTTGCCAATGCCCGGCAGTAGTGAGGTAGGACGATAATTAGACAGTATCTCAGGATCCAGATTGGGTTTCTTTAATAAGGCTCTGACCATAGCTTGTTTCCATAAGAGGGGAACAGAGCCTGATTCTAGGGAGGTATTTATTACTTCAAGAACAGTTGGGGCAATGGTTTCAAAAACTCGGTTTAAAATCGTAGGGGGGGGCAACATCTGACGGAGCTCCAGATTTAACCTGGTTGAAAATGTTCTGGAGAATAGTTAGATTTATAAGGGGAATAGTCTCTAGTTGATTAATAGCAGCGCGTACGGGGGGTATTACCTGTGATTCTAAGCCCGCAGGAAATGCTTGATAAATAGCCTGGATTTTTTCATTGAAGAATTTAGCAATTAAATTACAGTGTTGGAGACTATCCTTTTTCAATGCTAGGGGGAGCGGGAGGGATAAAAAGAGATTTGGCGATTTTAAAAATTTCACGGGGGCTATTTTCAGCTAAAAGAATTTTTTTTCGTAGAAAGCAGATTTTGCTAATTTTATTTCATCTTTATAGCTTCTGATTGCGATTCTATAGTCCTCCTTCCTATCAGCTGTCGGAGATTTCCTCCAGCGACGTTCTAGCTGCTTGGAGCTTTGTCTAAGGGTGCTTAACTTAGGTGTGTACCATAAATTATGGTGACCCCCCTCTTTTCTTATGAATACATTTTTGTGGTAATACCATATCCAATGAAGATTGTAACCAGTTATTAAGTTGGTCGTTAGCAGTTGCTGGATTAGAGTCTCGTATAGGGACAGTTTCTTCTAGATGCTTCGACCAAGAATCATATGACAATTTTGCCCAAGATCGTACTGACCTGGTACTTTTTTTTACCCATAAATCAGCTCCTTGAATTGTCCATGAGAAGCGGATCAGAAAATGGTCCGACCAAGGAAGAGGAATCGGATCAGCCACCGTTAGATTAGAGATGTTAGAAAAATGGAGTCAAGAGTATGTCCTTTATTATGAGTAGGGTTATTACTCAATTGTTTTAGGTCCAGTACTCTGAGACCTTCAGTCATCTCTACTACTAATGGGAGATAAACCTCCTCTAGGTGGAGATTAAAATCTCCAAGAAGCGTAAAATTCGGGAGCAAGCTAGCCAGGTTTACAATATTGTCATGAAGATGTTTACAAAAATTGCCTGCCGGGCTGGGGGGACATACCTCCCCTGCCCGGCCAGGGGGCACCCCTGGACACTGCATCCCTAGACAATGATTTAGAACATATGGTTGCAATGGCTGTATGTGCGACCGGGTTATGTGTGGCCAGTGCATATGTGTGATAGTCAGCCACATCATTTCTCAGGTCCAGTGTCAGACATCTTGTCAGTCCCTTCCCACTCTCTGTGAGACGAGCATGGTTCAGTGTGAGCTTGCTGGGCCATGTGGATGGCTGGGGATTTTCTGTGACTGCAAATCCCATCATGCTCTTGGCTACACCCCCCTTCCCAGCATGCCCATACTTCCTTCCTCTTCACTCTGCTTCCCTGTGAGGGGGTGTGACAGCAATGGCAAGATGGCTGACTGTGAAGTCCTGGTGTTTGTTGGTGCCCAGTTCACAGAATGGCCTTGTGCTCCCCACAACAGAGCCCAGTGTCAGACATCTTGTCAGTCCCTTCTCACTCCCTGTGAGGCGAGTATGGTTCAGTGTGAGCTTGCTGGGCCATGTGGGTGGCTGGGGATTGTCTGTGACTGCAACCCCCATCATGCTCTTGGCTACACCCCCCTTCCCAGCATGCCCATACTTCCTTCCTCTTGACTCTGCTTCCCTGTGAGGGAGTGTGACAGCAATGGCAAGATGGCTGACTGTGAATTCCTGGTGTTTGTTGGTGCCCAGTTCCCAGCATGGCCGTGTGCTCCCCACAACAGAGCCCAGTGTCAGACATCTTGTCAGTCCCTTCCCACTCCCTGTGAGTTGGGCATGGTTCAGTGTGAGCTTGCTGGGTCATGTGGGTGGCTGGGGATTGTCTGTGACTGCAACTCCCATCAGGCTCCTGGCTACACCCCCCTTCCCAGCATGCCCATACTTCCTTCCTCTTGACTCTGCTTCCCTGTGAGGGAGTGTGACAGCAATGGCAAGATGGCTGACTGTGAAATCCTGGTTTTTGTTTGGCTACAAGTCCAAAGAGAGCCCCTGTGCTTCACACAGCAGCACCCAGTACGGTGTATCTTTTGCTGATATTTTGCTGAGTTGTGGGTCAATGCATTCTACCCGGTGAGTTGTGTGGAGTTTGTGTTGAGGGGTGGGGATGTCTCCACATGCTGGTAAGTATGGTCAGAGCTGTCAGTCCTCCTTCCCACCCGGCCAGACATCCCACCATGAAACGTGCTTCCATTGGAGGGTGTGCAACTTGTTTTTCAGGATGTCAGTCAGTGGTGGCCTGCTTTTGATTTGCACACAACCCCTACCAGGGCCTTGTGCTCCCCACAACAGGACCCAGTGTCAGCCATCTTGTCAGTCATTTTCCACTCCCTGTGATGTGGGCATGTTTCAGAGAGGTCTTGAGGGGGAGCATTATCTGTGACTACAAACCCCATCATGCTTTTGGATACACTCACTTTACCTGCATACCCACCATTCCTTCCTGTCAGTCAGCTGCACTGTGAGGTAGTGTGTTTGTGGTGGCAAACTGTCTGACAGCGTTTATTTGGCTTTGTGCCACTGCCTTGCTCTATTTGTTGTTAGGTTTGTACATGTCATGATACAGTTCCAAGTCACTGTGTTTGTCTGACTAGCATACACATCTTGGGATGATTATCTATTGGTTACTGTGGCTTTGCGAACGGTGCATGGTTTCACTGTCCCCTTGCAACACAATATTGAGTATGTTGTTTGTGTACTCACCAGGCTCTGGTATGTCTGTTAGACCATGGATGCTCTCTGGTGGTAGGATGTCCCGCACCTTCTCCTCCCAGGTCCTAAAGTAGACTGGTTTGGCAGGAGGGCCACCGCTAGTGCGCTGACTCAAGGCGAGATCTTTCTCGATGAGTTTCTTGACCCTCCTGCGCACGTCATACCACCTGTTCTGTATATCGTCCTTTGTGCGCAACGTTGGTGCTTGTGTGTTCACCTTGTCCACAATCCTCACCCACATCTTGGTTTCCTGTGACATGGGGGTCCTTTGGACCAATGTACCAAACAAATGTGGCTCTACTCCGATGATCTCGTCTACCAGCACTTCTAACTCATCATCTGTGAACTTTGGATTCTTCTTTGGGGGCAAGGTGATGGGTGGTGGTGGTGAGTGATGTGTGTCTGAGGGTGCAAGTGAGGGTGGGTTAGTGTTGGTTTAGCTAGCTGTATGTGTGAGTGCTTTTGGTGAGGTGCTAATGGTGTGTGAGTTGTGTGATGGGTGAGTTGTGAGTGTGTCTGTGGTTGCTGTGTGATGGTGTTTGCTGCTGGCTGTGTCTCCTATTTGCAAAGGATCATGGTAGTGATTGATGTCCTTTATATAGGTGCAGTTGTGGGTGTGTCTTTGTCCCAGGTTTTTTTTGGGATATTTATTGGCTTTGTCATTGCTTGTTTGGTCCTTTTTTTGTCTTTTTCCTTTGGGTTTTCTAGGCATGAAGGAGATGTTCTTCTGACCGAGACGGACGCTGATGTTGGCTCATGTGCCCTTCTCCGCCTCGTTCACACTGACTTTCTTCTGTGTTTCATACGCGTCGGTCGCGGAGATCTCTATTACTTGTGGGGCCTGTTTTCTGTGCGTGTCGGTCATGGGGCTTGGGCTCCGTGCGAGTCGGTCTGGGTTTACACGCATTGCATCGTACTGCGCGGATCGGACATCGCGGGTACGTGTCGGTCGGGTTCATTCCGGGTTCGTGTCGGTCGGTGCAACTCGCGTTGGTTTTCCTGCCGGATTACTATTTTCCCTACGGCTCGGTCGTACGGCTTGTATTCCGTACGTGTCGGTTGTAATTCGCACGCATTGCATCGTACTGCACGGGTCGTACGGCGCCGGTCCGTGTCGGCTGGTCTCCGGTCCAGGTCCGTGTCGGTCGGAATCGGCCCCTAACTAGAAATACTTTTTAACAAATTCATTTATAATAAATATTCCCACTCCAATGTAAACCAATTTAAAGAAAGTGTTGGACACTAAAGAGGTGACATTTGCTATTCCCACCCCAATCTAAACCATTTTAGGCCACATTTACTATTCTCACTTCCGCTAAACCATTTTGGGGAGGATGTTGGACACTAAAGTGTCAACATTTACTATTCCAACCACAATCTAATCCATTTGGGGAAGGTGTTGACACTGAAGGGGTCACATTTACTATTCCTACTCCAATCTAAACAATTTTGAGGAAGGTGTTGGACACTAAAGGAGTCATATTTACTATTCCGACTCAAATCTACGCCATATTTTAGGGAAGATGTTGAACACTGAAGAGTTTACATACACAAACAATACTCCATAATCACACATATTTTGTTTCTTGTCAAAAATAAAATAAAAAGTATTTAGAAGAGGCGCCACAAACTGAAAACCTATATATTTAAAATGAAACATTAATGCATAAAATAATGTGCTAACCGTTATTTAAAAAATAAAATATTCTTATTATCATTTATC
This sequence comes from Triturus cristatus, assembly GCF_964204655.1. Classification (NCBI taxonomy): domain Eukaryota; kingdom Metazoa; phylum Chordata; class Amphibia; order Caudata; family Salamandridae; genus Triturus; species Triturus cristatus. Next base: position 379,450,186 of record NC_140581.1, on the reverse strand, counting down.
AATATTCCTAAATTTTGAAACATAACATTAAAATATAAATACATCATAAAAAGGGAAAAATCATTGGATATATAAAAACATATAAAACATATTTAAAATGATATAATAAATATAAATGATACTATATGTAAATTAATAAATATTAGAATATATACTCCCAAAAACAGAACTATAAATTTGTGTTTATAAAATGTAATAAATAAACGTATAACATATCAATACATAAATTAATCTTAATTAATGCACCGTGAATAATACATATTTATTCTATTTTCATAATTTAAATAGACATACTTTTGCGTCTTTTTTTTTAAAAAAAGGAACAAATTATTAACAGACACTATAATTTTCAACATTAAAAAATGTTATCACATTTGCCAGAGGAACTTAATAGCAATACATTAATTAAATTCAACATATGTAATAAAATACATTTAGAAAGTGTTTACATTATTCAATTTAAATGTACTTTATTATTGAATTCAATTCAAGAATTCTTTATTTCGGCCATTGTGGCCATAAAATCACAAGCAAACAGTACGGCACAGTTCATACATTTAAATTTTCCAAAGGTAAAGTACATGTGCATTGCAATATCAAAGAATTCCCCCCAAAAAGTTTTAACATCTAATAAATACATAAAAATACACATTTGTGACATTTAAAAAGGGTGAGGTTGGTAGCAATTTATTAACAGACACTATAATTTTCAACATTTAAAAAAATATATCAAATTTCCCAGAAGAACTTAATAGCAATACATTAATTAAATTAAAAATATGTAATAAAATACATTTAGAAAGTGTTTGCATTATTCAATTTAATGCACATTATTTTTCAATTCAATTCAAGATTTTTTTATTTTGGCCATTGTGACCATAAAAGCACAAGTAAAACGTACCGCACAGTTCATACATTTAAATTTTCCAAAGGTAAAGTGCATGTGCAGTGCAATATCAACGAATTCCGAATAAAAGTTTTAAAATGTAATAAATACATAAAAATATACATTTGTGACATTTAAAAAGGGTGAGGTTGGTAGCAATTTATAATCACAGAAATGGGGTGAAATAATCGAATTAGGCAAGGCCAAATTTTAAAATGGCTCAGCGTACACACCACATAGAGAATAAATATCGAGAGACTGAATACACAATAGGCATGCTAGTGTCATATTTTAGTATCCTATAGGCCTCCGCACAGTGATATGTTCCGAGGTTTCTACATACCTGTAGTACTCATCGGTGTCTAGCCTTCTTGTATGCCGGGCAGAAAAATTATACGTGTTGGTCAGTCTCTGAAATGTTATTGCAGACCAGACAACCCTGAGTCAGAGTCCCCCTCCCCCCCCCACCCCGCCAGCTGTTTGGAAAGGCACAAAAAGGCATTACTAAATTGTAGATAAAGTTTTTTAGCAAGGGGGGCTGGATGACATCAAGAGCAGGTTCTAGCCTGTATTGCTCTTTAACCTCTAGGAAGGATGCAGTCAGTATGCCAGTCGCGGTGTTCCTCTTTATCTGAGTAAGTTTAAATTTCCTAAAGATCTTTGACTGGGTCTTTCTGGATATTGTCATGCAGCTTCTTTCAGTGTTAGCCCATAGGTTGCCCATCCCCATAGAGTTTTTGATGTAAGCCAGCCATGGGATTTTACTAGCTCCCTGTAAGTTTAACACTTTCTTCAGCTCTTCTCTAAAAGCCACTAATTCTGGGATACTCCATAAACGTTGCCAATGTAAGAGGGGTCTGAGGGCAACTTCCTCAGCAATTGGGCCAACCCCAAGATATATTCAAAGTGGTGTAAGTGGCCTGGCAAAGGAATTCTTATTCTTGGATAGGGGGTCGGATGGCCCCAGATTTCTGCCCGGTACAATGCCGGCCCCCTTGCTTGGCTTTATAAATTTCCATCACCGGTCCAACCATTTTATGAGTACACTTCCTGAACATCTTTGCTACCCCCCCCCCCTGTTGTCTGGGCCAACTTTAGGCTAGCCTTCTTTATTTGTGTGCTTCACTCCATTTTCTCAGTAAGTGTTAATCCTAAATATTCGAAGATGATCACTTTCTCTAGTGGTTTCCTGTCTAGCTGAGGGCTTGGTCATGTGGTGTTTCCTGCATCAAAAGCCATGTATTCAGTTTTCTGTGAATTTATCTCTAAACCCCTACTTTTGCAGAATGAATGAAAGATATCTAGGGCCCTCTGTATTCCCATAGGGGACTTAGATAGTAAGAGGGAAACGTCAGCGAACATCAAGGCGGGAACCTTGAGGTTCACCAACATAGCAGCATCTATGTCCCTCCCAGCAATCAGGGTCTCCACTAGGCCGTTAATAAATAAGCAGAAAAGGATCGGGGCCAACACTCACCCTTGTCATACCCCTCTATCTATGGAAATGGGGTCAGTGAGCTCACCATTTTTCCCGTGCCTGATTTGGGTGTAATTACATTCATAGAGCCGTTTCAGCTAGTGGCAGAGGTAGGGAGCAGCCCATAAATTTAGTAGAATGGACCACAGTTTGTCCCTGAGGACCAGGTCAAATGCCGATTTTAGGTCCACAAAGATCAAATAAAGCCTGCCACCCTCCAGAAGCACTGTCTTCTAGTACAATAGTTGCAGCCTAAGAATTTGATCTATTGTGGATATTCTGGCTCTAAAACCTGCCTGGTAGGGGCTAAGTATAGAATACTCCTCCATCCAGCTCTCTAATCGACCCAACAGCACTCGTCCGTATATATTCTGGGTGACATCTATGAGGCTGATTGGGTGATAGTTAGCGGGAAGGAGTGGGGAGCCCTTTTTATCAATTGGAATAATTTCCGCCCCCAGCCAGGTCGTGGGAATCGGCATTCCCTGCAAGATAGCATTAAACAGGGTCCATAAATATGGGGCCCAAATGTTAGGCTGATTACGGAAGAGGTCGCCTGGGATCTTGTTTAGTCCTGGTGCCTTAGAGGGCGTTACCCTACTAAGGACATACATTATCTCTTTTAAAGAAATTATTGGAGCATCAAAAAAGGGTGACTGAGAGAGGGGGCACTTATTTATGGCCTGTCCTTCTACATCCTCTACCCTTGCATTTAGGGGTTCAAAGTGGGCCTTCCAAACTTCGACACCCAGGTTTGGTTCTATTGCCAGTTTACCCTCTGTGCAGCCAGTATTTACTAAATTCTTCATGTCCCTGGAGCATAATGCACTTTTCAGGCTTTCCCATTTATCTCCTTCTATTGTTTCTTTGCCACATTAATTATGTTTTTGTGGGCTATCCGCTTGTCTTTTATTAAAGGTCTGTCTTTGGATCTGATAGCTAAAACTAGTGCTTGCTTGGCCTTACGGCAATCGCCATTGTACCAAGGGTGACCCGGGGACTCCTTTTCCCTAGATTTTGTAATGGGGAAAAAAATATTTGCCAAATCAGATACTAGACCTTGGTGGTTGTTCGCAATTTCAAGTAAGTTAGTGGTAGAGACAGTAATTTTAGTAAGTTGATTTGCAGCTTCGAGATATTGGATGACAGTTTGGTAAAGGGAGGCTAGCTTTTCCTGAGATTTACAAAGTGCCCCCCATTTAACTCTCCTTCTGCGACTAGATAAAGTTAACCTAGGGCCGGTTGGGGGTTGGCCTGTGTGAACATCCCTGGGGCAAGGCGGTACCATCTCGAGAATCAAGGCATTGTGGTCACTGTCATATCGAGGTACAACCTTGAAATTGATCACCCGGTGCCAAGATTTGGTGCCCACCAAGATATAGTCTAGAATGGAAGACCTTCCCGCTCTTTTGTAAGTATGATTCACCGGGGAATCAGATTTTGTACGCCCATTGCAGGCCCTAAGGGAGTGATTCAATGTGAGAGTGTTCATTTGGAGTACCAGTGGAGTCCAGGCCCGGGTTGCCGGGGCATTCGGCTCTGGAATGGCCCAATACTGGTCCTCCTAACTGATGTCACCCGCAATTAGGTCTTTCAGGGGTTCAAACTAACAATTAAAGTCGCCGGCAAGAACCACCAGAGTGTTATCAGGAATGGTATGCAGAAAAGTTGTCAATTCCTCGAGGGTTGTCGACTCCTGGCCATGGCTAACCGGGCGGGAATAGACATTGATTACAGTTATTATAGTCTTGGCGGGGAAGCTCAGAATAACGCTCAGTATATCTCGAGAGGAGGCCTCAACCTGTTTTGCCATGCATCCCAGGTGCACGGCAATCCAGATACAACGTCCCCCTGTGGGTCTTCCCCTTCCCCCACTTGTAGCTGCTAGGAAAAGGTTGCATAGCCTAGTCTGTGGGTGACCTCCCTAGCCCAGGTTTCCTGGAACATGCAAATGTCATTTTCTTGAATGAAAGCTCCCCACTCTGGATTTTCTAGTTTGGAGGTGAGGCCCGCAATGTTCCAGGATAGGACAAGGAACTTGGGTGTGTCGTTTGATGGCTGTTTTGGGTTAGTGGGTTCCTCTGTGATCCGCCTAGGTCCATTCCCAGTAGTGGGACAGTCGGCTCTGGGGGGTGTGGTTTCTATAGTCACCCGCTGATGGCCTGTGGGTGTCTGAGGGGGCCTCAATAATGTGTCTATTGCAGTACAATTGGTAAAGGACCCTTCCACTCCCTCGCTTTGAGCTCTTCCCTCTCCAACAAACCTCTTGATGACCCGATCTGCTTTCTGTCTAGAAATAACAGGACTCTTGCACAACTTCCTCCATTCAGGGAGATCCCACCAATAATCCCTCTGTGAATTTAATTTTCATTTTCAGTGGCTGTGCTAGTTTTAGTCAGTCTACTGCTTCTAGGGATGCAAATCTATTTGCAAGTGGGAGATTAAAAAACAGTGGGCTTGATTGGTCCTGCGTCAAAATGATATTTTGCTGGTACTGGTGCCTAGATCCTGCCACACAGATTGCCCGCAAACTATTTACTTTATTATTGTTTCCAAAGTTTCTATAAATAAAATAACTATTTGAATATTTACAATAAAATGCCAATGTTTTTAATTAATTTAATATACCAATATACTAAAATTAATTATTAGATATGTTTATACATGTTAATAAGTTTAACACATTTATTAATTTTATAATATTACTTTGCATATCATTAAAAAATAAACAATACATTTAAATTAGAATATTCACCTTTTAAAAATCTCCCAACACTTACCCCTAAAATCCCAGCATCCCCCTACAAAAAATGCATATATATTAATTTTACACAATAATACATTTGAATTACAAAAAAAAGAAATTCAAAAGTAATACATTATCTTACTAAGCACACAAATTGAAACCATTACTAAACTCATAAAATCAAGCACACTACAATAAAATACATACAAAATAACACAAACGATATTGTATACAACAATATTTTCACAACGATATTCTCACCTTCGATATTCCTGTCCACAATAGTTTAACAACTGGACCCTGTATTCCAGATTATAATTTGTATTCCCCATTCCAGTTGAAACAACTTGCAATAGCCGTTATCGCATGGGGAGACAACAAGGAGTTCGTGACAGGGCCCTTGATGTTTACAAGTGAGGAATAAAACCAAACTCAAAACATTTCATTCCTGGAAGCATTGCCATATGTATCAGCATACAGACACTTTTGTGAAGCACAAAGGCAGTGATAGATAAGGTTTTCTTCAACTAAACCTAAGGAGGATGCCATAAGTCCACAAAACATTCATACATCGAAGGAAAATAAAAGCTTAATGCCTACTATATAAAGCATTAGACATTATACCATATTGAACATGCTGTAAATTAACATGGGAGTTTGGGCACTGTACTTCACTTATTCACCTCATGTCTCTCGAACAGGCACCAACTTTTCCAGATGGGTCCTCCAAGATCCCGCATTATGAATGTATGTTATATATGGTATTTCTATAGCGATAACATGGCCAAAAGGCAGTGGAGTGCTGTACAGATTAAAAGATAAGCATTCAGTCAAGAGCGACAGAAGTGATAGTTGGGTTGAAGACGTTTAATGTAATGTGATGTAGTGTTCTTTAAAGACATGAGTCTTTGACTCTTTTCTTAATTGAAGCATCTTTGTGGTGCTCCTTATGGTTACTAGGATGTTGTTCCAGATCCTAAGTGAATAGATGGAAAAGGCCTACTGACTTGTATTTACCTTTTTATACTTTTTAGTATGTAGTCTGATTGGTCCTGGCTGCAGTTGCGCTGAAAACCTTCAGGAATGGTTAGCTTGTCTGCAAAAAAGGGGGGTGCTGTTTGTGATGGCTGGTAAGGGGAGCCAATGAAGTTCCAGCAGGATGAGAGTCATGCGATCATATTTGTTCAGGTCCTAGATGAGATGTACTGTTGTGTCAAGGATGTCCTTAAGAGGTTGGCATTGTGGATTCTCGAATACTATGGAGATTGTTGCTACCACCATCCAGATGCTAGACATGAGGCTTGAAAAGCGGTTCTGAAGTTGCTTTCTGGAAGGAACAGTTTCACTTTCTTGGTGCCGGGCCATTTTTTGGCAATGTGTTTCTTGAGGGAGATAGGTGTCTAGGGTGAACCAAAATGCCTTGGCATTTGGTGAAAGTTGGAATTTGAAGTCATTGAGTTTCATGTCATTCAGATATTGGGGATAGACAGTGACCTTCAGAGTACCACAGGTATTTAGCCTCTCCTCATTAACTTGAACATCTACAAGGACATTAGGGGCCTGATTACGAGTTTGGCAGTGCGACGCCGGTTCCACCCAGGTGCCGCACTGCCAAACCCATGGTCCGGCTGCCCGCCAGATTACGAGTGTTTCTCTTGTCTGGCGGGCTTTTTTATGTTCCCACAGCGGTGGCTCAGAAAATGGGCACCACAATGAAACACCAAAAATGGTTCCTGCACGGCATGGACCATAAAGTTCATGCCATGCAGGAACTGCGGTGGATGTACACTCAGGGGCACATGATGTGCCCCTCTGCATGCACCCCATGGCCCAGAGGCAGGGCCCTCTTTGTTTCATCTCTGCCATGGTTTTCATGGAGAAGGATCCACCATGAAAACCATGGGGGAGAGGAATCTTGTAATATGCTGTCTCTACACCACCACACCACCACCAGAGTACGGTGGTTCCTTTACAGCTGCAGCTGTTCCATGGCGATCCAACCGCCCCAATTGTAATAGGGCTGTCAGAAGACTGCCACCTCCGCGCCCTCGCGTTTGGCAGTCAGGGGACCGCCAGACTCGTATTCGAGCCCTAAATGTGTTCTAAACACATCATCTGAAAGTGATTTTGAAATTTTCTTCAAAAACAATTTTGTGACAAAATATTTGAGTCTCTTGTGTCATACCGTTCTTCATAAACAGTGATGTAAATATATTGTGTATCACACTGTTGCATCTTCAGTTATATTCTACAAATGTTTCCTACATCTAATATTCATTCTTGTATGTATACATCATACCATATTGTGAGACATTACAAATTATAATTAGTTTTTACATGAGTTATATATTTTCATGCAAAGTATAAATATGCGTCTTTATGAGAAATTATTTGCCTCTTTTCACTTCTTTTGCAGTAGCTTTGGGTGAAACTTTGAAACCTTGAAACCTAAATCCATCTGTTCTGTATTAATCTGTCAAAGTCAGTCCTTACTCATACCTCTTCTTTTGTTTTCCAGGCTATGTGATTGCATCACTGATTAGTTAGTCATGACAATCTAAAAAAATGAAAGGAATGCAGGCGTTTCATTTGCACATATTTAATGTACAGCTTGAGAAGATTTTCTTGTGGGATATTCTTTTTCACCCGCAAGGTACACAATTTGCATGCTTTAAAAATTAAATACCGATCGCTTGCCCAAACATACTCCTCGCCACAAAAACATCCTCCACGCCTTAATTAGTCAGCAAGAATCTTTACATCAAAGAAGCAAGGCCCAAACATCTCCAAAGCAAGGGCAGTTCGAGGAAGTGAGGCATTTAACCAGATTACTTCTTGTGGGTGTGTTTGATTGGTGGCATAGCTCAGGCGCTAATCCAGGAGGCAATGCCACATTGCTTGACTTGGTGCCAACGTGGCTTAGTTCCAACAGTATGTGCAGTAAAGTACAGAGTAAGTACATATCATCAAACGTATGTTGTGGCAACTGTAAAAGTAAGGGTATCAGCCGCCCTCTTTATTTTTTGGGCAAAATTGAGTTCTCATCTATTACTCACATTTTAGCTGTGGATCACAAAGGTTTTTATTGGATAATGTTTGTCTCTTACTGAACTCCACTCCCTTTGGCTCTGGGCATACTTTGTTGTAGCAGTTTGTCACCAGATTGTGATGTGCTTTGTTTGTGTTGGTCTAATTGCTGGTGCTTTGTCAGTCTGTGGGAGATTGTAATGAGCTAAGTGGACTTGATAGGGTAAATACCCTCACAGTGGCATTGGGGTTAACATCATAGATGACTCAAGCTTCACTCCCACCCATCTATTTGATGTCACTCAGAACCCCTCAGGGAAAGACATTCTCCTAATCCACTGCTGCATATATATATATATATATATATATATATATATATATATATATATATATATATATATATATATATATATATATATATATATATATATATATATATATATATATATATATATATATATATTCACTGAAAAAACATAAGTTTTAGGTACGTTATAGTTAGAAATTAGCATTTAAAAAACCTTTGAAATTCACTGAAAAAACCATAGGTTTCCGGTACGTTATAGTTAGTTGGACATTTCACTCATACAAAACCATAGAAATTCCGACGTTATAGTTAGTTGAGCTAACTATAACTCGCGCCCCCGCAATGCACTGCTGATGACGTCACATATTACATCATTCATGACATGGTCAGTGACCACTTCCCCATATTTTCAACGACCAGCCAAATCTGCAATGCAATCCAAAAAGCAGGCAATAAGCCGAGTTAGCAGTAAGAAATTAACATCAACCTTTAACTGGTGTAAGGAGGTCGACTATCTACAGCGTGAATTGGACCCAACTCACAGCCACATCTAAAGACCAACACGTGATACAGCTACTGATCATGCAGCTCCGACACCCAACAAGGCCACAACACCCACTGCCACCACCACCAGGATCTCCCCCCCGGACCACCCCCCCTACTACCACCGAGGCAGCGCAAAACAGGACAACGGACCTTCCCAAAACGCCATGGCCCCTCAGCCGCACAATAGCTGAATGTTGGGAGATGTGGGAACCAAGTATGTGTGAAGGAGGCAAGTCACCCTTCAATAATAATGCACACAATAGCAAGTGTAGCAGTGATGTGCTGGACAGACCTCACTATGCAAAGCACAAACCTCTCCATGTGGACATATACTACTGATACTTGCAGTGTTGTGCACAGTGGAGGTAACCATGTTACCTCAGGCAATGGGGAAGATCTCAGTCATGTAGCTGTGTTGTCCCCCCCTGGAAGCGTAAGCGGAGTGGGCTGGTCAAACGTATGGCACTCCAGCGTAGGAGTATGAATAAATAGGCTGGGGCTCTGGGCGTGGTTCACTTGTGGGAAGGCCAAAGAGTCTGCCAGAGTGGCGGCCCTCACCCTGCTACGTGGCTGCCGCCATGACCAAGGGCCTCCTCGACACAGGCCTCCTGCGAACCCAGCGGCACAGCACCGCAGACTTATGTCTGTACAGACTGCTGCCTTCGATCTACACTGCGGACAGCAGGGCTCACAATTCAGATGCAGTGGCGATTGCAGATGACGCAGTCCAGTAGGCAAGACACATTGCTGCCACTGCGGCCCGCCCGGAACACACATGATCGCAGGCTGCGTACACGCTGAGCACCAAAGGTACCACTAACTCAGTGCACCATAAGTCATCGCAAGGAAGAGTGAACAGTTTTATGTCAGCAGTGAGGCATACTATCGCTCGAAAATCGAATTGAGGCAGAATTCAATAGACAAAAGACATTGGTCCGAGTGCGGCCCCCCCGGACCAGGCATCATCGCAGGGTACGTACACGCTCAGCGCCAAAGGTACTTCTAACTCACTGCACCACAAGTCATCGCGACGTGGCCTTAGTGAGGCAGAATTCAACGCAAGCCGCCACATATGGTGCCACTGACCCTGTTCAACACAAGACGGTGACACGTGGTGCCTCTAACCCTGTTCAACACAAGACGCGACACGTGGTGCCACTAACCCTGTTCAACACAAGCTGCGACACGTGGTGCCACTAACCCTATTCAACAGAAGCCGTAGACACGTGGTGCCACTAAACCTGTTCAACACAAGCCGATCCCACGTGTGGAACTGTGTCCTGAGACCTGAATGGCAGTGACCCCAAGTCCGTGGCAGCGACCACAGCATCAGACTCCCTTTGATCAGTTAGGCATATTTCCATATGCAAGGCCGGCGACACATGGTGCCACTAACCCTGTACAACACAAGGCGCGACATGTGGTGCCACTAACCCTGTTCAACACAAGCTGATCCCACATGTGAACTGTGTCCTGAGTCCTGAATGGCAGTGACCCCAACTTCGTGGCAGCGACCACAACACCAGACTACCTTTGATCAGTTAGGCATATTTCCATATGCAAGGCCGGCGACACGTGGTGCCACTAACGCTGTTCAACACAATCCGGCGACACGTGGTGCCACTAACCCTGTTCAACACAAGCCAATCCCACATGTAGAACTGTATCCTGAGTCCTGAATGGCAGTGACCCCAACTTCGTGGCAGTGACCACAGCACCAGACTCCCTTTGTTCAGCCAGACATATTTCCATATGCAAGGCCGGTGACATGTAGTGCCACTAGCCCTGTTCAACACAAGCCGGCAACACATGGTGCCACTAACCCTGTTCAACACAAGCTGATCCCACATGTGGAACTGTGTCCTGAGTCCTGAATGGCTGTGACCCCAACTTCATGGCAGCAGCCATAGCACCAGACACCCTTCAGTTTTTTTTATTGTTGTCTCGCAGAAACAGAGCTCCGGTATATTAATTTGCCCCCAAGACCTTTCTTTTATATTTTCACTCGATGTGAGAAGGCGCGCTTTCTGGACCAAGACCTTTCTCCTTGCCAAATTTGGCGTAATTCTGTTCAGCAGTTTGACCTGTAGCCTTGTCTAAACTTTCCCATGGAAAATCCATTGAGAAAACATGTTTTCACCCCCCCCCCCCACATAGACACCTGTTGCAGGCGTACTCGCTGTTGATGTGCAGGTCAGGTCAGTGGTCTAGTTGTCAACATGTCTCGGCCACTCCCCGAGGGCAGGTTTGCACTCACACCACACCCATCCGGCACATGTGTCACAGGCCATGTGACCACGCAAATATAATGGATCGACAATGTCACACCCTTTACTGCCGGGGGTGACTGGATGGCGGATGCTCCACGGGTCTCAATCAGAAAGAGTCCATGAAAAGTTGCACAGAGGGTTAGTCGCACCCTGAGCTGTATGGGCCTACTATAACGTGGCGCGGACTTGAGTTCCACAGGGTTAGTGCCACCCGAAGCTGATGTGGTCGTCAGGGGCCTACCACCACGTGGCACAGACTTGAGTTGAACAGGATTAGTGCCACCCAAAGCTAATGTGGCCGTCAGGGGCCTACCACCACGTGGCGCGGACTTGAGTTGCACAGGGTTAGTCGCACCCTAAGTTGTATGGCCGTCAGCGGCTTACCACCACGTGGCGCTGACTTGCGTTGCACAGAGTTAGCGGCACTAAAAGCTGATGTGGTCTCCGCTATTGATGACTCAGGACTCAGCGACATGTGTGAGATCTGCCGGGCCGCGGAGCTTTGACGGGCACGTGGTGTGCCCACTGGTAGACACTCCGGTGGCAGCAGGTAATTATTTGGTCATGGATGTGCAGGGGCGGCAGTATCTCTCTCTCTTTCTCTCTCTTTCTCTCTCTCTCTCTCTCTCTCTCTCTCTCTCTCTCTCTCTCTCTCTCTCTCTCTCGCTCTCTCATTTCCCTCTCTTCACTCTCTCACTCTCTTCCTTCCTTTCCTTCTCTTTCTCTATCTCCCTTCTCCCTTTCTAACTCCCTTTCTTTCCTTCTCTCTCTTTTTCTCGCTGGCTTTTTTTTCCTTCTCTGTGTCACTCCTTTGATATGCGCATTACACACGTCCTTATTTTGTGCTTTATTTTCCAGGCTGTGTCGTGTCGTCGACATTCATAGTCCCGACAGGAGTCTTCCGCCTTGTTGTTTTATGTTCAGTTTGTTAAATTTAGCTTATCGTAATCAGGCCCCTTCAGCTTATCCTTTATATAAACGTTTATGAAAAAATAAGGGTTGGGAAAAAAATAAATCAATAAAGTTTTTGGTTGTTACTTAAGTGCTGTGTGACTCTTTCTCTTTCTCATTCTTATTACTGTTATTTCGTGGTGTCCACCATGGTGTTAAATTTTGGTGCAGTTATCACGGGAATACTGGTGATGTCTGCAGTTTGCACCAGCTTTTGAATAGTGTGTTAGATTTATCTCAACTATAGTTGCATTAAAGTGCTGATAATGAAATACAGTGTAGGCGTTCCCGCGCAAAAAGACACGAGGTGCACCTTTGCGATTTATTCTAAATACTAAAATGCTGTATTGAATTGCACTGTGGTAGTGGGTGCACTTACAGTGTACACACAAAATCAATGAAGAAATGTCATTGTATTTATATTGATTGGGAATAGTGGGTCAGGTGCTGGATCTTGACAGGATTTACTGCCCAGTTAATTTATTTTTCTGTACACTAAAAAACCACATCGCAACTTTCACAACAACTGTGATGCGAAACAAATTCCGGCGATAAGCCGCGTTAGCACCAGGGATTTTATACCTGCTTTCTGCTGGTGTTAAGCAGGACGACTACCTGCAGCATGAAAGGGAACACAGCCAAGAGCCACACCGAAACACCCACAGGTGCCATAGAGTCAATGAGCATGATACACAGATATCCATGAGGTCCACAACACTCATCGCAACAACCCGAGGACCGCCAACACCCCCCGAACCCGCATCTGAGCAAGTGTGTCCGTGTAGTCATTGTGTTAGCATGATAGGCATGGGCCCTGCAACATCACAGTGTCAGCGGACCTTACCATGTCACCTCAGCATTGGCAGTGAGCCTGGACATGTAGCTACACACGCTTCCTCCTGCATGCACAAGCGGCGTGTGCTGGTCCGGCATACACAGGTCAGCGCAGGGGTCTGCCTATCCGGCAAGGAGAGCGGGGTGTCTCGGACATGTCCGTGTTCAGGAGGTGCGGTAAGTGTGTCTCTGTGTTCTGGTGTGGCCGCCACAAGGGACGCAGCAGTCGATGTTGTAAAGTGGCATGCACCACCTTCAAACTGCAGTGTCACGGTGTGGTTGGAATGACGCATGACATGCGCGAATAGGCATTACAATGGTGTGCCGTAGGAGTGCACGGGATACAACAGTGCACCATACAAAAGTGTGGGGGCTTGTGGGAGGGAGGAGCAGCTGTTTGAGAACGTTACACACAGTGAACCCGCCCATGGGCCACGTGCTGGGCATCTCATCCATGATGACCAGGGTTGCAGACATCCCACAACACCCACGACCGGCCTTTGTACACATCCTGTATGAATGCAGCTGGAGAAGTTACTGTAGGGATGAAAGGTTCTTTGTCTGAGCTATCTTGCGCTAGCACATCTGCTGCTCCAAGAAGGAACTTGCAAGTGGCCGCCCCCCTGACAGATGCGATAATATTTGCATCCGTCTCCCACACTACGCTCTGCCCGATTTGAGAACAATGAGTGCACATCCCACACTCAAAAGTCCTTCGTCGTAGTTAGCGTGCGTGAAATGGCCTTCACACGTACTCCCACCACACCCCTGCACCCATTGCACACAGACCCGACTCATTGCACCAAGCTATGCCATTTCATCCACAAGACTGGCACACGGCAAGCCAGGTCAGCTACAAGCAGAGCCACTGACGCAATGGCAGAGCATCCCGAACACATGGTCGACTCCATTCACGTCCACCTATACCTTGCACGTCTGCTGCATGTCCTGGGTGCACTGCCTGTGGCAGTACTGCGGATCACTTTCCGGCTGAGCTTCCGCATTGCGGGCGTCACCTGAGTTCAACCTGTATTGCAATGTCGCACGTGCCTATCAGAGTGGTGCATGGACGTGTGCCTCTCCAATGAGTGGGTAGCTGACATGGATGAGGACGGGTGTGCGTGCCCCCTGATGGCCCACGACCAGGAGTGTCATGGGGATGCCCGTTTATGGCATGCATGGATGCTTGGCATGGATGTTGGGAACTGGGCCTGGGAGATTGCGCGTGTCGTAGTATGCAGTGAGAAAATTTACCCACTTCCCTATTCTGCTTTGGTGCACATTGGGTACAGTGGTTGGAGTCAGCACATCTGTCCTGGTTAGCTGATGGATTACGTCGACGACATGACAAATATTGTGGCCAACCATCACTCATTAGAGATAGTGGCTTACGCAGCTGCACTCGCGTTCATGGACGAGTGACAAGGTACCTGAAACCACGACTCGATGTGCCACATTGCACATGTCCCCCTGCATCATTGCACATTGTACATCTGGTCACATGTCCCAAAACAACAGTGGACATGGCTGCATTGGTGTTGAATCATGTTCGAGGCGTGGACAACCAACACTGCTTGACACTGACGTGTAATGGTGATTGACTATCCCGAGAAGAACATGGACGTTTTTCTACGTTCCTTATTCAGACATGCTGCTGCATTTCTCTGCATATCGTGGCACTACTCTTGGCCGTACTGACACGCCCTTTTTTTAAATAAAGTTTCCACATTTTCACTTGTCTCCAAATGTGTTGTGTCTTCATTTGTATGCCAATGTGTGTGTCACGGACTCTCTGGCTGCCTGCCATACGTGAATTGCTACCCCATCCGGACTGTGGGTTTGTACTTATGCGTTCTCATGTGCCTGTTTCGTACTGACGCTTTTGGACGCTTATCCGCCACAGGAGAGTGCATTTGTGTCCTTTGTTCGATTGTGCGAATGTTTGTGTTTGGACAACATTGTGTTGGATGTTGGTGTACTCTGCTTCCTATGTGTGTGTGCTGCATTGTGTGTGAGATGTCCCTTCATGTGAGCTTTTGTTCACCCTTCTCCCTTTCAGGCAGTGTGGTTTTCACTTCAATGCTTGTTCAGTGGTGTGATGTTGGTGGGTTCTGTGACTTGTGCTCCTTGTTGGTGTGTTTCATTTTGGCCATGGTTTGTCTATAGTTGTGCTGTACTTAATTGTGCATGTGTGCCATTGTGCCCATCCCCCCCGCCCCCCCACTCCCTGCTTCTTCCTCTTCCTGGTGCTGTTGTGTCTGTAATTTTGTTGCTCCACACATAAATACATGTAATGAACAAATTAGAATAGTTCCTTGATTCTTTTAGGTTTCAAAACATCTCTCTATTGTTTTTTAATTTTTTTTCCATATAAACAGTATTTTAAATATTCAAGGACACATAGAAGTCAGAAGTGCAACGTATTCTATCAACACACTTTCTAGAACATTCTACAACACGTGCAGGTTAAAAGTTCATCAATTTTTAAAAAGCTAACGATATTTTTTTGCAACATTTTGTCGAACATTTAACGACACGTGTAGTTTAAAAGTTCATGATTGTTTTAAGTTCGAACAGTGCCTTCCAAATGCAAGTAGCAGGTGCGATTGAGTTGAGCACATTTTATCCTATGATATGTACTCCACGTTTAAACTGCTTTACCAATCACAAAGATGCTTTTCCACAAAATGAATGTGCACCCTACTTTTAAAAAACAATGTTTTTCATCTCCCAATCAGGTATCGTTTTGTAAGGCAAAAAAAGTCGTTCCCCATCTTTAAACATATCTCTTATTCTACGAATGGACTGTATGAGCTACAGACATCTATCCATTCCTCCCGGCCATACCTTCAAAATGCTAGTGTGGATCATAGGACATAGCTATGTTTACTGGTGCAAGAGGTATACAGAACAGAGACGTATTGACTTAGACCTAGGTTTACAAAATGTGGACATTAAATGGTTTGGACAGAGAGGATTGAAGTGGCACCAATTGTTGCCTCCCGGTAAAACCTGTTTGCATCTCCAACACCCTGACCTCATGATTGTGCACTGTGGTGGAAACGACCTAGGCACATTGACTGGGGTAGGTTTGGAAATGCTAATGAAGGACACCTTTCGACAATTGATGTTGCTTTTGCCTCAAACTGTCTTTGTATATTCCAATATATGGCAAAGACAGAAGTGGAAATGGTCAAACCAATTTTGTCCTCAGATTGAAAAATCTAGGAAGAATGTCAACAAAGCTGTGTCTGCATACCTTAGAGACCATAGAATGGGGTCGATCTACAACAACAACATACGTTTTTATATGGCTGATATCTACAGAAGTGATGGAATACACTTCACAGATCAGGTAAATCGAGTTTTTCTGAATAACCTGAAGCTGTACATCCGCACTTATATTTAGCTCCAACTAATAAACACAAGGGCTCTTTTTAGAGCCGCCTTATATTCCCAATATCAGTTCGCAGAATGACAGCTGCGATCCGGCTAGCACAGGGAGACCTGCGGGCCCTCGAGCAGCCTCGAGGAGGGACACCTGCGGCCCGTGGGCTCAGCTCGCACAGGGAGAGCTACGGGCCGTAGGCTCGGCTCGCACAGTGTGAGCTACGGGCCGTCTGCTTGCAAATGCACACCAGCATGCTGCCTCACAGAGGGAGAGCTCTGGTCTAACTCGCAAAGGGACACCAATGGGCCAATGGCCCTGCTAGCAGAAACACACCTATCACCTAACGGACTGACTCGCACATGTACAGCTAGGGACACGACGGCTCGCAGACGCACAGCTGCAAGCCGATGGACTGCTACTGTTTTATGCTTTAGGGTAGTAGAGTGGTGTTTGGGTAGTGTAGGGGGTTGTGCTGGGGGTAGTATTTTAGGGTTTAGGGTAGTGCAGTGGTGTTTGGGTAGGGGGTCGTGCTGTGGGTAGATTTAGGGTTTAGGGTAGTGCACTGGTGTTTGGGTAGTGTAGGGGATCGTGCCGGGGTAGTGTTTTAGAGTTTACGACAGTGCAGTGGTGTTTGGGTAGTCTTTGGGTAGTGTAGAGGGTCGTGCCGACAGACTGACTCACAGAGCTCCGAGCCGACGGACGGGCTTCTAAAGGCATACCCGCGACCTGGTGATATGAGGAGAGGCAGTGTGAAAGGCATATCTCACACAGATGCCAGGGTTGCCTCGCACAGGTAAAACGGCGGACCCAATGGCTTCTACACGGAGAGATGCTAGCTTACGGAGTAAATCACAAAATGGCTGCCAACACTTCCTGGTTTCAACCATTCACACCCAATAAGCCGCAAGCTGGTGCTTGTGACCCCTCAGCCAATCACATGTCAGAATTCTCAAATGTCGATATCTGTAAAATGTGATATTTCTCAATAACTACTGAACGGATTAACACCGTTTAAACAAAAGCGTGCTTTCTGGACCATCACCTTTCCCCTGTCAAATTTGGCGAAATTCTGTTCATCAGTTTCACCTGTAGTCTTCTGTAATGTTTGGTATGGAAATTCAATGGAGAAAACACGTTTTAGGACCCTCTTTTTTCTCAGCCCCTCCTACAACATTCACCCCAAAACTTTCAATATAGGAGCTAATCAAAAAAAGAGAAACTTTGTGGATAATTTCATAAAGATTCATCAAATGATTCCTAAGTTACAAGCACATAGAAGAATCCAGGAGGGGGGCCGCGCAACCCCCCTCCCAACATAAGTGAAGCCCCGGGGCTTCTCAGACCCCCGCAACCCCTGCGAGCCCTTGCTATTATTTTTTTAAGAAAGACCCCCGCAACCTAGCCCACCCAAGGGCCTCATTAAAATAAAACGCGAGAACCCGCGACACCAGTGCGAATTCTTGCCGATTTTTTATTTTAAAAGAAAAATGATTTTTTGGGCCCTGGGGGTCCTCCTGGGAGCCCTGAGCAGACCTAGTGGGTCAGGGTTTTTCTACCCTGCCCCCATCTCTTGTTTTATACCTTTGTTTCTCCGTTTTCGGGTGATTCGCTTCTACCGAGCCACAAGATGCCTGCCAACTCTTCCTGGTTTGGAGTGCTAGCAGCCAATCACAGTGAAGCTCGCGCACGCGACTTAGGCTCCGCCCAGATATCGAAACTTTTATTTTCTAATTTCTCAGCAACTACTGAACGGATTTACACCATTTTTTAAAAGGTCGCCTTCTGACCCAAGCACTACCTTTCTGTTCAGTAGTTTCGGCTGTAGCCCTGCACAAAGTTTCCCATGGGAAATTGATTTTTTGACTCTTATTTTTTGAACTTCTCAAAAACTACTCAACGGATTTACACCATTTAAAGAAAAAGGTCGCTTTCTGAACCAACCTCTACTTTTCTGCCAAATTTCGTTCAGCAGTTCGAGCTGTAGCTCGTTGCAAAATTTCGTATGGAAATTAACATGGAGAAAACGAGTTTTTGACCCCCCTTTTTCTCAGCCCCCGCTTGACGAATCACCCACAAACTTTCAGGATAGGAGCTGACTTGGATAGACTTTTTTTTGGCTGAATTTCAGGAAGTTTCGTCAAGTTATTAGCAAATCAAAAAATGGCTTTCCTATGATAACTAGGTTCTAACTATAACTATAACTACCTATTGGCGACCGCCAGTAGGTAATATATATATATATATATATATATATATATATTCACTGAAAAAACCATAGGTTTCAGGGGCGTTATAGTTAGGAATTGGCATTTAAAAAACCTTAGAAATTCACTGAAAAAACCATAGGTTTCAGGGGCGTTATAGTACAAAACCCTAGAAATTCCCCCATTATAGTTAGTTCAGCTAACTATAACTCGCGCCCCCGCAATGCACTGCTGATGACATCACATATTACATCACTGATGACATGGTCAGTGACATCACTGATGACATCACTGATGACATCTGAAATGACATCACTGATGACGTCATCCATGTGATAAATTGGTGCATCTTCTCACACCCTTTGATATACTCAATCAAAATTTCAGACGTCCATTCTCAAAACCATAGATACTCCAATACCAATAACTACATACCAACTCATTGACTCTTAGATCTACACACACATCCACTCAACTCAACTCTGTCAACATTCAGTGGGTCCAGCCAACCAAGCCACCAACATTGGTATATCTGAAGGACAACTGCCCCATGTTGACATCTGTGGTTTCATACTCAGACTCAGGAAACTCACCTTTTGAACAATGTCCACCAAGCCCATTGCCTATTTATGGCCCAGGTCTCTGTTCAGCATAGGGATAACAGCGATATCTGTGTGTGTCATGCCTCATTCCCTTACAAATGTCTGTGTCACCTCAAATCATATATTTTGAAAGTATTATGTAACGTGCACTGATCCCCGCGTCATTACCAACAGCACCACCTGAAACTGTATTCCCTCACTTCATCAGATTATTGAAGCACCATCTAAAGGCTATATAAATTTCACAATACAATACAACCCCCATGCGACATCAGAATAGGTTATGCATCCACAGAACGTCCAGATCAAAACCTCCTATGGCACTGTTAGTTATGCAAAAAAAAGAACAATTGATGGACAGAATGCAGAACAATGTCATACATTCACCCCAGTAGAGAGATCTGGGCCTAAATCCATTGTTTTTTTGCTCACCATGCCATCCCAGTTTGGACCCAGCCATATGCAAATCAGTCTTGACCCTGCGCCCAATGGGAACAGGCCAGCCTGAACTGCTAGACCAGGTCCTCCCTGGACTGGAAACAAGCATCCTAGGACCAGTTTTGGGCTTTCAGCCCTCATCAGCCAGGATAGCTTGATTCCAGTGGTATGGAGAGCACAGGACCCATGTGGGCATACCCGTCCCACTCGGGGTGACAAATGCAAAAAGAACAATTGATGAACAGAATGCAGAACAATGTCGTACATTCACCCCAGTACAGAGATCTGGGCCTAAATCCATTGTTTTTTGCTCACCATGCCATGCCACTTTGGACGCAGCCATATGCAAATCAGTCTTGACCCTGAGCCCAATGGGAACAGCCCAGCCCGAACTGCCATGCCAGGTCCTCCCTGGACTGGAAACAAGCATCCTAGGACCAGTTTTGGGCTTTCAGCCCTCATCAGCCAGGATAGCTTGATTCCAGTGGTATGGAGAGCACAGGACCCATGTGGGCATACCCGTCCCATTCGGGGTGACAAATGCAAAAAAAACAATTGATGGACAGAGTACAGAACAATGTCATACATTCACCCCAGTACAGAGATCTGGGCCTAAATCCATCGTTTTTTAGGGGAGAATGTTTGCATTGTCAGCATTCCGGCCATCATTTGTTTGCTGTAACACTTTTCGCCCAAAGTGGGATGGGTATGCCCAGACGTGGGTCCCTTGCTCACTGTGCCATTGGATTCAAGCTAGCCTGGCTGAAGAAGGGTGACATACCCTTAAACCGGTCCCAGGATGCTTGTTTCCGGTCCTGGGAGGACCTGGCCTGGCAGCTCGGTCTGAACTGTTCCCATGGGGCACAGGGTCAAGACTGATTTGCACATGGCTGGGTCCAAACAGGGGATGCGTAGTGGGCAAAATAACGATGGATTTAACCCAGATCTTTTGACTAGGGGAGAATGTTTGCATTGTCAGCATTCCGTCCATCATTTGTTTGCTGTAGAACTGTTAGTTATGTCTTTCACTACCCCAATGTCAATGACAATGGTTTAATGACCATGCATCACCAATCTGATAATGCATTCTCACATAATTCTGCCTTACATCAAGAGCATTGTGCCCTAAGAGGTTTCTTTAATTGTCAATCTCTCAGGAATGTGGGAGTGCACAGATCATGTTGTCTAAAATGTCCCTACGCTATCCCGAGGATTGAATCTTCTTAACCTTCAGGGCACCATCTAGATGAATCATATCATGCCTGGCAATGAGGAGATGAAAACATGAAAATATCCAGCAAATAAAGAATTATAAAGGTCCAAAAGTCATTGAGAAACCAGATGGAAAAGAAGGACAAGGAATGAAAGAAGAGAAATGTATCCCTCCCCCAGGGAAATAGGGGTCTCGCGTCTGGAGAGTGGGAGGGGGTTGTGAGAAGCTGACAGGGCTGAAAAAGAATACAGGTGGTGAAAGACAGCTGGGTGTGTATGAGGCCAATCAGGCAGCCAGTAGCACAGTGATTGTGTGGTATCCTGATGGTGGGAAGCCTATGATTTCTGCAAGTCAACAAATTTCAAGCTCTGGTTAGCTGCCCCAGCTCCTATATGCACTCCCCAAAGGCCTTAAGGGGTGCCTGCTGCCATACCAGCACAATCTATAGCCCTCTGCGACTGAATACTGGTAAAGATTTTTGGGAAAAAGGAACAACGGGATCTGACATACTGAGAGCAAAGGAGACTCTTAGCCACTGATCTTTGGTGGAGAGGGAAATGGTTACCAGTGGAATCCAGTCAGGAAAGGTGGCGGCATTGCGAGGCGATGTTGGCACTTCACGTATTGAAGAAGTGTCATCATCCAACTCAGAAACGTCTGCCTCAGCGCTTTCCACATGGGCTCTTGGGGAGTTGATGACAACCACCTCTCCCTCTTTGCCTGAGTCCCAGAGGTGCCTGCAGCCAGTACTAGCTGTGGGTTCTGGGGGTTCTCCAATTGTTGCTTCCTCCGCTTCTCTCTCTGTGTTGATGATGCTATTGACGTAGGTTCCTTCTAAGGTGAACGCCTGCGTGGCACACTGCACTACTTATGTTACCGCGTGCTTCAGTTCCAAGAGCCCGCACACATTCACTCAGGAGTGTATAAAGCAGCGCGGCGGAGCCAACCCCCCCTCCTCTTCCAGCGTAGGAGAGAGGAAGACAAAGAGCACAATTAGAAGTATTCAGACTGTAATCATCCTCTTCAGACAACCTTTTCACATTTAAAATTGAGCTTTTCACCGTTTCTGTGCCAAGAATCAAAGCACTCTCATGAGGCTTATCAGCACGCAATGTATTTTCTGTTAATGGCAAGTGGAAAGTAGAAACGCGTTCTCCTTTTAAGCAGCTCCTCTGATTTTAAAGGAGGAGTGTCATGCCTTTCTCAGGTGCTTCCAGTCTATATGGTCTTAGCAGGAGGGAATCGCAATGACGAAGGAGCGTCTCACCAATGGCTCAAAGCCAGCAGCGGAAAAATACAATTATATTTTACTATTGTTTTATTTTTCAGTTGCTGGCTCTTGTGCAGGGAGGGGCGTGGCCGGACCATGGGAGGGGCGCGGAGGAGTGGTAGAGGTGCACTTTTAAGTGCGCATGTCGGTTTGGCTGCCATATTAGGCCGGCCAAATTTACATGTGTACTTAGGTTTCTCCAACCTCAGCTGTATTGCACATCTCGGTTGCAGAAACAGCACAGACTCCCTGTACCTGAGCGAGCGTTTATCCAGCCTGCTCAGGCTAATCCCCACGCTGCTCTCATGCTTGAGAGCAGCTCGGGGATTGGATGGGGAGTCCGTGATGCTAGAACTGGAAGCAGAGGAGCTCGAGGCGGCCGGCAGCACCAGGAAAGTGTCTTTTAAAAATGTATTATTATTATCCCCCCGCCGCAAGCTCCCACACACGCTTCCTGCTGGCCCCCTCACTCTCCCGACACCCACTCCACCCACCCTACAGTATTTATCTATGTCAGCCATCACTGAGGGGTAGACAGGGAAGGGGGTAAAAGAAATGGAAAGAGAAAAGGGAGAGAGGGGTTGAGGTGGAGTTGCGGGAGCCTCCTTAAAAAATGGCGGGGGTTAAGAGGATGACCTTAAAAGAAACAGTGAAAAACAAACATGAAAAAACATGCTTTCTTAAAAATGGTGTCCTTCTGGGTTGGTTGTGTCAACCTGGTAAAAACTATTAATCAAAATGAAACTTGTCAATAATATTCAGCAAAATAAATTTGCCAGAGCCATTTTCTTCATGTTTTTTCTCCATCTAAAACACATACAACCGCAATAGCCAGCCCAGCTGTAGGTGATTTATCAGCACTGCCAAGTGAGTGTGATCGTTAGTCAGTCTATATTGATTTTAGTTGGCTATCTCTAAGAGCTAATCGGATCGCTCCTGTGAATTTTGTGGGCTACTGTCATTCTGCCTGCAGGCAAAAACAGAGTCAGATTGTAGTTTTCCAGTGACCTTTGGCCGTTGTTAGGCTGAGTATTATGTACAGACCTGGAATTTGTTGATTCCTTCATGCACTGGTTGCATGTACTCTTGGTACTGAGTGAGATTGGGTTAGGATTGTGAAAGATGGCTAGCTGAAGTTATTGTGAAGACTTATAGATCTTCCTGATTGCAGGTTGCTATTTTATAAAATGTATGGGTCAAATTTGGGAAGCAGAGAATAGCACCAGGTCCACTCTGGTTCCAGGCAGCTAAAACAGATGTTTCATTGGGACACCCAGGATAAGCCTGTCTAGTCAATCACACGCACTGATCACAGTCAACCATGACAGAGCACCATTTCAGTACTTTGTGTGACTTGACTTGGAATTCACGTGTATCTCGGAAGACATTTTGAGTGGAGTGTTCCCTTTGGACCTCTTATGTTGTGATGCTAAGATGGCAGTTTAGATTTAGATCATTAGCTTGAGAAAATCCAGTTCTTAATTTCTTCCCTGAAGGTCATATGTAGCAAAGTGTATGGAGATAATGCAGGCTAGAATGGAGCCCCACCTCCTGGAGCCACTGTTAAGACATCTATGACATATTTGGAGTCTGTGCAGGAAGAGGACAACTATTGAAGGCATTGTTAAGCCACCTGTGACATACTAAATAGAGTCAACAAAGGAGCGATAGGGCCCCAACATCTGGAGAGCCTAACAGAGTTAAGCTGTACCCTTAAGAAAGATCATTATGAAAAGGAATCAGAAGATGAGGTTTGTGTTGTGAGTAGTGAACTTAAAAGGCACACACATCACAATATTGCATAGTAGCTGTACCAGCTAAACGAAAAACCCATAAGTTGCAATTACATCAGTGCAAAGGAGATTTTTCAATACAATATTAATTCAGGGAGAGTTAAGATTGCTTTGTCTAGTCACCCAGTTATGGCTGTTCCATAAACCCCTCTTCTAGAAGGCAATGCACCACAATGTGAAACCTAAACGTTTTGCATATGCCTTACCTAATTCCCCAGCGCTTATGTATTTGCTGTGTTAATCTTTTTTTTTATCAGCTTTGCCTGTGGCACATTCGTCAAGTGTCTGGGTGATTCAGTTAACGCCACACAAAATATATTTTGATTCTTGGGATTGTTTTTTAAGTTCTTCATTTGTTGTGGTTTTCTATGGCACTTGCTGATAATTGAGCAGTAGCTAAGTAAAAAAAATATTATTAGAATGAGAACCTCAGAAATTGTTTGAGAGTACAAAAAGTCATACCCTTTGGAATTATATTCTCTTTTATGACGCGTCAAGCTATGGCGTACAAAATATTCTGTTTTGATATAGCATTCAGATAAACGTACTTTCAATTACACAATTTTCCACTAAGACAAAAATGAGTAGGTGGACACCTACCTTACTCCCAATCCTACACCTAGTCCGGAAAGGAGAGGAGTGGGAGGTGCGATATAGGTCGCTGATGTAGTGGCATATTCTGTGAACTATTTTTGCACATGGCCTACAGAAGTGCACACAGACACCGTCTCTTGCTGCACATGGAGAGATAAAATTAGAGGGAACATTGCTAGAGCCCACCCTGCAGGTGCCCTTCCCGGCCAGTAGGCTGGCTATAATCCTTGTCTTGGTTTTTGTTTTAACTATGTATAAACCCAGTGAAGATCCCCTTCTTGTTTTTAACTAGTAGCATGTAGATTAACCTCACCAGCTTAACAAAGGGTAAGACTATTTCCAAACCTTACAGAGTTAGCATGCAGCTCTGTTATGAGTGTGATCTAAATAGTTGGCAAACTCTATAACTTAGGTCAATGGCTCCAACAGGAGCCCAACATTCACCAGAAGTCTGGTCATTATGAGAACCCAGGGCCTTATTTTTGAAAACTGTTGCATCGCTGTGTGAAAACAGCGATGCAACAGTTTGCACTGCGCCCTCCTTGCGACATGATGGAAGCATCCTATTTACTGTATGACGCATCATGTCGCAAGGAAAGACAGATACATCAGTATTACTGACGTATCTGTCGGTGCAAAACGGATGCATTGCTGGAGTTGTGCCAGAAACATGATGCAACTCCAGCAATGCAGGGGAGGGCTGTGATTATAGCACTGCATCACCCTTACGCCTGCATGAGGCAGGCGTTAGGATTTGATGCAGTGGCGCCCTAGAAGTGGCGCAGTGCAATCTGATAGATTTCACTGCGCTACTTCTACGAGGCTTTCTTGTGTCGGAATGCTCACCCTGCATACATTATACCTGACACAGGTAATAATGTGGTGCAGGGCTTCACAAAGTGACATATCTGCTAGATGCGTCACTTTGTAAATATGCCGGAACGTGGCGCATTGTTTACGGTGCTGCTGCGTCACAAAAAGTGATGCAACTGCGGCGCAAAAGTGTCGCAAGGGGCTCTTAAATAAGCACCTCAGTGATGAAGTATGCCAATGGATGTGCATGCGGGTTTTAATTAAGACTATGTCAAAATGAGAGACAAAGCATAGAACAGATGAAGATTTCAGTGTTCTATAGCCTAAATAAGAATGGGCCATTCAAAGACCTTCCTTAACCCCTTGCATGCCCTTGACGGAACCACTCCGTCATGGGCCACGGGCGCCGTGTGCTCATGACGGAATGGTTCCGTCATGCTGCGGCCGTTGGCGGCCGCTCCGCCTACGCGGCGCTAATTCCCCGCCTGTGCGGGCGATTAGCGCAAGTGGGTGGAGTCATGACGGAACCACTCCGTCATGAGCACAGCTCGCCCGTGACTCATGACAGCGTGGTTCCGTCATGAGCATAGCGGCGCCGCAAACCCCCCAAACCTTTCCAGCGCTGCGGCGGAATTCGCGCCGCAGCGAAGGGGTTAAGGGTTCTGGTACTTTTACGGTATTTTGTGTAATGTCACATACATCCGTATGTAAAAATAAAACAAGGGACTGAACCGCATCCCGGGTACTTTTCCATGTGGCTGTGATTAAGCATTTCATCATTCATTTTTTCTTTTGCACAAGGATGAAGTGAGAGAGATATGGTCGGAAGTGGGTCCAGTGATCATTGTGCCATAGAACTCAAGCTGTAACACGCTGAGGAGGCACAGCAAGTCTGAAACCAGTCTGGTATTACTTATGTGCTGTTTGTGCTGGACTGTTCATACCAGAACAGGACCAATTCTGATTTGTATATGGCTTATCTTTCTTTGAAGTGGCATAGCTGGCAAGTTATATATGGACTGAAATGTGGCCCTAGTTATTATCAGTGGCAGAGATGTAATTAAGCATTCCACCCATCACCTTCTTGATGTTTACATTTGTATCACAAATGAAAATATGAACACCTAACTCCAATATAATAATCATGATGGCTTCACTTACACAAGCGATATGTCACAATTAGACTACAGACACTGCAGACATGATTTACAAAAAATATACAATGCCTGACATTTCACAATTGTGTATCAAATATTATTAGTGTAAAGTAACAGTCCCTTGACTAAATCAACACATAAACAATCATGTTTAATTATACGTTTGCACATTACAATCTTTCTGAATTTAATACTTAAAAAACAAACATGATATTACATTAAAAACATATAACATAAAAATCCCTCAACTGGGCTCTTCTGAATAAATCCACAGAATCACAAAACAAGAAAATTGTTACACAAATATTATTAGGCATGGTCTTCCATTCGCCCTAAAGCCAAAAGTTGTAAATGACTATTGGCTGTTGGATTTGTGCCATTGATGTGAATGGTGGAAAGAACAAATGTTGGATGGAATGCTGAACAATGCAAACATTCACCGCAGTCACAAAAATCTGGGTTTAATCCATTGTTTTTTTGCTCACCATGCCAACTCAGTTTGGTCCCAGCCATATGCAAATCAGTCTTGACCTTGCTCTTCTTGGGAACAGTCCAGCCCGAACTGCCAAGCCAGGTCCTCCCTGGACTGGAAACAAATACCCTGGGACTGTTTTTGGGGTATTACTCCTCATCAGTCAGGCTAGCTTGAGTCCAGTGGCGCAGTGAGCACAGGACCCACGTCTGGGCGTACCCTTCTCAATTAGGGTGACAAAACAAAAAGAAAAAATGATGGACGGAATGCTGAACAATGCAAAAATTCACCCCTAGTCACAAAGATCTCGGTTTAATCCATCGGGTTTTGTTTACCATGCCACCCCAGTTCGGTCCCAGCCATATGCAAATCAGTCTTGACCCTTCTCCTCATGGGAACAGTCCAGCCTGAATTGCCACACCAGGCCATCCCTGGACTTGAAACAATGATCCTGGGATGGGTTTCATGGTATCACTCCTCATCAACCAGGCTAGCTTGAGTCCAGTGGCACAGTAATAACTCATAACTTATGGAGGAAGGGTTTATTCAAGTGGACTGAATCTGAAATAGATGTGGTGACATAACAGATCAAACATACATAGGAGTCCTCAAACATAATAACATGAAACACAATATTGTTCAAGTTGTAAGATAGGAACAATTGCTCCCATAGATGATCTTCTTCTCGTTGGGATGTCCCTGACACAAAAACCTGCTTGAAATATATCAGACCATCTACCAGTGAAAAGCACACTACACACTCATCATTGAAAATCAGGGAACAAGACGCCAGGCTATACATGGTGGCCAAAAAGGGAATAAGATCCTGGTAGGACAAGACCAAAAAGGAAAAAAGAAAAAACAGAAAAAAGGATGAAAACATAGATTCGAGATACATACCTACCACATGACTAATAAAGAAAGACAATACCAGATTACACTGTGATTGTTTGAGATTATTAATATTGGTAATTTATAGCATAGAAATTGTATGTCAATGAAGGGTCTTTGTTGTAGTGACAATATAATTTATATATGTTTACTATAGTTTGCTAGGGACCACAGTACTACCATATTGTGTAGACTACACTTATGGTCTAATTACGAGTCTGGCGGTCCACAGGTCACCAGACTCGTGGGGGTGCGCCGGTAGCGGTGTTCTGACGACCCTATTACAATTTGGAAGGCTTGACAGCCATTGTCCCGCTACAGCTGCCAGGGAACGGCAGTCCCCTGGTGGTGTTGCAGCGGTCAAGAGGCCGCAATATGCTTAGCGGGACCGCCTCAGTCCCACCAAGCATATAACGATTTCCTCTCATGACGGTTCCTCCTCCATGAAAACTGTGGCAGAGAGGAAACAAAGGGTATGTGCTTCTGCACCATGGGGTGCATGCAGGGGGCACAATATGTGCCCCCTTGTGTGCATGCACCCCAGTTCCTGCACAGCATGGACAATACAGTCCATGCCATGCAGGAACTGTTTTTGGTGTTCCCATTGCGGTGCCTGCAGCCCCCCTTACCCATTTAAATTATATATTTATAAAGCCTAGGCACCAGGGATAGGGTCCCAGGGGTGGAAATCGTTCTGGGTTAGGGGGCCGAGCGGCTCCCCTCTTCATTGAGGGAAGTGGTGGTGGTTCAAAAGGCCAGGAAGTCCACGCGGCCCCCCTCACAATTTTTCAAATAAAAGCCCCGAAGAGGTGGTCATCCCGGGGTTGGGGGCAGTCTACTTGGCTCCCCCACATTCATATAAATATAAGTCCGAGAAAGGTGGTGGTCCCCGGTGAATACAAATAACCATGGAGGGGGCCCCCGTGCATCCCCGTTCATTAATTATAAAATAAATGGACATGCCCATGGGACCTGACCCACCAGAGGACTTTTTCCTAAACAAGCACGGGAGCGGGTGCTTGTTTTTATTTCATTCTTGTCATGACACTCACACACCCACTCACAAACCACTGAGACACTCACACACCCACTCACAGACCCACTCAGAGACTCACACACCCAATCACAAACCCACACAGAGACTTATGCACCCACTTACAGACTCACACGTTCACTCACAGACCCAATGAGGCACTTATGCAGCCATTTCCAGGCCCACTCAGGCACACACACACACTCACACACTCACTCATACACCCACTGAGACACTCATGCACTCAGTCACACACTCACTCTAAAAGGTTACAGGTTACAATTATGAAATACAATTTTAAAACCTTAGAAATTCCCTTAAAAAACAAACAATAAACTAAGGTTACAGTGACTTTATATTTAGGAAATAGAATTTAAAAAACCTTGGACATTCACTCAAAAATCAAAGGTTACAGAGATTTTGTATCTATGAAATAGAATTTAAAAAAAACTTTGAAATTCACTATATTATCTACTGGCGGTCGCCAGTAGATAGTTATAGTTAGGACCGTGTTTCCATAGGAAATCCGCAACATTCTATTTGGAATAACTTTAGCGCCGGTTGACGAATCCTCGCGAAATTTTCAAAATAGGTGGGGCGCTCCGCTCCGCTCCTACCCTGAAAGTCTCGGGGGGATTCGTCAAGCGGGGGCTGAGAAAAAAGGGGGGTCCCAAAACACGTTTTCCCCATCCAATTTTCCATAGGGACCTTTAGTCCAAGGTACAGCCCGAACGGCTGAACAGAATTACTTGAAATTTGGCAGAGAGGTAGTCCTCAGGTCAGGGATGTGCCTTTTGCAGGTCTGGTGTCAATCTGTTCAGTAGTTCCTGAGAAAATCAAAAGTAAAATCATATATATATGTGGGCGGAGCCTAACCACACATCTCATCCTGAGATCTGATTGGCTGTCAGCACTTCATCCAAGAAGTGTTGGCAGCCATCTTGGGACCAATATACATGATAGCACCTCATTAAAAAGCATTGCAGTTAATAAAAGGTTTTAAGACTTTAGTTACATTATAAATCATTTGTTGATGGTACCATACTCATTTTAGGAATTGTGGTATGTTCTAAGGTGATTTCACCATGTGAAAAAGCCTTCTGCTGGGATATCATGATTGAGAGAAAAATATTTTCTCATGCTTTTCCCACAGAGGTTTCGAAGGTGATCTATAAGCTAAACTGAGAGCTTATTTTCTGTAAATTCACATTATCTTTCTCAGTCATGTGAGAATGAAGTCTGACATTCTCAGTAAAACCATCCAACAAGGGCAGAGACTGTCAGTTGATTCCTTTGTGTTCTACTGCAGCTTCCCAGAGTGTTCCAAAGAACAACTAGAGCGCTAACAGTCCTACTCATGATAAACGTATGGCACACCTGAAGCCATCTTGCTTGAATTAAAGTGGTAACTCTTAAAACATTTAATTTAAAAAGGAACAAAATGAGGGGGTTAATTTTTACATAAAAAGTATGATTAGTGCTGCAGAAAGAAAAATTAGGGCACATTTTGAGTGACTTCTCAAATCCTCTTCTATTTCATTAAAGAATTCTGACATGCAGACTGAAACATGCACTTTCAATACCAGCAGCAGTTTTCCCTGGTGAGCAGTAGCTTTACTACAGTGATCTAATGAGCAAAAAGAGTGCTAACATTCTGAATTTATGGCAAATGTGTGACACATGTGAATGCCTTTGGAATCAAAGTAAAAAACTGAAAGTATTTCCTACTGAGGAGACTGCAGTAAATGAGGAAATTAGGAAACTTCATAACAAATAAGTCTGCCAAGATGGCCACCAGAGACAAAAGAGCCCAAATGTAGCCCAAATATCACCCAGATGTAGCCCAAGTATAGCCCAATGACAGAATGTCCCAGAGTGTTCTTAAAAACAACTAGAGCGCTTACTGTCTTCATTATGACAAAAGTATGGCACACCTGAAGCCATCTTGATTGGAATAAACTGGTAACACTTAAAACATTTAATTTAAAAAGGAACACAATGAGGGGGTTCATTTTGCCATAGAAATTATGATTAATGCTGAAGAAAGAAAATGAGGGCACATTTTGAGTGACTTCTCAAATCCTCTTCTATTTCATTAAAAAATTCTGACATGCAGACTGAAACATGCACTTTTAATACCAGGAGCAGACTTCCATGGTGAACAGTAGTTTTACTACAGTGATCTAATGAGCAACTAGATTGCTAACATTCAGAATTTATGGCAAATGTGTGACATATCTGAATACCTTCATGATGGAATCAAAGTAAAAAACTGAAAGCATTTCCTACTGAGGAGACTGCAGTACATGAGGAAATTAGGAAACTTCATAACAACTAAATCTCCCAAGATGGCCACCGGAGACAAAAGAGCCCAAATGTAGCCCAAAATCACCCAGATGTAGCCCAAATATAGCCCAATGACAGAAGTGTGCAAAACACTTATTATTTTGTGTTTTTGCAGTGTTATATAGTGCAGACTTGTCAGGTATTGGAGTGCTTTACATGAGCATTGGTTACATCACACAAGAACAAATTCATTTTGGTTGTAGACATGGGGAGACTAAGTGATTTGACCAGAATCACAGAATGTCGAGCTGAAGCAGAAACTCCAACCTGGTTCCCCAGTTGCAAAGTCTGCAGTTCTGGAAGTAACACCACATCCTCTCCCCTAAGTGCAACATTTAATCAAGTGGTCAACTGGATAAAAAAACATAAAGGTAACAAATAATTTAAAAGTGCTTTCTCGCTATTTGAAAACTCAGAAAATATGTCCTTATTTTAGTCTTTTAGTGCACTAACCATAATTTTGATGCCAATAAGACCCTCTCATATATGTAATTTCTAAAGGAAATGCTCTAGGTATTACAGTTTTGATTACATCAAGATGACGTCAGGCGTTCCACACTTTTGTAATAAATATAGAATGCTAGCAATCTAGTTGTTCATTAGGATACTGTTGAGAGGCAGAGGCCAGGGGCACGGACTCTGAAAATTGAAGGCAGGTAGGAGGGTGCAAAGGCAACAATTTAACCACACTGAGCAGGCAGGAAGGGCTGTGGCAGCACAACAGACTATGGAGGGCAGTGGAAAGGGGGGCAGGGGCAACAAACCAACAATACAGGACTTGCAAGAGAGGCTGTGGCAATGTAATAGACCATTGTGGGGAGAAGGAAGGGGCAATGGTAGTACAACCATACATGCCAATAGACCCGATTCAGCCAGGAAACGTCCAATGTTTTTAAGCTCAAATGGGCTTTATTTTATCTGTCTCCTGTCTACAATCTCCTCTTTTTCTATGTAACTCAAAGGGGAAAATCAATACCCCAGTTTTTTTTCAAAATCTCCCTCTTACCAAGTTCAAAATGTTCGCAAGTATGGTACATTGGATCATGGAAGGAAATGGGGTGGGGACATGGACTTGGATAACAGAGGACAGGAGGGACATGGAGAGGTGCACCAAACTGACCCTGCAGGGCAGGCATCAGGGTTTGCAGAAGCACAATACACCACACAGGGCATGCGGGACGGGAGTGCAGCACAACAATCCATAGAAAGCAAGAGGGAGGGGAAAGGACCATGCACATGGACAACAGAGAACAGAGGGGCAAGAGGCAGGACCATAATGGACAGACAGGAGAGAAAGCTGCAGCATAACAGACCATAAAGGGCAGGAGGGATGGATCAGGGGCATTACAATGGAACAGACAAGCCAGGAGGGAGGGAGTAGGGGTCTGCACATGTAAACAGAGGGCTGGGGGCAAGGGGGCAGGGCAGGAGAAGCAAGATAGCCATGGAGGTCAGGCAGGATAGGCACTAGAAGGAAGACACACCATGAAGAGCAACAGTGAGACTGTGATGGCATACACACAGACCATGGAGGGAAGTTGGGAGGGGTTTAGGGGCAGCTAACTGACCACACAGGGAAGGTGGGAGGGGCCATGGCAGCACAGAAGACCATGCATGGCAAGTGGGAGGGTTAGTGGTAGCACAATGGCTATGATGGGCAAGAAGGAGGGTGCAGGGGCATGCACAAAGGACGATGGGGGATAGAAGGGAGGGTCAGGACCTGTGCACAGACAAGAAAGTTCAGGGGAAGGGGCCTCACAACAGACCGCACGGGGCAGGCAGGAGGAGCAGTTGCAGCACAACAGACCAGGGAGGGCAGAAGGGTGTGGCAGTACAATGGACCATGTAGGACAGGAGGAAGAGAATAGGGGCATGGCATGTGGACAGGCAGGGTGGAGGTGGCAGGGATAGGTTACAGTCATCTGACAATTCTAGGCAGGTGGGAGGGGAGTGGCAGCTCAACAGAACACTCAGAGTAGATAGGAGTGGCAGGTCCATGGAACATGGTGGGCAAAAAGGATGGAGCAGGGGCATACACAAAGACATCGGAGGGCAGGGGGAAGGAGAATAGGGGCAGCAAGCTAAGCACAGAGTTTAAGCAGGAGGTCAATGATGGGGCATAGAATTGGGCAATGGAGGGCAGGAGGAGTGGACTGATACATCATACTAAATTGAGGGCAGTGGCAGCACATCAGACCATGCATGGCAGGAGGGAGGAGGCTAGTCCATGGATTCACACAACAGAGGATAGGGAGGAGGGGGATGGGGCAGCAAGCTAAAAGTTCAGAGAAGGCGGGTATTAGGAACTTTATTGTTTTTAAAACGTGTGTCTGTGCGAACTACTTAAAATATGAACAAGTATGCAGCATAATCTCACTTTTATTCAGGAAGAAGAGGACGTTTGTGACTGTGACTTCGGGCTCACTTGGCAGAAACACCCCCTGACCCTCCACCCCCTATCGCAAAATGTAATGCCCGTGAAAAGGGTAGGTGAACACAGTGTTATATAGAACATAGTCCTGAGAGCACGATTGAAAATGAAAACTAGATATAGTGTATGGTATAAAATATGCACCAAAAAGTGTGATATAAGATGAACCGGGCGTGAAATATAATATGCAATACATTGTGCGCAATGACAGATTCGTTGGAGAGCGCGAGATAGCACAGGCACTAGCGCGTGCTATGCGATAAGCGCCTTGGAGTGTAATATGCACAGGGCAGTGTTGTGTAACCTAACTATCTCTAAAGTTGTAATATAAAATATGTGCTGGGGAGTGTAACGTTGCATATGCACTGTGACAAAGATATGGATCCCAGATTGTAATATGTATGGCATAGCACTGTGCATTATAACATAGGCATCGAGGAAGGCACGTTAGATGGGGCAATATAACCTGTGCGAAGACAAGTGTGGCATGACATATTCACGGGGTGGTGTTACAGTGCACATGGGCTAGAGAGTGTCATAGCATATGCACTAGCTAGTGGAATACAACACAGAGGTGTGTGGCACTCAGCAGGCAATGGTGGGTGTAACACAGCATTGGGCTCTGCCAGGAGCGCGCTGTGACTCTCAAGTGATGTTCGTCCCCTTTCCAGAGAGTAAAATAAAAAGTATTACACATCCGGCAGTGGATGTGTGTTTTATTGACCGTGAGGGGGGTTTCTTGCATAGTTTTGGTCGAATTTTTGTCGAATCCCCTTTGAATGGCTTGGTGTGCATGTGTATTAAATGTGCCCGTCAATAGCTACCCATGTTTGTATAAATAAACGACAAGGGTGTCTACCGGGATTAGGCACGGTAGGGCATCAGACATGTCAGAGCTTCACTAGTGGTGTAAATACATTCCACGTGGATTCATTGTATGCATAGTCGCCTTTGAATGAATATCACGCAAATCGTCATGGTGATAGGTACGTACGGTTTGTCCAGCATGTCCTAGGTGTGTCTATAAATATATATTGTTTACAAATAATAAAAAACAGTGGCCGGCCCTGGGGGATGGGGTCATCAGGGCCAATAAATTAGAATAAGAAGGGGAACCACACAGCCCCCCTTCTTAAAAAATTAAAATAAATAAAAGACTGGCATCGTGCTGGAGGCCACGCCCCCTCCTTGCAGCACTCTGCAAACGCGCCCCCTGGCGAGTTTTAAGTTGGGGAATTAATTCCTCTTCAATACTGAGGGTCCCTGAGGGCCAACTAGCCCAACAGGCATCGCCAGTATGCACCAGGGAGCTGCGCTGCAGACAGGTGTTCTGAGGCCAAGCCCCTTTTTACACCTCTCTGCAACGCAGCTCTGTGGCGCTTACTGGAGGTACCTAGTGGTCTAGTTTGACCCTAGGGACCCTTAGGATTCAAGGGGACTTAATCTCTCAACTTAGAACAGCCACAGGGCGCGTTTACACAGTGGTGAAGGGAGGGGACGGGGCCTGAGTTAACGTGTGCAAAAACGCCCTGTGGCCTGTTTTAAGAGGTAGTTTTAATCCCCCTGCCCTATTATATACTAGGGGCTTACAGAGGAGGTCATGCTAATCACAGGGGGACCCCAACGCATAATGTTCCCTAGTGTATGTAGGTGTTTTCACTGTATTCTAAGTGTCTTTTAACATAGCACTGGCTCTAGGACTGGTTAGTCAGACTCAGTTACCACCAGTATCCGTCTGAAAAAGTTGAGGGTACAGGATGATTTTGCAACAAGGCTTCTTTCTGCTCTTCTTTTTGTTCTTTCTGCATGTTATCCTTCTTCCTGCACTTTTCTTCGTCTTTGAGGACTTCTGTTGCTTCTTTCTGCACTTCTTTTTTTTCTTTCTGTGCATTTTTTCTTCTTTCTTCACATGTCCTATCTCTGTAGGCATAGTTAGAAATTAGCATTTAAAAAACCTTTGAAATTCACAGAAAAAACCATAGGTTTCAGGCACGTTATAGTTAGGAATTAGCATTTAAAAAACCTCAGAAATTCACTGAAAAAACCATATGTTTCAGGGGTGTTATAGTTAGCTGGACTTTTCACTTGTACAAAATCATTGAAATTCCCCCGTTATAGTTAGTTCAGCTAACTATAACTCGCGCGCCCGCAATGCACTGCTGATGACGTCACATATTACATCACTCATGACATGGTCAGTGACATTACTCATGACATCACTGATGACATCTCAAATGACATCACTGATGACATCACTGATGACATCATCCTTGTGATAGAGTGGCAGACCTCCTCTCACCCTAATATAACCTTTGATACACACATTCAAAAATAGAGACTAAACTTTTCAAAACAATGGACATACCAATACCAGTTACAACAACCTCTTCAGTAATTCTAAGATCCACATACACATCCACTCATTCACCAACAGTCCTATACAGTCCCTCATACATGTATTCACTCATCATATGTACTCATACACCTATACATCCTGTTACACAATGCCACTCATCCATAGAGTTACTCACACACATAGTCACTCATGCTAATAAAGAATCAAACATACATTTATTTGCATATACAGTTATACACACACCACCACACTTACTTCTACGGAAACTTACACATACTTAGTCTTTTAAACAATCACTTATAGAAACACATACTTATTCATACAGGAACTCTTTCAATCTCTCACTCTCACATATACTCACTTATATACACCAATAGTCACATATACTAGTTTAAAACATATGTAGTTACTCATAAAGACACTATTGAGACAGTCATTCACTCACTAACACACCCATACACACACTCATCCACCCATACAGTCCTGCACACATGCTGTCTTCAACACATACAGTGAGTCACTCATTCATGCACCTATGCACTACGTAATACCCCCCACCGAACCATGCAGACACTCAGACTGATACTCAAAAAAACAACTAATAACCTATATAGACACCCATGTAGCTACTCACCAACCCATGCAGCCACTTATACACAAAGTGAGAGACTGATACAGATATTTATATATTTAAACATTACTCACTAAGCCATGTATTCACTA
This sequence comes from Triturus cristatus, assembly GCF_964204655.1. Taxonomy (NCBI): domain Eukaryota; kingdom Metazoa; phylum Chordata; class Amphibia; order Caudata; family Salamandridae; genus Triturus; species Triturus cristatus. The sequence continues at coordinate 379,413,415 of NC_140581.1, read as the reverse complement.
TCATACACTTAATCAGTCAGTTACACAATCAATTTTTCATAAACAAATCATCCATTTAGACACCTATATACCCATTTATTCTTCCATCGACCTTGAGATATACATATATAAAACATATTTAATTGTCAGAAAAACACACATTCACTGGATGATGTCATCAGTGATGTCATTTGAGATGTCATCAGTGATGTCATGAGTGATGTCACTGACCATGTCATGAGTGATGTAATATGTGACGTCATCAGCAGTGCATTGCGGGCGCGCGAGTTATAGTTAGCTGAACTAACTATAACGGGGGAATTTCAATGGTTTTGTACAAGTGAAAAGTCCAGCTAACTATAACACCCCTGAAACCTATGGTTTTTTCAGTGAATATATATATATATATATATATATATATATATATATATATATATATATATATATATATTACCTACTGGCGGTCGCCAGTAGGTAGTTATAGTTAGGACCACGTTTCCATAGGAAATCCGCAACATTCTATTTTGAATAACTTTTGCGCCGGTCGACGAATCCTCGCAAATTTTTCAAAATAGGTGGGACGCTACGCTCCGCTTCTACCCTGAAAGTCTCGGGGGGATTAGTCAAGCGGGGGCTGAGATAAAAGGGGGGTCCCAAAACGCGTTTTTCCCATGCATTTTTCCATAGGACCTTTAGACACAGCTACAGCCCGAACGGCTGAACAGAATTACTTGAAATTTGGCAGAGAGGTAGTCCTCAGGTCAAGGAGGTGCCTTTTGTAGGTTTGGTGTAAATCTGTTCAGTAGATTCTGAGAAAATAGCCTTTAAATCAATATATATGTCTGTGACAGCTTACGGTGCGCTTACGGTGCGCTTACCGTACGCGTACGGTGACGTGCGCGAGCGCGATTCTGATTTGCTCTTAGATCTTAGTAAACATTTGAATCGGCCGAAACCAGGAAGCGGCGGCCGCCATTTTCTCTCTCGCACTCTGAGTGGGGCAGCATAAATGAAGCCCAAAAATGTGTAAAGGGGCAGTATATTGAGATAATAATCACCCTGCAGTGATATACGGGCCCCCAAACAACCCCCAAGGCCAAAAAAAATATTTTTTTTTTTTTCCAAAAATCTCCGATTACGCTTACCGTACGCGTACAGTAAAAATTTGTTTAAAAAAAGAAAAGTATCCACACTCTCCCCACCCCATGTGCAATTAGTGCCCGAAGGGCACCATTTGTGCCTGGCCTATGAAACCAACGAAAATAATAAACAAAACATTTCACAACGATGCGCATAATATGTCCCCCATGTGCGCACGGTGCTTGAAGCGCATCGTGCGTACATGGCCCATCCAGCATAATGTGGGCACGCGGTGCGCGCAGCGCACCGCGTGACCACCGTGCGTGCATGGCACTAACTGCGTAAAGTGGGCGCGCGGTGCACGAAGCGCACCGCGTGCTCACTGTGCGCGCACGGTGCGCGAAGCGCACTGTGCGCGCACGGAACTAACTGCGTTAACTGGGCGCGCACGCCACGAATGGCGTAAAGTAAGTTAGCATTTAAAAAACCGTACAAATTCACTGAAAAAACCATAGGTTTCACACACGTTATAGTTAGGAATTAGCATTTAAAAAACCTTGCAAATTCACTGAAAAAACCATAGGTTTCACACATGTTATAGTTAGCTGTACATTTTACTGATAAAAAACCAATGAAATTCCCCCGTTATAGTTACTGTAGGCAACTATAACTCACGCGACCGTAATCCTCTGCTGATGACATATGTGTCTTTATGAAAAAAAAATATTTGTAATATATGTATAGCTAAAATTTTATGGAAGAAGACATGGGCAAATAAGTGTCTAAATACAGTATTAGCATCAGCAGAGGATTACGGTCGCGTGAGTTATAGTTGCCTACAGTAACTATAACGGGGGAATTTCATTGGTTTTTTATCAGTAAAATGTACAGCTAACTATAACATGTGTGAAACCTATGGTTTTTTCAGTGAATATATATATATATATACACATATATATATATATTTATATAAACGATCCAATGCTCCTGTATATCAGAACATAAGCCAGCACTCGCGGGGAAAATTTCGAAGAAACTTTAGCAACAACAAACTCGTTTCGGCATTCGCTCCTTCGTCGGTGTTACTGACGCGGCGGCGGTGCCTATTTTTAACTTGTTTCCATGGTAGCAATCAACATGAAAGAAGGACATTATCTCGCTTTACTTCAAGCGCCATCTTTGAATGTCCTGATGTTACGTGGACAATATCACACTAGGCAGTATTGAAATGAGGCTGGTTATTGTTATGCTGCCGTGTATTGGCCAAACATTTATAAATATGCATTTGTTATTTTCCATGTTACTTTAATAATTAATTTGTTATTAGTAGGCAATTGCAGATAAAAATCCGCTGTCCAAAACACACAATTCCGCTGTGTATCGGCCAAGTGCCCCATCATAGGGCATGACCTTAATTTATGGCAAATGCCTATTACATGGCTAAATAATCATTTTAAAGTGTATTTTAAGAAAAAAGCCATAGAAGATTATTATAATGCCGTATATCGGCTCAAAACCCAATAGTGTCTAAAAGACCAACCAGTTAATTAACAGTCTTCCTCGATCATGTTATCTGTAGACATCCTAAACACACACACAGCAAACTCCTAAGTAGAAGCTACTCCCCTAAATGCACTACCAATTCTTCCCCACTGTTAAGCCCTTTCAGGGTTTTGGTCTGCAAATCAATGATGAAACGAGACTCTAGTCTCCGTAACCATTGAATTCTATCCCCTCCTCTGATGTTAACCGGGACGTGGTCAAGGCCAAAGAACATCAACAGATATTACACATATACAAATATATATATATATATATACACATATATATCAAGCTCCAAGGTTCCCCTAAAGTAGGACAGCACTCAGATGAACGGAGTAGCAATTTTAATGGCAAAAATATGCCCCCAGGCAGGTTACCGCAACAGTTCCTCTTTCCAGTGCCAGTCGATTAGCCGACGCGTTTCGAAGCCTCATTGCTTCTTCTTCAAAGGCTGGACTTTGGACGGGTTGGTGTCAAGCATAACAGTCCAGCCTTTGAAGAAGAAGCAATGAGGCTTCGAAACGCGTCGGCTAATCGACTGGCACTGGAAAGAGGAACTGTTGCGGTAACCTGCCTGGGGGCATATTTTTGCCATTAAAATTGCTACTCCGTTCATCTGAGTGCTGTCCTACTTTAGGGGAACCTTGGAGCTTGATATGTACGCGGCCGCCCTTGCCGCGAGGACGCGCACCAACCCGTAATCACTGGGTGCCGCAAGGCGTAGGATCTACCTTGCCTGTGTGCGGGATGAGCGGTTTGGAATTTAAATGTGCCTCTGTGACGGGGGTCCATTGGAGGACTTTAATTTTAGCCACGCAGTGAATATAATCAGTGCACCCATTCAGGGTTTCATGAGCAGACTACAAGGACCACAATCCTCAGCCCATCAGAGGGCGTGGTATGGTGAAATCAGAGGGAGTGTCAAGCATAACAGTCCAGCCTTTGAAGAAGAAGCAATGAGGCTTCGAAACGCGTCAGCTAATCGACTGGCACTGGAAAGAGGAACTGTTGCGGTAACCTGTCTGGGGGCATATTTTTGCCATTAAAATTGCTACTCCGTTCATCTGAGTGCTGTCCTACTTTAGGGGAACCTTGGAGCTTGATATGTACGCGGCCGCCCTTGCCGCGAGGACGCGCACCAACCCGTAATCACTGGGTGCCGCAAGGCGTAGGATCTACCTTGCCTGTGTGCGGGATGAGCGGTTTGGATTTTAAATGTGCCTCTGTGACGGGGGTCCATTGGAGGACTTTAATTTTAGCCACGCAGTGAATATAATCAGTGCACCCATTCAGGGTTTCATGAGCAGACTACAAGGACCACAATCCTCAGCCCATCAGAGGGCGTGGTATGGTGAAATCAGAGGGAGTGTCAAGCATAACAGTCCAGCCTTTGAAGAAGAAGCAATGAGGCTTCGAAACGCGTCGGCTAATCGACTGGCACTGGAAAGAGGAACTGTTGCGGTAACCTGCCTGGGGGCATATTTTTGCCATTAAAATTGCTACTCCGTTCATCTGAGTGCTGTCCTACTTTAGGGGAACCTTGGAGCTTGATACACATATATATATATACACATATATATATTCACTAAAAAACCATAGGTTTCAGGGACGTTATAGTTAGTTGGACATTTGACTCATATAAAACCAGAGAAATTCGCCCGTTATAGTTAGTTGAGCTAACTATAACTCACGTGCCTGCAATGCACTGCTGATGACGTCACATATTATATCACTCATGACATGGTCAGTGACATCATTAATGACATCACTGATGACATCTCAAATGTGTATGACGTAGCCTCACTGCTGATCATCCCTCCAGCCGAGCACATTCAACGCTTATACAATAATACCGCACACCATTGACATGCGCATATCCACAAGCTTGACATTAGCGATAGTTGCCGCCCTCCTGGTACATGCCACATTAATGTAAATTGCGGATTGTGCGAAGTCAAAACTGCAACAGGGACACACACATAAGTACACTTCCTGGCCAGGCAGGAACTGAACAACGCCCAGGTCCCCTGGATTAATTATTCACACCCCTACGCAGGCCTGGCGTATACAAGCCCAACCCGGTTTGAGTATGTATAAATAGGATAAGGACGACGCCCCTCCGAGAATCGGGCTGTACCGTTATCAAAGGAGCAGCCTCTTGTTCTACAAGCTTTGCAACTTAATCCGGGAGGATATTTCGGCTTCAGCCCACCGAGTGCCTGAGACAAAGACACGCCATCAGGCACCAGGTAGGCGAGCACGCGTCGGAGGACACGGAGGGCTCCAGCTGGGAGTGCGTGAGTGTGGTAGAGGCCAGTAATTGAAAGGCAAATCGGGTTTGGAGGTGTGCAGTACGCATACATCGAGAGAACTATTTTAATTGCATAAAACGGCTCTCCTTGTATAACTTATTAAATTTCAAATCAGACCAATAAACACCATGTCAGCCGACACGCTCAAGGAAAGGGAAGAGGCGGCTGCTGAAATGTTTGATGATGAGAAGACTCCTAGGCAAAACTCTGTTTCCCATAATGCACCAGTCACAACACGCAACACCAGTCTCAAAGAAAAAATGAAAACTCTGGAAAAATTCATGAAATCAGAGCAGAGTAAGTGGTGGGAGGCCAAGTCCCTCCAAAGATACTTAGATGTTGGAAGGGTGCCCCGTGGATTGTGCATTCTAACTGCCCCCAGCTATGAAAACCCCGATCACGATATGATGCGGGAATGGGCGGAAACAAACCTTGATTCATCTAGAAGGCTAATTGTGATTCTGGTTAACTATGCAGAAAAAGATCGGGTAAAGTTACAAGAACAAATAGAAATATTAAATGCGGAATTAGCATTGTTGAACTGCACTGAAGAAATTGCGAAATTGAGAGATGAAATGGCTAAACGCTTAAAAAAGGAGGAGGACAAAATTCGTGAACGGAAAACGTTCAAATTTCAGCGAGATCGCATCGATTTTGAAACAGGACGGAACTTTACATTTGCTAAAAAATAAGGTGACAAAATTTGGGGAAACACGAGCTCTTGACAGCAGTGAGGGCACCAATTCAAGACCACTTATGGTCTCTCACACAGTGTCAAACTCTGATCTCAGCTCAGCGCCGGAGAGCGAAACTGATAATGAGGAACGCATTCGAGCAATCCCGGTGAAACTCTCACTAGCACAAGAAGTTGATTTTTTAGTATACGAAAGGAGAAACACGCTACGCCCCAGGAATCAATCAATAAAACAAACAAAAACAGATCCACCAAACGCCGGGAGAAGCGAAAGGCAAAACAACGAAGAATACAAAAAATCAACACGAAAACCGAAAAAGAATTGGAGACGCTAACAACAGCAATCAGTGAAGACCCAATCAACAACCCAATGGTTATAAATTTAACTGATGTTGTTTTAAACAAAGCAGAAGAGCAGCTTTTAACATTGGGTCTCTCGTATTGCCCTGCTGGAACTTTCAATTATGCGACAACAAGAATGGACATTTTTAAGAGCATCAGGAAACTGAAGTTGAAGAAATACTTCCTCCAACGTGGCCCCAACAACGAAAATAACGTAACTGAAACTGATCCAATCCACACAGGATCTTTGGTGGCAAGTCCTCCAGGCTGCAGTCTAACCGCCTCTGATTTGCCTCTTCTATCAGAATTACAAGAACTGGTGAATGAAAATATCAAAGGTTCATCAAACAGTGAAAGGAAGCCCACTCAAGTTAACACAACGGTCCAAGGGGTTTCAAAAACAACTCCTTTTAAACCAAAATCGACCTTTAACCCCATAACTACAAGGGACTCAATTAAAATCTTCCAAGAACAATTGATTACAGGCATTAAGCGACTCAACCATCGAGTACAAAAAACTATAAGATCACGCTCTAACAAAAACGAACTTAAATATCATAGTTTAATGAAAAAATTAAAGGACAACAATGATATCATCATTCGCAGTGCCGACAAGGGTGGCAATGTTGTGTTGTGGAAAAAGAGTGAATATATCAATGAGGCAATGAGTCAACTTTCAAATAAAGACTGCTATCATCGCATTGATCATCTCAAACTTAGATGTATCTACAATTACTATTATTTGAAATTAATAGCATGGAAAAATGCAGGCCTACTTTTCCCTCAAGAATATACGTTTCTACGTAATGACAAACCAGTAACCCCAGTACTATACTTCATACCGAAGATACACAAGAATCCTGCAAAGCCACCCGGCAGGCCTATCATTTCCGCTCGCAACAGTCTTTTGGAAAGGACTTCCCAATATGTGGATTACTACCTGCAAGAATTCGTTCAAAACCTACCCTCATATATAAAAGACACAGGCGATTTTCAATCCAAGATTCAAAACATTGACTGGCAAAGTGATTATTTACTCATCTCAATGGACGTGACTTCACTCTACACATCCATCCATCATTCAGATGGTATCAAGGCACTAAACCATTATCTGGCCCAAAGACCATCCAACTGTATACAACATAACAAGATGTTGACTAATATGGTGGATTTTTGTCTAAATAATAATATCTTTCTTTTCCAGAATGTGTTATATTTACAACAACGCGGTGTAGTGAATGGGAGCCAGCTTCTCCCCAAGCTATGCTTGTTTACACATGGGATGGTGGGAGAAGCTGGTTCTATTGAAAGACTACACCAATATTCTCAATAGTAAGGTTACAAAATGGCTGAGATTTATAGACGATTTGTTTATAATATGGCATGGTTCAATAAGTGAAGCTGAAAAATGTATTAACGATTTAAATGTCAACAGCCTTAACCTGCACTTTACAGCCTCCATTAGTGCTACCACTGTGAATTTTTTGGATGAACAGCTATATATTGAGAATGGTCATTTGGAAACTAAATTGCACAGAAAATTAACAGCAGGTAATGCAATTCTACATGCAGGCAGCGTCCATCCTCAACATTTGATACACAGCATCCCCTACGGGGAAATGCTACGTATCAAGCGCATCTGCAGTCAGGAAAATGAACTTTATTTGTCCCAACAGGCGAGCAAGGAGAGGTTTCTGGCAAGAGGACACTCAGGTAGCTGCATTGATAGTGCAATCACTAAAAGTATGGCTGTAACCAGAGTAAGCCTCATTAACAAACAGTCTAATGAGATTGAAAGTGATATAGAGGAGGCCCCCCCTTTCAGATTCATCTTTGAATACAATAGACAGGAAAAAGCCATTAGGAATATCATCAAAAGAAACTGGCCACTCATTCATGTTATTTAATCGACCACAAATTGATACTTTTCAATACGAGTTAAACATATGATGACAAGTATTGGAAGTACTTTCATACATTTATATTCAAAGTATTGGATGGTTCTTTTCAGGGTACACCAATAGAAAGTACGAATATTGGGAAAGGTGGTACCCTTTGAGAAAATACATATACAGTCTTTTTATTGAATGTTTGTAAAAATATTAAGTGTAAACATTTTATATATGGATATTTATTTATATATTTATATATTTATATATCTATTTAATATTTATTATATAAACAAGTTTGTGGTCCTTCTGTACCAGGGCTAAGGTTAGTCAGGTATTTAGACCTGGATGCCCCGCAATCCATACACATTACATATTCAAATGTAAAACGTTGACTGGTACCGATTTCATTAATATGGCGTGATGATGTTTAATTATGCATTGTTTGCACAAACTCCTTGCTCAAGCACTCGTCACTTAAAATTTTTTTTTTTTAAACAAATGTGTAAAAAAACAGCACACAAAAAAGTGAGTAAAGTTGAGAAAAAAAGAATGAAAAAAGGAAAAAAACTTGAGGAAATGATGCACAAGGGTATTTAAACCAATCATGTACTGTGTTCCGTGTCATGTGATCAAGGCCCTTCGGGGTTGAAACGCGTCATGCTGGTGGTTATATTTTGGTGAAAATAAATTAAATAATCTGCACCTACTTTGTGGTCCGTGCTCCTGTTCCTGTTGTGGCAAAAGTCGGGAGAAGGTTGGAGTTTTAAGGATATATATATATTTTTTTATATATATATATATATATATATATATATATATATATATATATATATATATATTATATATATATATATATATATATATATATATATTATATATATATATATATATATATATATATATATTATATATATATATATATATACATATATATATATATACATATATATATATATATATATATATATATACACATATATATATTCACTAAAAAACCATAGGTTTCAGGGACGGTATAGTTAGTTGGACATTTGACTCATATAAAACCAGAGAAATTCGCCCGTTATAGTTAGTTGAGCTGACTGTAACTCACACGCCTGCAATGCACTGCTGATGACGTCACATATTATATCATGACATGGTCAGTGACATCACTGATGACATCTCAAATGTGTATGACGTAGCCTCACTGCTGATCCTCCCTCCATCCGAGCACATTCACATGTGTGCGCTTCGCGATAGCAACACTTTCAATAATACCGCACCCCATTGACATGCGTGTCTGCGCATATCCACAAGATTGACATTAGCGATAGTTGCCGCCCTCCCGGTACATGCTACATTAATGTAAATTGCGGATTCTGCGACGTCAAAACTGCAACAGGGACACACACATAAGTACACTTCCTGGCCAGGCAGGAACTGAACAACGCCCAGGTCCCCTGGATTAATTGTTCACACCCCTACGCTGGCCTGGCGTATACAAGCCCAACCCACTTTGAGTACGTATAAATAGGATAAGGACGACGACACATGTCCCAGTTCTTTCACACTGCCTCAGGTGATATGGCCGCATCCACCTCACCTATCACAATGCGCAATAAAAAAAAGGAGATCCATGAGGTGTACACCATCCTGGCAATCAAAACTCCATTTGAATTGTGAACCCTGCTGGCCGTCGTGTTTGGACACATAATAATGACTGCAGGTGAGCAGTGGGGCCTGGGTGCACAGGGGCTGCAATTGAGCGCGGTGCGGCGGGAGGGGTGGGGTGCACCAGCCTGGGTGCCCAGGTGCAAACAAGCAATGTTGCCGTGCGTAATGATGTGATCTCTGACCTCATTCAGTTACATCTCTGTCTCAATTTAAGGACCTGCTGGACCATACTGTAGGCCTAAGCCAGGGGGCAGCGCTGCCCTACAGACACGTGGCGTTGGCTTTTGGGACACTGTAGTGGACTGATTACTAAGTGTACATGCACACAGGCTTGCACCACTGCATTACACGCGCACATTATGCTTCTTTGTATGTGAACATTGTCATAACATATTATTATTTAACCTTGTATATTCTCATGCACTCCAACTCTTCTTTGAACCACGATTACCACTAACAGTTGATGGATCGTACTTCAAGAAGTAAGGATGCACTCAACTGGTGTTCTCTATTAAGCTTGAAATAAACCTTCATTTACCTCAAGACGTTTCCAGCATTACATTATTTCTCCCTTTTCAGACACTGAGTTGGTTGCGCCAAAGTGGGCGGAGCGGGTGTTCAGCCCGTGATGATGCCCTGGGCATTCTGACGCCTTCCATCGTGGTATCAAGAAACCGTCCCTGACCGGAGACCTGCTGTGCCACCCAGAGAGAGACACCCTGGACTCGGAGCTCGCACCCGCACGTCGATGGACGCACCGGCGGTGGCAGGTGAGCAGTGAAGCCTCGGTGCGCAGGAGCTGCAATTGAGCACAGTGCGGGGGAAGGGGCTGGGGTGCAGCAGCCTGGGTGCACAGGTGCAGGCAAGCGATGTTGCCATAGATAATATTGTAATCTTTGGCCTCAGTCATATCTCTGTTTCATTTTAAGGACTTGCTGGACCGCACTCTTTTTCGCGGACCCCAGCGTCCCAGACACACGGGTGACGGGAGGTGAACAGTGAGGGCTGGGTGTAGTAGGCCAATGCTCTGTCTCCTCCTCCCTCTGTTCTTTTGACTCTCCCTTGCCTTCTCCCTTCCACCCACTCTCTCTCTGTCCCATTCTGACTACCTTTCTTTTTCTCTTAGACATGGCACACATACTTATGTTTCTTTTTTGTCTTGCAGGTTTTGTACGCTGCTTCCGGAGGAGTCCCATCCACTTATTTCATGTTATGCTGTTGTTTCTTCGAATAAAGTTGCGTTTCCATTTCTTTGTGTTTTTTTAATAAAGGTTTTTTTTTACCAATAAATAAGTGAGTGTATGAGTCTTCTTTTTCTGACAACACTTGTCTGTAGTTATATTGTGAAAATCGGCGGTTGATAGGAGGTTATGAAGGAAAACATTAGTAATTTTACGGTACACCTACCACATATAAACCAACAGACTATTACATCAATGAAGCCTGGGTAATTCTTCAACTGCAAGGGTTGTATGAGTGTATGACTTTATTACACCATGAGTACTGCCCGTGTGATTACAGAACCAATAGGGCACTGCCTAGGGCCACCGAGGCTTCAGGGACTGGCGAGGCCCACCCTACATATTTAAGTAAAGGCTCGGAGGGTGACGATCCCCGGACTTGAGTTGGCCTCAAAGCCCCCCGAACAATTAGTAAACAATACCCAGAGAGGTGGCGATCCCCTAGGCTGCGAAACGTCTCTGTGCCCTCCCGTGCCTAATTTACATGTGGGATTAAGGTCCCCAGTGCTGCAGAGACCCCGCAATATAATATTAGTATTGGCCCCAGAACATTACCCACCAGGAGGCTCATTTAAATGAACGGGTGAGACCCAGCTTCATTTTTCTTTTCTCCATTTTTACCATCCGGAAGCTATATGAGGTTTTCCTCCTCTCGCTTCAACGAGGCAAACAAGGATTTGTTACCACAGGGTGGTAGCCATGCTCCCGCCCTGTAATAGCAAACATAAATGTCCCTTGGATGCACACCCCGGGATATTGTATGAGCTCCACCTGGGAGGTGGCGCTCCATAGGGCCATGATGCATTGGTTACTGCATAACTACAGAATTAGTACAAACGCATACTAACACTACTTGCACACGTGTAGTACAGCGACCAGAGTGTAGTGAATAAGCACAGGAAGCCCAAAATTAAAAAATATAAATCCTACCAGAAGTCAGATGACATAGTTCGATAAGCTGCCGACCCTGGGATTGGTATGAGTAGAAACAGCTTCACGAAGAAAGCAAGCCTTCAGCAGAACTCAAGGAAGCTTGAAATATTGGTGAGTGCTGCCTTCTTTTTACCTTCTCCCGCTCGTCGCCAAATTTTTGTAGTGAAGAGGCAGACAGCAGTGGATCCAATTTATTGCAGGAAAAGAAGACAGCTTAAACAGCCACCAACAGGAGCAGACAGCAAGAGAACCGTCTTCTCCAGCACCGTGTACAAACTCCCCAAGATTCCCCTCATGACAGCCCTACATTCTAACATTACATACTTACATTCTAGTAGCATTACATACTAACATTCTACTAAGACTTACATTGGCATACTACACAGAGCACATGACTTTACAGCAATGAGCTCATGATTTCATCCACGAGTCTTGAGACCGGTAGGGGTGAGTAGTTTGCTTCCCACTCCCTATATTGTATAAATGCAAACTAACACTACTTCCAAAGGTATGCTACAGCTTCCAGAGCACATCACTTTACAGCAATGAGCTCACGGTTTAATCCCTGAGTCTTCAGACCAGTAGGGGTGGGTAGTTCGCTTCCCACTCCCTGTATAGTATAAACACATACTAACACTACTTACACAGTTATACTCCAGCGGCCAGTATGCTACAGTGCCCAGAGCCCATCACTTTACAGCATCAGCTCGGTTTGATCTCCGAGTCTTCACACTGGTAGGCATGAGTTCTTCGCTTTCCACTTCCGGTATAGTATAAACACATGGTAGAGGTCAGTAGTTCGCTTCCCACTCCCTGTATGGTATAAACGCCTACTAACAGTACTTGCACAGGTATGCTACAAAGACCAGAGCACATCACTTTACAGCAATGACCTCATGGTTTAGGCTCTCGGTTTCATACCCTAGTGTAGCAGCATCTCATCTCAGCACCATGTCACTCTGAGCAACACCGCACTTTCAGACCGGTAGGATTGACTACTTTGCTTCACACTCCCCCACAGAGGTTCAGTGCTCCTATCCTCTTGTTTCCTACTCTTTTTGCCCTTTTTTCCCCTTACTCGTTTCAACGGAATAACAAAATGTCTGCCAAGACTTCCTAGTTGCAACACCTCGCAGCCAATAAGCAGCAAGCTCTTGCTCGTAATGCCTCAGCCAATCAGATGGCAGAATTCCCAAATATCGACATATGCACATTTTGATATTTCTCCAAAACTACTGAACGGATTTACACCAAATAAACAAAAGCATGCTTTCTAGACCAAGACCCTTCTCCCTGCCAAATTTGGGGTAATTCCGTTCACCCGTTCTACCTGTAGCCTTGTCTAAAGTTTCCTATGGAAATTAACATGGAGAAAACATGTTTTGGGACCCCCCTTTTTTCTCGGCCCCCCCTTGATGAATCACCCCCAAACTTTCAACATAGGAGCTGAGATCAACAAAGAATTAGTTTGGTAAATTTCATGAAGATTCATCAAACGACGCCGAAGTTATAAGAAAAATGTTCTTCCTATGGAAACTTGGTCCTAACTATAACTACCTACTGGCGACCACCAGTAGGTAATAGATATATATATCTATTACCGACTGGCTCCGCCCAGATATAGAAACTTTTTGTTTTTTTAATTTCTCAGGAAATACTGAACGGATTTACACCGTTTAACAAATAGATCTCTTTCTGAACCAAGGGCTACCTTTTTGTCAAATTTGGTGTAATTCCTTTCAGCAGTTTGGGCTGTAGCTTTGTCTAAAGCTTCCTATGGAAATTAACATGGGGAAAACGCGTTTTGGGACACCCCTTTTTTCTCAGCCCCTGCTTGTCGAATCACCCCGAAAATTTCAAGACAGGAGCTGACTGGAGCGCCCCACTGGTTTTGAAAATTTTGCGAAGATTTATCAACCGGTGCCAAAGTTATTGGGGCGGTCGCCAGTAGGTAGTTATAGTTAGGACCTAGTTTCCATAGGAAAAGCATTTTTTCTTTTCCCAATAACTGGGCGGAGCCTAACCCCCCCAGCACGAGCTTGGCTCTAATTGGCTGTCAACACTTCAAACCAGGAGGTGTTGGCAGCCATCTTGTGCCTAGCATCGAGTGAAACGGTTCTGCATTTCTGCCTAAGTGACCTGAAGATAACTCAATGCCCCCAGACCATCACTGCTGTATTATGCTGTGTGTTGATGGAAGTGTGTTGTGTGCACTTGCTGTAAGCTGTGTTGCACGGTTGTAGAATGGAAATACTGCAGTGTGCACGTATATCAGCTCTTGTGCACACATGCGGCTGGGGAGGCAGCGCCGGCAGGGGGAACATGGAGACGTGGGTCGTGCTTGGATTTGCCTGAGAAGGGCACATTGAGAGGAATTCCCACACGGACCGGGCTCCCTCCGCTGGATGCGAGCAGCTTCCCCCTGGCTGTCTGCATCCCTCCCGGGCACCGCTCCATCTGCATCCGGAGGGGGGAAGGGGATGGAGACATGAACCCCGTCAAGGGCGCCGAGGAGGGCGTCAACGACTCGGACGTCGATGCCTTCTTCCGAACAGGTAAGGGGACAACGGAGCACTATGTGAGGTTTATACATGCAGACGGTCGAGGCGGCCGGGCGTGCTGTGCGATTTCACTGAGTGGGTGACCCCCCGACGCCCATCACCGAGCCACCCCAATATATGTTTTTGCTTTTAACAGCTCTGAAACCCCTAGAACGGGGCTTGCTTTCAGTTTGGTGATTCTGACAGATTGTATGTGTCGCCCGGCGCCCCCTCTCTCTGCGGGGGTGGAGCGGACAGACAGTGGATGGCATCCCTTTGTAAACAGGGGTCTCATGCATTGATTGATTTGTCCGAGACAGTTCCCTGTCAGCCCCCGGGAGTCAGCGAGAAGGGCGGGCAGGCTGGATACCCATTCATAACTTGCCGTGTTCGGGGCTTTTTGAATGCTCAGTTGTTCAAAAATCAGGCTTTTATGGCGGAGGGGATTGTGAAACCGCACATTGCAATACACCGGTGAGACAGAAGCCTTCAGAGAGACGTGCTCTTCTCACGCTGCGGCCGAGTGTGCACGTCTAAATCACACGTGCGTCTTTCGGACTCTCCCTTCTTGCCATATGGAGCCCTACCACACAAAAGCCCCCTCTGGCCTGCCGGAGACTCCCGGGCTGCGAGGCAGGCGGCACAAACAGCAGCTGCGTTACAGAAAGGGACTTGCCATTTGCTCCCTGAACACGCCCCGCCTCATCCTCGGCATGATCCCCTGGCAGGGCCATAGGTTCACCTCTGGTTTATGTCACTCCAACCCGCTCCTCCTCTAGCTCCCCTGAGAATACTGCAGGTTCAGCGGCAGATAGGTTCTTGTTCACCGACCACTCATAATATTTTGTCATTTATGACCATGTATATAGCGCGTTCCACAATTTGTATGCCAAAGTAGCTCCTTCTTTAACGGAGTGCTCCTTTCGAAGGTTCTGAGTCGGTTAGTTGCCAAGGACTGTATTGTTGTGTTTGCTTAAAGTAGCTGGTCCGAAGGCTGCGTGGGTGCCCCAGCACAGCGAGTCAGCCTTGTGGGACAGATTTGGGGTCTCAGAGGTTTGAGCCACTGAGGGCAAGCTTTATGTGAAGGGTGCCCCTTCTAAAAACAAAACAGAAACCTTGTACTGCTGTCATGGATGGATTATGTGATATTGAGTGTGGAAAGCATTTACAAAATTATTTGCATAAGGCCATGCTTGCAGAATCATTCCCTTAGGTTAGGAAATGTATTCCGTATTTACATGTTGGTTCTCACAGAGGTCAGTCAACCCACTGTGCATAAGACACACAATTGATGTTCGGAATGCAGAACAAATCAAAACATTCACACCCAGTCATGAGATCAGGGTTACATCGATCATTCTTTTTCTCACCATGCCACCCCAGTTTAGACCTGGCCATATGCAAATCAGTCTTGACCCTGTGCCTCATGGGAACAGTCCAACTCGAACTGCCAAGCCAGGTCCTCCCTGGACCGGAAACAAGCATCCTAGGACCGGTCTCGTGGTTTCACCCCTCTTCAGCCAGGATAGCTTGATTCCAGTGGCACAGTCAGCCCAGGACCCACGTCTGGGCATACCTGGTGCACTTAGGGCAAGAAAGCAAAAGACACACAATTGATGGTCGGAATGCAGAACAAATCAAAACATTCACACCCTGTCAAGAGATCAGGGTTAAATCCATCATTCTTTTGCTCACCATGCCACCCCAGTTTAGACCTGGCCAAATGCAAATCAGTCTTGACCCTGTGCCTCATGGGAACAGTCCAACCCGAACTGCCAAGCCAGGTCCTCCCTGGACCAGAAACAAGCATCCTAGGACCAGTTTCGGGATTTCACCCCTCTTCAGCCAGGATAGCTTGATTCCAGTGGCACAGTGAGCCCAGGACCCACGTCTGGGCATACCTGGTGCACTTAGGGCGAGAAAGCAAAAGACACACAATTGATGGTTGGAATGCAGAACAAATCAACACATTCACACTCTGTCAAGAGATCAGGGTTAAATCCATCATTCTTTTGCTCACCATGCCACCCCAGTTTAGACCTGTATTCTGCATTCTGTCCATCAATAGTTCTTTTTGTATTTGTCACCCCGTGTGGGACGGGTATGCTCAGACGTGAATCCCGTGCTCTCCATGCCACTGGAATCAAGCTATCCTGGCTGAAGAGGGGTCAAACCCTGAAACTGGTCCTAGGATGCTTGTTTCCACACCAGGGAAGACATGGCCTGGCAGTTCGGGCTGGACTGTTCCCATTGGGCACAGGGTCAAGACTGATTTGCATATGGCTGGGTCCAAACTGGAATGGCATGGTGAGCAAAAAAACGATGGATTTAGGCCCAGATCTCTGTACTGGGGTGAATGTATGACATTATTCTGCATTCTGTCCATCAATAGTTCTTTTTGCATTTGTCACCCCGAGTGGGATGGGTATGCTCAGACGTGAGTCCCGTGCTCTCCATGCCACTGGAATCAAGCTATCCTGGCTGAAGAGGGGTGAAACCCCGAAACCGGTCCTAGGATGCTTGTTTCCACGCCAGGGAAGACCTGGCCTGGCAGTTCGGGCTGGACTGTTACCATTGGGCACAGGGTCAAGACTGAGTTGCATATGGCTGGGTCCAAACTGGAATGGCATGGTGAGCAAAAAAACAATGGATTTAGGCCCAGATCTCTGTACTGACGTGAATGTATGACATTGTTCTGCATTCTGTCCATCAATAGTTCTTTTTGCATTTGTCACCCCGAGTGGGACGGGTATGCTCAGACGTGAGTCCCATGCTCTCCATGCCACTGGAATCAAGCTATCCTGGCTGAAGAGCGGTAATACCCCGAAATCGGTCCTAGAATGCTTGTTTCCAGTCCATGGAGGACCTGGCCTGGCACATCGGACTGGACTGTTACCATTGGGCACAGGGTCAAGACTGATTTGCATATGGCTGGGTCCAAACTGGAATGGCATGGTGAGCAAAAAAACGATGGATTTAGGCCCAGATCTCTGTACTGGGGTGAATGTATGACATTGTTCTGCATTCTGTCCATCAATAGTTCTTTTTCCATTTGTCACCCCGAGTAGGACGGGTATGCTCAGACGTGAGTCCCGTGCTCTCCATGCCACTGGAATCAAGCTATCCTGGCTGAAGAGGGGTAAAACCCCGAAACCGGTCCTAGGATGCTTCTTTCCAGTCCAGGGAGGACGTGGCCTCGCAGTTCGGGCTGGACTGTTCCCATTGGGCACAGGGTGAAGACTGATTTGCATATGGCTGGGTCTAACCTGGAATGGCATGGTGAGCAAAAAAAACGATGGATTTAGGCCCAGATCTCTGTACTGGGGTGAATGTATGACATTGTTCTGCATTCTGTCCATCAATAGTTCTTTTTGCATTTGTCACCCCGAGTGGGACGGGTATGCTCAGACGTGAGTCCCGTGCTCTCCATGCCACTGGAATCAAGCTATCCTGGCTGAAGAGGGGTGAAACCCCGAAACCGGTTATAGGATGGTTGTTTCCAGTTCAGGGAGGACGTGGCCTGGCAGTTCGGGCTGGACTGTTCCCATTGGGCACAGGGTCAAGACTGATTTGCATATGGCTGGGTCCAAACTGGAATGGCATGGTGAGCAAGAAAACGATGGATTTAGGCCCAGATCTCTGTA